>NC_139008.1:10395253-11595253 GCF_964374135.1 Grampus griseus
ACTTGTTTTCCATTATGTTTGCCAGTTCTTGAGTCGTCTTTGTTGCCTTTCTTGAACTCTCCAGTCTCAACATGTCTCTCAAGCTAGGGCATGAAGTAACCATTTTCTACTTGCCTGTTTTTTTCCTTATATCATCATAGGACTTTGAAAAAAATGTAGTCCGTATTACTTTGACACTTGTGTCTTTTGGCTTCTTTTGTTCACTGTTAATCTGTGTCTATTAACTTCGCTACATAATAATAATTGTTTTATGATTGTTATACAATGTTAGGAAGAAAAGTACAGAATAGATGTACCATGATATACATAATCCCCTATTGTTGGGCACATAGGTTGTGCCCCCTTTTCTCCATGATATATAATATGGCGATGAACATCTCCCACGCACGCTCTTGTTCTTTCCATTTACTGAAACCTCACTTTCACCACTGAAAATGTCCTGCCCAGTGAGTTCTTTGTGGCCAAATCCAATGGACCCTCATGCATCTTTGGCTTACTTGACCTGTCAGCTGCACTGGGCAACTTCTTCTCAACACGCTTTTTCCTACCTGGCTCTTGTGACACATTCTCTCCTGGTTCAACTGGAGCCGCTCTTCTTCACTCTTCTTTTTCCACAAATACCACCCAAGCAGCTCCTTAGCATTGGTGCCCCCAACATTTGTGTCTGTTCCTCTGTTTCCTTCCTGTGTATGTTTGCCTTGGGTAGTCTGTCCATTCCTGTGGCTTCACCTGCCATCTACATGTTGATTCCTGATTCCGTATGTTTGGTCTTGACCTGCAGACTTATAAAACAATGATCTTGTTACAAGTCATACCTATTTTAGGACCTAATCTTTTTTTTTTTAAATCGAAGTATTGTTGATTTACAATATTGTGTTAGTTTTAGGTGTACAGCAAAGGGATTCTCTTATACATATATATGTGTGTATCTATATTCTTTTTTTGATTCTTTTCCATTATAGTTTATTACAAGGTGTTGAATACAGTTCCCTGTGCTATACAGTAAATCATTGTTGTTTATCTATTTTATATGTAGCAGTAGTGTGCATCCGTTAATCCCATACTCCCAATTTATCCCTCCCCGCCTTTTCCTTTTGTAACCATCAGTTTGTTTTCTATGTCTGTGAGTCTGTTTCTGTTTTGTAAATAAGTTCATTTGCACTATTTTGTTTTTAGATTCCACATGCAAGTGATACCATGTAATATTTGTCTTCCTCTGTCTGATTTACTTCGCTTAGTATGATTATCTCTAGGTCCATCCATGTTGCTGCAAATGGCATTATTTCATTCTTTTTTATGGCTGAGTAGTATTCCATTATATATATATGTACCACATCTTCTTTTTCCTTTCCTCTGTGGATGGGCACTTAGGTTGCTTCCATCTCTTGGCTACTGTGTTGCTTCCATCTCTTGGCTACTGTGAATAGTGATTTAGGACCTAATCTTTAATGCATTAGACTAAGCCAGACACTTTTCTAAGCACTTTGCACATGTCATTTAGCTTGATCCACAAAGTCCCTTTGCAATAGGTCCTGTGACTGTCACTGACAGTTGAGGAAATTGGAGTCTCTTAGCTCTCCCACCGGAATGTCCCATAGTATTCAAGTTCTGTAAGTTTTGCCCCCTTGATATCTCCTGAGTTCTTCTTCCTTCCACCTCCTCGCCCTTCTCTCCTTTGGCCTTCAGCATCTCTCTCCTTGACAACGGCAGCATCTTCCTAACATCCTACAGCCTCGAGGTTTTGCCTTCTGCAAGTCTTCTCAGTGCACTGAGTGATCTTCCTAAAAACAAATACTGTTATGTCTGTCTGGCTTGGACTGAAGTTTGAGATGAAGATATTTTCCCTTGTCTTTGTCCTTTTATCCTGAACACAGCCATGCGGCCTGCCACTACTGCACCGCCTGCTTCCACTTTGTTGTGCCATTTTCTACCAGCCACCCCTTCTGGGGTTACCTCTAAAAAGTGGTGGGTGTTCCTGTCCAGAGAGTGTGTGGCCCCTCCCCATACCAGCACCTTCCCCTGCTGGCTGAGCCGTGGTGCAGAGTCTGAGCATGCCTGGAGTGGAGCCCTTCTCTCCAGGTCTGGACTAGACTCTTCTGCTGTGATCTGTACTCACTTGGGATTGAAATCACCCTACATCTTCCCTCCTGGGCCCCCACTAAGCAGTGAGTCTGATTTCGAGGAGGACATTCCATACATCGTGTAGAAAGAACTAGAAAGGGCTGGTTTGCACACAGCCAGCTGAAACTCATCCAGCCCTTGGACAGGGAGTCCACGGTCTGGGCCAAGGCACACTCTTAATGCTCCTTGGCTGCCAGTTGGTTAGCGTACGCTATGGTCCTTGCACAGGGCTTGGGGGCCTTGCAGGGGAGGTGGCCAGGGACTTGGCTGGCCGGTCATTACATTTCAGGAAAGACAGGCCCAGACCATAAGCTGGATGGGCCCCAGGCCTGATGGGAAAGTTCTGGGGAGCAGGACTTCACAAAAGCATTCTCGGGCGTTATTAAAACATCATGTTCCTTTGGAAGCAGAAGAGACCAGCCACTGTTCCCCGGTGTTTGCTCAGAGGTCCAATGACCCTGGAGGTTTTGTTCTGTTTGGTTGATAGCGTGTGATGACAGTGTTTATGACAGCTGAGCCGTCTCAGGCCAGTTGTAAATCACAGGGTAGGGGGAGGAAAGAGTTTCAAATTTCCACCAAGAAAGAGTCAGTAAATGTCTTCCACAAACTTTAAGCTCCAAAAAGTGTGGCCACGTATAGTCCTCCACATTCGGCAAGAGGACCTGACAAAACCATCCTTTTCTCTCTTGAGAGGAACTTGGTCATAAGCACCAAAAACCTTGGACATGTTCAAATCTTTTAATCCTTGGACCATTCCAGTAATTTGTTAATTAATTAATTAATTTATTTTTTGCGGTACGCGGGCCTCTCACTGTTGTGGCCTCTCCCATTGCGGAGCACAGGCTCCGGACGCACAGGCTCAGCGGCCATGGCTCACGGGCCCAGCCGCTCCGCGGCATGTGGGATCTTCCCGGACTGGGGCACGAACCCGGATTCCCTGCGTCGGCAGGCGGACTCTCAACCACTGCACCACCAGGGAAGCCCCTGGTAATTTGTCTTAAAGAAATAATTATAAAAGAATACCCAAGATTTATATACAAACATGCTTGACATAAGGTTTTTATAATAGCAGAAACAACCAAATAGA
The DNA here is from genome assembly GCF_964374135.1 of Grampus griseus. Taxonomy (NCBI): domain Eukaryota; kingdom Metazoa; phylum Chordata; class Mammalia; order Artiodactyla; family Delphinidae; genus Grampus; species Grampus griseus. Next base: position 10,398,462 of record NC_139008.1, read on the forward strand.
AAACAACACACACACATGCATGAAAACAGCTTAAATATCTAATGATAGGGATTAGATTAATTAATTTAGGTATACCCATGTTGGGCTCTCTTCAGCCATTTAAAAAAGCATATTTTCCAGGAAATATGAGAGACCTAGACAAATGCTTAGGCTACAAATTAATCAGATAAAACAAATATGTATAAACAGAAGAAACAGTGGACAGGAATATCCCCAAATATTAATAATCTCTCCGAGAAATGGGATTATGGGTGATTTCTGTGTTATTCTTTGTACTTTTACGTGTACATGTATGCTGATGTTGTAATCCTTAAAAAAGACATTTAAAAAATAGAAAAAAACCTTAACAGCGTCCATCTTCTCTTGGCGTGGGGTTTAGGAGAACAGACCCTCCCCATTGGTCAGATGTACGTTCTGATCCCATCGGAAATGAGGAAACCAGAGGACTATGGGAATGAAGAGGCTCAAGCCAATACCCAGGCAAGAAGCTTGAGATGTTATGACTGTCTTCAAGCATTTGAAATGGAATCAGGCCTTGGGATGTCCCAAGGGCCAGGTGAGAGCTGCCTAAAGAGAAGCAAAGGGGACGTTCGTCTGCCCCTCCATCATGGCTGCCCTTGCTGCCATTGGCAGCTGGTTGGGTGGCACCCCCCCGCCAGAAATCTGAAGTCATCCTCGCCAGATTTCTCTGCCCCACCCAACTGATCTCCAACTGGGTTTTGTAAACTTTCCGAAGAAATGTCTTCCACATCTCCACTGCCCTATTTCAGGATCCCCTCACCTCCCGACCAGGCTACTGGAAAGATTCCCAGCTTGCCCTCTTTCAATTGCCTCTTATCACCACATCCAGACTGTTCTTTCGGAAATGCAAATCTGGGTCTGCTGTGCCCTTGCTTAAACTCCCTCCATAGCTCTCTATTGTGTTCGAGGTAAAACCCAAACTGTTCGTTTACAAAGTCCTTCTTGATCTGACCCCAGCCTAGCTTCACAGCCTCATCTTTCTAGTTTTTGCTTCACACTCTTTGCTGCCCCCATCACTTCAGCCTCCTAACTGACCCTGAAAGTGCCAGGTCCTTTCATGGACCCTCATTCCTTCTACCCCTTTCTTCTCTTCTCCATCTGGGAAATCCTTTTCACCCCTCTGGAGTCAGTTCACTGTCATCCGCCACCAGGCAGAACACATTTCTCCCTTCTCTGAGTTTCCTTAGAACTGCGTGATACTTCTCAATTGACACATTGCCTCATTTGAGAGGGTTCAGATCTCATCCTCCACCAGAGCGTAAAGTTCTTAAGACAATGGCTGGTCCATCTTTCTCTTCCATAGTCTTTTTTTTTGGGCTGCATTGGGTCTTCGTTGCCGTGCGCGGCCCTCTCTAGTTGCGGCGAGCGGGGGCCACCCCTCACTGCAGTGCATGGGCCTCTCGTTGCAGTGGCTTCTCTTGTTGTGGAGCGCAGGCTCCAGGCACATGGGCCTCAGTAGTTGTGGCACGTGGGCTCAGTAGTTGTGGCGCACAGGCTCCAGAGCGCAGGCTCAGTAGTTGTGGCTCACGGGCTTAGTTGCTCCGTGGCACGTGGGATCCTCCCGAACCAGGGCTCGAACCCGTGTCCCCTGCATTGACAGGTGGACTCCCAACCACTGCGCCACCAGGGAAGCCCCTCCTCCATAGTCTTGAGCATAGTGCCTGGTGGGTGGTGGGTATTTATGAGTGTTTGTTGAATGGATGAATGAAGTTAAGGAGAGCAAGGTTGTGCCTCATCATAAAGAAGTCTTTTTTTTTTTTTAACGTCTTTATTGGAGTATAATTGCTTTACAATGGTGTGTTAGTTTCTGCTTTATAACAAAGTGAATCAGCTATATGTATACATATATCCCCATATCTCCTCCCTCTTGCGTCTCCCTCCCACCCTCCCCATCCCACCCCTCTAGGTGGTCACAAAGCACCGGGCTGATCTCCCTGTGCTCTGCGGCTGCTTCCCACTAGCTATCTATTTTACATTTGGTATTGCATATATGTCAATGCTACTCCCAACACTAGGATTATAGTATTTAATTCCCAGCGCCAACTCAGATCAGCTGGAAGTGGCTCCCTTACTTGTTCTGAAGGAGTTTAAGGGTGCTTCTCAGTAAGGCATAAGATGTTTCAGTTCTTTCAGGACGTTTCAGTTATTTATTGCAGTTTAACAGATCACCTCCAGATTTAGAAGCTTAAGACGATGATGATTATTCTTTGGCTCACTGATGTGGAATCTGAGCAGGACTTGGTAGAGATGGCTACATCTGCTTCGAGTGGCATCGGCTGGGCGGAGGGACTGTGTAGGCCAGCTGAAGGATTCACTTCCAAGATGGTGCACTGACATGGCTGGCAAGCTGGCACTGGCTGCCAGCTAGAGTTCAGCTGGTGCTGTTGGTCAGGGGCCTCGGTTCCTTTGCACATGGGCATCTCCACGTGGCCTCTTGGGCTTTCTCACGAGGTGATGGCTGGGTTCCCGGGGGGTTTCAAGAAAGCTGGGTGAAAGCCACTTCTGTTATATTTTACCCATCAAGCAAGTTATGAAGGCCAGCCCAGATCCAAAGGTGGGGGTGGAATTAGACTCCACCTCTCACTGGGGAGAGTACCAAAAATTTTGCCCTGGGTATAAAAAAGTATGGAAAAAGAGGGGCTCTATGTATACACGTAGCTGATTCACTTTGCTGTACAGCAGAAACTAACACGACGTTGTAAAGCAACTGTACTCCAATAAAAATTTAAAGAAACAAGGATGGAGGTGGCACAAATAATGGCCTATTTTCTAGTTTTATTCTCCCAACAGAAGTAATTCCACAGCGGTATAGCACGGATGCTCTTGAATCACAGAAATATTAAAGCCCCAGAGTCAAGTTGCTGCATCTGGCAGTTGGATGAGCTTCCTGGGAAGGTAGTCAGCTCTCTACTAGGGGAGGAATTCAAACATGGATCAGCAGCTGCTCTGGAGAGATGTTGTAGAGAGCAGTCAAGCTGCCAATGAGGAATGGGAGTGGATTGAGGTGAAGGAAATATATTTAGTTATATTTATCAGTTTGGTGTGATCAGCTATTGTCATACTATTAGCCTGGTGTTCCCTGCCCCAGCGTCAGGCTCTGGGATTGAGCAGACTTGATGATGACGATAGTAGTGCAGATGATGCTGGTGCTGATGGTGGTAATGGTGCTGATGGTGGTAATGGTGATGGTGATGGTGATGATGATGATGATGGTGATGATCATGGTGGTGGTGATGGTGATGCTTATGATGATGAAGATGATAGTCATGATGATGGTGGTGGTGGTGATGATAATAGCTGACACATGTATAACACTTACTATTTGCGGCACTATCCTATGTACTTTATATATATTAAACCATTTAATCCTCCTAATGATCCTGTAGAGATTGTTATTATGCCCATTTTACAGATGAAGAAACTGAGGCAGAGAGAGGTTACATAATGGACTCAAAGCTGATCAGCCAGTAGATGGTGGAGCTGGATGGCCATCTAGTGGGTGTGCAAGGAAGACTTCCTGACCAGTATAGCATGTTGACCCTATGGTCTTTGGTTTTCATTCTTTCCCTTGTGTTAGTACTTTTGTCTCCTGTGAGGGGTCCTGCTCAGCATGCGTCTGGCCTTCTGAATTCAGAAGTGCTAGGGGTTAGCCTGAAGGCGGCATATAACTAGCAGGAATATTATAAAAGCAAGTGCAGGCATCTGATGAGGAGGCGACTTTTGAAAATCCTGCCTGGGCAGAAAGTAGGGTTATAGCTGGTCTGACTACTGGTTCTGGGACATGATTCTGAACCCCCTGACATACCTCTTCCACATAAAATGACACCCTTTGCTGGGCCTAGAGCATGATTTTAAAGCAGCCAAACCTACCACATACTTTTCAGTGCTCCCCTAGGTCCTGGAGGTCCTTTTTTTTTTTGTGGTACGCGGGCCTCTCACTGTTGTGGTCTCTCCCGTTGTGGAGCACAGGCTCCAGACGCGCAGGCTCAGCGGCCACGGGCCCAGCTGCTCCGCGGCATGTGGGATCCTCCCGGACTGGGGCACGAACCCGCGTCCCCTGCATCGGCAGGTGGACTCTCAACCACTGCGCCACCAGGGAAGCCCTGGAGGTCCTTTTATCACGTCTCAGTTTTCCTTGCGTAACAGGTAATTCTCACTTCTTCCTTGACAACCCCTCCTGCTCTTTCAAGGCTGAGTTCAAGGGTCCCCTTCCCTGTGCATACTTCTTGCATTGCCCCAGCCTGAGCTAGGCCTCCTGCTGTGCTGGCCCCATGGTTTAGCCCACATCTCTTGAGTTAACACTTAACAACATCTAACTCTCCTTAGGATGCTCTTGTTCTCCCTCAAAACTGGACACCCTTGTAGGTGGGGACCACTGCTCATTCTGGCCCAAATCCCCACTTCCTGGCACACTGTGGGACCGTCATCCATGTTTTTAGATGAATGACCCTCCCCAAAGCACAATACGGTTAGGATTTTCCTGCTATCACATACCCCTGCTTGGGGACATCGCCTCTCTTCAGAGACTGTGACTATACACTTTTAAAATCTCAACTCGTTATGCTTTCTTCAAGTAATAATTTATTGCCACTCTTTAAAGAGTCCCAACCTCTAGAACTCTTTGGTTCTCCAACTTGAGCGTTCACCAGAATGGAGGGCTAGTGAAACCGCAGACCCCAGCGTCTCTGAGGCAGGAGGAGTGGGGAGGGTTTGAGAATGTTCATCTCCCACAAGCTTCCAGGTGATGTAGCTGTGGCTGGTCTGGGACCTCCCTGAGAACCTTTGCCTGAGACTTCATGTACCAGGAAGCTGGGCAACACTCAGGCCTTGAGAGTATTCATTTTTTCTCTTGTTTTTAGAATCCACAAAATGTATGTGCTGCAGTTTGATTCCATCAACGCATGGCTCAGTTTCTGTTTTTAATAACCCTAGGAAAGAGAAATGTCTTGTTGTGAAAAATGGTACCTCGATCAAACAAATGCCTAGTACCAGGCATTCGAATTGTGCTCTGATCTATCTATTAAAAACAGCATTAAATTATTTGATGTGTTAGTGGCAGCCCAGAGAGGAGGAGGACACTCTGATATTCAGAAAACCAGCAAGCATGCAGATAGTGGGCTTTCCAATGTGCTTAGAATACACGGAGGGATTTCTTTGGGGGGATGTATTTCATCCAAAATGCAGAAGTACATAAAATGTGAATAAACGTAAGATTGCTGTTAAAAAATTCCTTTTTATGAGCTGCAACATAGATAAATTGGAGATTTAAGTGTGGGGGACCTCAGGCTCTATGCAGCTGGAGAGGGAAGAAGATGGGAAAAGGGAAATGATTTTTCAGTATCCTTGACCAGCGACCTCTCTCTGTGTAGGTGCTAATTGTAGATGACTGCCTGGCGATAGCTTTTCTTCTGTATCGCACTGCTCCTCTCCCAGGCAAAGACGGCAGGGACCAGAGAAAAGATGGTGAGATGTATACAGATGAGTCTGCTTAAAAGTGATGAGCAGTTCATGCAGGTTTTAGATAATCCGAGGTGTGGAACCCATCAGCCACTCAGCACTGAATCAAAATCCCTGGTGTGGGAGAACTCAGCTCCCCCACCAAACCAGTTTCCTAGTTGTCTAGTGAGAGCCTTAGGGCACTGTCTTTCATGGTCTTATCCTTAGAAGTCTATAATGCCAAAACACTGCAAACATATAGAAGAGACAGACCATGATCATAAATTCCACTAAAGAAGAGGATGAACAGTCCCCCCAACAGCAGCACATAATGTGCATTTGTTTTTCAGATTCTCAAACAGTTAGGTCCAGCGTCTCGGGATGAATGATGCTCCTTGGAGACGTGCAACATAGAGATACTGATGGGCTGGGAGTGAGTCAGTGAGTCAAGGGAGTGAGGGGTCAACATAATGGTCTTTGCCTCCTGAGCCTGTTTTTTGTCAAACTCTTTTGCTGGAAAGAAACAGAAACTCACTGTGCTAGCTCAAGGGAAAGGATTACGATGACGATATCAGTACAACAGGCAATGACATGGATGTCTTATTACAGGTGTAAAATATAGCTGGGGACAGGACTGCCATGTTGCGTTGCACAAGCTGTGCACTGCACAATCCCAGAGGCACCATTTGCATGGACTGTGATATACATGGTAATCTTTGGAGTTGTATGACATGGTGGCCTTGCGTTGGAGCAGATCTGGAGAGTCGGGGAGCGGGGCCTTTTTCTCCATCTATCAGGTTTAAGGTGATGCCTTTCAGTTCTGCTCTTCTTTGTGTGTCTGCCCCATTCTTCTCTTTCATCTGTCTTTTGTTTACTCCTCCTGCCTGTGGCCCAACATGACTGCCATCACGCTCTCTCCCCGCTTGACCGATCCTTCCATTCCAGCACCTGCCACTGATAGTCAAAAGTTTCTATCTCTTATTTCAGATTCTTGGGAGGAAGAATTTGATTGGTACCTGGCTCAAGCCTTGTCACTGCTCAGTCTAAAAATCTTGGAGTCCTCCTGTTTACTCTTTCTCTTTTCATATGCTATCTGATCTCCCAGCAGTATCAGTACTTGGCTCGGCCATCCCTCCCCTCTGTATCTTGAATCTGGCCACTTCTCATGCCCCTTACTGCTACCACCTTGCTCCAATTCATGTTCTTCTTTTGCTCAGATCATTGCAATAGCCTCCCAACTACTCCACCTCTTTCTACTATTGTCCCCCTTCTTTCCAACCTCAATAAGCCTCCAGAATGTGCTTGGAGTTTCACATTAGTCAGGTCACGTCCTCAAGCCCTACAAGGACCTCTCCTTGCATCAGAGTGAAAACTAAGGGCTACTCAATGGCCTTTAAGTTGCTATAGAGTTTGGGCCCCGTTGACCCCCTCTTCTTCTCTGTCTTCACTTCTCCTCACTTGCTTTCTTCCCACCATATTGCCTCCTCAATGTCCTTAAACATGGGAGGCATACTCTTATCTCCAGGCTTTAGCGTTTGCTGTTTCCTCTGCCTCGAAGTCCCTTCCTCCAGAAGCCAGTGGTTTATTTTCTCTCCATCATTAGGTCTTTCCTTATGTATCACCTTCAGGCCTTCCCTGAACCCCTTTTTGCAATGACATCGCCCCCACCACTCCTTATCACCTTTCATGGCTGTCATCATCTTCCTCAGCACCTTCTAATACACTGTGCGTTTTACTTACATATTTTATTTGTCTGTCTCTTCGTGCTAGAAAGCAAACCCCACGAAGGCAGGCATTTTTGTGGATTTTATATTCGTAGCACTTAGATCGGTGCCCGGCACTATAAAAGATGCATTGAATGAACAGATGAATGAATCTAGAGAAATGAATAAATGAATCGAGAAACTCATCACCCTCATATCCTAACACAATAATAACATTCACTCGTTGACAAAATGCCAGACACAAACATATGTGACATATATAGGTAAACAGCTGTTGATGTTTTAATTTTTTCCCCAGCAGGAAGCTTGAGGGCAGACTGTTGGCTTCCAATCTGGACCCCTGGCTACACTACCTTTTGTCCTTCCAAGTATGGCTGCCCTGCCAGTGAATCCATGTCTCAGGAGAGAAGTTCCAGCCCATGTCACTTTCACTCCGCAGGGAAGTTTCCTGCCAAGCGAAAGTGTGGCCGCAGAGTTTTATTCCCTTGCCCAAGAATTCTTCTTTTCTCTTTTTGCTTTGAGTCACCCCAACTTTCCTGGTGACTTGTTCTGCATTTCCAGAATTCTCCTTGCGGAACCCCTGCTACAGGAGGGTAGGGATGTCCCCCAGGGAGCAGGGGTGTTCTTCAGATGGAGCCCCAGAAGTGATTTGAAAGCCATCCTCCACCTACATAGGGAAGCCCGCCGCAAGCAGAATCCAGACTTTGGCCAGAGGATGGCACTGTGGTTGTTTCCAAGAGGAGCCAAACAATTTGAAAAAGCAATTTCCAAATGGCAATAACAGCTGTGCTTTCAAACCCTGCTGGGAACATCAGAAAAAGTTAACCCCCAAATGGTGGGAAACCTGGGCTGGAGGTAGACGTGGGGACCTTGACAGTGGAGGCCAGGCCTGGAAGAAGGCAGGGGCCGGGAGAGGGGCCAGAATGGAGTGAGGAAAGGGAGCTGCAAGAACGCCAAGCTGCTGGGGGCTGGCGTCCTCCTGGCTGGCGGCTGAGGCCTCTGCTGGCCCAGGGCTTTTCGGGGCTTTCGACAGGGATCAGCAGCCCCATTCGGTGGGATCTGGTCTTCCAGGGTCGGATTCAACAGCAGAAAAATGGCAGGGGACAGCAGGGGTGGTGGTGGGGCCTTTCCTGCTTCCCTCCTTCCGTGCCCATTTTGTGACAGTTATTCAAAGTGTGAGTTTCAGGCCCCCTGGCGGGCCCAGACCAAGACTCCTTCATCTTTGGGTTTTCCATGATATCTGGCATGTAATAGACACGCCATAAATGATTGTTAGAAATAAATGATTGACTGATTGAATGCATGAATCTTAGACTTGGGGGAAGAACAGAGTAACGCTCTTTGAGAGAAACAAGCAAAAAAAAAAAAAAAAAAAAGAGTCATTTCAAGTATCTTCCAGCCTTTCTAGGATTTTTCTGCCATCATTACTGCTGCCACCAAAACGTCAGCCCTTTGTGGTTTTGCAAAGGGGTTTCGCTCATGTTATCCGTATCTGTCCACCTGCCTGCCCATCTGTTCATTCCTTGCTCCGTCCTGCTTCCCCTACCTCCTTATTTCTGTCTCCTCTCTAACACTCTGTCATTCCCCCTTGAATTAGACCCATTGAGGTACAGGCTCTACCTCCCAGCTGGACGGGAGTATTTGAGGGCATCCTGTGGTGCCTAGGACAAGGCAGGTGCTTGGTCAGTGTTTGTGGGATGCACGAGCCCATGTGAAGCACTTTTTCTAGGCGATCTTGATCATCATGGCATTTAATCCTCTCATCACCTCTTCAAGGAAGATATTATTGGGGCAGATTGTATTTTTAAAGATGGCCACACCAATTAAAAGGGGTTCTGCCCACAATTCCAATGTGTGGAGGGGGAGGGTTCCCACCACACCACCAATCAAGGCATTTCTTGGGAACCCTGAACTGACATGGAAGAAATCCAGTTACCCTGGAACCTCCACGCAGAACAGATCAGGAGGTGAGAACACAAAGGGACAGAGTGCAGCTGGAGGAGCCTCAGCTGTTCCAGCTCCAGCTGTTTGAATCTTCCAGCTGAGGCCTCAGACACCATGGGACAGAGATGAGGCATCCTATGACACTCTGTCCTCATTCCTGACCCACTGAATCCATGAATGTAACAAATGGCTGTTTCATGCTGCACTGTTTTGGACTGATTCATAATACAACCATAGCAATAGAACAGTCTCCTCCCCTCCTCCCCTTTTCAGGCGAGATAACTTTAGTCTAACAAGCAGATGAGCTGACACTTGGACCCTGCTCTCTTGGCCCCCAGAGCATCTTTCCTGATGTCGGCTTTCACAGCCAGGGTGGAGCTGAAGAAGAGTCATGGACTCAGCTCAAGGTCACCTGAGGCTGGGGGAAGCCTTTGGTTTTCTTCATAGGTCGGCAAAGTGGGAATGCAGGGTTTGAGGTCTGTCTGGGGTCTAGCGAATGAGAGTGCAGCTTGCAGTTTGGGGTTTCTGGTCCAGGGCAACTTACAGTTACTGGTCTTGAGACTAGTGGCCTCAGGAACATGGGCCAGTGTTGGGACCCTTTAAAAGCTGCTGCCCACACAGCCCTGCAAACCTACCAGCAGTTGGCTCGTGAAGAGTCACAACTCCAGTGTAGGGGTTAGTTGATGTTATTATCACAATGGGCCGTATTTGAGGGTGCACCCAGGAGGCCACGGGAGCAGGGAAAATCCAGCAAACCACAACATCGCTATGAAGACATAATTGCTATCCGTTCGTCTCAGCCATTAACACCCCTTTCAGGAATCTCCCTTAGATCAATTAATAATCTTGTGGTGAAGCAACCTTGAGATGGTCTTGTCAGTGGATGTTCTCATCAGAGCCAGATTTGGGTATGACCAGCTCTCCCTGGTGGGAGGGCCACAATGAGTCGGGATAACAAGCCGGTGGGCTTCTTTCTCTGGGATGAGCAGCGAAGCCTCACTCTGGGCTTGGGGGTTGTTGATAAGGAGCCTTTCCATGGCAACACAGGAAGCCTGTTGCTGAATGTGAGTTTCAGCATCGGCAGGAATCAGACACCACAGGCAGACTTGGCAAACCCCACAGCCATCAAGAGCTTTGTGGCAATAAGTCCTGAAGGGTCTCTGCCTCTCATAGGTTTCTGGAGAAGCCCTCTTTCCCAAGTCCAATTTGGAACCCCCATTGGGGGGTAGCTGACAATTGGATACTATGATATAGAGGGCAATAATGTAGCTTCTGGCAACTGTGATGGGGTATCATATGTAGCCATGACCTTGTTTGTATAGTAACAGCAACGTGGTTGTCACTTGTGGAGGCCACGATGCCTGTGACTCATGGCAGTTGCAAAGTTGAGCTGTTTGGAAGCCACTGTGGTGTTGGGCTGTGCAGTCATGGCCGTGCTGGTTCATGGAGGCTGCGATGTCGCCGTGTCCTAATGCTGGTGGGTTCTGTGCTGTTCTACTTGGCAGTGTGTGGCAGCCACCCAGTTCTTCTGTTCCGGATGGTTCAACCCAGTGCTTTGCAGACTTTAAGGTGCTTTGTGAAGATGCAGGTTCTGATCCAGCAGATCTGGGGCAGGGCTAGAGAGTCTGCATCTAACAAGCTCCCAGCAAAAGGCAGTGCTGCTGGTCTACGGACCACACTCGGAGAAGCAGTATGCAACAGAATTCTCTGCAATGATGGAGATATTCTATTTCTGCACTGTCCAGTATGGTATCCACTAGCCATGTGGCTCTTGAGCTCTTGATATGTGGCTAGTGTGATTGAGGAATTGACTTTCAAAAAAAATTTAATTTCCACCAGTTTAAATTTAAATAGGCGCACGTAGTTAGCGGCTATCATCTTGGACAGCACAGCTCTAGAATGTACTGTAGAGTGTATCAGAATTCCCCAGAAGCCTTGTGAGAGCACAAATTGCTGTCCCCCGCCCCCGCTGCCGTTGCTGTGGATTGGGAGTCTCAGGGTTTGCGTCTCTCACAGGTTCCCAGATGATGCTGATTCTGTGGGTCGGGGACAGCACTCTGAGAATGACGCCACCCACTAATCTCCATCCCTGAGCACCTCTGGATGCTGCCTGTAGTAGGACCAAAGGCTATACGCCGCACCAGTGTTATGATTTGATTCGAACTTACCCCTGATGGCATGCAAGCTGCGTCCCATCGAGGGAGATCTTGTGGGAAGTTTAGGCGAGAGCGTTATTTCGAAACTCCTGGAGGGGATCCCTAGTGAAGGCTGGCCTCTACAAACTCAAAGGTTCCTATCTGAGAGGGACTTCAGAGATCATCTGATTTGCACTCCCAGTTTACAGATGGGGAAACTGAGGCCTAGCCAAGCACAGTTGGCTGTGAAAGGTGCCACATGACACCAAGCATAGAACCCAGGTTTCCAGATTCCTAGTCCAGAGTGGGTGCCTCTGCTCCATGTGCCCCTGCGCCCGAGCTGGAGGAGGAAAGTGGCCGGGACACAGACTGCGGGTGATGCGGGGCCCCGCGTGCTCCACTCTGTAGCCGAAAAGAGGAGGCAGCTCGGGATGCCACCCCTGGCTCCAGTTGTCACCACCCGGAGGCTATAGCACTGTGATTTTTCTCCTTCTTTCATAGCCCTCAGGGCAACTTGGTTGGTATTTAGCAGCTCTGGTTAAAAAAGAGAGAGAAAAAAAGACACGGGAGAAGATTGAAATCATTGGCGGCAATGCTATTTTGAGGACCTTATTTATAAATTTCAATAATCTCTGCCGTTCTTGTTCCCAGTGCTGAACACGCTGGGACAAACCCACCACGGTGACATAAAATTGCACCATTTATCAAACTCCCGCTGTGAGCCAGACGCGGGATCAAGTCCTTTATATTCCCAATCTCATTAAAACTTCACAGAAAGCCTACGAGGGAAATGTTATTGTTACCATTTTTTAGTTGGGAAAATGAAGGCCTAGAGTGATTAAATAACCAACCTGGGTCACACGGCTTGTAAATGGAAGGATAGAGATTTGAATACAGTCGGCCTGATGCCAAATTCTGGGTCCTTTTCATTGTGCCAAGGCGGGTAACCTCAGGGGTGCCATGAGCTCCCCAGTCCCGCTTTTGCCTGCCTCAATCTTGCTTGGCATCCAGGAGTGAAGACCAGACACCTGAAGAATGAATCAGCCTGGCCCTGAGCCAATGAGCCAGGTGTATAAGTCAGAATGATTTTAGTTACAAGTAACAGAAACCTGACTTAGAAGAAAAAAGAGAGTTACTGGCTGTGTCCCAGGGAAGATGTGTTCAAGGGAGAAGAATATGTTCTTCAGGTACATTTGGATCCAGGGTTTTAAACTATTAATCATTGGGAGTCTCTCTCTTTTCCATTTCCTGCTTCTTTTTCTCTGGACGAGTTTCATTCTCAGGCAGGCTCTCCCCATGTGCTGGCAAGGATGGCCTTCAACAGCTGTAGATCCACATTGTCCTTAAAGCTGGGGAATCCCAGTGAAAAGAAAGCATGCCCGCCAGCCACAACTCCAGCCAGAGTTCCAGGGATGACTCCCATTGGTTCAGCTCTGGTCATGTGACCCTTCACCAACCAATCACTGCAGTGAGGGGGATCCGGGAGTCTAATTATACAGACCTGAGACTTAAAACTACTTCTGAAGATGGGATCTGTCTTGTCTGTGGGTGTCTTTGAAAGTAGGATATATTCTGTTACCAGAGAAAGCGTTAAAAAAACCCCTACCACTACTGCCATCTGCTAGCTTGGTCTACACAGTGAACTGAAGGCACCTTCTCTGCTAACTGAGTGGCCTGGAATTAGGCTGCTGTATGTGTTATTCCAATTCTGCATGGTTTTTTGAATGTCAGCTCCCTGTTTAACCTCCTAACTACATTATATATCCTCTGGAAGCCAGCACCTGCCTCACCCGTGGAATCTGAGCTCACTGTACCCCTTAGAGCTGATCACATGGACTGCTGGCTTCTGGTGGGGCAGGGACATGTGTCTTAACCCTCTGGCTTCCTGGCTTCTCCTCAGGGTGCCCTTAGTGGCTCTTCCTTCCACCCTGTAGCCCTCCCAAGACCCCACTATCACCCGTGAGCCCACCTCCAGCCATACATTCTTAGGGAGAAGGTCGTTGAAGGAACTTGGCTTCACGTTTTCAGGTACCTGAGTAATATCTGGTTGGTCGGACATATCTCCGTGTTGCTTAGAAGTAGAAAGTGGCTACTCTGATCTGGAAGATCCAGACTTTGGCAGTCCATTTCTTTCTCATTCATTTACTTATTTTCCCAGGTGGGGATTATCCATGGGCCCTACCAGCCTGCCAGATGGCATGTGCCCACTGGGGACAGGCTAGACTTCATCATGATCTTTTGGATCCTAGCTCCTGCGCTGCTCCACCCCCGGGACCAGCCTTTGTGATGAGGTTCCTGAACCTGGGGCCCACTCTCATGCCCCCTCCTCACACCCTAACATTCCTCTTTCTCTCCTTGATCAGTGTGGCCTCAGTCCCGTGCGCTCTGATGCCGAACTGCCCTGATGTAGGGCAGGGATTATTGGCACAAAGCAAAGGAGTGAAGACTTACCTAGGGAAGGACTGGTTAGCAAGCATACCCAACCCCCAAGTTGGTAGTCTCATTAGGAAGAAAGGAAGGGGGTGTAGACCAATGTCAGGTGAGTTAGGACAGGCTGCTTGGAGGAAAGCGTTGCCGGTGAACCTTAAAATTACATACATTATATGCACTGAAGCATCTTTACTATAAAGAAGAGCCGACAAATGTCATACAACACTTCCATGCCTCTCTCCGTGGATGGATGGAATTGTTTGGGCGTCTTCCCCCAGATGTGGTAAAATGCCTCTTCTGTGCCAGGCATGAGGGCATACCTGTATCATCCTACCGGTTTTAACTCTCATAAACTTGTCCAGAAGGTATGACCTGTCTTTAAGTGGCAGAGGATTTGAACTCAGGTTTGCCTGACTCCCAGGCCAAAGGCATCATCTGGATAAACACAGTGGTGGAGGAAACCCTTGAAGGCCCAGGGACAAGCTGGGCTGGGGATTCAGTAACAGAGCAGATAACAGATGGCAGAGACTGCTTAGGCAAACGGGCAGAGGCTGGGTGAGAAGGGACCCTTGCAGAGCTGACACTGTGGGTGACACGTAGCAGGATGCTCGGGCCTGGGGTCAGAGAGTTTTGTGTTGACATAATGGGCCGTAGAGAGCCTCAGAAGTTTCCTGAAAAGGGAGTGCGGGGTCAGAAATGGTATTTGAAAAAGATTGTTGGTGTAATTGGGTGCAAGGCAGTATTTCAAGGAAAGGAGGAATTAGGGAGACACGTTAAGAGGAATTCTGTGCGTCGCCTTGATTCTCAGATGAATCTAGACTTTATTGCCTCCTGGAAAGTGGCTTCATCCTCAGCCCCTTTCTGGTCTCCAAGAGAGGCCTGGAGGCTCCAGTAGACAGCAAGCGTTTCCTTCTCCCTGTGACAAAGAGGCCGTGGTAGCTGGGTCACATGGAGAGGGGATTTTATTTCTCCTGGAGAACAGGAAATAGGCCTTACGGGCCTGGCTACCGCTTCTGCGCGAGTCTTTATGAGCTGTGAGAGTTAAGATCGTAAGGCTCCCATATTTTGCATTTTTAAAAAGCCAAGAAAGAAAATGTTTTCTCCATAAGAGAAACTTCAAAGATTCGAGAGAATAACACACTAAAAATTATTGAAAGGCGGCCATCGCACACATCTTGAATATCGCCGCAAAAGAATGTTCCGAAGCCAGGCAGGCCTTGCCACGGTTTAAGACCTCCTTTGTTTTTCTTCATCGCTTGCAATCAGATGCAGGACCCAAGCTGTTAGGCATTTAGCTGCGGCCATCTGTAGGGCAGGCTCGCCAACCGGATTCTTTTTCATCCAGAGGAGAAGGCTTACCGAGGCAGGAACTATTGAAAACATCTCTGCACTTTCAAAAAATAAAAATTTAAAACCTCCTCGCTGCCGTTGAGGGGAAAGGTGGCCTCTCGATCCTCCCTGTGGAGCATATGGGAGTTATTTAGGGCAATTACGCAGAGAGGCAGAGAGTGGTCGGCCCCAGAGCCTGGGCCTGCGTATATTGGTGGGATTGGGTTTGGCCGAGTTGTTTAAACTTGCTGAGTCTCAATTTGATCACCTATTAATTGAGATAATAATATTTGCCCAGACTGTTTCACAGGCCTGTTGAGAAGATCAAATGAGGTTGTGTTTAAATGTGTGTGTGTGTGTGTGTGTGTGTGTGTGTGTGTGTGCGCGCGCACAGCCCCCCATTCCTGCTTGAGAGAGAGGATTTCTGCTTTTCCTGTGTTTTTACTCCTTTTCCACGGGAGGGGAGAGGCTTGTCTCATGGGTCAGAACTTGGAATCCATTGGCTGAGGTTTATTGAGTCCCCAAGTTCTCGGCAAGCCCTTTCTGCTCCAGCCCTGACTGCCTGATGGAGCCAGCTGGCCTCAGCGGACCTCATCACTCAGCCGGTTGTGGGCAGCATTGGATGCAGGGTCTGCAGGTCACAGCACATCCCTGGACAAGCCTTACTGTGATGGTCCTGAGGTGGGAGGTGGGAGTTCCACTGTGCCCTATGTTTTGGTGGTGACTGGGCACTTCCCCGGCATGAGTCCAGCGGCTATTTTGGTTCCCAATGGCTAGGGATCTCTGGAAGGAGAGGAAGGGGTGAGTTTAAGGCCTGGAAAACCCTACATGGACAGAACACGTTACTCGGGGATTGTTATTGGGCCAACAGGGAAGAGTGACTTCTGGCAAAACTGTGAACGTTGCAAAGTACGTCACTGGGCCATGACCCCCTCTTTCTGCACTTGAGTTTTCTCACTTCCTCCACTGATTTCTGCAAAGACCTCAATGCATTGAAACCCTGCTTTCCAGAAAGACCCCAATGACAGTCATCCATACTTTAAAGAGAATTGAGGTTCGTGTGTCCTCTGTCCCCAGTGGATTTGCATTGGAGAATCAGTGCTCATTATGGAAGGAAAGCTTCCATCATCTGTTAGAAAGATTTCATACAGAGGGGTCAGGGAAGGGGTTCTTTGATATTTTGCCCCCTAGATTTCCCTCTCTGCTTCCTAATTGGAAAACTGGCCCAGTCCACTGTCCCTAAGAACACAGGGGCTCGATCCTGACACTCCTGTTGGGACACACTCAAAGCCCTTCTAAAGACCTAGCTCCACTCTTCATGTCAGGGAAGGGGCAACAGTCGACAACTCCAGTGTCTCTCTGAGTGAGCCTCTAGAGACTCATTTATGTGACCCACTGGCCTCCGAACATGAATATCATGGCAGCATAAATGCCCTTAAGTGGTTGAAAAGTAAAAGAAAGAAAAAAGGTACAATTAGCTTATTCATAATTGTTCCTTCAAGGAAAATGGAGCATTGACCTTGTGGAAAGAACCAGTTTAACCGAAAAATAACCCGCATTTGCTGAGGACTCACTCTGTGCCAGGCCCTGGGCTAAGTGCTTTGCATTGAAGTTTGCATTTAAGTCACTCTTTGAAGTGGGTACTATTATCATATTCATTCTTCAGATGAAGAGACTAAAGGTTGGAGAGATTAAGTAACTTGCCCAAATTCACCTAGTTTATAGGAAGTCAGAGATGGGACACTGATTCAGGTCTGTCGGATCTGACACTAAAGTAAATGCTCTTGATCAGCCACCAATGGGTATCTCCTCTAGCTTTGCTGATGTGCCAGTTGTTTTACCCACAGTTTGCCTGTGCGTAGGAGAAAATCAACTATAGTGCCTTAACCAAGCAACAGTTTATTTTCCCCACATAATCAGAAGCTCACAGGAGAGCAATTCAGGGCTGATTCAGGCCCTTCTATCTTTCTGTCCCATCATCCTTAGCATGTCTCCTCCACCCTCATGGTCACAGTGTGGCTGCTGCGCTTCGCTGCTTTGCACCTGCATTCCAGGCAGAAGGAAGTAGGAAGAGACAAAGGGATATTTCCTTGTTGGGCGTCATCTTTTTAACTTGGGGGAGCTGGTTTCCTTAGAAAATTTCTTTCTATAGCTCCTTGTCCAAAACTACGTCAGTGTCATCGCTAGCTGAAAAGGAGACTAAAGATGGAATATTTCAGCTTTCTCACCTCTAAAATAAAGGAAGGCAAGAAACACCGGCCTGGGAGTAGTTAGAAGGCGCCAATCTATAGTTTCTGCTCAGCTTACACCTTGAATGCTTTGCTCCAAAGGTTACTGGTGGGCATGGCTGGGGCAGAACCAATGTTTTCCTTAGAGTGAGAATTTCTTTACGTTAACACGCTGTGCCAAGTCAGCCCTTGCTTTCCTTTGTCCTTCCTGGGTAGCAGTGTGCGTGCCTCTACTTGCAGGCTCAGCCCTGCAGTTGCCCGAGTCAGCACCAGAGGGTGGGCTGTGGCATTGGTCTTGTGGGAACCCAGGGTTTCTCAAGTTTAGTTTTTCCTCACCTCTGCTCCATGTCAGCCCAATTAGAAACACTGACTTGAATTCCAGTTTCCCTGCTCCAAGCCCCAAGCCCCAGCTTGTTTGACTGTTGGGGTTTGGAAATCCTCCCTGAGGCTTGCTGGCTGTTATGGTTACCCCACCAAGGTGGGATCAACCCCTCCTCCTAAAAACTGTGGCTCAGATATCGAGGCTCATGATGCCACAGATGCACTAAGAGAATAGGAAAGGATTTATTATTCACATAATGAGGCTTTCTGGAGAGAGGAGGCTAGGGCCCCAGGCTGCTCTGACAATGGCATGAGAACACAGGGAGAGGATCTCCCTGGCTTGGGGTTTTATGGTGGTGTCTTAGTGAGCTTGGGCAGCCATAACAGAATACCATAGTCTGGGTGGCTTCAACAACAGAAATTTGTTCTCAAGGTTTTGGAGGCTGTGAAGTCCAAGATCAAGGTGCTGGCAGATTCAGTGTCTGGAGAGAACCTGCTTCCTGGTTCATAGATGGTGATCTTTTCACTGTGTCCTCACATGGCAGAAGGGGCAAGGGAGCTCTCTGGGATCCCTTTTATAAGGGCATTAATCTAATTCCTGAGGACTCCACCCTCATGACCTAATCACCTCCCTAAGGCCCCATCTCCCAATACCATCACTTTGGGGGGTGGGGCTTTAGCATGTGAATTTTGGGGGGACAAAACAATTCAGTCCATAGTAGGTGGCCGGGGGTGGGGCCAAAGTGAGTGTTCCCGTGCACATGTGGTTTGATCTTCCTACCTATGCCTTGGCTTTCCCATCATCTTGCCTAGCTGTGGGGCAGGTGGGGAAGGAGAGTGGTGGGATTTGGAAGCTGGCAGTAGTCAAACGTCCAAAATGGAGTCAGATTCTTTATTACATTGACTCCCTTGGGCTTCCCTCATGTACATGGTCCTTGGGCTGTGACCTGATGCCCAGGACAGGGAAGATGCTTCCTCCTGACTTTGGGTATCACTTGCTGCCTGACCTTCCTCAGCAGCACCCTGCCCCCTGAATGCATTCCCTTGACTCTCCACGTGCTCCTGATCCACATTGTATTTACTTATTTGTTAAAAAAACTTTTTTGGCTGTACCACGCAGCTTGTGGGATCTTAGTTCCCGGACCAGGGATTGAACCCAGGCCCCAGCAGTGAGAGCGCCGACTCCTAACCACTGGACTGCCAGGGAACTCCCATGAGCCACATTTTAGTTCACCACAGTCCAGACTTCATCTACTAGACCCTGGTTAACCCTCCCAGGGCCATTTGGTCTGCAGCTGGTTGGTTTGGTTCTTCTCTTTTTCTGCCAGCTGAGTTGCTAAGACCCAGGTATCACGCAGACCCATGTGGTCGCAGCTTTGGGGGTGAGTACTTATGTGGTGTACTAAAATCATGCCGTGAAGTCTGCAAAATTTGTGATTTTCAGCCCTGGCCTCTCCACTAGACCTACAGCTATTTGCATCCAGTGAGGAATGAAAATCCTTCCTCCTCTTCCTCTTCATCAAAGATTTCTTAGGCATCTCCTGGTGGCCCTAATCCATAGCATAGCACTTGGACACTCAAGGATAGAGGTGTGGCCTCCTTCCTGTAGGGACTTGCAGTCAGATTGGGAGGCAAGATTTACGCATTGAAAGAAAGAAAAAAGAAGAAATAGGTGCAAATAATGGGATAGACAAGGCAATGATTTCAAGAGCTCATTGAGGGTTGGTGCAATCAGGGAGGCTTCCTGGGGGAGATGGGCACTTGAGCCAAGCCATGGGAGGGTGCCTGTGATAAGCATAGGTATGGGAGCAGCCATCCGCTGCCCCTCTTCCAACCTAGGTTCTCCTGTCAGTGATCATTGAGGGGAATTTGATAGTGTGAGCCTGTGATATTCAGAATTCTCTAGGATGATGCTTCTTATGGGGGAGCTTATTAGAACCACTAAGAAGGGTGAGGTTTGGGGTCCCAGAGGTCTCTAAAGCAAGAGTGAGCCCAGTGAAGAAAAGAACCAAGGTCCCTGATCCTCAGTCTGTGAGCTCTTCCCTGATGCTCTCCAAATGTCTTCCTTACGAGAAGGAGGAGAATGATCCTCCCTATTACATCCTTATTCCAAAATCCATAATGAACAAGCAAATGTTTTATAATCTAGCATAAATCTTGGTGATTACTCTTTTTTTAAAAAAAAAAAATTTATTTATTTATTTAGGTTGTGCCAGGTCTTAGTTGCAGCTCGCTGCCTCCTTAGTTGTGGCATGAGAACTCTTAGTTGCGACATGCATGTGGGATCTAGTTCCCTGACCAGGGATCGAATCCAGGTGCCCTGCACCGGGAGTTTGGAGTCTTAACCGCTGCACCACCAGAGAAGTCCCAGTGATTACTCTTATTTTCACATGGACGAGTTTTAGGCAAGTCATTCTACATCTTTGGGGCTCAGTTTGCCCAGTGGCCTAACGTGTAAACGCCTACACCAATATTATAACTCATCATTATGTATCATTGTAAATTTACATGGCATTTCTCCATATACAAACTTATTTACTTCATTCATCACAACTCTATGTGTGCTACTTTCTATATTTTATGGACAATGTAGAAAAGTGGGATTCGGAGAAATTCAGCATTTTTTCTAATACTCTCTATGTGAGCATATGTAAGTAAAAGAGTCAGGACTTGAACACAGATCTTTTGGATAACTTTTATGGCCTTGCTGCTTCTCAAGATACAAAACAATCCAACCATGCAAGCCAAGCCCATGGAAAATCAAAAGCAAACCAAAACTCTTTGTGATGTCGGTTGGGACAACATACCTGAAGATTCCTTGAGGATGTCCAAGTGCTCTGTGAAGGGGGGACCATGGCTATTACTGTTCTTCGTTGTGCACTAGCCCAGCGCAGGCAGAGGTGCTCTGCTGAGGAGGGCATGCACCAGGTTCCAGGAAGAGCATCTCATTTTCAATTAAACTCCATAGCGGATGCACAACTTAGTTCTCAGCTTCCTAGGATGCAATATCTCCATATGCTGGATGCCGAGGTCTTCCGCCAGCCTGAGCGGTTTGGCACTGTCTTTGGACGTCGATGTGTTTTTGGATAAACACACATACACACATAAACACACACACGCGCACACACACACACACACACACACACACACACGGCCCTTTCTCTTCCTGTTGTTACCATATTGGCCTTCAAGTCCTTCATGGTTGCATTACAGGGTGAGCTGGAACTCTTGATAAAGGAGTTCTGTACAGTGATGACAAGAATTGATTTCCAATTTCCTGTAGAATGATTCTATCATTGCTAGTGACTCAGGCAATTTAGCTCATTTTCCAGGCCTGCCTGGGGGTTGTAGATCACACCGACAGCTTCTCAGTCATGCAGGAGGGGGATTTTGACAAGATGAGAGAGGAGACATTTTCAGAGAGTTTTGTGTTGGGAGTGGCCAGAAGCGAATGGCTGCCCCAGGGCTTCGGGCCCGGCGGTGTCCCGTTGAGAGTAGCCATGTCTTGGCTGTGATGGGGAAGCTGGCTTGTGGTTGGGTTTCTGGGGGGCTGCCCAGGACACCCCTTTTCCCTTCTCCCCATACGATGTTCAGTCCTGCTCGGCATGAGAACATCCAAAGCCCCAGCAAAAGATAGAAGGGATTGATTTCCAGTAGTTTCCTCCATACCAAATACTCTTAGATGGCATGTGTCCTTTAAAAGATTGAACACACAGACTGGTTTTTCTTTCTCAGTGGACTCTATGACAGCAAGTATGAGTCTTTGCATTTACTCATGAATTCGTTTTCATCTGCCAAGCTTGCATTGATTGTGCACTGGGTGCTGGATGAATTTGCTCGCCCTGGAAGGCATGTTGAAAGGACTGACAATGTTCCACCTCCCAGAGTCATCCAAACAAAGCAGAACATGGCCGTGTTAGGACCAGGAGGCCTCCTGTGGGCTGTGACTCTGCACTAAAGCCTGATTCATTTAATCCTTATGACAACTCCATGACTATCTCTAGTTTGCAGATGTGGAAACAAAGGCACAGCAGATAAGTAACTTGCCCAAGGTCACACGAGGAGAGGGGCAGAGCAGAGATTAGAACTCAGGCCGTTTGGAAAGAGTCTGTGCTTCTAAGCCTTGCACTATATCCCTCAAGGGTGGTGGATGAATATAGATGATTTTCCATCCAGTGGACTGAGTGGAGCCCCTAGAAGTTGATTAGCAATCACCCTGCTTTTATTAGGATTTTGTCAAAGTCTGACAGCACAAGAAATCGCTGGAGGCCCAGGAACTGAGCACATCCATGCATATGTGCAGGTGTGAGTGTGCACGTACACATATACATGCACACAGGCATATACACGTACACACATGTGCACACACACACACACACACACACACACACACAAGAGGACATAACTCAAGAAGCCACAGAAGCAACGGTTCGTGACACAGCTCTGCAGAACAGACACACTGATTTCTCCCTAGTCATTCAGCCAAAAAATTAGTTTTTAGAAATCATTGCCGAGCTACTTCCCAAACCAACGCTAAGCTTGAGTCCTGTAACAGGAAGCTGATGACCAAGTGTGTTCTGAGGACTGTTATCCCCATTTTACAGCCGGAGAGACTGAGGCTCAGGAAGATCTCTCCAGATCACAGAGCTAGCGAGGGACAGGGACAGGGTTCCAACACATACCTCCTGAGTCCCGGTCCACTTCTTTCCAGAATAATACAGACACCGCTTCCCACGCATGCTCTGTCGATGAGTATTTTATTTTGACACATCGGCTCTCTAAAATTGATCCGCCAGATTTCCTGTGAGTGTCAAGAGCAGACCCAATTGCCCGATTCCTGTTCTGAGAACCTGGCCTGTGGTTTGGACAAGGTTCCAGTGAAGGCTCTGGCTTTGACCCTCATTTCTCATCCTATCAAGAGCTCCATGTGGGCTCTGTGCTCTCCACCCCATAGCTTCTCTGTGGAGTCTGTTTGCTCTGATTGGCTCTTTTCCCCACCCCTTCCAGAATTCGTGTCTTAGGCTGCCAGTCATGTTGGCTCTCATTAATAGCTTCCGGGGATGGAAAGAGACAATATAATCACTCCCTACACACCTGTCAGGTAGATGCTGCATTAGGCAGTATGTTTGAGGTTGTTTTTAGTTCTGATCAAAGTGAATGAAACAGATGTACCTCGTGGGTCTTATCAAAATGGCAGAGAAAATTACTCATCAGACATCTGACTTGTCTCACAAATTCTTTATATGCAGCCAGTGCTGCCTTTTCCCCCTTAAATAAACAAGTGTTTAGTTTCCTGATCAATAGTTAAGGTTGGGCTGGCTGGAGTAGAATCCGTTTAATCCCAGACACATAAAGGCAATGTCCTATTGTGATGCTCTCCTAATATAGAGTTTAGAAGTAATTGCTCCCTTGGACAGAGAGAAACATTATCTGTTTCTCATTCATTTACTTATATATTCATTTATTCAATAAATATTGACTGGGCACCTATCTTGTCATGTGGCAGGTCCAGTTTTAGGTGCCAGGAATGTTCTAGTGGTGAATCTGACATGGTCCCTGCTTCCAGGAAGCCCACAGCCCGGGGTGGGGGGAGAAATAAATGTATAAACAATGACAGTACAACTATGATAGATGCTAGATTACTTATTCAAGTAATTTTTATGGATACATGTAGGGGAGACGCTTCTAAAATGGCTCTAATGATGGTTACTTCCTGACATCCAGGCTCATGTATAATCCCCTCCCTCGGGTGTGGGTTGGACCTGGAGACTCACTTCTAATCAAGAGGCTCTGGAAAAACGATGGGATGTCACATTTAAGATTAGGTTACTGTGATGGGTTGAATCGTGTCCCCCCCCCCAAAAGATTATATCTTAACCCCCAGTACTGCTGAATATGATTGCATTTGGAAACAGGGTCTTTGCACGTGCAGTCAAGTTAAGATGAGGTCAGTCAAGTGAGCTCTAGTCCAGTGTGACTGGAGTCCTTATAAAAAGGGGAAATATGGACACAGAGACAGACACACACACAGGGAGAATGCCAAGGGGAAGGCAAAGAGAAGGATGATGTATCCCTGAGCTGAGGGATACCAAAAATCACCAGCAAACCACCAGAAGCTGGGGGACAGGCATGGAACAGAGTCTCCTCCATTGCTCTCAGAAGACACCATCCCTGCCAACACCTTGAACTTGGCCTTCCAGCCTCCAGAACTGTGAGACAGTCCATTTCTGTTGTCTCCCCCAAGTCTGTGGTATTTGTTTTGGCAGCCCAAGCAGTCTAATCTAGTTACAAAAAGACTGTGATTTCTGCCTCACTCTCACCCTCTCTGGTCCTTCTCACTTGCTCCAGTGAAGCCAGCTGCCATGTTGTGACTTGTGCCACGGTGGGGCTCATGTGACAAGGACCTGCAGGTGGCCTCTGGGCTAATAGCCAGGGAGAAACTGAGGCCCTCCACCCAACAGCCTTTAAGGAACAGAATTCTGCCAGTAACCATGGGAGTGAGCTTGGAAGCAAATTCCTTCCAGCTGGCAGCTTGGCTACAGTCTTCTGAGGGACCCAGAGCCAGAGGAACCAGCCTGGATTCTTAGCTCACAGAAACTGAGATGATAAATGTTGTTTTAAGCTAATACGCTGTGGGGCATTTTGTTGTGCAGCCATAGCTAGCTGATACCATCTGTAGAGTAGACTGGACACTGTCCTAAGCCCCAGGTCCTGGCCTTGAGAAGAGGCAGTTTGATTAAGGAAGCTTGGGCTCTGACTTCTGGCTGTCCTGGGTTCGAATCCCAGCAATGTCCTTCACTTGCTGTGCTGTCTCTGCAATTCACCTTACTTTGGTTTCTTCCTCTATAATAAAAGGAACAGTAATGGGGGTCCTGTGTGGATTAAGTTAACTTTTGTAAAGACTTTAAAGAGTTCATTTCACATTCAATGAATATTTACTGGATGTCTATGGTAGGGCACTTAGGGGATGCTGGGCTGAGAGGTGACTTGCCTGAAGTGGGTCCCTGCCCTCATGTTATTTACCTTATAGTGAAAGAGCTGGAAGATGGACAAGTAAACACAGGTGTTTCTTACAACTTCAGGGAGTGCTATTTCCCGTGCAGAAAGAGGAAGTGATTTCATTTTACATAGTTCTTTTGGGACAAGAGGTTGGAGAACGCCTCTCTGAGATGCTATTTGCCAGAGATGGGGATGAACTGGTCAAGAGGAGGTCGTGGGGTAGAATGTGCCGAGCGCAGGCCAGCTGAGCAATGGTGGGCGTGGTCCAGGTTGCGTGGATTTGGGCTGCATCGCGAGGGTAGGACCAAATGGCTTGCTGAGACTGGGCTGTAGGGCTGGGGAGGAACCAAACAGGACTTTTAGGTTTGAGGCTTGAGCAACTGGGTGGATGCCATTCACTGAAGTGGGAAGCATGGGGGCTTAGCATGTTTGGGGAGGGGACTCAGGAGTTTCGAGTTGGAGTATGGGAGTGGGTGGGAAAAATGCTCTGGAGAGGGGAAAGGAGGGATGAAGACACAGGGGTACGACAAACAGTGTGGGTTTAGGAAGCTGGCAGCCCTCTGGTCGCTCAGGGCTCAGTACCGCAGATTCTAAGGGCTGCCGGGGGATGTGGCCGCGAGGCAGTGATGAGGCTGCGATAGCTGGTATTTACCCTGCTGTCCCTAGGAGAATGGGAAGTGTATGTGTGTGGGAGTCATGGGGGGGGGGATGTTTATGATTTGAAAAAATATTACCAGGATGCTTGTTAAAATCCAGACTCCTGGGCCTCAGCTGCAGAGAGTTTAGTTCAGTAGATCGAGTGGGTGGCCTGGGATCTGCATGGTTAACAAGCATCCCCGCCGATTCAGGTGTGGCGGTTCTCAGACCACACTTTGAGAAGCAGCGGTGTGGAGGGAGGGTGGATAAGACGGTGGAAAGCCGGAGACAGGGAGCCTGCGGTGGGGATGAGCTTTACCAAGGAGGCAGCTCACCTCTTTCCGGGAGACGGGAGGTGAGGGCAGCTGCTGGTTTAGACAAATCCACAGGGACAGGTCATGGGGACGAGGGGGAGCTGGGGAGGCAAGGGCAGAAGGGAGGGATTTCCGTGTGGAATGGACGGTGTTTTCCCTGGAAATGGCGTTGAGTGGGATCAGGTGAGAGTGCAGATAGGGTAGGTGGGTTTGGGGGTGGGGGTGGGGGTGGTGACGGAGGCTTCTTTCAGATTGAAGTTCACCAAATCCCATTGGTTTGCCATGTCCATCATAAGCCAGGCCTTCCCTAGCCCTGCGGACGCCACTGGAAGTCAGAGTCCAGCTGTGAAGCTGTGGGTACCGGCGCTGGGGGACAAGCAGGGGGGGACGAGGCTGGAAGGTGAATCCCCGGTGTTCCCTCTTGCCCAAGTGGCCGTCCCACTTTCTATATGGAGTTACGGGTGGGGCTGCGATGGATGTAGGGATGTTGCAGAGAGGACAGGAGGCTGAGCAGCTACCAAGGGGAAAGGGAGCTGATCAAGAGCCAGCAGGGGGTGCAGCCCTGAGGGCCCCAGTCCGTGGAGCTGGGAGGGTTTCTCCAGCTGTGCTCCCAGCCTCGAGTAGAGCAGGGAAGCCGGACTGCGTGGCCCTGGGGTGGAGATGCAGAGCTCTTGCTGCAGCAGGAGAAAAACTGGGTAGAGCTGGGACCTGTCAGAAAGACTTACTTAGAGAAGTAGATTTCAACTCCACACAAGAGCAGCCACTGCGGGATTCCCCCAGGACCCATCCCGCCTGCCCTTGATTTTAAAACTCTGCACCCTTCGGGCACAAGTTCAAATTCTGTCTCCTGTGAAGCCACCCCTGCTTCTTCCCGCTGGAGCTGCACTTCCCTCTTCGGCAGCAGGGTGCGGCTGCCACCTCCTCCGTGCTCACGGGGTACTTGCTCCAGGCCTGCCTCTCCTTCTAGGGCTGGGGTCCTGGGGGCCCGTGATGCCGCCTCCTACCTCCGTCTGCCTATAAATCTCAGACTGTGTCTATGTCACTGCCTTCCTATAAGTAAATGTTTTCTGAATGGCCTTGAACTCTTAGAGGTAGTGGAAAGGTTGAAAAGTTAACAAGTCACAAGGAGTAGCCCGGAGAGTAAGGCAGTTTTTCTCATTTGCAATAGAGTCACCACCTCCTTGTTAAAAATGTACATTGGGGACCCTTCAGACCCACTGAATCAGAATCTCTGGGGTGGTGAGTAACAGAAATCTGAATATGAATGAGCTGATTCAGATGCGTTGTTTAACCCTGGGATTTGAGCCCGAGGTCAAGGTGTAATTGATGAGGAAAAAGGGAAGCATTGCTGCTCTCCTGCCTAGTGCCCTTAGGCACCCTCTGTCCTAGGTGTCGCTCACCATTTAGGTTGCTTTACTTTTAGAGCTGCAGGCTCCGAGGTCGCCCCTCCTGCCCCTGTCAGAAACACCCAGTCCCTCAGTGCTTGAGAGCCCCTGGCTTTTCACGAGATGGAAAGGACCCTGGAGATCTGAGGAATTCTTCCTCTTTGGTGAGGATGTCAGAAAACTCAAGGGTTAGCCTTCCCAGACTGTGCCAGGTGAATCTTTAATTGGCGACTTCCTAAAAAACGGTAGAGGTTGGAGGGTGTAATGAAGTAGAATATTTGGCGCCAGGGTCAAGGATTTTGGGAGACTCGGGGGGTCTTCTCTACTGACATTTGGGTACCTCCTACCTACTTACCCAAATCTGGGAGGGCAACCAACCAAAATCAATCAATCATCAATCAATCAAAATGAATCACATGCCTTAGAAGCCTGCGAATGGATTCATCATCTTATTTAATTGATCAGATACATTTATAATTACAGATCAATAAAAAATTATGTATTGCACGATGCAGTTTTAAATAGCTACCAAAATTACAAAAAGCATCACCGGTTGTTCAGAGGGGGTAGATCTGCTGTGTGCCTCTACATTTTATCACAACACGTGTGGTCTGTGCTTTGAGGCAACCAGAATCTGAGTCTGGAATGTCTGTTTCAGAATAGCTTTTTTTCTGAAATCCATCTAAACCGGAAGAAGGCAGTAGGCTGCAAAGTATCTTCTTAATTTAATCATTTGTTTATTCATTCATTCACTGATCTAATGATTCTACTGAGAACTAGGGATAGAGCAATGAAACAGACAGACCCTTGTAGTCTTTCCCTTCTTGGAGGTGGCTCCTGTGGGGCTCCCAGGACTGTAGGCTGCACAGAAGGTGTGTAGCACCTGCCCTTCTCCATGTGTCTCACCAGCTCCGTGCTGTCCCCTCTTTCCCCACAGGAACCTGCACCGGTGCACACGGTGAGATGCCTCGCCACCAGTGTGCATTCGTTTCCCATCACTGTATAGCCCTGCTTTGTCCCACTTGCTGCCCTGCCCTTTGTTGTCAGGCCTCTGCCAGGGAGTTGCAGTGATGGGCAGTGGGCACTGTGGTTGAACCCTGCTTTGGGTCAGGCCCACTTACTAACTGCTCTGTGCTGGGCAAGGGATTTACACATTTTGAGCCTAATTGACAGAATGGGTGTAACACCATCCACCTTGCAGGATTACTGAGAGTGTTTAAACAAAATAAAGTGTGTAAAGCAGAATAGTGATTGTGGCTTACCTACCCATTGTCCCAATCTCTTCTGCTTTCTTAGTAACAGAGCCCTATATTTTTAAAGGTAGTTCTTGCTTGGCTAAAAACTCTTTTTCTCAATCTCCTTTGCAATGGGATGACCAATGAGATTGAAGCAGAAGCCATCGGGTGGGGATTTGGAAATTCTCCTTGAAGTGCCCTTTTGCCTTCTCCCCCACCCCACATTCTCTTTCTTTCTGTCTGAGATATGGATGTGATGGCTGGAGCTCCTGCAGCCATTTCTGACTATGGGAGTGACCTTGAGGATAAAAGCCACTTCGCTTAGGATACTGGGATAGAAACATTGGAGAAGGCTGGGCATTGGTGATCTTTTTGAGCTTCAGTTCCTCATCTGTAGAATAGAAGCAATAAATATAGTGTGAATTACTAGATACTAGGAGTGAAATGCCAAGTACAGCAGCTGACATGGAGCAGGTCCTCAACTAAATGCGGTCTATGCTTTTTTTCCTCTCTCCTTAGGATGTATGGGAACCACAGAAAGTTTTCCTACTTGGATCTATTAACTGCAGGACGGGCAACCTTCACATGGCCACAGCCTGTCGTAACAAACTGGTG
This sequence comes from Grampus griseus, assembly GCF_964374135.1. Taxonomy (NCBI): domain Eukaryota; kingdom Metazoa; phylum Chordata; class Mammalia; order Artiodactyla; family Delphinidae; genus Grampus; species Grampus griseus. The sequence continues at coordinate 10,427,214 of NC_139008.1, forward strand.
AGTAAAGCCAAAGATGGCTGTGAGGTTCCCTTCTCTATCTAGTGTGGCCAGAAATACTTTGAGGCAGCTGCCCGAATACACTTTCTCCAAAGGCTGATGGTTAATCTCTTTTCCTTGGGAACTCTGCCTTAGCATCCTGCCTTCCCACGGAGAGGTGTCATTTGTAGGAATTGTTGGTTTGACAATAGACGTGCTAAGATGGGCATCTCTAAATCCCCGTGCCCACAGCCTGGGTCCCCATCACTCAGGCTCCTGGGAGCTTCTTCTCATTCCCTAACTCAAATAGATAAGGCACTGCAGAGGGAGAGAAATCTTTGATGTAGAAGGCACTTGGACTAATGGCATAATTACTCCACAGAACCATTTGCAGAGTAATTATGGACTATTGTTAGGATGCTCCAGCTTTTTTTTTTTTTAAGTAATGAGGCTTTGCTTAGAGTAAAGTGATGGTGGAAAAGAAAAGCCAATAATATGTGTGTGCATTTAAAGAGGCAAAAAACACCCTCAATCCCCTCCCCCCTCAAAGCAATCTGCTCCCTTTCCCATCTCCCTAATGCAAAACCAGAAACTCACTCAGAACCCACCATGGACCCCAAGTATGCATCGCTCTGTTCTCTGTCCTGTTCACAACATTTCTGATATTATAATGCAATTTCAAGAAATACTGGCTGTAGAATAATTGGCTGAGAAATGCATTTCTTCTATGGATGGAAGGACCTTGAGGCCGTGTTGTTAACGTAATGAAGCCCAGGGGTCTTCTAAGTGTGAAAGTTCTCGAGCAGCTCTCCTCAACACTTCATGCCAGATCTGGGCTTCCTTCTGGCCCTGGCCCACCTCCTATGATGTCCGCAGGGTCCCGTCCCTCGGCATGGAGCCTGCAGCCTCTGCTCGAGAGGGGCTGCGCTAAGCTAATTGAGATACATATTACAATATTAACTTTTAAAATATCGTATTAGGGGACTTCCTTGGTGGCACAGTGGTTAAGAATCCACCTGTCAATGCAGGGGACACAGGTTCGAGCCCTGCTCCAGGAAGATCCCACATGCAGTGGAGCATCTAAGCCCGTGGGCCACAACTACTGAGCCTGCGCTCTAGAGCCCACAAGCCACAACTACTGAGCCCGCATGCCACAACTACTAAAGCCCGCACGCCTAGAGCCCGTGCTCTGCAACAAGAGAAGCCACCATAATGAGAAGCCCGCACACTGCAACAAAGAGTAGCCCCCACTCACTACAACTAGAGAAAGCCCGCGCACAGCAACAAAGACCCAATGCAGCCAAATAAATAAATAAATAAATTAAAAAAATATCGTATTAGGATATTTAAAATATAGGATATTTCCATTAGGATAAATGAGGTACGTAGAAAAATTGTAACAGAGCATTAGTCTCTGCCTGCACTTAGCAAATTGATTCTGTCCGGATGAGATCTTCAGAGCCCACCCCAGAGACGAAGGGGAGGGGCAGGCTGAGGCTGAGAGCATTCTTTCGAGATGGAAATTCAGTCTGAGGTTGCAGGCGGTGAAGGGCCGAGTGTTGGGTGGAAGGGACTGGATCCATCCAGGTCCTCCCTGATGTCAGTTCCCTGGACCCCAGAGGAAACTGAAGGAATTTTCCAGGTAACCTGGCACTTAGCCGATAACATCAATTCAAAACAATTATAGCACTGTTGGCTGAGCTTCTAGAGAGGACAAGCCCTTTGTGGACATTCTCACTTAATCCTCATTTCAGTGACAGAGCAACAGGGGCCAGGGAAGGAAGGGATTGTCCCAAGGTCTCCCAGCCTCTCAGAACAGCACTTCTGTCTAGGAAGGAACTTTAAGTCTAGGTTTGCATGACTGAAGTCTGATGCCTTAGTGTCTGGCCCTGAGGTCTTGCTGAGCCTACAGGCCTGGGATGTGTAGGGCAGCCTGCAAATTCCCAGCCAGGGTATCTTAGTCTGTTTGGGCTGCTTTAACAGAATATCACAGACTGGGTGGTCCATAAACAACAGACATCTATTTCTCACAGTTCTGGAGGCTGAAAGTCTGAGATCAGAGTGGAACATGGTCAGGTGAGCATGGTCAGGTGCAGCATCTTCCAGGCTGCAGCCTTTTCCTTGTGTCCTCACATGGTGGAGGGGGCAAGGGAGCTCTCTGGAGCCTCTTTTATAAGGGCACTAATCCCATTCATGAGGGTTCCACCCTAATGAACTCACCACATTCCAGATACACTCCTAATACCTTCACACTGGGCATTGGTTTTCCACATATGCATTTTGGGAGGACACAGACAGACATTCAGGCTATAGTACAGGACTTTGTGGACAACCATCCTTTGGCTCTATCTGGGGCTGTGTAGCCAGGTGGCCCACCAGCCACAGACATTGACTGTCATCAGAGCAAGGTGGTCATTTCCTATGAACACAGAAGGTGCATGTGGACAAGGCCGGAAGCCAATTCAGATCCAGCCACTGGTCATGACCCTTGGGTTACTGATGAGTTGGCTAAAAGAGGCAGCTATGCCAGCATCTGATTTCTGGATAGCTAAGGCCTTGAGCCAGGTAACCTCTCTAAGACTCAATTTCTCATCTGTAAAATGGGTTAGTAACCCTATCTCATAGGGTTCTGGGGGAATTAATGAAATAACCCACATAGTACACTTGGCACAGTGCTCACATATATTATGTTTAGAAACATTAGCTGCTACTTAAGTATGATAATAATTATTATTGAGAGCTGAGTCTCTGGAATAAGACCACGTGAGTGGGTCGGCTCTTGGCTCTTCTGTTTATTGGTTGTGTGGTCTTGGGCTAGTTGATACCTCCCAAGGCTCAGTCTCCTTATGTATAAGATGAGGATAATAGATTTACCTAGTTTGGAGAATTAAGAAGATTAAGAGTCCTAATACATTTAATGCTCTCAACGTAGTGCCTGGCCCATAGTCTATTTATTATTTATCTTTGTGTTCAGCTGTGAGTTTATCCATAGGTGGAGGAGGTGGCTGCCTTTTGGTGTCCAGACCTGTATAATGCCTGCTGGACAGTGAGTAGTTTGAGGCTGGCAGGTGGAAGGACAGCGGGTGCACCCCAGATGGACTGGGCTCCCAAGCTGAGGCATTCACTGTCCACACTGCCTCTCAGGCCAGGCGTTGGAGGGGTGGTCTCTTCTGAAGAGAGTGACAGCCTGCTCGGGAGCATGACTGTGGTGTGTGTGTGGGTTCACCACCAGCCCCTTTAGGACAGAAGCGTTGCTTGGTTCATCTTTGCCCCTCCTGTTCAGCTCAGCCCCTGGAACATGATAACAGCTCTGTGAGTTGCTTTGAGTTGCCTATCACACAAGAAACAAAGGTGAACATTCAAGATGGTGTATAATTAAGTCCCACGTTGTATGGTGCACATAATTTGAACAGGAAGAGTCCAGATGACAGGTGAAGCTTTTTGGAGGAGGTGATCTGGACTGAGCCTGCTTTGAAAAGGTCGTTGGGAAACAGGGATGGGGTCTGGGTGGGGCAGCAGTGTGCATCATGGCAGGGGCCTGAGTGACCACAGTGTGGTGCGGGGAGAGCAGAGGGCACAGTTTCTTTGGAGCAGAATGTGTGTATTAGAGGTTAGAGGGTGATGGAGTGCCTTGAGAAGGGAGCAGGAGTTTGAACTCAATGCAGGGGACTATAGTGAGATGCAGAAAGTGTCAGGTGGATCCGACCTTCTGGGAGTATCTTAGGAGTCATTCTCTGAGGTTTTTGTGCAAGCAAATAGAATATTTATCCAGGTCCCAGGGAACCCAGGGACACCTTGGAAAGCAGGAGATGGCTTTGAAGTGGGGTCAAATGAAATCCTTAAGCCTCTGTGTCTATGGACCCGTTCACAAGTTAGAGCCTGTCGATTTTTTTTTTTTTTTTTGCGGCACGCGGGCCTCTTACTGTTGTGGCCTCTCCCGTTGCGGAGCACGGGCTCCGGACGCGCAGGCTCAGCGGCCATGGCTCACGGGCCCAGCCGCTCCGCGGCATGTGGGATCTTCCCGGACCGGTGCACGAACCCGTGTCCCCTGCATCAGCAGGCGGACTCTCAACCACTGCGCCACCAGGGAAGCCCTAGCCTGTCGATTTTGAAGGCAGAATATTTTTAGGCAAAGCCTTGAATCAGAGGCCTGCCTGGTGAACACAGAGCTTTTTATTTTCAGTCTCATTATCAAGGGCATTGTGCACGGGGCAAAGGCAAAATAGAGAGGGAAAGTGACTGGCAGGCGGGGGACCTGGAACGAGAAAATACATGACCTTGGGGAAGCCAGAATCCACAGGTAATGACCCCCATGTTAGACTTTCCTGAACAAGGAATTCCATCTTGGAGTCTGCTTCCTGGGAAACCCAACCTGTGACAAGTGGCGATAAAATGCTGAAGGCTGGAGTTAGTTATTTCCTCTCCAGTCCCCAGTTTCTGCATTTGCAAAATGAAAATGGTACACCAGATGGAGGTTCTCAAAGTGTGGTCCGTGGAACCCTGAGGATGCCCGAAATACTCTCAGGACAAAACTATTGTCACAGTATTATTACTGTTATCTACTTGCCATTTGCACTGATGGTGCCAAAGCAATGGTGCCTTAGCAGTGGCATCAAACCATGCTAATATCATTGTATTCTTTACTACCACATACTCGCAGTAAAAATAAAACGTCAGTTTCACTTAAGAACATCCTTGGGACTTCCCTGGTGGTCCAGTGGTAAAGAAGCCGCCTTACAATGCAGGGAACGCGGGTCCCATCCCTGGTCAGGGAACTAAGATCCCACATACCGCGGGGCGACTAAGCCCTCGTGCCACAACTACTGAGCTCGCATGCCTCAGTGAGAGAGCCCACGTGCCGCAAACTACAGAGCCCATGTACTCGGGAGCCCACGCGCCACAACTACAGAGCCCATGTGCCCTGGAGCCTGAGTGCCACAACTAGAGAAGAGAAAACCCGCGCGCCACAACCAGAGAGAAGCCCACGTGCCTCAACAAAGATCCCGCGTGCCGCAACTAAGACCTGACGCAGCCAAATGAATGAATAAATAAATAAAATACGAATTACAACATTTGCTTATGCTTTTTCAACCCTCCCCTCGCCACTGCCTCGGCCCCTGAAACCCCAAAGTAGCCTAAAAAAGCACAGATTTCTCTCCCCACCCAACCATCAGTTGAAGATCCTTGTCTCAAATTATACAGAATATATTTTCCAAGGTGGCATCATTAAGTTCTCCCATTCCGCATGTTCTTTAAACACTGTAACAATGTAACATAACTCTTCCCACTGAGAGGCAAGGTCTATGTCCCCTCCACTGGAATCTGGGTCACCTGTGACTATGGAAAAAGAGGCACTGTGTGACTTTTGCTGCTAGGTCATAACAAGCCATGCAGTTCCCATGTGGTCCTGTTGGGACTTTATTCTTGGAGCCCAGCCACCATGCAGCCAGGAAGCCCAGGCCACAAGGAGAGACCGCGTGTAGGTACTCCAGCCAACAGCTCCAGTTGAGGTCCCCGCCGACAGCCGGCATCAGCTACCAGCAAGGCGTGAATGGGCCTTCAGAGCCCCCAGTGGTTTATCAGCTATGCCCCAGACATCCTGGAGTGGAGATGAATTGTCCCCACTGAGTCCTGCCCAAATTGCAGGACCACGAGAAAATAAGCGATTGTTGATAAGTCTCTACATTTTGGGGTGGGTTTGTACATAGCAACAGTAACTGGAATCAAAGTCAAAAGAGGGCATTGGCGGCTATGGGGAGAGATGTATTTTGGAATAAACTTTCACCCTTTGTCTATTTCACCCCTGACCACTGTGGTCCACAGTGCAGTTGGGGAGAAACAGCCCTTGAGGTCGAACTTTGGTTAATTTTCCCATTTCCCGTTATCAGTGTCTGTTATTAGTCATATCCATGTAAGGTCTTTTTTTAAAAAATTTTTTTAAGGACTTGGGATAAGTCAAGCTACTTATTTGGGCTCCAGCCTCCTCATCTGTCAAAGGAGGAGTTGGACTAAATCTTTCAGCTCTTTTCCAGCTCTGACGTGCCAGTTTCCTCTCTTCATTTTATTTTCCCCATGTTTCTCCTTTTTTCAAATTTAAAAATGAAAATTGTAAGCTCAACAAAATCTCCACGTCTCTGCTAGTATCTAATCCACTTGGGGCAGATAAACTGCAGGAATAGCTTTTTCTGGCTCTGTGAATTTGACAAGTGTGTTTGCATACCGCCTGGCGTTTTGTCTGCATTTTCTCACTTTTGGATGCCAGGAGTCCCACTGACAACACAGCATTCCAAGGACAGCAACCATTTGTCCTCTTAATCCTTTCCTTTTTTTTTCAACCTCCAAACTGAAATGTTTATGAGTCTTTATATATCTTAGGACGTTCAATCTAAACAAGGTACAGTTTTTCTTTTCGGGGAAACTGATTGGAGTAGATTCATGCAGATGGGTTAACATGTAATTTAAGAGCAGTGTTCAAGGTTTGCACACTGGGGGACTGGCCACTGACAGACCAACAAAGGACAACTCAGGTGGGTACCGTTAACTCAACCAAAATTTGGAGAAGGAGAGATCCTGTTGTGTCTCTCTACCCCACTCTGTTGCTTGTTTTACCCCTAGGCATGAATGGGTAGAATCCCTAGTCCAGTTAGAGTGACCTGGAATGGAGAATCACTTACCTTCAAGCTGATAGGCACTTGAAGAAAGACCTTGAAGGTTGGAGATTAGCTAAACACTCAGCGGCCATAAAGACAGGTTGACTAGAAAATTACAGGGTATTTAAAATAAATTTTATGTACACTGCATACAAGCGGCCCCTGCTTTCTATTCATTTATTTATTTAATTATTTATGAGGTATAGTTGATGTACAATATTATGTCAGTTTCAATCTGACATTTACATATGTTCGGAAACGTCCCTGTTTTCTTTTTATATCTAAATATTTGTGAATGTTTATTAATAAACACTGGCAATGTACATATATTTTTTAATGTGGTTTTGCTTACCTGGGAGTTCGAATGATCTTTTTCTTTAAAAGTGACCCGTCATATATATTTTATATACACATCTGTATCTTTGATATCTAAGAATCAAAATAAATAGATAATTACAAACATTGATACAGTTTAGACATATGTATTCTGGACTGTAATAATCTGGAAAGAAAAGGTATATTGGAGGTTTGTTGATGCATATATTCTCGGGGACCCTCAGCATAATGCTAATTAAATTGGATTTGAACTTCTTCATTGGCGAATAGAACCCATTTTTGCTTATTATCATAACTAATAAATATGTTTTGTTTTATTTATCATATTATTTTATGCATTCACTCATTCACATTCCATTATTTTGCCCTATGGGTAATTTTTTTCTTTGCTTTTATTTTCTCTTGTGATAGTTGATGGTTTGCGCAAATATTTAGTTTTAATAAGTTGTTCATTTTACACTTCTCAAAAACATCTCTGGGCTTCCCTGGTGGCGCAGTGGTTACGAATCCGCCTGCCAATGCAGGGGACACCGGTTCAATCCCTGGTCCGGGAAGATCCCACATGCCACGGAGCAGCTAAGCCCGTGCGCCACAACTACTGAGCCTGTGCTCTAGAGCCCACGAGCCACAGCTACTGAGCCCACATGCCACAACTACTGAAGCCTGCACCTAGAGCCTGTGCTCTGCAACAAGAGAAGCCACCGCAATGAGAAGCCTGTGCACTGCAACGAAGAGTAGCCCCCGCTCACCTCAACTAGAGAAGTCCTGTGCATAGCAACAAAGACCCAGAACAGCCAAAAAATAAATAAATAAATAAAAATCTTAAAAAAAAAATCTTTGCTTTTACATCTCCTATAATTATTAAATGGAGGAATAATATAAGAAACTTGGACTCCTCTTTTTGAAATGAGGAGTGAATGATGTGTTGTAGCTCTCTTCACTCAACTCCCTAGATGTGCCAGTATCACCTTGGGTACATTGTAGGACGCAGGTGCTTATTCATATTGACTTTTTTTTTTTTACAATATATAACTTGTTTTTCAGGCATCCCTGTAGACTTGGACATTCATTTCTGTACCATATTTTTGTCAATTTATTTAGACAATCATTTTATAACTTTTCAGATGAGTCCTTCGTTTTGATTCCTCTGGTAGATTTAGGGATTATAACTTCGGTTAATGTTTTCAGGAGAAATGAGTCAGTAACAGAATTTTCTGTGGCATTACCTCTCTCAGACTATCTTTCCTTTGTCTTGAACAAAGGCATATACGTGAACAGCATCCGGGCTAGGCAAAGAACTCTTGGGTCACAGAATTCCCCCTTAACATTCTACAGACATTGCTTTGCTTTCTATATTGGCGTTGGTAGGATCTGGGGTCAGCCTAGTTTTGGTTCTTTGTAAGTGACCTGTCATTATATTTATTTTTTGCTTAGTTTAGTGGCATTTTCCCTCCAACCTTGATACTGAAAAATGTCACTAAAATATGCCTACTTTGTCTCTTTTCATAACTTTCCTTCAAACAGTGAATCCTTTTGATTTATATGCTCAGACTTTTTTTCAAGCACAGGAACATTGTCTCCTACTAAATCATTGATTTTTGCTTCCTCCACTTATTCTGCTTTCTTATTTAGGAATACGGCTAATCCAGAGATTAAATATTGGATTTCTAGCCTACTTGCGTATTATCTTCTTTCTTATTATATTTATCTTTCTGTGCTTCTTCTCACTCCCACCCCCTCAGTCTTATTGCATTTACCTGGTTAATCATCTCCACCACCAACCTATTTTTTTCCCCATCGTTGATGTTTGCTTTTTAGTGCCTCCAACGTGGATTTTAATTTTGTTACTGTTTTTAGCTTCCTGGCACTCTTCCTGTCTCTGCCAGCTTCTTTTTTATTTGAGCCTACAGTTCTGATTTTTCATTTCATCATTCAAAACTTACTTTATGAGCTTTTTAAATTTTTTAAAAGTTAAGAACATAAAACAGATGTATTCTAAACATTTCTTCTGTTTCCTGTAATCAGTTGATTTCCCAGGTAAGCTTTTCCTCTATACACCTAGGGCAAAGTTTTCATGTGTGTATTATACAATCTTTTTATAGACCCAATTTTTCCCCTCTGCATATGTATCCTTCCATATATATATATATATATATATCTGTATATATATATTTCATATATATATATGTGTATATATATATATATATATATATATATATATATATATATATAATTTCTCTTTGCTCAAGGATATCCTTGAGCAAAGAGAGATGTTTTCCAGGTCAGTGTTTACTAGCTGATAGAGCATATCTATCTCTTTCATCCCCTTCATAGGCTGCCTGCCTTCTGCCAGAATTTCCTTTTTGGATCTCAGGCCAGAGGCAGATTGATGTGCCCAGCCCATAGCCACATTTATGGTTAATGGCAAACATTTACCTAGTACAGCTCTTTATAACTCACAGAATTTCATCTGGTCCCTTAAGTGACAGAAAGTGATTATATTTCCAGATAATTGAAATAGTCAATAGTTCTTCTGCTACAAGTAAGCTCGGAGAAAAATCTATAGTCCACAGAGTCTGTTGTTCCCAGTTCGCATTCATGAAATAAACTTTCACAGACACATCTCACTTTTGCCTGTGTTGTGTTTTGGGGAGTTTTCTCTGTAAGACAGCATTTCTCAAAGGGTGTTTTGTGGAAAGGGCTAGAAACTCTAAGGGAGAATGATAGAAGAGAAGATTCAATTAACTAGATAACTAGTTAATCTGAAAAAGGGTTCAGTGGCCAAATACTTATGGAAATATTGGATTCATTAATGTTAAATGGGCTTATTTACTGCAGTAAGTTGTTCTGAACCCCCTTGGTCAAAGTGGAGAAACCAAACTTGTGAAAGGGAAATTCATCACAAGGACATGGGGTACTTCACAGCACTCAGGATGGCAATACAGTGGGCTTCCAAAAGTACTTAACCTGCACTCAAAAGCTCACAGACTCTGTCTTGCATCTCTGCTCCTTACTGGGCATTCTTCCCCCTCTTCCCCTCACATCCTAGCCTCCTTCCCCTCTCTAGTCATCATGGTGGGGAATGTACTGATGACAGGTTTCAGAGCTTTGTATCTTACAGCTTCGAACACTAGAAAGACACTGACTTTTCAGTTTCCTTCCAGAATTTCCAAGAAATAAAACTGGCCTAACTTGAATCAATCATCCATCCTGGGACCAATCTAATGTGGCTAGTGGGGGGGGGTCTGGGAAAGAAACTGTGATTGCCTAAACTTAGGTCAGGTGCTTACTTTTGGACCAACCAACTGCAGCCAAGAGTGCAGCTGATCACACTGAACAAAATGGCTGCTCCCTGAGTAGTTACATGAAGGGGAGAAATGGGGGAGGAAAAGCACTTTCCAGAAGAGCCAAGGGGACCGGAGAGACAAAGGAGTGTGCCCGTTATACAGAGTAAATGTGACATGGAGTTTCAAAAAGGGAGCCTGTTATGTGCAGGTTTTCCCCAGATATTTTTACCACTGGTGTTTATTTTGGAGGGGCATCCTGGGAATTGGCATTGTGAGGAATGCCTTTTGGGGGTGATGTTGTAAAGGACATGGAAGGAGAGGTGGAGAAGGTAGTGGCGTAGGCATGGGGAAGTGGAGGCTAGCTAAGGGAGCAGATCTTACACTAGAGAGGGACTCACTGCCTTGGTTTCTGGCTGGTGGCTTGGGCTCTGGGTCTCTGAAGTAGGAGTTCACAGTAGTGGTGATGGTTGTAGGGTAGAGCCTTCTGCCGCCTCCCACCTGCCTTGCCATATTGTTGCTCCAAAGCAACAGCTCTACCCTGGAAGGACCTATCTGTGTTTCTAAAATTCCAGTTTCTGTAGCAGGTCTCTTCCATCTGGAGACAAGATACCAGGACCTTCCCTCCAGGATCCACATGTCTGGTTGCAGCTTTTGGCTGTGAATTATGTCTTTCTCATTGGCCCACTGTGTAGTAGAAACAATTTTTAATCATCAGATTTACTGTGCAGATATATGCCATTTGTTAATGATGAGATTTATCGCAATAAAATTTATGCGCTCCAGTGTCCTTTCTAATGAGGCAAAGTAGATAGTGCGACTCTAGTTAAATGTGCTTTGTGTGAGTTAAGTCAGGGATTTCAGCTGAACTGTAGTTGACTGTTGTCTGTGCTCATGGAAAAGCAGGCTTTCTTCTACCTTCAGCCAAGCCCTTAATGGTAAACTTGATCATCTGAAAGAGCTAAGGGCAGCTTGCTGAGGGGTGATAACCAGGAAGCCCATAGACCAGGGAGTTTCAAGCTTCTTTCCAGTTATATACTTTTACAGGCTGAAATCTCCCCAGGAGAGACAAAGAACTGCGATATTCTAGTTAAAGAAGCCCTTCCATTGACCTTGGCAAATCTGCCAGCAATGTGGCCCTGGGCAGGGCTCGCAAGAAGCCCCCTGGATTTGGCCAAGCATAGTTTGAAAGCCACCGCTGGTTATGAAAGACCTTAGGGCAGGACCTGGCTCAGACTGTGCTCAGAAGATGCTCAATCAAAAGGAGCTCCCGTTCTCTTGCTCTGACATTAAACTCCTTACTCAGAACTGTCACAGCATTCTATGGTTTCTCTCTGGAACTCTTATTACTCCTTCTTTGTATCATATAATAATTCAGATATATGACTTACCTCCTTATATCTGCTTACTGGTCTGTAATGTACTTGAAGGAAGGATTCATTAGATCCCCAAATATCCAGTCAGCATCCACATTTCCATGATTATTTAAGTGTGTGTGTGAGTTTGTTTGAACCAGGATTTAATCAAAGCCCACCCATTACATTTAGTATTTTCGTCTACAGTTTCTCCCGCCTTCTTTTCGTTTTTCTCGCAATTTACTTGTTGAAGAAAAATGGGTCATCCAAGCTATGTAATTTCTCACATTGTGGTTTTTGCAGTTTGCATGATTTAGCATAACATTTAAACAGAACTTAATAAGGATTTTCAACAGAGATCCACATTTATTTCCCTAGAGTGTATCATCCAGTCTCCTAGGTCTGTGGCATTGGGCCCCTTCGTGGGTGTGCTCTCCAGCAGGGCTCACACACCTCTCTGCTTGAGGGTACTTCTCTCTAGCTAGGCCAGCCTGCTTGTCATCCTGGTATAGCACCACCTCCTTCACAAAATCACAGACGGTTAAGGCGCAAAGGACCTAGAGTCAATCTCATATCCGTGATTCCCATCCAAATGCAGTGTCCTTCCTTTCACCGCCTCTCATACATATTCATCACCTTCTTAAAGACCAGACTCAGATGCACCTGAGAACTCAGTATGAGGAGTGGGAAGAAAGCCTGGACTTCGGAGCTAGAAATATTGGAGTCAGACTCTTGGGTTGGCTACTCCCCAATATCTTCTGGTTTTTTTTTTTTAATAGTTTCTTTTGAGGGCTGTTCTTTCTTTTTTTGGGGGGTGGGGGGGGCGCTGTGCTACACAGCATGTGAGATCTTAGTTCCCTGACCAGGGATTGAACCTGCGCACCCTGCATTGGAAGTGTGGAGTCTTAACCACTGGACCTCCAGGGAAGTCCTGAAGATCTTCTGATCTGGTACAAGTTATTGAGCCTCTCTGAGCTTTAGTGTTTTCATCTATTTAATGGGAATGTTGCAAGGATTGAACAAGGCAAAATGAAGCAAAACAAGACATTCTTCCCATTGCTTAGGCCAAAAGCATTCGAGTTGCTCTTTACTTATCTCTCTCAGACACATCCTGTACTAGAAAAAGCCCATAAAGAGAAGCTCAGTGTTGTATGGTTTGGTCAAGTCTCCTCTTTGAGCCTTTTTAAATGTAGGAAATCCTTAAATAACAGGAATAGCTAACATCTATTGATCAGGTCCTCTCCATCAGGCAGTGTACAAAGGCCTTATATCTAATAACTCATTTGGCCCTGGAACAATCCTAGGAGGTATTATTATCATCACTCCTATTTTTACAGATGAGGAAACCGAGGCCCAGAAAAATTAAGTAACTTGCCCAAGATTGCACAGCTGGTAAGTGGTAGCATCTGGATTTGAACCCAGGTGGTCAGGTTCCAGGGGCTTCTTAACCCTGGCTGTGCAACCAAATCCTCTGGGAGCTATTACAACATTGAAAGCCAGATCTCACCCCACATCAAGAGAATCAGAGTCTCTGGGGGTTGGATCCAGATGGGGATACCTCTTAAAAGCTCCTAGAGGATTCTACTGGGCATCTAGGATTGAGAACGACCGACTAGTTATGTGTTGGATGTCTGTTGATATAATGTAACTGCAAGTGAGACCCACGTCCATGATTATTATTAATTATATCTGTGCACCCTTAGGTCTCTCCTCTTGAGTGTCCTTGGGTGTTACCTCCCCTCTGTGGAGTTAGGTTGGGGTTCTAAGTCCCCTCGAACCTAACATCCCAGGCATCTGTGAGTCAGGGAAGCTCACAATCTCAAGTGACCTGGGAGTCAGAGGCAAGGATGAAGGGGAACCAGGCTGGCTGCTTTGTTGGTGGAAGCAGGAAGACTCTTCAAAAGCCTTGGCAGGGCTTGTCACAGCCCAAGTGAAATTACATTCATGTGTTGGTCACAGTTATGTACTGCTCAGGCCAGTTGAGGTGAAAAACGTGTAGGTTTTGAACCATTGGAGGAATGCTTCATCAGCTGTCAGCCGCCGAACACACTCACGATCAGATTCACAGTGACCCTTAGATGCTGACAGTCACTACAGGCCCTCGCCCATCTGGGAGATAGACAGCACTGTCTTGTCAGTTTGTCACATCGAATGACAGCCTCTCCAGATTTGGTTCTGCGTGGACAAGAGAAGCTGTCACAGAAACCTTGTCGACTCAATGAGCCAGCGGCACCTCATCCGTCATGCGGTGTGAATAAGGAGGACAGGGCAATTAGGTGCTCTCCAGCGTTAACATAAGAAAGTTGACAAATTAAAGCTTGTCGGTTTCCTGGAAGCCACTCAGTGATCATACGATTTTGGAAGTGGACATACGAAGGCAGGAATCTGCAGTGTTCGTTGTGGATCCTATGTTCCAGTGTCTCCTTCTTTCAGTTCATCAAACTTAACCTCAGTCAAGCAGGACCACTGGAAGAAGCACCAGGATCTCCCCAGCCTCACACAGCTTCTGCCAGTTGTCAGTTGCACCAGGTGGAAGAAGAAAAGGTGTTGAATTTGGATGCCAGCGTTTGTCTTGACTAGGCCTCCTCAAGCTTATTTCATTGCATGAAAATGAAATGGAATGAGAAGGAATAATCAGAGTCCATTGCACAGAGTGGGATTAAGTTTTGTTTGTGAAACTTTTATTTCAGTTATGTAAATGTGTAAATCTTTGGGTGTCCTGGGTCAGGAGGTAAAGTGTGCTTTTTACTGGGGGTAATTGTCAAGAAAATTTTAAAACCACTGGCTTAAGGAATCCAGGGGTAAAGGAAGAGTCCTACCGATCTGTTCAGTTGGGCAGATAGAAATAGCCACAACTCTGAATTTTTACCATGTGCCAGGCACTGGTCTAAGCACTTGAGAGGTATTAAGTCATTTAATTCTCACAACAACCCTATGAAGTAGATACCATATTACTAAACCCATGTTACAGTTGAGGAAATAGAGGCATGGTAGGTTAAGAACCATGGGAGGTAGAATAGTAGCCCCCAGAGATGTGCATGTCCTAATGCCCCAAACCTGGGAATGTTACCTTGCATGGCAAAATGACTGCAGATGTGATTAAGTTAAGGCTCTTGAGATGGGGACACTATTCTGGATTATGTAGGTGGGCCCAATGTAATCCTGTGGGTCCTCAAAAGATGGTAGAGGGAGGCAGAAGGTCAAAGTCCAAGAGAGATCTGAAGCTGCTACACTGCTGACTTTGAAGATGGGGGAAGGGGCCACGAGCCAAGAAACGTAGCAACCTCCCTTTGGTCTCGACCTCCCTCCATTTTGACTTTGTGCCCTCCACCTCTCTTCCAAGTCCATAACCTTCTTTGAGACCTGGCTTAAAGCCCACCTCTTCCAGCAGGTCTTCCTTGATTAATTTCACTTCAGCAGTAGTATGAAATGGGTATGTCAACTTAGACTTCCATTAGCTGCATATGAGCATGTCCACTTGGCCACACCCTGCACAACACAGTGTATTCTTATTTCAAAATTCTTTGTGGCACCTTTTAAGGTAGAGCTGAGGCACATCTGCTGAAATAAATCAACATTCTTGTCTTCACTAACTTAATTAACGAGTCCATGTGTCTATGTTTGGACATACATACAACCCCTCCGATGAAAATTTTGTGTGTATATGAGCTAAGAAACACTGAGAAATGATCAGCTTTCTTTTTCCTCTTCTTCTTCATGCTGAGATCTGTTGAATTTCAATGAGTGTTCTAATACGCAGAAACCAGAATTTGCAAGACTAGAAATAGAGAGAAATGAAAAGGAACAATTTATTAAGATATGAAGACATAGATTTTTGTGAAATGAAAAGACATATAAACTGTTTATATTTTATTATGTATTCCAGGTAGCTAAGATTTTGTAAAAATTAATTCATTGGTTCCATCAATAGGTTTTTAGTAAAAATTAAGCGTTATATGGCTCCATGGTTATACTATTCTACACTTGGGGTATGTCATAAATTCTTGAGAATAGAGTCATAGCTGTCTAACTTGTAATTTGGATATCTATTTGGCAAACCTGTGTTTGCATTCAGTTATAAGATGATTGCATCAGGTCAAAACTGATCCAGCAGCAAGGTTTCAGCTCTCCCTGTCCTGTTCTCTAAAATGATACAAGATCAGGAGTCAGAGGGGTTGGGCTCCTCTCCCAGAGACTTTAGGAGAATAACAGGACCTCTCTGGACCTCCATTTCCTCATCTGCAAAAATCAAGGTATTGCTTTTTGTTTTGTTTTTGCGGTACGCGGGCCTCTCACTGCCATGGCCTCTCCCATTGCGGAGCAGAGGCTCCGGACGCGCAGGCTCAGTGGCCATGGCTCACGGGCCCAGCCACTCCGCGGCATGTGGGATCCTCCCGGACCGGGGCACGAACCCGCGTCCCCTGTATCGGCAGGCGGACTCTCAACCACTGTGCCACCAGGGAAGCCCAAGGTATTGCTTTATATGGCCTCTAAGGTTTGTTCCATTCCAAAATTCCATGTTCCTGTGATTCTGATCACAGTGCTGGTCCAGTCATGCATGCAAAGTGCTGACTATTTAAATCATTGCTCACAGGTTGAACATTTCATCGCTGTCAAGAGCCCAGAATTGCACGGAGGGGCAGTGCTTACTTCTCTAGTTTGATGCTGAACGTCATTATGCTTGAAATGGTAAAGGAGGTGGGTGTGCTCCTTTGCCAGGGCTTGTCCTTGTGCTGTGCATGCTCTGCATGTAAGGGCTGCTTACCCATCTCACTCAAATAGGTCCAGACCCCATTTGCCCACGACCCTGTGTTGGTCATCTGGTCTACCTGGTCTGAACCAGCCCCATTTACGCTCCATCTCAGGCACAACTGTGCCTCACTTATTGTTTCTTTGTACTCCCTTGGGGAGTGTTTACACCAAGATTATAAAGAGGCAACCACAAGGGTTATTTGTGAAGAACTGTAATCTCTAACCCATCCCCCACACCACATATACACATACCCACTCAAATATATATATTCAACTTCACCTTTCTTTTTTTTTTTTTTAAAGAGCCATGAGAGTTGCAGACTATACTGTCAGACACACTTCAGTTCAAATTTTGGTTTCTACATTTTCATTTGTGTGACTCTGGACAAATCCTTTAACCTTGCTGTGCCTTGGTTACTTTATCTGTACAATGGGATGATGATAGATGGTGCTCATTAAGCTGTTGTAGGGATACCAGGAGAGAACATGGGAGGCTTGGTGCTCACGCTGAGTGGGCACACAGTAAATACTAGCTCTTACTGTGTCTGGATAAACTATGAAACCCTGTACATCTCTCCTTTTTCTAAGCAGCCTCTGTGCCATTTCATTTAATTTTCTCCAGCTACAAAATTACAGACTGAAGGCTGATGGGCCATTCTCCTACCCAGACACTGCTCAGCTCTCCTGATGTGCTGGCTGGTCAGGAGCTTGGGAGGACCAGGCTCCAGCAAGGGATGAGTGTTGGTGGCCCACGGTGACTTCTAAGTTTGCTCATCTGACTTTAGTGCTAGAATAGAACAATCTAAGTTTTCAGGTCAATTCCAGAAAAGCCCCATGGAAGTTCTGATGGACCGGCCAGAGCTCCAGGGACTCTGCTTCTCCCTCTCTAGCTTGAATACTCATGACTCCTCATCCAGGGGCTGCGGTGGGGAAGGCTATGCACAAGCAGTGTGACCTTTGCCAACGCGGACCTGCCCAGCTGGCAGTGGGTGAACCTGGTGGGACTGTCCTGTGTTTTCACCACACTCAGCCCCTGGGGATAAGGACTTTCTCTGAAGACTTGAGGGGAACTTAGGGACAGGCTTCTCCCTCGATATGCAGACCAGTGGTTCTCACACTTCAGAGAGCATCAGAATGACCTGGAGGGCTTGTGAGAATGCTGATTGCCAGGCCCCACACCCAGAGTTTCTGGTTCAGTTGTTCTGAGCAGGACCTGAGAATCTGCAATTTTTAAACTACTGATGCCGCTGTTTGGGGGACCAGTCTTTGAGAACCTCTGATCAAGACCACGATAGGCATAGCCTCCAGGCCATCAGACAGTTTCACAGACTGATCCCTACTCTTGCAAGCGTATGTCTGCCCCATGAACCAAGGCCTTGCTCATATGAATTAATGGCTTCCAACTGGGAGGAATCTACGACCTGCAATCCATGCCTGTTAATGGGCTGCTTGGGAGAGCGAACAAGCTGAGACATTGGTGCCCTCTGTCACCATGTCATTGCTACAATGGGGGTGGTGACATGATTGATGGAAAGGTGCCAACAGACACAATTAGAGGACGTGCTATTTCTTTAATGGCAAAGACTGTGAGAACTTATGGAGACACTTACATAAAGCGGGAGACAACATAGCAAGCGCCCAGGTGGTGGCTTGAACTTCCCAGCCGCCCAACCCCCACGAAGACATGCAGCCGCTGCTGATGCCATCTGCGTGGTGTGAAGATCTTACACAGATCTTTACACAGCTGGTGCATCTGTGCCTCGCTTCCCGGAGCAGCCTTTGCCTGACCAGCCCAGAGAGGTTTCCGTTCCGTTTTGGCACAACTTCCCCATGTGCACATTTTGGTGATTCTGGCCGAGCGCCCGCCTGCTCAGCTGGTGCAGAAATGGATACAAAGCATTGCCAGCACATTCCTGTGAGATGGGTGAGTTGAAGGTCAACTTTCCTGACGGAACATGCCTCCGTGGGTCCACCCTGGTCCTTTTCCCTTGTCTGAAGTGTCTGCTGGCTCCGGGCCCCTCCTGCCTCGGTGTCCATGTTGACACCTTCCCCAGGAAAATCTGCTTTTAGATGATCAGAGCTTTCCATGGGAAGGAGCTAATAAAGGGTGGGGAGGGGGCCAGATGTGCCCCCTTAAACATTGCATTCTTTTGCACAGATAATAAGTTAGGGCAGGACTTTTATTTTCTATATGGGCACAGGTAGAAACTGGAGGATGGAGAGAAAAAGACAGGAAGAGAGAGAAAGAGAGAGCGGGAGAGAAATCCCTATTGTTCTGAGTATCCTTCCAAACCAGCCGCATCAGGAAGCCCCTGACTCTGTGTCGCTGGGAGGAATGCCTCTTCCCAGTGGCAGCAGCCATCTGGCCCCAGGAGGATTGACCTGCCTCTGCCCCGGGCTTTCTTCTTTTGGAGGCCAGTCCTGGCTGTCATTAGTCAGGCCTTGCAGGCACCGTTCATCTCCCATAGTTCCTTTAACTCTTTCCTCGCTTCCTTCACCCAGATCCTAAGCGGTGGCCTCTGCACCCATCACGTGGGCCAGCGCGAGAGCATCACACTTTGTGTTCCCATCTAAGCTCAAAAGGTTATTTAAGCCTCATGCCTGGATTTTGGGAGGATGCTCACAGGCTTGGAAGGTAGTGAAGGACAGTGAAGGGAGGGCTTTTTGGTATCAGAGTTGACCTTGGGTTTGCAATGAGTTCTTAGATACAATGTTGTAAGTACGATTTTTAAGAGAAAAAATTGCTAAATTGAATTTCATCAAAATTAAAATCTTTGGGTCTTTCAAAAATACTAAGAGAATGAAAAGATAAGCCACAGACTGGAGAAGATATATCACCAAATCACCCTTTATTAGCTCTTCCCCATGGAAAGCTTTGATCATCTAAAAGCAGATTTTCCAGGGGAAGGTGTCAACATGGATACCGAGGCAGGAGGGGCCTGGAGCCAGCAGACACTTCAGACAAGGGAAAAGGACCAGGGTGGACCCCCAGGGGCATGTTCTGTCAGGAAAGTTGACCTTCAACTCACCCATCTCACAGGAATGTGCTGGCAATGCTTTGTATCCATTTCTCCACCAGCTGAGCAGGCAGGCGCTTGGCCAGAATCACCAAATTGTGTCCAGAATAGACATTTGATCGAGGAAGATGTATGGATGGCAAATAAGCACATGAAAAGATGCTCAACGTCATTTGTCACTTAGGAAATGCAAATTAAAACTACGGTGAGAACCGGTCAGGATGGCCATCATCAAAAAATCTAGAAACGATAAATGCTGGAGAGGGTGTGGAGAAAAGGGAACACTCTTGCACTGCTGGTGGGAATGTAAATTGATACAGCCACTGTGGAGAACAGTATGGAGGTTCCTTAAAAAACTACAAATAGAACTACCATATGACCCAGCAATCCCACTACTGGGCATATATCCTGAGAAAACCATAATTCAAAAAGAGTCATGTACCACAGTGTTCATTGCAGCACTATTTACAACAGCCAGGAAGCAACCTAAGTGTCCATCGACAGATGAATGGATAAAGAAGATGTGGCACATATATACAATGGAATATTACTCAGCCATAAAAAGAAACGAAATTGAGTTATTTGTAGTGAGGTGGATGGACCTAGAGTCTGTCATACAGAGTGAATTAAGTCAGAAAGAGAAAAACAAATACGGTATGCTAACACATATATATGGAATTTAAGAAAAAAAAAAGTCATGAAGAACCTAGGGGTAAGATGGGAATAAAGACACAGACCTACTAGAGAATGGACTTGAGGATATGGGGAGGGGGAAGGGTAAGCTGTGACAAAGTGAGAGAGTGGCATGGACATATATACACTACCAAACGTAAAATAGATAGCTAGTGGGAAGCAGCCGCGTAGCAAGGGAGATCAGCTCGGTGCTTTGTGACTACCTAGAGGGGTGGGATAGGGAGGGTGGGAGGGAGGGAGACGCAAGAGGAAAGAGATATGGGAACATATGTATATGTATAACTGATTCATTTTGTTATAAAGCAGAAACTAACACACCATTGTAAAGCAATTATGCTCCAATAAAGATGTCAAAAAAAAAAATGGTGAGATACCCCTGCATGCCTATTCAAACGGCTAAAATAATAAAAGGTTGACCACACCAAGTATTGATGAGGAACTGATCGTCATACCCAGCTGGTGGGGATGTAAATGATACAGCCACTTCGCAAAGTAGTTTGGTAGTTTCTTCAAAAGTTAGACATACACCCGCTGTTAAAGATTAATTAGTGACTGAGGAAAAAACACACATTCATTGGGTGGGGGAAATTCCTAAAGAGAGAAGAGATTTAGCAGATAAAGGGAAATTTATTTTCTCATGATTCTGGAGGCTAGAAGTATGAGATCAAGGTGTCCACAGAGTTGGTTTTTTCTGAGGTCTCTCTCCTTGGCTTGTAGATGGCTGTCTTCTCCTTGTGTCCTCACATGGTCTGGCCTCTATGCGTGTCTGTGTCCTAATCTCCTCTTCTTATAAAGACACCAGTCATATTGGATTAGGACCCGCTCCAATCACCTCATTTCAACTTAATTACCACTTTAAAGATTCTACTGCCAAATGCAGTCTCATCTGAGGCACTAGGAGTTGAACTTCAACATATGAATTTTGCGGGGGGGGGGGACACAATTCAGCCCATAACGTGGTGTATATGAGAAAGCAACAGTGTCTTGCACGGCAAGGAAACTCATCTTAAAATCAAGCAGATAGATTCCAGCTTTTTTGCTCCTTCTTAGTCATGGACTATCGGCCAAGTCACTTAAGTTACTCGTGGACCCTCCAGTTCCCTCATCTGAAAGTGGCAGGCACTGTAGGGTGCTTGCCTCGCAGCTGTCCTGTGGGAAAATAGAGAGGATGGTACAGCCCTGTAATGAATGAGCAGTGCCAACCCTGGGAGCATCAACCATCAGACCTCCGCTTAGTGAGAAACACACAGCCGTGATGACTGGCTCCATTTGCTGTGCATCTGTGCCTCGCTTCCCAGAGCATCCTGTGCAATGTGGCAATACGTGCATCTGCAGCGTCGCTGTGAGGACCACACAAGATAGAGTACAGAAACTAAAAATGCTTGGCACGTAATAGAGTCCCGGTCAATGGCAGCTTTTCCTGTTATCAATGAGAAAGTCAGCCTTTGGACCTTTGGAGAAAGCACCCTCTGTTTTCGGAGAGCCCTGCTAATCCCTAAAATGGAACATTTCGATGCTGCTTCCAAATGTCCTTGCAGCAGGATGGTTCTTTTTCTTCCCTAACTAGTAGCAGGTGTTTGGCTGTGTCCATTAAACGCCATTCCGTGCTCCCCTGACAAACGAGTTTTTTATTTAGTGGTGTAGGATCAATAATGTGGTATCTCATGCGTACTATTAAAATGGAAAATGTCTGCTGGGCTGACAATTGTATTATCGATATGTACTGAGCAATAAATTATGTGAAACAAAATGGAGCAACCAGCCTTACAAAAGGCTTATCTGGGGCCCGGCTGGCTTTGTTACAGCCGCGGCCGTGGCTTCCCAGGGCTGCATTTGGAAAAACGCTCGATGCTGCCCGGGCAGCTTTCCATCTGAAGTGGCTGCTGGCTCTCTTGTCTCTTCGAAGTGAGTCAAGACCTGCTTGGAATAAGCTCTTTTCCTTCCCTTCTCAATTTGGCCCCGACTGAATATTTTCTCATCCGCCTGCACTGGCTGTACCGACCCCAGACCCCTCGGCTAGGCTGACAATCCCCTTATCACATGTTCCGTGCCCGGTGAGATGGCATTTTGGTCCCTTAGCCCTGTTTACATCAGGCATCCTGGACTCTGTTCTTTATTCTCCCCTTCACACTCTTTATCCGCAACTCGGTCTGGTGCTCATCTGGCCCCTAACCTACAGGTTTTGTCTCCTATTTCTGGTCCCTGATGATTGATACAGTTTTTCCGGGTTCTTATTTGGATCCAGTTTGCGTTCACTTCCTGTCTGTTGATGGCTGATCTTTGAGTAATCATCCTACGTCTATCCATTGTCAGTCGTCCCTCCAGTGAGAGTTGAGACATCTCAACCACACCAACCCCCTTTTTGGGATTTCTGTTTTAATCATTATTATTATTATTTAAAATTAAATTTATTTATTTATCTTTGGCTGTGTTGGGTCTTCGTTACTGCACGCGGGCTTTCTCTAGTTGCTGGGAGCGGGGGCTACTCTTTGTTGTGGTGCGTGGGCTTCTCATTGCGGTGGCTTCTCTTGTTGCAGAGCACAGGCTTTAGGCACGCTGGCTTCAGTAGTTGTGGCACTCGGCCTCAGTAGTTGTGGCGCACAGGCTTAGTTGCTCTGAGGCATGTGGGATCTTCCCAGACCAAGGCTCGAACCCGTGTCCCCTGCATTGGCAGGCAGGTACTTAACCACTGCACCACCAGGAAAGTCCCAGTCATTATTATTAATTATTATTATAGACCCTAGCCCTTGGATGCCATGACTCCTGGGTACTGAGTATCAAGTATACTGAAACCTCAACTTCTCGGGAGGAAGTGAAGAGGCAGAAGCTTGGGGATCAGGCAGGTTAGAGGCTGGGAAACTACTCAAACTGACCTTCAAAGGAAGTGGGCAGAAGTCTGATGCACGATGCCAGTATGACTTGGTAAATGTGGGTCGATACGAGGTGGGGGAGAAGTTGACAGTTGAAGTAGAATGTTATGGCCCCAGCCCGCTTAGTGGGGATTCGGGATGGAGACCCTCTCAGTGGGAGGAACTGGGTATTACACATGAACCCAAGGCATCCCTTTAAGCCCAGATGCCATCCTCCAGGAAACCCCTTCCAATCTGAGTTGGCACTGAGTGAAGTCTGTTGCTGTATTTGGCCTGAAGGATTGGCTCTCAATCACGAAAGCCTGTGTCTAGGTAACAGTGGCCAGGTGAAAGAGAATACCTGAGAGAGGAGGACTATTTGAAAGGGTACATTAAATATTACGATATAATTTTATGGTCGGAAACACAAAACGCCTGTTACTTACTTACTTACTTTAATAGAGGCTGTAGATAGTAAAGTTCTGCCGAAACGTCTTGGATGGAGATATGGGAAGAGCAGAAATTCTTGAGGAAGAGGGAGCCACCTCTCTCCAGGGGCTGTAAGGGTATCTTACAGGGAAGATCATGTGTGTGAATTCCGTGATTACTCACAAGGGGGTGGATATACCAATGAGTGCTAGTGAACCCCCCATAGCCAACATTTCACGCTACCTTTGAATCTAAACCTCTGAGTTTTCAACAGGAAAATGGAGGCGCAGAATAAAGGTTACGTTCCCAGCTTCCCTTTGTAGCTGTAAGCAGAAGTATTGCATGGCAGATTCTAGGGACTTCCTTTAAGAGAAGCTGGCATTAGCTCTTGGCTTTTCTTTAGCCCCACTTTCATCTTGCTGCTTGGCGCAATGCCAAGCAATCTTGGACTTTCAGGATGAGGGCCATGTCCTAAGCATGGCTGAATGTTGAACTGGAAGGATCCAGGGTCCTTTGGGACATTGTGGCGCAAAGCCTATAGATGGGTATTCCCCACTGGACAGATTTACATGAGTCATCACAGCTACTATTATTTTAAAACCACTGTGATTTTGGGTTTTCCTGTGACTCATAGGTAAACCTAACTCCCTCTAATAAAGGATTCAAATTAATTTGAGAAACCTTAGCCTGGAAGAAGGACTCCAACAATGTGCCATTGGACTTTTCCCTTGATCCTGCATTGTCACGGATTTATCTCAATGATGGCTCTGAAGAAAGAAGCGGTTTATATCAGATTTTCAGGTGACTTGAAGTTGGGATTCTTGCTAATGTGGTAGACAGTCCCTGAAGATGGCCATCACTAATTCTTTCCCTCCCTAGAAGTGGTGATTCTGACATCAAGAGCTGGAGAATATTTTCCTCCTCTTGAATCTGGGCTGGCCTCAGTGACTCATTTGATCAACAGAATGTACTGAAGTGACATTCTAGGATTTCTGACACTATGTCATCAGCAGCCTTGTGGCTTTTACCTGGGTCTTTTGGAACGTTTGTCCTTGGGACGTTCTTCTCTCTCAGAACCCAGCTGCCAGGCTGTAATAAGCCCAAGGTAAGTGACGAGGCCACACATCGGTATCTTGGGCAACAGCCCCAGCTAAACTCCTAATCAATAGCCGGGCCCGTGAATGAGCCACCTTAGACATTGAACTTGGGTGGCCTTTCAGATGACTGCACTCTCAGCTGCCATCCGCGTGAGCCACCCACTTGATCCCAGTCCATCTGCAGAGCCACCAGATACAATGATCAGTTACTATTTGAAGCCACTAAGTTTTGGGACGGCTTATTGCACGGCAATAGATAACCATAGCAGCCAATATGATCACAGAAGATATAGTTTAGATTACAAATCATCTCTGTTAATTGGATAAAAAAGAACAAGAGGAAATTTAAGAGGTAAAGGTTGTGTCTTAAATACTGGTTCGCTTGCTGCAGGGACCAACAGTAAAGTCCTGTTGATAGGAGTAGTTGATCTCACGTGTGACATCAGGGGAATGTGGATGCTGGGGAAGCTGGCACACAAGCGGCCTTAATTCCCCCGCTCTAATTGTTCCTTTAAGTCATCTCCAAAGTCCTGCACCATGCTCTAGCCAAAGAGGAATGCCAGCATTCTCTGGATGGACGTAGTTCTGAAATGCTTGCCTCCATCTCTCAGAACCAGGGTCCTTCCTTTTTGCTTTAAAATTAGGCTGCCTTGGCTAAACGCCTTTTTCAGGTCTCCCCTGTTTTGCAGCACTCCTATTTTGTGGTATAACTCAACCTGGGCAGACAGGGTATGTACCTTATTTTTCCCAGCCAAAAATTAATGACTAGCTAATGTCTGTCGAACTGCTTGTCTCCGAAAGCTAACCCCCAGGTAGGCACTTCTTGGGGTAATGCACCCCTCTAGACAGAAACTTTCACACTAGGTCAATGCTGTGCAGAGAATCTTGGTCAAATAGATATGGATACTCTGCTAATCCAATCCACCTTCTGCAGGGTATAGCAACCAGAAGAATCTGAAAGAAATCCAATACCAATAGGAATGATTCCAGTAAGGTGTCACCAGTATTCCCTGGCATTCATTACCCATAGCAGCCTTACTTCTTTTTCTCCCTTCTTCTGCTCCTCTCTACCTCCACCCCGACCTCCAATAACCAGGGATTCTGCCACAAAATTGGGCTTAATGTCTCCTATTCATTCCCTAAGCACTGAAAGGGATAATTGGGAGGTAATTGCATTACTGCACAGTTCGTAGTTAACCTACTATTTTGGCTCTTAACATGCATATCTTTGCTCCAGGAGTGCATTAAGGGTAATTATAGGCAATTCCCTACCAGATCCAGAAAAGGGGTTTGCAATGAGCACAGAAAGCCACCAGGAAGGGAGAGTTAATGTAGATAAGCTTGAAGCATATCCAAGAAAGTAAATGAATTAAGGTCAACTTGTCATCAACTTTGGTCAAGCAGAGCTGGGAAAATTAGTGTCAGATAAAAGTCCTTTCTTGAGCATTACTGCCTCCTAACAAAGCTCAGAGAAATTGTCATACACTTGTTTGTTCAACCAAAAGCTTGAGTTCCTTCTCTCTGCTGGGCTTTGAGTAGGGGGCAGGCAGTGTTGAGAAGGCTTTCTGGTGCTTGGCACGGACTGACGTTTGTCAAGACACTGCCAAGATAGGTCTTTGGGTTCAGATGTGACGTGTTTTAACCTTCAGCAGCATTTAAAGAAATAAAGCTCTCATCTCCAAGGTATTTAGGACAAGTCAGTTATCTTCTGTAATTGTGCACAAGCCCCTAGAAAAATGAACATTTATATGCAATACTATTTCCTTCCATCGCAAATGCAAAATAACTGAGGAAATCTTGAGTATGGAAGCTAACTTCAAATATTGGAGCTGCAGCGAGCTTCCAATCAGCAGTCCCAACTCAACCTTAATTAGCACAGGATCTCAGGTCAAGTCCCTTGACTGCCCCATGCCTCGCTTCTTCACTTGTGTCATAAGTGAGCTGTACCTGCTCACTTCTGTCACTAGTGTTTTTTGGTCTGATGAGTCTGTATTTATCTTCATCCTGCTTAATATTAGGTCAAAAGGTCTTAAAAAAATGTTATCCAGATATGGATATTGTTGAAACACTGTCTTATTGCTCTGTCTACCTGTGACTATTCAAAAAAAGAATCTGGCAACCTTTAATTTGCTGGCCATCCAGACACGAATGAAGAACGGATATTTCTTTATAGGCCAACAAGATTCACTTCTGTTGCTTTCCATTTCTGTCATGGATCAAGCTAAGAGGGCTTTCCTTTTCTTATCCTCATTCCCCCCAAAGGAAAGCTTGGTGAGCAGGGCAGATTTTTGAGTGTTGAGTTTCAGTGACTATATGGTTTTCTTTGTAGAAACAGCCCTGGTAGTTGCTCAAGGATTTCAGACAATATTGGTGAGGATTAGTGATCCTGTAAACAGGTGTTTAAAATAAATAAAAGGATAAAAATAGGGGTTAGCGAGAAACTATAGTGGGTTAATAAATTAGGCGTTCAACTGTAAGTTCCTACAAGATTATTTTAGCAATTAGCAGCAAACATTTGTCACAAACAAAATAAATCTGCAATCAGAAAATAATTTGCAATCAGCTTTGCAAGTAAAATAGAGTACTTTCCCGTCAGTCAAAAGTGCTGTGAGAATTACATGATCGAGTCAAGAGTGATGCTTTCAGAAGGTAAATGGTGAGAAGCGATTATCCTGGCAATTAGTCAACTCTGAAGCATCAACTGGGGAGGCATTTCACAGAAAACGTTTGCTTTGAAGAAGCTGTCCAACTGTCCGGAGACCAGAAGTACCTCCGTGTGGGGGAAGTTGATGGTCCCTTCCTGGAAATCAGCAACTGTGTTCCTATAGAATGCTGTGCCAGCCATGGAGGCGACCGTCACACTCACTATGGACAGGATCCCCAACCACTCCACACGAGCGGCTCTCGGTGGACCGGTAACAAGCTCCTCAGATATTTCCAAGGATCATGGTCTTTGTGCACATTGAGATTTCTTTGGAAACCAAGATAAGGGGTGAAAGTGGTTTCTATGGATGATCCGTCATTCAAGCAGTTAGAGGTCCACCTAGGAGAGACCATTAATAGGCAAGTTATCAACATGTTGCCTAATCTTTACAGCTGACCATAAAGCCTCAATTCAGTCGTAATGAGCAAATTTCAAGCAGTGACTTTCCTCCTTACTCTGGCAATAAAATGGAAAATGCAAATTCAGAAGGACAAACAGACTCTCAGTGTACTCACAGGGACTGCTAATCTTCCCACATAGGGGAAAGACTGTCCATATTTGCAGACTTTGTGTACTAAAGTTAGGAAGATTCTACAGCAAGTTCTCAGTGTACCTCGAAGCAAACTGGTTGCTACGCATGCATTACCCAGCATTTTTCCACCTAATTTTTCTCTTAAATATTTATAAAACTTGCCCAGGCTGCCAAGATCCAAGAAATAAAATAGAATTATCTTAATAAAGAAAAGATTGGGATGTGTCATTCTGATTTAGAAAGCCCATTTCATGGTGTGTATTGGAACAAGAAATAATTAATTTGAAAAGTCCTTGATCTCTGACTGCAGTTGCATTAATGATATTATAGTATTAAATATAATAGTATTTCACTTTCATTATCCTTGTGTTCATTCCGAGCCCTTGTCTTCATGGTAAGAACTGTGTCTGTGGCTGGAGATGATTAAAGTATAAAAGATTGAAACTGAAAGGGATAATTTTGTGAAGCTGACTATTTACTCTGGATCTTAGCCGCTTCTGAACTCAGATATCTCTTTGTCTCTCTCTGCCTTTTCATTTTGAAAGAGTTGGGCTAATTCATTTACATTATTCACCAACTTGCTTGCTTTCACAGTTCTGAGTTTTTGTGTTCTACCCATAGTCAAATAAGTCTGTGTTATGAACCGAATATTTACTTCTCCCTCGAATTCATATGCTGAAATCCTAAACCTCAGTGTAATGGTATTTGGAGGCAGTGCCTTTGGGGGGTGATTAGGTCATGAGAGTGGAGCTGTCATGAATGGGACCAGTGCCCTTAAGGAAGGGACCCCAGAGATCTCTCTCAGTCCACCATGTGAGGGTACAAGAAGTCAGCAGTCTGTAACCCAGAAGAGAGATCTCACCAGAATCCGGCCGGGCTAGCATCCTGATCTTGGAATTCCAGCCTCCAGAACTGTGAGAAATAACTTCCCTTTCTGTTGTTTATAAGCCACCCAGTCTATAGTACTTTATCATGGCAGCCTGGACTAAGCCAGTGGGTTTGTTAGTTGCTGGTGGGCTGCATTTCTTTACCCTGCCTACTTTTGCTGACATAGGGGAGGGTGGGACAGACCAGTGCCAACTGGAGAAGCCCACACCACTGTGGACTAGACTCATGACCATGGATGGGCACAGGTGTTGACTTCCCTGACCAGCTTTTCATGTCCTGTGAACCTGTGGGTGAACTCTGCCTCCTTTGCTATGGGACCACTCTTCCAGAAACTGCTACGACCCTCTAATCACTGTCAGGTTTTCTTTCACGACAGGGGACACTTCTCTTGATACTACTGCTAGAGACACCACTCCAGACCCCTGGCCCATTTTTGGGACTTCCTTTCCACCCCTCACCCTCTTCTTGGACTGGGCCTCCTCACTGTCTTCTGGGGTTGCCATGTTTGTGATGTCCGTACAGGACGTTCTGTATGTATAGCAAAGCCCTCATTTGTGGCTCTGAGTCTGCTAGGTTTTTGTTGCTGTTTTTGAGTCTCATGGTTTTTCCTTATAAGCTTTTTGAGTTTTAATTGTAAACTCATATTTATTGAAATACGTATCCGTGATCATTCTTTGAGGGTATATTCAGAGATTGCACATTTGCTTCGGTTATGTGTCAGTTGCTTGGAGGTGCTACCAACTCAGGACCATCTTAAACTAAATTCTCACATTGGGCTTTTTAAAAAAAATCAAGCAGTGTAAACTCAGTCCCCAAACCCCTTCGAGTGCACACTTGTGGTTGAGAATTCTCAAGAGAGATTAAGAAATAATCCCCACCTCCCACCCACTACCTCCTTCCTTCTAAGGAAGACTTAGATGGCAAGTTACCTCTTCATCTTCCCTTGCAAGGGGAGATTTCCTCTTGTTCTTGCCGCATTGAAAGTGTAGCCCCTAGAGAGCCAGACATTGTATAAGAAAGACTGATCTTACTATAATTAAGTGGCTGCCTTGCCGGGACCAGCAGGTTGGCCTGCGGAATGCCATTCTCCTGGTGATGACGAAGACTCAGGAGGGCAAGGGGAAATATGTGAGGTCTCTTAAAGCCTAGGCTTGGAGCCGTGACACTTCCACTTCTACCTCATTCTGTTGGCCAACGCAAGCCACATGGTTGAACCCAAAGTCAAGGGGTAAGGAAATGGACGCTGCTACTTCAATGAGGGGAAATGCAAAATCACAGGCGAAGGGTATGGATATCAAAAAGGAGGGTGAAGAATTGAGGCCAATAATACAAACTAGCCCAGGTAGATTTCTAACACGTTTAGAGGAGAAAAAGGAAAGGGAATCAAGTAGAGTGTTATGGATTGACTTGTAACCCCCCAGCAATTAATATGATGAAGCCCTAATCCCCCATGTGGCTGTATATAGAGATAGGACTTTTAAGAAGGGAATTAAGATGAAATGAAGTCATAAGAGTGGGGCCCTAATCCTGTAGAACTGGGGTCCTTATAAGAAGAGGAAGAGACACCAGAGAGCTCTTTCCCCGCTCCCACATGTGTGCAGAGGAAAGGCCATGTGAGGACACCTGAGAAGCTGGTGATCTGTAAGCAGAGAAGGGAGGCACCTTGATCTTGGACTTCCAACTTCCAGAACGTGGGAAAATAAGTTTCTGTTGCTTAAGCTCCCCCCGCACCTGTGGTATTTTGCTATTCAGCCTGAGCAGAATAATACATAGAGGAAAAAGGAAAGGGGAGAGAGAAGAAAATATTTGTTGAGCATATACAGACAGACCTCAGAGATAAGAGTTTGGTTCCAGACCACCGCAATAAAGTGAATATCCCAATAAAGTGAGTTGCAAGAATTTTTTGGTTTTTCATTGTGTATAAAAGTTATGCTTAGGGCTTCCCTGGTGCCGCAGTGGTTGAGAGTCCGCCTGCCGCTGCAGAGGGCACGGGTTCATGTCCCGGTCTGGGAGGATCCCACATGCCGCGGAGCGGCTGGGCCCATGAGCCATGGCTGCTGAGCCTGCGCGTCCAGAGCCCATGCTCTGCAATGGGAGAGGCCACAACAGTGAGAGGCCCAAGTACCGCAAAAAAAAAAAAAAAAAAAAAAGTTACACTTACACTATACTGTAGTCTATTAAGTGTGCAATAGCATTATGTCTAAAAAAACAATATATACACCTTAATTAAAAAACACTTTATTGCTAAAAATGCTAACCATCACCTGCGCCTTCAGTGATTCGTAATCTTTTTGTGAATAGTAACGTCAGAGATCACCATAATAAATATAATAATGACATTTTGAAATATTGCGAGAATTACCAAAATGTCACCCAAAGACATGAAATGAGCAAATGTCATTGGAAAAATGGTGCCGATAGACTTGCTTGACGCAGGGTCACCACCAACCTTCAATCTGTAAAAAAAAAAAAATGCCGTACCTGCAAAATGCAATAAAACAAGGTCTGCCCGTACCCTTTGCCAGAGACCACTCTGGGACCTTTTACTCATATTATTTTATCCTGTCTTTATAATCGTCTTGTCAAATAGGTTTTTTCTTCTTTTTTGAGGGAAATAACCACAATTCGGAGGGGTAAAGAAACTTTCCCATGGCTACTTATTGATCATTGGCAGAACCAGAATTAAAACTGAAGTCTGTCTCACTCTGCAGCCCATGCCTGGGTTAGCAATGTTTTCTGCAAAAGGGCCAGAAAGTGATTATTCTAGGCTTGACAGGTCATACGATCTGTAGAGCAACTACTCAACTCTTGCCATTGTAGCGTGGAAGCCTCTGTCAACAATATGTAAACAAATAGGCATGGATGTTTCCAATAAAACATTATTGACAAAAAACAGGCAGTGGGATGGTGTCACAGGCTGTAGTTTTGATGACCTCTGCTCTATAATATTCTCCTTTTATGGAGTTTGGCCTCCTCCTTGCAGGGGACTCGAGACAGAAAGTCAAGCGTGTGGGAAGGTATGGATGTGTGGGAGGGCATGATGTATTCAAGAGGTGGAAAATAATTTGATGAGACAGGAGCAGATGGTGTTAATTTGAGGTATGGGAATTGAGGAGTTGGGAAATGCTGAAAATGGAACTGGGGCCCAGGCCATATTTACCTGCTTGTTGAGCAAATCTCTACCATGTGGCCAGTCCTTTGCTGGGCTCTGGGAGCCCCCAGTAGAGGGGATGAGAACCAGACCTTGTCTTTGAAAGAGATGACAGTTTGGAAGGGAGAGAGAGAGACATGGAGAAAAATGATGTAAGAGGAGGAATGGGCAGAGAGTGGAAACACTGAGCTCCTAGGTCCTACATGGGACATTCAGTTGAAGTCCCACGTGGAGGGTGCGTCATCAGTGGTCCTCCCAAAGATGATATAGGTCCAAGGATTGCTGGTTGAGCAGAGAATCAGGACCAGTGAACTAGAAATGCCCCAGTATCTTGCTTAAGAATTTCCTAAATGTGGACATGGGCTTTTGGAGACTGAAGCTGGTATGCCTGTTTGAAGAGTTAATGCATTCCACTTGGAATGAAAAAACAACCATGTGGTGGCAAAGAATTTGTTCTCTTCTTTGGGTGGCAGCCACAGGATTCCTCGCCAATTAGTAGCATCTGGTCCTCATAGAAGATTCATCCCTGGTTGAACTGGCAGGTACCTCTGGATGTGACACTCTGTGAAGTTCCTGATGGGCCATCTGTGATGTCTTTCCTTCCCAGATACCTCAGTCCTCTCTCCCCCCTCCAACCAGTCTGCCTTTCATTTGAAATATTTTTAAACACTTAGAACTGAGAGCAGGGCTAGCTCTAGCTTTTTTTAGAGACTAGCGTGAGATGCCAAGTTGGTTTTTTCCAAATTTAATAAAAGGAAACAGTGTTGAGCACTTACTATATGTTGGGCCCTATATTCAACATTTTACTGAAAATTATTTTTACAGGCATCTTCTCATTTAAGTCTCAAAACAACTGTGGGAGTATTATTATAAGGACGATTATTATTCCAATTCACAAATGAGGAACCCAAATCTAAGAAAGGCTACTTCCCTTGACCAATGTCACACGGACTCTAAATGCTGAACCCAGGATTCTGACCCGGTTGTCTGACTGTAACATCTAACATATTGCAGGATCTAAAATTCATGTCATATAGAAGTAAGTGTTTAAAGGGTGATGTCTCAGAGAGGGGAAAATTTAGTTTTCTCCTTCTGGGTAAAATTAGGGCCCCATTATTCTGAGGAGTCCCTTTCTGATAAACATTTTCATAATAATATACATAGCAATAATATTTACATTTGTCAATCATTTTTAAGATGTTCTTGCAGATATGCTAGGACATTAAGAGACTGCTTTGCTCAAGGATCTCCGAATATAGTTTTTCGCAGACTCACACTCTAGTTTCCTTCTATAAGCAGGGCAGGGCTGTCTCCTGGACTCTTGAATACTCACTGTTCTCAGATATCCTGGCCCTCACTTCCCTTCTACATAAACCCAATTAGCCAGCCTGTTTTCCAAATGGACTCTGCTGAGACGGGAGGAAGGGAATGAGGCTCAGCTTGCAATTCAGAAGCATCATCTTCATTTATTGGGAAAGAAAAGGCTGGGGTCTTAATGGAAAATAAAGAATTCTACAGATGAATCCTTCAGTTTCCTGTCAAAGGCCCAGATTGAGAAATTTAGAGTTACTCAGCTTGTGGTCTTTTATTTTAAGTAACAGTGGGATAAAACAGGCCAAGGTAGCAGCCGAGGACTCCACTTATCTTCCTAAATTGATGATTCATCTGGCTACTTCACCCTCTTTCAATTTCAAATGCAATTTGTCCGAAGCCTCCAATTTAAATCACATAGATCTTCTCTAAATGAAATAACAGGCTTCCCATGAAAAGACAAAGACTCTGCTGTGCACGTGTGTGTGTGTGTGTGTGTGTGTTTGTGTGTGTGTGTGTGTGTGTGTGTGTGTGTGTGTAGTGGTGGTAGCAATGGATTGGGGATGATGAGAAGAGATGCATTCCAACTGATGATTGAATTTAAAGCTCTTTCATTTCTACCAGGGATGTGGGATTCAATGAAATGATGAGCAGTCCTGCTGGGCCTGCCCTGCCATGATTTCAGTCAGAGGCAGAGACGTGGGGAAGCCAGGTCTCTGAAAGCTGAGCAATCCTGGGCAGACCTCAGCTGCCCTCCCTGCATCCCAGCCTGAGGCCCCATCCCAGGACCCATCATGCATCTTCTGAGCCATAACCTTGGCTTGCCAACTGGTTCCTGCACCCAGAATCACCCTCTCCACCCCACTTCCAAACATCTTCCAACAGGATTTTTCCAACCCACAAATCTGCTTTGCTTACTCCCCTGCTCAGAAACCTTCATGGGCTGCCCACTGCCACTGATTGACATCAAGACTCTTCAGTTTAACATTTAAACCCCTTCAAAGTCCATCCACGACCAAAGTGCATCCTCTTCCCCACTCCCCGTGGGTTCCTCACTCTTCCAGGACGTGGCTGTCATGCTTCCCAGCATGCTCTTTGCTCTCTCACCTCTGACCTTTGTCCACCATGTTTGCACTGCTGGAACTGTTTCATTTCGTCCTCCTCCCACCCACTCATGCTTAACAGAAATAATGCTCTGTGCTGGAATGGCAAAGCATAATCTTGTTAAGGGTTGGAAGGATTCTTTGAAGTTGGGAGATTTAATTTTCTGGAAATGCTATTTTCTCATTTCTAAGACTCTTCTGCAATTTCCTGCCCAAACATTGCTTCCCCCTGGAAACTTCTAATAATCCTCCTGGCAAGTTATAGGTGCCCAATAAATGTGCAGTAAGTTAAAGCATGAATAAATCTGGGGAGACTAAGGGAATATGGTCTTTTTGTTTTATTTTGTCATGGCTATAGAGTCACAATCTCTTAGGGTTTTTTGTTTTTCTTTTTTTTTCAGAGCTAGCGATGAACTAGTCCAAGCTCAGACTGAGAAAGAGGTTAGGTGACTTGGCCAAAGTTACACGGCAAGTTAGTGCTGGCATTAGGTCTACAACACAGCATTCCTGAGTCCCAAGCTCTTTCTTTTCTGACATGTAGCTTTGCTACCGAACTGCTGCTTCGCGCAAGAATCCAATACTAAGAGACAAGTGCTGGGTGAAAGGAAAGATAGCTTTATTGAGGAAGCTGGTAATGCTGGGGAGAAGGTGGACTCATATCCCCAAGAACCAACAGCTCCCTCCCCAGGTTTTGTGCGGAAATTATATAGAGAAAAGAGGAAGGGGCTACATGTTGGGGAGAGGGTTGCAGGGTGCCTGATCAGCTCTGATGAGTTGGTGGTGAGGCAACTAGGAGTCAACATTATCAACCTTCTGGTTTCAACCAGTCTGGGGTCTATGTGCTTGTGGGCAGCATACAGTTACCTTATTCCACCAGGTACGGGTTTCAGTATCTGCAAAACAGCTCAGACGACATGGCTCAGAATATTATCCCTTGAGGAGGAACCAAAGGTCCTGGACTTTGTTTAATGGCTAAACTATTATTATTTTGTCATTTGATTATTTTCCTTTGTTTCTGCATTTTCTCACTTCTCTGATTAAATTTATTCCTTGGACCTTGGGGAAGGCCTAGGAGGCTAAAGCTTTTCTACACACAAGAGGCAGGTGGAGGATGGGGGTGGGATGCAGTAGGGGGTTTGTCCCAGGAAGGCCCCGCAGTGTCCTGCTCAGTTACAGCCTCTGTCATTACATTTGTTTTTCTCTTTGTATCTGTCACATCCATGGGGCCATTTCAGGTGGCAAAGAATGGCCACATGCTGATTCCTCTCTCCCCACCATGATCCTTCATAAGATATGGCCTTAACCGATGAGTTCCCTCATGCCACCAGACCCTGACTGTGACAATTATGGGTGGGACCTCAAAGTGAGAAAGACACAGTCTGGCCCCCAAAGGAGCTCCAGCCAGACCGGAGGCATGAAGAGAAAATAAGAGGAACACAGAACAGGAAGCAGCTGATTCTAGTGTGGGTGGAGGTGAGAGGTTTGGAGTGGTCCTCTCTGAGGAGGGGGCATTTGAATTGAATCTGGCAGGTAAACAGGACTTTTCAAGAGGAGGGTGGAGGCGAGGAGAGTGATCCCCAATGAGAGACGGTCATGTGTTAAGGCCCAGTGGCATGAAAGGTCATGGAGTGTTTGGGAAGGAGGGCCACATGCCTGGGGAAGGGAGGACTGGAAAGGGGCGGGAGAGGGGACCCAAGAGAGTCAGTGGGGCCAGCTTACCAAGGGTCACGTGTGCTAAGCTAAGGAGATGGTGCTGCATCCTGTGTGCATGTGGGCTATAGTAGTCTGCTCAGGCTGCCATAGCAAAGTTCCACAAACTGGGTGGCTTAAACAGCAGAAGTTTATTCTCTTTCAGTTCTGGAATTCTAGAAGTCCAAGATCAGGTTGTCCGTAGGGTTGGTTTCTTCTGAGACCTCTCTCCTTGGCTTGCAGATGGCTGTTTTCTCCCTGTGTCTTCACATCAGCTTCCCTCTGTGTGTCTGGGTCTTAATCTCCTCTTCCTATAAGGACACCTGTCCTATTGGATTTAGGCCCACCTAATGACCTAATTTTAACGTAATCACACTTTAAAGACCCTATCTCCAAATACTGTTACATTCTGAGATACTGAGGGTCAAGATTTTAACCTATGAATTTTGGGTGGGGGGTGGCACACAACTCAACCCATAATAGGGAACAAAAGGAAGTTTTATAAGGATTCATTTGGAACACTCAACTCTCATTTTTTTGGCCTGCGGTGTGTTCTAAATGGCATTAATCCTTCCTCTGAAGGGCCTCTAAATATAGATGCCATCTGCTGCTGTGCAATATGTTATCACTGATCCCTCACTTAACAGTGGCATCTTTACAGGCAAGGAAGAGAGGCTGCATAAGCCCGAGGGGAGACACGCCCGCCACGTGGGTCTCAGCCAATGAGGAGCCAGAGAAAATCCCGCGGGCGGGTCTGACTCCAGAGCCTCCAAGATGATGGAAGGATGCCAGGGTCCCAAGATTCTTTGAGTCTTGAATAGTCAGGCACTTGCGTAATGCTCATTGGCTCAGAAAGAGGGGCTCTCCTCACCTTTCCTGCAAGTGCCAAGCCTGAGCATGAAACGGTGACGGAAATTTTTGCTCATTAAAAAAGTGTTCCTTCTTACGGAGCAAAGCGGCACCTGCCAGCCCTGGCTGATGGCATCGCCGCATTGATTAAGCGGAACACGCATCACGTGGACGTGCGCGCTGCCCTCCGACGTGGTTTGCTCAGATGACATCTTTCTGGAGCCCTCCCCGGCCCTTCTTCACCCCCGCTGGTGGGATTACACCTGCATTCTTGCAGTGAAGGACAATTTGGCCCTCCCATTAATTACTTCTAAAGTTCTAGATTTCAGTTAGGGAGTTAATTACTTTTTGCCATATTGCTCCCATTAAAGACATTTTCATTATTAAATCGATTTGTTAGAATTGAAGAGCCTTGCCAAGACGGAAGAATTATTGTCCAAGGAACCTCCTGCTCTTACTCGTGTCTTCCTGCTTTGAGGTGACAGAGTGGAAAGCTTTATTTTAGATTTTTTACGTTCATGTAGCAAATATTTGTGAACCACTTACTTTGTGCTCAGTACTGTGCAGGGCTACGGAGGATGCAAAAGTAGATGCAAAGACATGTGACATGTCTTCAAGGGCATCAAGATCTAGCAGAGAAAAAATAATTTAGATATAATTTAATTATTAAATCATTATTAAATCATTAAATATAATTATTAAATAATTTAAATAGTCTGTGGAAGTACTATAGGATGGGCACACACAAAATATTATTGGAACACGGAAGAGGGAGGGGGCGATTAATTTGGGAAGACTTTGCAGAGGACATGAAATTTTACACAGAGCTGTAGTATGCATACATGTACACCAGATAAGAGGGAAAGGGTATTAGTTTCTTAGGACTGTCATAACAAAGTGCCACAGATTAAATGGCTTAAACAACAGAAATGAAGTTTTTAGTAGCTCTGGAGGGTAGAAGTTGGAGATCAAGCATGTCCTCAGGGTCCTGCTCCCTCTGAAGGCTCTAGGGCAGGGGCTGCCCCAGGCTTCTCTCCTAGCTTCTGGTAGTTCTTGGCTTGTGGTAAGCATAATTCTGATCTTCACATGGTGTTCTTCCTGTTTTTCCACATCATCTTCCCTTAATTTATGTCAGTCTCTGGGTCCAAATTTCCCCTTTTTCTAAGGACACAAGTCATGTTGGATTACAGTCCATCCTAATGACCTTATTTTAACTTGATTACTTCTGTAAAGACCCCATTTCCAAATGCAGTCACATTCCAAGTTATGGGAGTTAGGGCTTCAACATATGAATTTTTTAGGGGACACAATTCAACCCATAACAGTGTTCAGGGCTACACAAAGGCATGAGGTTCTGAAAGGATCAGCCTATTTGGGGAACAGAGAGACATGATGTAGCTGGATCATAGGTGACTTAGGCTGGTCACATGTGGGATTTCTCTAAAGGAGCATTCAAGGCTGTTAAGTGAGTCCTTACAATTTTTAAAATAATCATTACTTGTTATTTCCAGCCTTTATTTGTACATTCACATCCATGCATGGTTTTGCACAACACATAAATGCATTCATTAAAATACTTCTTCCCCCCTTTTCTCACTCCTGGCTTCCCCCATGCAGGCTTATCAATTCTTCCCTGCTCCACTTCTGCCTCCACCCCTGTACCTCTCCCACACCCCCCTGTTACTAACCCGTATACTGGTATTTATCTAATTCTATACAGATGTATAGACGTGTTTCAGGTCATATTGTTTACTTGACAAATAACGGTATCTTTTTATAAATGTTTTTCTGCATTACCCTATAGGACCTTGTGTAAATCCTTTTAAATCATGCATTTTTAACAGGGGCAATATTGACCCCAAGGGGACAAAAATTGGTTCTTGGGGCATGAAAAAACTTAGGTATTATGATGGTCTATGTCCCTCTAAAGCTCAATTCTATTTGACAACATAAACAGATGTACAGTGTATCTGTGGTATTAAAATTCATGGGGTGGGTGATCATGAGAAAAAACTTGGGAAGCACTGCTCTAAATCATCTGCTCTGACTCTCATCTTCTCTTTTAAATGATGTGCTCTACTCCATGGTGTGGGTGGACAACCATTTATTCAACTTTTATTCCATTTGTGACCATTCATTCTGTTTCCAGATTTTTGCCATAGGAAGTAGGCTGCAGTTAACTCATTGTTGCTTTTATTTCTGGGGCAAATCTTCTCAGAGTGGGAGCCTTGGTCACAGGATATCTGATTTTTAATTTCGTGATAAATATTATCAGATTGCATTTCCCAAAGGTGGAAACATTTCCCCTCCAAGGAAACTCCTTTCCAGCTAGCAATAGATGCTATAGCTGTTTCCAGTGTTTTCCATACTGATGAGTGTAAAGTGATATCTCATTGTGACTTTAATTTGCTGAGGATGTGAGCATCTTTTCATAGACTTCTCAGCCATGTGGGTTTGCTCTTATGTGAATTGTCTATGAATGCATGGTTGACTCCATTTCAATTTTGTTGTGTTTATCTTTTCTTCTAAATTCCCAAGAGTTCTTTCTATATCATAGCTATTAACCTTTGTCTAGCATCTGTACTACAAATACTTTTTCCAGATCTATTATTTGTCTCAACTTTGTTTATGGTTCTTTTTGCACACTAAAATTTAAGATTTTACGTTGTTTGGTTCGTGTGTTTTTATTTTATTGTTTTTGGGTTTCTAATTTTAGTTAGGAAATTCACTTTGACTCTCAGATTTTACATGTAGTCACCGAGATTTGGTTTTACTTTTTTGTTTCCAATACATTTAGAAGGTTTTGTTTTGTTTTTCTGTACAAGAGATCATAAGGGGTGTCTGTTTTCCTTTTTTTTCCCAGGTTGATAATGAGTTTGCCAACACATTTTATGAATAATCCATCCATTTTCCTTGAATTAAACTGCCACCCTTGTCATAAATGAATTTCTCACATACAGAGGCATCTAATTCTGGGTTCTCTGCCATCTTCCACTG
Organism: Grampus griseus; assembly: GCF_964374135.1. Taxonomy (NCBI): domain Eukaryota; kingdom Metazoa; phylum Chordata; class Mammalia; order Artiodactyla; family Delphinidae; genus Grampus; species Grampus griseus. Next base: position 10,466,876 of record NC_139008.1, read on the forward strand.
ACTTATCCATTCCTTTGTCAAAACTAAATTGACTGATGATTCTTCAAGACATCTATACAATTCCCAAAACTAAAATGCACACACAAACAAACAAACAAAAAACAGCCCTTGTCAGGATTCTATGCAGAATTGCATTAAAATTATATATTAAAGTTTGGGAACACTGACCATATCATTTTTTTCCATTTGTTCAGAATTTGTTTTATGCGTTTTAATAATCATTTGTTGTTGTCCTCATGTGTGTTTTGTACCTTCCTTCGTGAGTGTGTTCGTAAGTGTTTTATAGTTTTTGACACGACAGTGAAAGGAATATTATGAGAATAAAGAAAATGTATTGGTTTTAGTTCATTTGTCTTGACTACAGTCACCTCTCTGGACAAGTGAGCGGATGGAGGAGTTCAGTGCAACTGGGACATTTTAGGATAATTTACACGAGTCGTGTCTGGGATTTCTCCTAACGAACACGAAATTATTAAGAAAGAGAGAGGTTACTCTTTTCTCTGTGTTTGTCACACCAGGGTGGTGATATCAGTCTGAGAGAATTTAAGCTCCTTTAATGCATACACTCATGGATGCACAGGCCGCGAGACCCTGGCCACTCAGGGTTGGGGGTCGGGTGGAACAGGGCTATGGCCCCCCCAACCCCCAACGCCCCAGGAGAGCCCTTGGCCTCCCGACCTTGTGGAGACCCCAGCCACTGCCATTGCCATCTGGTTGGGGTGACCTCTGGAGAAGCTGCCGTTGCCTTTCTCATGGCTGTTTTTACACTTTCTTGACCCTTCCCAACTTCCTGGAGGCTGGTTTAGGGCTGGCTGGCCTGTCAGATTTAAGTAAATGGAAACCCCACCCATTCCTGAGGGGCTTGGTTAGCTCGGGCTGCCACAACGAAGCGCCACAGACTGGGCGGCTGAAAAGGCACACATCGATTTCCCCCAGTCCCGGAGGCTGGAAGTCCGAGATCCAGGTGTGGGCAGGTGCAGTTTCTCCTGAGGCCTGTCTCCTTGGCTTGCCGATGGCCGCCTTTTTGCTCTGTCCTCCCAGGGTCTTCCCTCTGTGTCCAAATTTCCTCTTCTTGTCAGGACACCAGTCACATTAGATTAGAGCCCACATTAATGGCCTCATTTTAACTCAATTAAAGTCTCTGTCTCCAAATTGTCACACTCTGAGGCCCAGCGGGTTAGGGTTTCAACATGTGGATTCTGGGGGGACACAGTTCAGCCCATAACACTGAGGGCAGCTCGGTGAACAGAAAGAGAGTGAACAGAAAGTCCCCAGGCTCAGGTTTTCAGGCTGCCTCCTTCCTCTTCCTGCACTGGAGTCACTGAGGGGCAAATCCAAGGTAGCTAATTAATGAAAGAGAGAATTATGAGCTTCCTATTCAGGCCTGCAGTCCTCCGCCGTGGACACCGGCTTGCATTGGAAACCCTGAGATGTCTGGGCCCCCGCTGGGTCACCTTTGGCTTCAGCCAACAGCCTCCTCCTTGTCTGCCCTCAGCTTCCTTCACACCTGCGACCCCTCCCCACCGTCACCCATCGGTGATGTCTGCGGGGGGTAACTCATGACCCTGATGGTCTGCGGGGCCTGGGGTGTTACTCCTGTTTCCCGAGATTGCCTATGAAGGCCACAGATGAGAACACAAGGTGCTCGATTAGTGCCCCGAATTCTGAGTTCAGAGAACCACATGCCCTGGGGTGGCTGAGAGTTGCCAACTCAGCAGAACCAGCTGCACTCCCTCATCCTACTTGCAGTCACTGAAGAAGCTGTGTGAGGGCCATGAAGATGGAGCCTTTTGGGAGAAGAGGGTACCTGTGGGACAAGAGCAATCACTCCCTGTGGGCATGTGTCTCGAAAATTTTCTGGCCTTCTCTATGCCTTCCCATGTGGTTGGGGTGCTTGAAGAGCATTGTAGGTCTACGTCAGAGGCTAGAAAGTGGCTCTTACCTGCCCAGGTGCTGGCCAGTAGAGCTGCCCGGTAGGCTGGGGCAGGCGACAGAGGAAGTAAGGAAAGGAGTGGGTGGAGGGAGTGCTGGAGGTGGGGTGGGGAACACAGAAGGCAGCCCTATCTGTGGCCTGGCAGTGGCAAGCTCTCCCATGGTCAAGTGGACATTCACACTTAAGCCATCATGGTGCTGCTTAAGGGGACCCCAGCAGCAAGAGGCTGCTGGGCGGTGGCCCATATGAAAGAACAGAACCGCACCCCCTCCAACCCCTGAGTGTCCAGTCAGCCAGCACTGACGTGGGGGAGAAAGGGGAGTTTAGCCTCAAATACAAGGGTAACGTTGTAGGACAAATAGGGCTACCTTAGCAACAGGAACAAGGTTGTTTTATTCAATGGAGCTGAATCAGAAATGATGAAACTGAATTACATCTTGTTAAAAGAGCAGCCTACAGCCCAGGAGGGAGGGAGGCTTCAAAGAAGAGTTGTAGCACTAATGAGAAAAACTAAAATCCATTTTATGTTTATATGCTAATGAGTTGAGGCCCTCACTTAACTGGCTAGTATTGGCATTAACTGAGAAAAAGTCAGGTGATGATACCTATTGGGGATTTTTGTATGGTAATATAGGATTCAAAAGGGCCAAAAGTTTGTGAAACAGGGAGAAAAAATGCTGCAATGATAGAGGGACAGGTGATGGCATCCATATTTTGTGGTAAGATTTATGCTGTGTTCCCATAGGGGAAATAAAGTAGTGGGGACACACACACACACACACACACACACACACACACACACACACGAGTCTTAGAAGATCAGGCCTGAAACGTCTGTTGTGATAATCTAGCCCAGAGATAATGGATGCGTGGCATGGGAGACATTATTCACCCATTCCTCCTCTCATGGCAGACATGAATAATCAATCATGGCACAGTTTCCTGCTAAGACTACCTATTCTCTGATGTAGAAAAAGGACAGCCCACTGTAGCAATCAGCAAGGGCTTCCTGGAAAAAGTGACATTTAAGCTGATTCTTGAATGATGTGTAGGGTTTAGAGAAGTGACCCCTAAACTTTGGTGGACCAAGGAGGCCATGGGAAACTTACTAAGACCAGATCCTGGACCCTATCCCATGAGACTGATTCATTCTGTGTTAGAGACAGCCCAAGAATTTTCATTTTTCAAGTTCCTCAGGTGAATCAGATACTTGAAGAATGAAAATACTGGGGTGGGGGAGCTGGCATGAGCAATGAAAGGAGATTGGCAGAAGGTTCCAGAGGGGAGGAAGAAGCAGGATTTCAAGTTATGGTTATTGGTTGCTCTAGAGGGGAAACAAAGGCAGAGATGAGCTGGAGGTCACGTGCTACTGGACATGGGGGACATCACTGCAGACGAGAAGGGACCAGGGATACGGCCGCAGGGCCAGCAACTTACAGGTTGCCTCCTGGGCACCGGATTTCTGTCACATGAGTGGTGGGAGCAGCCCACTGTATTCACAAATCCTAACTGACGTGTGAGCCACCCCTTCTGCTTCTGAAAAATGCTGTTTTAACAAAAAGCAGTCAGTGCAGGATATTTTGATCATGGCTTGATATCCAATTCATTGTCACATCTGGGCTGATTACTTTATATATTAGAAAAAAGTCCTAGCCTTGCTCTGTCTGCTTTCCTTCCTGTCATTTAATAAAAACAATGAAGGTAATAATAATTTTTAAAACAAGTTCTCATTTACTTAGGACATACCTTCACACCTTGTTCAAGAGACAGTGCAGTCCTTTGCGAACCTGAGTTTTAATCCTTAGGCTGGCCCCCCAAGGAAGTGCTATTACTGCACCCACACCAACCATTGTGCAGAGGAGGAAACTGAGGCCCAGTGAGCGGGGTTTGCACCCGAGAACGCTAGAGTTGGAATTCACATACCTGCCTGATTTATGATTTACCTCAACCCCTGCCTCCTGTCTTTCCAGATTTGGAAGTTTGTCCAGGGGTCCCCTTGCCCTGTAGAGTTATGGTGTCATATTTAAACAGTTGGGCGTGGCAGCATCTGAAGCATTTGGATATCGGGGTGATGATCTTCTTAGAATATCCCCTGGGAACTTCCAGAATTATTTTGGAAAGACTGTGAGGGGGTTACGTATGGGATTCCAAGTTAGCCAGTGGAGATGAAGGGTGGTGGTAGTTTGGTGTTCATATGAAAATGTCGTCCTTGCACTCAAAGGTTGGGGAAACCAGAGATGGTTCTGGGGCTGAGGGATGACTTAGGAGGTAAACTGGAGAGTGTGGGCTCCAGTCCAACTACCCTGGACTCCTGCCCTGCCATCTATTCACCCTGTGACTTTGGACAAGAAATGCCACTCCCTGAAATTCAGCTCAGTTGTAGATGGGACTAAGGATCCCTGCTTCTTCGGAATCCTGCGAAGATGAGTGTCTCATGAATGGTCGGCACCTGGCCTGGTGCCTGTGCAGGGAAGCCTGAAATACAGATGGACTTCCTGTCTCCAGCAGCGCTACTGATAGACAGGGAGGGAATCTGTGGTTCCCATTTGCAGTAGGGAGGAGGAGGGAGAGGGGGAGAAGAGGGGAGGCGGGGCGAGGGAGATTGAAATAGAGAGATGCTCCTGTTTAGGGCATCTCCCAGGAAGAAGCATTTGTAGTTATCTGCCTGCCGGCTGCACTTTGGGGCTGCTGCCCACAGATCTGCTGAACTAGAGCAAACAAACTCCAAGTGGGAGTGACGGTGCTGGCCCACAGCAGCAGATATCACAGAGGAAAGGGGTGCCCCACGTTCTCTGCTGCATCTTCCCCTCCATCCCTCCCCGCAACAAGAGCAGCCAGGAAAAAAGACAAGTAGACAAAAGTAAGACAAGAGTGGACTAGCGCTAGGTTACCGGAATTGGAGGAGACACTAGAAAATTCTACGTGCTGCTGGGCCTTCTGTGCAAATGCCTCGTTGTTCTACAGGGTTTCATGTGATTCTCTGTGCTTGTGCTTCCCTTCCCCCAAGCTTCCCACCCTTACTGAATGTTTGCAGGTGCGGTGCTGGGCTCTCGGCTGTTTCTGCCTTCAGGGATCTCAGTCTCCTTGGAGAGACGCATAAAGCAGATGGCAGCTCAGCGTGACTGAGCCGGGATGGAGGAAATGCATATGGCTTGGGTGCTAATCAGGGGAGGCTTCCTGGAGGAGTACTATTTTTCTTACAAGTCTGAGAAAATGAGTAAGAGCAAGGCTGACGGAGGAGACTTTCCAGGCAGAAGTCACAGCAGGAGTAAAGGAGGGTGGATGTGCTGAGCAAATAGGGAGGCCAAGTGTGAGGGGTGGGGTGACGGTGGGGGACAAAGATGAGGCTGGAGAGAAAATTCAGGGTCCGGGTCATGGAGAATTTGGAATTTTTCCCGGAGCCCATCCTGGAGCCGGTGATGGATTTAAGCTAGAAGCGGGATGATCATGTTGGTCTTTTAGAAAGTGGTCCGTGGCAGTGATGGATGGAGAACTCTGCGAGGCAGAAACCAGTTAGCAGTTTTTTACGGGAGCCTGGCCCCAAAGATGACAACGCTTGAGAACAAAGGCTGTGGTCATGAAGACAGAATTTGGAGGTCAGATTCCAGGGGGAGGAAGTGGCGCTGGCTGGATGGGGTGCCTGGTGGGATGTGGGTGTGAAGGGGTGGGAGGGTTAGGGGCTCTGGCTCAGGCGACAGGAAAGATGGTGGGGCATCGCTGGGGACAGGGGTCTGGGGAAAGCTGACAAGTTCAGGTGGAAACATGTTGGTTCTAAGGGTGCCTGGGGGTATGGGTATCTGGGTTTGCAGCTTGGCAGAGCTCTAGGGGCTGGGAGTGTGGAGTAGCAAGTTGTCAGCAGGGTCGGGGGAAGAGAGAGTGTGTGGAGTGAGAAGAGAGGGGCTGGGGAGGGGGTCTGGGGAGCAGGGCATTTGGGGTTGGGCGTGGGTAAGAGGGATGGAGTGAAAGAGAGATGGAAGCCAGGGGAGAGTGTCATGTTCCAGCAGCCAAAGGAGGAGGGGTTAAGAGCAGGAGGGATGGTCACCACTGCCCGCGGGTTCTAGAAAGATGAGGATGCAGAAGCATTTATGGGATTTAGCAGTGAATGGCCATGGGTGACTTGACAAGAGTGGTTTCAGTGACGTGGAGGGAAGCAGACTTCGGTGGGTCACAGAGTACCTAGAAGGCGGGGAAACGGAGGCACTGTGGATGGAAGCAGATGTGGCTCAGAAGGGAGAGGTAAGGAGGACATGCAGTTGAGGGGGAGACGGTAGGACGGGAGAGACTGTGGATGCTTGTAAATCAAGGAGGATGAGCCATAGGAAGAGGGCAAAAACCCCAGAGAGAAGGAAGCAGCGGGTGGAGCAAGACAGCTCTTGGGAATCTGGGGTGGGTCCTCTAGTGAGGTGAGGGCGCGGGTGGTGTGTGTGCAGCTCAGAGGGGCTTCGACAGTCCTGATGTACCGGCCCTTCCTCCCCCGTCCCCGCCATTTCCCCCTTCCTTGAGGCACACCGACACTAGGCTGGGTGCTCAGATCGATTGGCTGGGGACTGGCTGGGCTCTGCAGAAGAGGCTGGACAGAAGCTCTTTTGTCACGGAGTGACAGAGGTGTGGAAGGGGGAGGGCAGGGGTGGCTGGGGCAGGTGTGGAGATCACTGAGGGCGGCTGTAAGCTGGACGTGAGTCTTGATGGCGGGAGGTTCCAAGCAGCAGCCGGCGTGCCAGCTTTCCAGGCATCATCGAAGGGTTTACGAGGACCTTGTCTACTTGTGGAAGGACTCCAGCACAGTGCTGAGAGTGGGAACAACATGCATCAGCGATCCCACCCAGGAGGATCCTGGGGAGAGCTGGGCAGGGTCTCAGGGTCCTGGCCAGGAAGCCTGGAGTTCTGGGCAGGGCTCCAGCCTGAGAACTAGAACAGAAGTGCTAAGTGAGGTCCTTGACATAGAAGCCAGGCCCATGTACCAGGCCATGGGGAGGGGGTGGAGCCTAAGGGCGTGGAATGCCTGCTCCCGGCCTGCTGGGTGCCAGAGGCCAGCAGTGCAATGTGGGACTACCCTCCCACAGGAGACTGGCAGCAGGCATCACCAGAATGACCATGGCAGGGGCGAGGTAGGGGAGGGACCAAGGAGTGACCCTAACACCTGCAGTGTGGACCAAGCCACCTCTCAGAAGGGCTATCAGGGGTTTCGGGGGAGACCCCCAAGATGAACCAAAAGATGCTCTGGCTCAGGTGAGACTTATGCTGTCCCCCAGACAAGGTAGGACAAACAGAACCTAGGGGACCCGGCAGACATGGGTTGGAATCCTGGCTACCGTTACTAGCTGTGTGACCTTGGAAATTTCTTAACTTTCTTAATTTTCTTAACTTTTTCTTCTCCTCTTCTGTAAAATGAGGGAGCAAATCTCTATAGCCAGAGTCATTGTGAGAAATAAGCGAGATGAAGTTTGGAAAGACCCAATCATGATGAACGGCAGCTCACAGTGGGGTCTTCATAAACGATTATCCTCTCTCTCGCCTCCTGAGAGACGGTTTTGTGACCTTGTTAAACTAACACTTGTTAAGTAGGGAGCTCTGGGGTGTCGGATGATGAGGCTTGGTTCGATAAAGAACAGAGGGAATGGAAACAGAGAAGTTTATTACTTACAGGTCCTGGAGGAGGTACGTGGCAGGCCGCAAGGGGCCCCATGGGGACGTCAAGACAGACTTGTGGGGTGCGGGCAGAGAGAGGTACTGGATCTGGGGCACATACTGTTTTAGAGTCCATCTAGAGTGCTTTGGGGTTCCTGGGCTAAGTCTGCTTTGGTCAATTCAATCCGAAAAGAGCAGGGTGTTGGTAAGCTTCTTGTGGCTCTTATCTAAGGTGCTTACAAGGGGAAGGTCCAGGTACGTAGGGGAGAAGTCGGGCTGTTGGAGAAGCCATATCAGGAATGTACATTTGCTTGTGACTCTGTGGGCTGTTATCTAGGGGATGTGCTTGCTAACATAATAATAATGTATATTATGTACCATATATAATATAATAATATCATAAGGGGCTAATGTCAGTGTAAGGCCCCCGCGAGACATTTGGTTAAACAAAACGGATGCCGAGGCGGCAACACCATGGAGCAGCTTAGCTGAACTCTTGAGGTGGGGATTTGTGATGAGGATGGACAGCACAACTGTTTTTGGTACAGGCTCACATGGACCAAAGTGAGGGTGTTTCATAAATCACCTGTGAGCGCTGCGCACTGTAGTGGGTGAGAGATGACCAAATACTCTTTGAAGCTCTTCCCATTGAGAGAGGGGGTATATGGCCCCTCCCCTTATATCTGGGAGGGCTCTGGGATTGCTTGAACAATAAAATGTGGTAGAAGCGATGCTGTGCATTTCCAGGCCTAGATCTTAAGAGGCCTGTGGCTTTATTCTTTATTCCTGGAATACTTAGAGCTGTCCTGGGCCACCATGCTATGAGGAAGCCTGAGCAGCCCCACAGAGAGGCCTAGGAGAAAAAGAACCAAGGTTCTTAGATGAATCCCAGCTGAGCTACCAGCCAAGAAGCAGCACCTGTATTATGGTCCAACTTGTAGGCAAGTGAGTGCACCGTCTCGGAACTGGGTCCTCCAGCTCCTGTGGAGCTGCCCAAATTGAAGATTTGTGAGCAAACTTCATGACTGGTGTTTAAGCCACTAAGTCTTGGGGGACAATGTGTTATGAAGTCACAAGATAACGGGACCAAACACGCATCATGGCACCAACAGTTTCTGGTGCTAGAAACCAGGAAGATCATCGAAGAAATAAACATAACCCACGATAAAAGTCCATTGCAGGGACTTCCCTGGTGGCACAGTGGTTAAGAATCCACCCGTCAACGCAGGGGACGTGGTTCAATCCCTGGTCAGGGAAGATCCCACATGCCACGGAGCAACTAAGCTGGTGTGCCACAACTACTGAGCTCACGTGCCACAACTACTGAAGCCCGTGCGCCTAGAGCCCGTGCTCTGCAGCAAGAGAAGCCACCGCATTGAGAAGCCCGAGCACCGCAACGAAGAGTAGCCCCCACTCGCCGCAACTAGAGAAAGCCTGTGCGCAGCAATGAAGACCCAACGCAGCCAAAAATAAATAACTAAATTTATTAAAAAAAAAATTCCATTGCAAACAAATATTGCTTATCCGTCACAGTACAGCTATTTGACCATTTCCTTTTTTTTTTTTTTTTTTTTGGCCGCACCACATGGCATGCGGGATCTTAGTTCCCCAACCAGGGATTGAACCCATGCCCCCTGCAGTGGAAGTGCATACTCTTAACCACTGGACCACCAGGGAAGTCCCTATTTGACCATTTCTAATAAGCTAGCTGTAGATACCCCCTCCACTTGTTGGCCAAGTCTGTTTCTTTGAGCTTTGTGGGAAATTGGTGCTATTAGGAAGAGCTTTAGGCTTCTCTCTGTCCCAGGCAGAGCCCACGGGCTCGCTGCAGCATGGAGGGGAAAGAGCTGAGGGTCCAGAGAGAGGGAGCTGCCACCGGCACTGGGCTGAGGAGGGAGGAAGCCCCATCTGAGCCTCCTTCCCTGGGACCAGGTGGAAATCATGCTTTCCTTATAATTAGAGGCACGAAGAACACCCTTGGGCCTCAGCATCCCCATAAGGTGCTCCATAAGCACAGTGGAGCTGTTGAAAATGACAAAACAGATGGTGTGACAGAGATTGGAGTTACTCACCGGAGGGGTCATATTACCTCCGAAAACCATAAACAATGCAGCACCACTTCCCACCTTCCAAATTAGCTGGAAAAATAAAATGGAGTGATCCTGTTAGCAGTGGGCTCTCAAGGAGGTGGCTTCGGTGACGTGTCACCAGCAGCATCTCGTCCTTGCCTATCTTGGGGAGCCCTGGCTGATGAGCTGAGCTGAGTATTGTTAACACCACTTTGCCGAAAATGCTGCACACTTAGACTAATGCCTTATGGCATTTGCTGCTTTCCTGGGGCTCCAAAGATGGAGAGAGAGAACTGAAATAGCAAATCAGCACTGGTCGTCAAGGCAACAGGATTCTTCAGGATGCACCACGAGGTGTGTGCCTGGCACCGGGAGAGGATGGGAGAAAAGACATTGCAGACGCAGATCCTACCCTCCACGAGACTACATTCTTCTTGGCAAGACAAGTTTGTGGTTTGTGAATCTCTTAGGGCAGGCTTTCCCTACCTAGGACCTGGGGAGCGTGAGTCCAGCGAGATATTAACTAGTGTTAATAAAAAGAGGGTCATGTGGCCAAATAATTTTGCAAAGCACACTGGACAATACAAAGTCAAAGACTTCTCCAAGTCTTTAAAAAGCTCATGTACATTGAAGTGTTTAAGAGGGAGAGATGGTCTGCTGTTTCCCTAAATTATCTGACCATGGAAGCTCTTGTTCACAGAGCATTTCAGGGGATTGATAAACCATAGAATGGCTTTGGGGACACTTGATGAGGAAGTAATGCAAAGCAGTGTGTGATTAAGTTCTTAGAGTGTGTGGAACAGCTCGGGAGCACAAAAGGGTTCAGAGCAGGGAAGCTGGTGCTGGCTGGGCAAGTGGGGAGGCTTCGTGGAGGAGCTGAGCTGAGTTTTGCAGATTCTAAGTGGGTCGTAAGGGCAGAGAGCGGTGTCCCTAGGGGATGAGGATGGTCCTTCTCTTGGGACCCAGAGAGCCCTTGTGGGAGGAATAAACTTATGATTCCACAGGTCATATTACCACGAATTAGAGGAGGCAAACCTTTCACATACTATTTGTGGAATGACCTATCCTCTCCTATCTGCACAGACTAATGCCTTTGATAGCACATCCAGTTATCCACCTCCTAGAAGCCTTCTCTGATGCTTTGGACTGAATTAACTCTTTTATACTCTGCTCTACTTCTTTTTTTTTGATACCCAGCCTCAATTGCCACTGTCATCTATCCATCAATCCCTGATTCCTTTTTTTTTTTGGATTTTTTTTATTGTGGCAAGATATATCCAACATAAACATTTTAACCATTTTTAAGTGTATAATTCAGTGGCATTAATGACATTCACAATGTTGTACAACCATCACAACTGTCTAGTTGCAAAGTTTTTCATCGCCCCAAATAGCAACTCTGTACCCTTAAAGCAATAACTCCCCCATTCCTCCCTTCTCCCAGCCCTCGGGATCTTCTCATCTACCTTCTGTCTCTATGAATCTGCCTCTTCTAGATTATTTCATATAAGAGTAATCATATGACATTTGTCCCTTTGTGTCTGACTTCTTTAATTTAGCAGAATCCTCAAAGATTCATCCATGTTGTAGCAGGTGTCAGAATTTCATTCCTTTTTATGGCTGAATAATAGTCCATTGTACAGACAGACCACATTTTGTTTATCCATTCAGCCATCGATGGCATTTTGGACTTTTGTGAATAATGCTGCCTCGAACATGGGTGTGGAAGGATCTGTCTGGTCCACTCCTGTGCATTGTCCCTGCTTCTTCCTCAGCGGCGACCGGGCCATATCGAAACCCATTTGTCTGTGTGCTGGATTTTCCTGCTGGAATGGGAGCTTTTCCATCAACAAATATTTGTTGAGCATCTGCTGTATGTTTGACACTCTGCAGGGCACTGGGGTTAAGGGACATGTAAGCTGGAAGTCCTGCCCTTTGGGAACACGCTTAGAATTGTTCTACCCTCCTGACACGGGAATGCAGATGGATGTGGTGTGAGGTGACACTGGCTGGAAGATGATCAGAACTGTGACAGGGATTACAAAGCACTATGAGGATTGGAGGGGGGCGGTCCCAGGTTGCGGATACGCACAGAGCTCAGTATACTCACTCCAATGGAAGGGGACCTGTTACAATTTGAAAAAATTTGTGCCAAATGTTACTTTGAAAATGGAGGTGCCCTCTTTCTCTCTTGATTGGTCCAGAGCTCCCTGTGTCTCTTTCTTTCTCTTTCTCTCTCTCTCTGTCACACACACACACACACACACACACACACACACACACACACACACTCTGGTCCTCTGAGTCCATAAAGAACTTAGATAGAGAAGATTATTGCACTTTGACAAAGGTGTTTCACAATCTTCTTCTCAGAGGCCTGGCTCTGCCTGAAGCCACTTACAGGGGTGGCGTGTCCCCCCAGGCTCTCTCGCCTGGACATTGATTGACAGGGAGGCCTTGCACACAGCTACGGCAATGCTGGGCAGGGCTGCTGTCTCAGGGCAGCAGCATTGTGAACAGCAAACGATCACTTGATTGCCTCCTTATTAGGAGACAGTGTTAGAAAAACTGGGTCAAGCTGTGAGTCTTGGGCGAGTTGCATCTTTCAGCCTCAGGCTCCTCTTCTGTAAAATGGGAACAACAATGCCGACCCCGTCCACACATTTGCACAGTGCCTGTTAGCCCTGGATCTCATTGCTGCTGTGGTTATTATAAGAGTTGCGCTTATCCATGAAATGACAATACACTCCATGCTAAGCACTGAACCGATGTGGGGAAGGATGGAGAGGCGGACTCGGGAGCCCCCAGCCCTGACTGCGCGGGGTCTGACTTAAGCACGTGGGAGCTGCTGGCCCAGGGGCGGGAGCCATAGAGATAAAGTGCACAAAAGGGTGTCAGGGCCCTGGGGTGCTGTAGGGATGCAGGGTGAGATCACCGTTACATGATGACTATTCTCATAGTCCCATCCACTTCCTAGTGTCCAGGGGAGGATGGCACACGGTCACTGCACAGCATGGATAGGGTCATGCAATGCGAGGGCAGCATTTCAGAAGCATTGCTGAGTGGGATGACGCTGGCAGATCCATCACATGATAGCTGATGTCATGGACAAGTGACAGTGGGAGCTGATAGGTTGTGATCTGCTCTATGTTGCGCCCTGAGGGCCAATATCCAGTGTAGGTGCATCCTAAGAGCTGGGCCCATATTTGCCCCTCGCATCATGCCAGACAGTGGATAATTGGCCCAGATAATTGGCTCCCAGGGGTAGGCACTGCGTTTGCACCTTCTCTCCGTACAAGGGCAGCTTTGTGTGCCCCCATAGCTTGAAGATGCATGCCCCTCTCCATCCTGCCTCCCTTCACTATGATCCTGGGTCCTGAGTCATGTACAGATGCTTTTCTTTGGTTGTAGAGAAAGGTCTGACGGCTGTGCTGGTCAGAGGAGCTTGGGGTGCACCTGCCAGCTGGGGCCAAAGTGAGGCTAACCCAGATCTGTCCTCTGCCCACCTCTCCAGCCTCTCAGGGACCCTCCTTTTGCCACCAACACTCTGGTTTTACTGAATTTCCAGGAGCTCCCCACACTGCCATACCCTTCCGTGTATCAGTGCCTTTCCTTGTCCTGTTCCCTCTGCCCCAAACACTGCTTTCCTCCATCTCCTTCATCATCTCCTTCATGATGCACACTCAGCTTACGTGATGCGCGTCTCAGACACCCCATCCTGAGCCTCCCCCATCAGGTGAGGTTGACCACTGTCCCCGCTGAACGTCCCTTGGGTTCCCACCAAGCCTCATCTGTATAATGGGTTGGAATCTTTAATATCTTATTGCTGTGATCTGTTTACAGATGTGTCTCCCTTTCCCTCTGCTCCTCTCAAGCTGAGTTACACAATGGCAGGGACCTTGCCTCACCCAGCCCGTGCCCCCAGATCCTAGCACTGAGCCTGGGACCTGGACACTCACCAAATGCTCACCCACTGATAAGCAAATGAAAGAAATGAATTAAGGCTGTGTGCTGAGCCACATGCCCTGTCTTATATTTACCAACCCTCCTCTACTCTGTTATTCCGTCCACTTCTGCTTGGTGAGGTAGAGGAGGGGTGACATCCTGAGAGCGGCATTGGTCAAGGAGAAGGATGCTCCATGGGAATGCACTGCTTCCCTTCCGTCTTGTCCACGGAGCTTAGCAGACAGGATAGATGCGCTTCCGTCTCCTGTGCCCGGTGGGCGTTGAGTCCCAGGGAGCAGGGCTCCACCTGCGGCTCCAGAGAATCTTCCCAATGTGTTTGTCTGCCTGGTGGGTCCTTGTCTGCCGAAGTTCTGCCCATGTCCCCAGTGCAGTTCTGCCTAGCGTTTGGAATCCACACGGCAAACAACAATTGGCCTCAATCCGTGAAGCCAATTGGCTGAGAACTGACCGCTCGCTGTGGGCTTGGGTTGGGTTTGGGGTCCCCGGGCCAATCGGAAGAAGGCGGGTAAGTCAGATGCTGATCTGCCTCCAGCTTGATTCTGAGGTTTGCAGAGGCATCCCGGGCACCGTCTTCAATCTGGATGAGAGGCAACTCTTTTGGCTCAGAACTGGATTGAGCTCACCTTCTGAGTGATGGTGAGACGGTTCTTGGGCAGCAGGTGTTTCTTGTGTCCTGTCTCGTTGAACTCTTACGGGAAACTCATGAACTACAGGGAGGTCCCTTCCTATTTTACAGTGGAAGAAGCGACATCTGAGATGTAAAGTGGAAGGACTGAGACCAGAATCAGATATTGTCACTGAAATTCCGGCTCGCTTTCTACCAGGCAGCATTTGTGTACGCTTTTTCTTTTTGATTTTTTCCCCCTAAATATATGGCAAACCTTAGTGACTTCTAGGCTGGGAAAAACCTATTGTTCCAACGGCAACAGTGTCTTCTTTGCATATTCAAAATGGCTCAGGTCTCAGGAGCTTGGGGGTAAAGATGAAGATGATTAACATGAATGCTCAAACTAAGGTACCTTCTCTCCCTGACCCATGAAATCCCAGGTCCACAGCCTCTGACCTGCTCCCATCTCCATGTAACAGAGTCCCTGTGTCTAGGATGTGTCCCTCTGTTTCCTGCCCCCTCTCCCCCAGCCTGTAGTTAAAATTTACACATCACTGTCCCCTTCCTGCTGCACTTTTTGCCCTGGGCCTTGCAACAGCCCTGGGCTGCCTGGAGTCCCATGGAGCCTTCCACCAGACTTGCCCCTTCAGCTGCAGTGCTGTTTTAGCCCCTTGCCTCCTCTGCAAAGTTGGGCAGCCATGTCAATGCTTCCATCTTTCCTCTCTTGCTCAGGACCCCTTCCTACAAATAACCCTGCAACAATAAAAGCGCGTATTCTCCTGTCAAAATGCCCCCACCCAAAGTAAAGCAAGGGCACACACCAAGGAAACAAAACAATGGCCCTGGAGCACGTATACCCACTTCAATAGATGCATGGGGGAGGGGAGTTACTTTCCCAAGTCTTAGCTCCGGCTTGGTCCTGACACCTAGTTAGATGTGTACATTAGAAATGTTGATTTCTCAAAAATCAGTCAAGCAAAAGAGTCCAAGGCACTTTGTATGGAAGAGAAATGCACTGGGCCCTCAGTCTGGAGTCTTGGCCGCCAGCTCTTACTCCTTAGCTCACTGTGTGCTTTCATGGGTATTACTGATCCACAGTGTGCCTTGGATGTGTTAGAGTTGTTTAACTGCCAAAGCAACCCTTGAACTTCAATGGCTTATCTCACTATGTTGATTTCTCACTCACACAGCTGTCCATGCAGTAGGATGGGGAAAGAGAGTAAGGACAGGGTCTAAAAGGTTTTTATGGGCCAGCCAGGAGGTGGCAGTCATCACTTTCTTTACTATTCCATGGGCCAGAATGTGGTCCCATGGTCACATTGCCCGAGGAGAAAGGGGTTCATGAACAGCCACATCTGTGCCGTGTTGGGGAAGTCCTTTCCCCTCTGGATACCAGGTTCTGTGTCTGAAACATGGAGGCCTTGGTCTATGGGATCCGTGATGCCTCTTCTTCTTCTAAGAGTTCTTGAGTCTCATATGTCATTATTGCCAAACTAAGTGAGCAGATTGGCTTGGCTTCTCTTTCTTGGCTTGGCACCCCAATATCTTTCACTGTGTGGTAGAGGCAGCCCTTCCCTGACGAGTCTGTTCAAAATGCTAATCAAAGAATTAGGGCCCCGTCATCAATTCTCTCGAAACAATGTCCAGACCCATCTCTCTCCTTCTCAGTCTTCTGAGAGACCAAATTTGAACTCATTTCATCAAGGCCAAATGTCAATCATAAGAAGAAATCTATATGAAATTTTAATTGCAAGATGTTCGGTGCAAATTTAATGAGTGAAGTAAGAGATCTGAGAATTCCCGCATTCTCGGTTCATGCATAATGTTGACTCAAATTGGCTCTCTGGAGGTGGAGGGAATTGCATTTTTAGAATTTACACACCGAGAGAGCAAATGGAGTGGACCCCGAAGGTTAAGGTCATAAATCAGAATCATTTAACTGGCTTTGAGTGATTGCCGTAGATTGTACTGGCAGGGAGAGCTGGCCGCAGCACCAGTGATGTCTCTGCCTCCGACTATTGAAATGCTTCTCAATATTCATAAATCAGTGGTCATTAATCCCCTAAATAGTACCTGTCGGCTTTCTAAACAAATTTCCAACCTGCTAATGGAGATTGAAAGAAGCCGATGGGCAGTAGCTCAGAATTTAAACAAATGAGGACGTCACTCTGACAGACTCGGAAGCATGTGTTTTTGGTACGTGGCGTCCATCCGCTTTGGGGTAAAGATCCCAGTGGAAATGGCTCTTTGCAAAAGAGGGTGTATTCATGGTAGTTTCTCCCAACCTTGTAATTTCTGGAGACGATGGCCTTGAAGTTTTATGTCTCCATCTCTGAAATTTTGCTGGGGACCGAATCAGATGATTTAAAAGCTTCAATTCAATTGCTTTTACTCTACCCTGTTTACCCACAGTAATTGGAAAATAAGTGCACAGTGCAGCGAAAGGCCATGGCATTTATTGGATAACATGGGAGCAAGCGTGGGGAGGAAATTGCAATTGGTGTGTCAGTCACTGGGGTAACAAATTTGGGAAGAAATCGAGAAATGGAAATGAGCCTGAACTCATGGGGACATGATACAGAAAAGTGATTTCATTACCACAGACACTTCAGTCTATGTTCATTTTCTCTTTGCCTTGTTTCTGGGTTGGATTCATAAATTATATATAAGGGTGACCAGACTTCTGGGTAAGGGCACCATGTTGACTAGAATAATAGGCACCACTCTGTAACTGTTGCATTTTAAATCTGGCAGAAAATGAGATTTGTGTGTGGGTGTGTGGGAGAGATGCTGTAGAGATCTGTCTCATGCCTGGTTTCACCTTGAAAAAATGGAGCCAAATAAAGGAGGCCAAAAATAAATGTTGTTTACATGTGCAGTAGCTCAAAATAATGGCCCAGACTCTTTGAAGTCCAGATTTGTTAGTCATAGAGAGAAGAAATAAACATTTTAGCTGCAAAACCTTCCCCTCCCCTGGCCCCCGTCTCCCTTAGTTGAGGCAACTAAGGGCCAGAAATGAAGGAGGACTTGCCCCCTGGTTGATGGACAGACAACTAAAATCCAGGCCGGTTGCCACGAAAAAGAGCAGCAGCTAAAAACCATATTCTGCAGGGAGTGTGATTTGAAACACCCCACGCACAAAAGCAGTTTTGGCACTATGTATGCAGAGTCTTAAAAAATGTCCTTATTCCCTAAACTCCTTTGGGATTGATTCTATCCCCCCTTAGCACAGATTTTCATTTCTAGTAACCGATTCCAAGGAAATAAGTTGACATATAAAGAGGTTCATGGAAGCCTTATTTTAACACATTTGATGCAAACTACCAGTCTGCTGGTGGGGGAATATTTAAGTAAGAGATGGAGCATCTGCTCATGGGCGATTAAGGACCCACTTGCAGTAGAGCTTCAGAGAACGGATGACAACACTGGGCAAATGCTTACAGAAAATGAAAAGAATGGGCTCCAAACACGTCCACCCAGGGTGTTCGCACCTACACAGAAGATGCATGGCTGAACATCTAGAAGCAAATGGAGAAGAAGCAATGACTTCCTCTGGGGAATCAGTTTTTAATGTGCCGGTTGATGGCAACATTTTTCCAGCAAGAGATATTTCCAACCTGATTTATACTGTTCAATCATGAGAAGAAATCGCAGTGGAAAGTGAAAAATTTTGTTGATTAGCTAGAAAAACTATTTTCCCCCAATATTTTAAATTATGAAACTAATTTAGCAACAGGGTAACATATATAAAAAGAGGAGAATAGGAAAATAAGGAAATGACCCATAATCTCATCATCCTAAAGGAAAAAGAAAAAAAGAACACCAAAGACAACTAACTGTTAAAAAATGATTTGGCTAAATAAGTGTTCTCCAGTGGAGTCTGGTGGAAGCTGTCTTCAAAATTGCTACCGAAGTGATCTTCCTAAAATCTGCCATGGGCTCCCCTTTGCCCACAGGATGGAGTCCAGAATTGTTAGTGGCCATCCAGGACTTTGCCCCATTGTACTCCTCCCTGTTCCCCAAAACTGATCCTACTTTGCTCTTCTCCCCTTGTTCATGCTGCTCTGGCTATGAGGAATGCCTTGCTCTCCTAACGAACTCCTCTTCCTTTGTCAGAGCCCAGCTCAAATATCCCCTCAGAGCCCAGCTCAAAAATGCCTTCCTTTTCGATGCTTTCACTCATCCCACCCCACCCCCGCACCCTCCCCCAGGGAGGAGCGAGTGCTTTTCCCTTTGCTTTCCCGAAGCCCTCTTGTTTATTGTCCTATGCAATACTTAATCATGTTGCAGTGTATTTATCTGTCTAAATTTTCTCCTCCACTGGACTCTGAGGTCAAGGACTTAGGGACAATATCTGACCCTTCCCTGCAACCCCAGCACATAGCACAGTGCCTAGCCCATTGTAGGCACACACAGAAAAGGTTAATTTTATTTTTGTTGACATTTTTTAAACCAGTCCAGACAATGCTCTTTCAGAGTACATTTTGTGAATGTTCTGATGGTAGAAGAAGGGCGTTGGTTGCAGAAACTTTGGCAATACGGAAATATGAGGGAGGAAATGAAGGTCACCTGTGATTCCAGTACCCAGAAATCACCAGGCCAGTACGGTGCTCTGGTCCTGTGTCTGAGCACATGAACATACACATAGACATTCTTGAAAACAAAATTCACAGAGTATTTACATTCTGCTTTCATTATATTGTATGCATAGACACAAATAATCTATAACAGGATATTTATGTATGTTAGCTTCACCAACCTCTGATTATTAGACATTTAGCTATTTTAGGCAATTTCTAATCTTTTACTTTCCCTCCCCCTTCCCTTCCTTCTTTATTCCTTTCACCAAAATCGGGTCTCCAGGCACAATGCTCTGTGTGACCTACACACAACTTCTATGCACATCTCTGATTATTTCAATAGCATAAATACCCAGATGGGACTTTTTAAGTTTTCTGAGAGCTATTACCAAATTGTCTCTGGTGAATACACTGTCACAACCACTGTTTTCTACTCTCTTAAAGAACTATACACACATTTTATGTTAAGAGCCAGCAATGCATCTTATTTTAGAAAGAAGTCACCTAGAAGCCGAAGAATGTATCTTATACTGTAAAGTAGCAAAGATTCAAGTGGACATAAATACGTGCATGAAAACTCGCCTTCCTGGCACCTCTTCCCACTTAGCGGGAACCTCTTCTGAATGCTCGTCCCTGTTACGTGAAATCCATTTTAGGGCAGGTCTGCTGTGAGCCACAGCCAAAGCCTCTTAGTGTCTAAAGCACTAAAATGACTTAGTTTTTCCCCTTACCAGTATGTACTTTTTTGATTGCAGAAGTAATGCATATTCATGGTAGAACTTCTTGGCAAATAGAGAAAAATATAAAAATGTAATAAGAACCACTCAAAATCATACCACAGTTTATATTTGGGAGCAGAACTTTCATGTCTAACAACACACTCGTAATTGGTGATGTCACCCCTAGAACCTACACGTGTTCCTCCTATATGAACCTTGAGTTGATAGACACCAACTCAAGGTCTTTGGCACCATCCTAAATTGTTGTGTGACTTCTTGGCAAGGCACTTACCCTCTCTGTTCCTAAATTTCTTAATCTGTAAAATGCACGGGTTATTCTGATTCTATCAAGACTCAGCCCTAAAGATGTTATGAATGTGTAACAGTGTGATTCTAATAAGAATCAGATTCACGGCTAGTCTGACATGTAGGCAAATTGGTAACCACCTATGTGACCAATGTTACTCAGTCACATGACATGCCCACCCCTTAAAAATCTATATCTATCCTTTTCCATTTCTTTATGATCTAGCCACACAGGAACCACTTGCGTCTTCTCTGATAAATCCCATGCTGTTGTGCCTCTGTGCCTTCGCCTCAGCTGTTTCCTCTTCCTTGGACGCACTTTCCTGACCTTGTCTATGGCAGGACACTGCTCAGATGACACCTCCTACAGGGAGCCTTCTCTGTTTTCCTCAAGGCAGAGTTAGTTCCTTAACTCTCCCGTGTTCCCGCAACACTGTGTCAAAGTGGTTATTACAGCTCATCTTGAGTGACATTGCAACTTTTGTGAGCATGTCTAACTCTGGGGACAACTTGGTTGACCTTTGTGATCCCAAGACCAAGTTTATAGCAGACCTAAGGGAAGAACTGGGTGATAATTCCTTATTATGAGTCCTGACATAAGTGAGACATAGCGACTGAACACGATTTTCCTTAGAAGAAGCCACGGCGACAATGGGGAAAGTAAAAGGAGGCATTTGCTGCCATCAGGCCGTGAGCCGTGGAGCAAGCCTGTGATTATTTTCTTGCAGCAGCACAGGAAGCCTGTTGCAATCTGAGAGGGGAGCCAAACACCTCACTGGAAATAAAGGGGAGGCATGTGGCGCATCCAGCAGACAGTGGCACGTCTCAGATTAGCCAGAGCCCCTGAGATTTAGCAAGGACGACAGTCTCTGTGTATTCACCTTCTAAACTGCTACTTTCTCACTAATTTGCGAAATACATGGCAACATCTTCAGGTTCACAGACGGGATTGACTTGGCATTGACTTTCTAGTTTTCAACTATATTCATAAAAAACATATTAGGTTGCTGCTGTTGCCTTTAGCGGTGATATTTTCCAATAAAAGTAGCACATTATCAGACAGATTGTTTTCCTATGAAAGACATATTCTGAGACGCTGGAAAAGCACTACCTTTCTGGGAAAGAAGCAGGAAGAACAAAGGGGACAAAACCCCATTCCTCACGAGCCGTGTCTCTTCCTACACTTCCAAAGGCCCTCTCAATACCCTGACACCATGACTCCACTTGCCTGGCCAGGGACCCGCCTGACTACCCCAGGAGCTCACAGGTCCCCAACAAGAAAACAGAACTGGGGACTGAGGCTGCAATCCTTAGCTCCCAGAGCTAATGAGCCTAGTTGATGCCATCTGAAAGACAGGGGCCTTTGTGTTTCATTCTCCTGAACTTCCTCTTTTTTTGGTATTGTGTCCACTTGACTCAGGCTATAAATCCTTATGGCTGGGGTACTCAGCTCCTTTATCTCTGGGGGTCTTAGGCATAACCAGCTTCTCTCCCATTTGTCTTCGAGTACAGTCATTCATTGAATAGCTACTTACTGAGCCCTCACTATATAAACAGTTGACTATTAAACATTAAAAATTCAGCAGTGAATCAGAGGCCCTTGACCTTAAGGGGAAGGAAGGAAAGATAGACATTAAACCATTTACTAATACAATTAATTATTTGACTTCTGTGGGACACAGGGTACCTAGTTCAGGAGGCTAAGGGCAGTGGTTTGAGAGCACAGATGCTGGGGTCCAACTGCCCAGTATGGACTGAAGTTTCAATTCTTATCAGCTGTGTAACCCCTGGGAACATTCTGTGGCATCTCGAAGACTCCATGTCTTCATCTGTGAAGGAGTTGGCAGCAATGACACCCAATTGATGGGACTGCATGGTACATTCACTTAGTAGGCGCTTATAAGGGTCAGCAATTATTAAAAGTCTGGGGGAGTCCGTTCGGACCTCAAACAACATCTCCAAATAGAGGTGCTAGAGCCACTTCTGCAGGACCAGTGAGCAGGTGGCCCAAGAGTGGTCCTGGGACTCTGAGGCCATATCACCAGTCTTGGAGAACAGTGCTCTGTTGTTATGGGGTGTGCTCCTCTCATCCCCATACTTAAACTTAAGTCATCTGAGGGATAACCTAGGATACCCCCATGTGGGGAGTGGGGTACTTGCCAGATGGGGAGACTACCACCTGATGATCTGGCTGAGAGCTTATGCTGCTTCAAGAACAGAGCAGCAGGGTGTGGGGAAACTTACTAAGTGTAAGGTGTGGGGCAACTTACTAGGAGGAAGTGGAAAGTGTAGTGAGGAGGAAAGGCTCAAGTTGGGGCAAGCTGCCCGTCCACCAGCTGCTGGGCAAGGGTCCGTGTTCCCCACGAGCTGAGTAGACTTAGGGAGTATAGCTGGGCTGGTGTCGTCTTGAAAGGACCTCAGGTAAGAGGACCACCTGCCTGGGCAAAGAGACCCCAGGGAAAAGAGCTACAAGAGTTGAGAGTTCTGCTAGGGTACAGGCTGAGGGGCTGGCAGGAAAGTGCATGGCCCCCATCAGTGAAGGGTGAAATTGTATGAGTTCCTTATATATTTTGAATATTAACCCATTATCAGATACGGTTTTCAAATATTTTCTCCAATTTTGTAGGCTGCCTTTCACTCTGTTGGTTGTTTTCTTTACCGTGTGGAAGCTTTTTAGTTTGATGCAATCTGTTTATCTATTTTTGCTTTTGTTGCCTGTGCTTCTGTTGTCATATCCAAATGATCATTGTCAAGATCAATGTCAAGAAGCTTTTCCTCTATGTTTTCTTGTAGTTGTACAGTTTCAGGTCTTACAGTTAAGTCTTTCATCCATTTTGAGTTGATTTTTGTATTATCCAGCAATCCTATTTCTGGGTATATAGCCAAAGGAAATGAAATCTAGATCTTGAAGAGATATATGCACACCCATGTTCACTGCAGCATTATTCACAACAGCCGAGATATGGAAACAACTTAAATTTCTGATAAATGGATAAAGAAAATGTGACATATACACACACAGATACACACACACAGTTGACCCTTGGACAGCTTGGGAGTTAGGGGCGCTGACCCTCCATGTAGTTGGAAATTCACGTATAATTCATAGTTGGTCCTCTGTGTCTGTGGTTCCATGTCTGTGGATTCAACCAACTGTGGATCGTGTGGCACTATAGTATTTACCATTGGAAAAAAGTCTGTGTATAAGTGGACCTGCACGTTTCAAACCTGTGTTGTTCAAGGGTCAAATGTGTGTGTGTGTATGTATATATATATATATATATATATATATATATACATATATACACATATATACATATATATGAATATCACATAATGGAATGATAGAATATTATTCAGCCTTAAAAAGGAAGGAAATCTTGCCATTTGTGACAATATGGATGAATCTGGAGGACATGTGCTAAGTGAAATAAGCCAGAGAGATAAATATTGCATGACCTCACTTATGTGTGAAATTAAAAATAGTCAAACTCATAGAAGCAGCGAGTAGAATGGTGGCTGCTAGGGTGGGGAGGGGGAAATGGGAAGATGTTGGTCAAAGGGTACAAAGTTTAGTTACGGAAGATAAAGAAACTTTGGAAATCTAACATACAGCATGGGGACTATAGTTAACGACACTATATTATGTATTTGAAATTTGCTAAGATGGTAGATTTTAAGTGTTCTTATCATTAAAAAAAGAACAAAGAAAGACAATGGTAACTATGTGAGGTGACAGACATGTTAATGAGCTTGATTGTGTGACCCTTTCATGATGTATACAAAATATGGTGATGTACACCTTAAATATATCTGATCCCTATTGTCAATTCTACCTCAAAAAGGCTGAAAAAAAAATTCAGAACAGTGCACTTAACATGACCAGAAAAGAATCATTGCTCACATCTCCCTGCATCCTCTGGGCAACACTCATATTTGTGATCCTTCAGCAAAGTACAGAACCACATTTGAAAGAGTCATGGGAAGCAGTGTTCACGGGCAGCCCCGTGGAGGATGGATGCAGTGTCGTGAGTGATGCTGTGACCGGCACTAAATCCCAGTGTTGCGAGAGGATCTATACTGTTTCAGTACAAACAGGTTCCCAAGAGTCATGGCAATTGTGAGTACTAAGGCTGATCTCATTCTCTTGTGGTGGGAGATGTGAAATAAACCAGGAGCAGCACATGTGACAATCATAATAAAGCAGGTCCTTGAGCTGCCAGAGCGCAAGGAAATGGCACAGTGTTTGGAAAGGACAGAGGCAGGAGCCCACTTCAAATCCGGATCCTCCTACTTCCTTCCCGTGGTCTTGGGCCAGTTGAAGGATGTCTCTCAGGGGCACGAGAGGCCACGTGGTGTGGACCACAGCCAGGACTTAACGAGACTCACTGGCTGAAGGCTGACCAGCTGCTGCCTGGGATGTTGCCTGAAGTACTCGTCTGTTGGGATGGAAGATGGACGGGGAGCAGAACTCACCTGGACTCTCCAGAGACTCACAGTGGGGCTGCTCTTTCCCTCTAGCATCTCCTCACATCCAAGACAGTCTCTGACAAGCTCAGGCCAGGCCCAGTCTGTATTCATTAATTCATTCATTCACTTTGACGATTCTATCATGAATATGACAGAGTCTCTGTCATTCATCTGAGAAAACTTTATGCAGCACCTATCATGTGTCATCACTGTTCTAGGTCCAGGGACTACAGCTGTGAGCAAAATAGACAAAAATCCTTCACTGGCAGAGCTTGAGTTCTAATGGAGGGCAATAATAAACAAGCAAAATATATTGTATACTAAATTGTGTTAGTTACAATGGGGAAAGGAAAGCAGAGAAAAGGCAGGTGTTAGTAGATGCATGGGGGGGGGCTCCGTTTTTTAATAACATGTCACTGAAAAGGGGACATTTCAGTAAGGACCTGAAGGAGGTAAGGGAGGAGCATTCCAGGCAGAGTGGATAGCAGGTGCAAAGGCCCTGGGGCTGCAGCAAGCCCAGGGTGATTGAGAACAGCAAGGAGGCCCTTGTGGATGGAGCAGAGAGGATGCAGGGAAGAGCAGTGGGGGATGAGGACAGAGAGGAGACAGGGTCCAGGCTGTGTAGGCAGACCAGTGGTTCTTAACCTTGGATGTGCATTAAAACCACCTGGGGAGTTTTAAAAATCCTGATGCTGAGACCCCACCTCATACCAGAATCCCAGCAAATCTGAATCCCTGGGGGTGGGATCCAGGAATCAGTATTTTAAAGGTCTCCTAGGAGATCCCAGTTCTGTGCAGCCAAGATTGAGAACCAGAATTTGGGCCGCTCTGAGGGTTCTGCTTTCAACCAGCAGGGAGTATGGCGCAGAGGGGTGGCCTTATGTGACTTACATTTAATGGGATCCTTAGGTTTGCTGAGTTGAGAATAGATTGCCAGGGACAAGGGTAGAAGCTGGGAGACCTTGAAAGCAAGCTGCTTCTCCACTGAGGGCTGCGCTTCTGGGGTTCAGCTATAGGCTCAGAGGAATACAGCCCACCTGGGGTTGTCTAAAAAGGAGTCTTAAGAGGCCTGCATGAGAGGTGGGCACTGAACTAAGTGGTCCACCGAGGAGGTGAGGCATTGCCCAGGTCGAGAAAGTACAGCAAGAGAACCCCACTGGGGATGTGCAAAACCTCCACAAATATGTCCTAGAAGAGGGAGGGTCACACCTGTGGGTCCCCCCAACCAGAGGGCCCTGGGACTGGACCACCTCTGCAGGGACCCATGGGATCCTGTCTATACTTCCCCTCTCCTCTATCCCCTGCTCTGACCCTGGAGGGAAGTGCAGCTGGGGAATAGAGGAGGGGGTGGAATGAAGAAGTAAGAGATTACCCCTCCCCACCACGCCAAACACACACCATACACTCCAGAAAGCTAGCCTGGTGGGCAGAGAGGAGGGGTTCTAAGTGGATCAAAGTATGAAGTATTGTTATTAGCCTAGACTTGACTGTAATAATGTGATTATTACACCAGGCAAGACGGTTTCAATACTGAGATGAGACTTCCTCTCACTGAAAGTGACTTGGAAGGCGACGGCAGAGTACTGCAGTGAGATCCAGGGATGGCAGGGACCAACTAATGCGGTAGCCACCAGCCACATGGGGCTATTTCCATTTAAATTAGTGAAAATTAAATAAAAGAAAAAACTCAGTTCCTTGGTCACATGAGCCACATTTCAAGTGCTCAATGGCCACCCATGGCTGGTGTCTATGCTACTGAGCAGTGTAGACCTAGAACATTTCCACCACCACAGAAAACCTTATTGGAAAGTGCTACTCTAGGGAGTGGGCTTGAAGAGCCCAACCATGGGAGAATGTGTGAAGCTTGGTTCTGCCCCCATTTTACTGAGTCTAGATGGTTCCATGTTAGTTAAATTTAACAGTTACTGAAGATTAGGGAGGGATTATTTATATTTAAGAAATAGAGAGCATGTTAATATTCTGAAAGAGAAAGATATTGCAGAGAGGGAGAGAGTGGTGACGTGGGGGAGGGAGGGGTGATACAAAGGGCAAGGATGGTAACCGTCTGTCCTTCCAGGGGGAAATGGAATTGCAGGTGTGCATTTCCTTAATACTTAAATGTCTGTAAATGGAAACAATAATAACCAGGAATTGCACTTGCAATACCTCCACTGTACTTACAGAGCCTCAGGCAGGATATCTGACCCATTATTGTCGGCACACAGAGGGACCACGTCCCAAACCATTCATTTGAGTTCCTCTGCCCGGTCACCGTTTCTTCACTGCAACACTTGTATGGCATATGAAAACTGTATTTGTCTCTGCAGACACATCCAGAGAAAGGCTGTGTAGGCTCCCACGGGCTGTCAACCACAGAAGCTAAGAGAGCCTTTCCATACACGAATGCAAGTGTGTGCGCCCATGCTACACGACAGCCAGAGTAGGGGCACGAAGTCCTTCAATATTTACACCTCCAGGGCTCATAGGGTGAGGAGTGCGTGGCGGTAGAGATGGTAAACATGACCACATCGGGATATCCAGTGGAAACACCCTCTGGCACGCAGGGACAGAGCACGGAGCTGCAGAAGGAAGGCAGCAGTGCAGTGCTCCACACCCAGGGCAAAGCCACTCTTGTAGAAACAGTCATCAGTGGAGGCCACGTCACAGGCTGCCTTGGGCAGAAGCAGTTTCCTTAGCTACGCTTTGGGTAAAGAGTCAGTACTCAAGGTGCCTTTTGAGCCTGCAAATAAGCATAGAGGTAAGGTGATTCTGCAAAGCGTCACAAACCCCTAGATGAAGAGAGGGGCTCCTAGCCTGCACCGGCTTGGAACAAGGAAAGCATGGGACATCTTATAAAGGAGACACAGATGCGGGCGACACAATGAAAGAGGCAAGGGAGTAAAAAGGTGACTCTCGCATCCCCAATTAGCTGGGGGTCGCCATGTCTTCTCGCTGGAGAGATGGATTGGAAATGATTGTCAGGCTACCATGCTCCATATCTTTGTAGCTGGGGCTGAATTTAAGTCTAGGTTTGTCTGACTCTTCCTTCCACTAAACCAGGCACTTGAGAACTGGAAAGGGGAGAGGAGGGAGGGGAAGATTAATCTGGAGACTTGTGCTCCCATCTTTAGCTTGGTTTCAGTGTGATTCTGCCTTTAACTTAGCATTAAATGTAGTTTCCATTCCACACGTGGGTTCAACCCTTCTCAGTCAAACTTTCTCTCTTCTTTAAAAAGTCCTAAGTCAAAGGACCCCTCAGGGTTGTGAAGTGTGTGTCTGACCTTGGTGAAACAGCTCTGTTGTCATGGAAACTATGTATGGGAAGTGGACAAATCAGCAAGTGGCCCTACCCCACTCCCTTGTGTTTCAGCCAGGGGGCAAATGCCTCGCATAGGGGTCCCAGCTCTTTGCTTATTCATTATACAGCCTCGGACAAGCGTTTGCCTCTGTGCCTCGTTTTGTCAGATGAAGAGTGTGGATAACGATCACAGCCACTTCTAGTGTTTTGCAGTGATTTACAGGAATCAGTTTGTGTCTGTGCCGGATAGGAGGTCAGTGCTCTCAAAATAGTAGCTCTCATTTGTACGTGATGACAGTCTCAACCCATCAACCTAGAGCTTCAGACTCCTGGGAGTGGCCTGTCTTTTAGCCTCACAGGCACCCACGGTTTGACATCTCTGAATAAGATGGGTAATTACACCGGGAGGAAGAAAATCAGAGCTCTAATGGGAAGGCATGATTTGGAACACGAACTCTGTGTCTGGAGCTGTCACACTGTTTTGGCAGTTGTACCGTGAACAACGGCGAAATCAGGGGCCGCTGGTTTGCTGCCGTGCAATGGTGAATTCCTAGCTTTGTTTGGAATTTCGTCTTGAACTGTAAGAAGGGAGGCAGTATGATGGGAAAGACCCAAGCTGTTGTGTTGCCTTTGCTCAGCTGCCGACCTGCGTATGCCCTTGATGTTACCTAACATTACAGGGGCCGGCTTCCCCATTTGCAAAATGGGTTGATAGGACCAGGTGGCCTCCCAGGACCCTTCTCGTCTGTGATTCTGTTACTCCGTGCAATAGAGAACACGGCTCCAACCCCCCCTTCCCTATGAGTGATGAGCTTTATTTCTTTATGGGGGAGGCGGAAGTGTGTGCATTTCTCTTACTTAAAGAGTAGTAGAATGCGGCGATACGAAACTGCTAGTGTCCTTGGAAACAGAGAAGATGAAATTTTGAGTTCTTCATTTTTCACCATTTTGAGTTAATACACAAATGTGTGTAATCTTTTCTAAAATTTGACACTCTTTCCTAGCACTTACGGATTACATAAAGCAAAGATCTATGCCCGAAACTCTTGTCTCTGTAATATGAAAAATGCAGGGATATATCCACTCACAGCAGAAACATATTACCGCTCTTATGTGGACCTTTCACTGGAAGGATTGACTGGGATTTGGACTCTTTTAGAGACTATAACACGATTTAGTAAGGAGTGGGTGCCCGTGGAGGATTGCAGAATCGTCTCAGGTCCAGACTTACATTTTGGGGCATGACAAAGGCTTGCTATCTGAGTGCTATAGACCCCACTCTGGGACCCTCAGACACCCTAAGATATCTCAGCATTTGGGGAATCTGTCCGGTGTCTGACACATAATTCTCTCCTCTGTGTCTCAGCTTTTCCCTGGACCTGTCTTTCACCTCCCTTGCTCCCCTTTGTCCAGTCCTGCCCTCTCCAGCCCTCACTCTAACCCCGGAAACCTCCACCAGAGTCCGCTTACCCAGGAGAGCTGAGAGCGTTCATCCACCTCATTTTTCTCTCATGCCTGAAGTGCTCTCTTTCCAATACCTGGGGTTGGGTAGGCAGTCTAGTCCAGCGGACACTGGGTTCCAGAGTAATAGGGCCACTGGTCAAGAGAGTGGCCTGTGGTTAGACCAGGGCTGAAGCTGAAGTACTGGGTGGACCATTTGTAGAGGAAACATGGTGATGGGGGAATATCTCCAATTGGACAGCATGCATAGCCTTGGGCAGACTGGTCTCTGGGGAGCAGAACTCTGGTCTCGGTTTGACCTTCAGGGGGCATCCTCCAGGATTCTAAGGAAAAGAGCTATGTTAGGTTATGTCTCCTCAAAAAGTTAGACATGTGGGACTTCCCTGGCGGTCCAGTGGTTAAGACTTCGCCTTCCAATGCAGGGGGTGCGAGTTCGATCCCTGGTCGTGGAGCTAAGATCCCACATGCCTCACGGCCAAAAAACCAAAACATAAAACAGAAGCAATGTTGTTAACAAATTCAATAAAGACTCTAAAAATGGTCCACATCAATAAAATATATAAAAGAATTTAGATTAAAAAAAAAGGTTAGACATGGAATGATCACATGACTCAGCAATTCCACTCCTAGTAAATACTCAGAATAACTGAAAACAGATGTTCAAACAAAAACTTGTACATGAATGGCAGCAAATAACCAAAAGGTGAAGACGACCCAAGTGTCTATCAATGGATGAATGGATAATGCAATGTGGTATATTCATGCAATGGAGTACTATTTAGCCATGAAAAGAAGTGAAGCCCTGACACATGCTACAACACAGATGAACCTTGAAAACATTATGCTTAATGAAAGAAGCTAGATGCAAAAGGACACATATTATACGATTCTATTTGTATCAAATGTCCAGAAGAGGTAAATCTATAGAGACAGAAAGTAGATTAGTGGTTTCCAGGGGCTGGAGGGAGAGAGGAGTAAGAAGTGACTGCTGATGGGTATGGAGTTTGGTTGGTTTGTTTTTTTTTTTGTCTTCGAACTATATAGAAATGATGGTAGTACAATGTTATGAATGTACTAAACAACACTGAATTATGCCATTTAAAACAGTTAATGGTTAATTTTATGCCATGATGATTTTACCTCAAAAAAAAAAAAAAAAGATGCACTGAGAGACTAGTTATGTTACTGAAATGAGAACCCAGAATGAGGATCACACTAGGAATGGGTTTGGCTATGCAGATAACAAAAATCGTATTAACAGTAGCTTAAATAAATGAGTGTTTATATTTCTCACTCAGAAGTCTGGGGTAGGTGGCCCAGGAATGATATGATGGCTCAATGGTGACATCGTGAACCCACGCTCTCATTCTTCTGCTCCACTCTTCTTAATATGCAGGGGTTTTTTTTCTTTTTTGTATTCATGCTTGTTGCCTCATGATCACAGAATGGCTGCTGCCATCCCAGCCATTACATCCATGGAAGAGCAGGAGGAAGAAGTTGCAAAGAGTCAAAGGGGCAGTCCAGTCTGAGTCCAAGAGTCAGACTTTTAAAATAAGCTTTCTTGGAGGCTTCTTCATCAACAACAGAATTGGGTCAGGTGGTTGCCCATAGATCCATCAAAGAAGGTGACTTGGGAAAAAGCCAGAAGCATAGGGGGTTGGTTCGGTGAACTAATGACATCTATACAAAGATGGAAGAAGAAACCTAGAGCTTGAACCACACGGAGTGGGAGTGACCTGGAGGTCCTCATCTGCAGGAGCCTGGATCTTGCCATGGCAGGGTTGGCAGTGGTGAACTTTGACTTCAGGAAAGGTCAGCATTATTCAGAGCTTCAGCCTTCAGGGAAGGGGCACTGTTTTTCCCTGGGGAAGTCTCAGAGGGAACTTGACTTATTGATTTCAAAAAATTTTAAGTTTGGGTTTGCAATTGTGTTTTTAATTTGTTGTGTTTGATCCACGTTAACAATTAGAACACAAACTAAAATCCTTTAGCACTTAGTGGAAAGTAGGGAACTGATTTAGCAGCATAGTCACTGGAGGAAGGGAAGATGGACTGCTTGGGTAATTCCTGCCCCCTCAGAAGCCAGGGCAGAAAGAATCCTGAGCTCGGGGCTGGTGGCCCCAGCGAAGAGACGCTGGGGAGACTCAGCCACGAGATGCAGTCAGGGTGTCTGATTTCCTATACGTACTTACTCTGTGACCTTCTTGAAGCCAAGTATCGCATCTTATTCATCTCCATTTCCCCAGAGCCTAGCACGACTCTCAGCACATAGTAGCCCTCCGTTAGCATCCATTCATGTTTTTAAGATGAGATGAATCTTTTGACTCTCCATAAACATAGTCTCAACCCGGCATCCACAGTCCAGTCTTCTGTTCATTTCACTTTCCTTGGCAAGACCAGCTCTGGTGACAAGTGGAAAGCAGAGCTGTGTTTCTGTAAGAGCTTTTCTCAGCATGGTGACGATTCCCTCCTTGATCCCCCAGATGGGTTACTGTGGACAAACACAGGCTCTGTGGTCAGAAAGCAGTAGCTTCCAGTGACTGGATTTGAAAGCCCATTGCAAACCTATGATGATTCAAGCAGGTGGCCCTGGCTTGAAGCCAAGTCAATCAAAGGAGCAGAGTATGAAGTGCATGACAGGCTCAGTATATGTAACAACTGAGTGTACAGTAAAGTGAAGGGAATGATTTTAGTCCATGAATTATTAACAGTTTGGAAATTAGACTTCAGGATGCCTTAAAGGCGTTATTTTAAAAACTCATAAGAATGTTAGAATAATATATATGTTGATTTTTTAGTTCCGGTCAAAGGCGGAATTTTAAAGATTGATTGGTGCATTTGACAACCTAAAATTTTAAAGTTTTAGTTTGGCAAATTACCACCATACGCTAGAAAAAGAGCTTAATATGAGCTGGGGCATCTATCTGCAACATATATTACAGAAAAAGGTGTGATCAACTTAATATATTGAGTGTTAACAAATCACTAAAATAAAGAATGATTGCCCTGGTTATAAAATGGGCAAAAAAACCTTAACAATTCACAAAAGAAGAAATGCAAATGGTAGGGAAACAGGAAAACAGGTCATTATCACTACTGACTAAGGAAATAAAAGTTTAGACAGGAGGTCATTTTTTGCACTTTTACAATTTTCAAAAATTGGCATTTTTGAAAAAGACAATGCCAGTGTTAGAGTTTGAGGAAAGAGGCATTTGCGTACACTGATTTAACCTAGTACAACCTTTTTGGAGTGTGATTTTACAATATTTTACTATATATACGTGTGCGTGTATATATAAGTATATATGTGTGTGTGTGTGTATATGTGTATATATGTGTGTGTATATATATTTGTATATATATATATATATATATATATATGCCTAAAAATATTCTTATTTTTTGAGTCAGAAATTCCATCTGTAGGAATTTACCCTAAAGAACAATTCTGGATGCAGGCAAAGATTTATTTGCAAGGATATTCATTACATCATTGTTCATAATAGAAAGAAATTAGAAACAACCTAATTATCCAATGGTTAAATAGAATTTGGTACAGCAATGCAATGGAGAATTATGGGACAATGAAAAATAGTGTGGAACACAGGGAATCATGATTAGAATACATTAGAACACATTAGAAAGGGAAAAAGCAGATGTATAATAGTGTGTATGATTCCATTTAAGTGTGTATATGAGTGTGTGTGTGTGCACACGAGTATACGTAGAAGGAAAGGTAGTTATCTTCGGGTATTGTGGGTGACTTCTCAGTAAGTTTCAGTGTTTTTCATATACAGCGTTCACGCATGTCTGCAGATATAGAAACAAATATTTAATTTAAAAAAACCCTGAACTTAACTATTTATTAACTGTGTTATCTTAGGCAAATTACTTCACCTCTCTGAGCCTCAGTTTCGCATCGGCAAAATTTGCATAATAGTATCAATCTCTTAAAACTGTGGTGCAGAAAAAGTGGGATAATATATATGAAAACTCCTGATCCATATTAATCACTCAATAAACGCAATGCCCCTTATTTTCTCAGGGATATTCTCTCTCCCTTATCTAAACGTGTGCACAGGAGAGGTTCTGATATTAAGCTGTTCTATTTTACAGTGACTTTAAATTAATGTCTTTTTTTCTCCAGATGGATTTTATTCTAAGTCTGTGGGGTTTTCATTGTAAAATGAAAAGGTTTGTTTCTATAACTTTCTATTTAAAGAATAATTGCAGCCGTTTTCCAGTTTGCAGAAAAATTGAAGTCAGTGCCTAGGAATTTTTTCAATTTTCATTTTTCCACTCCAAAACCACATCAGAAACTTGTCCTTAAACATTTGTCTCTTGCTCCCAAAATGGTCATAGCAGAAACTCCCATGAATGAGAATCTGTATTAGCAAAGTCACATTTGGTTATTTGAACAGAGCAGGGTGTCTGCAAAGCAGATGCTGACGCTGTGGATGAAATCAGTATGGGAAACGCTTCATCGGAAGGAGCGTTCTCTCCTAGGTGGAGATGTGAAAGCTCCTGGTTTCTCCAAAGTTATAAGAGAATGGAGCAGGTACCCACCCTGGGGGTGGTCATTAGCCGGACTGACACCAATCCACCTGCCCAGCTTCACAAGGAGCCTGTAGGTCAGGTTTCTGGGGATGTAGTGTGTGACTGTTGCATCATGCACCTTGGGGGAAAACCAATACCCTGAAAAATCGACAGCTCTTTCTTTAAATTGAGCAATAATCCCTGGCAGAAATTAGACCAAATCGACAATTCCCATTGATTATGCTTTTAAAAATATCAAACTCCATTTTAGGAAACAAGACATTTCTCCTCCAGACTGTTTTGAAATGGCCCTTTGCCAGCTTTCTGTGGGTTCGTTAATAACCTCATCCTGGTATTGGTCAGGCCCACTTCTCGCAGGCCTGGCTCAGCCACGAACCTCATTAGAATCCAGGTCTGTGTTCCTGGCAAACAGCTGCCTCTTGCACTTGAAAACTGATGGGGAGAAAAGTGGTCCCTGCAGTTCCTATCAGCCTTAAACAGAAACATCTGCTCCTCGGGAGCCTTTTGCTGGCTCGGTTTTCAGGGAATGCGTTCTGGGGATGGGCGAAAGCACTGTCTCCCCGCCCCGGTGACGCTGGCCAGAGGGAACTGCCCGCTGCAGGGGACTGTGGGCCCTGGGAATAGTCCACCTGCCAGGAAAAGGAAGCTCCCACCACACGTTTTGTAAAGCTTTAAAAGCACATATCTGGACTTAAAATATTGCCTGGTGGTGAAAAGTGCTCCTGAAAGAAGAGAGAGAGGGAGAGAGAGAGAGAGGGAGAGAGAGAGGGAGATGGAGAGAGAGGGAGAGAAAGGGAGAGAGAGAGGGAGATGGAGAGAGAGAGGGAGAGAGAGAGAGGGAGAGAGGGAGAGAGAGAGGGAGATGGAGAGGGAGAGAGAGAGGGAGAGAGAGAGAGAGAGGGAGAGAGAGAGGGAGATGGAGAGAGAGAGGGGGAGAGAGAGAGAGAGGGAGGGAGAGAGGGAGAGAGAGAGAGAGAGAGAGAGAGAGAGAGAAATCTGATTGAATCCAGGAGGTTTGAGTTTTTGTTTCTCTTTTTCTTTTTTTTTTTTTTAAATCCAAAATGTGTTTATTGGGATGGTTTCCCGTTCATCTTGATTCCAGGGGCTTTTAGCGCTGCTTCCGTCTGAAGGAGCCCCTTCTGTAAGCCTTGCTTTTCCTCCTGTAGGCTGGCAGAGGACGGTAGAGCAGCCAACACACAAAGCTACTGTCTGTGCGTGGCCAGAGACGGTGGTGATTTTATAGCGTCCTGGGCATTTCACATCCATGAAATAGGAATTGGGGCTCTGCACCAGGCGCTTCTTCTTATGTTTCCTCTTCTCTTCTGGAAAGGGATGAAGGAGATCCTTTGTGAGAGGCATGTTCTCGTGGGGAGGTCGTCACCGTTGGAAAGCTGTTTCTCTTTTTCTATCAGCCGAGCCACATGTGAAGATTTCTGGTGTGGAGGCGTCCTCCGAGACAGATGGTTTCCTTTTATCCAGCTTTATTTGTCATCCAACCACACTTCTCTGTGTTTAGGCACAGATTAAATAAGGTGATGTAGGTAAGAGGCCTCACCCAGAGCATGGATGCCCCTTCCTCCTTGGTATCTTCCGATGGCTCTTAGGACCCTAATTTCTTCCTTTCTTTTTGCTTTTGGACGAGGACACTGAGGCACCCAGAAATTAATGGTTTGTTAAAGTTCTCCCTTTGGGCTGTTAACGGTGCTTTGTTCCTGCATCCTTTGAAGGATTTGTTAAATCATACAGATCGGGGCTTCCCTGGTGGCGCAGTGGCTGAGAATCCGCCTGCTAATGCAGGGGACACGGGTTCGAGCCCTGGTCTGGGAGGATCCCACATGCCGCGGAGCAACTGGGCCCGTGAGCCACAACTACTGAGCCTGCACATCTGGAGCCTGTGCTCCGCAACAAGAGAGGCCACGATAGTGAGAGGCCCGCGCACTGCGATGAAGAGTGGCCCCCACTTGCCGCAACTAGAGAAAGCCCTCGCACAGAAACGAAGACCCAACACAGCAAAAATAAATAAATTAATTAATAAACTCCTACCCCCAACATCTTCTAAAAAAAAAAAAAAGTAATAGTCTCCTCAGCTGTAAACCAGGGACAATAGCGCCTACCTCATAAAGTCACTGTGCTCAATAATAAAAATAAATCATACAGACCATGGGCTGTGATCCTAACGCAACTTTATGTTTGCCTCCCTGTTCTGTGGGGCTAGGTCTTTCCCTGCCAGTCGACCTCTGGGCCAGGTAGGGAAGAAACACTCTCGTGGTCACTCTAAGTTATAAAACAGAATCCCAGTCCCACATGATAATAAAAGGTCACAACCTGAATTAAGGTCGATCAACGCTTCTATGTTGAGCCTGGTGCAGACAGGAAATCCGGGGACGGGGTGGGTGTCGTCTTGTCTCTTTCTCCTCTTCTTGCTTTTCCTTCTAGCCCTCCTGATCCTTCTACTACCATCTCCTGACCCCTGCATGGTTGGGGTCTGAGGAAGAAGAGGTAACGAGGGAGCCGCACAGCCTGTGTGCCTGGAACTTGAGGGCTGTGATGTCACACTTTCCGTCCCTGAAGAGGTTTAAGGGGGTCTTTCTCTTGGGGGCACTTTTGTGGGGTTTTCGCGTCTTCAGAGACCCTAATCTGATTTCTGAGGCCCTCTCAGCTATAGTTCCTTTGATGTGAGTGATGCATCTTCCTGTTGCTTACTCTTTACGTGACCGCTATACTTCCAGGGGTGCCTCTAGGTCTTTCTGTGGAGGTCCATTGCGTCTCTAAGTGGCTCTGCAGGATAGGATCTAAAACCCTACCTGGTCCATGGGAGATGCCTGTATGTTTTGTCCTGTATGCTTTTTCGGCGAGAAAGAACCCGACTGTCACCACGTTTCCTAGGGTTTGTCTATCAGGGACTGGCTCACTCATCTCTCACCCTTTGTGTTTCTCAGGTAGGAAACAGACACCAGCCCTTTATGTCTCCCAATTTAGGGGATATGTATTAAGTGCTTTGTTGGCTTCTGATGAAACCCCATAGCCCCCTTCTTGAAGCTCAAGGTGAAGTATAGACAACCCCCCCAGCCCCAACCCTCGCCCTTGGTAGGGGCTGGGATTAACAACACAGCAGCTGGTTCTACAAGTCCTTTCTTAATCTCCTTTCCTTGAAGTCTCTGACATCAGGCTTGGATTAGGAGATAGTGTCCCTTCCCCTTGGAGGTAGGGCTGGGGTTGGGACTTAGCATAGCTTTCTCCCATAGCATAGCTTTCTCCCAAGAAGCTGTCTTCAAAAGTCCTCCCTTATCTCCAACTCTTAACCCTTGGTATGAGTGAGAGGTTTAGGAGCTGTTAAACTCCTAAAATTTAGATCGCTCTTTGGTAAATTCTGCATGTGGCTTGGGTCTCCTTTGGGATGTGATTTCTGTGGTCTTTGGTGCTTTGTTTGAGCACGTGCTGTCCTCTGGCTATACTGGCTTCCTGTTTCCCCACTTGCTTCTGAGCTCTTGGAAGGGGGATTTGGGCTTGGTTAACCTCTATCTTAACAACCATCACAGGGCCTAGCGCCTGGTAAGGGCTGGTGCATTCTTGCCGGACCAAGGAAGAGGTGCGACAAATTCTATTTCGCTCAATAACCAGTAATTTATTGAGCAAATAAATGATCAGAGCCTGGGCTCTATGCTGGTGCAGAGGGAGATATTATAACATATAGCACAGGGTGTGTTTTCAGAGGGCTTCCACACTACTAGTGATGACTTGTTATCGGATGCAAGAGCATCAGCGAGTGGCTGGTTCAAGGCTGGGGTAGGAAAAGCACAAGATGAGCCCAGAATATCTTGGTGCCAACAAGTAAGCAATTGCTTTAAATAAAACCACAGGGTCATGTCGAAAGGACACAGGAACCAGCGTGAAGGAGCTCTCAGGGACCAAATCTGAAACAGGCTGAGCAATGAAAGCAATGCTAGAAATGGATTATAATACGTGGAGTAAAACCAATACCCAGGAGTCCACACCGGCATCCGTTAGTTGATCATTAAATACACAAACTGAAGAGGAGGGAAAGTGAATTCTTACAGTAGAATTCTAATTATCAAAGGTAGAAGGAAGGAACGCAGGCACACTCCACGGAAATAATTGCTTCAGGCAAAAATAACCAAAGGATGGTAAAATGAACGGGGAAAATGCATGATGAGAAACAGGGTATTCACATAATCTCAATGTATCTCCTTCCAAGATACTTACTAATTACAGAGGGAAGAGCAGTAACTTTACAGTGAAGCCAGCAGGTTCCAATTTATCAAGTGACCAAAGTTAAACTTACTGGGCTGAGATACATAATGACATCAGGTGTGTTCTGATCCGATGTACCAACTAGGGCATCCTCATTCACATCTGTGGTCCTTTTGCTGAAAGATACTGAATTTAGACATGAGGGGGCCTCAGAAAAATCCAAATTTGGGGACGTTCTACAAAATAACTAGTCAATACTCTTCAAAAATACCAAGGTCAGAAAAGACAAAGCCTGAGAACAGTCTCAACTGGGGGAGACACAACAACTAAATACAATATGGGATCCTGCACAGGGTCCTGGATCAGAAAAGGAACATGAACAAAACACTTGGACAAGTTTGAATAAGGTCTGTAGCTTAATTCCTAGCATGTGTCAATTTGGATTCCCTGATTTAGATCATTGTACTGTGGTTGCATAAGATATTAATATTAGGGGAGGGCAGATGAAGGTATATGGGGATTATGTGTACTATTGCTGAAGCTTTTTTAAAATGTCTGAATTTATTTCAAAATTCAAAGTTAAAAAATAAATTAAAATTTAAACGGTGAACTTTCCATTGTGACATTCACTGCCCTTTGCAACTTGCCCAGACTCCACACCCCTACCCTTCGTGAACCAACATGAATAGCTTCCCAAACTCCAAGTGCAAGTGAAGACGTAGGTCTTATTTTCCCATGCAACGGCTTAAGAGCCAACATGCCTTATTTCTAGGAAGTCTGTATCTCTCTCTGAAGCTTGTCCCAATCTTGACTTTTTTGAGCATCACAATCCAAAATGGAGTTGGTTTAACCCCACATCCACATTCAGGATCGTCAGAGACTGCTGTTGCTTCTTAGGGCCACATGGTGTCCTCATTGTCACTCTGTCCTGCATAATCTCCCAGGCTGGGAGAGACCCCTGGGAATATCTGCCCCTTGGTTGGCTTTTGGTGGTCCTGGTAGAGAGATGCCCTGGTCTTGGGGTCAGAGGGAGATGGTGGTGGGATGAGGCGTGAGGGGAGGGGAGGCCATCACTCCTCAACCACATGGATCCCTCACTCTCCCTCCCCCCTCATTCTGATGCTTCTGCCCCTGTACATGTGCTTCTCATGAGCCTTACCACCATTTCCCACCTCTGCATCCTTCGAGGCCCATCTCCAACCTCTTAACCCCTCTTTCATCCCCGTTTCTGAGGCCCTTCATTCTACATCTTAGGACAGTGTGTTAAGTTATTAGCATGGCTTGAATGGTGAGCTGTACCTGTAATCTATAATCCAGGTATTTGTATCTGCACATCCTAGGTGTCTTTCCCTCCCTCTGTCTCCCCCACTCAGAGACATATGGTGAAGCAGAAACAGAGACTCTGAGAAAATACCTTCTTGGGTGTGGAAGGAAGATTCTCCCTGGAGAGTTTGCAGGGCTGTTTCCTGTTGTCTGGCCTGGGTGACCCTGGGCCTTGGGGAAGAGAGCATGGGAGGCCATGAGATGAAGAGGGAAAGGGTCTTAGAGGATGAGCTGGACAGTGGGTGGAGGTATGGCTGTCTTGTGTGGGACGGAAAGGGGACCCTTACCTCCTGCCCAGATGGAACTGAACAAACCTGGGAATTTCTTCCTGAGTTCTGAGCCTGAGATGGGGCACACGGGGCTCCATCATCCATAGGGCCCTCCTTTGCTCAGTGGATCAGGGCCTTGTGGAGAACAGGGGCTGGGTCTTTCCTCCGTTGCTCCCTGGGCATGGTGAGGGGTAGGGTGCTCGGTAAATATTGTTGAATTGCGCTGAGAGGCAGAACTGGGAATCAGGGCGCTCACTGAATTGGCTGGCCCCCCCTGCCAATGAATCATGCTCCCTTTTTATTGTTTCCTCCAACAAAGACATCAGAAGCTCACACAAAGGGGACCTGGGAACGTGGAAAGCCCTCAGCTTCCTTCGGGATGGGCGTAAGCCCACTCCTGGGGCTTGGAGCTGAGATGGGGGCTGCCAGGTGCTGCCCCATCTCTGGAGACACATGCCAGCTCTCCTCTGAGCGTTGCCAGTCAGTATAACATTTCACACTGCCATTGATTTTTATGTCTTCCTACACTAATTAGACATGTTATTACTAATCTTTGGTAATCACCACAAGAGGCTTGTGGAAAGTCTCCGAGATTTCAATCTAGATTAAAAATAAGAAACATTATCACCTCTGGGAAAATGCAAAGAAAGCACATGTTATTTTAATGTTTAAATCAATAAAGCTGTCCTGCTTCTGTTTTGTGCTAGTATTGAAATTTATAAAAATCCTGTTTAAGTTTCCTTCTGTCCATCTCATCCCCACGGGGCGCCCAATTGATTTCTCTGAGGGTATCTGACGGGGGCTACGGGGGAAAGACTGCCAAAGACCCACGTGCCTTAGGGCTTGACTGCGGAGACCTGGGGAGTGGCGGGGTGGGGGGAGGTTCAAGGGACCCAGTTTCCAATCCTTTATTTTGATTTCCATTGATTCCTCTTATTAAAGAAGCATTTGAATACACAAGAAAGAGAGAAAATCCTTTCTTCCTTAATTAATCTCTCTTCTGATGGTTAGATGGCAAACTTTAATTGCAAAACAACCTGCCTGCCCTGGGCAGATTAAATGATGGGAAGGACATGGAGTAGGGAGGGGAGGTGAACATCTTAACCGAGGTCCTGTCACTGGGGAGCAGAGAAAAGAAATGATCTTCGAAGGACGAGAACGCCATCTAGCCTATTCTCTCTAACAATTGAAACAAACGTGTTGACATAGAAAAAGAAATGAGCCTACTTTAATGTTCTGCAGAGACAGACTGTAATTTGTAATACCTCTGATCAGAAATTGAGACGCCATATGGACCTGAAGTGAAATAAAGCACAGTTAACTTTTTGCCAGGCATAGTGGAGAGGGAGGGCGGGGGACGAAACCCATCTCCATATGACATTGCCACAGCTATGTTTCTGGCATCAGAACGGGGACAGCTTGTGGACCCAGAAGGGTGCCATCGTGTACCACAACTCGGGAGATGGCCGGCTTTTCCGTGCCTGCTGTGTCTGCGGAGAGCTGTACCCGGCTATTTGCGAGGCCAAGGGGCGGGATGCATTTGGCAGCTCCACTCACCTGCCTGGGAGCCCCTGCTCCAGGCTCAGCTGTACCAGAGCGCCTGGTGCAGCAGAAGAGCCTACATGCCTTTTGGTGTGAGTCCAACTTTATTCCTGGGGGAAGATCCCCTTATTTCTGAAACCCCCAGGGCTGCCGCAGTGCCTGCACATGCTTCTGTTATTATGCCAGGCATTGTTTTCCATATCTGTTTCCCCTACCAGACAGTGAGCTCCTTGAGGGCAGGGGTTACCTGATAAAAATGATGATGGAAATAATTGCGATGATGATACCATCGTTCCTATATATTGAGCACCTACCATGGGCCAACTCTGATTTAGGCACCTTACTTACCTTTTCAGCAGCTCATCCGTTATCCCAACAAAGTAAGTTGCCTTAGTCTGCCTGGGCTGCTACAACAAAATACCACAGGCTGGCAGGCTTAGATAACAGACATTTATTTCTCACAGTTCTGGAGGCTGCAAGTCCAAGATCAGGGTGCTGGCAGATTCCTTTCATTGTGAGAGCCCTCTTCCTGGCATACAGGCAGCTGCATTCTTTCTGTGTCCTCACTTGGGAGGGAGAGAGAGAGAGAGAGAGAGAGCAAGTTCTCTGGTCTCTTCTTATAAGGGTGCTAATCCTGTTTTGAGGGCTCCATCCTCCATAGCAGTAAGTATCATTATTGTCATCTATTAATAAAGTAATTGAAGTTTAGAGAGCTCCAGGGACTCTCCTGAGGCCACTTAACCATTGGGTGGCAGAATTGGAACTGAACCCAAACTTTCCACCTCCGACGCTGGTCCTTTTCCCTCCTGGCCTCACTGTGTCCTAAGCTGAGCCCAGGTCCCTGGGTGCTCAGTGATGTTGCTTGAAAGATGGAGTGTTTTATTTGCTTCTGTGACTTCTGTCTGCTTATGATTGTGACCAGGTACTGTAACTCCCAGCTCCAGTGAGGTCCCCCTGATGGAAAGACTCTAGTGACCCCCCCAGACTTTTTCAGTGAATCCTAGTCTCACTCAGAGACTCAATCACCTCTCTTGACAAGGAAGGG
The DNA here is from genome assembly GCF_964374135.1 of Grampus griseus. NCBI lineage: Eukaryota > Metazoa > Chordata > Mammalia > Artiodactyla > Delphinidae > Grampus > Grampus griseus. Next base: position 10,508,861 of record NC_139008.1, read on the forward strand.
GAGGCAGCATTCATTAGACTTACCATCAGCCAGGCGCTTTTTGTATTTTATTTAAATTGCCGGCATCGTCGTCATAACCTATTTTTACAGAGGAGGAAAGTCTCAGAGAGGTCAAGTGAGCGACGTGTACAAGGTCTTGGTAGCTGGCAAGCAGCTAAGCAGTGACTGCAACCAGGGCCGTGTTATTATGATTTGACAACAACGCCTTCATTAACCTCCGGGGCATTTTGTGAGACGACGGGGTGGGGGGGGCGGGGGGAGGTTCCAGGCTCCGTACGAACCAGAGGACCCCACCCCTACCCCCTGCAAGTTTTTGAACTTGAGTCTTACTTTCCTAGCTGTTGCTTGGACAGCCTGGTGGCATCCAACTCAACATACATGTGCTCATGCAACTAAGTTCAGGCCAATAGGACATGAGTGGAAGTACCTCCAACCTCAAGCAGTTTGCCCCAAACTTCCTCAATTTCCCTGTTCTTTGGTTAAATGTATATGTGGAAATGCAGCAGCTTCAGGCCCAAGATTGAAGATAAGGGCTTGGGTCCCTGAGGGACCTCGTGGCACAGATCCTATCCACCCTTCCTGGACTGTTACATGGAAGAAAAATGCCCTTCTATCTCGTCAAAGCCACAGGATCCAGGGGTTTCTTGTGCAGCAGCTTGCTTGGTCATTTCCCTTACCCCTCCCCTGCCTGTGGCGATGGCTCCATTCAAGCTTGATGACCTTCTTTGACGTGACCCCTCTCTCTACTCCTGCCCCCTACAGGCGATGTTGAGACAGTCAATCACGTGAAATTCTGAGAAGATGGAAACATCCAGAAAATGAAATGTTTGCCATCTCAGTGCATAGGAGGAAACCAGGATGTGTTGAGCACTTACTAATTTCAGACACTTTACTAAACTTCATGACTAATTGTGTTACTTCAATATTACTCTTTAAAAAAATTTTAAAAATTTTTTATTGAAGTATAGTTGATTTACAATATTGTGTTTGTTTCTGGTGTACAGCAAAGTGATTCATATATATATATATATGTATATTCTTTTTAAAGATTCTTTTCCATTATAGGTTATTACAAGATATTGAATATAGTTCCCTGTGCTATACAGTAGGTCCTTGTTGTTTATCTATTTTATATATAGTAGTGTATATTTTAATCCCAAGCTCCTAATTTATCCCTTCCCCCTTTCCCCTTTAGTAACCATAAGTTTGTTTTCTATGTCTGAGAGTGTTTCTGTTTTGTAAATAAGTTCATTTGTATCATTTTCTTTTAGATTCCGCATATAAGTGATATCATATGATATTTGTCTTTCTCTGTCTGACTTACTTCACTTAGTATGATAATCTCTAGGTCCATCCATGTTGCTGCAAATGGCATTGTTTCATTCTTTTTTATGGCTGAATAGTATTCCACTCTATATACATACCACATCTTCTTTATCCATTCATCTGTCCATGAACACTTAGGTTGCTTCCATGTCTTGGCTATTGTAAATAGTGCTGCTTTGAACATTGGGGTGCATGTACCTTTTAGAATTAGAGTTTTCTCTGGATACCAATGTCACTCTTCAATGACCTTTGAATAGAGTTCACACTTGGCTCCCTCCAAGCCTTTGTGAATAAGACAAGATAGAGCTAAAGCATCATGTTGGTGCAGGAAAGCACCAACAGATGCTTGAGTCCAACGAATGAGACCCTCCTCATCTCCTTGTGTGCCCACCCCTCCCCCTCTGCTGTCACCTCCCACTGTTTTTACCATTTCTTCCCCCTGTACGTACATGGCTTTGCCCTTGCAGGTGCCACTGCCTGGAATACCAGTGGCATCTGGTCTACCAGAAGGCCCTAAGTCGTCCTTTGAGACAAGCTCAACACTGTTCCTCCGTGAACTCTCCCTCCCTCCCCCGCTCTCCAGCACAGCTGTTTTGCCCCATGCTTAATGATTCTGCGTTGCAGATTCTACTACACAAGCCAGAGAGCTGCACTGCGGCTCTCTGCTATCCATCCCATGCTAGAATACGGGCTCTCCCAAGGCAAGAGCCTCATCTCATTCATTGCTTTGTGTGTGTCCGAGCACAGTTTTTGGCTCCTGGGAGGGTCTCAGTGAATACTGAATGAAATTGGAATCCTAACAACACCCCATTTGTAATTAGAAAATCTGACTCAGGGACATTCTGACTTTCCCAGAACAAAGGTATTTAGTAAGTGCCAGACTTGGGTTTGGAGCATAGATCTGTCTGATGCCCAAATCCATGCTTTTTATATCACCTTACAACTGCCTTTTGATATCCCTACCAAGTAGAGAATGATTTCCTTTCAGAAGGAGGGATTTTCTGGATTAGAGGTGTCTAGACATCTCTCTCATCTAAATGCGGATTTATTCAGAGCAAAGGAGGATCTCCCTGACTGGTGGTAAAACTGAAGTAAAAAGCAGCGGCTGTCACTCTCCAACAGCCTCATCTGTACAGCTGCCTGGACCTGTGGTTCTCACGTGAATTTTTCCTCCCTCCCTCCCTCCCTCCCTCCCTCCCTCCCTTCCTTCCTTCCTCCCTCCCTCCCTCCCTCCCTCCCTTCCTTCCCTTTTTAAGGACTGTGCACAGAATGGGGCTTCCCCTTTGGCAGTTCTGGTCTGGGGAAGGTGAATTTATTTGAGGTCATTGGCCACAGAGAGTGTCTCTTGCTGTGGCCGCCATCTGGGGACTTAGCAGGTACTGTCTGAGCTGTATTCAGTGCTCCAGCAGGTGGGCCTGTGGCTAGGTGGCTGCCACCAGCCTTGTGTTTGGAGTGCCTGGAAGTCAGGAATGGATTTTTCTTCCAGTTCTGACTTTCTTTTTCCCAGCAGATGTTGATTTCAGTTGGCCCAGGGTCCAGTCCATCCAACCCCCTGGTGTTCCAGTAAGCTCTCTACTTCCTCAACCAGCCTGCTCGAAGGTTTCTCTAAAGCTTTGCCTTTGTTCTTTCTACCCTCAGCCCCATCCTTCCAGCTTTCTCCTGTTGTCCCTCGGGGCTGGAATGTCAGACACAGGACATCACTGAGGAGGTATAAGGCAGGGCACTCTGAGCGATTAAAGCACCTCAGGATTTCCCAGAGGACACACCTCACTGTGGCCCTTACGCACTGTCAGTTTTTCATCCCGTGCTAGCTTATGAGCTCTCTGAAGGTAAGAGGGTTCTTGTTCATTGCTTTGTGTGGGTCTCAGCAGTGTTCCTGGCACCTCAAAGGGTACCAGTGAATCCTGGATGATAATTTTCATCCTAACACCAATCCTATGAGACCCACATGACTATCCCTATTTATATGCTGGCCTTTGAACTGTGGCCTCTGGGGAGGAAAGGAAGCTTGGACTCATTCCCAGATATAATTATCTCTCTAAATTCTCATGACAACCCTTTGAGAAGGCACTTTACTTGTGCAGTTTTTAAAAATCAAGAAACCAAGGTTTAGAGAGGTTGAAAGTCCCCCAGCTATCGGTGGCCAAGCTGAGAGATTGGAACCCAGCTCTGGCCGATGTCAGAACAGTGCCCTTCACCACACTGACTCCCTCCTCTGCTACCCCAGCCCGTGTTTCCAGAGCTTCTGATGCTCTGATTCCCTTGCATGGGGCCCTGAGCCGAGGGCTCCCGTGAGAATATGTATCCAAGCATGAGAAGCAGAGGCGTTAAAAGAAGGCTGTTGCGAAATTTATTCTGATGCCAAAAGGGGGTCTTGAGAAGGATTTAAAGAGCAATTGTGCCACTCCTTATCCCCCACTGATAAGCTGCCTGCGAACTGTAACATAGGCAGCATGTAATGAATAAGAAAGAGATTTATTAGCTTGTGTCATATTCGGTTAAGTACTTTCTATGTAAGACGAGTATTTCACTTGTACATATTACATTTTCAATGGGTTTTCAATCATTTTCAATCCATTATTTTTAACTCCTTGGATTATATTGATGGTAAATTAATTACAAGCCCAAACCCCATATTGTCCAATTATAATTTAATTCATTTGAGCTCCTCTCTTTGAGTTTGGATAAAAAGCGAAAGCACTTTAGAAAATCGTGTCATTTCCTCTAGAATCCTGTCGTTGTGTTCCATGTTTCCATGATGGTTTGAAGAAAGGTTGAGGATTCAGCAGAGTGTTGGGGGTTGGCTGGCTCCCAAGGTGACACCATGCAGGGTAGCCAGCAAGCCTAGGTTCAGATCTGGATTCAATAACCTGTTGGTTTTTGTAACCGTGGAGAGGTTACACAATCTCTCTGCGCCTCTGTTTCCTCATCTGTAAAATAGGGTTAGTGACAGAGTCCCTACTGCATGGGGCTATTCTGAGGGTTAAACGAGTTACTATAGCTAGCCCCCCTGGAACACACAGTGAGCCCTGAATAAGTGTTGGCTGTATTTATCATCACTGAGCTCTAGGGGAAGAATGGTAGGTGGGTTTATGTCATGAGCCAATTCCAATCCATGAGTGGTGATTTTCTGGAGCTCTGTGTGAAGGCAGACCCAAAGGCCCAGCTGATCTCAGGCTAGAGAGTGCAGGGATCAATTAGAGATGTCTGCCATGGGTGCAGCTGTTAGGAGAGGTGACAAGTAAGGCCCTGGCTCTGTTAGGGCTGGGGCTGTGCTTGCTTTAATCCCCCCTCTATTCCTAGTATCCTGCCCAGCGCTTGGCCCCTGCCAGTCCAGGTGGTGTTAACAGTGAGCCCTTGTACCTAGCCGTGACTGAGGCCAGCCCTGCCCTGGATTCCTCAGTCCCTGAGCCAACCAAGCCCTTTTCTCTGCTTCAGTCAGCTTGGGCTGGGTTTTCTGTCCTGGAGAGCAAAAGATTTCCTTTTCTAATTTTAATTTTTTGCATTTTTCATGCCTATTTTATTTAGTTCAACTTATTTTAATTGTACAAGTTCCATGCTCACGGTACAAACATTCTTACGATTATTATTCAGCCTTGAAAAAGGAAGGACATTCTGTCAGTGTGACAACATGCATGAACCTTGAGGACATTATGCTAAGTGTCACAGAAAGCCAAATGTTGCACAATTCCACTTACGTGAGGTCCCTGGGGTAGTCAAATTCACAGAGACAGAAAGCAGGATAGCGGCCAAGGCCTGGTGGGGTGAGGCAGAAGGGGAGTTAGTGTTTAGTGGATATAGTTTTAGTTGGAGAAGAGGAAGAGAATTCTGGAGACAGATGGTGGTGATGGTTGCACGACAACGTGAATGTACTTAATGCCGCTGAGGTGTGCACTTAGAGATGGTTAAGATGGTACACTTTGTGTTATGTATGTATGTATAGTTTTTCTTCCTTTTTTTTTAACTTAGGTACAACTGATCCCCAATGCTGTGCTACTTTCAGATGTACAAAAAAGTGATTCAGCCACACATATACATCTATTAATATCTTTTTTTTCCAGATTCTTTCTCATTATAGGTTATTACAGGACACTGAAAATAGTTTTCTGTGCTCTACAATAGGTCCCAGTGCGTGTATGTGCATATGCTAATCCCAAACTCTCAGTTTATCCCTCCCTCCACCTCCTCTTTGGCAACCACAAGTTTGCCTTCCATGTCTGTGAGTCTCTCTCTGTCTTGCAAATAAGTTCATGTATATTACTTTCCTAGATTCCACATGTAAGTGATATCATATGGTATTTGTCTGACTTACTTCACTTAGTATGATAATCTCTAGCTCCATCCATGTTGCTGCAAGTGGCATTATTTCACTTTCTTTTATGGCTGAGTAATATTCCATTGTATATATGTACCACATCTTCTTTATCCACTCATCTGTGGATGGACACTTAGTTTGCTTCCATGTCTTGGCTACTGTGAACAGTGCTACTCATGTTATATTAAACGTCTAGGGGACAAGGTGTAAGGACACAGGACTGGCTCCATTCTCTTCGGGGCCAATCAATTTCCAGCGCCCTGGGCCAGCTGATCATTTCTGATCCTCCTGCTTTTTCCATGTATTCCTGCTGTATCCCTACTTTCTCCTGCTGTTCCTTCTGCTGGAATCTCTTCTCTCCTTCCTCACCGGCCTCCCTCCCATGCACCTTCCGGCCTTACTCTATTGTGGCTGGGTATGTTCTGCTCACGTTAGGTGTCCGCATGGAGGACCTGGTCTGCAAGGCTCTTTCTAGACTTGGAGCTTTCCCAAGGCCCCGTGAGTGTGTTGTTTGCCTCTACGGCTCTCAGACCCAGACAGAGCAAGTGTCAATCATTCACTGGAGACCACCTTGCCACAAGCAGACAGCTTTGGTGGTGCCCATTGAGGTGCCCCGACCGCAGGGAGCAGTCATTTCCCAAAAGGCTTCTCCTTCCCTTCTCTCCAGTACGTGGTTTTTGAGATTCCTGGTGGTGCACATGGGTGGACTGGGTTGTTTTCCTGCAGTTTGACAGTGATAAGAGCTGCCAGACTGCCTGAGCTGCTCTGGTCTGAGCTGGGCTCTTAATCTCTCCATTACACCTGGCTCAGCCTGGCGTGGACACAGGATGCCCTGGCCTGGGACCAAGAGGACGTCGGCAGCAGTAAGCCTGACGCCGGAATGGAATGAAATCACACGCTTATTTTTTTCATCTTTTCTTCCCCTGATGTCACCGGCAGATGGAGAATGCTTTCACTGTTTCCCTTTCCCTCTTTTTTGGCAGGAAGCTGCTTTCCCACTAGACCACCAACTAAGATGGAGTAAGAGAAAAACAGAACAGAAAAGCAGAGAAAGAAAAATGGAAACAGAGGAAATGAGAAGGCAAAAGAACTTGAGGGCAAGACACAATGGGTGGTTGAGATTCTGGGCCGGGATTAGAAAAGGATGCTTCTTTATGGGACGGACCCTTGTACTAAGAGTCAATTGGATCACAATATACTCTAAAGAAACATCCTACATTATTCCATCCTGGGATGAGAGGGAAGGATCTATTGTCTGACCATGAGACCTGTCTCCCAAGTCCATGCATCCCTTGAGGGTGCCTGCAAACCACAGCATTCCGTTCATTCAACCTGCTGTATAATGAGATTTTCCTCTCTACTTTGTCTTAATTGGTGGAGTGTCAAGGAACAAAGCAAATATTTGTGCAGCTCGACTGCTGCTCTTGTGATTAGAAGGTAACATCTTTCAACGTCCATGTCTGAATTGCGATACACAGGCAGGGGATTCCATTTGCTGTGGGATCAATAGATGTGGTCTCAGTTGGCAGAGACCTGGAGGCTTTCTTTTGAAAACAGGAAGATGCAGGACAGCTCTCGATGCCTAGCTCAATTTAACATGGCAACTGGGCAGTGGTTTTGTTTCCAGGTTGATTGCTTTTCAGCTCAAGAATAATAAAAACCTTCCTGATATCAACCAGCTCAGTGTTAATCTTGCAGAAACACAAGAATCTAAAACGTGGTCCCTGCTGCCTGGAGTGCTTCTTCTGCTGGCCAGCTCTTAGGTATCCCGTGAAGTCTCGGCATGAAAACCTCCTTCCACTGTCATATGGAGGGAACCTCTGTCCTCCACACATTCTTGGTGCTAACACTCTCTGCCGTATCTGGGAGGTGACATTAACCATGTTGAACCATAGTGGCCACTGCATTTTTTTTGGAAGTCATATTTTTTAAGTTTCTTTGGTTGCACATTATAAGAACCCACTTGAGCTAGATTAAGACCTAGAGGAAATTTTATTACAAGAACGTTTAGGTGCTTTCAGAGCTCAGGGAAGGAATTCAGTCAACACTTAAAAAGCAACCAAACAGAATCTAACAGCAACCAAAACTGGCTTTCTCTATGTATTGCTTTTATTGTGATTCTATTTTCTTTGCTGATTAGCTTCTTTTGCTTCCCTATCCCCATGTCAGGTGGGAGGTGGGCCCCCCATCACTCCAGAGTCCAGGCAGCTCTAGCCATGGGTCAAGGCCACAGAGTCTATATCAGTTCCCTAGGGCGGCCATAACAAAGTACCAAAATTGAGTGGATTAAAACAACAGAAATGTGTTGTTTCCCAGTTCTGGAGCCTGGAAGTCCAAAATCAGGGTGTTGATTTCTGTGTGAAGTCTTTAGAGGAGAATCCTTCCTTGTTTCTCCTAGATTCTGGTGTTTGCCGGCACTAGTCTTGTAGATGCCTCCCGTCAGTCACGTGGCCATCTTCTCTGTGTGTTTTCATGTCATCTTCCCTCTGTGCCCGTATGCCTATGTGACCCAACTTCCTGTTTTTATAAGGACACCAGTCATATTGTAATAGAGCCCACCCTAATGACCTCATTTGAACTTGATTACCTTTGTAAAGACCTTATTTCCTCAAAAGGTCACATTCTGTGATAACTGGTGGTTAGAACATCAACTATTTTTTTTTTTGCAGGGAGCAGGGGGCACAATTCCATCCATAATGCAAATCCAGCTGTGGCTGTCTGGAAGGTGCTGCCCACGGACTGGGCAGACAGGATACCCGTTATGTGGCCTCTGAGCTGGGGCTGCTGCTACACACAACAGAGTTCCCACCAGCCCTTGATGAGGTCAAAGATTACATCTGCTGCAGCTTTGCCTGGAAAACAGTAAGTGCTTAATTATGAGCTAGCATTTATTAAACCCTTATAGTAAGCCCTGTGTATTCCTAGCCAGTTACACTATGAAGTCACTTAATCTTCAGGCGAGCTCTGACAGATATTCCTTTTATCCACATTTTATAGAGGAGGAAACCGGCTCAGGAGGAAGTGAGCGGGCTGGGACCTTAAGCCAGTGGACGTGGTGACCGAGCCTATGCGCTTATCCACAAATTAGATGAATTGATCTTGAGCATTGACTAGAGGCAGGACTGGTGAGAGGAGGTTGCTTTCTAGGTAGGGATGGTCAGGGAGGAAGACAGATGCCTTCAAAGGTTTCACTTGCAAAACCAGGCAGCTTGCTTAGACTTTCTAGTAGTGATGTGCTTTACTTGTACTTTGTGGTTCAACATTGAATACAGGACACTGTCTACAGCAGGCTGAGAGCCCTTTACCACTCATACAGGAGGGTTTTGGTACCATGAGGAACATGTGTCCTATTCTCCCCCCTGCTCTGTTGGTCTCTGGGGTCTGAGCTCTCAATTCTGTTGCTATGTTTCTCCGTAGGCTCTTTTTGGAAAATCCAAGGGTGTCAGTACCTCCCTTGCCACCCTTCCCCAGTCCTGCCCTTCCAGGGGGTGTTACTAAGGCTTCCTTCCAAAGGCTCCTTGGTTCCTGAACCAAGCTTCATCAGGGCAGACCGGTCACTAACAGCCACAGCCTGCCCTGGGGTGGGGCTTGGAAATCAGAGCTGGGGTTTGGCTGTTTCCTCTTCCTGAAGTCCAACTCCTGAGCCTCATATTCTAGTTCCAAATGGGGGTGGTGGCCCTGCTTGGCTGGATACTGATAGCTGATCTGTCCTCTTCCCTGGAAAGGAGGAGATAGGAAGGATGCCCCTTGTTACCTGGTCACTGATGGGGTCTTCTGATGGATAGGATGGCTGTCCACAAGCCTGAGGGGCTCACCCACTTACTCTGGACACTAGATGCCACCACTGGATGGGACACTCTACTACCAGGGCCTTCAGTGCCCACTGGCACTTGTCGTGACTTGGAAAACATGCCTGGAGCCCCAGGGGCTCCCTTGGAACCAGCCTATAGGGCTAGATGAGCTTTGCCACTTCTGGTCCCACCCTCAGTGCTGACCACCGACTTCATACCTTCCTGGCTTCTGCTTCTTCTACTTCCTAGGTCTGTGGCCTTTGGATATAAGTTAATTTTCTCTTTACTGGTTGAAGTTCAGTCTGGGAAGCAGAACTAGATGTATTTGGAAGAAGGGGTAAATTATAGAAATTATACTTTAGATCTAGAAGGGGAATTGCAGGATCTGAGAAGTCACAAACTGGCTTCCTGAAGCTCTGGTGATGAGTTGGTCAGGCATATCCAGCTGCCAAAATGAGACAGCAAAAGGGAGCTCATACAGAGGGTGGCAGGAAGTTCTTCCCTCTGTGGGTCTGCGGCCAAACATCTGGGGGGGGTGGGGGGGGTCACTCTGGTCAGCAGAGTTAGCATTTTGGAAGAAGAGCAGGACATGGGATGGACGAAAGGAAGAAAAAGCCGGAACCTGATGGGCATCTGTTTCTGTGTGTCCCCAAACCTGACCCTGAACTCCTTCAGAGAGCCTCTGCTTCACTTCCCCTCTGCACACTGCCCCCCAATCTTCCATAGCTTCCTCCTGTGGCCGTCTCTAACTCAGAACCCTATAGGGAAGGGCTAATGGTGAACATAATCAACACAATTGACATTGGAATAACCCAGCAAGCTCTCGGAGCATGACTTCCTCATCTGTGAAATAGGGCTGTTCACGCAGAGTTGTTTTGTGGCTGCCATGAGGTAATACACACAAGGCACACGACAGCAGCAGCAGCAGTGCTTCTATGTTTGGGGTGGGATTTCTCTGCCCACCGTCTCCCTGGATTGCCCCGTCCAAGGATATGCTGGCAAAGGATAAACCTTCACAGGGCAACTCATCTGACTATTTTCTTTTCGTAAGGTATTGAACCTGGAGGCCTAACCCGAAAAGACCTCTCCCCTTGAGCATCTTCTCTTCCTCTCAGGGCTCAAATGTTCTCTCTCTGTCAAGTGGAGTAGAAATGATGACATCTATGGCAGATGAGGAAGTGGGGGATTTGGGGGAGAAGAAGGAAGGGGAAAAAAGCATGGGGGTGATGGGGGGCATGGAGGGTCCTCTTTGCTGGTCAAGGTGAGGCCGTTGGAAGCACACTGGGAGTCTAGGGGTGTGGTCCTATGCACGCAGAGAAGGGGGCCTGAGAACAAGTCAGCAAGAGTGGGGACTCCCACCCCGATCCCTCATTGTACATGGACTCATTGCTTGAAACTGCAGTGGAGAACAGCTGAACCTGGTTAATCTTTCATCCAAATTCACACACATTTGTTTGCCTGGCTGAGGGAGGCTTTCTCCCCTCCATGCCCCCAGCCCTGCCCTCCAGTGCCGATGCTGGATGCCTGGTTCTTCCAGTGTGGACGACAAGGAGGCAGGCCGAGCCACCAAAGAGCCAGCGGCCAGTTGACAGTAATGCTGGCGTCTGCTGGGCACCTACAGACCCACCGAGGAGTCACCCCTGGTCCTTGGTGACGTTTACAGTGTGGCCACTCTCTTAGGTTCTTTATATTCACAATACAGTTTCTGACACACGATAGATGTTTGATAAATGGCGGCAGCCGGTGACCTTCTCACTGGTCCTTCTGCTGAGGTCATGAGAGGACAATATCCAACAGATACAGGATGGGATGCTGCCGCCAGCCCTGGGCCTGGCAGAGGAAATATATCTGGGATAATATGGTAGGAGCTGCTGGCATATTTTCATTGTCATATTGTCTACCAGTTGTTGGAGGTTTTCTTAGCTCCAAAGGCAATGTAGAATACTCCTTCTTGGAAAGTCAAAAGACCTTGAAGAGGTAGACAGTCGCACTTGATGTAGGTGATAGCTTTCAGCCTGGAGTATTTCAAGAGTTTGGGTTCATCTCAGAGGAAACCTTGAATATGTGTCACATAAAGACAACCTTTCATAAAATCTCGCATATTCTCAGGGCTTTCAATGGGATTCAAAAGGCTGAGAGACAGATGTGTGTGTGTGTGAGAGAGAGAGAGAGAGAAAGAGAGAGAGAGAAAGAGAGAGAGAGAGATTGATTATGAACACACCATCTTGGCTGCATTCTGAAATTTTGTGTATTGTTCCTGAGGCAAATTAAAACAAACATGAAAAAGAAAACAAATCTAGAATTTCTCCTTTTTCATTCAAACTCAGATCTGAAGGAGGCTTTTGATACATGTGTTGTGTTCTCTACCAAAGACCTCCTTTAAATACTGTGGGTTTTGAACACATAGTAGATACAGACAAAATGGATAAGTGTTTAATGTCAGAGGTTAATGAACAATAGAATTCAAAGGAAAGAGCCTTACTGGATAATTTCTGCAGGAACAAGGATTTTGATTCTAGATGATTCTCCCTCCAACTTGGCTGAATTCACTCATTCGTTTATTCGTTCCATACTCAGGTATTGAGTAGTTTTTGTCTGTTAGCATGTATCAGTCTCTAATTGAGAATGTGTAAAAATCGAGCACTTGCCCTCAGGGAGAATAGAGTCCAGTGGAGAAGACAGATTAAAAAAATGCTGCATTCCCTTGAGGCTAATATTCAGCCTCTCCTTTTGTAGCCAAATGGACTTGGGGTCAGGAAACAACTATTTATTGAATACCTTCTGTGAATGGCTCTACCCTGGGCACAGAGAGGGGATTACATATAAATAAGACTTAAGACACAGTCTGCTTTCTAGAAGCTGAGGAGTTGGATAGAGGAGTTGGAAGCCATATTTGCAGAGGGCTATATAAAGGAACCACATGAGAAGCGGCACCAGAAGAGAGTAAGTAATATGATACAGGACATTCGTGAACTCTTGCAGTCAAACACCATGCCTGGCACATAAGTAAAAAGTCACTATAAACTGGTTTGTCAGCAGGGAGGATGGATGGAAGGAAGGCTTGTGGAAAGGAGGTATTAAAATCCCATCTGGATGGAAAGACGTGGTTTTGTTTTCCTTGTTAAACTAATGTTCATGTGGTTAAACAGTGGTTCCAAAGGATAGAAAAGGAAGAGTGTACAGCAGTGAATGGTAAAAGTCTTTCCGACCTCCATCTTTGGCTCAAACTGTAAACTCAGTGGACTTTCAGCCTTTAGTTCTTGTACTGGTTTCCATCATAACCCTGCATGAAATACTCTACAACTGATTTGTTTTGTTGTTTCTTTTTTTTTGCGGTACGCGGGCCTCTCACTGCTGTGGCCTCCCCCGCTGCAGAGCACAGGCTCCGGATGCGCAGGCTCAGCGGCCATGGCTCACGGGCCCAGCCGCTCCGCGGCATGTGGGATCCTCCCGGACCGGGGCACGAACCCGCGTCCCCTGCATCGGCAGGCAGACTCTCAACCACTGTGCCACCAGGGAAGCCCTACAACTGATTTTTGATCCATAATTTTAGATGGTTAATGCAGCTGCCTATCCTTCCCCTGCCCCATATCACTTTGGCACTTACGGGTTTATAATACTTATATTCTCTTCTGAAACCATAGAAAAGGCTTTGACTACAGGCTGATGAAAAACACTGAGAACTCACAGACAGCATTTACAATAGTGTGATTATGTAAATATTATTCACTGTAGAATTGAGCAGTGTGATTAGACCCAAGGGAGACACATGTAACCCTATCATTAAGGCTGGCGGTTGCTGTGATAAAAAGCCAAAATCGACATGAAACAGGAAGTGAGGATGGCAGGGTCTAATCTGATTCCAAAGTCTTAGGCCTTGTGCAGTGCCCAACGGGTGCACCCATACCACTGGTGAGTAATTGTGGTTATATAAGAAAGATACAAAAATATTCATTTTTTCTTTCAGTTTATGTGGATGATTTTCTCAAACGGCAACTAAATTGTTGGAACATAAATACTTACTAAGCTGCTTGACCCTAACCAAGCAGGACTGTTAGCTATTCCTTTTGGACTGGGGATGCTGTAAAAAAAAAATTGCTGAGTCACTAAGATTGACTTGAACTGAGAAAGTTTGGGAACCTTTGATATAACCTCTGTACTAGAAAATTCCCTTTGGCTGCTGTGTGGAAAACAGCTGAGAGGGACATAAGAGTGGAAGCAGGGAGAGGAGTCAGGAGACTTTTGATGTCGACCCAATGAGGCATAACTGGCATGAGCTGGGAAGGAGACTGAAGAAACGTGAAGAAATGTATGCACCCGAGGCACCTTGTACACAGAGAGCTGACAGGGGTCACTGCTATGGGAGATGAGCTTGGAGAGCGGGGTAGGAGTTGGTGCCACTTGCTGAGATCATCTGAAGGTTTAAATGGCTATTAGCAGGAGGCCTCAACCCCTTGCCGTCTGTTGGACTGAGGCCTTGGTTCTTAGCCACACGCATCTCTCCATAGGGCTGCTTGAGTGTCCTCACAACATGGCGGCTGGCTTCTTCCAGGGTGACTGATACAAGTGAAAGCAAGGTTGAAGCCACAATGCCTTTTAGGACCTGGCCTTGGAGGTGACACACTGTCAGGTCTGCCTTATGCTGTTGGTCACACAGACCAACCCAGATAGTGTGGAAGGGGACTACACAGGTGTGAACACCAGGAGTTGGAGATCATGCGGACCATGTTGGGAGCTGCTTTGCACATACACATTGCTGGTTATGCCACTGGTTCAGGACCAGGACGCAGTTTTTAGGCAGGTGAGTACTTGGGGGAATAGCGGTAAGGAGCAGACTCACTGTATTGGCCAAGGTTCTCCAGGGAAACAGAACCAATAGGATGTATATACATAGAAAGAGATTTATTATATGGAATTGTCTCAGACGATTATGGAGGCTGACAAGTCCCAAGATCTGCAGGGTGAGTAGGTAAGCTGGAGCTCCAGGAGAGCTGGTGGTGTGGTTCCAGTGTGATGGCTGGCAGGCTCAAGACCCAAAAAGAGCTGATGTTTCAGTTCAAGTCCAAAAGCAGGAAAAAGCCAACGTCCCAGTTTAAAGGCACTCGGGCAGGGGAAATTCTCTTTTACTGGGGAAGGATCAGCCTTTTTGTTCTATTCACGTCTTCAACTGATTGGATAAGGCCCACCCACATTAGAGAGGACAATCTGATTGGTCTACTGATTTCAATGTGAATCTCATCCAAAAACACCCTCACAGAAACACCCAGAATAGTGTTGGACCAAATATCTTTGCACCCCATGGCTCAGTCAAGTTGATGCATAAGGTAACCATCGTACTCGCCCAGGTGGATTTTGCTGTCAGCACAAGAAATATTCATCTTTTATGCTGCAGTTTTCTTGCTGGGTGGATTCCCCTAGGATCCTAAGGGGTGTGAGTGAAGATATGGGGAGAACCTACTGACTCTCCTTTAGGACACTGAGGCCAGAAACTGGAAAGTTCATGTTCTTAAGGAATTTCTTTTTCTTTTCTTTTTTTTTTTTTTTTTTTGCGGTACGCGGGCCTCTCACTGTTGTGGCCTCTCCCGTTGTGGAGCACAGGCTCCGGACGCGCAGGCTCAGCGGCCATGGCTCACGGGCGCAGCCACTCCGTGGCATATGGGATCTTCCCGGCCCGGGGCACGAACCCGAGTCCCCTGCATCGGCAGGTGGACTCTCAACCACTGCGCCACCAGGGAAGCCCTTAAGGAATTTTTTGACCACCTGACTTGTGCTTATAGATGTTCAGGAACCATCTAGAACAGTGGTTGTCCACATTGGGTACACATCGGAATCTCTTGGGGAGCTTTAAAACATGCTACAGCTGGTGTCCCACTCCCAGTGGTTCTGAATGGATTGGTCTGGGAAGTGGTTTGGGCATTGGGATTTTTGAAAGCTCCCAAAGCCTGAGAATCACAGAACTGAGAAGGAACCATCCAGGGCCCCTTGCTTCTGTAGGCAAGAGGCCATAAAGGGAGAGCATTTCCTATCTCCCACATACACAGACCTGCAGAGGTCTGCCACCTCCTGAAGCCTGGGTGTCTGAGTCTCTGGGCTGGGCACCTGGCTCGTTTGATGGGTTCCTTTTTAGCTCTTGAATTGCACTTTGGCAAGTCAGCCAGTTGAGCATAAAACATAAATCAGAATTTGTTCCTCTTTGTACTCAAGTTTTATTTTTTTCTCCTTAGCTTGAAAGGAATCGGTTCTACATCACTTTTAGACTATACTGACTCAGTTAAATGCAATCACGACTATAGCAAAATTGCTTAATTAGACAATAATATCAGAGAAATTGACCATTATGTCTGGTTATTGACTTTTCAGATGGCTTGTATTACCATTTATATTCTTTCTAGTCGGGTTTTTAAGCATGAAAAGAATTTATTGAGAGATTGTTCCTAGAAGCTATTTTTAATAGTCTAATGGCTTTTTAATTTTCAAATCGTTTATATTCATCAGCTGGAGACAAGAGAGGACTCAGATTGACTCTTACTGCGTGGCGGTTCCTTCCTCTTCAGTTATTAACTGGGTATATTGGAAATAAAGCCACCAGATGCAGGGTTTTCCTCCTGTTTATGATGCCAGAGGAGGTACATCATGAAGGAAATGAACTTTGGACTGGAAGCCGTAAAAATGATATTTTAAATGTTGCTGTTTATTGATCGACTACTCTGTGCCAGGCAGTTTAGGCAGATTGCCTCTAATTCTCTTAATAATCCTAGAAGATAGATAGCATGATCCTTCTTTCGTGGACTGGGAAGTGAGGGCTTAGGTGTGAGGCATATCATCACCATCATCATGGCGGATGCATAGGGACACGTAGGTCCTATGGCCCAGTTAATACTATGTCTGTACATAACTTTTAATAGTGTTTCTTCCAGAATATAGCTTTAAATTGCCACCCTGCTTATGGGACACTCTTCCGGTACCAGGCCCTGTGCCAAGCACTTCACGTGCACTGTTGCACGCAAACCTCACAGCAGCCAATGGTTTCTTTTACTGTTCTTATTTTATATGTGAGGAAACTGAGGCACTGAGAGGTCAAGGTTAGGTCAAGGTCAAGTCACTTACAAGGTCACGGAGCTGATAAAGGATGGAGTCAAGCTTTGAGCCCAGACAGCCTCTTTCATGCCCCATTCTCTTTCTGTTACGCAAAGCTGAAAGCATGATTTCAAAAACTCAGAGCAAGGAGAAAGTTCCATGAGACTGGTTGTCGGGTGAAAATAATAACAACACTATTATAACCACAGGAACACTGAACTGTTTTGTTGTGGTGGAACTTGGTTATCATGAATAAGCTGCCGGAAATCGCATTTTCTATTGTTTGGATCTCGGTAGAGGAAATACAGACCCTTTACTGCATTAGCAAGAAGAACTTGTGCTTTAAAAGCCATGGGGCAGCTAGATAAGATGTGCATAAATTTCTTACTTCCTACAAGCTTAATTAGACAAACTCAATGATTGCCACCAGCTGCAATCATTCCTGGGAGCTCAGGTTGCCTTAATACAAATATAGCATCTGAAACAAGGGGGCTGAGGTTTCTGGAGCCTGTGCACAGCCACCCATAACTAGAGGGCTGTAAAGGAACCACGGATGAATTAAAGTGTGTTTGGATGACGGTGACCAGCTGGTGAGGGGCAATAAACGCCATGTCCTCCAAGGAAAGCTTGGGGGATTCGGTCAGGAGAGAAGGCTCGGGACAGAGGGCAAAGAGTGTGCACTCAGGATCTGGGGGAGATGTTATATTAGACTTGTTCTGTGTGGCCTCAGGGCTATAACTGATGGCGAGATGATGGGTGCAGGGAACAGCGCCATCTCCATCTCTGCAGATGCATATGGTGGCATTTGGTTGGCTTCCGGAGGAGGGGATAGAGGGATACATGGCTGGATTGGGTGACCTGTCATTTAGCTCTCTTTCCTTGCAACCTGATTGTTGCACTTCTCACCACCAGGCAATGTGACTATTCACAGAAGACTTGGATGTTGGCTGGGGTCTCCTTGAGAGCTAGAGAAGAAGGCCAGATCCTCATTTGCCCCCTGTGCCTTATGAAGACCTTGCTAAGATTGTACAGATTCTTAGAGGGCTTGCAGCTATGCTTTTTTGACTGTGAGCGCCTCTCCCTCATGCTGTGGTTGGACCATCTTATCGGCTGTTTTTCTGTCTCTGTTCTACATATAATTAGCTTAAATCAGTGGTAATGCTGCTTAAACAGAGATTAACCTGTTATTTGCAAAGTGGGTTCATGTGTGTATTTTGGTCAAGGAAGGGCAGAGTAGGATTAGTAGACTTCAGAAGTCTTTCTTGTTTTTGAGAAATGACCTCTAATTGAACATTAGGCATCTCATTCTTAAAATGTCGTTTGACAACGCATCACCAGGGAAATTTTTCTGACCTTTGATCATAGATCACTCCCTGTTTTGCTCTCTCTTTTACCTTTTCTTCTCCATTCTTCTTGGGAGCAA
Organism: Grampus griseus; assembly: GCF_964374135.1. Taxonomy (NCBI): domain Eukaryota; kingdom Metazoa; phylum Chordata; class Mammalia; order Artiodactyla; family Delphinidae; genus Grampus; species Grampus griseus. The sequence goes on from NC_139008.1 coordinate 10,526,793, forward strand.
ATTTCTTATACAAGGCACTTTGGTCAACTCCTTGCTTATTCCTTGTTGATTTCCAAGATCTAAGACAGTGGCTTTCAAATGTTTTGGCCATGACCCATAGTAAAAAACACTTACTATATCATGACTCAAAACACTCCTATAATACTTACTACCACTGATGCACTAGGTCTTACATTGTCTAGTCTATGCAGTGCTATGCCATGCAAGCCTGTCTTGTCCTATCCCATCATATTCTATTCCATTTCATCATGTTTTAACAAATTGATTTCACAGGCCACTGATGTATCAGGACCTGAAATTTTCAAAGCACTGCTGCTACCTTTTTAAGCTCTAGTCATTTGCCAAGTACCTTTCTGTCACTCTTTGGCTTGTGTGAGTCCTAGAATGCAAATCTTTTCAAAACAAGGTCTTGCTTTTGAAGTTCCCACACTAATTAGCTCAGTCCTAAATACATAGGAGGGTAAAGTAAATCCAGCATTTGTTGATCAGTGGAATAATTTAGGGCCTCTCAACTTCACTGAAATCTGCAAGGGACTATCTCAGGCCCAGAAGTACTAGGATAGGTACCATCTGCAGCCCTGTTAGAGGCTGGGTGGGGAAGTCCTTTGTAAGTGATAATGGACCCTCAAACTCTAGTTCATTCAGAAGTATTTGTTGACTGATTTGTACTGGACCTTGTGCCAGAATTTTTTTTGCAGAAACTAGAAGCGTGAGTCATACATCCTCCTGTCCCTGAGGAGCTCAGGAACTGACAGAAAGTGAATTTATAACACACTGTGATTAGCGTGGTGCCAGGAGCATGAATAATGTTCAGTAGGAACTCAGAGGGGAGGCGGCACAGAGGATGCTCTTTGGAGTTAGCCTCGGAGGTTGGATAGGCACAGTCAAAGGGAAGGGAATTGAAGGCAGAAGCAACAGCACGTGCAAAGGCCCTGAGACCCAAGCGTGGTGTATTTGGGGGGATGGAGATTAGCTCTGTATGGCTGGAGTAAAGGATAGGATGCAGAGAGTGATGGGAGATGAGACAGGTTGGGGTCAGACTGTAAAGATTTTGAGCTTGGATGGGAAGTCATCCAACACTGTAAGTAGGGAGTGCATGGGATGAACAAAAGGCAGGGAGGCTCAGGGAGGGCAACAGGTTAGGAACCCAGGGAACTTTACTGTCCACATCTGCACCTGTTAAGCAGTGACCCCCAGCCTGGCTGGCATTTTTGTGGCGTCATTAGATAGTTCCTGCAAGGGCAGTCAGGGCTGTGCCCTCTAACCAATGAAACTTTGATCTGGTGGTTTCCTTGGAGGGTCTCAGCCAGGAGGGGAGGGCCTTGCATAGCCTCTGTCAATTCTCCTGGGAGGCAGGAGAGGAGATGAAGCCAAGGTCTGCAGGAGACTTTGGCCCCAGATGGTGCACATGTCGGACCACAGTCTCATGTTGAATGGGTGGCTATGATCCTTTCTGTGGGGCAAATGATCTCGATGATTAGGCAATGACTACAAACAGCCAGTCCAACTAGCTTAACCACACGCAGCCTTGATCTTGCCAAGTGAGGGATGCATAGTGTCACATGGAGAGAGAACAAGGGAACTCATCTGTTCAATGGTTCCTAAATGCCTACCATCAGGCACTTTAAAAAAAGTCCATGGTAAAATAATATGAAAAAGAATCATCATTTTGTACATGCTAGACCTGATATTATATGGCTTGATGCTATAGGCTATATATGACACTATGCACTGACAGAGGGCCTTCTTCCCTCTTCCCATGTCCCAGCTTTCATTATTGTGTTTATTAAGTGTGTCTCAGTCCATCCCCAGAGTTTGGGGCCCAGAGATCTAGCCTCTGACTTCCCCAGCATCCAGGGATAGCAGGGAGGGGGTGTCTCATGCTGCAGCCGAGCCCTTGACCTGGCATTCCACCATATTCGGGAATGTGAATTGGGTTCCCTCTTCTGATCCTGTCCTCGGCACTGGCATGATGCTGGTTTGCAGCAGTCTGTACCTCCTCATATGCTCCGCCGCCTCCCAAGGTCCAAGCTGACCTAAGAAATGGGGGAAGAATGGGCTGGGGGTCCACTACCTCACAACCCGGAGCCTTGACCATAGGAAACACACACACGCATCGTAAGAAGCGCTAGGCTGCCTGTGCTGAAGCCGAGGGTCTGATGTTTTCACACCCATGCGAGGATCTGTTTGCAGGCAGCTACGGCTCTTTGTTGTCTGGAGGGAACTTCAGAGAGGACCCAGGCCATTCTGGCTGAGAAATTACTGGTAGATTTGCTCATCTGGAAAGCCAAGCCAAGCGTCGTGAGAGGCAGGACATAAACAGGGCTGCAAAGTGAACATTCTGAACAGAGATCATGGAAGGAAGGAAAATTGTCTTCAATAGGCATTGCTCTCCACTTTCAGCCACTTGCAACGCTGACAGCTCCCATCCTATGTCAGGTAATGAACCATCATCAGGAAAGAGAGGAGAAATTAGCCTGCCACTGAGAGTCGCTTTTAGCTCAGACACATCTGTCCTGGGAAGACTCTTTCTCTCTTTTCCTTGAGAGTTGTTGGATTATGAGACACTCGGCTTGACAGTTGCATATTTGCGCCCTTCCCAGGCCCAGCAGCTATAGTCAGCAAATACTTAGAATCATGCAGGTCTTACCTGTTAACATGGGGGGAAGGTGGAGTGGCTTTGCTGAGTAAATAATGTCACATAGGTGGAGAGGGGAACATGAAGTCATCGGGAGGAGGCGGTCTTTCCTGATTCCAGATGAAGTCAGGCTGACTTGTGTTTATTGGTCTTTTGGTTACAACATCCCTTTTCTAGGACAGAGGCAAGAGCCAACTGGGGCCTGGGCCAAAGCCTTGTCAGAGTGATGGGCAGCTGGCCCGACTCGGAATATCTCCTCCTCTTCTGAGCTGATCATCGCCCTTGAATCAGATTTTGCAATTCTTCCCCACGCGCCCTCTTCATTCAGTTGATCAACCCTCCACTTATCAGATGTCTAGGGGCTAAGGCTCAAGCTGGGATCCTTCTTTCACATTTTAGAGGCAATTAAAATTCTGCCTTTTTATTCTGAAATTCTGGCTGCCTCTTCTGCCTTGATGCTCAGGAATGAATAGTCTGAGATGCTAGAAAGGCCATGGTGAGAGCTGTGAACAACTTCAGAATTGGGTATATAATACTGGACTTGGGAACTGCTTGGGTAGCTTTCGGATACAGTGTCTATTACTGACCTTGACCAAATCCTGAAACCTGGGGGATAAAATGCTCCTTCCTTGTAGTTGCTGACCCACTTTAAGTTTCTTAAACCCAAGACTGATTTTCACATAATTTCTTTCTTTTTTTTTAACATCTTTTTTGGAGTATAATTGCTTTACAGTGTTGTGTTAGTTTCTGCTGGGTAACAAAGTGAATCAGCTGTATGTATACATATATCCCCTTATCACCTCCCTCTTGTGTCTCCCTCCCACCCTCCCTATCCTACCCCTCTAGGTGGTCACAAAGCACCGAGCTGATTTTCCCGTGCAATGCAGCTGCTTCCCACTAGCTATCTATTTGACATTTCGTAGTGTATACATATCAGTGCTACTCTCTCACTTCGTCCCAGCTTACCTTTCCCGCTCCCCATGTCCTCAAGTCCATCCTCTACGTTGTTTGTGTCTTTATTCCTATCCCGCCCCTAGGTTCTTCAGAACCATTTTTTTTTAAGATTCCATATATATGTGTTAGCATACAGTATTTGTTTTTCTCTTTCTGACTTATTTCACTCTGTATGACAGACTCTAGGTCCATCCACCTCACTACAAACAACTCAATTTCGTTCCTTTTTATGGCTGAGTAATATTCCATTGTATATATATGTACCACATCTTCTTTATCCATTCATCTGTCGATGGACACTTAGGTTGCTTCCATGTCCTGGCTATTGTAAATAGAGCTGCAATGAACATTTTGGTACATGACTCTTTTTGAATTATGGTTTTCTCAGGCAATATGCCCAGTAGTGGGATTGCTGGGTCATATGGTAGTTCTATTTTTAGTTTTTTGAGGAACCTCCATACTGTTCTCCATAGTGGCTGTATCAATTTACATTCCCACCAAACGTGCAATGTATTTTGAATTTTTAAAAGCCATACACATTATGTAGTATTTCTCTGTTTTGAGAGTGAGGCGGGCTTCATGCATGAGCACAGCCTTGACCTGAAATCCCTTCCAATACTTTATTGGCAGCTTCCAAGTCACATGGGTTGTGCTCCAAATATGCATTTATAAGTTAGTAATTGTGATGTCAGAATATATTTTTCCATACAAAGAGAGTGGTGTGGTGGTTAGATAAATGACAGTGCAAGCTTTACTTCTTAAGACAGGTGAGCTACAAGGTGTGGGTTTCATTAGGAGAGGCCCAGGCAGGTATCTTAGGATGCATTCTCCATCATTCAAAATCTTTCAGTCTTGCAGGTTCAGAAATGTAACTTATTTGCACACCAATTGTGGATTTATCTCTCAGGTAAGGACTCATTCAGATAGAACAGTCTGCTACGTAAAATCAGAATGCCAATTTTATAGTTTATCATGAGATTGGTAACTGCTGAAGGAATGGACACTTAAGATGTCCTGGAGCACATTGTCTCCCTGGAGGCAATCTCTGTGGGAAGCCACATAATGATCGGAAGGTTTCCTATTGAGCATGAAATCTAAGTAAAGGGGCTTTTAATTATGTGATCTTGAAAGAGACTTAGGGCTGGACATTTGCTGAATCCATGTCTGTAACAGGGGACTTCCTTGCCCGTGAGACCATCACGTCCAAAGCCCACTTGACAAGGTGTCCTGTCCTCTGGATAGAGCCTGGGTGGTCACTGCCACCCAAGCATTTGTTCCTTTGATTCTCTCTTTTCTACACTTCCATGGATGAGCCTATGCTTTCTTTAGATTTAATAGCTTTAGTCCAGTCTTTGGCCTGGGAGCCACTCTGTTTTAATGTGATTTTGCAAAGCTCTTCTCTGTTTCATTCTGGGTGATTTCATAGTTTAACTTTCAGTTTGTAATCTTATTTCTAGCTTCTTGGTAGTAGGGAAGAAGACCCACTCACAGCTGACCCCCTTCCATCTGCAGTAATGCCTATAGCTATATTTTTCCCCAACTTTTCATTAGGAAAATTTCAAATTTACTGAAAAGTTGGAAGAATAATTCAGGAACCACTTATATGTTATATCCTTCACCTGCATTCAACGTTGATACTATTTTGTTGTGTTTGTTTTATTTTATGTATGTAAATATCTCTTTTTGTTTGTTTTGATGAACCATGAGATATAAATTGTAGACATCATGCAACTTAACCAACCAATAAATCAGCATACATTTCCAAGGAACAACTACATTCTTTACATAATCACACCTGAGAAAAGAAATATTCATTTATATTCCATATTGAAATTTCCCAAATTATTCCAACAAGATCTTTCCTACAAGCACTATTATTAGTCATATTTTTGGGAGAAAATGCATTCAGAATTTGAGGTGTCAAGCACCTTAGCTTGCCCTCAGTGCAACTTAAGATAAGTATTATCTTCCTTCTCTGTTCCTCCCACTTCCATCTGTTCTTTGAAGGGCAGGATCAGGCATGAGGAAATTATAACAAGACCAAGAAGAGAAAGCCAATTTATAGGTAAATGCTAGAGTTATGATTTATTGTCTTATTGACTGTAACAAACTATACATACTCATCCATATGTTTTCCAAATACATTCAGGGTTAAACTTTTACATTCAGATATTAGCATTTAATAGCTGGGGCCAGGGGCAACCAATAATACACATTGAATGGAGAACCCAAGTCTCTACCTGCTACACTGTCAAATGCTACTAACTCATAAGAGTTCTACTGCCCAGTATTACCTGGCTTCATTTCATGATGATGTCTGAAGGCATCTATCTTTAAAGAACTTAACAGGCTGACTTGTAAGTGTCCAAGGAAATATTCTGCATGTCCTGGATCAAGGCTGGGAATATTTCAGGGTGCCCCCAGGGCAGCATTTCTCTTCAGATGCCAGCCCTGACTCTCAGGCAGCTGGAGGACAGCTTTCCCTAAAACAGCTTCTCTGTGAACTCTGCATATCTTTTGGCCTGGTTTGTTCAAAGCCCGGTGAATGTAAAGGGGCTCTTAACCAGCCCTGTGCTCTCAGGACACATGCAGGTCCCTAGCCACCACTGGGGCAGGGCTGTACTCTGGTTCAGTATTGAGGATGGAGACCACCTACATACACAGAGCTCAACTATCTGGACTGAACTGAGACTACCTCTATGTCAATATGACTTTGTTAAATTGTTCCAGGAAATTCTTGTCCAGAAGGAGAGGCTGTAAACCAATAAATAACTTCACTGCTTGGATCAGAAAATTTCTCAAAACCAATTTGTTCAGGCAATCATTTGTTCATCTGGGCAAACAGCTCAATGATCAAACAACTGTATACTTATCCAGACTTGCTTCAAGACCCTCACCTTGCTGTGTCCATCAATCCTAAACGGTTACAACATGAACTTTTCCCTGTGCCAATCAGATCTGGGCACCAGGGCCACTGGCCAGGCCAGGTGTATTAACTGACCCCTCCCCCCATCACTGTCTTCCCTGTAGCACTTGAACTTCTCTCAATAGTCCCCACTGAGCCAAGGATTGTGCATACTTCCCCAGCGATACCATGGGCGTGATTTTCGCGTGAACTCTTGGGCAAGCAGCAGCATCTGTGATTGTGTATGAGTCATGCCAAAAGGGATGCAACTGTTTATAAGAATTGAGTGCATTCTTAGTCTTTTAAAACTAAAATCTTAGGATTTTTGCAAAGTATAAAATTAAAGTCACCTCTTTTGAACTCAACACGGGAAGCACAAAAGTGTTTATAAGAATTATACAACTAGAGACATGCTTTTGACAAAAACTCCTTAACTCTTCCAAAATTGGTATTTAAATAGGACAATGACATATTGTTTTCTACAAGCTCTGTTATTACTCTCATGAGACGTTTTATCTAAGACGAAGGTGAATGTGTTTACAAAGAAGGATGTATATAAATAAATAAAATTATTTAAAGTTAAGATTTTTCTCACGAATGGTTAATTTCTGTTGGAACAAAATAGGTTACAGCAGTTATAGTTGTTTATAATGTAAGTTTATTCAGGGTAGTGTGCTCGATTGCAAAAATGGTTATGAATTCTTCCCATTGCTGCATCCGTGCCCTCCCCACATGGAATCTGTGATTCGCTTTGGCCAATGGGATGATGGCAAATGAGATGCAAACAGAGGCTTCAAAAGTGCTTGCGCATCTCTTGATAGACTGTGACCACCACCATGTGAAAAAGCCCATGTTAGCCTGTTGGATGATGAGAGACACATAGTACTGTTATCCTTGTTGCCTCTGCTGACAGCCAGCCCAACCATCAAACATGAGAGCGAGGTCATCATGGACCAGTTGATCTCAGAGGCATGAGTGAGCTTACCAAAGATCAGCAGGAGAACCTTCTCTTGATGCCTTCCTGGAACTTAGTTGTGATGTGGGAGGCAGAGCAGCTATACTGTGTCCATGAGGCAAGAAGCACTCACTTGGGGACAGCTGAGCAGAAAGATAAGCAGAAGCTAAGGTCTCTGATGGCATCATGGAGTTATAGAATTAGCCTTGGAAACCCTACTTCTGGACTTTGTGTTGTATGAGAAAAAGAAAATGTTATTTTGTTCAGCCAGTGTATGTAGGTTGGGTTTCTGTTATGATATTCCTATCTGAAAATCTGGTTAATTAAAAATACAGTTTTCTCTGAAGAAGCTTCTGTAAGAGCTCTCCTCCACCTCCACGCCCACCAGTTCTCTGACAAAGTAAAGGAGAGTGGGGGACCTGTGGAACTACAAAAGACAGAGGGGCTTTCTGGATTGAGCAATAAAATCAGAAGGGCTTTCAGGATTGAGCATGTAGTCAGTTACCAGAAAGTGGGTTACTTATCCTGGAAACCCAAATAAAATAAGGCCACTAAGTGTGGAGCAGGAAGTAGAGGACGAAGAGAAAAAGGAATGGAAGTGTGAGAGGATGACATCTGGGGAAACACCTGGAACAGGTATATTAAAGGTCAAGGTATTTGTAATTGTATGAATGATAGCATAGTAAATGGGGACCTAGCAGACTGAAAGGCAGGAGTTGGCCAGATTCCTCCCTCTGGTTTGTGGAGGTGAATTGAAGTGGTAGAGTTCCTGGCCCATGGAAGCTGTACTCAGCTGTCCCAGGACTGCTCCTGGGAAAACAGCGGGAGTGAAACACCTTCTCCTTGTGCTGTGTCAGCTTGGATTCCAGAACGCACGTTTCCCAAACACCTGAGCGTCTGGCTTTGCGTCCTGCTCCCTCTTCTCTCCTCGCCTTCGCTGTGCCAGGTCCCTCCCTCCGCATTTGGCTTCCTGAAATACAGCCTCCCTGCACCGCTGGGCCTCTGTGATTTACCGTGACTGAGCATCGCCGCGGAGCAAACAAGACATTCTTCATTTTCATACCTGACACATGAGGAGCCCTAAAGTAAGTCTCCGAAGTCAGACTCGAGGGCCTCTTGATTAAGAGTTAAATTGCGGATATGATTTACTCAATTTGAGCTTGGGGAAACAAGAGATGTTGAAGATAATGTGATTGGCAAACTCACGTTTCCGCCTCTCCGGAGTTCACAGGTACCTGCGGAACCTGCCTGGAGGCTGTGCGGAGTCTGAATTTGGGCGTGGCTTGGGGAGGAGCATCTACGTGAGTGAGACTCACCCGGGTCTGTTTCAGGGAACTGCCAGTTGGAAAGCTCTTCTGATATCAGTTTTAAGTCAAGTCAGCGGGATAAGGGATGAGATCAAAGGTGTGAGAGGGGGCATCCTGAAAGGAACAGGAGTTCAGAGACACGAATTCTGGTCTTGATTTTGCCACTTATAGGTTGTGGGAACCTCACACAAAGACATATGAATGGGTCTCAGCTTCTTTTTTTTTTTTTTTTTTTGCGGTACTCGGGCCTCTCACTGTTGTGGCCTCTCTCGTTGCGCACAGGCTCCAGACGCGCAGGCTCAGCGGCCATGGCTCAAGGGCCCAGCCGCTCCGCGGCATGTGGGATCTTCCCGCACCGGGGCACGAACCCGTGTCCCCCGCATCGGCAGGCGGACTCTCAACCACTGCGCCATCAGGGAAGCCCATAGAAAATATTTTTGATAAATTTTACCATGAAGAGGAGCTGAGAACGAGCCAGGAGCTGGAGGACAATTTGGAGTCAGGATAGGGTAACTTTACCATGGAAGATAATAGAACACTTTATAGAAAGATAAAGGAGAGTTGTAGTAATAAAGCCCTTGAATGATGAAGGGGAGAGAATGTACAGCTCAAGTGGCTTGTGATAGGATCAAGGACAATTCATCCCCTGTAACTGGATGGGAGGCAGAGGACAGGAACATGAATGCCAAGGAGACAGCTGGGTTTGATAATGGGAGAGGGAAGTTGTTCTTCCCTGATGGTTCGTATTTTTCTCAAAGAATCACAAGATGATGCTGTCATTCCAGGTGGTAGGGAGGTATTTTGGAGGTTTGACAAGAAGAAGCCATGATAACATCTCCGAAAGTGAAATTACCAGGGTCCTAGGGCAGGTTGTCGGTGAGTGTTGGTTTGAGATACACCGTCACAAATTGAAAGAGAGACGAGTTAGCACAATTGTGGGATTTCTTTTCCAGCAGTGTTCAGCTTCCTGAGTGCAGGCACAGAGGAGATGGGTGATTGGTCTCAGTGAGGGATGGGATCTGACAGTGGAGTATCTTGCCATGAGAGGTGTGCAGAAGAGGTGTTTGTAAAGAGGCCGTTATAGTTAGAGACACACAGAACCTAAACTGTGTGAAGAGGGAAGTGAGAACTTGAGAAATGTGAGAAATTGAGGTCATGAAAAAATGGTGGAATTAATGAATTTAATGGAATTAATAAAATTGGTGGACTGGGGTTCTAAAGTAAGTGCACTGGAAGGGGGTGAGGGAAGCACATCTTTGCACAGGAATTTGAACTCCTTTCTTCATGATTTGTTTTGCACGTGGAAGATGGGTTCTTGTGGGCCTAAGGACACTGCTCCAGTCCATGCCCCTTCCTTCTCCTCAGTTTTACAATTTTACATACTTCTGGTAAATAAAGTGGATAAAGGGATGGATTAGTGTAGCCCATTCTCACTATTGCAAATCAGAGTCAGATCACATGTCCTATTCACCAAATCTGGCATGAGTTCATGCTGCCGTGTATATGTGTTTTTAAAAGGCTTATTTTTGTTAGGTTGAGTGGAGAATCAGTGGTTTTCTCTGTGCTGTCTTTATGATTGCTTGGTCTGTACCACTGATCGGTGAAGGGTGTGTGAAGCTGTTAGTAACCCAAGCCTGGTGTAGGTGGAGATGGACTCATTTTAGATATGATAAGTGGTGACACCTCATCAGGTTAACAAGATCTAAACAACAACCCTGATAGAAAGGTGGTAGGGCATATAGGCTCTTCCCATTATACAGATGAGGTCACAGTCCTGGAGAGGTTAATACCTGCCCCCTTCTTAGGAAAAACACCACCATTCACTCAGTTGTCCAAGACTGAAACCTTGAAGTCATCCTTGGTTCTCCCATCTCTTTCACCTTCCTCCACAAATCAGTCACTGTCTTGAATGAATAAATGAGTGAATGAATGAATGAATGAATGAGCTATACACTTCAGTTTAGATCTTGTTGAGCACCTACCTGGGGCCCCTGGGGTGGATAAAATATTACTGTCTTGCTTCTTTCCATTCCTACTTCCAAATGAGAGACTAATTTAATAATTATACAGAGCTAAATAAATGTTTCAGGATGAGCTTGTATATTTACTTCATAAAATGCTTATAAACCTAAAAGTACTTTAATTACACGTGATAATGTATTGCAAGTTATTTAAAGAGCCGGAATTCATGGGCAGCACATAATTCATTCTATGAGTACATTTGGGGTGATTATACATCTATTGGTGCTTCCTACTCAAAATACTACATACACATCTTAAATTTTAATTATTATAAAAATATACCAAAACATTGTTGATATAAATATGCAAGGTTAACCCATACAGGGTTAAGCAAATAACCTTCAGCAAACTAAATTGATAATCGTGGACTAATTATGAAATTGTAAGTTAAGTAGCAGCAACTGAAAATCGTGATTAACCCAAGACAGTATTGAGGATGCACATGTGGATGTCCTTTCATAAAATTGTTGAGTTGGAGGGGATTTTAGGGATCACAGACTCCATATGTCTGTGTATGCTCTGTTTTCCAAAAATGGACACTGCAGTATTTCTGGTCCCTTGAACTTTGTCACTGCCTTGACCAACAGAATGTGGGGGAAATGATATTATGGGTCTTCGAAGACAAGGTCCTAAAAGGTGATGTGAGCCTCTCTCTCAGGATTCTTGCCATTAGTGCTTTAAGCTAATAAGTTTTGGAGTAACTTGGAACACATACAGATTAGAAGATTTGCAATGTTGACCTGGTTCTGATGACAAAATCTCCGAATAGAGTACGGAATTAGAATCTTTGGAAACTGTGATAACGCACTAATTTTACTTTATGACTTACTTGTGTCGATCATAAAAATTCTCTTCAAAGATTAGTATCTAGAAATTAAGCTCCATATATACATAAATACATTTTATATACATATATATTTTATATACATATATACATTTTATATACATAAAAATGAATGCCTATGGAATTAAAAGCTGTTTTCCAGTAAAAACCACAGTAAGGACTTAAAATTTTTGCATCTGCTCATAGTTCCTTGGAAGAATCCTCTGGGCCACCAGTAGGCTGTGGACAATTCGTTGTGAAACAACAATCAGTATTGATAACTCTCAAATCAAGACCCCTATCTTTGGCCTCTACTAAGATCTCCATTCGTGAATCTCTATAATCACTCCTTTCCCACACTTTCCATCATGCTTATTTGTTTTCTCAGAAAATATTCTCAGACTTACAGGAAAGTGCTGGGAATAAAGATTAGAAACTCTCATGGAGCCATTGCTGTAATGACACAGATTAGTGTTTAACCAACTTTATTGCGTATTTGAAATATCTTTCAAGAGCGAACATTAAAGATACAGTTCAAGCCTTCTTTGGGCTCCTCTGACCTCATTTCCTCTCTCTCATCAGAGCTGTGCACTATTCTGAAATTGGTATGTTTCCTTTTCATTCGTATTCTTAATGTCAGTATTTGTAAGAAAGGTTAGTACTGATTTTTGTGTTATAAATTTTATATTAATGTTCTTATAATATACTATCCTTCAGCAATTTGTTTTTCTTCAGTCAACGTTATGTAAGATATTTTGACATTCATTTGTATAGATCTAGCTTATGTTTTAACTGACTTGTGATATTCCATTTTAGAATATATTTTAGTTATTTTGCCTATCTGCTCTTGGAGAGTATTTATTTCTTTTCCTTCCTCCCTTCCTTCCTTCCTTCCCTCCTTCCTTCCTCTCTTTCTCTTTCTTTCTTAATCTTTGAAGTGTAGTTGATTTATGATGTTAGTTTCAGGTGTACAACAGAGTGATTTGATATTTTTACAGATTGTACTTCATTTTCAAAGTTATTTTTAATATCTCATTTTTATGTAAGTTGATACATGAACAGACTTCAGTCTCTTTACATATGGACGTCCGTTCCTCCAAACAATACAGTTAGGAATGGTGAGTTGCATTGTATGGATTGCAAACCTTCACATTAATGGATGTTGCCAAAGTGGCTGTATCGGTTAACATTCCCAGCAGAGGTTAGCGTAGTTCCTGTTTCTTCATTGTCATACTTTAATTTTTGTCAGCTTGCTGGGTATGAAGTCATAGCCTATTAATGTTTTCATTTGCATTTCCCTGATTATTAGCAGGTCGAAACATTTTTATTTTTTCCTACTTATGGACCATATGTTTTTTTCTCTTTTGTGAATTATCCATACACACATATTTTTGCTGCTCTTTCTATTGTTATTTACAGTTGCCTATTTATTTTTGGAAATCGTTTATATAATCTTGAGGGCAATCTCTTGTATACAGTTTGCTAACATCTTCTGCTTTGCTAGTTAACTTTCTACTTTGTTTACGGTGTCTTGGAAGGAAGTTTGAAACATTAATGAGGTCAAATTTATCAAAGCTTTCTGTTGTGATTTTGCTTTGGGGGACTAATTAAGAAATCTTTTCCCACCTAAAGACTTAGAGTTATTTATTTATTTATTTTTATTTTAAAAATTTCATATGGGTAACCAATTGTCCTGGCACCATTCATGGGAATAGTTCTTTCCTTTATTGTTTTTTAATGCAAACAGTGTGATTTATCAAGATCAATTTCAGGCATAGGTGTGTTCTTGAGATCTCCATTTGCCTATTTATGCATCGATATTTTTTGTCCCAATAAATACTTTTTAAACATTTCAATATCTTGACCAGCATCTCTACAACACCAAATCTATTGGCCAGTTCCCATGAGGCCCTTTCTTTTTTTTCCTTCGAATTTTATTTTATTTATTTATTTTTTATACATCAGGTTCTTATTAGTTATCTATTTTATACATATTAGTGTATATATGTCAATCCCAATCTCCCAGTTCATCCCACCACTACGCACCCACCCCCATTTCCCCCCCTTGCTGTCCATACGTTTGTTCTCTACATCTGTGTCTCTATTTCTGCTTTGCAAACCGGTTCATCTGCCCTTTCTTGACCCGTCAGGAACATGTGACACAGTCAGTCACTGCCTCCCTATTGGAACTTTCTCCTCCCTTGGATTCCAGGACAGCAGTACTCTCCTGGTGTCCCATACCTCACCAGCTCCTGGTTTCCACTGCAAGACTGGATTCCTTTGCCCAACCTCTTCCTGTTTCAGAGACTCAAGGGCTCCCTTTTCAGATCTCTTTTCTGTCCACACTTACTTACAACCTGCCTGATCACATCCCTTCACTGACTCCACATTTATCTTCCTGGATCTGACCTCAGTTTAATAGGCACCTATAAATGTCTAATAGGTGCCTCTCATCCCACTATTACTATGGAAATGGTACTATTTATCTGATCTGTAAGCAGTTACTCCAAAAATTTTAACATGCATATCTGATAAAGTTTAAAGTTAATAATTATTTTTGTTTTACTTCTGAAAAGTACAACATATTTAAAATGCTTTAACTCCAATCTCCGTCAGCCTAACTTTGTTGTCAAGTGTTTTCCTTCCACATTGCCTTAACACTTCCCCGTTTGAAATTTTATTATTATTATTTTTTACTGTAAATGCTTATTAGACATCAACATGTCTACCGTTTTTTGGTGAAGGGGCTTGCTATTGTTTCTTGTATCTCGTACCTTCCTTCTGGATCAATTGCATCTTTACTAAAGTACTCTTTTAGTAGTTCATTTGAAGAGATCATGTGAATGAAAATATTTTCCTGATTTTACCTGCAGATGTTTTCTGTTCCCTTTAGTCTTTAAAAAAATTTTTTTTAATTTATTTTTATTTTTTACTTTTTAAAATAGATCTTTGTTGGAGTATAATTGCTTCACAATACCATGTTAGTTTCTGTTGCACAACAAAGCAAATCAACCATATGCAAACACATGTCCCCAAATCCTCTCCCTCTTGAGCCTCCCTCCCATCCTCCCTATCCCACCCCTCTAGGTCATTGCAAAGCACCGAGCAGATCTCCCTGTGCTATGCTGCTGCTTCCCACCAGCCAACTATTTTACATTCGGTAGTGTATATATGTCGACGCTACTCTCACTTTGCTCCAGCTTCGCCCTCCCACCCCATGTCATCAAGTCCATTTTCTATGTCTACCTCTTTATTCCTGCCCTGCAACTAGGTTCATCAGTACCATTTGTTGTTGTTGTTGTTCCGTATATATGCATTAGCATACGGTATTTGTTTTTCTCTTCCTGACTTGCTTCACTCTGTATGACAGACTCTAGGTCCATCCACCTCACTACAAACAACTCAATTTCGTTTCTTTTTATGGCTGAGTAATATTCCATTGTATATACGTGCCACATCTTCTTTATCCATTCATCTGTTGATGGACATTTAGGATCAATACAAGAAGAAGATATAACAATTATAAATGTTTATGCACCTTATCTTATCTTATCTCTTGTAACAGTATTTATTTTAAACTCTATTTTATCTGATATGAGTATTGCTAGTCCAATTTTCTTTTGATTTCCATTTGCATGGAATATCTTTTTCTATCTTTTTCTATCCCTTTACTTTCAGTCTGTATGTGTCCCTAGGTCTGAAGTGGGTCTCTTGTAGACAGCATATATATGGGTCTTGTTTTTGTATCCATTCAGCCAGTCTGTGTCTTTTTGTTGGGGCGTTTAATCCATTTACATTCAAGGTTATTATCTATATGTATGTTCCTATTACCATTTTCTTAATTGTTTTGGGTTTGTTTTTGTGGGTCTTTTTCTTCTCTTGTGTTTCCTGCTTAGAGAAGTTTCTTTAGCATTTGTTGTAAAGCTGGTTTGGTGGTGCTGAATTCTCTTAGCTTTTGTTTGTCTAAAAAGCTTTTGACTTCTCCATCGAATCTGAATGAGATCCTTGCTGGGTACAGTAATCTTGGTTGTAGGTTTTTCTCTTTCATCACTTTAAGTATATCCTGCCACTCCCTTCTGGCCTGCAGAGTTTCCACTGAAAAATTAGCTGATAAGCTTATGGGGATTCCTTTGTATTTTATTTTTAGTTTTTCCCTTGCTGCTTTTAATATTTTTTCTTTGACTTTAATTTTTGTTAGTTTGATTATATGTGTCTTGGTGTGTTTTTCCTAGGGTTTATCCTGTATGGGACTCTCTGTGCTTCCTGGACTTGGGTGACTATTTCCTTTCCCATGTTAGGGAAGTTTTCCATTATAATCTCTTCAAATATTTTCTGACTCTTTCTTTTTCTCTTCTTCTTCTGGGACCCCTATAATTCGATTGTTGGTGTGTTTAGTGTTGTCCCAGAGGTCTCTGAGATGGTCTTCAATTCTTTTCATTGTTTTTTTCTTTATTCTGCTCCTCAGCAGTTATTTCCACTATTTTGTCTTCCAGCTCACGTATTCGTTCTTCTGCCTCCGTTATTCTGTTATTGATTCCTTCTAGTGTATTTTTCATTTCAGTTATTGTGCTGTTCATCTCTGTTTGTTTGTTCTTTAGTTCTTCTAGATCTTTGTTAAACATCTCTTGTATTTTCTCAATCCGTGCTTCCATTCTATTTCTGAGATTCAGGATCATCTGTACTATCATTACTCTGAATTTTTTTTCAGGTAGATTGCCTACTTCCTCTTTATTTATTTGGTCTTGTAGGTTTTTATGTTGCTCCTTCATCTGTGACATTTTTTTTTGCCATCTCATTTTTTTTCTTTTAATGAGTGGAATTGTGTTCTTGTTTTACTGGTTGTTTGGTCTGAGGCTTCCAACACTGGAGTTTGTAGGCTATTGGGTAGAACTGGGTCTTGGTGCTGAGATGAGGAACTCTGTGGGACCTCACTCCGATGAATATTCCCTGGGGTCTGAGGTTCTCTGTTAGTCCAGTGGTTTGGACTCAGAGCTCCCACTGCAGGAGCCTCCCCCTGACCTCGGGCTCGCGAATCAAGATCCTGCAAGCCGTGTGGGGTGGCAAAAAAAAAAAAAAGAGAAAAATAACAGAGTAAAAATTAAAATTGGACTAGGAAACTAACAGATGTGTTAGAAAGAATGTAAAAATAAAAATATAGATAAATCAACAACTGGAAGGTACATCAGTACCACAACAGTAAAAAAGAGGAGGAGGGAAAGAAAAAAAAAGTGTGGGGGGGAAAGGCCTTGGATGTGGAGAGTGGGGCCTACACAAGGGCAAGGTTTTGGCGGTGGGCAGGGCCAATGCTCAGGACCCACAGGGCTGGATAAGGCCCTGGGGGCTGTGGGGGGTAGGGCTTGGGCTCAAGGAACAGAAGGGACCCAGGCGTGCCTCCCACCCCAGTCTCAGAGGGCAGGGGACCTCACCTCGGAGCCTAGCTGGCTTTCTGGGCTCGAGCGGGCAGGGCAAATGCCCTCCTCTCCTCTCCTTCTCCTCAGGTCTGGGGTCTGGGAGGGCCCCTTCTGCCTGCCTCTCCAGATCTCCCCAGCCTCCCTCCTATGCCCACAAGGACCCACGTAGCCTGGAGGGGGCTTGGAGAGCAGGGGATCGGCCTGGGAGCTCAGCAGTCTCCTTGGGCCCGAGTGGGCGGGGCAATCGCCCTCAGTTCCTCTCCCGCTCCTTCCAGAGGGCGCCTCCTGCCTGCTTTTCCTGATCTCCCTGGCCTCAGGGGCACTGATCTTGTCTGGCCTCCACTTCTCCTCCGCCCTCAGTCCCCCTACATCCTACCAGTTCACTTTGGGGTTCTTTCCATCTCCTTGGGGGTCAGAGTCCCCCACCAGCGGCCGGCAGGCACCCTAGTTGTGGAGAGACACTAACTCTGCTTCTTCCCACACCGCCGTCTTGACTCCTCCCCCTATTCTTTTTCCCCTTTAGTCTTAAAAATAGTTCATTTGGATGTAGAATTCTAGGCCAACAGTTATTTTCCCTCAAAATTAATAAAATATAATAAAATTATTATATATTAGTATATAATTATATACACATATTATACAATAATTTTATATAAAATAATTATAAATAAATATTCTAAAAATAATTATGTACAAAATAGTTATAGATAAATATTATAAAATATTATAAAATTATTATATTTTCCATCTCTATTTGTAGGTGCCTTCTGGTGATTTCCCCAAATCTATCTTCCAGTTGACCAGTTAACGCTACTTTCTTTTTCTGATCCTATGTTTAACCAACCACATGAGTTTTAAGTGTTTATGATTTTTTCTTTTCATTTCTAGAAGGTCTGTTAGCTCCTTTCCAAATCTTCCTTTTCCTATTCAACCTGATCTATTCTTCATTATACTTTCTTCTTAAACTGTTAACTCTGGTCATTTTAAATATACCTGTTTCACATCCTCTTTCTTCTTCCATTATATGCAGTTCTTGGGAGCCAAATCTCTCTACATACAGACCTGCTCAATCTTCCTCAGTGTAGTTCATTTTCTCATATTTTGGCAATTCTGTATTGTGAATTTATATCAATCTGGGATGATTTTATTTCTGTGGGAAGTCTTCATGCTCTCGGTTATAAATTTATCCCTTTGGAGCAGTTATATATTTCTTTCTGTTGATACCATTTAGGGGGTCCACTGACCTGCAAAGGTTTTTATGTTAAATATTTGGTTTATAGTTCCTCTATATTTCAACTAATGTAATTTAACTTTACGCCTTTAAGAGGAACTTGCCTGGGGCTTCCCTGGTGGCACAGTGGTTGAGAATCTGCCTGCTAATGCAGGGGACACGGGTTCAAGCCCTGGTCTGGGAGGATCCCACATGCCGCGGAGCAACTAGGCCCGTGAGCCACAACTACTGAGCCTGCGCGTCTGGAGCCTGTGCTCCGCAACAAGAGAGGCCACGATAGTGAGAGGCCCGCGCACCGCGATGAAGAGTGGCCCCAGCTTGCCACAACTAGAGAAAGCCCTCGCACAGAAACGAAGACCCAACACAGCAAAAATAAATAAATTAATTAATAAACTCCTACCCCTAACATCTTCAAAAAAAAACAAGAGGAACTTGCCTGAAGTTTGGATATTTTATAGGTAACTTTCTTGCCAAATGATCTGACAGACAGTAAACTTCCTTTAGCCTCCCTAGGAAGGTAGATGGAATTCATCTATATCCTCTTTAAGGATGAGGCAGTTTTTTGAATCTCTGGACTTCATACACATAGTACAGTTTTGACTCCCCACTTTTCTCAGCACTGAACACCTATTCTCAGTCCCCTTGCAGGAATTAGAACCCAAGCCACTGGGACCTATACTCTGGGGAAGCAACCAGTGGTTCCCTATTGAGTCCTTGGTTTTCTATTCTATTGTTAATTTTTCTCAATGTTTTTGGCAGTTGAGTATTTCCATTTCTTAGTTTTGAACCCACCTCTGCATTACGTATTTTGTCATTATACTGCGTGCAAAATTTCTGTTTGTTTCGGCAAGGGTGGGGCTGGCTTGTATCAGCTTAGCACGCATATTACCAAAAGCCATCCCTGCCATGTTTATATTTTCATTTTTATATTGGCAGCGCCACATTAATCACCAGCCAATTGGAAAGTAAGCCTGAAGCTCTCACAAAACTTAAAACCAACCAACCAAGAAAAAATGTTCAAGTCAGTTTGTTGGTTAAAATAATGGAGTTGATAGATTTTATCATCCTGGGTGATATACGATGCCGTTGTTTTTGCATCAGACGTTGTTCCTGAATCCAAACCTTGACTTGGATTCAGCATAATCCTGGGAGTATTACTTCTCTGAAACTCACCTTCATAATCTATGGGATGAAGATAATACCTACTTCCTGTGTTTTCAGTGAGCGTTAAAAGAGTTTGTATGTGTAAAAGTTCCCAAAGAGTACTTTTATATTTATATTAAGTTTATATTTACTTAGCAAATGTTCCATTCATCTCATTTTTTTAACTAGGGTAGCTTCCTTCTCTATCTCTACGTCTGTCTCTATCAAATCTCCATCTCTTTCCCAGTGCACAGGGTGGTGTGTCCTCTTCTGTAACCAGTGCCTAGTAGCACGGGTCCTCCTGGTTGCAATAGTAAACATTGAAAAGACACATGGGAGACCCACTCCTTGCCAGTGCCCACTGCAGAGGTCGCATCTTGTGTTCAACTTCACATCCTCTCAGCCTGCAGTTTGGCTTGACTGTTGCTGTGGTAACCAGCTGCCGCAGGTGTAACTTGGCAGCACCTCTCCTCCGCTGTACCAGGTGTCTCTTGCTTTCTTCCCTGATGCTTCCCTCACTTGGGATGCCTGCAGGAGCCATGCAGGCATCCTGACACATGCACCTGGGCAATCCTGGAAGCGTGAGGTCAATGGAAACGACCACTGTGGGTTAAGAGCTGGCGCATAAATACTACCCTTTTCCATCCTAGGAAAAACAATTCTGAGGTGCGTTCTACCTGGCTGTGCTCTGGAGGTCAGAGCTCCAGTTTCTTGCAGTTCAATGGTTAACCAGCTTAATCTCACAGCTGTGGATTAGCTTTGCTCCCCCCAGGTTCACTGTCTCCATATTATACTCCTGTTCTTCGGGATTACTTTTCAAAATAAAATACCTGGACATAAGCCCTTGCCTCTGGCTCTGCCTTTTAGGAGAGCACAGGCTAACTCACCTGGATAAGTTCACTAAGAGACTAGATTTTCCACATGAGGAGGTGAGAACTCAACTCAATTAAAGATTTAAGTACTAAGATTTAAGTGTGAGGACGCTTGTATCCATGAGCTTGTGAAACCAAGGCCTTTTAGGTTGCAGAAATCTTTATAATTTACACCGTATCCTTCCCCAAAGAGGGTATGAGATGCCTTTATAGATAGAGGACAGTTAAAAATCATTTAAATTTCAGAAGCTTACAACCAGTGCTACCTATAAAGCCTGGCATCTGCTATGCTGAGGGCGTTGGGTGAGACAGCTACCGAATGACTGGAACTCCGTCACCAGGGAACACTTGAGAAGCAAAGTCTTAAACAGACAATCGTGGGATGTCTCAGGAAATCATAAAAATTAAGGATGTATTTTCCCCTAAACCTCTCCTCTCCTTGGGATGATAGACATGATTTCAACTCCATGGAACGACTCTAATTCCCGTCATTAGAAGGTCAATCTAAAATCCAGCCAGAGCTGACTTTTCATTCATCTCTTGCTTGCAAGTAATTGGAGGAGAGCTTGTGTATCACTTAGTCGGATGGCCAATGAGTAAGTGCTTAGGACCTTCCCGATCACGACCCCCATGAAGAAGCTTGTTGTAATTGCCAGCATCAGAAATGGGGCATCTGGGTGAGACTTCTCCAGCAGAGAACCAGCTTCTGACTTTTCTCCTGGCTGTGCTTTTGGAGATCAGATGCCAGATGTACAATGAATATGCAAGAGAGCTAGGACCTGGGCTGTTCCTGGAGTCTCTGACAGTCGGCCCGGCTGTGGCTGATTCATGCCTTGCTCTTGAAACAGTCTGTACTTGGGGCCAAAAGTAATACCTCTCCTCTTGTTTCAGTGGCAGGTGGGTGGAATTTACCTTTGGCAAAAAACATAGGAAGGAAAAGTCAATCTACGAGAGCTGGAGGGGAGGAAATAAGTCAAATACTGACCTATTTGAATAAACCCTCCATTTAGAGGCCCCTGAATGGATGTAATCTTGAGCAGACTGTTTAGAGAAGGGCGAAGTGACCAGAAATAAGAACCTGGAGAGGTGAAGACAGCTCTAGGGAACAGACAACAGAGCCTCAGCATTTTGAAAACCCCTGTCACTGAAAGAGAGATCAGAGCACAAGGGATAGGAGTGGCATTCAAAGAAATAACAGGATGAGACAGTTCTGAGAAAAACCTACATCTGCAGATCAAAAGTACCCACCAGGCCCCAGGTGAAGAGAATAAAAACAGATCAACACCTAGAAAATAGCCTGGTGAAATTCTTGAACTCCAAGGACAAAGAAATGATCACCCACGCAGACTCCAAGAGAGGAAACTAAGAAAAAAGAGTCAAAGTCAGACTTACCTTCTACAGCATTAAATAGGAGACAACATGGACCAATAAAGCCAGAGTTGTGAAGGAAAAAGGAGTCGCGGTACATGATGTTGATCCTGTGTGAAGTCCCAAAAGAGGCATCTTCAGATAGGCAACAACTCAGGGACACTGACGCCCACCTCCCTGTGCTCAGAAAGCTAACGCAGATGCTACCAGCCACCTAAAGCCCGTGTCATGATAAAGGATCCACAGAACACTGAGCTGGGCACAGAGAAAATGACAGCCAGCCTTGAAGTCATTCAAACACAGAAATAAGTTCGAATCGCTGCTATGAATATGTTTTGAAAGCTGAATGCAAATGTCATTGTGCGTTCTGGAGAGAGATGATGTTAAAAATAAGCTGGGTCAAAAGTTTCAGATTGTCCCTATAAAAAACATGAGGTAGGGACATAGCTTATTTCCCCAGATGAAGGAGAGTTCCCCCTGGCTCGGGCTGATGGGGATATCTCCACTGCTTCCATTGGGTTCTCCTTGGTTAGTGGCCAAGGGTCTTTCTCTTTGCCCCCATCCCCACATAGCGATCCCAAGTGCCTTCCCTTCTGTTGGGGGGCATTGCTGGGTCTTCCTACAAGAGTCTTGGATGGTTGCAGGCAGGGTGTCTTCTGTGGGTGCTTGAGGTTGTTTGTGTGAGTCACGTGTGTAGTGAGGGCCACTCTTCAAGGACGGTCTGGACCCCTCTATTCTGCATCTTGGACTTCTGCTAAGAAAGGTCCCACACTCCATCTCCTTCTGCCATCTTCCTCCTATTCTCAGGTACTTCTTCCCCTACCCTACCCAAGGTCCTCTTTTGTCTAGTCTCTGGAAGGGGAGAAACTGAGCTTATAAGCCATCTTCTTCCTCTGGCCCTTCAAATCTATGTTCTCCCTTTATGACTGGCTTTGGAGGATGCCCTTCTGGGTAAAAGCAAGAGAAGGGAGGGAGCGTATTTATAGAGAACAAACAGGTTCACAATTTGGAACATGACCCAGTCACACTGGTTGCTATAACCTTTTATACTGTGGAATACAACATATGCACAACACAGTGCGCAAAGATGCATAACTTAGTGGTTTTTCACAAGGCAGACACCTGTGTACCCACCACCTGGGCCAAGTGCCTAGGAGTCCCCTTTGGGGCTCTCCTATCCCCCCAACCCTAATCACCACCTCCTTCTCCCTAAAGGAACCACCACCCTGAATTTTACTAGGCATCACTTACTTGCTTTTCTTCACAATTTCACTACCTAAACATGCATTCCCCAATGCTCTAGTTGGATCTTGTCTCCTTTCTTGAACGCTATAGAACTGAAGTCATAGACTATGTATTTATTTGTGGGTCTGGCTTCTTTTGCTCCTTGTGATGTTGTGCAGTTCATCTATGCTGTTGCCTGTAGCTGGGGTCTGTCTGCCTGTGTAGCTGCACCGCCCTCCATGGCTGGAGAACGCCATCCTTTTGTTACCCGCTCGCTCAGCAGCTGATGCCATTTGGGCTGTGTCCAGTGTTTGGCTATTACAGCAGTACTGCTGTGAGCACCGCTGTCCCCGCCTTGTGGTACACACGTGCCTGCGTTTCTGCTGAGTGTGTCCTAAATCAACAGCGAGGCATGCCATGCTGCTTTATCACCTTAACTTTCGCAGTGAGTTATTGATTGGGGGATGTGTATTTTAGCCCTGACACTTGTATCCTGACGTATGAATGCTTGAGTGACATTGTTATAGGACATAAAAAGGCATTTTAAATTACAACACCAATAAATGTTGAAATCATAGTATGAGAGCCATCGGACTCCCAGGAGAAGCTATCATGTATACACAGGGTGGCCGTGGGGTACCCA
Organism: Grampus griseus; assembly: GCF_964374135.1. Taxonomy (NCBI): domain Eukaryota; kingdom Metazoa; phylum Chordata; class Mammalia; order Artiodactyla; family Delphinidae; genus Grampus; species Grampus griseus. The sequence continues at coordinate 10,550,289 of NC_139008.1, forward strand.
GCCCTGCAGACTGGGGGTGTTGCTGTTTTCCAGCTGACATCCTTGTTCTCCAAGCAACAGCCTGCACACACACCCTTCCTGGCCCATCAGCACTGAACTCAGGCAATTCTTGATGAAAAATTGTTTCAATTTTGTAGCTGGTATTATTTATAAGATGGTACATAAAGTGAGGCTTTATTAATATTATGAAACACTATTTCAAGACTGAATAATTCAACAGCACGTAAAAAGCAGATTCACCATACCACTGAATGGCTCCTTCCTCAGCCACAAACATAGCCGGCAAAAGCTTTAAAATGATTGTTTGGAAAAGATTCCGTTAAATTTGGGTCTAAGGGCCATTCTGGTCCCGTCTCTTTTGGAGAACTTGGGAGAAAAGAGAAATGGAGGAGATTTTATTCTCTTAAACATATATTGAATGCATATATATAAATAATAAAATATACATCATCTATTTATATGTAAATAAATATAAAGATAATATTGGAAGGAATATCCCAAAATGCTATCAGAAGTGGTTTTTTTGTGGGGGAGAGGTGGTATTATGGATAACTTTCTATTGTTTTCCTAAATTTTTGTTTTAAGTACACTGACTTTTCCAACTAGGGAAAAACTTCTAAAATATGATTTGAGGTTAAAATATGTGAATATTAAAATATTACTGAAACAATGAAGTCTTAAGAAGCCATATAAAAACCGGGAGGATATAATTCAACTAGAAATACGAGGCTCCATCTTTTTTTTTTGTTTGTTTGTTTTGCGGTACGCAGGCCTCTCACTGTTGTGGCCTCTCCCGTTGCGGAGCACAGGCTCCGGACGCGCAGGCTCAGTGGCCATGGCTCACGGGCCCAGCCGCTCTGCGGCATGTGGGATCTTCCTGGACCGGGGCATGAACTCGTGTCCCCTGCATTGGCAGGCGGACTCTCAACCACTGCGCCACCAGGGAAGCCCGAGGCTCCATCTTTTGCTCTACACTTCTGGCTATAACCGAGGCCAGATGGAAATCTTAAGTAATGTGTCAGCCTCATCATCTTATAGAAAGAAGAACATCAGGCCTCTAGGAAGCACCAACTTTTATCCTAGCCATTCGCTACAAACTATAACAGGAATTTTTCAGGCCAATAGATCCTTTTCTCAGGGACACTGAATCGACGGTGTCTTCAAGAGCAGTAGTTCTTCCTCTCCCGGACACTGACTCGCAGACCCAAAGGCCGTGACATTAAATTCCCATGCAGGGAAAGTGTTTTGACGGCTGTCAGTTATAAAGTAGTAAGGTTTGCTTGCTTTCTGGGTCCTGCCTTGAGTGAAAGATGGAGTTGGGGAACGTGTGGGACTGATTGGCCTATGGCTACGTATGGTACATTGTAAGATTTCATCAAAATATTTGCTGCCCCCTTTTTAACAGGTCCAACCTCACAGGGTTACATTCCATTGTAACCCCACCCCCACGTTCTGTGAGAGAATACTTCCCACCCCACTGACAGCAGGCCTGGCCACGTTCCCTGTTAAGGGCAATAGAACATGAACAAAAGTGATTTATCTGTCTACAGCAGAGCCTTAAAGGACACTGCAAGGTTCCGTCACTATTCCACTTCTGCAATAAGATCAGAGAGGGTCCAGACAGGGTCCACGTCTTCCTCCTGGGGCCTGGGATGAATAAAACGAGGATCAGAGGAGCAGTTGACCCACAAAGGACGCGTAGCACAAGCAAGAAGGAAACCTGTGCTGTTGAAAGCCACAGAGCCCCCGAGGGCTTGTTACTACAGCAAACTAGCAAAAGCTGACTAACACCTGAGACTCCTTTTCTTCCATGTTGACCAGCCCGCTGATTGAATTCTCAGGTACTGTCTTCCTCTGGTGTTTCTTACTCCTGTGAGGGGTGAAGAAGTGGGGTAGACACCACCGAGATTTGAACCTGGGGGAACTTGTACGCCATCCACTTTGGCAATGGAAGGTACACTTTCTGTGGTACTGAGAACTGTGGTCTCAGCTTAGGTATCACTCCCTATGGGTAGCTTTCTCCATCCCGCTGCCAAGTATGGATTAGATGTCCATCCATCCACACTCTCCTGTATCTCCTCTATTACTGTGCATCCGTCACACTACACTGTAATTGCCTGTTTACTTATCTCTCTCCTTTTCCTATACATTGTGTGAAGGCAATGATTGTACTCTTACGGGATGAATTGTGCCTCCTCAAAGATTCATATGTTGAAATTCTAACCCCCAGTACCTCAGAATGTAATCATATTTGGCGGTAGAGTTGTTTAAAAAGTAATTAAATTAAAATGAGGTTATTAGGGGGCTTCCCTGGTAACGCAGTGGTTGAGAGTCCACCTGCCGATGCAGGGGACGCGGGTTCGTGCCCCTGTCTGAGAGGATCCCACATGCCACGGAGCGGCTGGGCCCGTGAGCCATGGCCGCTGAGCCTGCGCGTCCGGAGCCTGTGCTCCACAGCGGGAGAGACCACAACAGTGAGAGGCCTGCGTACGGCAAAAAAAAAAAAAAAAAAAAAAAAAGAGGTTATTAGGGGAGGCTCTACTCCAATATGATTAGAATCCTTATTAGAAGAGGCGATTTGGACACAGACACATAGAGAAGGAAGATGATGTGAAGACACAGGGAGAAGATGACTGTTTATAAGCCAAGGAGAGAGGCCTGGAGCAGATCCTTCCCTCACTGGCCTCAGAAGGAACCAACCCTGCTGACACCTTGATTTTGGACTTCCAGCCTCCAATCTGTGAGTCAATATATTTCTGTTGTTTAAGCCACTCAGTTTATGGTACTTTGTTACGGCAGCCCTAGGAGACTAATACACATACCTTATTCACTTGCCAGTGTTGAGCACAAAGCCAGGAGGAGAATGAGCATCTGATGAATGTTTTTTGAGTAAATGAAAGAATGAGTCAGTGACCTAGAATAGTCATCGGCTCAGTTTATACAGTTGAATTTAATCAAGTACTGATAAAACACCAGTGACATTCAGAGAAATTCGATGTCATTCCTGGAGTCCTCACGGAGAAAACTGGACCTGAAGATGCAGGATGAAACACCATTTACTGTTCCCATCCAATATAGCTACAATAAAAGATGAAATTCAAGCTCATGAGAGATGTATAAACAAAATGAGATTGGAGGGAAAATATGAAATGGCTGAGGAAAGACTCAAGCCTTGAAAGGTGTTTCAGCAAAAAGAGAAGTAGTGGAAAAAGAGAAATCCGAGGCACAGGCTAAAAGCATGTTCCAGAAACAGAACAACCTGTCTGGTTGGATCGTGTCAGGAGCCATGGGGGAGAAGGTCAGACTAGGACAATATTTGGGAGGGCCTTGAACGCTAATCTGGAAACATTTCTGAATCTGTATTTCTGCATTTATCTCTTACAAAGACTGGAAATATGACTATTAGCTCTTCCTCCACCCCACCCCTCCCCACCTTCCCCGAAGAAGCATCCTTTGGTTTAATTATTCATTGCAAAAAACTATCTTCGTCTCTTCCCCATTTTTTGCTCTGATTTTCAATAGGAAATTTATGCATGGTCAATTAGCTCTCCAAGAACACACTCAACTCTGATGCATGGACCAAGCTTTCGTTAAGACACTGCTCAGTACGTGTGTATGTGTTTGTGTCAGTGTAGAGACCGGCAATTAGTCCGGAAAACGAATCACCTCCATCAAGCAAAGACATCCAGAAATTCTCTCACGCACATTCAGATCTGGTAAATCACTTGACAATCGGGCTTTCCAGGACAGGGTGGTCAAACAAATCTCTCTCTTCAGCCAAGGTGGCCCCTGGGGTCATCTTTTCCATGTGCTGGTGATTCCACACAGGTCTGTGTAGCTTGATACCGTACCTTAAGCACAACCCTTGGACTTGGAAGCACCAACCCCTCTCCTTGCCTGCCCTTGACCTTGTTCCAAGGTTGTTGCCAGCTGTCTGCTCCTCAGCAGGGTAAGCATATCGGAAACCTAAGATGAGCAGAGATTGGGAAGGAGATGGGGTATAGAGATAATTAGAGCTGGTCAGATCCTAAAGGGGAAGGGAATTTTAAATTTTAATCTAGATATTAATATTTGGTTTAAATTTTATCTTACTTTAAATTTTTATCTAAATATTAATTTATATCCCACACTGATGCCAAAATGTTGTGGGGCAACCAAGATTTGGTGATGCAGATGAGGTCTCTCGTTATATAGACTCTCCATGTGGCCCAGGTTTCCCCAGCCACGTTCATTAATAACCAGAGCAAGTGAGTATAAAGGAAATGGCCAGTGAGGAAGCCATAGGTTTGTGGAAGTCCCCACCAGGACCTTCTGTTAGCTTTTGGCCTGGACATGCTCTCCATGCATCTCGGAGGTACTGCTCTGGAATGTGACACTAGCTGTGAATTCAGCATCCTTGCCCAGGGCTGTGTTGCCAACAAGATGCTTGGCATTTCCCCATAAGTGTTCGCTTTGAGCCTTTCCCCATCAGAGCCGAACCTAGAGAAAGATAAAGGAGAAAATGCCTTAGACCCTGGCCTCTGAGATACTCATCCAGATTGTTCTACCAGGAGTGTCAAAACTTGAGTTCAAATCCTAAAGCTTCCAGTACTAGAATTTTGACCTGGCCCTTTCTGAAAGGAAAGGAGATAGTGGGGTTTGGAGGTATCCAGGCTCTAAAAGGAGATTGTGGGGTTTGGAGGTATCCAGGCTCTAACATCCTGTGATGAGAAATTGAGCTAAGAAACCTCTGACGCTTACACATCGGTATCCAAGGAGAGTGATATTCTGTCCATGCCCCCTCCCCTCCCACCACCAAGCTGTACGTCTACTTTTGGGTCTCCCTTTCCCCTCCGAAGATGTTTTAAGTATTCATTTCTCCTCTTTCATCAGAGTCCCTTACCTGGGGTGGGGAGGGAGCACATAGTTTACATCTGCCAAGGCCCCACCTCTCTTGCTCCGGGAGTCCAGGGCTGCCATCTTGCATGGTCCCACCTTCCAGGTGGTTGGTTCCCAGAAGACTCGGCCTTTGCCTGGATGAACAGCCCAACCACATGTCCTAGGGCTGAGCGCCTGGAGCCATCTCAGCTACGGATGGCGGGGGAGCTTTGGCAAAGCACTTGTCTCCGGCCCCAGTTCTTTTTCATCTTTATGCTCCTGTGAATTTAAAGGGAAATGAGAACCAGATACTTCTGATAACTCATCAGAAAACACTTAACTCATCAGAAAACTGTCTAGGGGAAGGTGTTTGAGAGCCTGCAAACCTTTTTTAAGACCCTTTGGGAAGTAAAAATTGCAATGTTTTCCAGAAACCTGGGTTTCATATCATATCCTTTATTCATCTTTGTACCCTCTGCCCCTGCACCTCTGAATCTGGAACCTCCATTTAGCTGGACCAACTGTATCTGAACTAATCAGGATAATTTATCATAGTTGTGTCATTCTCCACTGTTTTCCATGATATCAGTTATCCCATTGGATTCTTATGAAAACCTGGTGAGGGAGGCAGGATAAGGACAATTATATTTGCCATTGGAAGCATCAGAGGGGTTAAGTGGTCAAATCCGCTTGTAATTCACACAGATTAGAACAGACGCCAGGCTCCTAATTCCAAGACCAGTGGTTCTCAAACCTGAGCCTCGAATCAAAGTCCCCCTGGACTGGAAGCCTCGTTAAAATGGAAGTTGCTGGGCCCCCCACACCAGGGTAGGTTTGGAGCGGGTCCTGAGAATTTACATTTCTAAGAAATTCCCAGATGAGGTTCATGCTCATGGTCTTGGGATCGCATCTGACGCCACTGTCTGAAAGGTACCCGCAGGGGATGCCGTTGGATCCTCCGTGAATGTCTCGAGTTGCCTTCCTCAGTGTCATCCAAGCTAACAGAGGAAAAAGGAGTCTTCTTTCACCACAGCAGAATGTCACATATTTGCAAAGGCTGGTGGGCAACAAGAGACCAGCTTTTTGCCTGGGACTTGTCGCCTACTGCAAGCAAAACCTCCCCCACTCAGCGTCTCCCTGTTTCCTTCGCTCTGCTTCCCCCACTAGGGCTTTCTTAACCTGTTTGTTTTGTCTCCTAACATCTAATGACATTTTCCTGCTATTACATATGACACGTTGGAGGTAATGGGACTGAATATCACTCATAATTCTTAGTCTGCTCTCAATGACTATTGGCCTCCTTAACGTTATCTCCATATGCGGAACCCCCACTGGGGCAGTATTGCCTTTTTGGCATCGCATCGTCAGTTAATTTGTTCATTTCCATGTACCTTATTGAAAGCTCTCCGAGTCTTAATTAGGCCTCTTTAGCTGCTTTTCCCCGCAGCCCCGTGTCACAGAACCAAAGGCACCGAAGCACCGAGAGGAACAGGCCTAATTAACGGGCCCATGACTGAAACAGAAAGGATGGAATCTGCAGGAGACAGAGATGATTCATGTACAAAATAGGGGGAGCTGATGCAGTGGCAGGGGAGGTGGGCATAGTCCGGAAGAGCAGTTAGGATTTGTTGTCAAAGATATTTTGTGGTTTAGGACTGCTGGGCATCCTCTTTCCTTCCAGAAACTTCCTCTCACCCTCCCCACCCCCAGTTCCAAATGGCTCCGGAGGGGCTGTCGATCGCAGAGCCGTGATTCCGTCCTCTGCTGAAGTGTGGGTTCTTGACAAGGTCTGGCTGTCTGGAGGGCCCCATCCTTCTGGCCATGGTTCTAGTTGGGTCAGTCAGAGCTCCTTCCCAGGATTTTTCTGCTGCGTATGGTTGGAAGGACTGGCTTTAGCCTTTGGGATCATGAGGCTGGAAGGATGTGACTCCGGCAGCCAGGAGTCATCTTCCCCACAGCATGGAAGGAGCCCGTACGTAGCAAAAGAATGAGGCCAAACTCTAGAAAGAAGAGGCAGGAGGTAGAGAGAGGTCAGAAGGCCCCCAAAGCCAGAGTGTGAGCCCGGCATTTTGATGCCAATGCTACTCTCACCCTCATAAGTACATCAGACGAGAGCTTCCTTGTGTTGATCACATGCAAATAAGACTTCAGCATGCTCCTGTGACCAGCTTTGCCTGCCTCCCATCAGCCCAGTTACCGTCATGGGGACCTGACTCTGAGTTGGTCCCAACCAGGGCAAGGAAGTAGAAATGAAGACCCTTTTGTCTCCTACTCCAAGGAACTAAGGGTGCTTCCACCGCATTTGATCCTACAAGACCAGTTTCCTGGGGCCTGTTCCCACATATACTAGGATGTGAGCCATGGATTGTGACATCCCTTGGATGCTGTGGAGTGCAGGGCTGGCCACCTACTTGGGGGGCATCCCTGCACAGTCACTGTGAACCCTGTTCCTGCTCTGAACCAGCCGCAGTCCCTTTGCCTTGACTCATTCCACAGGAAATATTTATGGAGCACCTGTTATGTGTTTGACACATCTGGGGATAGAATAGACGTGCTTCCTGCCTCAGAGACCTCACAGTCCAGCAGATGAAGATGGTTCCTCTTGTCTTCTCTCCATAGGTCAATGCACGTACTCAACATCCTGACCACAGGCCCTTGGTGGCCCTAGAGGGTAAGGCACAGAGCTTCCCATCCCCAGTACTCCTCATGGTAAAATCTAATTTAGCTTTTGTCTCACAAAGAGGAGATTCACACTGGAGTTGGGTGTGGAGTAGGGGATTCATAGAGCCCTTTTGACTCCGAGATTTCAGCATTCTAAGATACTGTTTTCATTAGGACACAAAACCACCTCCATTCACAGATACACGAGGAATTCTATTACTTCTTGTATTTTTTTACTTTTGGAAAATATCCTTGTTAGGCACCCTGGAGATTTTTGCTTTGTCTTGTTTTGTTTTGTGGAGTTGTATTTAAAATTTCTTCTTGATTAGAAAAATAAGGCATATTCATTATAGATCATTCAGAAAATAGAAACATTACAAGAAACAAAAGAAATTTAACCCATAGTCTTGGTGCCCAGAGATAACTAGTTTTGGCATTTTGCTATATCATATGTGTACACTGATGTATTTTTATGAAACGAATATCATATTTTATATAAAATTTGGGGTTCTGCTTTCCTTATTTTACCTTGAGTAAGTTTCTCCCTACTTCAACTATTTTTTTAGGTTTTATGACGTTGCATCACAAGAACGTATTAATTTACTTAACACGTCCCATATTGTTGGACATTTAGGTTGTTTCTATTAGTTGCTATTATTACTAGTACTGTAATGAACATCTTTGAGCACAGGTACCTTCCCTCGAAATAGTTTAATGATGGAATTGCCGGTCAAATAACATAAACATTTTCAGACTTTCAAAACACACTTTCAAAGTAGTACAGTGTAATGAAAATGATACTAATTGTATCAATTTCCTGTTGCTCTTATAATAAATCACCACAAAACGTGGCTTAAAACAACACGATTCCCATTTTACAGTTCAGTAGGAGGGTGAGAAGTCCAAAATGGGCCTCACTGGGTGAAAATCAAGGTGTCAACAGGGCTGTATTCTTCCCAGAAGGTTCAGGGGAGAATCCGTGTCCTTGTTCTTTGCAGCTTTTGGTTGCCACCTGCATCCCTTGGCTCAGAGCCGCTTCCTCCATCATCAAAACCAGCAATGGTGGGTTGAGTCCTTGTCCCATGTCATCACTCTGATCTTCTCTTCCGCCTCCTTCTTCTACAGGGCCCTTGTGAGTATATTGAGCCCACCCAAATAATCCAGGATAACCTTCTTATTTTAAGGTCAGTTTATTAGCAACTGAATTCCCTCTTCAACCTTGATTCACTCATGCCATGTACCTTAACATATCCACAGGCTCTGAGATTAGGAAATGGACTTCTGCGGGGGGCATTATTCTGCCTCCCATACTTATTTAGACTACAATAAGTGGTAGATAAGACACTATATCATTGCATTCTCTGCTGCAGTAGGCATTTATACTTTTTTTTTTTTTTTGGCCATGCCATGAGGCTTGCAGGATCTTAGTTCCCCTACAAGGGATCGAATCCAGGCCCCTGGTAGTTAAAGCGCCAGGTCCTAACCACTGGACTGCCAGGGAATTCTCAGGCATTTATACCTTTTTAATCTTTGCCAAATTAGTGGTGAAAAACAGGTTCTACTAGTTGTTATTATTATAACTGAGAGTTTTTCACCATTTATATTTTTTCTCTCTAGAACACACCTGTTCTTTTCTATTATTTTATCTGTCTTTCCCACCTTTACTTTTTAAGTGAGATCTAGGAAAAGCCACCTTAAGGGTGTCTGAGAATAATCCATGACCCAAACCTAAGAGACTAAATACCTGTCACCTCATTTATTTGGCAAGAGGTTCGTCTCAAATCCCAAAGGCCTTCCTTTTCCAGCCCCTAGGTTCTCCCAAACCCCCATTCAACCTCCTGGAAAGACTAGCAGATGTCCTTTAGGAAGCCTGACTCCTGATAATACGTTGACACTTAATATAACACAGGCTTATTCAGGGAACCAGTGGACTCAATCCAAGTGCCACATAGAAAAACCCTTGGAACAATGCTGGCACAACCTTTCTGGAACCTTCCAGACCTCATTAGAGAAAATCCATTATTGAAAAACCATCATCTCTGCTGTAATCTGAACGTGTCTCCCCCAAATTCATAGGTTGAAATCCTAACTCCCAAAGGTGATAGATGGTATTAGTAGGTGGGGCTTAAGTCATGAGGGTGGAACTCTTGTGAATGGGATTAGTGTCCTTATAAAAGAGGATCCAGAGAGCTGCCTAGTTACTTCCACCACGTGAGGTTGCAAGAAGTCTATGACCCAGAAGAGGGCCCTCACCCGACCATGCTCCACCCTGGTCTTGTGCTTCCAGGCTCCAGAAGTATGAGAAATAGATTTCTGTTGTTTATAAACCACCCATTCTTTTTTTTTTAATTGAAGTATTGTTGATTTATAATGTGTTAGTTTTAGGTGTAGAGCAAAATGATTCAGATATATATATATGTGTGTGTGTGTATGTATATATATACACACACACTCACATACACACACACACACATATATATTCTTTTTCAGACTCTTTTTCCTTATAGGTTATCACAGAATATTAAGTATAGTTCCCTGTGCTACACAGTAGGTCCTTGTTGGTTACCTATTTTATACATAGTAGTGGGTATATGTTCATCCAAATTCCTAATTTCCCCCCTCCTACCCCCTTTTCCCTTGGTAACCATTAGTTTGTTTTCTATGTCTGTGGGTCTATTTCTATTTTGTACATAAGTTCATCTGTATCTTTTTTTTTCTTAGAGTCCACACATAAGTGATATCATGTGATATTTGTCTTTCTCTGACTTACTTCACTTAGTATGATAATCTCTAGGTCCACCCATCTTGCTGCAAATGGCATTATTTCATTCTTTTTTAAGGCTGAATAGTATTCCATTGTATATCTATATACCACATCTTTTTTATGCATTCATCTTTCAATGGACATTTAGTATAAACCACCCAGACTATGGTATTTTGTTATAGCAGTCTGAACACACTAAGGCAGATATTGGTATCGAGACGTAGGGTGCTGATATAACAAATGCTTAAAAATGTGGAAGCAGCTTTGAAACTGGGTAATGGGTGGAGGCTGAAAGAGTGTGGGAGTGATGCTAGAAAAAGCCTCCACGGCCATGAACAGGCTGTGGAAAGCAATTCTGGTGAGAGCTCAGGAGAAGACAAGTGTTGTAGACAGCCTCCATCGTCTTAGAGAATATCCAAGTGATCCTGAACAGGATGTCCCTAGAAGTATAGGTGGTGAAGGCAGCTCAAACAGACTAAGTTGTGGAGGGAGGGAGAATATGAGAGACTGCAGGAATTTCCGGGAGCTAGGCCCCAGGCGGCCAGGGCGCTGCATCAAGCTCCCCCTGTCTCTGGGGCATCTCAGAAACCAAGGGGAACTGTGGTTGGGCTCTTGCTTGCTTCTTGGAGCTCTTCCTTGAGGGCTGAGGAGGAGACGCCTGCCAGGGGCCTGGGGGAGCTGTCACCGACAGCCAGGTGTGCGCATCTGGTTGATCACCATGAGGACCGAATGGTCTCAAGGATGCTTCTCATCCGTCGCACCCATTTCTACAGACTCTGGTTCTCAGAGGGTCATTTCGTGTCACCTCTGAGGAAAGCCAGCTTGATCCCACTCGAGCATTTAACCAGACTTATCCCTGGTGGTGTCTCCGCCCCAGTCCTTCCTCAGGAGATCTCCCTCTGCAGGAGGATGACTGGGGGCTGGAGCAGGTCTCCTGCCACAAACTTGGGAGGTAGCCATTGTCCTACAGCAGACCCCAGCCTGGGAAAACTGTCACGGCCATGACCACAGACCTCCCTAGATGTAAGCCCCCAAACCGGTCCTTTGTCCATTCTCAGAGCCCCCTTAGACCCAGGGGTCTAATGTATCTTTGGAAGAGCCCAGAGAGTAAATGGCCACTGCTTCTGAGGGACTACCTACACCGGATGTGGATGTGGATGTACCCAGGGACCTGAGCACCCAGCTCTCCTAGCTTGTGCAGCAGAGATCCCACTGCCTCTGTCTTCTCAGGCATCAGACTCTATCTTAGTCTGTTCAGGCTGCTGTAACAAAAATATCATATACTGTGTGGTTTAAATTACAAACACTTGTTTCTCGTGGTTCTCGAGGCTGGGAAGTTCAAGATCGAGGTGCTGGAAGATTTGGTGTCTGTTGAGGACCTGTTTCCTTGTTCATAGATGGCTGTCTTCTGGCTGTGTCCTCACCTGGTGGAAAGGGTGAGGGAGCTCTCTGAGTCCTTTTTAATAAAGGCACTAAATTCATTCATGAGGGCGCCACCCTTGTGACCTAGTCACCTCCTAAAGGTACCACACCACCTAATACCATCACCTAGGGGGTTAGGTTTCAATAAATGCATTTTGGGGTGACACAGATGTTTCAGTCCATAGCAGATTCCATTGCCTCCCTTTCCAACTCCTCTTTCCCAAAGTCCCCCTCTGCACATCAGGATGAGGTCCAACCTGCCCCTGTTCTGGTCCAGCCCAGGGTTCACTTTCTCTTACATCCTGGGGATCTATTCTGAGTTTGGGGTCATATGAGTGATACAGGTGACTTGGAGGCTTTTCAACCTGGAGACTAGCTTGCAGGTATCAGCAGAGCAATGGTGAAGAGGGAAAGCCTAGATGTGGCAGAGGGGAAACCTCATGCAACTGCTGGAAAGTTATTTTACGAAAATATTTCCTTGCTATTAAAAAAGGACGGAACCCCTTTGAAAGGCATTCACCTGGAGATTCTTGAGAGCCTCTTCTCTTGCTTCATGGTCATTTGGAGAGATCTCTCACTGCCATGGCCAAAGGTATGCTCTTAACCAGTGTGTCCTGGACCTGACTCTTATGGGTCACAACAGCTGATTGTACACATCTCTGCATTCAGGGATGTCAGACTGAGAGTATTAACACCATAGACATCTGCAAACACCACAAATCTGCCCCCGCACCCAGAGCCAGCACACCAACTGACCTCCACTTACCCATCTTGCTGTGCTAACCAGTGGTCTTCCTTTCCTTTGTAAAACCCGCTGACCAATGCCCTCGTCCCGCCGAGGCTCACAGCTGTTCCAATCAGGGAAACTGGATGCTTACCAAGAGTCAATTACCCTTGTCCCAAACCTGTTCATGCAAAACTTATTTGTTATAGCAATTACAAAATTAGGTAAATATTGCAGTACTGATGGCATATGAGTAGGAAGGTAATAGAGTTGTCATTTCCATGGAAATTAAGTCGAGTGCTTGGGAAAGACTTAATAAAGGCAAATTGCTTATAAACTGCTGTCACATTGAGTGCAGGCAAAGCAACTGTGCAATTTGGGGAAGGATTATACAAACGGGGAAGAATTCACTTCAAAGTGTCTTCAGTTCTTGTTCTACTTCAAGTGAATAGAACAGGAGATTTGGAATTCAAGTGGAACTCAAGTAGTGAGGACGTACCCAAAGAATGGATGCATATTTATACATGTTTAAGTTAAAATAGGATATTGCACGTGCGCTTGTATCATTCTGTTGCGATTCCATACTCTAACCCACTTCTTGGTGATGCTGAGCCGTCGGTCCCGATCTTGCTGGCTAAGAGGCTTCTGTTGTGACCTGTGCCAGCCAGTCATCTCAGCCACACTGTGGCTTTATCTCAGGCAAGGATTCAGCCTTTTATTCTTAGCTCTGCCACCTTGAGGGTTTCTCCTTGTCAATTACAAGGTTCAACCTGAGACTGCTTTGTCTTCCATCCACGGCTTCTCTACTTGCAGCCAGTTCATTCTTCCCTTGTGGACTGATCACCCTCTTGTTCTGCCCTCCCACCCACCCCCTGCCCCGACCCCCACCTCTGCTCAGGGAGCTTCTGCTGTACAACCCTTCCCCCACCCTCCAAGCATGTTGGCATCTTACTCATTCTTCCAAACTCAGCTCTAGCATCATTTTCTCCAACTTGTTCTGATCCACTGACTGGAAGTAGTCTCACCATCCTCGACATTCTCAGATAATTTTATCCATGTCTTGTTCATGATTTGGATGGCTTCTTATGGAAAGTTGGCTATTTACACCCTAAGACTGGGGATCTGAAGGGGACTTCAGAGATCCTGGAATCCACCACCCTAATCTTGTAGATGAGAAAACAGGGCCAGAGCCCTGACATGAGTGGTTCTAAGTGGTCCACGCAGTTAGTAATAATAGAGAGTGACACTGAATATGTGAATGTCCCACCTAGAGCGTGGTGTGCACTGTCCTCTATTCGATGTGCTTTGCCCATTGTAGGTGTTCCTACATGTTTTTTCTTCAAGATGAGATTTATTTGATTAAAGTCCCCCTTATTAAATATGTCCAGATTGGAAAGAACTATATATTTATTGGAGAGAATTTGGAAGATACAAAATGATGTGAAGAAGAAGATAAGTACCACCCTTGGTCTTGCTATACAGAGATGAGGATTTTTAACATTTAGGGTCATTTCCTTCCGATTGGGTGGAAGGAAAAGGAAAGCAAACAAACCAGTCTTATGCTTGGAAAAAATGCTTGAAGGAAGAAGTGCTTTTTGGGTGAGCAAAAGAAGTGAAGCATTACAGATGGTATCTCTGATGCCTATCCAACTACCCATCAACTCACGAAACAAGAATCTGGTGGGGCAGACCCTCTGCTCGACACAAGGGGTTCAGAGATGAATTACATATTGTGGGTTCCTGCCCTTGAACATTTCAGAAGCTAGTGGAGGAACCAGACATATAAACAGATAGTCACAACGCAGGCTGACAATGGAGAGATGAGTGATTTTAATGCAGGATGTAATTACGTGCAACATTACGTGACATGGATTTTATGGCCTGTGATATTGGGCTGTGGTGGTTTTTAATTTCTGTTATCAAACTGAAAGCCACATAACAATGACCAGGGAAACTTTCTTTAAAGGTGATTGTTCATAAAGAGGAAATCATTGGAATTTCACAAACCAGTAATTACAAAAGCAGGAAAGGTTACCATGGTGTATTTTATAACTGTAATCAAAAAAAAAATTACAGGGGGATTTAAAAAATGTTCCATTAATTAACTCCATTAAAGGTTACTGTTTGAGATGAAAGATAGATCAACTAAAAATCACACTTAATGAGAAGTTTAAGGGATTTGAAATTGGTAAGTCAGGCAGGCTCTGGAATCAAGCCCTTCTTGTCTCGGTTGGTGTTTACATTGTTTGACCACATAATGACAGTTACTTTCGTCGTTATTGTTATCATCATATGCTACGGCCTCTTGTTATTAAGAAGGATATTTTGCATTATTGAACTATTCTAAGATTTCGGCTCTTCTTCCATTAGTTTTGTTTTTTTAATATATATAAATTTATTTATTAATTTATCTATTTTTGGCTGCGTTGGGTCTTCGTTGCTGCGCACGGGCTTTCTCTAGTTGTGGCGAGCGGGGGCTACTCTTCACTGCAGTGCACGGGCTTCTCATTGCGGTGGCTTCTCTTGTTGCGGAGTGCAGGCTCTAGGCACACGGGCTTCAGTAGCTCAGTAGTTGTGGCGCACGGGCTCAGTAGTTGTGGTGCACGGGCTTAGTTGCTCCGCAGCATGTGAGAATCTGCCTGGACCAAGGCTCGAACCCGTGTGCCCTGTATTGGCAGGCGGATTCTTAACCACTGCGCCACCAGGGAAGTCCCCATTAGTCTTGTTTTAATTTTAACCCATCAGGTCAGTTTTTTCCTGAGCTTGATGCCTTTTGCCGTGTGGATTAGTTGGGGCACTGTCTGAGGGAGGCTGTCAGCGTGATGGAAGTGGATAGAGGCAAGAAACGTGAGAGAAAGCAGACAACGGGGGAGCGTGGTCTCCCAAGACGGTGCAGCTTCAAATGCCGCCTGGCTTCTGAGGATGGTAAGTGAGTAATTGGTCTCACTGTGTATCCCCCAGGCACCATGAGTGTGTTTCTGTTTCAGCAGAGGTGGCCTGGAATAGCTCTTGCTCTGTACATGAAGGTCTCCCCCTTTTTTGGAGAACAGCAGTGATTTGTTCCTGGGTGGGGAATGCAACTCTGCCCAGCAAGATGGCTGGCCAATGAACTGTGTTTCTGGTGCCTTGACTGTGGGCATGTACTTTCCGATTCTGGGCCTCAGTTTTCTCTTCTGTAAAATGGCAGGATTGGATAAGATGACATTTCTGGCTTTTTCCAGCTCTAACACCCTGTGAAACCACTCTGGGCTTGGCCATGTCTTAGAAGGGATGCTCTGGGGCATGGTGGGACCCCCCCCACCAGCCTCTCGGTCCTGAGGAGTGCCCACTGTTCACTCTCTTACCCCGTTACCCACCCAAATCCATCTCCTGCCCCTCCCTGCGGCCCCCGTGCCGCTTGTCCACAGCGCTCCACATTTCACACCATTAATGGCTGTTTCTTCCTCCTTCATTGGACAATAGTGCTTTGATTGTCCCCAAGGGACCCAGACTTGACTGATACACAAGAGACTTTACTCCTTCTTCTTACTGGGTTCATCCCAATGGCAACCCACGGGGTTCTCTGCTACCCTTCTTACTGAAGCAGAGGTAGAAGCTCAGTTTCAACTGTCAACAGGAAATCTGCTGTCCTAAGGAGTTTAAATCCTATCCTGTGATAAGTGGGAAACCATTGAAGGCTTTAAACGAGAGGAGTGACATGACCAGAATTGTATAATGGAAGGAATTCTGATAGTCACTTAGAGCAAGAGGTAAGGATCAGCAAATATTTTCTGTAAAGACCCAGATTGTAAATATTTCCAGCTGTCTTGAATATCCTTTGCTCAAGGAAAACCATCAACCTGTAGCTTTAGGTTAAAAGTCTAGACAGCATCAACCCTCTTTGGGAATGAATTTGCTTGAGACAGAGTGACTTCCTGGACCTAAACTGCTCTGTTTGATTTGAAAAGCTTTGTCTGTGTCATAGGCAGAGGGGCCCTCCTCCAGATTTTCTCCTTCAGAGAACTGTTGCATTGGTAAGTAAGGTTTGAGCCGCATTTATGATTAGATAATCTTGCTTACTTGTAAGAAGATGTGGACCCTTTTAGGGGTGTGTATGGGGCAGAGAGCAATGGGAGAGGCTTGATCCATGGTTATCCGTGAGATTGCAGAGACTCTCTCCAGAAGCCGAGGCCAGATTCCATGAGGAACTGTGTGAGATTCTGGGTGAGCCGTGCTGCTTCAGGACCCAGATGACAGAGTGAAGTTTATGGTCATTGGGGCAGTTGTTCTTCCGAATCCTAGCGTTTGGGAGAATGGGAGCTGGTGTCTGGGGCCCTCTCGAGGAGGACTTCCTCATACAGGCAGTGGAAGGGAGGACTGACGCAGACATCAGGTACAAGAACCGGAACTGACTGTCCCCAGGCATCAAACGTAACACCCCGGGTCTCTCAAAAAAAACTCAAGGGCATGCACCGGAAGCCCTTGAGACCTGCAGGGACAGGTAGGGCTCCACGTCGTTATTTGGGCATTAATGGAAGTGTGACCTCAACTCGCAATCACAGGTTTTGGAGATCGAAACACATCCGTGGACTTGGAAGAAATGACCCCAGGATAGGACATATTCCATATCACAGATGTTGAATCCAGGAAGATAAAAAACTGCACCTATAGCTTGGGGTGCTCCCTGTTGTTCCCCCACCCCCTGCCCCCAAAAGGCTCATTTCTTTAAGACTCTTGCACAATAGCTGGCAATGCAAATTGGGAAAATGCCTGCACTCTACAAGTCAAAGAGGATCTGATCAGTCCAAAGGAATGAAGAGAAGGGAGAAGCGCATCCTTTTCTGATGGTAGCGAGACACTTCAGGGGCCTTTTCCTTCTCCCTCCAGCACGGATCAACAGGTCTTCCACCGCATCATCGCAGCTGAGATGCTGGCTCAGAGGCCTTCATAATTTGATCACATAATTACCAGGAGAGAAGGGTCTGTGCTTTATGGTTGCCTGCTTCGCGGGCCTCCTTTCAATTACTGTGTAGAGCTGGGTCATAATGGAAAATGGGCACCATGCCATCCGTCTGAGAGATCTTTGAAGATGAGGCTCTCTGGGCTGCTTTCCTGATTGATTTTTTGAGTGATGTTGTCACACTAGCCTTTGAGGCCCTCACATTCCTCTAGATTTACCTCCTTGGAGAGTAAATGAACTTCAAAGGATGCCTGGTTCTGGTTCATGCCTCAGTCCAGCCCTTTGGTTTGGGCTCTTCCCCCATCCAAACCAAGGGCTTCCAGGGGGAGAGGGGCTGCAGGGCTCAGCGGATCTGGGCGAGGGTGCCTGGGCAGTGCCCTCTTCCACACCGTGACTGGCGGGGTTCCCTCCTTTGGCTGGATCTACAGTCTCCCCTTCTTCCTCCCAGCTTCCTGCGTGCAGCTCCTGCCACTGCCAGTTCAGTGGAAGAAAAAGTGCTCCGGGATGCAGGAGGTCTGCTCTTCCGCTCTGGGTGCTCCAGGGCGGCAGACCCTGTGAGAACTCCCAAACCTGCTCAGAAGGCCTTTCGGAGGGGCACCTGGATTCAGTGTCTGCAGAGAAAGGCCAGTAGGCTCCACGTCTAGCCCCCTTCTCGCTGCACGCACCACCTGGAGTACGCTCGCTCTCTTTCAACCCACGTGGATACTCCAATCAAGTATTCATTTCCGGGTCCAGCCGGGAGCTCTGGTTGTGAAAGACTCGGCCTCCTGCTGCTTTGCCTCTGAACTCATTCTCTCTCTCTCAGGCCATGGCGACAGCCTCCTGACTTCTCTCTGCTCCAGTCTTGTCCCCTCCAGGGCACACTTGTCGCCGCCGTCTGCAGAGCTGCTAAGTCCCCCGACTCCAGGGGCCTGTTCACATTATGAGCTGTGGAGTTTTGGGGGCACCACTGACCTCGGATGCGATGTGATAGGTGCTCTCTGGAGCCAGGACTCCTCCATTAAGTCCTTACAAGGGCTCCCCGATGTTTGCAAGACTCAACCCAAGATCCTTAGCTTGTGACATGAAGTATCCCAGACCTGACTCTTGCTGCCTCTCCAGCATCTCCCACTTTGCCAGCACCCTCAAGCTGTATCCTTCAACCATCCCAAGTTCTTCGTAACTTCCACACACCGACAGCCCGGGTTGCTCTCTTCCGCCCTGTGCATTTGCAACCATCCCTCCATCCCTCAAGACCCAGTATCACCTCCTCCTCCTTTCCTCACTGTCCTCCAAGCCTTCACTCTGAGCCCTGTGCCTCTGAAGCTGTACTGCCAGTACATGCTTACAGCCTGTTCTCTACTGGACACTGACGTCCTGTGGGAGGAGACTGTCTCATCCATCACTGTGTCTAGCACCATATATGACCCAGAGTCAGCACAGAATGGATATCTGAGGAGGAAATGAATGAAATACACAACAGCCCGAGGCCTTCAGGACCTTAGAGTCCACCTGGGGAGACATCACACACCTGGAGAGACATTACTCACCTGGAGAGATACTGTGATAGGACGGTTGCGGGGGCCGTGCTGTGAGCTGTGGGCACTAAGGTTACTCACAAAGGGAAGGGTGTAGACAGGAGTATTCAGGGATTATTTCTAGAGCTTAAAGGAGCCTCAGGGATCACTTATCTCTATTGCCTCATCCACAGATGAAGAACTTGACGTTCAGAGAGAGAAAGAGACCGCCTGAGGTTATTTTGAGCGTTGGCTGCCAAGCGAGTAATAACATCTAAGCCCCTTGATTCCCAGTACAGGATTTATACAGAAAAACTCATCAAGCTGGAGCTAGCAGGCATTTTGATGTTTTCCTGTAAATAATTTAGGGGGAGGGGTATAAGACAAAACAGAATTTCATTACTAAATATTGATGCCGTAGCTGCTACTTAGAGAAGATTGCCTATGATGTTTTCAATTAGATTCTCTTTATCTGCCTTGAGAAGGCTTTTTTTTTTTTTTAAAGGACAGGATTGTAGTGTGTTATTAACACTGACAGCTCCAGTATTCACATTGTGTTTCGGAAGGAATCAGGGGGAGATACTGATCTATCAACATAATCCCCGCAAGGAGCACTGTGCAGATTTCAGATGAGACCAGCAGGAATTGCTGTCTTGGCGTTCCAGCAGAAACATCCTCATGTGTTTCCAAAAGGGTGTTCCGTCCATTGGTGCTTCCTGGGCACCGATGCTGCCAGAACGTGGCGGAATGGGGCTGGAGGATGGTGGGTGGAGAGCCCAGCTCTGATAAGGGGAGAGGGTGGATTGCAGCTGGAGGGGCCAGCAAAGGCTGTCTCTGAAAAGGAACTCCAGGGATCAGGACATCTTGGACTCACAAGGCTGCCAAGAAAAGCAACATCTAATACTTCGAATGCTTGCGACACGATCAGCCCTGTGCTCAGGGCTCAGCTAGCATTTTCTTATTTCTCACCACAATCCTGCAAACTAAGTGTCATTATGATTCCCTGGTACTGGCAGAGTTCTAAGATGGCCCCAAGATCCCTGTTTCCTGGTGTACCCACCCTGTGTAATCCCTGGGACTGTGAATGTGATGGATTTCATTCTCCTGATTAGATATGTTATATCAGGGTGGGGCAGATTAATCACATGAGCACATTAAAAGTTTGAAAACAAACCTGGGTCTAGAGGATAGAGGCAGAGGAAGTTAGAGATACAGAGTGTGAGAGGGAGCCCATGTGGGGAAATTTCTGCTGCCTTTGAAGATGGAAGGACCACATGGTAAGAAGCTAAACAAATCCTCTAATAGCTGAGAGGGACCCCTGGCTGGGAGCTGAAAGGATGATGGGGACTTCAGGCTTGGAGCAGCAAAGAACTGAATATGCCAACAATCTGAATGAGTTTGGAAGTTGACCTTGAGCTCAAAAATGAAAACGTAGCTGGTGACCCCTTAATTTTGGTTTTGTTACACCTGGAGCAGAGAAGCCAGCCATGTCATGCCTGGACTTCCCACCTACAGAGCCGTGAGACAATGGGTCTGTCTTCAGCCACTAAGTGTGGGGTCATTTGTTACACAGCCAGAGAAAACCAGTTTACAGATGAAGAACTGAGGCTGGAAGGATGCGGTTGCCCAGGCTTACAAACCTGGGGTGGGAAAGAGCTGGGATTTGAACCCAGGACAACTGACTTCTAAGTGAATGTTCTTAAACACTTCCAAGTGATTCCCAACCCAACATGCGGGGGCTTGTTCAAATGAGATTTGGCATAGCCTCTGGGTGTAGTGGCTGCCTTCCTTCCCTTGGTTTATGAACCGCGGTCTTAGAGGGCTCCAGAAACTAACGATGGTGTGTGTGCTAGGTGGAAACCCCACCTTCCCACATAGCGATGGGCTTCGTTCTGCTGTCCAACACTGTACTGAAAAGATAAGGCTGGTGGAAACAGCCCAGCAGAGAATAGCTTCCGCGCAGAGACCGTGTTCCTGCAGCAGCTGTGACAGGGGGTGACTGAAGCAGTGGGCCACGAGAGAGCTGTGTCTCAGAAAAGCCTGGAAACATCCCGCAGCCAGCGGGTTCTCAAGCCTGATCCTGCATTAGGACGACCTAGAGAGCTTTAAAAAATCCTCATGCCCAGACCACACTCCAGATGAATTCACTTCAAATCTCTGTGAGTAGTGCCAGGACAGCAATACCTTTAAAATTTCCCCAGGTGCTTGCAGTGTGTAGCCAAGGTTAAGCATGACTGACTCACAAGGTCAACCTGGGGGTCAGAGGGCAGGACATCAAGGAGAGACATGGGTGTTCTTTAGGACTTGTGTTGTTCCTGTGCTGGTCTGCTGGCTCTGATGTTATTTCCCAAACCTTTAATCACTGTGCTCACTTTGTTACTCCAGGTGAATTGTGTTTAAAATTCTGGGTGTGGTCAGAGCAGTGACTCCAAAGGCCCACAGAGCTGCCAGCGTTGGGCTGTCAGGACCCACACTCTAGGTAGATCCCCGTGGTTCAGGGATGCAGAGCGTGGGGATCCTCCGACTTGAGCACATCCCAGACACCTGGAAGCCTTGTTGAAACACGGACTCCTGGCCCCATCTCTACCGTGTCTGAGGCATCCAGTCTGGTTGGGACCCAAGGGTTTGCGTTTTGAACAAATTTCTAAGTGACAGGTGACACTGCTGCTGGTCTGGGGACCATGTGCTATTTGGAGTTCAAGGACGTGGACTTGAAACCAGATGTTTACTAGTGTGAGGCCACAGAGACATCCCTTATCTCTGTGTGTTTCCATCCATCTTCTGCTGAATGAGTCTGATGGCGGCATGTACGGCAAGACAGCCCTGCAGGCGCCTGGCATGAATGAGCCCCCAATACATGTTAACTGTTCCTTCAGTTGGTGCTTCTGGTGGCAGGTTTTTCAGAGACTCACTCATAACACTTTGAGAAAAGAATAAAGAAAAAATAAAGAAATGTATGGGCTGACTGAGCTGGGCATAGACCGTATCTGCTTTGGGTACTGGACTCTGACTCCAGCTGCATCAGGCATCTCTCTCTCTCTCTCGTCTCCATCTTTCTGCTTTACTTTCAGGGAGGATCTCCTTGCTTGGTGACAAAGATGCCCTGGCAGTTCCAGCTTGCTCTCCTCTTTACAGCCATGTCCATTCTGCATTCTAAGAAACAGAGCCGTTTCTTCCTGGGATCCATGTGAAGCTGGATTTTTCTAGAGTTTGGAGAGTCTGCTTGCTAGTTTTTGAAAATGAGCATTGCAGGTGCCCACCTGCAGGCACCTGAAGCCTCCCCTGTTATTACTGCCATTTGCAATAATGAGAGACACCATATGAGGGGCATTTGCCACGTGTTTCACATCGGCTTGTCTTTCACATGTACCACCTGCCTGGATCCTCCATCATTATCCTTTTCTTAGAAAAGGACACATTTTCTGAGAACATTTGAGCATTAGATGACCCAAGTAACATTCCCAATAATTAAGTAACATGCTCACTTTCACGAATAAGCAAGTGCTCAAAGTGTCCAATGTTACAGAGTTCCAACAGGTTGGGAACTAGTGAAGAACTAGTGAAGTCATTTGGACTTTGCAGGGTGTCCTTGGTTGCCTTTCAGAGAGCATTTCAAAATAGTGTTTGGAAAGAAGGTCTGTTATAGGGAGTTAGGATGTGGGTAGAAGCTAAAGGTAGAGGCATAGACAACATGCTTGAAGTATTTTGTAACGCGTGAAGAAAGATGGTTGGCTGAGAACCAGAAGGGCGAAGGGAAAGATGATTTTCCAAAAGTTCGTGTGAGGTAAGGTCTAATCAAGCCTCCTTTGCCATGCCTGGCACAAAGTATGTTTTAATTAATGTGACTTCCTTGAAAGTGGGGGAGAATCGATCGTATTGGAAAGCAGAAGAGGGTCCTTGTTGAAAGGAAAGGAACCAAGATATTGAAAAAGGAAATAATTGAGGAAGAATAGATCAAAATAGGATAGGATGGATGCGGTTTTGAGTATTGGTAGAGAAGGCACCTTTAAAGCACAAAGAAAATTCTCTGAACTGGATGGAAGAAAGAAAGGGAAGGGAAGGAAGGTAATGTTTTTGAGGACTTCTTTCATGCTAAGTGTTTTATAGACATCATCTTCACAGCAACACGATGAGGGGGACTGCGTACATTTTACAGGTAGAAAAACTGTAGTTCAAAAGGGTCAGGAAATGTGCATAGGACAAGAACAAAGGACACAGCCAGGCTCTGAATCCTTGTGTGCCAGGCCAGTGAAACCCAAGGTCTTTTCACTGTACCACAGTGTATGAGAAGTTTGCCACAGAACAGTCCCTTGCCACATGAGCACTGAGGACCTGGAGAGTTCCGATGGCTGCACACTTTATCATTCAAACCTTTGAGAGTGAAAGTGGGGGAGCAGTAATATTAATGATGCTGGCACTGTGGGTTACTACCCTGGGCAGTCTGGGATGAACGATGAGCCAGTGATAGGATTCTTTATGTTGGATGCCTTCTCCCTTTTCAAGACGTCTCTTAAGACAGAGGAGTTTTTAGGAAGAACAGTGTTTGGGTAGTAAGCTGAGAAGACGAAGAGGGCTAAGTGCGATGGTTAATTTCATGTGTCAGCCTGACTTGGCTAAGGGATGCCCAGATGGCTGACAAAACATTATTTGTAGGTGTATCTGTGAGGGTGTTTCAGAAAGAGATTAGCATTTAAGTTGGTAGACGTCAGATGGTGGGACTTCTCAGCCTCCATGATTGCGTGAGCCAATCCCTTATGATACATCCCCTTCAATATAACTCTCTATATCCTACTGGTTCTATTTCTCTAGAGAACACTGACTATACATTAAATTAAGAATAGAGTCCATCTCACTGCCTTGCCCCCTAGCATGTAAATAGAGCTGTGGTGAGTGCTGGCGGGATAAATATCAAAACTGCAGCCAGTCCTGGGTCGGGCAGAAGCTTTGATGCTATTAACCATTGCTTCTAGAAAAGGGATTGAATGAAGGTCTTAGGACAGGGAAGGGGTAGGAGGGTGAAGGGGTGGCTGAGGAGGCAGCTGAGCCAACGATGACATGATCTACCACTTCTCCCATGAAATGCCTTTTTTTGCCTCCATTTCTCTGTAAGTAGTGTTACTGGATGACACTCTGTAATGCTTTGTATACAATAAAACGTCCATTAACCAATTGCTCAGGGGAATGGGAGCGTTGTGGTTAATTGAATTATCTGATTAACTGAGAGTTAATTAACCAGAAACCCTTCGTAATTCCAAGCCATGCTGAGAATATTCCAACACATCTAAGTCTTCTACCAGGGTTCAGAAGGGAAAGAAGGTAAAGGAAGAAGGGACATGAAACCAGCTTTAACGGAGGATCCAATGTGCATTTGGTACTTTACAGAAATACTATTACCTGGTTGAATCCTTGTAACTGTTATACGAAGCCAACATTACCATCCCATTTCATAGACAAGAAAATCTGAAAGTATCTTAACCACCACTGAACGTTGCTTTGCTGACTGAGAACACAGACGGGTCTCAGAGGCACCTCTGGGATATCAGTGCTAGAAGCAGACCTAGTGCGGGTTTTGGAGTTTGTCAGCCCCACTTATAAACCCTGGTCCTGACCCCAACTAGCTGTGTGACCTTGACTAAGTGGAGGGAACCGCAGGCACGTGTTCTGAGAAAATCAAACTGGGTTCAAATTGTTACTCCACCTTTTTCCAGGTGGTGTGATCTTCAGCCAACAACTTGCCCCCTTTGCTTCTCAGCTTCTTCATCTGCAAAATGTGCCATCACCTCGCTTGCAGGGCTGCTGGGGGTCAGAGATGGGTCCTGCATGAACCGTAACTGTGCTTTCTATCATCCACGTGGCCCATGGTCACGGTCGCGTTAGGGGAGCAGAGATGGACGAAGAGAAAGATGCAGTAGAGAGACCTCCATCTCAGGACGATCCCTGATGCTTCCTTTATATTCAGTCTCTGAGGCTAATCTTCCTCTCTTGTTCTTTCTTTCTTGCTCCTCAAAATATGATGTGAAAAACCCGTTCCCGAAGGTGAATATTTGCTAACTCAGATTTTACCGCATTGGCACCTCTGACAAAAGGGAACACAGTGGGGCCAGCGGGCGTTGTTACCTACTAAAGCAAGCATTATTCTGGAGAAGTCACCAGCCCCTGTTGCCATCGTATTTTTAGGGAATGAAAAGAACAGTTCTTTCCGCTCAGAATGCTAGGTTTACATTGCTTTCATTTAGCAAGTGAATAATTGATAAGCTGGGGCATATTAACGTTGAACAAAAGAGCCCAATGATACAAGGGTCCTGGGAAGGCTGCCTAAATCAATATACACTCATGAATTTTGAGTGCAAAAGGTTGAACTGAGAAAGAACACAGATTTAGACCCCCATGAATATTTGAAATACATTCTGCTCACGAGAGGCTCACAAGAGCCCAAATGTTAACTGAAGGGGCTTCAGAGAAATGGCTTCTAAACAAATTTGAAAGCAAGAGATTTTCTCCTCCAAAGATTTCACGAGAAAAATCAATCATCTTTGTTGTTTCTGCTGTCAGAAGGCATCTATTAAAAATCTAATTAGAGTATTTTTACCAATTAAACATACCAGTGCAACACTTGTCTGACTCAATGTCTGTAATTGCTAGAAAAGCAAATGTATCGCCCTCTGTGATCAACCCAGATATGGTAAAATGTTCCAGCCACTCCTGCAAACTCCATCCTCCCCAGGCAGGAGCCAGCCTTAAAATTTGATTAATCTAAACATTTTGTAAGTTGTCAAAAGAGTTTTCTTGCCTGATGGCTCATGGTCACCCAAAGTGCCAGCCTGACCGAGGCCAAAATAACATCATCATTCACAATTTGCTTTTGAAATGCCTCCTGCTAGGCCCCAATTGTAGCGATCAAAGCTGGAAATTTTAAACCAAGTAGGAAAATGCTTCCAATCTCAATGAGTCCTCGAACCCAGCGTCCTGCTGGAAAGTCATCTATAGTCTCTGAAACCCTGGGCATGCTGCTATGACCATTGAAGATGTTTGAATATTCTAATATATTCTGATATTCTAATGACAGTCAAGGAAACCATTCTCTGTGGGTAAGGGAATCACTTTTTAGAAGTCATGAAATAGAGTCTCACAACTGGAAGGGGCCTGCCTGAGTGATCACTTCATCTAGCCTCCCACAGAAAATAACAATTCCTCCAGCCGGACTCAGGCTCTGCTTGCATACCCCTCATACTCACCACCTTGTGAGGCAGCGCGCTCCATCCCGAGACACCTCTGTCTTTCAGAAGGAGACTTCTTAGGTTGAGCTGTGTATAACCTGCCTTCTTAAAACTTAGGTCCAAGAAGGTGACTCCTAAGCCTCATGCATGCAATTTTCTGAGCACTGTCTGACACAGAACTGGATTGCCAATGCCGCTCTACTCCCATGAAGCAGTTAATTTGGAGGATAACTCAGAGCATGTGCTCATTACTGGGTCTTAAAGGCTAAAAGAAAAATTTGGCCCCTCCACAGTACAGATGGTATTTGCTCTTTTCCCTGGAATTCTCGTGGTATATATCTTAATTAATGAGTTAATGAAATTTTTCAGCTGAGTGGCCCTAAGGACAACTTATCTTTGAAAACTCCCCTTCTGCCTGTACACATGGTTTCTCTGTTTTCCCTCCAATACCCTAATTAACAAGCAAAGGAAGGTCAAGGCTACAGCTCCTAGACTTGCTAGAAAGGTCTGAGATTCTTGATGGGAAGTTACATGGAAAGATTAAAAAACGCCTGTCCCCAAATTTTGAGAAGCTTTTCTAACGAGGACCAGGAACGTTAGAGTATGATTTGTCCCATCGTGAGAGCAATCACCATGGCTTGGGCCTCTGTAATCCCCCTTTTAAGTAACCATCTGCTATTCTTACCTGGAGAAAAGAGAGAAGTTGCTGCCGTAGAAAAAATACAATCTACTGAGTCAAGCAGATCAGAGGTTTATTTATGGCTGTACCCATTTCTAGCTGTGACAACTTGGGTGAGTTGCTAAAGCTTTTTGAAGGGGAGTTTCCTGTACTGTACAACTGGGATAAAAATTCCTAGCTCACAGGGTTATTATTATAAAGATAAAGTGAGATAATCAAATGATTTACCGTGGTATATCAGTTAGCTAACGCTATGCAACAAAGTACCCCAAACTCAGGAGCTTAAGAAAAAAAAAAAAGCATATATTATTGCTCATAAGTCTGTATGTCAGCTGAGAAACCTGTTAGTTTGGGGCCAGGCCTGGCTGATCTTGGCTGGGTTGGCTCATGTGTCTGTGCTGAGCTGGTAGATGGGCTGAGGATTGGCTATCTCAGACGGTCTCATTTACATGCTGGCAGTTGGCTGGTGAGCAGCTGGAGTTATTGGATGTCTCAGGACCCAGCAGGCTAGCTTGGGCTTATTCACATGGCCAGGGCCCAAAAGAACAGCAGAAGCATGCGTAGCTTTTGAAACTGGCACCATGTCACATTCTGTTGGCCAGTAGAGCCCACCTCTTGATAGGAGGAGCTTTCAAGTGACACTGCGAAGAGCAGCCACTCTTGCAATGAATCTGTCCCATATAGTATCTGGTGCAAGCACTCTGAGCACAGCAGCTATTCAGGACAGATTTCCCAGGCTGCACATCACAAGGACTGATCTTGTCTGTAGCCTCTTAGTGGAAGCATTTAAAAACTGTCCATTAGCAATGTCGTATCTTAATCATTTTGTTGTTAACATCAGTAATATCTCATAGTTATAATTTTACTAGAATCCATGAAGTTGGGGGGGGGCGGTTCCTGCTGGATCAAAGCCACTCATGGTAGAAGCTGGACAAGTTTGTAGGTCACCCTGAGTGCAGAGTGGGGAGAGCTCCTGGTCAGATCTGCATCAGCTCTTGCAAAGTAGAAATCCTGGGGTTCGGAACCCAGCTGCTCTTGAACTGGGAAGAACCCACTGTCATCTTCACCCCAGCAAGAGGAAGGGCACGCACGGCTGAGTGTTCCTGTGCTCCGGACCTGGCGTCAGGCTCCTTCCGTTGAATCCTTACCTGCACTCTGCAGCTTCTCCATCATTCTCCTCATCTACCACTGCTGAAGCTGAGGCTTGGAAAACTAGGGTGATTTATAAAGGACAGAGCTGGAGCTGAACTCAGGGTAACGCAGCTTGGAACCCTCACTTGTTCTTTCACACCTCACTGCCCCTGAGGTCAGTGGCAACAAAAACATGACAAAGAAGGAAGAGAAGCAGTTTTTGTGAATGGTCATCACGTGTTGGGCACAGGTACCTTACATCATTATCACTTATCATCCTGACTGTCCTACTTCTTTTAACCCTGTTTTACAGATGAAGACAAACAGGTTCAGAGAGGTTATGTAGCCTGCCCAAGGTTGTACAGCCAGGAAGTGGCAGGGCTGAGATGAACGAATAGGGCTGATTCCTCACCACCACTTTGCTGCAAGACCATCTTTGAACAACAAGAGAAAGAGGAAGCTCTCTGTTTATGAACCCATCACCCCTTAGAATACAAGCTAATCCCTCTCTTAGGAAAAAGTCCCTGTAACAGTCTAATAATCCCTGGGAAATGGCAGGTGCTCTGGGGTGTGGGTATTGGCTGATTAACAGGATGCTGCCATCAGTGGAGACTCAGGGACCCCCTGGGCTGATTCCAGTTGCCCCGAGATGGGGCAGACTGGATGAAAGCAGTCACCCTGCATCTTTAATCCAGGAGGACTCAGAAAGAAAGCACCAGGGACAGATGAACCGGGCCTGTGGAATTGTTCTTGTCCCTGCGATGCCCTCTGATTCCCAGGCAGAGGCTGAGGTGGTGGTGGTGAGGGCAGGCAGGCACACCAGGGGCTCAGTAGGAGCTGTCGGGGGAAGAACGGATTAATCCTGGGGTTGCAGTCATGTGAATAGGGTGGCAGTGACAGCCTCAAAGCGAGACTGGCTGCCTCAGTCCCTACCAGCTTAATCACAGACCTCGGGCTCCTGCCGCAAGCCCCTTCTATCCCCCATGGAGTTCCCAGGCAGCCTCCCTGCCCGCCCGGCTCATACCAGCTGCTTCCTTTCCTCTCTGCCCACTCAGCCCCTCTGTGGTGGCCACTGGTGCTCTCAGAACCGCTTCCCTGATACCTGGACAGCACTGTACCTGCACCTCTCTCCCTCTTCAGCTGGCGACGCTGCCCTGGATATTGGAAACCCGAGGATGCAGGCCAGGGAGGGGGGCCTCATCTCTGTCCCTGCCAGCATACTGCCTGGGGCTCTGCCTAGGGTGTGCTTCTGACCTGGGTCTGGGAACCTGGGGAGGGCCCCCAAAGTCATTCAGTCCTCTTCACCCGCTCTCGGAGGCCTTCCTCCTACCCCTCCCCTGTCGCAGAGCTCCTGAGGACCCCGCACCACCCTACTTCAGAGCCTGGTCTCTGTCTGTGCCCAGGACGCCACACCCATCCTCTGTCTCTCCTGCCAGCCTGTTCATCCCTGAGCGCAGGGGCCTGGGCTGCTCTGTGTACTCAGCCTGGTGTCCAAACCCCAGTGAATGGAGTGGAAGAGAATCCCCTCCCCCAGACACTTTCCCTAGCCCCAGCCAACATTTAGTGTCCCTCCTTGGGTGGCTCAGTTTATACACTCCTTGTCACTTTTGCTATGGCTGTCTAAAATGACGTTGCATGAGATTTTGGAAGAAAGACATCACAGGGCCCCGGCGGTGAGCAGTTAGCCTGGAGCGGTAACTTCTTGGAGGAGGAAACCCAGGGCAAGGCAGGGTGGGGCAGGGGTTTCGCCGGAAGGATGAGGAGAGGGCCCTGGGTGGGCAAAGGCCTGGAGGGGATGAGCCTGCTTGGAATGGAGGAGCTGCGGTGTGTGTGTGTGTGTGTGTGTGTGCGCGCCTGTGTGCACATATTGTATGTGTGCAAGTGCACGTGTGTGCATGTGTTTGTGTGTGTATGTGGGCATGTGCGCACATGTGTGCATGCATGACTGTGCGTGTGTATGTGGGCATGTTATGTGTGTGTGCATCAGTGTGTGTAGCGGGATCAGCACTGAGAAGCCAGGTTGCTAGGCAGCCGGTCGCCGGATCTCGAGTGCCCGCCTGAGCCGTCTTGAGTGTCAGCGATGAGCCTGGAGAAGCTAAGTGCGCAGCAGCCTCCCTCTGCGTTCTGGCTCCAGGCTGGCTGCCCCCGTGGGCAGGGCTGGGGCATGAACCCCCGAAGTCAGCTGCTCTGGCCCCACCTGGCCCCAGCCTGACCACCAAATAGACCTGATGACTCAGCCTCTGAGTTTCCTCTTGGATTCTGGGCCTCTTCTCCATGCCTGTCCTGGCCAGGGGTCCCCCTGCCTGGGGCCTCTCTCGCCACCGCTCCATCCACCCTCCACTCTGCTCTCTGCTGTCTGGTTGGCTGCTCTCAATACGACTCCCCTGCCAATGCCCTTTGCAGGCGGAAGACGCGTCCCCACTTCTTAGTGTGGCATTTGCTGCCTCCTTCTTGGGCCTTCCGAGACTCCCTACCCTCTGCTCTCCCACGCGCTACCAGCCTCAGCTGCAACTCCCCTTCCCTGAACACCTGAGTCCACGTCTTTGCAACTTTGTTCCTTCCTTCTTTTCTGCTGGAAGTGCTCTTTATTGCCTGGTGAAATCCTATTGTTGGCTCAAAAATCACCTTCGCTCTCTAGCCTCTCTGACCCTGGCAGGCAGAAGCAGTTTCTCCCCCTGGGAGCATCCCGAGTGCCCAGCTCATTTGGTCGGCAGCCCCTTTTCTGCCTGTGCTCTGGACTGGTCTACCTGGGCCTGCCTTCTCCTGGCAGCCTGCTGGCTCCCCGGGGGAGGGGCCCTGCCTGATGCCCCCGCAGTGCCTGGCACAGGGCGGTGCACAGCAGGCGCCTGTTTGGTGTTGGCAGGAAGGAGGGACCAGTCGGCCAGGCAGGGCCTCCTCCGGGGCACCATCCTCCCCAGTGACTCACGGACATCCTAGGGGTGGCTCTTGCTCTTGACCTACATTCCCCTTCTGGGTCTTATTATATTCTGATGCTGGGTTTGGTTCACTACAATTACTTTCACAGTCCTTGAGGGCTGCTTGGAACTTGCACATGCAGCTTTTCTGAAGTCTTGCTAACCACAGTCTCTACGGGGTGTCTTCTCTCCTGACTAAAGTTTCTCCCCTATTGAATTTCAGGACCACATTGTAATTCCAGCTGGAGGTATTTGAATACAGTGGGTCCTGTGCTGGTGCCAGGATGCAGGGAGCCACATGCTGGGATGGCCTAGAGGGAAAGGGACTGTGGGATCCAAGACTAAGGCAGTGTGGGGTGGTGGGTAAGGCTCATGGGCAGAGGGGCAGCATCCACGACCATGGGAACTTGCCAGGTGCCCATTTCTTACCTCTAAAATGGTGTCAACACCGTGCCTGCCTCTCTGGGTCACATGGGACTGCGTGAAATCAGACATGCCACGTGTTCAGTGTCCGAAACAGGATAGCCCTGAACGTTAACTGTTGTCATCACCAGCGCCGTCAATGTCGCTTTTCATTGTGCCCTTGATCCATAGCATCTCTGAGCTGGATCTTGTTCACATCCCCATCTCTGTCATTGAGGAAACCCGTTCACAGAGGGGAAGACTTCTACGACATCACAAAGCCGGCATGGGAGAAAGGGGGACAGAACCCAGGTGTGCTGGTGTCCAGGCTAGGGTTCTTTCTTTCCACACAGTGCTGGCATCTGGGACACAGGGCTCTCTGAGATAAAGCAGGTGGGAGGTGGGTGTCAGCTGTGCATCTCCCTGACCTTGCCAGCTCCGGGGCTGCATGGCCCTGCTGCCTGTCCGCATACGACAGAGTGGTCAGAGGTGCACCTGGACCCCAGGGAGTTCCAAATCTTGGTTCTCCCCGTGTGAACATCACCAAAATCTTAATTGGGCTCAGGAATTTTATTTTATTTTTTTTAAAATTGTTGATTTACAATGTGTTACTTTTTTGCTGTACAGCAAAGTGAATCAGTTATACGTATACATATATCCACGTTTTAAAAGATTCTTTTCCCACATAAGTCATTACAGAGTATTGAGTAGAGTTCCCTGTGCTATACAGTAGGTCCTTATTAGTTATCTATTTTATATATAGTAGTGTGTGTCTGTCAATCCCAATCTTCCATTTATCCTTCCCCACTTCCCCCCTGGTAACCACAAGATTGTTTTCTACATGTTTAACTCTATTTCTGCTTTGTAAATAAGTTAATTTGTACCATTTTTTTTTAGATTCCACATATAAGCACTATCATGCGATAGTTGTCCTTCTCTGCCTGACTTACTTCACTCAGTATGACAATCTCTAGGTCCATCCATGTTGCTGCAAATGGCATTATTTCATTCTTTTTTATAGCTCAGTAATATTCCATTGAATATATGTACCACATCTTATCTGTTCATCTGTCGATGGACATTGAAGTTTGCTTCCATGTCCTGGGCTCAGAGAATTTTAATCTAAAAATGACCTTTAGAAGGGCAGGAAACATGTTAAGTGTCTTGCTCAAAGCTGTGCAGCTGTTGAATAAGGAATCCTGCCCCTCAGATGGGGCTCTCCCTCCCCCCTCGCAGGCTTACTGCCCATCTGACCTGGCACTAGTCATCATACAGGCTGAATCGACCCCTGTGGCGCTCTGGCCACTGGG
This sequence comes from Grampus griseus, assembly GCF_964374135.1. Classification (NCBI taxonomy): domain Eukaryota; kingdom Metazoa; phylum Chordata; class Mammalia; order Artiodactyla; family Delphinidae; genus Grampus; species Grampus griseus. Next base: position 10,582,806 of record NC_139008.1, read on the forward strand.
GAGAGGTCAGCCCTGGCTCCATCTTGGCCCAGGACGATACTGTTGGCTCAGCCTTCTCAAGGGCTAGGACAGACACATCAAGAAAGGACGCTATGGTCCAGACAAATGGGTCATGGTCAGTAGACCACAACCTCAGTGGTAAATCAGGAGTTTAGGCAGAGATGGAATGCAGAAACTGGTTACCTGGTATGGCTTTGCTCAGTGGGGGTGAGAGCAGGGGGAAAAGATGGGTAGCTTGAATCTTTGCCATCAGCCGGATAGATTCATCATCAGAGGGACTCCTTACTTGACCAGAAGGTGCCCTCCATGCTCTACTAGGATGGGCTTCGGGGTTGGTGGACTTGGGGCTTATGGCCATGGTGACTCCCAGGGTGTGATGAGGAAGTCAGAATCTGAGGAAGGTGGTCCATGTTTTCAAATACAAGAGATTTTCAAGCCTGAGAAGTCTGAGTAGTGTTTTGGGGATTCCACGTGTATACATAGGATCTCATCTTAGCCACTGTTCCTGGGTGTGATTGAAACCCATTCACCTGCTTTGCCAAAGAGCATCTCCCGGGCCTGGAGCTGCACCATGGTCGCCATTTTCTTTGGACCCTTTGAGAGGAATCTGGGAAGCGTCAGGGCCAGGCTGCCAGCTCAGTGGTTCTCGGGTGTTAGTGTTGCAATCCAGCTCTGCTTTGTTTTGTGACTGTCTAGAGTTCTCAGCCCAGCCACGAAGTGTCAGTTTTCCCCAATGTTCCCCCATGAAGGAAGTTAGACAGGCATTTCTTCCCATTTTACAGATGAGGAAACTAAGTAGAAAAATTACTGGCCCATTGGCCAACGGGGGACAAGGATCTAGGTGACCTGATTCCCAATTCAAAGCTTCTTCAGTTACACAACTTCACCTTGTTGTGAGAAGTCTTCCAACCTTGCCCTGCTTTAATACATTCCTGTGGCTAGAATGTTCTTTGGGGCAAAGTTTCAACTCTTTACGATGGCCTACAAGGTTCTCCCTGCTCCCAGTCAGCCTCTCCAGCCTCATCACACCTACAGCTTGTTTACCTCCAGCCACTCTGTAGATTCTCATTTGCTAAAGACCCCTTTTTGCTTTCAGCACTTTTCACATCTCTTTTCCTCTGTGTGGGATGCCTTTATCTCCTTTGTCTGGTGAACCCCTATTCTTCCTCCAGGCATTAGCCAGACTCAACATGCCCCCCTGGAGGCTTCATGTCCCTGAATTTCTGAGGTTGTTGAGGTCAGTGCCCTCTGGAAGAGGCTCTATAGGAGTGACAGCCAACAGCCCATAACAAGATGATGTTCAATGTCTGAGCAGAGATGGGAACAACAGGGAAGAACCCACCAGGCTCTGCCGCTCCATGGACTTGGATTGGACATACTATGGGACAGAGCTGGGAAGAAGGGGTTGGCTCCTTCTATCCTGGGATGTTGGGATTCCTGGGAGGTGGGTGAGATGCAGGAGTGGGTCCACCAAGGACCGGTGTGCTACAGAACAGTTCTTCAACCTCAGCATCCCAGCGAGCTCACAGCCTTGGCTGGACCTGTTCAGACACCTATAAGTAATACCTCGAAATAGCTCTGTGCACTTTTAAATGGTGGTTTTATTTAATTTCAACAAAATTGTAGTTGCAATTAGATCTGTCCAGATAATTAACTCCAATTTACCAGTTTGCACTAGTAATTAATTGCTAAAGTCTCTTGAGTGAGCCTTGGGGAGGAAAGTTGTTCCTCTGAGGATGGAGGCTTTATTCTGAAGGCTCGGAAACATGTCCACCTTTGGGAACTTGTCTTTTCTGTGACTCATCCTGGCTCTGGCTCATACACAGGTGACTTTGGGCAAGTCCTCAACCTGCGCAACTCTCAGTTTTCTCTCTAGGGAAAGGGGAGCAGTTCCTGCCTCATTTAGCTCATAAGAACAAATGATCAGTAGGAACAAGATTCATGGGTTTGGATGCAGCCCTTTCCCTTCCCATAGAGCTGCCTAGCTGTTCCTGGGCACAGCTGAAGAGCGTTCACTCACCTGCTTTACCCTGACCATCTCCCGGCTCTGGGGCTGGTGCCGTGGTCACTGTTTTCTTCAAGATTCAGGGCTGAGTTCTGAGCTCGGTCATTTTAGGTGCCGCTACTGCTGTCCAAATTCTGCTTTGTTGTGTGGATGGTTAGGTGTCTCAACTCAGCCGTGAAACGTCAAGTTTTCCTAAATATACACACAAAGATATCGGCAGGTTTTCCATTCCGGAAGTCTACATCTAGTTACTGTTTGCTTCATCCTTGAGGACTTCTTATTTTTCTATGCTCTTGAGCAGTAAATCTCAACCATGGAAGCATACTAAAACCAGCTTTCCTACCATGAACGTTTAATGAAATACTGATTGACACTGTAACAGGGTGGGGAAAGTTGGTCTTTTTAATAACTGGGTCAATTGGGCATCTCTCTGGGGAAAAAAAAAAAAAGAACCATGACCCCTGCCTTACACAATAGCCCCAAATCAACTCCAACTGGATCATAGACCTAAACAAGAAAGGAGAAAGACGTAGCTTATGGAAGATAATGTAAGAGCATCTTTATGACTTTGGCGTAGGCAAAATTTATATAAGACCCATAAAGAACATTTATATAACTCCCAGGTATAGACAGGAGTTCACTAAAATTAAGAGGTTCTGTTCATCAAGAGACATGAATTAAGGGAGTGAAAAAGTAAATTGCTTAATGGGAGAAGATATATTATGCAATACGTGTTTCCCAGAGGACTCCTATAATAAATATTTAAAGAATTACAAATGTATAGAAAAATACTGACATCCCAATTTAAAAGTTGGGCAAAAGAGCCACCTGACAAAAGAGTATATCCAAATGCCAGTAAGCACAAAAAAGTCTCTCACGTCATGAGTCATCAGGAAAATGCAAGTTAAAATAAAAATGTGATACCACTATACACCAACATTTATAACATTGACAACTAAACTTTCATACACTGCTGGTTCAATTCCTTTGAAAAAGCGTTTGGCATTTTCTACTAAAGATGAACCTATGTAGATGCTATGACCCAGCAATTCCAGTCCTGGATATATACCCAAGAAAAATGCCTCTCCCTGGGCACCAAGTGACATGTACCGGAATGTTCATTGCAACATTATTCCTAAAAGTTCCAAAGTGAAAACAACCCAAAAGTTCATCATCAAGGGAATGGATGAATTGTGGAATACAGAATGGAATACACTACAGCAATTATTGCAATACCTAAGGATTTGGAGGAATTTCATAGGCGTAGTGCTGAGCAAAAGAAGTCAGACCAAAAGAAGAAAGAAAAAGAAAAAGAAAGAACAAAAGAAGGAAGGATGGAAGGAAGGAAGGAAGGAAGAAAGGAAGGAAGAAACTGTATGATTCCATTTATACAAAGTTTGACATCAGGGAATTTTATGGTGATGGAGTCAGAACAGTGGTTACCTGCAGGGTGGGGATCAAATATTGGGAAAATGCAGAAGGGAAGCTTTTGGAATGCTGGTAATATTTTATATCTTATTTGGGGCAGTAGTTCCACATGTATGCTCAGTTTCTAAAAATTTTTATTGTGGTGTACATCAAAGATTTGTGTCATTTATTGTATCATGTATTCTTCAATATAAAAATTTACTAAAAGAAACCAAATTCTGGCCCTTGGACCTCACCCTACACTAACTGAAGGAGAACATGGATGCTGTATCAGGGCTTGAGTACTGGTGCCTATCAGCCACCAGGTGATTCTTACACACAACCAGGTTGAGCATCCCTACCTTAGACTAAGAACCAATGTACTTTACAAAGTCAACCCTCATTACTTTGCCCCAAGTGTAACAAGTTTGGGGGCCTAGTTCAGTGGTTGGTCCCCTGAAGGTACGTCATTGAACTGGACACTGACCCATCGCAGGAAATCCAGGCTTTGCTCTGGTGGCCATTTAACACGACCAGCTCTATCACTGGTGCCTACCTGCCTGGTTCACCATTTAGACATGATTGAATGGTTGTTAGTCATCCTAAGTGTCTCCCCTAAAGTCCTCTAACTGAGAAACAGAAGAACTAGGGCTTGAACCTAGGCTCTTGACTGTTCTGAACCAAAAGATGACAGGCCCAAAGCCTGACGCAGAGGAAGAAATGAAAAAATCTTTGAATAATTTTGATAATTTATAGGAAGCGGGCAGTAGATAAGATGGGAATCAGACTTGCCTTTCTAACTTATATCTGATGCAAGACCTCCCTGTCACTGTTTATTGGCTTTTTTTTTTCTGAATAGAGAGATTTTGAATTTATAATCAGTATTGCTCTTTATTTGCTTCTCACCTCAAGTAGGGCCCCAGATCAAGCCTGTCTCCTAACAGTAATACACCGGAGGATGTATTGCCTTGCTCTGACACTCTCTACCACTGTTCTTGATCTACAGACTTGTAGGAGGACTCCAGACTGGGGATCTTCCTCAGAAAGGTGTTATGAGTCGAGATTAGTTAGGCAAGTGGCAGAGTGAATGCATAAGCAGTGATTTTGCATAATGAGGCGTGTAAAATCCCACTGGAGGTTGTTAAAACAGCAGACAGGCTGTGGTAAACAAGGAGAAAGGTAGGCTTTGAAAACAGATGGCTTTGAAAACCTGGCAAAGCCATGTTTCAGACTTTTAAAAATTGGTTTCGTTAGTGCAGGTTATTTTTTAAAATTCTACATGCATATTTTAAAGTTCTGGTTTAATGAAAAAGTTCCGTTGGTAATTGAACATCAGTTTACACCCTGCTGTAAACAAGCTAACAGCCAGATGTGATGGACAGCTTGCACAGAGCCCAGAACTGTTCTTGTATATTTGGATTCAAATACATGATTTTGGTTTCAGGCTGGGGCAGGTTTGCTGAGCGGGTGCACGACGGTGTCTGCCCCTCCTGGCTAAATACACCCCCCGGGAGCTCCCTGCTAATAACCAGAGCTGCTCTGGAAGCTCTCTCCCACATCTGTCCTCATTTCCTCCAGGAAATGGGTCTGACCCCCTACTTACCTTTCTGGCCTCACCTGTATCACTTCCAACTTCATTTCTCTTCCCTCCCAACTTATTTTCAACCATTTCTCAACTGGTGTGATTTCTTGAGTCATCTGCCTTAGTGTGGGCTGAACCCTTTGCCTGGAGTGCCCTTCTTTTGATCGTCCCCAAATTCTTAATAGAGTCACCCATCAGAGCCCCATTTCTAGATGTTTTGACCTCTCCCAAATGAAGATGATGATGGGCCCCTCCCAGTCTCTGTTGGTAAAATTAACTTACCTCCCAATTCAAAGCTGCCTCACCATGTTTATATATTTATTTCCAGACACTATAGATATTTGGGGGCCACATATAGTAAAAACTCCTTCAACCAAACTCCACTTAACCAGTTCACGAAACATTCTTTCTGGTTAATAATGATGATCAAAATGATAATAGCAAAGCCTTCCATAGTACTTGCTGTGTTCCAGACATATTGTAAAGCACTTTACTTCTATTAAGTCATTTAATCCTCACAACAACTCTATGAGGTAGATGCAACTCTATGAGAGGTAGATGCTATTGGAAACCCACCTTACAGATGGGGAAACTGAGGCACAGAGAGGTTAAGTACTTGCCCAAGTTCATACAGCTGTTAAGTGGCAGAGCTGGGACTTAACTCAGCCACCATCCATGGTTTTAACCACTATGCTTTACTGCCTCTCACCTCTGGGAAACATACTAACTCGTATTTTAATGATCTCTTAAAGCTACTAGGCTCCTGTCTGCTGTATCAGGCACCACTGCCCTCAACTGAGTAGAGCGCTTATCAAGAGTCAGTTTTATCTATGCCAATTGCACTTGTTATTGTGATGACATAATTTAATTATTATATAGATGGATATAGTATTATTGCAAAAAGAAAGAGAGCTTGTATATGAAAACTAAATGCAATCTATGAGCAAGTCTTCATATAGACACGTTGCTGAAAGTATTGCTGACAAATTAGGATGGATGCAATAACTGTGAAAGATTGGGGAAGGGATGGATCTATCTTCTCAGATTGCTTCTGAAGTGTCTGAACAAACGAACTGAAATCACAGATGATTCACTATGACCAGATGATATGGTGACCATCTTGGTTTTTGCTGTGGTTCTACTAAATTATTAATAGTGCTCTTTTCATGCTCTCAAGTGTCCCAGGGTCCATTATAAAATATATGGTCGCCCTCATCATGGGTATAGTCTAAAGCAAGATAGAGAAGCAAAAAACTAACCAGCAGATTTGCCTTCAAAGAAAAGCCCATGACTATTCATTAAAACCCCTGCTGTCACAGAGCTCATACCAGCCTCTGAAAGCAAAGCATGGGACCCTCCCAGCCCACTGAGAATCTGGGCTTCAGAGAAGGTCCTGGAAAAGATTGTTCTTGCATTCAGAAGGTAACTGTTCAGGAAGTTCCCTACTGGTGTGAGATATGGAGTGAGAGTCAAACTTTCTCACACACCGGAGAAAATCAGATTCCTGCACTTGAAGCAGCTTCCAGACCAAAGAACCCTGCCCTGGGCTCCAACATGCTGCCATGATGTACACCCCTCCATTAACCTGGATCCTAGGACCCACCCGGGCAAACATTCATTTGGTTTAGTGGCTACTCTGGCTTTTGTCCAGGTGTGATGAATAATACGATGGTGTTCATTTAGGGTCTGGACAGGGCAAGCATTATTATTTTGAGTTTTTGCTTTGAGTTGTTATCGAGTCATTCGGTCCATCTCCTTATCTGGGTCACATCTGGGGGCTGTCACATTTGTTCATGTTGCCACTCTTTTGAGTGCACTTTAATTCAGAAGAGCGGTTGCTTGCTTAGGTCACCTTCTGTCAAGAAAAAAGATTCTTAAGGACGAACATTGCTTGAGTGTTTATGATTTCCAGAAATGATGCCAGGTAAGTCAAGTCAGTTACCTCATTTAATCATCAACAGAACCCAGGAGATGGGTTTTTTGGTCTCTAATTTACCGATGAGGCTGAAGTACAGAGATGTGAAGTGACTTAATTATAGTCACATAGTTAGTAGGTCAAAGAGCTATGGTTACATCCAGGTCTTTCTACTTTCAAACCTTTATGCTCTTGCTTCTTCTCTTACAAGGTTTTCTCCATGCCAAGCTGTATGGCCCTAAAAAAATGCCATTGATCAATAACAAAACAGCTTTGGCATAATTATGCTGCCAGTCGGATCTATGGGATCTGACATCCCAGCATCCCCAAACGCTGTTCCCTTCTGCCCGGGCTGGCGTGTGAGCTAGCACTCCATGGTGCACGTCCTCTTTCCTGGAACACACTCTAAGTGCCTCGGGAGCCAGGACCATCTTGACTTCCTTCAGTTCTCTTTTGCTAAGTGGTGTATCCAGGGGCTGAAGAGCATCAGACCTTCATCCATCTCTGATTGGGCAGTAGGGGGCTTCGAACAAACGTCTTTGTCTAGTGCGTGGTCAGACCAGCTAGGAGACGTGGTGACTGTTGTACAGATGAGACTGGGATGGAGGAGGGCAGGGACTTAGTCGTCCACAGCAAGAAAGCGTCACCCCAAACCTGCTGTCTGGGCACTGCTGCAGACCCCTGCCCTGAGACGTGTGGTTCCCTGGATTTGAGGCCTGGAATCCTCTTCTATGTGTCTTTAGCTTTCAGTATCTGAAGCCGGAGCTAGATTCACACCCATCAGAGGCAGGATTCTGGGATGTTCTCTCAGTCATGGCTTCTCCCCTCAGGGGGCCGGTCTTCATGGCACCCCGGGATAATGACAATTTTCTGAGTCCCAAGTTCATTCCCTGCCCGCCTTGTGCTTTTTCATGCTCTGATTTTCCAGCCAGGTTAATATTAGTTTCTCTGCTAGATGAAGTTTTTTCATGGAACCTCAGAATTCCACCCCAAAATCCAGCACAGGAACCCCGGTGACTCTTTGTCTGGAGGTGGCCTCGAACAGAACCATAGGTCCCAAGCACAAAATCCTAGGCCAGTCTCCCCGTTCCCTAGGGATGTTATAAGCATCTGGAGCCCTGATTCATTCTTGGAGAGAGATTCAGATCAGCTTGCTTTCAGTAAATAGAATTTACACCAAGTTGCTTCTGTATAATTGTTTGCTAACTGTATTACTCACCACCTGTGGGCAAAATACAAAAATCCCCCAGTTGTACCAAAGGAAACTTGATCATCTGAGTTCTTGGGCAAACCCAATGCATGTGGCAGATGGAAACCCTGGGAAAATGGAAACCCCCACAAGGGGTACTTGGGGAGGAGGGGTGGGAAGATCCCTGATACCTTCCAGCTTGGATGTCCTAGAATTCTGTCATTACACTTTTTGTATATATAAATAAATAAATAAATAAATATATATATATATATATAAAATATCTGGTACATGTGTACTGCCATCCATTCTGATTGAGCCAGTGTTTGTTCTATTTGGTGGGATATTCTGAATATCCCCTCAGTCTCTGGCCTTTATGGTTAATTGTACTGATAACGTCTCTGAATAAATCACTCAAGGGACATCATCTTCCAGGAACTGTGTGAATTGACTTGAAGATTCCATTCAAGTGTTTTCTGAAGTACTTCCATCATAGAGTTAATGACAGTATAAGGTCCCCGTTGCAGGTAGTGTTCGTTCTCTCTGGCTAGTGTTACGCCAATCTGGGTAGAGTCACTAGAATCCCCCAGTTCATGGACCATTTCAAGGTCCCCAGACATTTTGAATCCTCCTCTTAATGGCACCTTTGCCTGTATCCTGTAACACATGTTTCTCAGGATGTTCTGCTCTCCATGAGGGCAGGGCCCCCCTCCTCTGTATCCCACAAAGCCAGGCTCATCATTGGTGACCCACAGTTACTAGGGGATTGACTTATTTCAGAGGAATAGATTTAAAAAAAAAAACTTGAGGGAAACATTTGTTTGGGATGTTTGTTTTCAGAATTACATTATAAATCTAGGTGATATGGTCTCTCAGCAGCCTGTCCTGTCCTACTTTTTAATTTTTAAATTTACCCCCTGCTCCATGAAGCGTCACGTAAGAGAGAGATTCTCCTGCTCTTACTAGTCAGACTCTTGGTTCTGCACAACTCACACCTCTGTGGCTGGCACTGCCCGCTGTGATGTCTGTTATTCTCTATGCTCCTGACTTCTGAGTTTGAAGTTCACTCTCTCGTTGTTGGCCGTGCCCTTTGCCTGAGGCTTTATACTTAGCACAGACTTTGTGGCCATGGCCTTGAACCCTCCATGAACCATGGTCTCTCTCTTCTCTCCAGCCAGGATGCTTCAGTCTGCTTAAGGAAGACACTTCTCCCACCTCAGTCCAGTTCCTGCATCTTTTATCTCTTTTTCCTTCCCAGACCTGCCATGTGGGTAGCCCTCCCGCTGGGCTAACATAGCCCTCCATGCCTGACCTGAATATTAAGAACACATTTTGCAAACATTCCTGGTGCAAATCTCTTCGAGTAAGGTTCAGAGGAGATTTGGCGCAGAAGAGAGGTCTGTGGCAATTTCCATGAAGAACTTGGAATCAAAAACCAAGGTTGTGTACGTGTCGGATTTGTCCTAAATAGCACTTGGGACCTCTCTGATGAACCATCACTTTCTTGGAAGGGCAGCCATTTACAATGACTTCTTGTGCTGCCTTTGACTCATACTGTAATCGAAGAGAAATCACACAGAGCTGTGTTCTGTCATTTGTCAGGCAAAGGGATATCAGGAGAGACAAAATGATAGGTGAGAATGTTAGCATCATCATTTGGAGACTCTTGGTGTTGATAACTTAGGATGGTGAAAGTGGACAAAGCTTTTTTCTTATACTAGGTAAGAATGTACTTAAAACCCCCAAACCTCCTTATTGAAACATAATACACATAAAATACATGTAAGTGTATAGCTCTCTATAGTTTTACAAACTGAACATACCAATCAGTACTCAGGTTAAGATAAAAAGTGGTCCCAGCTCCCCAGAAAACTCTCGTCATTGGCCCTTCCAGTCATTACTAACCCTCATCCCCAGGGCAACCACTATCCTGATTTCTAACAGCAGAGATTACTTTTGCCTGTGTTACTGCTTTATCTTAATAGATAAAGATATGGTACATGTACCATATGGTTCATGTATCTATGGTCCTATGACATGTACCATATGTCGTAGAACCATACATATTCTTGTGTCTATCTTCTTTTGCTCAACATTATGTGTATGGGATCCATCCATGTTGTTAAGAGTAATTGTAAATGACTCAATTTTTAAAAAAATAATTCACAATATTTATTCTTTTTTTCTTTTTAAAATAACAGCTTTATTGAGACATAATTCACATATCATAAAATTCCCCCATTTTAAAGTGTACAATTCAGTGATTTTTTTTTCCCCTAGGATTGTACTACATTTTTTTTTCAGTTATACATTTTCAGATTCTTTTCCCATTTAGGTCGTTGTGTAATATTGAGCAGAGTTCCCTGTGCTATACAGTAGGTCCTTGTTGGTTATCCATTTTCAGTAATTGACTCCATTTTTAAACCACTTGAACGGTGGGATTTTTAAAACTATGAGAGAAAAATTATGTAATTTTTATCGTTTATTGACACCCAGTGGATAACGTTCTTCAATGCATATAAGCACTTTAATATCTGAAAGCTATTGTTCTCTTGGTTGCACAAACCTTATTGTTAGGAGACATTAGGACAAACACCTGAGTGTTCTCCATGGTTGTATGTTGGTTAAAGTAGCAGGGATCAGCCGTAACGCCCAAACACAAACCCCATTCCTCCTGGATGCGCTCTTTTGCAATGTAGTCGTTTTATACTCAGGAGTGAGAGGACGTGGGCAGGGTTCCCTGTCTTGATCTCCATAAACCTCCACTTGGATGAAAACAGTCAAACCACCTGCTCAGTGCTTTCGCTTATATGACCTCATTCATTCCTCACAGTTGCCCCATGGGAAAGCCCTCGGCCATCCCATTGGACGAGGGAGCTGAGGCTCTGAGAGGTGAAATGGCTTGTCCAGATTGCACAAAAAGTACTAGGGTTTAACTCTTCCCACTTCCTCATTTTGTCTCCCTGTAGATGATACCTCTGAGCGCCCCATGTAACAGAGAGCTGATAAAAGCCAGGGACTCTCAATAGGAAGCTTGAGTTTTCTGTAATCAGCTGTTAAAACCCAGAGAAGGGGCAGGCGTCTGAGCCCGAGCCCAGGGAGAGCCAGCTGCTGTCATGCTGAGAGGCCTCACAATTTCCACCTCTGGGCCACCCAGCAGCCTTGAGCTGGTCAAATCCTGCCCCTCTACAGGACTTGTCCCTTCCACCTCTCTGGCAGGGGTGCAGGTGGTCAGAGGGACAGGCAAATTGGCCAGAGGAGAGACAGAAGGCTTGGTGACCTGGCCTGCGTGCTGAGAAGTGCAACAAGGCAGCAGCTGGGCCAAATTTTATGACGATTGGGAACCAGACAAGAGCAGAGTGAAAGTGTTAGTTCTTTGTTCATTCTCACGAGGGGCTATTAGGGAAGAGAATGTGGTTGGCTATACAAACCCCGAGACCTAGTGCTTTTTTTTGTAATAATTCTCCAATCATGTCTTCTGATCTTGAATTGCAACTTGCTCGTTTTGGCCTTGACTGCTGGAACGGCCTTCCAGTAGGCGGCTTCCACTTTGGACCTCCTCTGTCCAGCTGACCTTGTCGCCCTGGTGAAAGGCAGACTTCCCTGCTCTCCTCCATGACACCTTGTGGCCATTCCTTCAGCCCATGTCTTTAGTTTGGCATGCGCTGGCCTCCAGAATCACCTCTGCCAACTTCCCGTTTGCTGAAACCACCCCTATGTTCCAATCATGCTGAACTACTCTCCATTTCTCCAAAGTTCTGTGCCCGTTCACACTTCTACACTGTTTGCAATAGGTAGGTTCTGCCCATGACTCCCATCTACATACTCCTTCGTGGGATAATGCATTTCCGCTTCTAAGATTCAGCCTGGTCACCCTTCTTCTGGTAGGTGGTTCCCGATTCCCATTAGAGTTGGCCCCTCTATTCCTCCCTGTGATACCCATGCTTCCTAATGTCTAGTTCCTGGGCACTGTGTCAGTCTGCCCCTCCATTACTTTCTCCTTCTAGATTATCTGCTCCCAGCAGGGTTATGAGCCACTATTCAGTAAATGTTTTTTGACCTAATTGGCACAAAGACCCATGGTGCCGGCTTGAGACAGGCGGAGGACATACAAGGTGCCTTGTGGGGAAAGAACTCAGGCCAACTGAACAACTGTACCCCAGAAACTCTTCTGGGCAGAGGCCATGAATCCTGGAGGTCTCCCCACGTCAGGCCTCAAAGCTTGCCGTTTGGGGCATGTATGAGCCCTGCACTCTATTAGGAGAATTTGCTCTATCCCTGGGGTTAATGGATCCATTCCCTGTAAATGGAGCCTGGTGTCCAATACACTTTGGGGCGGTGAGGGGGGGTGGGGAGAAAGACAGCAGCAAGGGGAGGGAGGAAAGGATGTGCCATTGGAGTTGGTTAAACAGCCGACAGCTGCACTGACTTAATTGGGTTTTATTCTATTTGATCTTGGATAAAGAGGATTTTTGAGAGTCCATTTTCTCTTCGTAAGTGTTCCTGCTAAAAAAAAAAACAAAAACCCATCCTAATGTCTGCTCAGTTCCCAGATCCTTGCTAGCTAAGCTCGCTACACACGGGGGCAGTAGTACACCACCAACCTGCTCAGAGGCACCCACGCGAGCTGGTTTATGATTCTGAAGCATTCACCGGGAATTTTAACGCTAGTTAAAAATTTTTCCATTTCATGTTCATCAGCAAGAAATATCACTTAAGACAAAGTTGGAAATAAATTAAGCAGGGAACCACATAAAGAGGTTTATATGTGCTTTTCTGCCATACTCTGTGAATTTTTATACTTTGAATGTTTTCAGACTGGATCCCAAACCCCCCTAGTTTGCATCCAGTTGGGCCCTAAGGCTATTCTCATCAACTTGATGCTGTTTCCAGGAATTCCAGATCAAGATGGAAAATCTCTCCGTGTCAGCTCATGGCTTTTGAATGCTTAGAATGTGCCCGGCCCTGTCCCATGGATGGTCCCATGTGTTATTTCAGGAAGTTCACATCATTAGCCTTCTACACCAGAAGAGGAATCAGGCTCAGAGGGATGAAGTGCATTGGTCAAGGTCACACAGCTGAAAGACGTAAAGGAACTTTAGTGCTTGTTCTCTGAAGCCTGGGAAGGATGCTTGTCTTGTTCACTAATGTATTCCTAACACTCAGGGCAATGCCAGGCCACATGATTGACACTTAATAAATATTTGTCAAGTGAGTCAATGGCTGAAGAGTTTGTTGACTCTGAGCACAGCTCTCTTTGGACCGTGCCGTGCTTAAGAAAGGGGTCAGCGGTCCTGCAAGCATCTCTAGTGGACGCTCTCTTGCTGTGGCAGCCCTTGGACTTGGGAGGAAAGTCCCTCCCTCTAGGAATCTCTGCAGACCCACATTCCAGAATCAGGAGGCTGGGGAGGGAGATCAATGCATCCTAAAGAGCCGTTTCTTGCTGAACAAATTCCCTGTGAGGCGAAAGGAAGAAAAGAGCACAGTACGGATTCGGAGTGTCAGATTTCATCCTAAGTAAATGGTGTGGAACTGGGTGATAAGGAGCCGTTTGCTAAGAGAGGAGAGTGTTTTGATTCCAACCATCCAAACGACGGAAATATTCTGGGATGGGCAGGAAGAGGCTATACCCCAAGGGCACATTCCTGGGTGGGGCAGAGGCTCAGAATGGGGGAGTCACTGAAACTTGAATGATCTGCTTGGAACCGGGGTCCACCAGTGGCCCCTGGTTCACACACTCTGTTCCGTCCTACCTGCCTCTCTGCCCTGTGCTGGGATAAGACACCTCGGTGGTGGAGGATGGAGAGCTTGGGTGGCCAAGAGAGTGGTAGGGATCTGAGGGGCTGAGAAGCTTGCTGAGCTCTACTTCGAAGAGTGATCCAGGATCACTGAGAGCCCCGGAGATTATGGGAATATCTCAGAAAGGGGAGATGGTGTGAACCAGGGTCCGTGACTGGTAGACCTTTGTGCTCTTAAAAAAGTTTGTAAATTCAACATGCTCTTCGTGGTGCCCATTTACTGAGAGGCACTACAACTTTTAATAGGAATGGGCCAGTGTGCTTGTCTTGAGGGAGCTGGGCAGACTCACTCCACAGGCAGGCTTGGGAAGGATAGGACCCCATAGAGGAGACCCCATGGAAGTAGATACGTGAGTTGGCCCAGAATATAGAAGAAGGGGAATGAATCCTTGGTCCTATCAGCAGGAGGACAGAGGGCTCAGCTACCCAGCCCCAGGTGGAGAAGGGACTGTGCAGGGCTCCTTGATTCCCTGATGGGCATGCACTGTGACTCCGGTCTCAAGGGGGTCTCACAGGTGTCTGGTGGTCTGTTATCAGTCATTAGGTGACACTGGAGCCTCATAAAACAGCAGGTATCTGGGCCTCTTGGTGGATGGAGCCAGGCTGGTTTCCGGCCAGCTTCTTTTGTTTGCCCCCCAAAACGGATGCTTATTCAAGCTTCTTGTAAAGTGGGTGTGGGTAGGTTGGTAAGATCTATGGGAACCAGCCCTGGTCCTGGAACAGAGATAGAGGAGATGACTTCTCCCTCCATCTTTCTGGTCCTTTCTATTGCTATAGGTTTCCTATTGCAAAGACTCAGTCTTTGATCTCCAGAACCTTTGCTCTTGATTCTAAGTTTTGTTAATTCCACCGTGCTAGTTAATCTTTTGTGACTGGGCCACAGAGTGCTCAGATATTTGGTCAAACAAATATTCTGTGTGTGTCTGCGAGGGTGTTTTTGGATGAGATTAGCATTTGAATTGGTGGCCCAAGGAAAGCAGATGGTCCTCCCTGATGTGGGCGGGCTTCATCCAATCTGTTGAAGGCCTGGATAGAACAGAAAGGGCGACTTGACTCTCCTGCCGGTAAGAGGGACTGTCTCCTGCCTGACTGCTGAGCTGAGACATTGGTCTTTTCCTGCCTTTGGACTTGAACGGAACCATTGGCTTCTCTTGGATCTCGAGTTGGCCAGCTTTTGGACTGGAACGTACACCATCACCTCTCCTGGTTCTCAGGCCTCTGGACTCGGACTGAGTCAAGTCTGCTTGGGTCTCCAGCTGGCCAACTGCAGATCTTGGGACTTCTCGGCTTCCATAATTGTGTGGGCCATTCCCTTCCATTTTTTATAATAAGCCTCTTTACATGTATATCCTGTTGGTTCCGTTTCTCTGGAGAAGCTTGACTAATGCCTCTACTTTGGAAATGCTTTGTGATTCTGTGTTTTCTCTCCCATTCTCACAACCATGTCCACTGAACCCATGTGAGCCAAATTGCTTTGACTGAAGTGGGGTGAAGAACTCAGTACTCTGCTTGCCGTCCTTCCTGCCAGCCCTTTCTCCCTTCTAAAGATTCTTTGACTTCATGAAATACGGTTTGAAAGTACTGGCCTACAGTGTCAAGACCAACTTTTATCCTGATATTCAAGTCAAGCAGGATCTGGCCCCTGGGGACTCTCTAGCACATCGTCTGCCATGCATACCCTGTGTCGGGTAGACACATCTCTAAACACACCATATTCTGCTCTTTTGCACATGCTACTTCCTCTACCAAGAAGGCCCTCTTGTACCCACGCTATGTTGCATCCAGCGAGCTCTTTCCCATCCTTCAAGATGAGCTCAAATGTCATCTTGTCTGTGAAATCCATTCTGACTGCGGGCAGAGCTTGTCACCCTCTCCTCTGGTTCCCATGCCAGTGATCCCGTTGGAGTGTCATCATCAGTGTGCTTTGCCTCCCACCTGCCTCCCTCTGCTACAAGTTCCTGGAAAGCCAGAGCTATTTCTCTGGTGCTCCGAAGAGTTCTCGATCACTTAGTCAGCGCAGGTTCCAATCTGCCGAATGAATGAACAATGACTCTACTGTCTGTGTCTGACTATAACTAGATTTTCAAAATATTCGTCAGTGAGACAACCGCAGATCCTTTAATCCTAAAGGTTTATCCAGATTCTTTGACCTAATTCTTTAATACCGCATCATCAGATAATTCCTTGTGAGCGGACCACGGTAATGTCAGCAAATACCGTGCTGAATTTCACCTCCACCACAGCGTGGGGAGCTTGGAGTCCTTTCATGAATGCACAGAGAAAGAGAGAGATCTGAAGATTAGCATTCTTATAATGAGCAGGAGAGAAACAGTCCTCCAAATTGCTCAAGTGCTATCAGTAGAGCATCTCTAAGCAGAGACGTTCTGCTTAAACGGCAGTGAGAGATGGCAGGTTTCACAGGTTGGTCATGGGGCAGTTTGTTAATTTCACAGTTTATAAAAGATTAACGGGAAAGGAAATAAGTTACAGCTACAGTTACCTGATTGCAGGAAATGCTTTGTCTACAGCACAACCCAGAAGAGACTAGTAAGGAGGATAGAACACTTTCTTCGGAAATAGGGTTTGACTTTATTTACGTCTGACTTTAGAAACAATGGGGATTCCTAGCCAGGGAGACTTTGCCCCAAGTCTGGAGTGTGGGTCAGAAGACCAATGATCCCCTATTTTAACGGGAATCCAGGTTGGGAGATCCTGCTCTTGAGATCTCTGTGAATGAGGAGGATACAAATTGACTTCAGTTCTCTGAAATCTGAGAGATGCCTTGGATCACCTCTGCAGGTGGTTTCTGAGTCCTGAGATCATGGCTGTCAGGAAGGGTCTAGAGTCCAAGGTCCAAGGTCTGTCCTGAAAGAGTTCTGAGTGCCATTTTCTAACAAATATTGAAATGCTTACTCAGTGGGGTATGTTTACTTCCCTTTCTGCCTCTTCATATTCTCTGCCCTCTCACATTCTATGCCCAGGAAGCTCATAAAAGACCAGTCATGGCCAGTAGGCCCTCTCAGAACACCCTTGAACTTGACCACTTAGCCCTGCCTTTACCTATTAATCTATCACTTGTGTAACCTTTTAGGCAAGCTGCTTATTCTTTCTGTGCCTCAGTTTTCTTAAGTATAAACTGGGGGTAAGGGTCAGCCTTTCAGGGTCTGCCCTGAGGATAACATGAGACTATGCATGTCAAGTTTTTGCAACTGTGCCTGGCATTAGGTACAGGTTGTTTCTACAATTTACTGCACAGGGCGTGGAACATAGTAAGTGCTCAACAAACATTAGATCAGTGACTGAATGGCTGAATGAATGATTTGGGTTCAGGGTTCATGTCAGTAAGGGAAGGAAAGCCTAGTTCTTACCGGTGACAGACAGAAGCCATTCTGATGCTATTGACTGTGAATCAACCCCAAAGCAGTAGATTGCTCTCAGCTGGGAAAAGGCAGGCGCTGCCTCTGTGTCCTGGTGGAGCCTGCAGACGACTGGGCAGGTCTGTGTGCCCTGGAGACCACCAGGGAAGGAGGGGAGGCTAGTGGCTGAGAGAGGCATGAAATCCCATTTCACACCTTGACTGGGACTGAATCCCAAGACAATACCAAGCCCTGTACTTTCCCTTTAGAATTGATTAATGCTTCCCTGAATGAGGCAGAGAATCCTAGCCTTTCCTCATATTAGGGGCTGAATTGTGTCCCTTCAAAATTCATATGTGGAAGCCCTAACACCCAGTACCTCAGAGAGGGACTATATTAGGGGATAGGACTTTTAAAAGTGATTAATTAAAATGAGGCTGTTAGGATGGGCCCTTAATCTAATCTGACTGGTGTCCATATAAGAAGAGGACATTTGGATGTAAAAAGGGACACAGGGGCGCAGGTACACAGAGGAAAGACTGTGTAAAGACACAGAGAGAAGACAGCTCTCTGCAAGCCAATGGACCTGGCTCCCCACCCCTTGCTGGGGGGCCCCCACTCTTCACATCTGGAGAGTGTATCACACACCTTTAGTGTCCCAATTCACACACTCTCGTCCCCCATTCATTTTTAGCCACAGCTATAGTGGAAAATTCCTGAGTGGGCTTCCAGCTGCTCACCCCAAGTGCCCACGATGGCCTTTCATTTCTACCCCTAGTGTTTCACAGCCCCGATGCTGGTGGGAGCTCACTCATCAAGCTTATATGCTCAGCATGGACGTGAGGCAACACTCAGATACATGCTTCCGTCTTGACCTTGGGTGGACCGTTCTGGGAGGTGTTCTGTATACTCCTCTGTAGGTCTCAGGTGGGACTGAGCCCCAGATGCACGTGGCAGTGACCTCAATAATACACCCATGGATGGGTTTTTCCTTCTTCCTTCACCATCCCCGGCCCTTTGCTGCTGCTCCCTGAGATTCTCTCACAGATAAGCTACCCACACCCCAGCCTCTGTTTTGGGAGGAACCTAAGCTAAGACAAGCAGTGACAAAAATGCCCCACTCTGACCTCACATTTCAGCTGTGTCTCAAGTTCAACGTTGCCTTGTTCTTTGGCTGTTACTGAGCACTTTAATAAAGCTGACTGTTTGCTCCCGACTCTCACCTCCTTGAGTCCCTTCCCCCTATGTTAGACTCTGGTGTGGACGAGGTGGAGTCTTGCACCCCTAGTAATCTCTATAAGATAGTAGGACTGGGAAGATTCATAGTGATCAAAAAGGATAGCACCCCCTAAAGAATTCTGACTCAATTATATTTATTTCAGTCAAAGGATTTATGTTATATGTTATATGTGGTCCCAAAAGGTGTATTCCTTGGCACTGAAACACCACACTGGACTTGAAACACCAAGTTTTAACACATTAATGTACCAAAAGATTTCACTTCACTTAGGCTTATGGAAGATGGAGTCGTGATGTCATATTGTGCAACTACAGAGCCTGTCAATCTAGGTCTTTAGGATCCATATGGTGAATGTGGGTGTTCATTCCTTTATTATTTTTTAAAATGTATTTACTTATTTATCTTATTTATTTTTGGCTGTGTGGGGTGTTTGTTGCTGCGCACAGGCTTTCTCTAGTTGTGGCGAGCGGGGGCTACTCTTCGTTCAGGTGCGCGGGCTTCTCATTGCGGTGGCTTCTTTTGTCGTAGAGCACGGGCTCTAGGCATGAGGGCTTCAGTAGTTGCAGCACTCGAACTCAGGAGTCGTGGCTCGCAGGCTCTAGAGTGCAGGTGTGGTGCTCAGGCTTAGTTGCTCTGTGGCATGTGGGATCTTCGCGGACCAGGGCTCGAACCCGAGTCCCCTGCGTTGGCAGGCGGACTCTTAACCTGCCAAGTACCGTTCCTTTATTTTAAAAAATCCTCTTTTGTAATTAATTACAATGAGAAATGAACTTTTACCCTGTTATTGTCTATCATGTGCCTCCTGCCAATGAACATGGTTTCACTTCATGGCTTACTTTAGTTTCAGTCGTGAAACTTGAAGAAAGACTGCACCATCTTTAAATATTAATTCAAGTGCATTTCCCTGGGGCACTAAACCTTCTGACATCTGGACTCTTTCTACTTGGGAGACAGTTTTTGGATTTTCAATTCAAATGAAGCTTAGCTCATATATATACAATCTTCCCTTTTTATGCTGGGAAAGAATCCCTGTTCTCATATTAGCCCATTTCCTGCCAAGGAAAAGAGAGGCTGCCAAACCTTTAGGAGATAAAGATTCCAGACCAGCACAACAGCTCTTTGGTATTCCTTTCCAAATCATGCTTCCTGAGATGTCACTGAAGGTGAGCTAACATGTGTTAGGAACTCATCATCACAGGAAGGGCTGTTCGAGATTTAGCCCTTAGTCCTGTGCATGGTACCTGACAAAGGCTCAATAAGCCTCTCTTTGGATATTAAGGGAATTATACTCCATAATCACCAGGCCAGGCATCTTTGAGTGAATCTCTGAGAAGTGCTGATGTGTGTGTGGCTTGAGAGCTTGCTTGGTGCTGGTTGACGGGATTCCCCCACCACTGTGCCTCCTGGGGGGACCCTGAGCACCTCCAATGTTCTTCTGTGATCAGAGCCAAGGGACTCCCAGTGTGCCCAGGAAAGCGCGACACGTTTCCTAGGAGACCTGACAGTTCACACACACACGGTTTGCTCAGCAGGGAAATGCATCCGCTCAACAAGAATCCCAACATCTCTCAGAGCAGGAGACGCTACCCTTCAGCAAGGCCCCTCCACAGGGTTGCAAGAAGCCCAGCTCTCTTTTCCTCACTGGCAATTGCATTGCTGTTTCTTGCCCATTGGCACCTCCTGAAATATGTCTCCTGGACACAGTTCAGGCTTGGTTTGGTTCACCCTTTTCGATTCATTTCACGCACAGCTTGAGCCAAACGTGGTTGGTAATTTTTCTGTATTCCCTCAAGCCACGTCCCCAGCCAGCATCTGTAGTAATTGCTTGATCTGGAGGCAGGAGTCTACACTCTGGCCTGTTTCTTTCCACCAGTTCATTATAAACACCTTAGTCAACAGTTAGTCCATTAACTGGGAAAAGTAAACCCTTCCGGGCACGCCATGTGCCCCCCTCGCCCTAGCTTTCAGTTTATACTTGAGATTCTATTTCCGGCTTACCTGCCTGCGGATTCCTCAGTTTCTCCCACAGTCCCTTCTCCCACAAGGATTAATTTGCTCGTTCATTTGTTCATCAGACATTTACGGGTCACTGAGCTTTGTGAAGCCTGAGATGAATCAGACAAATGCCGTGCCCTTGAGAAGTTCACAGTCCAGGGAATAAGAAAGACACAAATACTGAAAATTATAATCAGTGTGATGGACCTATAAAAGTGGGAAGGCCAAGAGTCATGGGGCAGACAAGTAGCTCTGAACAAGTGTGCTGGAAAGGTCCTCTTGAGGAAGTGGGATTTTTAAGGGCAGAGAGTGAGCCGGAGTTAACTGTCTGGAATGGTAGGGTTGGGGAGAGTTACTAGAACATTTCAAGCTTGTGAGATGTAGCCTGGGGAGATGATGACAGTTAAGGTCTGGAAGGCTTGAACTCCAGGAAAGGAGATTGTATTCCACAAAGAACTTGGACTGTACTCCAGACAGCGGAACCACTGGAAAGCTCCGTAGCAGTGGAACAATGATCTGGTCTCTGGTTTGGAGGCTGGGTTGGAGGGGCTGAGACTGGATGTGGGTAGGCAGGTCCCCTGATGGTGAAAGCATCAATGGAGCACAAGCTGTGAGCAGAGCAGGGGAAGGGAGCGTGGAGAGAAGGTGTTGATTGAGGGGGTTTATTGGACAGTTGGATCCCTGGGGGCATGGAGATCAGGTGGCTGGGGATTGGGGGCGGTGGCGAAGACAGTGGCTGAATTCCTATCGGCGTCTGGACTTCAGAAATCTCACAGATAGCCACAATGACTGCCACATCCACTTCTTCCACAGACTCCCTCGAGGACCGTTCTCCTCAGCCCTGTCCTTAGCCCCTCCCAAAAGCAAGCCCACCTTCTCCTTGGGCCAGTCTCAGGACTTCTCCCGACACCCACCAATGATGGTGTGTCCCTTCTCTTAGACTCTGGAGCTCGCTTTCTGTACAAATATTGCTCTTTGGCAGAGTTGATATTGCTTTTTATATTAACAATGAACTTGGTCACCAAAAAGTAATTAGCATAAGAAGACTGAATATTATTAGGGGCCTCATTAATTTCACCAAGTTTATTTAGATTGCAGCAGGATGTCAAATCAATAATGATGACTAATTAAGGAAAACACATCTGATTATGTTAAAGCACATGGAGGGCGTGGCACAAAGGCTGCAGTGGGGAGGAGGGTGGGCAGTTTCTGGTAAGCAGAGGTGGTGCCTCCTCTATTAAATGGAGGACACCAAAGGTGAGGACTTCACGGTCTGATGTGCTAGGTAGGTGGCCTTGCTGAGTTAGGGAAATGGTTGACTATAGCCAACTTGGAGTTTGAAGTGATAATTCCAGAATAACCAGTGGCCTGAGAACCCCACCTCATCATGAGACGTCCCCCTACTCTCTCTGAGACTGGATTAGGGGATTGTGGACTAGGGTGAAAAATAAGGAATCAGACCCAGCTGGTTTTGAATTCTGGTTCCTCCAGTTATATCTATGCAACTATGGGCAATTCACATAAGTAGGGAACATAAAATTTACCTTCTAGGATGCTGTGATTTTTATTTTTAAAAAATTTATTTATTTGTTTTGGTTGCGTTGGGTCTTTGTTGCTGCGCACGGGCTTTCTCTAGTTGTGGCGAGCGGGGGCTACTCTTCGTTGCGGTGCGCAGGCTTCTCATTGCAGTGGCTTGTCTTGTTGTGGAGCATGGGCTCTAGGCACGCGGGCTTCAGTAGTTGCGGTGCGCGGGCTCAGTAGTTGTGGCTCGTGGGCTCAGTAGTTGTGGCTCACGGGCTCTAGAGCGCAGTCTCAGTAGTTGTGGCGCACGGGCTTAGTTGCTCTGCGGCATGTGGGATCTTGCCAGACCAAGGCTCGAACCCGTGTCCCCTGCATGGGCAGGCGGATTCTTAACCACTGCGCCACCAGGGAAGGCCTAGGATGCTGTGAATTTTAAATGAGGTGGCTTGGTTGCCTGAGGTAGAGAGGTATTCAGGAACTGTCCTCTCCTCCTGTCCCTCTTTATTACCTCCCTCTCCTGGAGAGGGACCAAGTGTCCCTTTGCTGGCTTAGCTCAGCAGGGGCATGGCCATGTCCCCCCTTCAGAGGCACTCCAAGTCTTCCCTTCATGTGCTTCTGCATGTAGAAGCTGCAGTCAGGAGCCCTGGGGATCGATAATTACCTATTAGAGGTGATTTTATTTCTTCAACCTCCGCCCCGCTCCCTGCTCAGAAATAGCTGCAAGCTTTGGGAGCTCCTGTCATCAGGATGTTTAGGCAGAGCCCACCAGCTTCAAACAGAACAATCTGTTTTGAGCGATGGCAGAGGAAAGAGTGGGAAGCTTGGTCTGCAAAGGGGCGTCCTTTCTTCTGCTCTCCGCCAGGGAGGGAGCCGGCTGGGCAGCTGAGAGCTGCGTTAGCAATCCACCTGAGGAGGAAAGGTTAGCGTGGCTTTTGGGTCCAGCTTGTGTGTTTTGTTTGTTTTGTTTTAAGGGAAATTGTTCTTTTGGGTAGTTGAATCGATTCCTTGGAAAGCCACGTGCAAAACCGAGAAACCCTCAGGGGATCATTTTGAAGCAAATTAGAGGGCTTTCCCCTAGGTGTCAGGAACTTGCATCGCCTTTGTATATTGAGAGCACTCCCACTTTAAAGATGGGTAAACTGAGACTCAGGAGGTTATTACCCAGGACTAGTAAGCAGCAGAGGCAGGTGAGACCCAGAGGGAACACTGGTGGGGTTTGGGGCTGCTGACATGGGCTTCTAGCACAGCCCCTCATTGCTCTACTTCCACGTCGGTCTCCCCCTGCCGGGAGGGTGCGCTAAAAATTAGGTGTGTGTCCTGCTCATTTCCAGGGTGCTGACACCTAAGTGCTCGCTTGGCACCTGTGAGGGGCCCAGCCACTGTTTGTTGACTGAATGAGGAGATAATGGCCATAGGAATCCAAGATCCAGATGTGTGCTCTGAACGAGAGCCCAGAGCCCTGCAGCACAGGAAAGAAATCAAAGGCCAGCATGGCCCCCACTGGGGGGAGTGGGCGCAGGGGGCACGTGTCCTGGCTGAGTGCCTGTGCCTGACAGCCCTGCACGGAACCCTGGGTATGCAGTCTCGTCCACCCTCAGAGCAGGCATGTGGGGAGGGCAAGGTTATTCCTGTGATAAACGAGAGGAAACTGAGACTCGGACAGGTTTTCCAGCTCGCTGAGGGTGAGCCAGGGAGAAAAAGAGCAAGCCACGTTGTTCTCTCCAAATCCCGTGCTTTGCCAACTCTGCTTCAGAAATGGAACAGAATGATAAGAAAGGAACTGGTGGACAACGGAGGCAGTTTGGGGACCTCAGAGGAAAGCGGATGGGTCTCAGACACAGAACAGGGCACTGCGGGCAACACGGGAAGTGGAGCTTTGAAGGCCACTCTGCCAGGATCGGGGGCCTCAGATTGCTGGTGTGTTCTTCCTGGGTAAGTTTCACCAGGCCTGGGAACTTGGAGAGAGTGGAGCCTGACACACGGTCACCAGTCTGCTCAGGCAGACGGAGAGGGAGGAGACAGGAGACCAGGTACCATCTACACCGTTTTCCCTGGAGCTCCTCTGCTTTGTGTCAACTCCAGTGGACAGCTTGGTGGCAGACGTTTCTTTTCTTCCATATTCTGCTTCCTTTACCAGAGGCACCTCTAGATGCTAGCTCATGGTCAGAGTGGAGACATATACCTCCCAACAAAGGTTCTCTCAGTTCAGATGTCAGCTCCATCTCCTGCTTCCGTGTCCCAATGGATCTTTCCTCCAGCATCACTGCAGGAACCCCTCATCCCAATTTTATCAACCCAAACACCTTAACGGTACATCAGGTTGACCGAAACGATCACTTCTTGCAAGGGAAGAAGCATTAAGGAATTCTTTCCCAGACCCTTTGAGTACGGAGACCTGGGCTGGTCACTTCAAGGAAGACTCAGGTCAGTTTTCTGGGTGCCCGTCTCAATCAATTTGAAAGATAAAGGTGGCACAGAAGATCACACATCTGTTTTAATTAAGATTACAGAAGGATGGCACAATTCCCCCCAAAGGGCTCAAGCCATTCCTTGCCCTGATGCACGGCTCCGCAGAGCTTGTCTGCTCTTCCAGTTGTGGAGACCCTTGCCACCAGCACAGCTAAGTGGTGGGTGAAGTTCTGGTTCATAGGAAGGGATAGCAAAGAGCAGCTCCAGGGGGTTTCAATCTCCCATCACCAGCTTTGCTCTGACTTTGTTCTTGCTTATCCTTCAGAATCTGCAAAGAGCCCAGCTAACAGCAGCCAATCTGTCCTCACACACGGCAGCTCAAGTTTCCTTCCGTCTTTGTCAATTTCACCTGCTGTGCTCCCTTCACTGGGCCCCAGGTAGAAACTGGAGCAAGTGGGGAAAAGTTTAATTGGGCCCCAAATGTGATTAACCAAGACTGGCTCGCATATGCTCTGCTGGTGTTTAGCATGCCACAAATTCTAACATGACCCAGTGGGTTCTAAAAGCCATTCTGCTTTTAATGTTCCTTGCCTAGTTTACTCAAGTAGGAATTTAAATCAAAAGGTAACATCTATATTGGGGATAACTTTATAGTTCATCTTAATATAACGGCTAATAAATGTCATGTTTTAAAGGAGCTTTTTAAAAACAATAGTTTTAACAATGTTATATACTTTTTAAGGGAATCTGGTAAGCAATTGAGGGAATCTGGTACACTGTAATTTTAGGCATTATGACAACAGAGCTACAAACATAGGGAGAGACAGTCTCAAAGGTACTGAACCAGAGCCAACACAGATATTGGGATGTCCACAGAAATAAAAATGAAGCATCCTGCCTCCCCCCAGCTCAGGTCCAAATAGGACCTCTTGGCAACAGGATTTCTTTACTGGCCTCCTTTAAATTGGAAAGACGTAAATATTAATGCAGGCTCGGGGGACCTTCTTGGAATCAACATTTCTAGTGCTCGCATTTGAGGAAAAACCCTTCACTGACTCCCTCTTGGTCGTATGAGATCACAGGAGATTCTAGCAGGGAGGTTCAGGGCATGTGAAGGGAATCGGTAGCCCTCATCTTGCCCTGGCCATGCCTCTGACATGTTCTGCACCTTCAGGTGGATCCCTTAAACTCACAGAGCTTTGTGCTCTTCATCTGTGAGATGAGGGATTTGGGCAAAGCCGTCTCTGTTATGATGTTTGGTTCTGTGCTTGTATGGCTCTATCCCACATTCCCAATGCTTTGAAGAAGAAGGACTGTGGGGCTTCTCCAAAGCCAGTATCTATTTTCAGAAGGGAACAAAACACTCACCAAAAAGCATGTGTCATCCGGCTAATTCTACACAACATCCTGGGCAAAGCAGACATGTTCTGGCATCTCTGCTAAATGTCATCTCAAAAGGGGTGAGTTTCTGATGAGCTCACAAATGCATCTTTTCTGTCTGTCTGTTCTAGAAAAATGTACTGACTTTTTATTTATTTAGTTTTAATAGGTCAAGTCATATAAGCTGGTTAGACAACCCCAAAACAGCACCAGGATACATGGAGCATGAGGGCGTTGACAAATTTCTAGGAACTTATACAATTTCTGAAATACTTCTATTAATAATATTTACCCATACAAATATAACCTAGGGAAGACTAAGCATTTCTTAGTTGACAATGCTTTTCATGCCATTGAGCATATTAAATAAACCTAATTACTTTTTAACATTTTTCACTTTACAAGGGGAAGGAACAAACTCTTTGAGATTTTCCAGGGGACCTCTGGGAAATACCAAACTCAGTTTGAGGGCAAGAAGATTTCATTTAGGACTTGATTTGGGGGAAGGCAGAGTTGTCAAAAATGTCAAAAGGTTTGAACACTTGACTAAATAGAATCATAGGTCACTGGGAAACAATACCTAGCTACCTTTTTAGCCAAAATAACAATAAAAGGTTTCCAAAGTAACTGAAGGAGATAACATGGTTATTTAAAACAAAACAAAACAAAACAAAACACCTTAGCTCTTTTAAAAGTGGGAAGACTGGGTTCTCTCACATAATCAAGGACATGATAAAGTCAACACAAAGCACAGGAAATGATTCTGATGAGACACAGAATCTTTGTTTCCTAGGCAGATTGCTTAAAAGGTAAAGAAAAAACTCTTACAATCTCTTATTAGGAACAGACCAATAATCCAAGAAAACTGTGCCGTTTTAACAGAGAAAACCAAACTCTAGTTTTGCATCAGTATTGATACTAAAGCTCCTTTAAAAAAAAACCCACATAAATAAATCCACCCAATTTTAGCTTACTTTGACCTTATGATATAAAATTTCTTTTTCAAGATTTTCCACAGACCTACTCTTTGGTTGCAAGTTACCAAAAAGACTCTGGAAACTGTTTTAAGGCAGATATTATGAAACATAATTATTATTAAAAAATACATTCTTAAAACTTTTATTCCACACGTGAGCTTAAAACACTTGGTCACTCAGAAGACGGGGATGTTTTGTTAAGTATTTATATTTATTAATATAGTCTAAATATATTATATAGTTATATATTATAAATATTTATTTATATTAATATTATAGCTACTCTTATTTACCAAAGATTTACCCAAATTATGTGGACTTGAAAAGCATTTGGGTTAGTTTCTCTCTTTCTGAGAGTTTTAGGAATAGTTAATGTATAGGAGCACTTCTTCATCTCTAATCCAATATGAATGGTGTCCTTAGAAAAAGGGGAGATTTGGACACAGAGACAGACACACAGAGAGAAGATGATGTAAAAGACGCAAGAGCGAAGACAGCCATGTGACTGGAGTGATGTAGCCACAAGCTAAGGTGTGCGAAGGAATGTTGGCGAACGGCAGCCGCTGGAAGAGGCAAGGCAGGATTCTCCCCTAGAGCCATCCGAGGGAGTATGGCCCTACCAATCCCTTAATTTTGAACTTCCAGCCTCCAGAACCTTGAGACAATACAGTTCTGTTGCTTGAAGCCACCTGGTTTGTGGTACTTCGGTACAGCAGACCTAGGGAATGAATACCGATGCCAAGCCAGGGAGGAGAGAAGTGCGAATGAATGGACAGAGGAGCTGGTGGAGGAGACTGAGAAGGAGTCAGTGAGGCAATGGCAGGAAAACCAGGCGTGATCAGCTCAGAGCCTCCCAGAGAAGGAAGTGTGCCCAAAAACGATGGAGAGAAATTCCTGCTGAGGGTCTCAGAAGGTAGGCAGGGAGATCTAGAATTTGGCAACTAAGATGTCACTGTGAACTTGTGGAAGAGCAGTTCTGGGAGAAGATGTGGAACCAGGATTGCCTGAGAAGGATGCCTGGGCCAACTTGCTTTCCCATGAGCTATACCAGCCATTCACCACCCGACTCCCATGGAGCTAAAACATACATTATATCAGTGCAGTTTGCTTGTGAGGACCAAACTGATTTATGCCTTGTTTCTGGGTCTTCTTCTTTGATTAAGGATATGAAAATAAAACCTTTCTTACAAAGAAAAAAAAGGTGTTTGATAGCAGCCTGGGGAATGGAACTGTTTATTAAGAAGAAGAAAAATGCAAAATAGAGGATAAATGCAATGAAATTACTCTTAACAAAACACAGCTCTCAAATAAACATACGAGAAAATGCTCAACTTGTAATAAAAGGAATGCAAAGTAGTGAGATACTCTTTTTCTTTCAGTGATTTGGCAAAGATTTAAATATATATGTATATGGTAATACCCTGTGATGATAAGGCTAGATGTGACGGGGCATTTCAACACAAATGTGGGAGGAGAACCTTTTGGGATGATATTTTCATGGGATATTTAAGAGCCTTAAAAATATGTATAGTTGTTGATCCAGAAATCCATTTATAGATTTTTGTTTTAAGGAAATAATTAAAGCTATATGCAAAGCCTTTATTATAGGAATATACATTTCAGTGTTATTTATATTACCCCCAAAATGAAAACAAACGAATATTCAATAATACAGACCTGGTTAAATAAGTTATAGTTATATGACTAGACAATAGAAAGTCATTAAATAATAATTTAGGAAACATTTATAGACAATGAAGATATTCAGAATGTATTAATTAGTAATAAAAAGATATCAAAACAATATTTACAGAAGGAACCAATAAAAAACTTTAAGTACCTGAAACAAAACTATACAAAATAATTACAGTAGTTAATATGGGGTAATGGGGTAATGGGTGATTTAAAATTTTTGCTCACTTTTCTTCTTTGATTTTTCTTTTTTTTTCCTAAAATGAGCATGCATTGTTTATATGTTTGAGATGAATAAGTATTATAAATAAGAATTGAGTCTGTGCAAGACTGAGAGAGAGAAGTATTAGATTCACTGAAATTTTATCAAAGGATAAGCAGTGAAGGGCTGTCTTTCTTACCCATTTTATTGATGAAGAAATTCTGGCCCGTCGAGGCAAGATACTTGCCAACATGTGGATTCTGTTTTGTTTTTTTTAAATTTTTTTGGATGTGAACCATTTTCAAAGTCTTTATTGAATTTGTTTCAATATTCCTTCTATTTTATGTTTTGGTTTTTTGGCCACGAGGCACGTGGGATCTTAGCTCCGCGACCAAGGATCGAACCCACAGCCCCTGCATTGGAAGGTGAAGTCTTAACCACTGGACCTCCAGGGAAGTCCCAACATGTGGATTCTTTTCATTCACTTTTCCCGCCATGTGAGTGTAGGACCACTCACCTGGGGAGATCTGAAGATGGCCACTTAAAGGGTTACATGAGGTAGTGGGACAGAAGTATGAACCAAGTACGAGTCAAGTTCCTGATTCACAGTCTACTTTCCCCACCGCAACATCTTCAACCATTCTGTCTTGATTTATTTCTTACATTTAGGATTTCCATTTTGAAAGGAGATTTTTCTACTTCTCAGCTCACTTCATCATTTTGGTTCAAACTCATTTCTCAATGCTTTTGAAGAATTTTCCTTCCTGGACACATTGAACATCATAGACTACAGGTGCTAAACGCTTCTTTTTGTAACCAAAGTTGTCCTCACCATTCAGGTGTAGTGATGAGTCAAAGCCCTTCAATCCAGCCAGCTGTCCCTCCCCAAAACAATGGAGTCACAAGATGAACCCCTAAAACATTGGGCAAAGGAGGAAATTTAAAAGCCCCTTACCAAAGGCAGTTAATTACTTTACTGATAATAATAAGATCAATAGCAATTGGAGAAAAACTGATGTAAATTTCAAGGATGAGGCAATAGTTGAAAGTACCAGATCAGCTACACCAAAAATTCACCAAAAATGGATTGTTCAACCATGCTCTTTAGGAAGGAAAGCTCAAAAGTAGGAAACAGACAAATGATAGAGTAGTTACATAGATCTTCAGTTTGGTTAATATGTGGTTAGCTTTGCCACATAATATATAGGCACTTGGTTCATTTCCAACCAGCCCGTTTATCTTCTGCAAATGATTTGTTGATTATAATTCTACTAATATCATCTTTCCTTTAGATCACTGTAATCAAAGGCAGGAAAAGCTTTGAATTATGTGTTCTTTCAGCAGCTATTAAAATAGCCCACCTTACTCCTTTTATGCCTAGAGGTAGGACTATGTAAGCTTTGCTGTGGTTTAGATCAAATTAAAGACAGATTTTTGCCCCATAAAAAGGACAAAACACTTTATTTTTGTGGGTTGGGATATCTGTTGTAAATATTAGCATCTACCAAATGATGAGCTGTCTCTCCTCTTTGAACTGAATTCTGGGCTAAAACTGTTTTTGAAAATAGAAATTAATTTATGTTACCAGGGGGGAAGGGTGGGGGGAAGGGATAGTTAGGGAGTTTGGGATTGACATGTACACACTGCTTTATTTTTATTTTTTGTCTTTTTTTAACATCTTTATTACAGTATAATTGCTTTACAATGGTGTGTCAGTTTCTGCTTTATAACAAAGTGAATCAGTTATACATATACATATGTCCCCATATCTCTTCCCTCTTGCATCTCCCTCCCTCCCACCCCCTCTATCCCACCCCTCTAGGTGGTCACAAAGCACCGAGCTGATCTCCCTGTGCTATGCGGCTGCTTCCCACTAGCTATCTATTTTACATTTGGTAGTGTCTATATGTCCATGCCACTCTCTCAGTTTGTCCCAGCTTACCCTTCCCCCTCCCCATGTCTTCAAGTCCATTGTCTAGTAGGTCTGCATCTTTATTCCCGTCTTGCCCCTAGGTTCTTCTGATGATTTTCTTTCTTTCTTTCTTTTTTTAGATTCCATATATATGTGTTAGCATACGGTATTTGTTTTTCTCTTTCTGACTTACTTCACTCTGTATGACAGTCTCTAGGTCCATCCACCTCACTACAAATAACTCAGTTTTGTTCCTTTTTATGGCTGAGTAATATTCCATTGTATATATGTGCCACATCTTTATGCATTCATCTGCTGATGTATGCTTAGGTTGCCACACTGCTATATTTAAAATGGATAACCAACAAGGACCTACTGTACAGCACAGGGGACCCTGCTCAATGTTATGTGGCAGCCTGGATGGGAGGGGAGTTTGGTGGAGAATGGATACAGGCACGTGTATGGCTGAGTCACTTTGCTGTGCACCTGAAACTATTATAACGTTGCTAATCGGCTATACTCCAATATAAAATAAAAAGTTAAAAAAATAGAAATGGTAAATTCTAGGGTAGCAAGAGACAGAGACCAATTGAAAGGTTTATTATTCTCCTTTTATTTTCTATAAATTGTAATGCCAAGTAGTATCTAGGTATTAGCGACATGCTAATATTATCCATAAGCTTAAAGATGAGGGTCATTAATGATCTGAATGGTCCAGGACATCAGAATTGGTCTTTAAGAGGGAATAACAGAGGGGTGCCCATCATCTGCATCCGGGCCTATGGCAACACAACCATACACAGGTGTGTAGGTTGTATCCTCCTTAAGGGCCTCTGGCTGAGGGAGTGAGTGGGAGGTGAAATTGAGGCCATGCTTAGCTGTTACCTGGAGGAAGGGATCTCTTTTGCTAATTTAAATTAATTTATTCAAGAAATATTTATTGAGTGCCTACAATGTGCTAAGTCTTGAGAATATACCAGAAACAAGCAAATGCAAAAACTAAAACAGCAACCACAGCAAAAGAGATCCAACCCTCATGAAGCCCACAGCCGATGTGGAAGTGTCAGGGGACTGTGGTTTCTCTCAGCGTGAGTTTCTACATCTGTAGAATGCGGACAGTATTATGCATATGTACACATCTGACCCAAACCAATGCTTAATGAGCATGTATTCCTTCTGTGGTTGTTGTTTTTGTTTTAATTTTCCTTTGAGGGAAATTTCTTCATGCTTGGTTCCTCTTTTTTCATCTTCAGGACTTAATGGCTGAATCCAATTTGCGAGAGTTTTTCTTCTTAGATGTCACACGGATCCAAGGCATTTAGGCTTTTGACCTTTTGAATTGACATTGTGTTCTTATAGAGGAAAGCTTGTAAATGTATCTGGATTTATCGTTTGCCCGTATCATCATTGGTCCTCTGTGTACACTAGCAGCATTATTGAGATAGAAAGATGGAGGGACGGAGAGTGTCAGAGATGGGAGGGAACTTAGGAATCACTTGTGAGTGAGGAATCTGAGGCCTGAGGAGGTTGTGACATGCATGTTGTTACAAGCTAGACAAGCGTGGATTGAGATTGGTTCTCTGTTTCTCGTCAGCGTTCTCTATGTCAACATATGACCTTAGGACTGCCTTCAGATGGTCAGGCGAGGAATGTGCATTTGGAAATAACCTTGTTCTCAGATATGAAACGTGCTTTGTGGAGCACATGGCCATGTGTGTTCCAAACCCTGTTTCTCCCCAGTCTAGAGAGTTCTCGAATTTCCTTTGCTCAACGATCAAGTGGCTGGGGACCTTTCGTGATACAATTCATTAGTTTGTGGTGGTCCCAAGCTGTAACATAAATCTCCAAAAGGACCCCTCTCATATCTTCTTCATTAAAGGAAGTCTTCCTTTGGTATTTCTCTCTGGCACTAGTCCAGGTGTGAAGGAGAGGGACCAAGAGGCAGGGGGGAGGGCTCCAGGCTTAAATGCCAGCAATCCAATTAAAGGAATGTTTAACCTTTGTAAATAAAGCCCCTGCTTAGCCTGCTTCTCAGATGGAGGGAAGAGAATGAACTGATTTAGTACGAAGCCCCCTACTGAGCGGAGAGGACTGGAGTTTATAACTTCCTTCCTGGCAGAGGGAGCTCAGCCTGCTGTTAAAAATTATTCTCCCTCGAAGGCCAGCTGGCGGCAGACGCAGGAAAACATGCAGCGCAGTAAGCCACCTCCTCAGGTGCCCTCCCTGGTGAAGGGGACTCTTTACCTCTGCATCTGGTTCAAAAGAGCCTTTGGAGGGTCCGATCCAGTGGCTTGGCTTCCATTAAGAACATGAGAAATAAAATTAAATGTAAAACAGCAGACAGTGGGAAGATGAGCAGAAAATAGAATTGAATATTTCACACACCCTTGGATGGGGAAGACCTCTGTGGTTTAGAAGCAGTTCAGGAAGCCACGCAGGAGAAGATCAGAAAGGTTCTATGTCTATGTGTGTAAAAATATCGAAGGCAAGTAAACTGAAAAATAATTGCCACGAACGTGGCATCAAAAGGCTATTCGTTGTTATTACTTATAA
Organism: Grampus griseus; assembly: GCF_964374135.1. NCBI lineage: Eukaryota > Metazoa > Chordata > Mammalia > Artiodactyla > Delphinidae > Grampus > Grampus griseus. The sequence continues at coordinate 10,615,939 of NC_139008.1, forward strand.
TAAATTCATTCATTTAACATTTATTGGGCTTGCTGCTAGAGATACAGAGATCAAAGGCTTCGAGCCCTAGGTGCCACCCTGCAGAGGGGGATAGAATCCATCAACCTTGTTTCTAAACTGCCTGTTTATTCATTCATTGGCAGTTGGGGTGTGTCTGGGGGCTTCTATGTACATATTCCCACATACTGATAAGAAAGCACTAGGATATCGTTAGGTAAATGGACAAGTACAAGAACTGGAAATTTACAAAAGAGGGAATATATTTGGTTAGAAAATATATGTAAGAGTTCCCCATCTTGTTAATAATGATTGAAGTATTATACAAATTAAAATGAGGTCGTTTTAGCCTATTAAATTACCAAACTTATTTTTTAATGATAATATCCAAAGCTAGCACAGATGTAGAGAAATAAGTAATATCATGCTCTTGTAAGTAAATGGGTTTTAGACAGTATGTTGAGAACATTTACTGAGTCTAAAATGTCCATATTGTTTGAGAGTAACTGCACTTCTAGGAACTTGTGCAAAGGAAATAATCAAAGATGCAGGCAAAGATTCATATATAAGAATGTTCATAGTATCTATATTCTCCAAAAATAAAAGCAGTTTTTAGACAGTATTTTGAGAATATTTACTGAGTCTAAAATGTCCATATTATTTGAGAGTAACTGCACTGCTAGGAACTTGTGCAAAGGAAATAATCAAAGATGCAGGCAAAGATTCATATATAAGAATATTCATAGTATCTATATTCTCCAAAAATAAAAGCAGTTTTTAAAAAAACATTTTGTTTTTTTGGGGTCGTGCCACGCAGCATGTGGGATCCTAGCTCCCCGACCAGGGATCGAACCCTGCGGTGGAAGCACGGACTCTTAACCACTGGACCGCCAGGAAAGTCCCTCCCAGAAAGCAGTTTTAATGTCCAACAGCAGGCAAGTGGACAATTAAATTAAGACATATCTGTACAATAGTTTATTTTGAGTAAAACTCATATTGAAGAATATTTAATGATAATAGATATGCTCAAGATATAATACAAAGTAAAAGAAAAAGCGGGATACACACTATATAGGAGTGGGATCTAAAAAATAAAATGAATGAATGTAATAAAACAGAAACGGACTCACAGGTACAGAGAACAAACTCGTGGTTACCAGTGGGGAGAAGGGTGAGAAGAGGAGCAAGACAGGGGAAGGGGATTAAGAGGCACAACTACTATGTGTGAAATAAATCAGATACAAGGATTAATGTACACCATGGGGAATATAGCCAGTAGTTTTTAATAATTTTATATGCAGTGTAATCTATAAAAATATCAGCTATGTTGTGCCCCTGAAACTAATATAATATTGTACGTCAACTGTATTTAAATTACAAAAAAAAAAGAAAAGGAGGGTGTTTAGCAGAATGTTGGTTATCTGTGGGTGGGGCAGGTGTGCTCTAACAGACATGGAATTCGTGGCTTCTCCTCTAGAGTGTGATGCCAGCAAATCACTTGAACTCTGTGGTTCTCCAAAGAGTCTGTGGACCCTTTGGCTTCACTTGAGGATTTTGCTTTACAAAGATCCCCACTGACTGAAAGGGGGCTTCCTCTTGAGAAGTTGAGGGGAACACACTGAAGAAAGAGATTTGAACCTAACACTGGTTTTGATGGTTGAGAAGGGTGAGCTCTGGGGCCACCAGTGCTGAGTTCCTAGGGACCAAAGATAGACAATGGTTCTGGGGTTGTAGGACCCATCTGTACCCAGCACCTAGGGACTGCAGGAACCCTGAGAGCCACGGTGAGGAAAAGAGAGGTATGGGGTCTGCGATCTTGGTCACGCACATTCAGCGCCCTTGACTGAGGTCCACCCTGAGAAGAAAGGGCCTTCTTCCTGGTGAAACTCTGATGGTTGGTTGGCAAGTTTGAGGCAGGTGGTGGGGATGTGACTTTCCCTGAGATCAGGTACCTGGCAGGGTGCTTCCAGCCCCAGCTGGGGATGAATGCAAGGAAAGTAGTAGTTGAGGCAGAGACTTGTGTATCAGTCCCTCTTGAAGGAAGCGTAGAAGTCAGATCGCCTCATGTTGGACCATGGAAGCCCCCAGGATTTTGGGCCAATTCAGGGAGAGAAGAAACTTCAAGAGGAAAATGAGACCTCCTGCTAGTAAGACATGACGAGGCTCAATTATTCGTTGGAAAAATAAAAGCAATGAGATCAACCTTACGCATTTTATGATTGTGAAGTGGTGATAGCCATTGTTCTGCAGTGAGCATATAATTTTATACAGACAAAAACAATAAAATTTAAACAACACCCCCTCCCACTCTGATGGTTAGGCAATGTGTGAGAGCGTCCCACGGGATTTAAACTTACCTGGCCGCGGGGTGAACCAGATGAGTGTGTGGGCCCTTCTACCCGATAGAGGCCCTCCCTTTAAGGATCTGAGAGTGTGTGTGGTACGTCAACCCCCTCCTGGCAGGCTCCTCACAGCTCCACCTGGGCCTTAGGGGGCATGTCAGCAGCCTCTGGGGTGTTTGGCGGGCCTGCCGGACGCCTGCTCCCCTCCCGAGAATCAGAGTCAGAGTGTTCCTGTCACGGATGGGCTACCCCTGAGCTTCCAGATGGCTCTGAGCAGGGAAATCTTAATCCCAAAGCAACAGACACCCTTCTGTACCCCAGGCACTGAATAAATCAGTGGCGATCTCCAACTCCATAATTCTAACAGAGCCATCTCTGATGGCTGTGCAATTTGCTGTCTCGTGGGTTAGCGACCGGCCGTAATTGATGAGGAAACTGACAGCACTTTGTCTTCCTTCACTACATTTGTCATTCGGCAGCTGGCTTATTCTTTATCTATTGCCTGTGACTCTCTCTCTCTCTGTGTCTCTCTCCCCCTGGGCACTTGTGGAGCAGATGTATCTCCTCCTCTCCCTACAGACAAAATCTATAAAGCCATAACATGTTTTTAATGCAATTCAGCTTTTTGAAACATGCATAATTGGAGAGTTCCAAAATAATTAGTTTATTATAGTGGGCCTGTAAAAATGAACTTGCATCTCATTTATGAGCCATTAGATCCCATGTTCTACGAGCCTGATTGCTATTAATGCCACCAGCATATAATTTAGCATACTTTATTAAAATGTGTCACAATTGAACAACTCTTGCTCCCAGCCACCACATCTCGGGGCTGGGATGGGCTGTTCTTCCCATAGCAGAATTCTTCCCATAGCAGGCCTGCAGCTTTATTAATTCATTAATTGACTTATTTAATTGTGGTGACATATACATAACATAAAACTTATTATGTTAACTATTTTCAGTGTACAGTTTGATGGTATTGAGGACCTTCAACTTGTTGTGTAACCATCACCACCGTCCATCTTCAGACACCTTTTCATCTTGTAAACCAAAACGCTGAACCCGTTCAACAATAACTCCCCGTGGCCTGAAGCTTTTGCTGCAAAATCCCCTCCCCACACCCCTGGTGAGTTGCGTTGTGAGGCCCCTTTCTGGGAGAACATATGACATTCATTCTGTTTCTTTTAGGAGCAGTTAAGCAAAGGAAAGAACTAAAGCATTGGGATGGTGAGGAAACAAAGAAGAGAAAAAAATTCAGGATGTGTAATATGGTTCAACCCATGGGTAGATGGCCGTTGTTCTAGAACGTAAGAACAATTAGCTCTTTCATGGGCACAAACTTGGATTTTTTTCAGATAAATATAATGAAAATAAAAATATTATTGCATATCTGCTACTTATCTTCCACATGTGCCAGATGTAGAACATGGAGAGGGATGAAAGAAGAGTAAGTCCTCTTCCCTCCTTAAGGAACTGTGGGTCTGGTTGGAGAAGAGAGCAGGAATTGATGAAAAGTTGTATAATACAAGAGACTACTAATAATGACTCTGTAACAAAACCCTAAGAAGGGAATTGGAATCGCCTGCAGTCCTGGAACACTGCAGGATTGTGCTCAGGGCAAAGGACCGTGGTGTGGGTGGAACAGGTGAGAATAGTTCTTCATCACCCCCTTTATGTACCCCACAGATAGCTGCCCTGGGTGGGGAGAAGGGGAAAAGGCTGCCGCCAGGTGGAACTCTGGGAAGGGGCAGTGGGCTGCAGTAGGACCTCTGTCTCAGGGTCTACCACGTGATGTGCATACCCCAAACCGTAACCCAGAGATGCTGAACATGAGATGACCTGATATCCCTTTTTTCCTGCATGGATGTCATCAAGGGGCTGACTGGAACATGACTGGGGTCTTCAGGCAGAAGCCCTGGAGCCTGGTACACAAAGGGAGATAGCAGCTCTGTCTCATTTCTTTGTGGTCTCATCACTGAAGAAGGAGAGGGCTCTCCCGCTTTTCCCTCTTAAGGGGGCAAGTTGAGCTTTGTGACTTGATGTTCTGGGCCTACACCAGGGATTAGAGTCTTTCATTTTTTGGTTTATAGAAGAAAACAGCTGGATTGCCACAAAAATGCAGTCTAAAGAGTGGAGGGGTGGGCATCTGAACTTGGGGGCACAGTGATTTCTGAGGCCAGTGGAGGATGTAGAGGTGGTGCTCCCACATGTCAACTCAAGATGGGAAGGATTGTGAGAGGGTGGCACAGGGATGCTTGGGGACTGATCCCAAACACCAAGGTCATGAGAGCCCAAAAGAAGGACACATGGGGCTTCCCTGGTGGCGCAGTGGTTGAGAGTCCGCCTGCCGATGCAGGGGACACGGGTTCGTGCCCCGGTCCGGGAAGATCCCACATGCCGTGGAGCGGCTGGGCCCGTGAGCCATGGCCGCTGGGCCTGCGCGTCCGGTGCCTGTGCTCCGCAACAGGAAAGGCCTCAACAGTGAGAGGCCCGCATACCGCAAAAAAAAAAAAAAAAAAGGAGGAGAAAGAGGAGGAAAACAGAGAGGGCAGCTGAATATCCCTGGCTGTGACCCTGGTTATCATTGTAATTTTGTGTAAACAATTTCTGAGCCGCCACTTTCTATACCTATGAAATAAAATGATGGGATTGTACTAACTCTTTTCTTCCAACAAAATTTTACATAGAAGCCCAATATATATGACAGATACCAGTGGGCTACTTAGATTGAAGAGGTGGTGAGTGTGTGTGGGGTGTGTGTAGGGGTGTGTATATTGGGAGGGGGGTGAATACAAAGCCAATAGCTCTACCTTGGAACAAGGTGGAGTAGCTTTGTGCGCCCAGGGAACCTCTCTCTGGTTGAATGTTCTCTTACTGGTGCATGGAAGCGTCTGGAAGGCATTTGGGAGAGGAGAGCAGAGGCCTTTGGCCCAGGGGAGGGCCTGCATGGGTGTTAGGAATCCCCCAACAGGAGTGATAGAAAAAATGGCCAGACCCATGCTGACATCAACTGGGACGTCCCGTCAGATGAAATCAAAGGTATCTGACATATCTGTGACTGGTCTGCCAATATTAGCTCCAGAGGGTAGAGCAGGCAGCAAGAGGAAACTGCTACTCCGGGCTTAACTCCAATCGGCAGAGTAAACTTGGTTGGTGAAGCAGAATTGACTGAGGTCCTGAGAATTAATGAGGACACAGTATAGAGTTTGTTGTAACCAAGATGGGAAGGGGTCTCTACAGTGAGAGATGCTGTGCAGGTCCTACTGGGTATCAAAAGGCTCAGAATAATGACGGGTACCATTCCTGCAAGTTGGATGATTTGCACAAGGCATCCAAGTACTGGATGCACAAGTTTTCAAGGCCCCAAAGATGAAGGAAGGGGAAATTCATAGGGACACTCTCTGCTGAGTTCAGGTGTAAATCAGCACGTCTGGACGAGGGAAATGGGGGCTCGTGGCCCAGGATGAATTTGTAGGAATGTTATGTCATGAACGTGGAAGCCTCACATATTGGGGGCTGCCCAAAAAGCTGAGGAAAATGCAGTAAGCGTTTTCTGATCATAATTGGGACAGATGAAGGGTCAAATATGGGCAGGTGGGCAAGGCCCCTGTCTGCTCTGACGGGGGTGGTGAAGATGGATGGAGAGGGCCGGATCCCGTGGCCCCATTTGATTTCTGCATCCTCCCTCTAGAACGGTGGATTTTGGACTGAAAACTCAGGTGCTGAGTGAGAAACAGGGAGGCAGCAGGGGGTTTGGGTTAAGAGGCTTAGGACAGAGTCCTCACCCTCCGTGATCCTCCTCCTACGTAAAATGGAGATAATAATCTTTATCAGCAGGCCTCATGCTGTGGTCCTCAGGCAGCAGCAGCAGCAACACCTGGGCACTTGTCGCACATGCACATCCTCAGGGCTGACCCCAGACCTGCTGCATCAGACATCTGAGATTGGAGCCTGGGAAGCTGTTGGAACAGACCCTTCAGAGATTCTCATGCCCTCTCAGGCTTGGAATCCTGTGCATATCACTTGGCTGGCAGGAGGCTGAGAGAAGGGGCAGTATAGAAACACCCTTGCACCCTATAAGACATCTTGAAACGATTAGCTTTTAGTACATAAGTTTGAATGTCCTGGCTTGGACGAACAGCATCCCCAAAGCTTGACAAGACTTCAGATGAGATCACCAAAGTGCTGTCAGCTGGCGGAGCACAATTCGAAAAGAGCAAGTCGGATACTTTCTAGTCTAACCAGATGGAAAGGTCTCAGGAGGAAGTTATAAGGAACAGTTGGAGTAGCCAGAATGGTTCTCTTTCGCTCCAATCCTCTCCCCCCAGGCACCTTCCTCCTTTCATTTAGTCAGTGTAATAAATAGAATTAGAGGTGCACGGGGCTCCTCCGTGCAGGGAAGCATAGATTACTTCTCTAGCATCAGAGCACTAATTTGTAACGTAGATTAAATCTGGCTTCAGATGGGGGAGGGATGGCACCTTTAAGATTTGCACATCATTTAGGGAAATCACTCACTTTACACGGATTAGAATGTGTCAGTATCAATACCGGGCACTTCCCTGTTGTCACATGATGTTAGGGGAACAGTTATTTCACGTCTGAGTAAAAATCTTACTTGGAGGCTAAAGTTAATGTAGCAAATGGAGCTGTGTGGAAACAGGGCTTGGTCTTGCAAAGTCAGGCAATTGCTCGTCACCGTGCTGGTTAACATATTTTTTCCCCTTCATCTGTTTTACCGGATATGAGACGATTATTGTTTTGCTTAGAAGAGGCCTTGGCCCCTCTGAACTTGGAACCATGTAACACAGACTCACAGTTCAAAGGTTAAAAGAGAATTGATCTGTGAGCTCTCACCAATCCCTTGCTTTGCTCCCTGCTCTATGAAGGATAAATCTCTTTTTCAGATAAATCCAGATTGGTTTTCCAACAGATTGGCTTTTGGCCTCCCCGGCTGAACAGTACTTTGACATAACCTGGACAGCCTCCCTATAGTTACGAAGAAATCATTTCCAACATCTGAGGTTAATTCACTAAATGAAGCATTGGATTTTCTTTCAGGGAAGCAAGAAAAATTGTTTGGATGAGGTTAGAAAAGGCTAGGCAAGCTCAGAGAACATTCCCTGGGGCTCCAGCCCTGCACGAAGCTCTATTGGACATTTCTGGCAGCGCTGGATGAATCAACAGTAGGAAAAAAAAGCCCTCATTTTTGCATTGTCTTTTATGTTTTGAGTGACTTATTTATTATCCGAAAGGCCTTGTGAGATAAGAAAGACGGGTGGAATTAGCCTTGTTTGGCAAATGAGTAGACTGTGCCTGGGGAGTAGCTGACTATGGCTGGTCACTCAGCACACATCCAGTTACACCATACAAGGGTCAAGGGGTCTCTGGTCTCTTCCACTGGGCTGTGGCTCCTTCTCATTCAGTGGGTCTGACTCCAAGTGCTTGCAGAAGGAAAGAGAAAAGAAAGAGATGTACAAATCACATTATCCCAGCATAGGGGAATCCTGGCTGCTGTGGCTTCATGCTGTCTCTCCCTGCAGGTCTCAGCATCCCTGCCATTATCATGTTCCTTGAGAACATGTTATTTGGGGAAAGACCTCAAGTTCTCTTGGAAGACCCACACTGCAGCAAGGACTGGTTGATTTGATGTGTTTAAATCTTGCACTGGTGGGAGATCAAGTCTCAGAGGATTGGAAGAGAAAAAACCAAGAGGGGGGAAAAGCTCAAAGGCTGGGGCACAGGCAAGGGTCCCAGGGCTGAAGGGGGCTACAATGGGCGCCCTGGCCTAGGAGGTGCCTGCAGGCCCTTGATGTATAGAGGTATTTGTATTTGTGTGCAAGGGAGTGGCACACAAGAGCCAGAAGAGTCTCATCAAGAAATTCCTGGGAGTGAGCCTTGCATGGAGAAGGAGGCCTGTTGTGATCTGAAAAGGAACTATAAGAAGGGGACCAGGTGGCCGACCTCAAGGACACAGGGGAATAGGGAAAGCCTTGGCCTTCTGAAAGCCACCAGACTTAAGTTCAAGCCAATAGAGGATGACAGGCTATCAGACGTCTCTGTGCTGACGATATTTGGAGAGTCCTTGTTTATTTTGTCTAATTTGGAGTGAAAAAATATATGTTATGGGTTGAATTGTGACCTCCCCAAATTCATATGTTGGAGTCCCAAGGCCCAGTACCTCATAAGGGGACTGTATTTGGAGACAGAGTCTTTAAAGAGATAAAGATAAAATGAGGTCGTTAGGATGGGACCTAATCCAATATGACTGGTGTCCTTATAAAAAGGGGAAATTTGGACGCAGAGACAGACACGAACAGAGGGAAGGTGATGTGAAGACACAGGGAGAAGACGGCCATTTACAAACCAAGGAGAGAGGCCTGGAGCAGATCCTCTTCTCACAGCCCTCGGGAGGAACCAACCCTGCCAACACCTTGGTCTCAGACTTAACAGCATCCAGACTGTGAGGCAATACATCTCTGTTGTCCAAGCCCCCCAGTCTGTAGTACTTTGTGACAGCAGCCCTAGCCAACAAACATAATCTGTTACAATAAAAATAGCCGCCCCCAATGTGGATGAACCTTGGAAACGTTATGCTAAGTGAAAGAAGCCAGACACAGAAGGTCAGCCACTGTATGATTCATTTTCTATGCAATGTCCAGAATAGGTAAATCCACAGGGACAGAAAGCTGATTAGTAGGGTTGCCAGGGGCTGGGAGAGGGAGGGAGTGAGGAGTGACTGCGTCACGGATCTGAGTCTCCTCTGGGGAGACTCCTCTGGGGAAAATGTAGCTAGATAGTGGTGATGGCTGTGCGACATCATGAATGTATCTCATGCCGATGAATCGTACACTTTAAAAGGGTTAGTTTTCTCTTCTGTGCATTTCGTCTCATTTTAAACAAATGAATGGGTTGTGTGCGTCCGTGGTAGCTAAGAGCCTGTTGGGAAGGGTACCCGCTTCCGCTCTGCCGTTTGCCTCGAGGGGGTGGGCGGTGGTAGCCTTGGAAAGGATGCAGAAGCGTATGGAATCCCTGGGGCCAGTGGGAAGGGAGAAAGGGCACTGGATCCTAGTCTGCTCAAAGTGACTGTGGTGTTGGACAGGCATTGCTGAGCTAAGGGGACAGGAAGCTCCTTGACCTCGACCTGTATTCTGGTTGTGCTGAGCCCTGCACACTGTCTGGATGAATCCCTAGAGTAGGCATGTGTCCTTGGGGTGCCCGAGCCTCTTTTGAACACTCTTCTCGTGTTGAGAAGTTTCCACGCTTTTGAGTCTTGCCTCCCAAGCCAGTATCACTTTTCTCCAGGCTTCCTTGCGACTGGGGCGCAGGGATTAACCAGATGCAATGGCCCGGGAACAACTTAGCAGCGATGACACGAGGAAGGAGGCTCTTTGCAGAATTTGTTCCGTGGGAGGGTGGGAGAGGGTGTCCAGCCTTCAGAGGCAGCTGAAAGGGGCCCAGGATTGGCGTCCCCGGCCCACAGTGGAGGAGTGCCTTCAGTGTGTCGTTACAGCTCTCCCCGTGGCAGGAGCAGTTCCAGAATGTTCTGTCGACTGTGCTTCTGACCTCAGAGCCCCCAGCCTGGACTCTGCAAGCCCTTGTGGTGATTCTCAGGCTGCCTTTTATACCTGAACAAAGTGGGGGCTTGTCAGTCAGAACCTTGGTGTGTTAATGCTTTTACCTCAATAATAACAAAAGCTTCGACGTTCAGGCAACTCTTGGCCTCTGTGTTCCAACCATGGGTAGAAAGCCAGGCAGCAGGGACTGTAAAATCAAAAATGCCAAGAAGACCAAGGACAACCCATTCTGTGTTCTAGAGAATTCTGAGCCCCATTTCTATCCTGCTTATCCCAATTGTTCTTTGGATCACATGGGCCAGTCAGTTCTTTCCTTTGCTTCAGCCAGTTCATACTGGGTTTCACTCACATGTAATCCAGTCCCACTTAAGTACGCCCCAAAACTGCAGGGCGTCCATCCGCATCTGCTTGGGTTCCACCCAGAGGGAGCTGGGAATGGGGCCCTTTAGGCCAAGTGTGAGCGGTTAGGTGGGGAATGCAATGTTCCTACCTCAAAGGCAGTAGCAACCCTCCAACAGACTCTGGGAAATCTCCTTGACAGCATCTCTCTAGTACAGAGAACTCTGCTGTCAACTTTTCCACTTCAGCCTAAAGCTATTCCCCCAATTCCTGGACCTCCCCCCGTCTGGCCCTGGGCCCTCATCTTGGCCTCGTCTGGGCTCACAGACTGACTGGCTTGCCAGACCTGCTCCCTTTTCTCACTGAGTGAACGTCATCTCCCAGAGTCTCAGTTTCTCATCTGTAAAATACGATGAAAATATCTTCTCAGCAACCCCACACAAGTTTGTTGTGGAAAGATGGAAACTACGGTGTGTGAAGTGGTTGGTACAGTGCCTGTCACAAGAGTCTTTTCTCATCTGTAAACCATGAATAACTTTCCCTGGTGAGTGTCTCATGGTTTACCTGCTTTACAGGAAACACAGCAGGTAAAGCACTTCCAACAGTGCTGGCCACATTCTCAAATGCTCAAATGCGAGTTTCCTCCTTTCATCCATGAGGCCGAGACCCTCCAGCTATTCTGCTCCCACAGTCCTGGTATTTTTGCTGGTGCCTTTGGTCCTCTGATGTGCGTGATCCCCCATCTCTCCCTCCCTAAGGACTTTCTTGACAATCCCATTGTGTGTGGGGAAGGATGGACTAACGTTTCACCAAATGACCCTTTGAGAAAAGCATCAGAAAATTATCCTTAGCGAGGGGCTCTGATTAATTTAAAGACTGCTCTTGGGAAAGAATTTGCCATATTAAATACAGTGGAACCTCCCTTGGAGATATTCAGTGTTGAAGGTATCCTAAACACTCTTGCGTTACCACTAACCATTTTAACTTTACCAACAGGAAATGTCACTGATGGGCCAAAGGGAATATTTCCTTTTGCCACCAGGGCTTTTTAAGCCCAAGCTCTGGGAAGGGTGAAGGGGGAACTTCTGGAGGTGTTTTCTACTGAATACAGCCACTGTGTCAAAGATACTCTTGTCACTTGATTTGTGAAGGCAAATGATTTCAAGTGAACGTAGGCTTTACTCTCCAATTAAAAGTACTGGATGTTCTCCAACGTGGCAAATTCTCCCCTGGCTTTGCAGAGGATGATAATGAGTTATTGCTAATAGAACCATAAAGCTGTTATTTGTGTGAGTAAAATGGAGCTAATGTGTAGATAAAATTAAGCTTTAAAATGAAATATTGTTAAAACAAAACATTTAGTGAATTTAGACACGTTATTGAGCAGGTAAGTTTTGCAACTGACCAGAGTGGATAATTTTAATTGGTCTCCTTGAATCAAAATCAATATTGGAAATTGTACGGCATATCAGAAACATATCTGTCTCCTCCTTCTGTTCATATTTGGATCATTTCCGGCATGAATCCCAGGTCCTGTCTCATCAGTCCTCATGGGCCAGGAGGGAGGGCCTGGGTCAGATCATTCTCTGCTCTTATGGAGGGCACCTAATCAATCCTGAAATCCAGGAGAACTCTGCCTGATCTCAAGATAAACTTTCCAGGGATATAGTGCAAAACCCAAGTGCCAATCTTATCCTGTGCCAACTTCAGCCTTGGGAGGGAAATTAATAGCTGGATTCAGGCAGGACCCTCCACAAGAGGGCCTCAGATTTGTAATATTAGTGGGCGAGAAGCAGAACAGCAGAGACAGAAGCACTCACTTCTATCCTTCCCACAGTTCAGATCTCTAGAATCCTACGGACGCTTAGTTCTAATCAGTTATACATCACCTAAGATGCTTTGGGTGTGGCTGGGTCCCGGAGGTGGTATGCCTTCCCTGGCATTGCCAGGAAAATGCCATGCACTGAATGGCTTAGATTAGGGGTTGGCAAACCACAGCTTGTAGGACCAAATCCCACCATCTGATTTTGTATGAGCTAAGAACAGTTTTTACATTTTCAATAGTTGAAAAAAATCAAAAGAAGAGTAAGAGTTCATGACACGTGGACTTATGTGAAATTCAAATTTCAGTGTCTGTAAGCAAAGTTTTCGGGGAGCACAGCCACACCCATTAGTTTATGTATCGTCTGTGGCTGCTTCCTTGACATGATGGAGGAGTCGAGTGGTTACAGTAGAGACGGTAGGGCCCACAAGCCTGAAATATTTACTGTATGGTCCTTTACAGAAAAAGTTTCTTCTTGCTTCGGCTATTTGCTGTCCTTGAAGGACTGGAGCTGGGTATGGGGGCGCTGTAGGGATGAGGGCTAGATACTGGGGGGTTTTTTTTTGGCTTTTCCAGTCTTGTATTCTTTTTTTTTTTTTAACATCTTTATTGGAGTATAATTGCTTTACAATGGTGTGTTAGTTTCTACTGAACCACAAAGTGAATCAACTATACATATACAGATATCCCCATATCTCTTCCCTCTTGCGTCTCCCTCCCACCTTCCCTATCCCACCCCTCTAGGTGGTCACAAAGCACCAAGGTGATCTCCCTGTGCTATGCGGCTGCTTCCCACTAGCTATCTATTTTACATTTGGTAGCGTATATATGTCCGTGCCACTCTCTCACTTTGTCCCAGCTTACCTTCCCCCTCCCCGTGTCCTCAAGTCCATTCTCTACATCTGCGTCTTTATTCCTGTCCTGCCCCTAGGTTCTTCAGAACCATTATTATTTTTTTTCAATTCCATATATATGTGTTAGCGTACGGTATTGGTTTTTCTCTTTCTGACTTACTAGACACTTGAACAAGATCAGGATTTTATTAAGGAGAAGGAAAGGGGAAGCCGATGCTATGCAGGAAATTAATGGTGTTCCTTACATTTGAGAAGCCATCCAATTTCTCTGAGACTCATTTTCCACACCTGCACATGTGGGGTATAGCAGATAAGTTTCTGGGGAATTGGTGAGAATTCAGGAGAAGGTGTGTAGATATGACTGGGTGACGTATGAAGGAAGGAGGGAAGGGAGCAAGGAAGGAATAGGGAGTCGTCAAAGGTGAGGTTGGGGAGGTGAGCTGGCCCCTATCATTGGCTTTATTCTTCAACATATAGTGGGCTTTGAAATGCTTCAAACAAATGACGAAGTGGCATTTGCACTGGAGGGAGAGAACATGGCATTTGGTGTGGCTAGAGCAGAAAGGTCATTTGGTCAGAGAGCAACAAAAATGGAATGCTCATTGAAAGGGAAACTCATCAGATTGCTTTCTCCTTAACCTTCCCCCAGGAGAGGGACGAGACAAGGAAGGGACAGCTCTAGGGAACAGGATATGGGATTATATGGGTGAAGCACACTCAGAATAACCCTATTAAAACGGGCATCTGGTCAGAAAGCTGTGTGACATGCAGTGATGCTCAGACTAGGAGGGTGGTGGGAGGAGCACGGCCCACAGCGGGCTTCCTGAGAGAACATGGAGAACGCTGTCTCAGAGGCCACGGGTTCTTGCTCTGTGACTTGGAGCAAATGGGTCCACCTTTCTGGTTTTCTGTTTTTTATTTATTTATTTAATTTTTTTTTGCGGCACGCGGGCCTCTCACTGTTGTGGCCTCTCCCGTTGCGGAGCACAGGCTCCGGACGCGCAGGCTCAGCGGCCATGGCTCACGGGCCCAGCCGTTCCACGGCATGTGGGATCTTCCCAGACCGGGGCACGAACCCGTGTCCCCTGCATCGGCAGGCGGACTCTCAACCACTGCGCCGCCAGGGAAGCCCCTGGTTTTCTGTTTTATAATCTGAGAATGAGAACTCTCCAATGAGATCATTTCTTTGAAAACATGAATGTACTAGCAGGAATAGATTCAAGCTTCGAGAGACCCAAAGTTGAAATACTTGGGGAACTCTCTTTAAGGAAAAAGAAATACCAAATTGAACGAGAAAGTAAAAATTTATAAGGCGGCAGGAAATCTGACAAATGATGTATTTTAAAGTGGTGAAAAACACTCTAAACGTCACAAAAATTCAGAAAACTATCAAAATATTATTATGAATGAGCTGCTTGGTAAATTCTCATCCAGTTTTTGGCTGCATACTTTTGGCTCACTTTTTTTTTTTTTTTTTTTTTGATGTGGACCATTTTTTAAAAGTCTTTATTGAATTTTTTATGTTACTGCTTCTGTTTTATGTTTTGGTTTTCTGGCTGCAAGGCATGTGGGGTCTTAGTGGCCTGACCAGGGATTGAACCCGCACCCCCTGCATTGGAAGGTGAAGCCTTAACCACTGGACCTCCAGGGAAGTCCCTTGTCTCATTTCTTCATATGACAATACTTTTATTACATTTTCTGAAGAGAGGATAGAATGATAACTTAGCCTTTTCGATGGAAATTTGTTTTTAATGATTGATAATTGGACAGAAGGAAACACGTGACTCACCCCACAGCTATACTTGCTGTTTGCAGTCTCTCTCCAGGTCTGTGACCTGCAAACACAGGGATTCTAGTATTTTCTATTTGGCATGACTCCCATCAAAAAACGTAAGCTTGGGGTGTGTTGGTCATTGTGTACACTGTACCACTGCATGAATTCCTAATGCTAAGAGTTTACATTTTTGCCTGGACATCAATGAGAACTGAACTCTCTACATACACTGTTACCTGCCTGATGTAAGAAAGACACGTATTTCATACCTTGTTCCTGTTCCATTGCCCATGTGCTTCTGATGCTATGTCAGGATCCAGGGGAGCTGGCTGTGTGCAGCAGGGATATCCGTGAAAACCAGGATGGTTAGAACAAGTGACTTGAAGCCATATATGTGTCTTAATGAACTAAGCCAAATGTGTCTCTAGTGCGCCTTAGCCAGACCCAGATATTCAATAAGTGATACTGAGACAACTTGCCATCCTAATGGAAAGATCGTATTATTTCCGTATCACTCATAAATACCTCCAATAGCCTATGTGGATTAAAGACATACATGTAACAAACAAACCCATGAGACGCTTAAAGGAGCACGTAGGAGAATTTCTTAATGACATTGGTGTAGGGGAGGATATCTTAAATCAGTTGGAAAAGGAAAACGTCGTAAAAGGAGACAACAATAGAATTAGCTTCATCAAAATTTTAAATGTCTGTGATGACAATAGATGCTGTAAAAACAACTGCTATTTTTTTTTAACATCTTTATTGGAGTATAATCGTTTTACATTGTTGTGTTAGTTGATGCTGTATAACAAAGTGAATCATCTCTACGTATACATACATCCCCATATTCCCTCCCTCTTGCGTCTCCCACCCTCCCTATCCCACCCCTCTAGGTGGTCACAAAGCACCAAGCTGATCTCCCTGTGTTATGCTGCTGCTTCCCACTAGCTATCTGTTTTACATTTGGTAGTGTATATATGTCCATGCCACTCTCTCACTTCATCCCAGCTTACCCTTCCCCCTCCCTGTGTCCTCAAGTCCATTCTCTATGTCTGCGTCTTTATTCCTGTCCTGCACCTAGGTTCTCAACACTGTTCCAAGTCTTTTGCACGTATTATCTCACTTAATTCTAATAACAATAAAATGAAGAGTATTATTACCTCCATTTTAAAGATGAGGGAACCGAGGCAGAGGGAAATCAAATAATTTTCCCAATGCCATGTGGTTAGTTTATAAGTGGCTGAGTTAAGAGACTTACTCTTAACTAAATGTGTTATCCTATCTCACCTTCTTGCCATTTTATTTGTAATAAAGTGAAAAGACATGGCACAGATGAAGAGAAGATCCTTGCAATTCATAAAACCATCAGAGGATCAACATTCAGAATATATAAAGAACTCCTACATGCCAATTAGAAAAATAGAAACGGCTCAATTGAAAATGGGCAAGGTATGGAGGTTCCTTAAAAAACTACAAATAGAACTACCATACGACCCAGCAATCCCACTACTGGGCATATACCCTGAGAAAACCATAATTCAAAAAGACTCATGTACCACAATGTTCATTGCAGCTCTATTTACAATAGCCAGGACATGGAAGCAACCTAAGTGTCCATCAACAGATGAATGGATAAAGGAGATGTGGCACATATATACAATGGAATATTACTCAGCCATAAAAAGAAATGAAATTGAGTTATTTGTAGGGAGGTGGATGGACCTAGAGTCTGTCATACAGAGTGAAGTAAGTCAGAAAGAGAAAAACAAATACTGTATGCTAACACATGTATATGGAATCTAAGAAAAAAAAAAAAAGGTCATGAAGAACCTAGGGGTAAGACGGGAATAAAGACACAGGCCTACTAGAGAATGGACTTGAGGATATGGGGAGGGAGAAGGGTAAGCTGTGACAAAGTGAGAGAGTGGCATGGACATATAGACACTACCAAACGTAAAATAGATAGTTAGTGGGAAGCAGCCGCATAGCACAGGGAGATCAGCTCAGTGCTTTGTGACCACCTAGAGGGGTGGGATAGGGAGGGTGGGAGGGAGGGAGACACAAGAGGGAAGAGATATGGGAACATATGTATATGTATAACTGATTCACTTTGTTATAAAGCAGAAACTAACACACCATTGTAAAGCAATTATACTCCAATAAAGACGTTAAAAAAAAAAAGAAAATGGGCAAGGGATAAGAACAGATGGTTCATGAAAGAGGATCCAGAAATGTCAAGACACACAAGAAAAGATGCTCAACGTTACTAATAACTGGGAAGATGCAAGTTAAAACACCAAGGGGATTCATCTCATAGCCAGCATACGTGCAAAGGCTGAAAAGTTTGGTAATAGCAAATATTGGGGAACATGTAGGGACCAGGAATTATTCTGAGGGTCAGATGATGCAATTACTTCCAGGAGCAATTTGACAGGATCTAATGGAGTTGAAGATGTACAGTTCTTGTGACTCAGCAATTTCAACTCCATTCAACTCTAATAGAAACCTTCACGCTTACGCATAAGGAGGAGAGTGCCAAGTTTTCTCTACTGTACTGTTTTAATTGCAAAACAATAAAGATGTTTAAAAAATAATAAAATATATACATATTTTTTAAAAATTGATTTAATTTTTATCAAAGGAATACATGCATCTTGTTTTAAAAAATCAAATAATACTAAAGTGTTTATAGTAAGAAGCAACATTCCTCTGTGGGGTTTCATCACCCCCAGTCTTGCTCCCTGGAGGCAATCACTATCTACTGTCTTAGCTTTATTTCTTTCAGTATTTATCTCCATATTTCTGAATAACATGTGTAGCAGGGCAATAAATAGATTTTTGCTTTGGTCTCAGAATTGCAGCTATAACCTCAAAGCGGAAAATAATAGGTGCTAAAAACTCCCACAGTCCAAAGAGAATTGACAAGATGACAAGTCTAATCTCCCAAAATCTTACTAACATGTGGCAGAAATAATACGAATAGATAACACGTGTCCCAAGTCCTATTCTCACCTCCTTAGAGTCATTTACTCATTTAACTATTGTAGTAACCCTACGAAATCCCTCTGTTTTATAGATGAGGTAACTAGTAATTCTGACCAACGACAGAAGTAGGTTTCTATCACAGATAGTCTCGCTCTTGACCATTACATGATACTGCCATCACCCAGTCCTTCCACTCCAGCCTGTATGGGCAGAACACCAGAAACTCTGGAAGGATTTTGCCCTCAGCTTAGGGGTGTCTCTTCACTTTCCCGTGCACCCTGTACATTGCAGCTGTGAATCAAGAAATTGGGGGGGGGGTGTTCCAAGTAGAGGTTAGGGGTATCTACAAGAGGGCAAGATGGGCATCTCATTCCTCTGATGGCTGTTTGTTTGAGGCCCATTGGCTGATTGCCCTTCCTGTCTATTTCAGCAGGGAGGAAGTAATGAGAGCAAGGTGGGAATAAAGACATGGAAAAGATGCAGGATTTCTTGTAGACCAAAGGGGCACTGGGGAAGTTAGCCAAGCTTGAGCCATCTTGGTAGCACTCTGCTGGAAGGGACAGTAGGAGCAAGAGGCCAGGTGTGAGGTTGGATGGAGTCAGAAGAGGTGAACCTGGTGGTGAGAAGGCACCTGAGGGTCCTTCAAAAAACTCATACAAGTTCCGTATGAGAGCGAATCAGCAGCAAGATTCTGGCCAAATGGTCAACATCTAAGACCAGCCAGTGTTAGCCAGGAGGCAACAACAGCAGTGTCAGGTAAACATAAAGGTGTTTACACCTTTACTCTGACGCCTACTTCCTGACCAAAATGGAAGGGGGTGAAATGGCCGACATGTCTCCTCCACACTTTGAGTTCCTGGGTTGAGGCTCATCTGGAGATGAGAGAAGAGAGGAGAGAAGGAGGACATTTAACAGGACCTAAGGTTGAAGTTTTAAAATGAAGACAGAGGGATTGGACATTTCACACCATTCTTAAAATGACGAGCAAGCTCTGGGGTCTGACTGAGAGGTTATTAGCTGAAAAGAAAATGAAATTCAATACAGCACAGTTGAAGGTAGAGATCAGATGAGAAAATAAAATGACCTCATGTTTATACCCTCATCTCAGACTGAGAATATGCAGTTCTCTGAGTAGCAGATGGTTGCATTGGCTGAATACATGTGTTTTTTCACCGCTTCTTGTTGATTTAACAGTTTAAGTATTTTCTATTGTGTTTTTCTGTATGTAGGTAAATGATGAATTAGCTCCTTTTCATGCTTCCTTTCTACACATAAACCTTTTCTTCCCTATCCTACCAACTCAGCTGTATGTTTAGAAAATCAATCATAAAATTTATGCTATGGTAGCTGTCTAAATATTGTTCACTCATGGGCCATACTTTGTCTATGATTACATTTCCTTTCTTGGAAATGAGTAGAGGATAAATAATTTTTTTTCATTTACCTTGTTTTCTATGTACATGTCTTTGGATTTTACCATCAGACCTGTCAATTTCCTATACATGGTTATTTTCTCCCCAAATGCTCACACATATGAAATCTTTCAGTTTTTTTCCTCCCCCCCCCCCCCCCACCGCCCTAGAATAATCTCTCCTGAAAGTCCAATCTACCATTCTTGTTCTCTGAATCTGCTGCATGGCTGTTATCCTGAAACTTTCCTTGGTCAACTTCTTGCATTGGAGTTAGTTTTCCTAGATCCAGTCTTCCTTTGTTTTTTCCTTTCTTGGCTGTCTGGATTCCACTCTCCCCCTCCCTCCCTCTTTTCCTCCCTTCTATTTTGTTTCTTTTATCATTGCATGTCTGAAAATGTCTTCATCATAGTTTCTTCTTTTTTGGCTCATGTAGCTGTATAAAATATTCTAGATTTTTACTAATTTGGCTCCCCCTCAAAAGGCCAGGATGTGACAAAAGCCTTTTCATGTGTCTGTTGATTATTTGTATGTCTTCTTTGGAAAAATGTCTGTTCAGGTCCTCTGCTCACTTTTTAATTGTGTTGTTGTTTTTTTTGATACTGAGTTGTATGAGTTCTTTATTTTGGATATTAAACCCTTACCAGATATTTCATTTGCAAATATCTTCTCCCATTCAGTAGGTTGCCTTTTTATTTTGTTGGTAGTTTCCTTTGCTGTGGAAAAACTTTTCAGTTAGATGTAGTCCTATTTGTTTATTTTTGCTTTTGTTGCCTTTGCCCAAGGAGACACATCCCAAAAAATATTGCTCAGACTGATGTCAAAGAGTTTATTGCCTATGTTTTCTTCTAAGGGTTTTATGGTTTCAGGTCTTACATTTCAGTCTTTAATATATTTTGAGTTTATTTTTGTACATAATGTAAGAAGGTGGTCCAGTTTCATTCTTTTGCATGTAGCTGTCCAGTTTTCCCAACATCATTTATTGAAGAGACTGTCTTTATCCTATTGTATATTCTTGCCTCCTTTGTCATAGACTAGTTGACCTTATGAGCATGGGTTTATTTCTGGGCTCTCTATGCTATTCCATTGATCTATGTGTCTGTTATTGTGCCAGTACCATGCTGTTTTGATTATTATAGCTTTGTAGTATAGTTTCAAATCTGGGAGAGTGATAGCTCCATAAAAAAGAATGAAATTTTGCCATTTGTGACAACATGGATAAACCTTGAGGGCATTATGTAAGTGAAATAAGTCAGACAGAGAATGACAAATGCAATATAACTTCATTCATATGTGGAATCTAAAAGACAAAACAAATGAACAAACAAAAAAAACAGAAATAGACTCATAGAAACAAAGTCATCGAACAAACAGGTGGTTGCCAGAGGGGAGGAAGGTGGAGGCACAGATGAAATAGGTGAAGGGGATTCAGAGGTACAGACTTCCAGCTACAAAAAAAATAGGTCAAGGAGATGTAATGTACACTTCGATACTATAGTATGTAACAACTTTGTATGGTGATGGATGGTAACTGGACTTACTGTGGCGATTATTTTATAATGGATAAAGATCTCAAATCACTGAGTTGTTCACCTGAAACTGATGTAATATTGTCTTTCAAGTAAAACAATAAAAAACAATAACAAAAAAGAAATGATAATACCAATTATGTTTTCTTTTAAAAAATGAACATGTGTTTAGGGAGAGGATTTATGTAGCAGAAGCACTGCAGACCTGGGGATCCCTAACACATGAACAACAGAGACCACCCTTTAAACAAGCCTGCTGACCCTTACCCTCTCACCCTGCAATCAGTGATTTCAGTTGTAATGAAATCCTGATCAATCTCTATACTGTAGGTAGCACACTCTTTCCCCTTCAGTTTTTTAAAAATTTATTTTGTTGAAGTATAGTTGATTTACACTGTTGTGTTACTTTCTCCTATACAGCAAGGTGATTCAGTTATACATATATATACATTCTTTTTCTTTTCCATTATGGTTTATCATAGGATATTGAATATAGTTCCCTGTGCTATACAGTAGAACCTTGTTGTTGATCCATTCTCTGTATAATAGTTTGCATCTGCTAATCCCAAATTCCCAACCCATCCCTCCCTCACCCCCCTTACCCCCTTGGCAACCAAAAGTCTGTTCTCTATTCCCCTTCAGTTTAAATTGACTTGGGGATAGTGCTACTCAGCAAGCAGCAGAAGCTCCTGTCCCTGCCCTTCTCGCAGCGTATGTTGTCACTCCTAATAGGGAAAAGATCAACTCCTGCCTTCCCTTGTCTCTCCTGATTAGAGTCACCAGCGCCCTCCACATTGGGGACCAGACTCGGTGTTTCTGAGCCAGCCCTGACTCAGGCAGCAGCTGAGCAGCAGCCCCAGCCCTGCCAGGAGGAGTGGGGCCCGGAGTCACTCCTGCTGCCTGTTGCTACCTGTCCTGATATGACCTCATAGTGTCCGGTGCTGTTGGTTTATTCAGAATTAAGCAAGGGTTCTGCCTCTCTGCATTTAACCTTCAGTCCATTATGGGGAGCAGCGCTCTGAAACATGCCCTCCCTGGCATTAGGATGCCTCCTGCCCTAGGGAGTCCAAACCTCCTCCCTTGGTTTCCAGATCCCAGCTGCCTCCCACTGTGAGGGGAGGGCCTGCCTTTTGTGCTTGTAGGACAAGCTGACCAGACTGCTGGTTTGAACGGCCTCGTGTAGCCCCTGCCTGAGCAACCTGGAGCTCACCAGTCCGTTTGTGCTTTGTGTACTGGCCTCAGACCTGGGCAAAGGGGCTTCTGTCCTGGCTTGCACACTTTAGAGGGTCCCACCAGGGCTATCCTCCAGCTGGGCGCAACCCGTGGGGCAAGAAGACCACCTGGTCAAGAGGATACGCCCACCTGGAACCCACAGCTTCCCCCTAGACCATACTCCAGACACCTGAGACTCAGAACTCAGCCCCTACAGTCATGATGCTGCTTCTAGGGCCTTTGCAAAGCCTCTCCCCTGGGAGCTGCCATAGTATGAACGACTCTGGGCTTGAAGCTTAGCCTAAAACTATTTGCATGGGGTGTGGAAAGAATTCAGACATGTGCAAACATGCAAGGCCTTTTGCAAAGCAGGATATAACCCAGAATGGGGGAGAAAGGGATCAGGCAGGGGGCTGGGGGTGAGGGTCTCCACAATGCCGTATTCAGCGTAGAACCCAGAGAAGCTCAAGAATTCTAAGTTCTGACTTGGCTTTTTAGGTTATCATGAAGGTCTCTTTGTCAAGGAAGAAATACGTACTTTATTTAGCAGTTCGTTAGCTTGACTTACAACCTGTTACTATGTCTCTGCCTGGCGTGAAGCCTCGATTTATTCTCTTACCCTGGACCCTACCGGAGTCAGAGGTGGGTCTAGGCTCAACCCTTGTCCCATCTGGTCACAACAGCCTCCCTACCACTTCCTCATGTTCTTGAGACGCCATCTGTTTCATACTCAGGTGGAGCCAGAGTGTGACATAAATAGTCTTGCAGCGTCACAGGAGGTAGAGGGAAGCAACATACATTCAGAGGAATGAGAATATGCTGATAAAAATAATAGGGGCTTTAGAAACCAGCCAAGCTAAATCCCAGCTCAGCCAGCAAGAAATCTGACTTCTCCAAGCCCTAATTTTCTCATTTGATACAAGCGGGAAGGATTCTATACCCTAAGTTTGATAAGGATTAAACCAATGAGTCAGTCCAGGGCCTTACACAATGCCTGGCTCATAACCCACACTCAGTAAACAAGCCTCTCTCTCCTGCTAATTCTGGAAGGTTTCATTCTCTTAGAACGGGATCCACCAACACTAATTTGTGTCCTTTTCCAGCATGGTGCATGGAAAAGATATTTGCCCCTGGAATCTGATGTCTGTTGCAAGAGCTGCCCGTTCTCAGACTCTAGTCTATTCCAGGACCCCTGACTTCACTCCCCCCATCTCCCACTCTCCAACTCTGGGATCTGGTCTTTCCAGCCATGTGGGCTGCTTCCATCTTGCTTCACCACTGTTTGGAATGATTATCCAGGATGCTGTGTTTGGGTTTTTTTTGCCATGAGCTTTCCCCATAAGCCATTCTGGAATGGACCTTCCTCCTTCCCAGGCTCTGGCTCTCACGGCAGGTCTGGGTGTGGGCACCATCCATGGTTCAATTAGGGCCATGAATGGGGCTAATGTGTCCCATCTCCTCAGGAAATAGAAGGCAGATGGTGGGGTAATTGCCTAAATCCAGAAAGCTAGGAGAGAGGCATAGAGTCCTTTGTAGTGCCCAGATGAGGAAGTAAGGAACTCTAAGCCTAGCAAACTTCCAGGCAAGCTAACCTGTAACTCTTCCAAGTCTTCATTATAAGTTGGTTTGCTCTAGGTTTCTTGGCAAAGTCGAATTTTAAAAATTCCACCTTGTGTTACTTCAACTAAAAGGGAATACATTTTAGCCTATAAATAGAGATCTATAACCAAACTCTCAGAGGGAACCTGGCTGGATAGATGTAGAGGATATACAAAGAGGTGAACATTTGGCAGGGAGGGGATCTAGAATGACTAGAATTTCTCTGACCTTCCCATTGGGAAATTCCCTCATAGACTATGGCCTGACAAATGGCACGCCATTGACCCAACTGCTCAAGGGAGAAGCCTGGACCCATCCCTGCCTTTGTCTTTCCTGAGCCTTCCACAATCATTAAATCCTGCACTTCTGTCTCCTTGGTACTTCTCAACTCCATCCACATCTCTTTATCTCCATCACCACCATCTTTTGACAGGCAACCCCCATAGTCCCCTAATTCTCCTACTGCCTCCAATCCAGAGAGAACCACTCACGGCTTCAAGGTGCAGGGAGAGTGTGTGCATAGTCGACTCCAGGAACCTGGTCAGAAAGATGGATCCAAGGGCCGGAGAGAAGACAAATGAGCTGCTTTCAGAGCACAGTGGTCAGAGAACGGCCAGGCATCCCAGTTGTTCCCAATGGCATGTGGGAAGAGTGAGGGATGGGCTTCGAGTATGCGCTAAAAAGAACTTCATAGGCTCTGAAATGGCTGGACTTTCTGGAAGTGCTCAAATCACCCTTGAGAACCAATGCCTTTTAGTTTAGGTTCCCCCTTGACCCGAGAAACAGGTTTTGAGACAAAGGCTTGAATGCAGGCAGTTTATCCGGGAAATGATGGCAGGGAACAGGAGTGAGGAACTAGAGAAAGATGGAAAACCAACACCAGGATGAATTCCAGAGCTGGCTACCATGGAATAGGGTACTTGATCCTGGACCTAGGGGCAGTCAAAGCTTGCACCAGGGGCTTCCCTGGTGGCACAGTGGTTGAGAGTCCGCCTGCCGATGCAGGGGACACGGGTTCGTGCCCCGGTCCGGGAAGATCCCACATGCCGCGGAGCGGCTGGGCCCGTGAACCATGGCCGCTGAGCCTGCACGTCCGGAGCCTGTGCTCTGCAACGGGAGAGGACGCAGCCGTGAGAGGCCCGCGTACCGCAAAAAAAAAAAAAAAAAAGCAAAGCTTGCACCTGTGTAAAAATATCCTTTATGCAGTTTGTTATCATTTTCCTGCCTGGGCAGACTGGATTGGGTAGGGCATTTAGGGAGTGCTGGTCATCAGGTTTGGGGGTCTAACATCTAGAGCAGGAAGCAATGTTATCTGCCGGGGCAAAGGGGTTGCAGGAACCTGGTGAAGACTGCCGTTCTGGGACCCAGTGGGTTGCAGTTCAGAATCCAGACCTTTTTGGTTTTTGTTTTTGATTGCTGTGTTTTATTTTATTATTTTTTTTAACTGAGGTATATTTGATGTACAATATTTTAAAAGCTTCAGGTATACAACCTAGTGATTCACAATTTTTAAAGGTTATCTTCCATTTATAGTTACTATAAAATATTGGCTGTATTCTCTGTGCTGTAAAATATATCCTTGTGGCTTATTTATTTTATATATAGTAGCTTGTACCTCTTAACCCCCTACCCTATCTTGCCCCTCCCCCTCCCCTCTCCTCACTGGTAACCACTGCTTTGTTCTCTATATCTGTGAGTCTGTTTCTTTTTTGTTATATTCACTAGTTTGTTTCATTTTTTAGATTCCTTGTATAAGTGATATCATATGGTATCTGTCTTTCTGGTTCTAGCTTATTTCACTTAGTATGATAATCTCAAGGTCCATCCATGTTGCTGCAAATGGCAAAATTTCATTCTTTTTTATGGCTGAGTAGTATTCCATTATACACACACACACACATGCACACACCACATCTTCTTTATCCACAGAATCCAGACCT
This sequence comes from Grampus griseus, assembly GCF_964374135.1. Classification (NCBI taxonomy): domain Eukaryota; kingdom Metazoa; phylum Chordata; class Mammalia; order Artiodactyla; family Delphinidae; genus Grampus; species Grampus griseus. Next base: position 10,641,324 of record NC_139008.1, read on the forward strand.
TTCAAGGCAGCTTAGGATATATGTGTCTGAACTGTTGCTGGGAGGAGGCGGAGAGGCACTTATGCCTTCGTGGGTCAAGCACAGCCCCCAAACTGTTAACCCTCTGCACTTCCGGTTTTTCATGGATGGAAGGTGAGGGGTGCCCCAGGCTGTGGCCTCAGCCTGCTTAAAACTGCTCGCTGCAGTAGCTGCTAGAGTCAGAGATGGGGCTGAGAGAGCTCACACAGCACCCTAGAAGGGCCCAGTGTTTGCAAGGAGTGCTGGTCGCCTCAGGTTCAATGTGACTTAGTGTCGGTGTGGGACTGAGTGCTGGCCGCCTTCCGATTACTCCTCTTCCTTCTTTGCCCCACGTTGTCTGTGTCCCAGAAGGCTGACCTGTTTGGACTGTGGCAACAGGCTTTCTCACCCTCTGGCTTCTGGCTGAGCTCAGCCCGTGGGAGCAGCGACAGGGGGCTCCGAGTTTATTCTCCTAGCTCCCTACCCGCAAGGTTGCCGTGGCCCGGCTGCATCCCTCCATGAAATGTGACAGCCGGTGTCCAGCCCCCCACCCCCTCTCTCTGGGCTCTGCTAAGCCCTCCCTCCCCTGTCCCTTCAGCCTTAGGGCTGGTAACAGCTTATGATTCTGTCAGTGGCTCCTTTTCTTCAACTTTCCTCCAATGGCCCGGTTTGAATGTGCCAACTAATTCCAAAGCCCCCGCTGGCTGGTAGACTGATGCAGGAGGCAAACGTGAACTCACAGGAGAACCAGCCAGCTTGACTGACCCCACTCAGTGGGGAGGATAAAGAGATGGCAACTTCCAGCAGATGGGCACCAGAGGCTCACTTCCGTCCAGAAATTCAGACCTGGGCCGGGGAGCAGCGGACGGTTTCCAGACTCCACTTCCTAGAGGGGCAAACGTTCCTAGTGGGCCACCAGGATGGGTGCCATGGCTCAGCCTCCTGCCAGGTGGGGTTGCAGGAGCAGGTCCCTACACCCAGCCAGGTGGTCTCGTGGTTTTCCTTATGACCAGGTACCCAGGAAGCTGTCACAGAGCACAGGGAAACCACGGAGTGGAAGAAAACAGATGTGCACTGAACAAGCATCCTTACCTGTCAGGTGCCCTATCTGCATTCTCACTGATTCATAACTACCCTTGAGTCTGCTTTCGACATCCCCATTTTACGGATCAGGACCACGAGGCTTAAGAAGGTCCAATCAATTCCACTAAATCACACAGGCAGGAACTTGGGCAGAAGGATTCATGCTCATTCCACTATATACGCAAACTCACTCCTCCCTGACCTAGGAGGGCCTCACAGTGGGCTGTGCAGATAACCCTGTTGAATGTTGTTCTCCACTCGCCTCCCCCGAGCCCATCCCGACAAGCCTCCACAAATGTTGATCTGAAGGGTAATTTTCTTGTCAACTGAATAATTAATGGGCCGCACACTACAGTGGCCCTCTGTTATTCTGCTTCTCGAAGATATATTTCAAAATGAATAGCTGTTTAACCAATCACTTGGCAGACGTATTACCCTTAGGTGTTTCTGTCAGTCAGCGTTTTCACACATCGAGCCGTAGTCAACAGAATCAATTTGGGTATCCGCTCTGGGAAGGTGAAAGCAACCACAAATTAGAAATTCTTGGGCTATCTGCACTTGTCGCCTGTTAGCACTGCGCGGCGTGAGGATTGCCCTTGCAGGCTCCTTGGCCCTGTGCTCGGGCGCCCCGGCATTTTCTGCCACTTTTGATAAAGCGGGAAGAGGTCTTTTGTGGTAGCTTTAAGATAATGTCTTGGACGGCAGGCGTGTCTTTTCTTTCTCAGCCAACAGAGCATTTATTTTGCTGTTTCCCTTCACAGAGGCGTAAGGCGGTAGCTTTACAGAAGAATTTCAAAACTTCTGATAGCCCGGGAATGGGAGACTAAAGACGGTGTGCATTTAGGCAGAAACAAAATTCTGATGCATCTGAGGGGTGCTTCGGAAGTGCCTTCTATCAGAAGAGAGTTTACCAGATGCTTTTGCTAATGTTGAGCGATTGCAAAAGGATTTGGAAGACGTGGTGAACTCTTGCAACCAACCTCCCCAATGGATCTGGCCTTTGCCAGAAGAGGCAGAAATACTTGTAGAAACATTGCTGGTGTCCAGTCTTTGGCCTGCCCTGCAGGTCACCTGCAGAGGTCCCAACTCTGCTGATGGCCTCCTGTATCTCTCTGCCCAAGGGGCTTCAGTCATAAGATCATGTTCAGGTCTTGAACTAGGGGGCTGGCTGGACGCGTTGGAAGTTAGCTCCCTAGGAGCGACCTTCAACCTAGGAGTGACAGAAGTTGGTGAATAAATACTTCAACTTTCTCATCCCTCAGTGTGAAAGTGATGAGGTGAATCCACACGGTTTTCCAGAGGGCCCCAGGGGACTGGGTGCCAGTTGCCCACAGGAGGAAGACATTGATTGACAGCCCCGTTTTGCCTGTGCGAAAGCAGAGGCTCTGAAAAGATGCATGGTCTTTCTTCTACACTCCTTCACACACAGTAGGGGCGTCTCACCTCACCTGTCTTCGCCCACTTTTATCTCAGTCTTTGCTGACAAAAGCCAACTTCACACAGGCCATGACACACCTTGTGTCTGAACCATGAATCACTCTCTTTCTGTTTCAGATTTTCTCAGAGGCCATGTTGTGGGATGTCTGTGGGAACCCCTCCCTGACCACCCCCCCAGGAATGAACATGTACAGATTCCAAACGTGAGGGCATTAGTTCCCTGTGGGCCAACCTGTGTCGATGGGAGATGTTTATTTTTTTATATTTATCAATGTCGATACATTCAGACCTAGTTCTTTCTTTCTTTTTTTTTTTTTTAACTGAAGTATAGTTGATTTACAATGTTGTGTTCGTTTCAGGTGTACAGCACAGAGATTCAGTTATACATACATATATATCTATTCTTTTTCAGATTCTTTTCCCGTATAGGTTATTACAGAGTAGTGAGTAGAGTTCTCTGCTATACAGCGGGTCCTTGCTGGTTATCTATTTTATATATAGTAGTGTGTATCTTTTCATCCCAAACTGGGGGCTAATGTCCTGGCAAGGTCACTTGGAGCCAGTCTTAATCCACTGCTGGGAGGGCTTCTTGAAGCTTCCACAGGATGACAAATAAGGTGGAATTTCAAGGACTGTTTTGGTACGGGAACAAGTTAGTTGTCCGAAAGTTGAGAGAGGTGGAACGTTAGAATGATTTATTACGTGAAACCAGAACATTCAGCTCCTTACTTAACATGCTCTCCCATCTCACAGACTTCTCCCCACCTCCCCCAGTAGAATCTAGAAATGTGTTTTACACATTTCTAAAACAGTAAGCAATGTGCTGGTGAGGGGAGCCCCGAATCCTCTGAGAGGTTAATTGGCGGCTGTTCTCCATAGGGTGGAGACGCTGCCATGGAGCTGAATTCCCTCTTATCAGTGGGGATAATAGGACCTCTGTACTGCAAAGGCCAGGTGGTGGCATTTAACTGACAAGGCAAAGCAGAAATAATTAATATCGTGGATAGCAAAGCTTGGATGGTAGCCAGTGTACCCTAGACCTATAAGAATTTGTGACAATGACCATGACATTTCTGGGGACAAGATACATAGGAAGTTGTGGGTCAATCTCCTCCAACCAGTTGAAAGACCTTGAGAGCAAAAACCGAGGTTTCCCAAAGAAGAAGAAATTCGGCCTCAAGACGGCAGCATCACCTCCCACCTGAGTTTCCAGGTTGTTGGCCTGTCCTCTGATGTTCAGACTTGCCAGCCCCCAAACTGTATGAGCCAATTCCTTAAAATAAATCTCTTGATGGATTGATAGATAAGTGATAGCTAGATTCTGTTTCTCCGGAGACCCTTGATTGAAACAACTTCCTTCCCTGTTTGGCTTTTCCAAGATTCCTGTTCCCTGGGGGATCACTTCCCCAAATAAACTGTCATAACAAGTCCTTGTCTCAGGCTTTCCTTTCTCGAGAGAACCCTGCCTAAGACGGTAGGTCTTTGAAAAGATGGGCACTTTTACACTGTTTCAGTAAAATCCTGTGATAAGCCAATTGTTGTCTGACTGTAAGGACTTGTTATTGGTAGAGAAGTTCAAAATATTGAAATGAAACTTGATTAATGCATATTCTCTTGAAGCTTTATTGGAAAACTTAAAATGCAAATGAAAAATGTCAAAGTCATGAGCTGGGAACTGAGTCACCAACATTTGTAACCATGGAAAACTATTCATCTCTGAGGTTATTTGGGTTCTCAGTGATATGCAGACTGATAGGAAGGATTTACAGCAGCAAATCCTGCCCAACACTCCTCTCCCCACCTTCCCCAGTAGAATCTAGAATCTGGCCACTTTTCATCACCTGCAAAGCTACTACCCTGGGACCAGCCATCCTCATTTCTTACCTGGATTATCACAGACTCTTAACTGGTCTCCCTGTTTCTATTCTTACTCCCCTTCAGTCTATTCTCACTCCAGAAGTTAGAGGAATCCTGGTAAAACACAAAGTCAGATCATGCAATTCCTCTGCTCACAGTGCCTCCAAACGTCCCATTTTCCTCAGGGTAAAAACCAATATATGATAGCTTTCAAGGTCCAGTGTGATCTGGCCTCAGTTTCTCTCTCTGATCTCATCTCTTGTTCTTTTCCTCATTCACTCCAGCCCCTGTGGCCTCCTCACTCTTCCTCAAGTGCACTAGACATGCTCCTGTCTTAAGACCTTGCTGTTTACCCCTCCTGGAACGCTCTTCCCCTCCACAAATCCCTGGATCACTCCACCTGGCCGCCCCGTTCACAGCTCCTAGGGACACCATCTACATTGTAGCATAGACACGTGGCGTGTTGGAGATTGGCTGGCCAACCCCATAATTTTCAAGTTGGGAAAATTGAGAAACACAGAGGTTGAATGACTTTCCAGGATCTCACATAAGACAGGAGACTGGCAAAAGAAACCTAGTTTCACAGACTCTCCATTCCGAGAGATGTGCCTCAGAATAATTTTGTTTCCAGAAAGAGAGTTTGACAACGGATCATCCCGAGAACATTTTCATCCATATTTCTGGGCGTAACGTGGGGTGGATCTACTAGAATTGTGATGAATAGTCTAATGGATGGGTACTTAATCCCACACTGTGTAGGAAGAGGAGCTGGAAGCATCCCCCCATCAACCTCTGCAAACACTGGGGCTCAGAGTAGTAATCCCCATGGGAAATGACTGGGGAGAGAGGCAGAGCCCAGGCTTGTACTTCGTGTCATATTCAATATCCTCTGGCAGGTGCGGGAAAATGACTCATTCCCCCTACTCCTCTGAAAATGTCCCTTCATGTTTCATAAACAACAGCTTTGCTGTGCCATTGTCTCCGTTAGTTATTTTCATAATTCATAATTATCTTAGTTCTTAAAATGTAGACGTACGTTTAGAAGCACGATCCAATCGCGCTTGATCGCTGCCACATTGTTTTCAAAGTAATTACCATTCATTTGGCTTTTGAGGCTGTTGAATGAATTTTCCACATGAGATTCCTTGATTTGTACATATTTTATTGCTATAAAATAGGTATTGGCAAGCTGCCTAAACTGTAGTGAAGGCCTTTAATTCCTATCACTATGTGATAAAACAAATTGAGTGCAAACTGAGAGGCCTAAGATAGAACACTTGAAATGGATTCCACTCATTTTTTTTTTTTTTCTAAACCAAGTTTCCCCAGGTGTGAGGCACAGGTAGCTTAGATTAAGGTAGCTTAGTTCAGGCTGAGAGCTCAGAATTGTCTTAGCATTTGTATAAAAATGATAATGTCCCTCTTTGATGGCAAACCTCTATCTTCCCGTGATCTGTTATTCCTTGGGGAAAAGGATGTTTGGAGAGAGAAGTTTATTACCATTTTTCATGCATAGTAAGAGAAATGGAGTACTCACAAAACAGAGCCAGGTAATTCTTGGTCAAGGTAGAGACTTGGGCTGGCTGTTGAGACGAGGGTGGGCCCTGCTAAGCTGTGTAGGCTCCAAAAGTCCTTCTACTTCTCTGAACCCACTTTGTTCACTTGTAAAATTAAGGCATTGGAACAAATTAAATTAAATTTGTAATTTGTTTTTCTGAGGTTATTGGTATCTTGGATTTATTTAAGATCTTTTTACTGAGGCCTTCTCTAGGGTTTTAAAAATCGTATCTACCCTGTTCTGTCCAGCTTCTAAAAATAGTAAATGAGATGAGAAATTAAGTTGTAGAAAGTATTCTAGTGTTGGGTTAGATGACCTTCAACGTCTCTCATAATCCAGAAATTCTTTGACTCCATGTGGTCAATGGAAGCTCTTCCTGGCTTCTTCAGTTGGATTTCCCACCACCCTCCAACCCAAATCCTTCCCACCAGCTCTGAGTCTCCCAGCAAAAACAAACAAAACAACAACAACAAAGAACACATGTGTGTCCATGCTTATGCATTTGTTGTCTTTGAAGTGCCTCCCAACTTTTCTCTGCTTTCCAAGAGCTTACTCTTTTGCCCAGATTTAGGGCAATTGACGTGACTTCTATGGAGGTATTTCCAATGACCCCTATTCACAGTGACCAATGTCTTTACTGAAATATTTTTCACTTGGTTCCATAGCATCATATATTGGTTTTTAGTGTTTAATACCTATTTCCCTTCTTTCTACAACAAATTGTATATTCTTTGAGAAAAGAGTTGGTGTCATTTTCTTCCATCTTTGATTTCACCCATAGTGAGAAGTGTAGCTGTTACTTAATAGGTAGTCATGGATTGATAGGTCCAACATTAATTTTTTTCTTTCATTTATTTACAAACATTTAATTGACATATTTCTTCACTCCTTCCAGATCCCAGGAATTGACTAGTCTGGTCTCCTCCATTGAAAGCACTCATTTTTATCTCTGACATTCTTTCCCCCGAAGTTCATTGGCACACACGTAATTCTTCTACCAGATTATCTCTAAAATAAACACATGGCCCCTCTTAATGTTTCTATCGGGTTTTCACTGTTAGTAGTCAAGAAGAAATAGCTTTAAAGAAAGAAATCCAAGATAATCTCAAAATTACTTTTGCAAAAGACAAAGAGTTTCCCAGGCATAGTTGTCTCTAATATTCATGTAAATGTAAAAACAAGTCTTCCCTCTTCTTAGTGAGTTGGTTGGGTTTCTCAGTTGCAGGGAGCAGAATCCACTCTGGCCATTTTGAGCAGAAAAGAGCTAAATAAAGGGCATGAAATAGCTCACAAAGATGTTGGCAAAGCTGGAGCAACAGACTCTGAGTTGAGCTTCTAGGCACAACTTCCAGAACCACATCCAATTAAGGTCCCAAATCCCACATCCTCTGTTGCAATGGTAAGCTGGCAACTAAGTAAGAAAGTGCTACCACTGCCAGCCCTGGACCCATTACTGCCGTGATCATAAAGCTGTAATAGTTGCTGCTGGCCCCCAAAACCTCATGTCTCCACCATCATGCTTACCGGAAAAGCCAAATTCCCAATGTTTAATCTCTTTGTTACAATGTTCATGGCCTCCTCATGTGTCTTGTGTGACCATCCACCTAGTAGAACCTGGATCCTATGAAAACCTAGCTTCAGGAGAATCTCGGAAAAGTATTTTTTATTTTCCAGTTTTTACAGTTTGGGAAGGCTTTGGAGGGTTCAGAATGGGTACTGAATGAGTTAACCTAAAGTACTGGCCACATTCAGTGATTTTTCTCTTGATTTTTGTTATGGCAATCAACTTCATCCCAACTATCTTTCCAGACCAAAGATCCTTCTCCATGGAAGATTTGCCCAAAGATTATCTTTCTCTTTAATGCTCCTAAATGCTGTATGTTATACCCCAAGTAGCAAGCCAGGTTCTTTTCCTGTCTTTGACTAGCTCTAGATGCAACTACTAAAGTACAAGTGAATCCTCCTAGCATTTGGTTGCAGCCTCATCTCGTTAGGATTCTAGCCTTCCTGGTGCTTTACTCATAGTTGGACATCTTTCTCTTGTATTTAACCTTGGTCATGAGTTCTTCTTTATACCATTTTGATAGGTGCCTTTTTAAAATCAGAGCACCTCTGAATCTTATCTCTGCAGTCATATTAGTTACATAGGCACCCCTTCTTTCTCATAGGAGTTGACTGGACTATGATCATTCATTTATTTTTTTCAGCAAATATTATTTCATGACCCATCCTGAACTGGATACTAAAGTCATTTTATGTATTCCATACTGGGGATATAATGGTAAATAAGATTTACCATGGACCTCTCAGGATGGTGGAGAAGAGAGGTATTCCAAATAAATTAAACAGTGACAAATTCTGATAAATGCTGTGAAAGGAATGGTGTTGGAATATAGAATTACAGGGAATATAGGGAAGTTCTTTTATGGGTGGTGTCACACAGGATAATAGTCTGAAGGGCAAGAAGAAGCCAGCCAAGCCAAAGTAAGTTATGTCCGCTGGAGTAGGGAACTCAGCATGTGTAAAGGTTTGAGGTGAGAGGGAGTTGGGTGTATTGAGGAAACGGGAAAATGCCAGGGGTGGACGGAGCAAGTAGGTGGAGCAGGAAGACAAAGAAATGGATTTCATAGATGCTCTGCATCAGACCAATTAAATGTGCATCAGGCATCTAGACAATGAAAGTCTTTTGCCAGTAGAGCTTGCTACTGAAGCACCTTTTATTTCTTCCACTTTGTGGATTGGACTTGAGTAAATTCCTGCAATTCTTTTGATTCTTTTTTCATTTTTACCTCACTTAAATCACCTTCAGTGTGTCTCCCCACACGTTTGTGTGGATTTTCCCTCCAGTATGCATTTCTGATTTGATTGTGTCTTTAAATGTCATTCTCAACATGGATGGGCCTTGAGATTATCATGCTAAGTGAAGTAAGCCAGACAGAGAAAGACAAATATATGATATCGCTTATATACGGAATCTAAAAAAAAATGATACAAATGAACTTATATACAAAACAGAAATAGACCCACAGGCATAGAAGAAAAACTTATGGTTACCAAAGGGGACAGGGTTGGAGGAGGGATAAATTAGGAGTTTGGGATTAACATATACCCACTACTATATATAAAATAAATAACCTTGTTGGTTATCTATTTTATATAGCACAAAAAACTATACTCAATAGTTTGTAATAACCTATAAGGGAAAAGAATCTGCAAAAGAATATATATAAATCACTTTGCTGTACACCTGAAACTAACACATTGTAAATCAACTAAACTTCAATGAAAAAATAAAAGAAAAAAAAATGTCATTCTCTTCTACTGAGGTCTTTCAAGCCAGAATTTTATCTCAACAAGGCTGTGATACCCATAAGATACTATTTACCATTTAGTGTTAACAGTCTCTAATTCACTTTCCTTACTGCCACGCCCTAGATGTGGGTTTGTAGAAATGCAATGACACAGGATAGCTCTTTTTGCAGCAGAATATCTTGCAGCTGTTGCTTACTGTAAAAAAATGCCTCTCAAACTTACTTCTGCTGACATTTACAGACCGGGTGCATCTTCTGACATACACCCAGAATTTGATGACGTACCTTCAAAATACGAAGAGAATAGTACTTTGGATTTTATGTTTTGTGGTGGTATGAATGAACACATGTCTAACAATGAGTAATACAATCAAAGATGAAAAAATTATTTTTATGATAAAAACACATGGTTAAGCTAAGTTTTAAAATATTATAATTTATTTTTTAATATGAGTAGTAACTTTATCCCGACCTATTTCTTTGGTAAAAATGTGATCAAATGTATTCTATTGGGAAGAAGCAAAAATAGACCATATTTACCGTCTAAATATTATAATAATTTAATGATATTTAGCATCTATTGCAGATGTATTTATTATTGCAGATTTTATTTGCTTTATCAATGTCTTTGCTTTGGTAATCTGTGCTGTTTGGTTATTTCTTGTTTTTTTAATTTGAAGTATAGTTGATTTACAATGTTGCGTTAGTTTCTGCTGCACAGTAAATTGATTCAGTTATACATATATATACATTCTTTTTCATATTCTTTTCCATTATGGTTTGTCACAGGATATTGACTAATGTTCCCTGTGCTATATAGTAGGACCCTGTTGTTTATGTTCCGTCGTCTATAATAGAAATGTTTGTGGCATCAGTCTCAATTCCGTGCAATGTAGAGCTAGATGCTCCACTGAAAGGTTCTTCGTCCGTCCTCGTCCTGTCCTCATTAAAATGTATCCCCAAGTAGGATGAAAAAGAAAAGAAAAATACTGTGAAATCACGACTCGGTGGCACAGCAGTAGCGTCTTGTTGCCACCACAGCCATCTGGGCACAGGGGTGACAACAGGCAGTTGACAGGTTAGAGGTGAGAAGAGAGGTTTTGAACAAATCAAGCAAATCAGCTGTAAACTCCACCCCTTTGTCACTCACCATGGGCATCAAAAGAAATGCAAGGGACTGAGAACACTGTTATGGATTCACTCTAATTTATAAAGTTAAACCATCTTTTAATCTCAGTAGTTAGGTACACACAGTAAGAAGTTGCTTGTAAAGTACCACACAAGCAGTAGCAATTCAGATACATTGCGATCGATCTTTACGAATCATTGAACCCTTTCCAGGCACAGGAGTTGAGACCTGTATTATTCCCTGGCTCCTGACACTTGCTGATCCTGTATTTTACCCAAAACCTTAGAAAGCAAACCGAATCTTCACAGGTGTGCCAACATGGATTTTGACAATGAAAGGGGAGACCTTTAGCCCTGCCCCCTATAAACTGCTGATCTTAGCAAAACAAATTGCTGAGAAAGCATTTCCTATAGCACTTAAATGGAATTCAATACGAATACATCACAAGTCAGAAGTATCTCTGGTCTCATCTCATTGTAAATAACTCACTTGTAATTATTTGTTTAGTATCAGTTATTGTAATTGTAAATAACATGCTAACAGGAGCATCTTCTCTGCTCACCGTTTTTAACTTGTTCTGCAAAAACTCAAACATACACAAAAGTAGGAAGGATAACAATGAACCCCATATACCCATCACTCAATAATCAGTGTCATGGTCAATCTTTTTTTATCTATACTGCCTCTTCCTAATAAGCATATGTTTCAGTGTATGTATATTTAAAAAAATACCTAACCATAATGCCTATGTTGCATCTTATGAAATTAACAATTGTTTTTTAATATTATCAAATTCCATTCAGTTAATAGATTTCCCCATTTGTCTCATATTTTTTAAAGAGTTGGCTTGTTGAATAAGATCCAGTCAAAGTCCACACATGGCATTTGATTCTCTTAAGCGTTTTTTAATCTATAAGTTCCCTCTTTCTCTCTTTAAAAAATGTTTTCCTTTTCAACTTATTTTATGAATAAATCAAGTCATTTGTCCTCTAGATTTTCCTACATTCTGGACTTTTATGATTGCATTCTCATGACATTAAACAGATTCCTCTGGATCCTGAATGTCTTGCCAACTGGTAGCTATTTCTGAGGTTTGATGTGATTCAAGTTGGAGTTTGGGGCAAGAATTCGTCAGAGGTGGTGGTAACGTTTCGCCTCTATCTCGTAACACACAGCTTGACATAGAGGGGTGATTTGGGGATACCTGTTGAATGACTGCACGATCTCTCACCCTTATCATGTTCCTGTTTGGACCCCAGGGCACTTTTCATGCCAAGATGCTGTTCCTCTTCTTCTGATATAATAGCGGCTTAGCCAGTGCATTGTTGGAATTGCACTTGGTTCTACTAACACAGAGATGAATGATCACCCCTAGGGAACTTAACACCTGGAGGACGGGGTAGGGGGCATAGGTGCCAATGGAATTCATAAGATGTTATGGGAATACAGTACAAGGTCATTAATTCAGTGTCAGAGGGAATACAAAGGCTTCCCAGGGGGACAAATGCCAGGAGTTAACCAGGGCAGAAAGTTGGGGAGAATATCTCTGGCAGAGGATACAAAGGGAAAGGTGCATTGGGGAGCAGCAAGTGGTCCCAGGAGCATGGACAGCCATAAGCTTTGAGGTCGGAGAGGCCAGGTCAAGGATGCCCTGGAATCCCAGCTAGGGAATTTGGATTTCATTTTTAAGGGTATTTGCCGAAGTACCCACGCTTGTACAATGGAGGTAGAGGATATAAGTGACAGGTGACAGAAAATGAATACCTACATTTCCAAAGAAGCCTTTGGAAAGCTGCTCCCTGACCTCAGACTCCTCTTGTGTAAATGGCCTTGTTCGTGGCTGCCCTCCCCACCACAGAGGCTTTCTAACGTTTAAAAGCACAACAAAGTGTGGAGAGGCCAATGAAACCTGTAAGTGAGATTGTAATTGGTTGTCTCAGGCCTTGAGAGTCCCAGAGCTCTGTTTTCGGTTCAGAAATGGTTTAGGTACGGGAATGATATTTACCTTTTACATTTACATTTAGAGAAATCACTACGGCAGTGCTTTGGACCTAGAACGAGAAGACGGTGAGATTTGGGTTTGAGCTGCAGGTGAAAAGGCAGGAATTGATGAGTGGCCTGAACTTTGGCAGGGGCTGCAGGGATCCATTTCAGGCACATTAAAAAAGTAGAATCAGGGCTTCCCTGGTGGCACAGTGGTTGAGAGTCCGCCTGCCGATGCAGGGGACACGGGTTCGTGCCCCGGTCTGGGAAGATCCCACATGCCGCGCAGCGGCTGGGCCCGTGAGCCATGGCCGCTGAGCCTGCGCGTCTGGAGCCTGTGCTCCGCAAAGGGAGAGGCCTGCCACCGAAAAAAAAAAAAAAAAAAAGTAGAATCAACCGGAATCTCTAATGACTTAGATGTGGGGAAAGGAAGGATGAGACCTGAGCTGAAGTGGTCCCAAGTTGCTGATGTAGGTATTCATTTTCTGTCACCTGTCACTTATATCTTCTACCTCCATTGTACAAGCGTGGATACTTTGGCAAATACCAGAAAATAACTGGCAATTATCTTAATATATGAGCTTCTCCAAAATACAACCTAGATTATAAATCACACAGCAAATTGAGGGGAAATGAAACAAAATAAAAATAGCCCTAAATCCTTAATGTTTGAGTCCAGTGCTCTCACTTTAAACAGTCGGAAACTAGGACCACAATAAGATTTCCCCCATTAACACAGTTACTGCCTGGGCTGGGATTAGAACACTAAGGGGGCTAGGGATTATGACTGGTATTGCAACAGAGTTAAAACCCAGTATTTTGGGGGGCAGCCTGGGTTGGCTGCACTTCCTGTTTGGGGATGTCCTTGGGGCTACTTTGTCTTGGTCTGTAGGACTTAGGACTCATTATTTAACTTTCTTGGAGCAGGAAGAGCACCTGACCAAGTCCACTGTCTTCTGGGGAAGCCTTTGGAAAGCTGCTGCCTGACCTCGGTCTCCTCTTGTGTAAATGGCCTTGTTCGTGGCTGCCCTCCCCACCACAGAGGCTTTCTAACGTTTAAAAGCACAACAAAGTGTGGAGAGTCCAATGAAACCTGTAAGTGAGATTGTAATTGGTTGTCTCGGGCCTTGAGAGTCCCAGAGCTCTGTTTTCGGTTCAGACTTTGCTGCTAACGATGTGAGTGTTTGGACAGTAACTCAACAGGAACATGGCTTGAGGTTCTGGGCCTCTTTTTCATCTGTCCAGTGAGGTACTTGGAATAGATGACTTTCATTGTCCCTTTGTTATCAACAGTGACTGATGCCGTAAGCCCAGAATTACAAAGAATTACTGTTGTTTCACTTCTAATCTGCTGCTCTTAACATTTTTCTCCTCTGTGGTGGAAAGTAATTCAGGTAACATAGTTCCTTTTTGCATAGATTAAACCATAGCCCCCGTCATATCACATGTCCTGTTGGGGCCATGCTTACGCTATGGTCAGCCGTGCCTTTCTGTATCTGAATTACCAGCAGACCAAATGGGCCAGAATCCTGGAGTGAGGGAAATGTGAGGAGCAGATGCAAATGGGCAGGAATCTGCACTATTAAAATATTTTTTTAACTATTTTTTGATTCATAGGAAGTTGCACAGATACTGCATAGGAAATTTTAGATGCATAGGAAGTTGCAAAATATTGCAGAGAGGTCCCAGATAGCCTTCACTAGGCAATCCTGATAATTCTATCTTAATAATTATATTAATTATTAAGTAACTATTTACTTTTAAAATCATTATTAAATATTTAATAATGATACTGTAATATCAAAACCAAATGTTTGATGTTGGTACTATGTATGTGTACAGTTCTATGCTATTTTTTTTCACACATGTAGATTTGTGTAAACACCATTGCAATATATGTGATAGTTAATTTTATGTGTCAACTTGGCTGGGCCATGGTGCCTAGATATGTGGTCAAGTATTATTCTGGATGTTTCCATGAGGGTGTTTTTGGATGAGATTAGCATTTAAATCAGTGGACTTTGAGTGAAGCAGATTGCCTTCTCTAATGTGGGTGGGCCTCATCCAATCAGTTGAAGGCCTTAATAAAACAAAGACTGGGGCTTCCCTGGTGGCGCAGTGGCTGAGAGTCCGCCTGCCGATGCAGGGGACACAGGTTCGTGCCCCGGTCCGGGAAGATCCCACATGCCGCGGAGCGGCTGGGCCCGTGAGCCATGGCCACTGGGCCTGCGTGTCTGGAGCCTGTGCTCCGCAACGGGAGAGGCCACAACAGTGAGAGGCCTGCGTACCGCAAAAAAACCCCACCAAAACCAAAAAAACAAAGACTGATATTATCCAAGCAAGAGGGGATTCTGCCAGCAGATGGCCTTTGAACTTGAACCACAGCATCTGTTCTTCCCTAGGCTCCAGCCTGCTGGTCCACTCTGCAGATTTTGAACTGGCCAGCCTTCATAATTGTGCAAGCTTATTCCCTAAACTAAATCTCTTTCTATATGTGTACATCCTATTGGTTCTGTTTGTCTAGAGAACACTGACTAATACAATACTAGGGAGAACTAAGGAGTCTGTACTTTAACCAGCTGCCCAGGCAATTGTCAGGCACTCTGGAATTTGAGGAGTGTTGTCCCCAGCAATGCCGCTGCCAGCCGGACAATCAATGGATCTAAGATCCTGACAGTCAGTCAATGTGACATTACCTAGCAGTCCCTCTCAACAGTGAAGAGAGAAGTTTGTCCTGGTTGCCCCACATGTCAGAAACTTTCTAGCCCCTGACCAGCTCAGAGTCTATGTAGGACATGCATCTCATACCTCCACGTGCATGACTGGGCAGATGTCTGAGGTTCTGTGTCTCCAGCACACTCCTAAATAAGGCTGGTGCTTCTGGTGCATGGAATATACTTCTGGGAATCAGATGAGCCGGAGCTGGATCCCTGGCTCTGACCTCCACTGGCTCTGTGACCCTGCAGATGCTGTCAAGCCTAAATTTCCTCATTTACATATTGGAGGTAATAAGGGGTGATAATCTCACAAGCATACTGTGAGAGTAGGTGACATCGTACCATAGAGTACCTGCCACAGGTCAGGTACACAGTGGTCACTCATTAAGTCTTACTTTTCTTATCTTTCTCCCCATCCTCAAATGGAGATTACCTTCCCATGGGATAAGGACAAAATGTTAATCTGAACACAGACAGAAAGAACAGGGCTTTCGGGGCTGTCTTCCCAGTTCTGAGTTTGTGTTCTTCCGGAGTCGCCTTCCAGAACTTACTAAGAGATTAGACCTGGTCCATTCTGCAATGATTTTGGTTGAGCCATAGTCATTTTTGCTTTGGAGTCTGTTTTATCATCTACCCTTAGTCCAAACTGACCTTTGATATATAGCTGCTTGAAAAATGAGTGTTCTTAGGGAATAATTTCCTAAAAAGGGCAACGCCGCCTTGTTCCTCATCTTCTCGGAGGCTGGGATCCCAGAAACTGCCTCGGAGTAATCCTTCTGACCATGCACTTTTCTCCTGGGGAGAAAGGTCCTGAAATGCAATTTATTGTAAAACACACAGTAGTTACAGGCTACCACAGTCGATGATATTCCTTTTATTACCACTCAGACGAGAACAGAAAATGACATTGGAAGGCAGTGAACTCACCGGAAGGGCAGAGAATGTCATTAAATTCAACATGCATCATATTTCATAATCAGAACCCTGCAGTCAGCACTGACACCACAGAATGAGTACGTTGCAGTCATGATAATATAAAACCCATTGCATCTCTTCCCTTGGCTCTTTTTGGACCCTGGCTGGGGCCAGGCCATTAATCACTGGAGGCAGGGGATGGTGCAGACCACTGCACACTGGATTGCATAAATTGAAAATACATCAGTATTAGCGGGGAACACTGTCTTTAGTTTATCTCTGTTCGGGATGCTAGCTTCTGAAAGGCTGGGATGTCTTTACAGTTAAACCACCTAATTTCAGCAATTGCCCCAGCTTGGAGAAAGTGTGTGGTCCCTTAAGGCTTATGTGGGAAGGATTAAGAAGCAGCCTTTTCTTCAATCAGAGGAGTCTGCCCTGAGACTTTGTTGGGGGGCTGATGGCTTCTCTTAGATGCCTCTCGAATGGCACATAGGACAGGATGTGTACGCCCATGGGTCGGGGTGGGTCCCCAGAAGTATCATATGCTTATATAGCATCCAGGCTGATCTTAGAATTTTCGATTTTGTGTTCTATGCCATAGTGTATATATTTGTTTTAATTTAAAAGAGTGTTTTCCTTACATCACTTAATACTGAAAATCCAAGGAACTGTGGCAAAAATCTGAGGTTTTTGGAGCCCCTGACACACTGGTTTCAGAGTTCCAGAAATGTGTACTTAAGAAGTATGTGTCTACGGGATAAAATCCTGAAATTTGATCCAGTTATAAAGAGCCTTCATGATCTAACCTCTAATCTCATGTCTGAGCACTCAAACTGAGCAACCCTTACTTCCAACACACTGAATCTCTGTATGGTTTCCCCACTCTCTCTAGCCCTTTAAATGCAATCTGCCAGTTTCTTCCTGCTATTACGGAACAGGTTCCACCGGATTTGCAATGATTGGTTTATCTTATCCCTTTCTCAACGATTATAAGGTCACATTGTTCTTAAGTGGCAGAGTCAGGGTTCAAAACCAAGGAATCCTAGCCCATCAATAGATCTTTCACTTATAATGCAAGAAGTACTTGAATTATAGCAATATGGATGGACCTTGAGATTATCACACTAAGTGAAGTAAGCCAGACAGAGAAAGACAAATATCATATGATACTGCTTGTATGTGGAATCTAAAAAAAAAAAAGAAAGATACAAAGGAACCTATTTACAAAACAGAAATAGGCCCACAGACATAGAAAATAATCTCATGGTTATCAAAGTGGAAAGGGGTGGGGGAGGGATAAATTAGGAGGTTGGAATTAACATATACACTCTTCTTCTATACATAAAATAGATACATCAAGGACCTACTGTATAGCCCAGGGAACTATACTCAATATTTTGTAGTAATCTATAGGGGAAAAGAATCTGAAAAATACATAAAACTGAATCACTGTGCCATACACCTAAAACTAACACAATATTGTAAATCAACTATACCTCAATTAAAAAAATATATATATATAAGTTATGCAAAAAATAATTTAAAAAGAAGTGCTTTAAATGTTTGGGAAGATACTAGATGTGTTGCAGTTAATATACAAAATCAGTCTGTGATGAAAAGTGCAATAACTAAAATCAGATCATTACTGAAGGTGTAAAAGACTGAACTGATGTGGCAGAAAATCAAATTAACCAAATAAGACTCAGAATCAAGAAAAAGACACTATGTAAAAAATTAACAGAAAAAGAATGTAAAGTGCTGGTCATAGGAGATGGAGCATAGAACTCCAACCTGTCATGAAGAGAATTATAAAAAGAGGAAAAGACAAAGCAAGTGGTGCAGAATTCATAATCAAGGATAGAAGCAAAGAACTCTCAAAACTTAAAAAAAAAGAAAAACCTTAAAAAATTTAAAAGAAAAGAGAGTGAAAATCACCCAACTCCAGGTAAAATGAATAAGCAGACAACATATAGCTTTTTAACCCTCTTTTTTAATTCAAAAAGTAATTTACATTTATTTAACTGTAGAGGGGGTGTGCATCAGTGGGGTACAGTGAGTAAAACTGTTTTATTCTGTTTTAATCAACCATGACCTGTCAAATTACACATTTTTGTCTTTCAAGTGTATCTCAGGCAGATTCAATAACTTCTTAGTCACTTTTGATTACTAAACATCTAATCTTCTTGAAAACTTTGATCTCAAACTTGATTTTATTATAATATTTAATTCTAAACTCTAATCTCAGTGCATCTAGTAGCTCAGAGTAGAGGGAGGGTTGGAGGGGGCGTAGTCTAGCTCTGACACAAGCCACCCCATTAATTTCCCTTCATGACCGAGGCCCTCTGGTTGGTTGGGGGAAGGAAATGGGGATTAAGGAAGTCATTGCCATATTTCAGTGGTTTCTTAGGCCTTTTCTGGTTCCAGCTGCTGGTTGCCTCTGAGCATGTAGCCATTGGTCTTCTCATACTTGGGGTATGAGGTTTTCTTGAAGTCAAGTTCAACATCACCCTAACCCATATTTCACCATGGACACCCAAATGGGCATCTTCTTTTGCCCTCCAGCCATTCAGGCATCCAACTGAGACAGGGTGGGACCTGGGACCTGGGACCCTTTGCTGCAGTGCTGGCACCTGGACAAATGTCATCTCCTCAAGCAACAAAATACAAAGAAACTACAAGGGACTAAAAATGAGTGCGTGCAAATGCAGCTGGGGGCAAATTATGGACAATAAGATATAAAAAGATCAAAAAAACCCAGCTGCCACTTCTGAAGAGCTGGGAGCAAAAACAGGGTACTGCACATGACCCCTGCACTCAGCACCACCAAAGGGGTGGGCAAGCCACCTAAGCCACGCCTCTGGCCTGACCCCTGGACCCGACCCTACCCTCACCCCATGTAAGGAAACAGCCTGCTCCCACCTCCCGACCCTGGGGAGCAAGCAACGGAAACTGTTACTTGTTCCCGCTCCCCGCTACTGCAGCAGGGGCCCCAATAAAGCCTTACCTGAATTTCTTGTCTGGTCTCTTATCAACACAACCTCTTTGACACATAGCATGTTGTCTTGCTGGCCTGGCAGCCACCTGGACAGTCCTGCTGCTTCCGTCCCTCCTCCAACCACAGGGCTCCCTTGTGAGGAGCTGCAGGAGCCAGGGAGGTCTTCTGCCTCCTCCAAAGAGTGGGAGAACTGGGATATGGGTGAGTCACCTTATCTCCCCATCCTTTTCTTCTAGGTACACTGCTCTACAGTTTTCTCCTGCCCTTCTGGTGTCATGAACCTCCTGCCTCGGGAAAGCTCTGAAAGAGGGGTGTCTACAGTTCACAAGGGCTTCCCACATCGAGGGACTCTAACAAACTCTCCAAAATCTCCTCACTGTGCTTCTCTTTGTTCGGAAGAGAGCATCTGGATGACATGTGGATTCTTCAGCTCCAAGCACATGGCTGGAACAGGAGATGCCAACAGCCAAGTCCAGGAGGTACTGGCAGCTCTGTGAGTTTTTCTATTGGAGTCCTCCTGGGGAGAGAAGAAAAAGCTTCTCCGCATAATTACTGCTCCCCTCAAGGTGCCAACAAGTCTCCTCCTCCCTCCCCCTTTCTTCCCCTTATTTAGATTGTACGTGAGTGTGTTCTGAGATGACTAGGATGGGGGTGGTGCTTGGATACAGCTCTCTTTAGAATATGGGAATGCTAAAGCTATTTTGACTTGAACTTTGAGCCCTAGCTAATAATTCCAGGGCAACAGGAAAAATCCAACTCAATATCCTGTTACACTTATAAAAATGTTAAACGTTACATAAGGGTGAGAACACACCCATTGCAATTTAAAAAACATGAATCACCCGTTTCTGAAGCTTACGTTTTGCACTTTAGCAAAAGACTTCAAAGCTATTTCCAGACCAACTATTTCATTTTTCTCTGGGTACACAGGAAGAAACCAGCCCCTCTTTCATCAAGGTGGGACCATGTGACTAAAGTTCTTGCCAGTGGGATGTGGGCACGAGTGATGGAGGTCACTGCCAGGCATATCTCATGCTGTCTTCCACACTCTCTCCCCTATCCACACAGTGGAAACAAAAGACTCTAAGATGGTAGAGCCATAACTTGGAGAGAGACTGGACCCCTGAATTCACATCTTTAAGAGGCACCTGGCTGCGACCTAGAAATTAGGCTTGTCATAATTACTCTTCCTCTGTGGGTAGACTCCAGAGTCATTTCCAGTTCTTGACTATTTTGTATAATGATATAATGAATATTTTTGTGTGTATGAGGGCATATTTATGTGTAGAAGTAAGATTGCTGGACCAGAGGGAATGCACGATTTTTTTTTTTTTTTTTTTCTGTTCGCGGGCCTCTCACTATTGTGGCCCCTCCCGCTGCGGAGCACAGGCTCCGGACGCGCAGGCTCAGCGGCCATGGCTCACGGGCCCAGCCGCTCCGCGGCATGTGGGATCCTCCCGGACCGGGGCACGAACCCGTGTCCCCTGCATCGGCAGGCGGACTCTCAACCACTGCGCCACCAGGGAAGCCCTCGGAATGCACAATTTTTACCTTGATGATGTCCAAATCCCTCCCTCCAAAATTATCCTGACATATACTTCTGTTTATAGTATGTAGCAGTATCTGATTCCTTATACCCAATTCATATTTCTTTTCCTTTGATTGGCTTGTTCATATGCTCTGTCCATTTTTATACTCAGCTCTATGCATTTTTTTCTTTATAGATTTGTAGCATCTTTATATATTATTTATTTATTTATTTTTAATTGAAGTATAGTTGATTTACAATGTTATGTTACTTTCAGGTGTACAGCACAGTGATTCAGTTGTATATATATATATATTTTTTCAAATTCTTTTCCCTTATAAGTTATTACAAAATATTGAGCATAGTTCCCTGTGCTATACAGTAGGTCCTTGTTGGTTATCTATTTTATATACAGTATAGTAGTATGTATATGTTAATCCCAAATAAATATTTCTTGAATAAATAAATAAGATATATGGGATAAGTTAGGAGTTTGGGATTAACATATATATCATTTACTTATTCAAGAAATATTTATTAAGCACCTAGTATATCCCAGAAACAATCCGAGGCACTGGGTAAAGAGTGGTGAATGAAAGCACATACAGTTTCTGAAGAAGATAGACAAGCTTAAGTGTGATGGATGAAGAAAAGTTAAGCAGACATGAAAAGAAAGAAAGAAGGTTCCAGGTAGAGGAAAACCAAGTACAAAGGCCCTGAAAGAAAGATCACCAAGAGAGCCGTACAAAGACACCTTGCTATTGAGTTTGAGACGGTAGAACAAAGAAAGCAGGGCCAGGGCCATGCCTAAGAGGAGAGGGCAGAGAAATACCCACAGTTAATGAGGCTGAATTGCAGGGGGCTGGGCTGGGTTGAGAAAGTAGATATTAAACTTAACACCTTCTTCTGTCATGGGCCTAAGTATTTGAACATGACTGTTTATATCCATGGGTACACTGATGCAGGAATCACCGCAGTAAATCCCACTGAGCTCAGTTGTCAAAAATCTGGACTTCTTGGGGGGAGTCAGGATATGTCAGTGGTGGAGGCGAGGGCAGCTACACATAGAAGCTTAGTGAGGTTTAGGGTACCTACCAGTTTCCCCAAGTCAAGGCCTCCTTCTTTGCAGAAGTAGTAGAAAGTTTCAACCAGATTTCTGTATCAACATGCTAGATTCAGCCAATGAGTTTATCTTCCTTTCCTTCCCCAAACCTATCTAAACTATATTAAAGCTATGCAATGTTCATGAATGTTAATCATTTGTGTATTACACGGGGAAGGGGAAACTTCCCCCTCTACCCCTCTTGAGTTCTTGTGAAGGGAATTATAATAAAGTTTACACAAGACATTAACAGGAGAAAAAGAAAGAAATTTTAATTCATGCACATTAGGGAGTGGCCAAAGCAGGCAGCTTTTATACTTTTTAGACAAAGAAACAATAAATTTGTGAGGAAACTTGGGTTTTGGGTGCCCAATTAGTGAAGAATCTGAACGGAGTTTGGGCTGAAAATAGTAAATTAAAGAAGTAACAACGTTTGTTTATATAGGCTTCCTGGCCCTGAATTCCCTATCTCTGGGAGTAAGGATGTCCTTCTATCTCCAGATGCAGGGAATGCACCTTTCACTTCAGGGAGACAGAAAGGAGGGTCAGAGTGTCCCTCTGTGTTAGCTGTTTCTTAAGTAACTTGAATTCAGAATAATCAATATACCATGAGACACAATTTGGGGTGGCCTACTCTGGGCCCCAACAGTTGCCTTGGTATATTTTTTCCAAATCTGTTCCTTGAGTTTTGTTTGGGATGTTGTTCCCTGGAATTTTCAGTTCTTATAAAAGAAAACATGTCAGTCTTTCCTTTGTTTTTGTTTTTTTGCGGTACGCGGGCCTCTCACTGTTGCGGCCTCTCCCGTTGCAGAGCACAGGCTCCGGACGCGCAGGCTTAGCGGCCATGGCTCGCTGGCCCAGCCGCTCCGCGGCATGTGGGATCTTCCCGGACCGGGGCACGAACCCGCGTCCCCTGAATCGGCAGGCGGACTCTCAACCACTGCGCCACCAGGGAAGCCCTGTCAGTCTTTCCTTTGTGATATTTTATTTTTTATTTTTGTGCCAGGAGGGTGTGTTGGTGCGGGGAGTTGGGGGGAGGGAAGGGATGGTGGCTGAAGAGAGCAAGGAGCACGGGTGTGCACCTAGAGGGAGGTGGGTTGCCAAGTCTAGCTGCCTAGCATAATTATTAGACAAAGTTACAGATCCAGAGACTCTAAAGCATATCAATATGTCTTCTTTTTTCTTTAGGAGAGAACACTCTGGTTAGGCTGATAAGGATGTGGAGTTCATTGTTATATTTCATTCCCTGTAAATTACCGTACATTCTGGCTTCCCACCTCAATCTCTTGTTGCAGGAGGGGGGACCCTTCCCAGAGCCTGAGAGTGGACTCTTGTCTAACACTCAGAAATGAATTGTCTGAGGAGACACACGTGCTGGCAAAGCAAAAGACTTTATTGGGAAGGGGCGCCCGGGTGGAGAGCAGCAGCGTAAGGGAACCCAGGAGAACCGCTCTGCCACGTGGCTCGCAGTCTTGGGTTTTATGGTAACAGGGTTAGTTTCCCAGTTGTCTCTGGCCAATTACTCTGACTCAGGGTCCTTCCTGGTGGTGTGTGCATCACCCAGCCAAGATGGATTCCAGCGAGAAGGATTCTGGGAGGCTGGTAGGACATATGGACTGGCATCTCCTCTCTCCTTTTGACCTTTCCTGAATTCTTCCGGTTGGTGGTAGCTTGTAAGTTCCGAGTTCCTTACCAGCACCTCCTGTTGTAAGATAACTCATGCAAGTGGTTACACTCGTGCCTGGCCGGGATGGGCGGTTTTGGTCAGTTGTTCCCCTAACATTGGTATACACCATTATCTCCTCTTCAAAATGTTAATATAATAATGCCTGTTGAACTGCAGAGGTTGGGATCCTGTAAATCATGGTAGAGAAATTCACGATCCAATAAACATGTCCCAATTAGAAAAATGAGGATGTAGGAAAGGGGAACTCCATGAGGCTTTGTAAATTTTTTTCACTTTACGAAACTAAAGTAATAGATACGGATTGGTAAACAAGAACAGCATTAAAACATTTTACCAATATTTAGTAATAATGAGCTGCTGTATTATTAATGTCTATGTCTTATCTCTAGAAGACTTTCAGGATGTTCTCTCTGTATTGTTTCAGTGATTTGCCCAAAATTAAATTATTGCGTCTACATTTGGAAATAAGCCTTTTGATCCCAACAGTACAGGGAACATAAGCAGTTATTAGGTGAAGTATATTTATACCATTAAATACTTTTTCCGATCACAGATTAGGCTGAGAAAGAATGACCTATTGTGGTGCTCGGGCTGTGCAGATAAGACCAGTCACTGGTAATAACAAGGGTGACAGAAGCTTCAACCACAAGAAGTCATTCCCGTGTGTGCTAGGCTCAGTGGCACTAAGAACTCATACATTATCTGCTTTACGCCTCAATAAGAAGCATGAAAGCCTTTCACAGTTCCGGAGACGGAGGCTCAGAGACATTTAACAACTTGCCCAAGATCCCACGAGGTATATCTTAAATTTTCTTAATTTATGGATTCATTCAACACGTTTCTTGAGCACATGCAAGGTGCCACTTGGAATTCACCAGTCAACAGCAACAACAGCATTTGTATAGGAAGAGATTTAGTATAAGGAATTGACTCACACATTTGCGGGGGCTGGGAAGTCCCACTCTCAGCCATCTGCGATCTGAGACCCAGGAAAGCCCGTGGGATAATTCAGTCTGAATCCAAAGGCCTGAGAATCAGGAACACCAAGGGTGGACGACATCAGAATCTTTAAAGAATGGTGCCAGCCCAGACCCAGGCTAGACAATCTCTTGGAAGTGACCCCACATTTACTGTTTGTACCTTAGGAGGACCCTCTTACTCTCTAAAGTTTGTGGCAATTGTGAACGACCCTGAAATGTAAAACCTTCCAGAGAAAACACTGCACTGCTGTCTAGGGATTTGTCCAGATCTTTCCCTGCCCACTGAACTGCTTGTCTGCCACTGTCCCCCAGTTCAGTTTCCTCATGTATACGTTGAAGAAGAACTGGGCAAGTTTTAAAGCCTGTTGCTGTAGTTATTGTGTTTCTCTCATCCTTGCTTTCACTAGAAATTTTGATCATTTTATCCCAAACACATGACCTGAAAAATGAGCACTGTTGTAACTCAAAGTTCTCTCATAGATCACTCATAAGCGTGATGGTTATTTTATTTGTCAAGTTGAATGGCTACTGGGTGCCCAGATTAAACATTTTTTCTGGGTGTTTCTGGATGAGATTAGCATTTGAATAGTGGACTCAGTGAATAGGTTGCCCTTCCCAGTGCCTGTGGGCATCATCCAATCCATTGAGGGCCTGAATAGAAAACAAGGCAGAGGAAGGAGGAATTCACCCCTTCCCACCTGGGCTGTGGATCTTCTGCCCCTGAGGTTCCTGGTCCTCAGCCTCTCAGATCCGGCCTGGAACCTACATCCCTGAGTCCCCTGGTTCTCAGACCTTATAAGAAGAGACATTAGAGAGCTTGCCTTCTCTCTCTGCTATGTGAGGACACAGCAAGAAGGTGGCTGTCTGCAAGCCAGGAAAAGAGTCCTCACCAGACACTGACCGTGCTGGCACCTTGATCTTGGATCTCCAGCCTCCAGAACCATGAGTAATACATTTCTGTTGTTTAAGCCACCTGGCCTATGGTATTTTGTTATGGCAGCCCTAGCTGATAAGACACGAGCTTCCTAGGTGTTTCCTCTTTTCACCTTAATTTGAGCACTGCTGCTGTAGTGGAGTGAGAAGAGGGCGAGGAGAGAGTGGGTGAGGTGCTGGAGGCAGCCATATGGATTAGAAGGTGATGCATTGTGAGGGCTTAGGTGAAGGACAGAGGAAGACTGAGTCAAGCCATCTACAGTGAACCTGGGAGGGAGGAAAAGATCTAGGGTAGATAAGAGATTTGACAACAAGACCAATTTTACAAGGAGGATTTAAAACATGGAAAATTGAGGAATGCTCTCAAATTTCAGGCTGGTGTGATTATGTCAGAAGATGGAGTCATTTGGCCAAGATGGCGCACTGGGCGTGTATCACATGGACCCCAGCAGGCCTAGAATTCCCCTCACTCTCCATGAATCTCCCCTTCACAAAATGCCCCAAACCTTCCACCACCTCTCCAGCAAAGCTTGAATACAAAACCAGTTTTGTGCTTCATCTCACATCTCTTTCCCACCACGATAATTTATCAGAACTCAAAAGAAGCCAGTCATCTCCTTGTTTCATGTTAAGAGAACCTAATTAGCAGTAATCAGTCTATTTCATAGAATATTTGCAAAGATGCTTTCCTGAACTCATGCACAGCACTAAAAAAAAGGAAAAAATATACAGCATAAATAAATTACAGGTGCTGGCCTAATTAAGGGCACACTCCATAGGGCAGGTTTCTAATTCTTGAGTGCCGGCCCCTACAATTTAAATTTTCTTGTAAAGGTGATAAAGCAAAGCTGGAATTAAGTCCATGCATTTAGGCTATAGAATAGACAAGGGACAGCATGTTTTAGTGTCAACATCAGGACAGCAAGGACTTGGGAGCTTTTGCCCCTCACCAGCAGTGCAATGCTAGGTAAGTTACTTAACCATTTGTAAACACTGATTTCTCATCTGTAAAATGGAATAAAATACCCACCTTGCATGGTTATTGTGAGGACTAGAAATAGTTAGATGCTCAATAGTTAGATGCACAATAGTTAGATGCTCAAATGCAAGCTATTGTCATCCTTTCTCTTCGTGGTGGGTCCAGTTGAGGCTGTTCGGGGATAGAGCCAGGCCCCTTTGGTACATCTCAGGTGCACTGCCCTCCCCTCCATGCTGCCAACCCACCCATTGTATTTCTGCCATTTTCTGGGAGATTAAAGGGGAAGATATAGCAAAAGCATGGGGAAGCAGCAATCAAAGCCTGCACTGAGGCAGTGGCATTTGGGATGGGTTTGAGGAATTAGTAAGATTTAGTGGTTTGGGGGAAAGATTGAAGGAAAAATAGAGAGGAAAGTACATGATGTGCCCAGTTTCTGCTTTGGCCTCCTGGATGGGTGATGATGGTGCCATTGACCAGAAGACAGAATACAAGGGGAGTTAGGAGCCACAGGTACAACTGAACAGGCTGTGTACTGCATAAAGGTGTCCAGTTGAGGGGATAAGTGGGTGCTGACATGACCTTGGCATCTTTGACTAATTCACACAAACGCACTTCAAAGTCTAGAGCCCCTAGGAGGGGAATCAAATTAGGGGAGATAATCCTGTGTCCCTTTTCACTGTTCTCTATTTAAATTAGATCATAACTGGAGCATGAGTCTGTCATCCTTTGAAATCCCTTTTAAAGAAATTATTTCCAGAAATAATATAGAGACTTACTTAATTTACCAGGCAGCCCAGGTCACATTTCACTCCTAAAGATATGCCTCAAAAGTGCCCCTTGGTTCATAAGAAAGTGTCCCGATCTCTTAACACAAAGAGCCCTCCATGGTCCAGGGCCTGCCTCCTTGCCAGCCTCATACCCACTCTGGCCAGGGCTGGCCTCACTATCCCACACTTGCTACATTTACGTGTTTCTCTGCCCAGAATGGCCTCCTCCCCTTTATCTTATTATCTTCTAATTGTACCTCAGAACTCCTCTCAATCATCTCCTTCCTGAGGAAACTTGTTTTCAAAATAAGCGTCCTTACTCTCTGGCTTTTTTTTTATTTAACCCCTTTAAAATAAAGCAAAGAGAGCAAGTGATTCATTCTGCAACTGCATTCGAAAAATGTCATGCAGTTCATCTGAGAGATGCTTTTCCAAATGTAAAGTTATACGGTTATGATGTACTTGAATGAAAAATACCTGCAATTCTAATGTTCAGAACACTGTATTTCTTCAACATGGACATTGAGTCTTTAGTGAAGGTTTCTGATCCACTGTTTATAAAAGCACTTGCACTTCTGGCATAATTTGGTGCAGTGTCATCATGCAAGAAACAGTTTAGTGAGAAAATGTAACACCCATTACATACACCCACTCAGATTCTCAAGGTCTGAAATAAAGTTAATTGGATTTGTTCACAAATTCAAGAATCAGCCTAAAATAGTGTTTCCCAAAGGGTATTCTATAGGAGGTTGGTTCTAAGAGATAAGTATCATGGGAAAAAGGGTTCTGTGATACAAGTAAATTGAAGAAATATAGAGTTAAACAAAACTAGATGATTTTTTCCCCTTGCAAAATCTCGGAGGCTTCACTTTGCTTGTATGCATTGAATATCCCCTACAGGGGTCTAAGGTATGCAGAGTATCTAGACTTATTTGACCACAAATCCCTTCTATCAGAGATGACCTTGCACCTCTTGTGGTCTGTGGAATACATCTTGGGAAAAGGTGCTTTGCAGGACTAAGTGTATTGCCCACTGAGATGGCAGGGATTGCTCCAAACACCTGTGGTTAGAAACTGAGACTTAAGAGAAAATAACTTTAGCTTTCACAAGTAAGGAGGAAACGCACACCCCCTTACATCACCCATTGCCACAAATCCTTTCTTGTCTTCTCAGAGAGCTACAGTAGCTGAAATCCTACTGGAAGATTGGATGTAATTTACCTGTACTGCCCCTGTCCCTGAGTCAAGATGCATTACACCGAGGATGAATTTTGAGTTGAGGGGCTCATATTCTCTTGCTCTCTGTTGCCAGTTTTGCTGGAGGGATGAAGAGAGAAAGGAGGATGGACCCTGTGTAGATGCTTAGTGTATGGGGTGTGGTCGGTGGACCAGGAGAAGTGATGTGGGTGGATGGAAGGCTGGACAGGGCCCAAGGTATGTGATAAAACCACATCGAAAATATCTGATTAAATACACAAGTTGACTGGAAAACCCTGAAAACTCTAAGGTCAAACACTTGGAGTAAAATTTTAAAACAAAAAGAAGCATTTCTCCCTTTTAGATTTGCCTCAACCCTACCCCTGACAGCCTGTAAAGGAGGAGTTTTTCCTAAAATTAGAACTAGGAGGGAAAAAGCCACATACAATCATAATATATACTATGTACATGCATTTTCTCTTTTGCCCAAGATACAGAGGAACTATGGTGCTTAGGTAAAAAAGTCTGTCTCTATGTCTGTGAATCTGTTTCTGTTTAGTAGATAAGTTCATTAGTGTCATTTTTTTTTCTTTTTTTTTTTTGCGGTACGCGGGCCTCTCACCGCTGTGGCCTCTCCTGCTGCGGAGCAACAGGCTCCGGTTGCGCAGGCTCAGCGGCCATGGCCCACGGGCACAGCCGCTCCGCGGCATGTGGGATCCTCCCGGACCGGGGCACGAACCCGTGTCCCCTGCATCGGCAGGCAGACTCTCAACCACTGCGCCCCCAGGGAAGCCCCATTAGTGTCATATTTTAAATTCCACATCT
Organism: Grampus griseus; assembly: GCF_964374135.1. Lineage (NCBI taxonomy): Eukaryota > Metazoa > Chordata > Mammalia > Artiodactyla > Delphinidae > Grampus > Grampus griseus. The sequence continues at coordinate 10,670,304 of NC_139008.1, forward strand.
AAGTGATATCATATGGTATTTGTCTTTCTCTTTCTGACTTACTTCATTTAGTATGATCATCTCTAGGTCCATCCATGTTGCTGCAAATGGCATTATTTCATCCTTTTTTATGGCCGAATAGTATTCCATTGTATATATGTACCACATCTTCTTTATCCATTTATCTGTCAGTGGACATTTAGGTTGTTTCCATGTCTTGGCTATTGTGAATATTGCTGCTGTGAACATAAGGGTGCATGTAGCTTTTCGAATTAGAGTTTTGTCTGGGTATAAGCCCAGGAGTGGGATTGCTGGATCATATTGCAACTCTACTTTTAGTTTTTTGAGGATCCTCCATACTGCTCTCCATAGTGGCTGCACGAATTTACATTCTCACCAGCAGTTTTGGAAGGTTCCCTTTTTTCCACACCCTCTCCAGCATTTGTTATTTGTAGATTTTTTTTTTTTTTTCGGTACGCGGGCCTCTCACTGTTGTGGCCTCTCCCGTTGCGGAGCACAGGTTCCGGACGCGCAGGCTCAGCGGCCATGGCTCACGGGCCCAGCCGCTCCGCAGCATGTGGGATCTTCCCAGACCGGGGCACGAACCCGCGTCCCCTGCATCGGCAGGCAGACTCTCAACCACTGCGCCACCAGGGAAGCCCTGTAGACTTTTTAATGATGGCCATTCTGACTGGTGTGAGGTGATACCTCATTGTAGTTTTGACTTGCATTTCTCTAATAACTAGTGATGTTGAGCAGCTTTTCATGTGCTTCTTGGCCATCTGTGTGTCTTCTTTGGAGAAATATCTATTTAGGTCTTCTTCCCATTTTTTGATTGGATTGTTTGGTTTTTTGTTATTGAGTTGTATGAGCTGTTGTATATTTTGGAAGTTAAGCCCTTGTTGGTCACATCATTTGCAAATATTTTCTCCCTGTCCATAGGTCATCTTTTTGTTTTGTTTATGGTTTCATTTTCTGTGCAAAAGTTTATAAGTTTGATTAGGTCCCATTTGTTTATTTTTGATTTTATTTCTATTGCCTTGGTAGACTGACCTAAGAAAACATTGGTACAATTTATGTCAGAGAATGTTTTGCCTGTGTTCTATTTTAGGAGTTTTATGGTGTCATATCTTATATTTAAGTCTTTAAGCCATTTTGAGTTTATTTTTGTGTGTGGTGTGAAGGTGTGTTCTAAGTTCATTGATTTGCATGTGGCTGTCCAACTTTTCCAACACTACTTGCTGAAGAGACTGTCTTTTCCCCATTGTATATTCTTGCCTCTTTTGTCGAAGATTAATTGCCCATAGGTGTGTGGGTTTACTCCTGGGCTCTCTATTCTGTTCCATTGATCCATAGGTCTGTTTTTGTGCCAATACCACACTGAAGAAGGACATTTTATAATTATAAAAGTCTCAATTCATCAATAGAGCCCCCAAATACAAGAAGCAAAACTGAGAGAATTAAAGGGAAAAAAATACTTTGACAGTAAGAATGGTAAATGTGAATACCCCACTTTCAATAATGGAATAGAACAGATAGAAGATCAACAAAGAAATAGAAAACGTGAACAAATTTTTGTGAGCTTGGGGTAGGTGATGGTTTCTTAAATACAACAACAAAAACAACCAAATAAACTGGACTTCATTGAAATTGTGCTTTAAAGGACAGCAAGAAAGTAAAAAGACAGCCACAAAATTGGGAAAAGTAATTGCGAATTATATATCTGGTAAAGGATTTGTATTCAGAATACATAAAGAACTCTTACAACGTCCCAAAAAAGACAAATACCCAAATTAAGATATGAGCAAAGAATTTGAAAAGATATTTCTCCAAAGATATACATTGCCAATAAGCACAAGAAAATATACTCAGCATCATTTGTTAGAGAAGCGCAAATCAAACCCACAATGAGATGGCTACACTAATAATTTTAAAAAAAGAAAGAACAGCCAGGAAAATAACAAGGACAGAGCAGGATGTGGAGAAATTGGAACCCTTGTGCATTGCTGGTGGGAATGTAAAACGGTGCAGCTGCTGTAGAAAACAGCTTGGCAGTTCCTCAAAAATCTAAACATAGAATTAACATATGACCCATCAATTCCACTTCTGGGTATATACCCAAGAGAAATGAAAACATATGTCTACACAAAAACTTGTTCACGAATGTTCATAGCGGCATTATTCATAATAGCCTAAAAGTGGAAACAGCCCAACTGCCCATCAACTGATGAACTGATAAACAAAATGTGGTCTGTCCATGCAGTGGAATAATTCAGATAAAAAGAATGAAGTCCTGACACATGCTATAACATGGGAGAACCTTGAAAACATTATGCTAAGTGAAAGGAGCCAGACACAAAAGACCCCTTATTGCGTAATTCCATTTACGTGAAATGTTCAAAACAGGCAACTCCACAGAGACAGGAAGGAGATTAGTGGTTCTCAGGGGCTGGAGGAGTGTGGGACAGAGTGACTGCTAATGAGTATGGGGTTTCTTTTAGGGGAATGCCAGTGGTCTAAAATTATACAGAGGAGATGGTTGCACGACTTTGTTAACATACTAAAAACTGTACACTTCACAAGGGTGAATATTATGGTATGTGAGTTATATCTTAATAAAATTATTATTTAAAAAAAAAACCACTGCCCTCAAAGAGCTCAGGTGCATGTGGGTATGGAAGAAAATACACAGAATAAGTCAGTAAATTATACGGTATGTTAGATGGTGATACATATGCTTTGGGAAAAAACTCAAGGAGGTAAGGGAGACGGGGAGTGACAATCAGGTGGAAGGGAAGCAGCCACTGGGGGTCATCTGAGTGAAAACTGGAAAGAGAAGAGTGAGTGAACCAGGAGAAAAGGTGGGGAATAGGGCTCTAATCAAAGGGAGCAGCAAGTGGAAAGACCCCAAAAGAAGAGTGTTCCTGGAATACTCAAGGAAGAAGGAGGTCCATGTAGCTGCAATGGAGTGAAATGGGGAAAAGCAGTAGGAGATGAGGTTGGAGGGCTAGCAGGGGGTCGGGGAGGAAAGGGGGGGATCATATAGGACATTTAGGGAGTAACTGCATCTTTATTCTGAGTGAGAACCCGTGGTGGATTTTGAGCTGAGAACTAACTTGACCAGATTGATGTTTTAATGGGACCTTTCTGGCTGCAAAGGAAATAGACTGAAAAGAGCAAGGGGGAGAAGTAGGGAGGCCAGACTGGAGGCTGTTGCAATATCTCAGCTCAGAGAAGTTAATTTACCCAAAATAGCCAGAGGGAACCTCTGGCAGCCAGTCTCCAAAGATGGCCCCAGTGAACCACACCTCCTGCTAGTTGCACCCTCCTTCAGTCCCCTCCCGACTTAAATTGACACTTGCCTGTGGCTTGTTTAATGAATAGAAGGCAGTAGAAGTAATGTGCTATGATATCTAAGCTCAGGCAACTCCCCTATCTGCAATTTCGGGAGCTCTGAACCGCCATGTGGAAGTCCAGATACTCTGCAAGAGCTTGGACCATTAGGCGAGGCCCCATGCAGAGGAGGCACTATCCCAGCTGGGCCTCCAGCTGATTCCAGGTTCAGCAACCATTCGATTGCAACCACCTAAGAGACTGTAAGCCAGCCCGGCAGAAGAACCTCCCAGTTAATCCACGTGATTGAAAGATCATAAGTTATTGCTACTGCTTTAAGCCTCTCGGTTTTGGGGTGGTTTGTTTGCAGCCACAGGCAACTGAAACAGAAATGCAAACACATAGCATCAAATAATTGACTTTAGTGATATTGCTAATAAATTGGCCTAGAAGGTATCACATACAATCACCCAGAGGGCCCCTATTTTCTGACAGGAGAACTGAGATTTGCAGTGCTTTTACTGGGCAGTTTTCCCAAATCTGTGATTCCAGAATGACTATTTGCCCCTTATGTATTGTTTAAAAAACTGGTTCTACTAACATGATTTATGGGCAAACTTCCTTTTTCATCTTGTATACCATATTTCCAGCCTTATGCTTGGTGTTCATTAAACAGATGCTCTTTTCTATATGAAGGGTGAAATGAACCAGGCTTGAAAGCCATTTTAAAGGGGCTTATTATGTTTTGATTTATTGTTTTGAAACCATGGACACATGGCTACTGAGTTCATAATTCTGAAAAATAAACCAGTGGATTCCTGGGAAAAATGCTACGTTGAATACACGCATATAATTTTACTCTATTTTGAAACTCCACTTAAACTACATGTTATATACAGATGGCCAACAAACATGTGAAAAGATGCTCAACATCACTAATTATTAGAGAAATGCAAATCAAAACTATAATGAGGTATCACCTCACACCGGTCAGAATGGCCATCATCAAAAAATCCACAAACAATAAATGCTGGAGAGGGCGTGGAGGAAAGGAAACCCTCATGCACTGTTGGTGAGAATGTAAATTGATGCAGCCACTATGGAGAACAGTATGGAGGTTCCTTAACTACCATACAACCCAGCAATCCCACTACTGGGCATATACCCAGAGAAAACCATAATTCAAAAAGACACATGCATCCCAATGTTCATTGCAGCACTATTTACAATAGCCAGGACATGGAAGCAACCTAAATGTCCATCGACAGAGGATAAAGAAGATGTGGTATATATACACAATGGAATATTACTCAGCCATAAAAAGGAACAAAATTGGGTCATGTGTAGAGACGTGGATGGACCTAGAGACTGTCATACAGAGTGAAGTAAGTCAGAAAGAGTAAAACAAATATCGTATATTAATGCATATATGTGGAATCTGAAAAGATTGGCATAGACGATCTTATTCACAAAACAGAAATAGAAACACAAACGTATAGAACAAACGTATGGATACCAAGTGGGAAGAGGGGGAGGTGGGATGATTTGGGAAATTGGGATTGACATATATACACTATTGATACTATGTATAAAATAGATAACTAATGAGAGCCTACCGTATAGCACAGGGAACTCTACTCAGTGCTCTGTGGTGAACTAAATGGGAAGGAAATCCAATAAAGAGGGGATATATGTATACGTACTGCTGATTCACTTGCTGTACAGCAGAAACTAACACAGCATTGTAAAGCAACTATACTCCAATAAAAATTTAAAAAATTAAAAAACTACATGTTATAGGCTGAATTGTGTCCCCTACCCCCAAAGTTTATATGTTGAAGTCATAATCCCTCAGTACATTAGAATGTAACCATATTTGGAGATAAGGTCCATAAAGATGCGATGGAGTTAAAATGAAGCTATTGGCGGGGTTGGGGGTGTCTGGATCCAATCTGACTGATGTCCTTAGAAGAAGAGAAAACTTATACTCAGAGATACCAGGGATGTGCACACACAGAGGAAAAACCAAATCTTAAATGTTTTTACCACATACACACAAAAGGTAGCTATGTGAGGTGATCAATATGTTAATTCGGGGTAACATTTCCCAGTTGTTGTACATCTTAAATACACACAATTTTTGTGTGTCAATTTTACCTCAATAAAGCTGGGGGAAAAATGCAATACAAAAAAATATCATTTCACTTACTTTCAACCTTTCTGTTTCTTTATGACTTTAGATGTCATTTGTTGACACAGTTTGTTGGTGTCTGTCTGTTTGTTATTTAGTCTGAGAATATTTGTCTTTTAATTGACATGTTATCCGGATAGTTTTTATTTCCTGTCCAGATTCCCTCCTCACCATCCTTTCTACACTGGTTGCTGCCCCCAGGCTCTATCAATCAGGTTTCCATGAGATCTGGGTCCTGGTTGGGTTCAGCCAATGGGGAGTCAGCAGGAGGTACAAGGAAGTAGAAAGCATTGACTTGAGCAAGTTGTATCCCTTGGTTAAAGACCACTAGTCTTCCACGGGAATATTTCTCTCTCTCTCTCATTTCTGGTTAGAATATTTCTCTCTCTCTCTCATTTCTGGTTATCTCTTTCTCCCTTCATCCCTTCGGGCTGACTTATCCTTTGTAACCAGACATTTGTAAATTCCTGCTTCATAAATAAATTGTCCTCATTGTATCCTTTTAGGAACATTCCATCTATATTCTTGAGGTTCTGTTTAATGAAACATTAAACGGAAACATTTCATAAACGTAGAATGAAATTAATGGTATAGTTTGGTTTAAGCCATCATCTTACTAAGTGTTTTCTAATTTTTCCAGCTTCTCTCTGTTCCTTTTTCTCTCTGTTCTTGCTTTGGAATTTATTTCATATTTTACATTTATTTCATATTTTTAATTATTTCACTTTTAGCTCCATACCTAACACATACAGAAGGGAAATTGCCTTTTACTCATTCTTTTAATGTTTACCTTAGAGAGTAACTACTTTCCTTCCCTCCCTGGGCAATGAAAAGATACATTAATTCCATGTACCCTGCTCCTGACTCATATGGCCTTGTTCTTATATGTCACCTAGAGTCTGTGATCACCAAATTCCATTTCCAATTTCATTCTATATCCCAGACTGAGGTGAATTCATTTCAAGCTTTCAATCCAAAATGGGCTGATCAGTCCACTGGGACAGGGGAGGGGAAAGGGGCTCTGTACTCCAACCCCTGTCCTTTATGCCTGGAATTTCTCACAAGTACAATTTAGCTTCTCAGCCTTCCTTTAGGAGTTGACAAAGGCCCTCAAGGGAAACGTAGCCCCAAATGCAGAGTCTGCCTCCCCTGGACCAGGAAATTCTTCACTATGTTGTAGCTCTCTGGTACATTAAAAAAATATTCTTGCCCACCTTTCATAATTTAGCAGGAAATCGGTGTACTCTTCCTTATAACAGTGCTGTTTTCATCTTAACTTAGCCCTGTAACCTTGGCTTGCCGATTTGCTCTTTTGAGCCAGAAGTGGAAGGCAGTCAGGGAACAAGATAGCAGCAGGAGAAGGCCCTTTGTCCACAGTGAGGGGCTGGCGATAAGACTGTGCTATAATCAATTTCATAAAAGAACCCCTAAGTATTCCTGGACCCTTAAGACAAAGCCCATCAACCTCCCAAATCTTGACATTAATTATTGGGAATCAGATACCCCCAGTTCAAGCCTAACTCAGAGAGAGAAATTCACGTAAAGGTTTCTGGGCACCAAAAGTAAGATAACTTTAATTCTCTTTTCACCACATCAAGTTTACAGCAAAAACGCTTTAGAGTTTTCTATTGTGACCATTTTCGGGAACCTTGGCTCTGTCCTGAAATGCATAAAACTGTAGGTGAACTTGGCCATATGACTTAAAGAAGTAAGTTAAATGAAGCTTTTCAATCACTAGTACAGGGTCTTATCTTGGGAATGATGTAGATATCAGGACAATTAGTTGGAGCAATAAAAAGACAAAAATAAACTATTACGCAGATGTTTGGCCATTCAGTGCCACCCAGTCTTAAGATAATGCCATCTCTCTAGCAGTGAATGGAAGAGAGAAAAATTTTGCCCCATCCTCTGCTAACTCTATTTTTTTATTTAATTAATTTATTTAATTTATTTATTTTTGGCTGCATTGGGTCTTCGTTGCTGTGCACGGGCTTTCTCTAGTTGCAGCAAGCGGGGGCTACTCTTCGTTGCAGTGCGTGGGCTTCTCACTGCAGTGGCTTCTCTTGTTGCAGAGCATGGGCTCTAGGCACGGGAGCTTCAGTAGTTGTGGCACACGGGCTTCAGTAGTTGTGGCTCACGGGCTCTAGAGTACAGGCTCAGTAGTTGTGGCACACGGGCTTAGTGCTCCATGGCATGTGGAATCTTCCTGGACCAGGGCTCGAACCTATGTCCCCTGCATTGGCAGGCGGATTCTTAACCACACTGCCACGAGGGAAGCCCTGCTAACTCTATTTTAATATTAGAACCCAATGTGATTTATAATACACCCCTAGATAAACTTTATCCTGAGAATTCTCTATTTTTGTGTAACAAGCTCCAGGATTCTCACTGCTAACTTTGACTCATACTGGGCTGTGCAACACCAACTGGTATAGCAGCTGTTCAGAGCAGAAGTCAAGATATACAGACAGATGTAAAGACACAGGGCATTTTATGAAAGAGCACATTTGGAACGATGAATGCATACTTCAAAGAGGACATGAGACCTCTAGGTTCCTCCTTGGAGTGGACAACTGACTTTTTGTTTTTGATGTTTTACACTGTTTTGTTTAGTTTGTGGCTAACTTTTATTTATTTATTTTGTAATTTAAAAAATTAATTTATTTTTATTTATTTATTTTTGGCTGTGTTGGGTCTTCATTGCTGCACGTGGGCTTTCTCTAGTTGCGGTGAGCGGGGGCTACTCTTTGTTGCGGTGCACTGGTTTCTCATTGTGGTGGCTTCTGTTGCGGAGCACGGGCTCTAGGCACGCAGGCTTCAGTAGTTGTGGCTCGCGGGCTCTAGAGCGCAGGCTCAGTAGTTGTGGTGCATGGGCTTAGTTGCTTCACGGCATGTGGGATCTTCCTGGACCAGGGGTCGAATCTGTGTCCCCTGCATTGGAAGGCGGATTCTTAACCACTGTGCCACCAGGGAAGCCCTGTGGCTAACTTTTAAACACCTTCCTATTGTGAGTCTTGTGGGGAGAAGGTGTCTTGTTTCTCCTTATGGAGTCTAAAGATGGTGGATCAGAAACTTTCAGCCCCTCCTCTCTGGAAGCCAGACGTGACTTTCATGAGAAAATGCACATTCCTTGTTTATCTTTTTCTTAGGACAAAAACTTCCATTAGCCTAACAGCCTTGGCACCTCCGTAGCTCCTTACTTTCTAACTCCCCTCACTCACTCCTCACTGAAGGAGGAAGCATGAGTCATCTGATGGATAAGTTTGGAAGAACAATTTGAGCACAAGGGGCTCAGTCCTCTCCTCTGTTTCTTTGGCATCTAAATGCTTGCAGAAACCCAGCCACTTGGGCTCCTTCTATGTGGGTGGCCTGAGAAGTGGGGGAGAGGAGGTGGGCTACCCATGTCCATCTGTATCTGAGATTGGGTGAGCTAAGTCTGTCTGGCTCAGAGGGTCAAGGAATACAATACTATTTGGCCTCAGATCTAAAATCAGTTTATCCCAATGGCTTGGTCAGTCATAAAGAAAAAGGTTTTGATCTCCAGCTGCCTAATTCTTGGGTTTTACTCTCAATTGGTTCCAGAAGATGGAAGGGAAAAAAGAGAACAAAATGATATTGTTGATGGGCTTCTAAAAACCTAATATCTGAATTCATGGGCCTGAGAATTTTGTGAAATAAACAGGTGTCAAACTGGAGACCAAAATAACATATGGAAAGTGAAACAAGCATTCCAGCATGACTGGAGTTGAAGACTTTACACCTGCATCTGGAGCAAACTGGGCTAATGTGGGGGCGAAGTGACCTATGCAGCTCATTGCAGGCTGTATCCAGAAGAAAGGGACTCAGGTTACACAGTCAGAGCAGACCTTAAGAAACTCAGACCTCTCGGGCCTCAAAGAAGCTGGTCCACGTAGGCCATCATGTACATGTGGATGCAGTTTGACTTTCATTTATTGCAAACAAGACTCAAGAAAGAATCAGATCATTTTAGAAGTTGGTAAGTTGAAAATATCTGGTGGTTATCATTTTTCTCAGACAGGACTTCAAACTACTGACTGGGCTGTGAATTAGTTTCATTCTAGAACAAGCAGAATGTACTGTATCACCTATATGAAGCTTCATTCTCTCCTAGGTATTTCGAATGGTATTTAGGGCCAACAGAGACTTCTCACTGTGAAAGGGCTAATCTCTGTGTCTTAGTCTGCTTGAGCTTCTATAACAAAATAACAAAGACACTCATCTTTGTCCAATTTTGGAGGGAAACTGGAGGTTCTGCAAAACATAGGCAATACCCAAGGAGTCTAAATTCTACCTAGAAAAGCCACGTGGTCCTCTGCCCACTCTGAAGACAGAAATCATAAGCAATTCAGTATATGCATGTTAATGAGAGGCTGTACATAGGGAATAAGCAGAGGCAACATGTTAGAAATGGAGTCGATCTAGTCTGATCTTCTGATTGTAGAGGGGTACAGACATCATCAGTGAACTAATCAAGGTCAGGTAGCTGGACAATGGCGAAACCAAGACAAAAATCTGGCTCCCCTGAGTCTCATTTCCATGCAGTTTTTACTATCAGCGACACCTGGGGAAGGCATGGACTCATGGAAGGCATCTTCTCTTCCACCCACGAAAGGCGGACTGTGTCCTCTGAGACAATACATGAGTGATGCTTCTAGCAGGTGCCTTGTGAAATACAAAGGCTGAAATGATAAAGAGTGAGAGATTATATAAATAAGCTCCGTGGAGACCATAATACCCTAATCAAGCCATAATATTTGAATGTCCTCACTTTTATTTGAAAGCATGCCTGCCAGTAAGGCACATTATGTTGAAAATTTCAAGGACGTGTTCCAAAGAAGTCACATTGCTCCATGAAGACTAAAGTATTCTCAGCCATGATTAAAAGTGAATGCCTCCTAACCAGCACGTGTATATAGAATACAGAGCATCGTAAAATTTCAGGGGTGCAAAAGACATCAGATATGATCTTGCCCAATCTCATCATTAGGAACTGAGGCTCAAGGAAGATAAATGAATTGGCCGAAGTTGTGCTATTAATCAACGTCACATTCATTGCTCTGTTCTAGGTGTCCTTGCTGAGTTGGTGGCAAATTGAGATTTTGCATTGGGATGAAAGCAACATAGCTCAATGCTTCTCAAACTTTAATGTGCTTAAGAACCACCTAGGGATGTGATTAAATGCAGATTTTGATTCAGCAGAATCAAAATGTGGTCCAGGATTCTGCGATGCTCCCAGGTGATGTTGATACTGCTTGTTTTCTGACCCCCTCAAACTTGGTTGTGCATGGGGACTACCTAGGGAGCTTTAAAAATATTGATACCTGACCCCACCCCACCCCCAGAGATTCTGATTAATTTGCTCTGGGACTGTGGCTTGGGTTTTGATTTCTTCAACACTCCTCATTTGATTCTGATATGCAGCGAAGTTTGAGAACCATTGCCTTAGAATCACTTTTTTCATTTGTAACATGATTATTTACAAGAAGAATGGCCTTTAGCCATTCTCTAATTTTTAGAGAATCTGCACCATTCTTTTTACTGGTGGAGTTAATTAGAGCTAGTTCAGTGGGGTTGTGGTGGGCAAATTAATTATCACAAGGTCGGTGAGTAGATTGACCCCTTATGGTAAATACAGTTTACAATCTTGAGAGAACAAACAATTATCTTAACAAATGGAGTCCCCTATAACAAACATTCTTAGTCTGATGAAGGCCATAAGTCAAAAGTCTTTGGAAATATTAAAACCAATGTTTTAATATTACAGGAAAACTTTACTCTTTTTTTTTTAACATCTTTATTGGAGTATAATTGCTTTACATTGTTGTGTTAGTTGCTGCTGTGTAACAAAGTGAACCATCTACACATATACATATATCCCCATATCCCCTCCCTCTTGTGTCTCCCTCCCACCCTCCCTATCCCACCCCTTTAGGTGGACACAAAGCACTGAGCTGATTTCCTTGTGCTATGTGGCTGCTTCCCACTAGCTATTTTACATTTGGTAGTGTATATATGTCCATGCCACTCTCTCACTTCATCCCAGCTTACCCTTCCCCCTGCTCCGTGTCCTCAAGTTCATTCTCTACGTCTGCGTCTTTATTCCTGTCCTGCCCCTAGGTTCTTCAGAACCATTTTTTTTTTTTTTAGATTCCATATGTATGTATTAGCATACAGTATTTGTTTTTCTCTTTCTGACTTACTTCACTCTGTATGACACTTTCTAGGTCCATCCACCTCACTACAAATAATTCAATTTCATTTCTTTTTATGGCTGAGTAATATTCCATTGTATATATGTACCACACCTTCTTTATCCATTCGTCTGTCGTTGGACACTTAGGTTGCTTCCATGTCCTGGCTATTGTAAATAGAGCTGCAATGAACATTGTGGTACACGACTCTTTTGAAATATGGTTTTCTCAGGGTATAAGCCCAGTAGTGGGATTGCTGGGTCGTGTGGTAATTCTATTTGTAGTTTTTTAAGGAACCTCCATACTGTTCTCCATAGTGGCTGCATCAATTTACATTCCCACCAACAATGCAAGAGGGTTCCCTTTTCTCCACACCATCTCCAGCATTTATTGTTTGTAGATTTTTGAAAACTCTACTCTTTTTAACCAACAGATCTAGTCGTTTTCATGGTGACAAGAGAGAATAAGTAGAAATTTAAGTTAAACTTTATGGTGACTCTAGTGTAAATATGCCCCAAACCTGTATATCTACATAAATTATTAACTTAATTAAGTCTGAATTCAAGGTAATTAGGGCTTACAATAATTCATTTCCATTCTCCTGATCCTCTTTTCGTATCATCCCATGATCTCCCTGTACATAAACTTGCCCTTAACCTTGAGTAGACGGGACTAAGTACTGCATTTAAAGGCCATCTCTTCTTTGTGTTAAGTTGCCTTGCCTGAGCTGATCACATCTGTTTGCCAGTCTGTCAGCCAGCCAATCAGCACCAACCCTGGGGGAGAAGGAAGAGAAATCCGGGCTTATAATTCCAACATCAGTATCACAGATAAGTTTTCTGGTATCTTTATAATCATTAAATTACAGGTTTTTCTCCTGAAAGTCACTGAGACTGTTAAAGTGAATTGATAGCAAGTTAAAAAGAAAATCATTCAGTGGATAAAAGGCAGCATTGTTGCGGGTTAGAAATGAAGGCCTCTGCTGATGAGCAAGAATCTTTGGGAGGTCCTTTTATCCATTCTTCTATCTTGGCTGGAGAACATTGACCTTGGCAAGCAGATCAAAATGTAGATCCCATAAACTGCATCTCTTTGGGGTCACTAGCTGATGTTTGGGATGGCTTTGTACACTGAAATAAACTGTTTATTCAGCAAAACTGGTAGGACTGACATGCCACTAACCAGTTATGTGTCCCTGGTTTATAACATGTAAAAGGAGCTGGCTTAGGAGGCCCTTTAAAGAATCTTTGCCCCCAAAACATATGGACATAACACATCCTTTAGCACCTTGGCAGTATTGGCCAACTAACGATTACAGAGGCAAAGCATGTGCCCCATGAAAGGCAAAATGGCTTGATTTCCCTGGAAGTGGGAGCTTTCTGGAACATACTCCAGAGAGACTCAAATCCCTTTCCTGATATACACCAGGTGCGGTAGGCAGAATGTTGGTCCCTGAAAAATGTCCATATCCTATTGCCTAGAACCTGTAAATACCTTAGGTTGCATGGCAAAGGTTGCAGATAAATTAAGGTTGTCAAGTCAGCTGACCTTGAGATGCAGAGATTATCTTGGGTTATCTGGGTGGGTCCAATGTAATTATAAGGGTTCTTAAATGAGGGAAAAGGGAAGCAGACAGAGAGAAAACCAAAGAGGTGGAAATATGAGAAGGACTTGGCCTGATGGTGTTTGCATTGAAGACGGAGGAAGCGGTCACAAGCCAGGAATGTGACAGCCTCTAGAAGCCGGAAAAGGTGAGAAAATGGATTCTCCCCTAGAGCCTCTAGAAAAGAATACAACCCTGAGGACTCCTTGATTTTAGCCCAGTGAGACCTATGTCGGACTTCTGACTTGAGAATGGTAAAATAAAACATAAAGCATGTGTATCGTTTTAAGCCACTAAGCTGGTGATGATTTGTTACCGCAGGCACAGGAAGCTCATAGGCAGGAAAACGGAATTCTGCCTCTTCTTGAATTTTTCCCATGGAATTTAAGAAAGAGAATCTTAAGAAATGCTGATGTTGGTAGATATGATAGAAAACCCTTCTTGATACGGCCCTGCCTACCTTTGCTGTTGCATCTTCTACCCCAGCTTCTTCCTACTATATTTTGTTAGGGATTCTGTACCTACCGCATTGCTTCCCTCTTCTGTGCATCTTTGGTGGTTTGAAAGGATCACCCTCCCCTTTGTGGCACCACCGTTCTTAGCACATATTTATTAACACACTTAACCTGCTATAGCCAAGTAACTTCCTTCATGTCTCTCTTTCTTACTCTGTTAGGAAAGAGGACTTGTTCATTTATCTCTTGAGAGCCAGTGGCCAGCAAGTAGTGATCGTTCTGTCTTTTATACTTGACCCATTATACTGATGCACCAAACACGTAGCAAGTATTCAGCGAATATTTACTGTAGATAAATTAAGGTAAAATATCTGAGCATTTTAGGTAAAACTGTGGTTGACTTTATTCTTGATGCCGTTTGGTGTTCCTTACTTAAGGACTCATGGCATATTTGTTCCAGGGTTGTCTTGCACAGGGAAGCAGTGTAATAGAGTAATTAAGAGGACAGCTCTGCAATTACACTGGAGTTAGCCTGCATAAATCTGGGAGCCACCACTTACTAGTTCTCTGATCTTGGGCAAATTATACCATCCAGTTCTCAGTTTGCCTATCTGCAAAATGGGGATAATAAAAACTTGTGGCACAAAGGTTTTTGTGAGAACTAAATAAGATAATCCAAAAAGTACTAAAAGATTCTATATATTGGAGTTATAGTTATTATTATATTGGTTTATAGTTATTATTATAACACATTGTGCTTTCCTTTTGGCCTTAATTGCTGGGAAACTTCAATGTCCCTTGTGATCATTTCTTGTAACTGTTCTCAGACTATATATTTGTGCTCACAATTTGTTTAAATCCTCCCCCCATCATTTTGTCAAGTTAGGTCTTTGGTTTTTTTTTTTTTAGGAATTATTTTGTGTTTTATTTGTATTAAAGCGTTTGTTGCCCCAAATATTTTCTGTATCTTTGCAGAATACAAATAATTAACACGAAAAATATCTGTAACACTGGAATGTTAGTATCTATTTATTTAATAGAGTCTTGTGAAGGTAAAATGAAAGAAGGGTATTGAAATTGCTTTGGAGATAAACCTCCTTTTGAAAATGCCCCAAATGCGACTAACATTTTTATCAGGTTCAAGAATTAAAGAACACAGTGTTTGTATTCATCTGCCAGGACTGTTGTAACAAAATACCACAAATTGGCTTAGACAACAGAAATTTATGGTCTTATGGTTTTGGAGGCCGGAAGTCTGAGATCAAAGTGTCCACAGGGTTGGGTCCTCCTGAGCCTGTGAGGGAGAACCTGTTCTGTGCTTCTTTCCTAGCTTCTGGTGGAATACTGGCATCTTTGGTGTTCCCTGGCTTAGAAGCATCACTCCAGTCTCTGCCTTCATGTTCACATGGTGTTCTCTGTATGTGTGTGTGTGTCTGTCTCTGTGCTTAAATTTTCCCTTTTTATAAGGACAGCAGTCATTTTGGATTAGGACTTATCCTAATGACCTCACCTTAACTTGATTATCTCTGTAAAGACCCCATGTCCAAATAAGGTCCCGTTTAAGGTACTGGGGTTTAGGACTCCAATATATCTTTTTAGGGAGGACACAATTCAACCCAAAACAATGTTCCTAGATTAGGAATATTAGTAAAGCTTGAATATTTGGCTTCTGGTAAGTTAGCTTTGCCCTGATTTCTAATGTGGAAAGGGGTTGATCTTTTGACCCTTTGACTCTCTAACAAGAGCCTCCTCTGGGCTCAATTTCCTCTTGCGTAACCACCAAGTTATGGATGAGATGGTCTCTGCGTGCCTTTCCTGCTCTGACATACGACATCTCTATGAACAGACTGAATAGTAACTCACATTTATGAAGCACTCTACAGTTTACTCAGCACTCTCAGGGTATTTGGTTCCTATAAGAACCATGTGAGGTAGCTATTATCATCCTCTCTATTTTAGAGGTACAGAGAAATCAGTTTCTTGCCCATTCTCTCACTGCTGGTAACTGCCGTCTCCTGAGATCAAATGCTGGGCTCATTCTTCTATTACACAGCTCCCAATTTTGTGAAGCTAGAGCCATACAGTATTTCAGGAAATTAATATCTGTATCTTATTATAATAATTAATGCCATGATTTAAATTTTATTCAGAATGCCAGAATATGGCCTTTGACCCATTGGCTTGACACACAAGAACACTTAAAAAATAAAACCTTTTTGTGATCTTAATAGTGGGTTGGCCAAAATTGAAATATCACATGCTACCACCTTCCAGACATTGTGCAAAAGTGAATCATTTAGGGTTATCAGCAATAATCTCCACTATGAATATCATTTCTTAGAGAAAAGAGATTTATTAGGGCCAGTGGATTTAAGCGTTCAGTTAATTTATTCGAGGTTTGAGGAACCAACTGGTTTATTTCTGCTTAAAAAAAATAAAAGGTATGAAAAACTCATGTAATTTTGAGTATTTGAGAAGTCTGTTGAGAATAAAAGGGGAATGCCAACCCAATTTTTGATTTTACGAAATCTCTTGTTGGTTTTACTGGATGCTTTTTAGAATAAATGTAGGTAAACTGCTTTTAGCCAACTGAATGCATGGTAACTCAAGGACATTGCATTTCGGTTCTAAAATTAACAGTGGTGTCCATCATCAAATTACTAGTCCCTACGAGATGCAAGTTCCATGCCAGGCACAAGGTGAGGTGCTAACATGGGTGACAAAGGGGCTTGAGTCAAGGAGTTTTGTTGTTGTTGTTGTTGTTGTTTTGCAGTACGCGGGCCTCTCACTGCTGTGGCCTCTCCCGTTGCGGAGCACAGGCTCCGGACGCGCAGGCTCAGTGGCCATGGCTCACGGGCCCAGCTGCTCCACGGCATGTGGGATCTTCCCGGACCGGGGCACGAACCCGCGACTCCTTCATCAGCAGGCGGACTCCCAACCACTGCGCCACCAGGGAAGCCCCCAAGTCAAGGAGTTTTGTTGGCAGTCACAGAGGACTGTGAGCCCCCAGCGTGAGCTGGGGGATGGGAGACATCCACTCAATGTGTGGTGGGGCTTTCAAGAAGGGAGAATTTCCTGGGTGCTTTTGCGGTGGGAGCGGAGGTTTCATTTCATGAAGTACCAGCTGAGTGCTTCTTAAAGGCTGGTGAGATTTTAGAATGAGGAGGTATGTAAAGGAGGGTCAACTAATATTTACTGAGCTCCTACTATCCACCAGGCATTGTGCTAAGGATTTGGTATATTAGAAGAACAGATCTCAGAGAAGTCTGAAGCCATGGCTCAGGGCGGGAGGCTATGTCTGGGGAACTGGATTCTGCATCGCTCATCCTCACAATAATTACTCGGGAATGGGGTCAGGTTGCTGTGCATCTCTTACCTGCCCATGGTGGGCAGGCAGGGTAATCCGTGCATAGCTGCTGTCATTAGGTGATCAGGAGGGAAGGAGTCCAGAGGCACAGGAAGTTCTTCCCATCTGGGAATCCTCACTCTGAGTGAGTGGCATGATCTACAGGTCTAGATTCCTGTGGGAATGATGGGGTGTGGGATACTGCACCTCCATCTGGGAACACATGGTGTGCCCATCTCTGTACAACCCCGTACCTTTGCCACCAAAGAAACTTTAAATCTATAATCAACTGTGCCAACAGACTCTTAATCACATCACCATTCTATTGTGACAATCACTTGCTCTGATTGATTTTATTTAATCTTTGCAAAAATAACCCTACCTACCATCGTTGGCCAATAGCCAAAGACCAAAGGGAATGGCCCATGGTGAACAAAGCTAGACTCATCACTTGCTGCAGCAAGGGAGCCGGCACACGGTAGAGACCTGTGAGGCTTCTCAAAGGGGGATGTTGGGGAGGGGACAGCAGTCGTTTCATCTTTGGAACATGCAAGTCTGATGGAATTAGTGTTGGGTCAGTTTGTCCGCGGCCCGCTCCAGTGGCATACTCATTTTTTTTTTTTTTTTTACATCTTTATTGGAGTATAATTGCTTTACAATGGTGTGTTAGTTTCTGCTTTATAACAAAGTGAATCAGTTATACATATACATATGTTCCCATATCTCTTCCCTCTTGCTTCTCCCTCTCTCCCACCCTCCCTATCCCACCCCTCCAGGGAGTCACAAAGCACCGAGCTGATCTCCCTGTGCTATGCAGCTGCTTCCCACTAGCTATCTACCTTACGTTTGGTAGTGTATATATGTCCGTGCCACTCTCTCGCTTTGTCACAGCTTACCCTTCCCCCTCCCCATATCCTCAAGTCCATTCTCTAGTAGGTCTGTGTCTTTATTCCTGTCTTACCCCTAGGTTCTTCATGACATTTTTTTCTTAAATTCCATATATATGTGTTAGCATACGGTATTTGTCTTTCTCTTTCTGACTTACTTCACTCTGTATGACAGACTCTAGGTCCATCCACCTCATTACAAATAGCTCAATTTCGTTTCTTTTTATGGCTGAGTAATATTCCATTGTATGTATGTGCCACTCCTTCTTTATCCATTCGTCTGTCAATGGACACTTAGGTTGCTTCCATGTCCTGGCTATTGTAAATAGAGCTGCAATGAACATTGTGGTACATGACTCTTTTTGAATTATGGTTTTCTCAGGGTATATGCCCCATAGTGGGATTGCTGGGTCATATGGTAGTTCTATTTTTAGTTTTTTAAGGAACCTCCATACTGTTCTCCACAGTGGCTGTATCAATTTACATTCCAACCAGCAGTGCAAGAGGGTTCCCTTTTCTCCACACCCTCTCCAGCATTTATTGTTTCGAGATTTTTTGATGATGGCCATTCTGACCGGTGTGAGATGATATCTCATTGTAGTTTTGATTTGCATTTCTCTAATGATTAATGATGTTGAGCATTCTTTCATGTGTTTGTTGGCAGTCTGTATATCTTCTTTGGAGAAATGTCTATTTAGGTCTTCTGCCCATTTTTGCATTGGGTTGTTTGATTTTTTTGTTATTGAGCTGCATGAGCTGCTTATAAATTTTGGAGATTAATCCTTTGTCAGTTGCTTCATTAGAAAATATTTTCTCCCATTCTGAGGGTTGTCTTTTGGTCTTGTTTATGGTTTCCTTTGCTGTGCAAAAGCTTTGAAGTTTCATTAGGTCCCATTTGTTTATTTTTGTTTTTATTTCCATTTCTCTAGGAGGTGGGTCAAAAAGGATCTTGCTGTGATTTATGTCATAGAGTGTTCTGCCCATGTTTTCCTCTAAAAGTTTGATAGTTTCTGGCCTTACTTACATTTAGGTCTTTAATCCATTTTGAGCTTATTTTTGTGTATGGTGTTAGGGAGTGATTTAATCTCATACTTTCACAAGTACCTGTCCAGTTTTCCTAGCACCACTTATTGAAGAGGCTGTCCTTTCTCCACTGTACATTCCTGCCTCCTTTATCAAAGATAAGGTGACGATATGTGTGTGTGGGTTTATCTCTGGGCTTTCTATCCTGTTCCATTGATCTATCTTTCTGTTTTTGTGCCAGTACCATACTGCCTTGATTACTGTAGCTTTGTAGTATAGTCTGAAGTCAGGGAGCCTGATTCCTCCAGCTCCGTTTTTCGTTCTCAAGATTGCTTTGGCTATTCGGGGTCTTTTGTGTTTCCATACAAATTGTGGAAATTTTTGTTCTAGCTCTGTGGAAAATGCCAGTGGTAGTTTGATAGGATTGCATTGAATCTGTAGATTGCTTTGGGTAGTAGAGTCATTTTCACAATGTTGATTCTTCCAATCCAAGAACATCGTATATCTCTCCATCTATTTGTATCATCTTTAATTTCTTTCATCAGTGTCTTATAATTTTCTGCATACAGGTCTTTTGTCTCCTTAGGTAGGTTTATTCCTAGATATTTTATTCTTTTTGTTGCAATGGTAAATGGGAGTGTTTTCTTGATTTCACTTTCAGATTTTTCATCATTAGTGTATAGGAATGCCAGAGATTTCTGTGCATTAATTTTGTATCCTGCTACTTTACCAAATTCATTGATTAGCTCTAGTAGTTTTCTGGTAGCATCTTTAGGATTCTCTATGTATAGTATCATGTAATCTGCAAAGAGTGACAGCTTTATTTCTTCTTTTCTGATTTGGATTCCTTTTATTTCCTTTTCTTCTCTGATTGCTGTGGCTAAAACTTCCAAAACTATGTTGAATAAGAGTGGTGAGAGTGGGCAACCTTGTCTTGTTCCTGATCTTAGTGGAAATGCTTTCAGTTTTTCACCATTGAGGACGATGTTGGCCGTGGGTTTGTCATATATGGCCTTTATTATGTTGAGGAAAGTTCCCTCTATGCCTACTTTCTGCAGGGTTTTTATCATAAATGGGTGTTGAATTTTGTCGAAAGCTTTCTCTGCATCTATTGAGATGATTATATGGTTTTTTTCCTTCAATTTGTTAATATGGTGTATCACGTTGATTGATTTGCATATATTGAAGAATCGTTGCTTTCCTGGAATAAACCCCACTTGATCATGGTGTATGATCCGTTTAATGTGCTGTTGGATTCTGTTTGCTAGTATTTTGTTGAGGATTTTTGCATCTATGTTGATCAGTGATATTGGCCTGTAGTTTTCTTTCTTTGTGACATCCTTGTCTGGTTTTGGTGTCAGGGTGATGGTGGCCTCGTAGAATGAGTTTGGGAGTGTTCCTCCCTCTGCTATATTTTGGAAGAGTTTGAGATGGATAAGTGTTAGCTCTTTTCTAAATGCTTGATAGAATTTGCCTGTGAAGCCATCTGGTCCTGGGCTTTTTGTTCGTTGGAAGATTTTTAATCACAGTTTCAATTTCAGTGCTTGTGATTGGTCTGTTCATATTTTCTATTTCTTCCTGATTCAGTCTTGGCAGGTTGTGCTTTTCTAAGAATTTGTCCATTTCTTCCAGGTTGTCCATTTTATTGGCATAGAGTTGCTTGTAGTAATCTCTCATGACCTTTTGTATTTCTGCAGTGTCAGTTGTTACTTCTCCTTTTTCATTTCTAATTCTATTGATTTGAGTCTTCTCCCTTTTTTTCTTGATGAGTCTGGCTAATGGTTTATCTATTTTGTTTATCTTCTCAAAGAACCATCTTTTAGTTTTATTGATTTTTGCTATCATTTCCTTCATTTCTTTTTCATTTATTTCTGATCTGATTTTTATGATTTCTTTCCTTCTGCTAACTTTGGGTTTTTTTTTGTTCTTCTTTCTCTAATTGCTTTAGGTGCAAGGTTAGGTTTTTTATTCGAGATGTTTCGTAAGGTAGGATTTTATTGCTATAAACTTCCCTCTTAGAACTGCTTTTGCTGCATCCCATAGATTTTGGGTCATCGTGTCTCCATTGTCATTTGTTTCTAGGTATTTTTTTATTTCCTCTTTGATTTCTTCAGTGATCACTTCGTTATTAAGTAATGTATTGTTTAGCCTCCATGTGTTTGTATTTTTTACAGATCTTTTCTTGTAATTGATATCTAGTCTCATAGTGTCATGGTCGGAAAAGATACTTGATACAATTTCAATTTTCTTAAATTTACCAAGGCTTGATTTGTGACCCAAGATATGATCTTTCCTGGAGAATATTCCATGAGCACTTGAGAAAAATGTGTATTCTGTTGTTTTTGGATGGAATGTCCTTTAAATATCAACTAAGTCCATCTTGTTTAATGTATCATTTAAAGCTTGTGTCTCCTTATTTATTTTCATTTTGGATGATCTGTCCATTGGTGAAAGTGGGGTGTTAAAGTCCCCTACTATTATTGTATTACTGTTGATTTCCCCTTTTATGGCTGTTAGTATTTGCCTTAGGTATTGAGGTGCTCCTATGTTGGGTGCATAAATATTTACAATTGTTATACCTTCTTCTTGGGTAGATCCCTTGATCATTATGTAGTGTCCTTCTTTGTCTCTTCTAATAGTCTTTATTTTAAAGTCTATTTTGTCTGATATGAGAATTGCTACTCCAGCTTTCTTTTGGTTTCCATTTGCATGAAATATCTTTTTCCATCCCCTCACTTTCAGTCTGTATGTGTCTCTAGGTCTGAAGTGGGTCTCTTGTAGACAGCAAATATATGGGTCTTGTATTTGTATCCATTCAGCCAATCTGTGTCTTTTGGTGGGAGCATTTAGTCCATTTACATTTAAGGTAATTATCGATAGTATGTTCCTATTCCCATTTTCTTAATTGTTTTGGGTTCGTTATTGTAGGTCTTTTCCTTCTCTTGTGTTTCTTGCCTAGAGAAGTTCCTTTAGCAGTTGTTGTAAAGCTGGTTTGGTGGTGCTGAACTCTCTCAGCTTTTGCTTGTCTGTAAAGGTTTTAGTTTCTCCATCAAATCTGAATGAGATCCTTGCTGGGTAGAGTAATCTTGGTTGCAGGTTTTTCTCCTTCATTACTTTAAATATGTCCTGCCAGTCCCTTCTGGCTTGCAGAGTTTCTGCTGAAAGATCAGCTGTTAACCTTATGGGGATTCCCTTGTGTGTTATTTGTTGTTTTTCCCTTGCTGCTTTTAAAATGTTTTCTTTGTATTTAATTTTTGACAGTTTGATTAATATGTGTCTTGGCGTATTTCTCTTTGGATTTATCCTGTATGGGACTCTCTGTGCTTCCTGGACTTGATTAACTATTTCCTTTCCCATTAGGGAAGTTTTCAACTATAATCTCTTCAAATATTTTCTCAGTCCCTTTCTTTTTCTCTTTTTCTTCTGGAACCCCTATAATTCGAATGTTGGTGTGTTTGATGTTGTCCCAGAGGTCTCTGAGACTGTCCTCAGTTCTTTTCTTTCTTTTTTCTTTATTCTGCTCTGCAGTAGTTATTTCCACTATTTTATCTTCCAGGTCACTTATCCATTCTTCTGCTTCAGTTATTCTGCTATTGATCCCATCTAGAGTATTTTTAGTTTCATTTATTGTGCTGTTCATCATTGTTAGTTTCATCTTTAGTTCTTCTAGGTCCTTGTTAAATGTTTCTTGCATTTTGTCTATTCTATTTCCAAGATTTTGGATCATCTTTACTATCATTATTCTGAATTCTTTTTCAGGTAGACTGCCTATTTCCTCTTCATTTGTTAGGTCTGGTGGGGTTTTATCTTGCTCCTTCATCTGCGGAGTGTTTTTCTGTCTTCTCATTTTGCTTATCTTACTGTGTTTGGGGTCTCCTTTCTGCAGGCTGCTGGTTCGTAGTTCCCGTTGTTTTTGGTGTCTGTCCCCAGTGGTTGGGGACAGTGGGTTGGTTCAGTGGGTTGTGTAGGCTTCCTGGTGGAGGGGACTAGTGCCTGTGTTCTGGTGGATGAGGCTGGATCTTGTCTTTCTGGTGGGCAGGTCCACGTCTTGTGGTGTGTTTTGGGGTGTCTATGGACTTATTATGATTTTAGGCAGCCTCTCTGCTAATGGGTGGGGTTGTGTTCCTGTCTTGCTAGTTGTTTGGCATAGGATGTCCAGCACTGTAGGTTGCTGGTCGTTGAGGGAAGCTGGGTGCTGGCGTTGAGATGGAGATCTCTGGGAGATTTTTGCCGTTTGATATTACGTGGAGCTGGGAGGTCTCTTGTGGACCAGTGTCCTGAAGTTGGCTCTCCCTCCTCAGAGGCACAGCACTGACTCCTGGCTGCTGCACCAAGAGCTTTTCATCCACACGGCTCAGAATAAAAGGGAGAAAAAGTAGAAGGAAAGAATTAGTAGAAGTAGAAAGAGAGAAAGAAAGAAAGAAAGGAGGGAGGAAGGGAGGGAGGAAGGAAGGAAGGAGGGAAGGAAGGAAAAAAAAGAAAGGAGATAAAGTAAAATAAAATAAAGTAAGATAAAATATAATAAAGTTATTAAAATAAAAAAATAATTATTAAGAGAAAAAAAACAACAAAAAAACGGACAGATAGAACCCTAGGACAAATGGTGGAAGCAAAGCTATACAGACAAAATCTCACACAGAAGCATACACATACACACTCACAGAAAGGGGAAAAGGGGAAAAAATAGTAAATCTTGCTCCCAAAGTCCACCTCCTTAATTTGGGATGATTCGTTGTCTATTCATGTATTCCACAGATGCAGGGTACGTCAAGTTGATTGTGAAGCTTTAATCTGCTGCTTCTGAGGCTGCTGGGAGAGATTTCCCTTTCTCTTCTTTGTTCTCACAGCTCCCAGGGGCTCGGCTTTGGATGTGGCCCCGCCTCTGCGTGTAGGTCGCCGGAGGGCGTCTGTTCTTCGCTCAGACAGGACAGGGTTAAAGGAGCCGCTGATTCGGGGGCTCTGGCTCACTCAGGCCGGGGGGAGGGAGGGGCACGGAGTGCGGGGCGGGCCTGCGGCGGCAGAGGCCAGAGTGACGTTGCACCAGCCTGAGGCGCGCCGTGCGTTCTCCCGGAGGAGTTGACCCTGGATCCCGGGACCTTGGCGGTGGCGGGCTGGACAGGCTCCCCGGAAGGGGGTTTGGAGAGTGACCTGTGCTCGCACACAGGCTTCTTGGTGGCGGCAGCAGCAGCCTTAGCGTCTCATGCCCGTCTCTGGGGTCCGCGCTTTTAGCCGCGGCTCGCGCCGTCTCTGGAGCTCCTTTAAGCAGCGCTTTTAATCCCCTCTCCTCGCGCACCAGGAAACAAAGAGGTAAGAAAAAGTCTCTTGCCTCTTCGGCAGGTCCAGACTTTTCCCCGGACTCCCTCCTGGCTAGCCGTGGCGCATTAATCCCCTGCAGGCTGTGTTCACGCCGCCAACCCCCGTCCTCTCCTGGCACTCCGACCGAAGCCCGAGCCTCAGCTCGCAGCCCCGCCCGCCCCGGCGGGTGAGCAGAGAAGCCTCTCGGGCGGGTGAGTGCTGGTCGGCCCTGATCCTCTGTACGGGAATGTCTCCGCTTTGCCCTTCGCACCCCTGTGGCTGCGCTCTCCACCGCGGCTCCGAAGCTTTCCCCCTGCGCCACCCGCAGTCTCCGCCCGCGAAGGGGCTTCCTAGTGTGTGGAAAGCTTTCACAGCTCCCTCCCACTGGTGCAGGTCCCGTCCCTATTCTTTTGTCTCTGTTTTTTCTTTTGCCCTACCCAGGTACATGGGGGGTGTCTTGCCTTTTGGGAGGTCTGAGGTCTTCTGCCAGCGTTCAGTAGGTGTTCTGTAGGAGTTGTTCCACGCGTAGATGTATTTCTGGTGCATCTGTGGGGAGGAGGGTGATCTCCGCGTCTTACTCTTCCGCCATCTTCCCGGCAGCCCTGGCATGCTCATTTTATTCTACAGGCGACGCCAGCCACTGAGGGTGTTTGAGCAAAGCTGAGGCATGGTTAAAGCCGGATGTCAGAGTCATCAGTGTGGTCCAGGGGACTAAAGAATACAGGGACAGGCTGAAAGGGGGTTAGGAAAATGGTAACTGGGATTATAAGACATTCAACAAGATGGCTAAACTCTATCCTAAAGAGGAAAAAGGACAATCCAATAGAGAAGCTGGTAATGCAGTGAAGTTCATCCTGCCTTTTATGTGATCATTTCTGGTTGTATAAATTCTTATCCTTGTTTTGTGAAATCAGCCTGTGATTCTTTTTTTTTGCGGTACGCGGGCCTCTCACTGTTGTGGCCTCTCCCGTTGCGGAGCACAGGCTCCGGACGCGCAGGCCCAGCGGCCATGGCTCACGGGCCCAGCCGCTCCGCGGCATGTGGGATCTTCCCGGACCGGGACACAAACCCACGTCCCCTGCATCGGCAGGCGGACTCCCAACCACTGCGCCACCAGGGAAGCCCCAGCCTGTGATTCTTAATGCTGGTATGGTGGTTCTCAAAGAGGGGTCCCTGGACCCTCTAAGGCAGGGGTCCTCACCCCCTGGGCCGCGGACCAGTACCGGTCTGCAGCCTGTTAGGAACCGGGCCGCATAGCAGGAGGTAAGTGGCGGGCAAGTGGGGCAAGCTTCATCTGCGGCTCCCCATCGCTCGCATTACCGCCTAAACATCCACCCCCGCCCCCCGTTCGTGGAAAAATTGTCTTCCACGAAACCGGTTCCTGGTGCCAAAAAGGTTGGAAACCGCTGCTGTAAGGAACTTGTGAGAAATGCAGCTTCTCAGGCAGCACCCATACCTACTGAATTGGATATTCTGGAGCTGGGACCCAGCGGTATCTGTTGTAACCAGTTCTCCAGGTATTCTCACGGATTCTCTTTTGGGTTTGAAAAGCACGGTGCTAGAGTAACATCTGCAAGTCCAGGAGCTGTTGAGTATGGAGATCTTAGCAAGTGTTAAGCTCTTTAAATACAGTAAAATCCCTTCACCTCTGAACAAACTAGGTAGCAGTCACACTGGGATGTTAGTACTATCATTTCAATTCAACTTGGCCTTGTTTGGTATTGGAATATCTCTTCCTGTGTCCTTGGCAATATTGAAAGACACTATGGGCAATTAGAAAATATCGTTTTATAAAATTACAAATCAGAGTAAACTTGTTTGTTTTTCTGTTTTGCTTTGTTTTGTTTTTTATTGTTTTGAGAGAGGGAAGCACCTTGGGAAATTACGTGCATGTTAATTGCGGCTTGCAGCTTCTGGTGACATGTTTTATTTTGCAGACCTGTACGACTTTTATTAGAAACGGGATCTTTTTTTTTACTCTTTGCTGCCCCGGGAGTTTTAAAAGAACTGATTTTCTGTCAGAAAAGATTGGAATCAATTGCAGTCTTCCCTTCTAGATAGTGCTAAAACATTTATTTAAGAGTTTAGCTGCTTGCCTGGACTTATCTGTATTCCGAACGGCTTGTCCAATGAAATAAAACTCATTCACGCCTTCGCTCTCTGTGTTATTGACAAAGCACACACTTTATGTGACTCAAAGCCAGGATCCTGTCTTCTGGGAGAACTCTCTCTAAACTTGTCTGAAAGAATTATTTTATTACTCTTTTTTTTCATGCCAGCTCCAGAACACCTGAGTGAGAAATTCTAGCTGTGGAGGGGAAACAGGAGAAGGGCTTCCACTGGTGATTGGAAAGGGCCGATAAGCAAAAATAAGAGAGGTTCCTTTCCCTTGACCTGGGCTTTTTATCAGAATATCAGGGTTAAACAGACTGTTTTCTGGGATAATGACATCTATGTTTCACCCCTTCTAGTGTTTATAGATACGATGGCACTTTGAATACCTTGATATAAAAGGATAGAGCTTTCTTTCTTAGAGATATTTCTTCTTCATCAGATGGTAATAATCTTTGCTTCATTTTTTGCCTGTTTACTGTGTGCCGGGAGCTTCATAGTGTCTCTAATCCAAAAAGCCACCTCACAAAGCGAACATTCCCATTTTACAGATTAGGAAGCTAAGGGAGGCTCATGGTAAGCAGGGGTGCAGGGTTTGACACCGACTCTGCCCGGCTGCACGTAGGCTCTTTCTAACGCATCACCCTGGTGAAACAGCATCTCCGTGCTGTAAAGGAAAGCTGGTCCCTACTCTTCACAGGTGCCTGGAATACTGATTTCCTTAGTTGCCTTGAGGAAGGATTGCAACACACGTTGCAGGTGAGGAGCTGAGGCCACACAGCTTCTGTTTGAAGTCCCTGACTCATCAGGGTGGATGTCCTTAATGTTGGGCAGAAAAGAAATTTAGAGTCTTAAAACTCTTCGTTAGAAAACAAATAAAAAAAAGAAACTGGTTTTACAAATGGAATTGAACAATGTGTTTGAAACAAAATCTCTGGTCAAATATATCCTCTTGTATTTTGGATCAAAATGTCGTGCCCTTGTACAAGTATTTTTTGAACCAGCAAATGGGGCCTGGTATACTGATCGGTGTATGTACTGATGAGTGTGAATGTGTTTGCTGTGGACTGAATATTTGTGTCTCCTCCAAATTCTTATGTTAAGGCTCTAACCTCCAATGTGATGTATTAGGAGGTGGGGTTTGGAGAGACGTGAGTGGGACTAGCACTCATAAAAAGAGACGTGAAAGAGATGGTCTCTGTCTATCCATCATGTGAAGACACAGCTTGAAGGCAGCCATCCAGAAACCAAGAAGAGGCTCTTTATCAAGACACCAGATCTGCTGGCACCTTGATCTTGGACTTCCCAGGCTCCAGAACTGTGAGACATAAATGTTGTTTAAGTCGCCTGGTCTATGGTAGTTGCTACAGAAGCACAAACTGGCTAAGACAGTGCTCACAGGACAAAGGATTTAGAATCAGAGATGCCCAGTACATTGATGATACCAGCTTCTTGAGGAAAGGGTTTCTGGAGCATTCCAACAGAGGCACATTATAAAGGGAGCAGGCTGCTAAACATAGCTACAGAAAATTATCAGCATCTGTTTGTTAGATAATTAAGTGCTGTTTAGAAATTACGTTAAGCAAGTGGCATCTAGCTAAAGATCTGAGAGTGAGGTCGAATTTACCTTCCCACAATTAAGGAGAAATGAGGTGTGTCTTCACCCATAAGAGTCTACAGTTCACCCTGTAAAGGATGCAAGGATGACCCCACCAGAGGTCAGGGCCCACAGCTTATGCTGAACCATTTCCTCCTCTCTGACCTCCAGAGAGCTGTTTCCTTGATGCTGACCTGCACCTGTATCTTGGGCCTTCTCTCTGCCTAGCGTCTCTAGCTGACACAAGGACTTTTTTGTTCTCAGCTCCCCAAGTCTAAGACTGCTCCTTCAGGCTTTCTTATTGGGGTTACTCTTTCTTGAATGACAAGAATGGTAATTTTCCACCTTCTGACCTGCACTGGGATCTCCTCCCTCCTATACTATCTTTGCAAGAAGTCCTTGCAGGTCATGACCCAGGCTTGCCCCAAATCCACCCAGGGCCTTGGGAGGTCCATGGGTTTCCTCAGGACCAGGGATTCAGGAGGGTTCTTCACTCTCACCTGAATCTTCAGGGACTCTTACATCAGGAGGTGGTGAGGAACTGAGAGTCTAGTGAGCTGCTAAGTGAGAAAGGGGGCAGCCAAGCAGGTCTCTAAAACTAAGGGGACCCAGTCGCAAAGGGCAGGACCTGGGGTGGTGAGCAGAGGAGAGCTGGTTGAGAGAAAGCAGGGCAGGTCTGGAACTTGCCTGGAATAGGAAATGCTTTCTCCCAGCCATGATACAGCAATTGCCTGGGTTTAGAGAAGCAGGTGTGGGCTCAGACATGCTAGGTGTGTGGCTTGTGATCTCAACCTACACGCACCTGGTGCGGCTGCAGGTGTGTGATGGGTTTAAAAAGACAAACAAACCAGAACCAAGAACAGGAAACTGGACAGGAAAACATAATACTGCTATTTCCCTCTGGTAATTCTTTCCTGCTGGTGGAGGCACTGAATACAGGCCCCTTTAGCCGGCTGCTCAGAAGTAAGTAGTGAGGCATTTTGATGTCAAAGCAGCCCAGAGATGAGAGAGAGAACTTCTGAATCCCAGCTAAGACAAGGCCAGTTATTTTAAAATGAGTGTGCTAATCAGTGACTATGTTTAAGGTTATGTTTTAGGTAAATGTAGAAAAGCTAAACGTTAGTGAGAAAGGAACCAAACTGAAACTTAGATTTGGTTTGGTTTAAAGATTATTCTAAAGGAAGAATTTATATAATACAAAAATTATAACTGAAGAAGTTTTTTAAAATTAGAAAACTGTTCACAGGCATCAGAGTCAGACACTGTTTAAATCTGGGTTTTGCCACTTACTAAATGGGTGATTTTAGATAAGTCCTTCTCCACTGTAAGTCTTGTTTCATTTTCCCAAGAAAATATAAACTTTGTGTATCCCAGATAACAAACATGAAATGATAAGAGATAAGGAAGGGGCTTCCCTGGTGGCGCAGTGGTTGAGAATCTGCCTGCCGATGCAGGGGACGTGGGATCGTGCCCCGGTCCGGGAAGATCCCACATGCCGTGGAGCGGCTGGGCCCGTGAGCCATGGCCGCTGAGCCTGGGCGTCCGGAGCCTGTGCTCCGCAACGGGAGAGGCCACAGCAGTGAGAGGCCCGCCTACCGCAAAAAAAAAAAAAAAAAAAAAAAAGAAATAAGGAAGTATCTGGTTCAGCCTGTCACTTAAAGTAGATATAGGAGTTTCCGATGGCAGCCGTTCAAATGAAGCTTTTTATGCTTGATCTTCTGTTAGGCCAAAGGGTTAGGAGTGCATGGGATGGTAAATATGCAGGAAAACTGGATCTTGCCAAATTTTTAGCTTATCCTAATGTAGCATCAGAGTGCAAATGACAAAGAGGGAGCGTCCTCATGACCTACATGCCGTATCTGGCGCATTTATCAACATTGGGTAACTCCCTCCCTCTATATTAGTAAATATCTTGTATAGTGAATAAACTCTAAAAGTTTTAAGAAAATCTCAGGTTTGTAAATGTCTGGATTGATTATGAAAAGAGAAGCTCATTTAAATCGATGACCAAGCACGTCTTGGGGTTGGACTTCAAGGTATTCCCTATTACGGAGCATGTACTGAAATTGTCAAAGGCCCTTTAAGATGGAGGCTGGGTCTCAGCGCTTCAAAAATGCCATTGCTGTTACCTTCAACAACACCAGGGAGTTAAACTGCCTTTTGGAGAGGAGCATGTCAGGGACAGCATGGGGTCTAGGGACAAGGTGAGTTCCTAGGAGGGAAGTGCAAGGTTGTAATAGCGATACAGCTAAACTGTGAGGGGAGGCATCTGATTCCAGGGCTGGGCCAAGGAGAGCATGAGGGGAACTCACAACATCTCATTGTGCAAGAGAAGAAGAAAGTTCTGGGGACACATAAAAGAACACAGGTGTCAGCCTGAAGGAATTTCCACTGGCTAAATCGGGGACCATCTGAATATCCAGTTGAGTAGAATCAGAATTCAGGAATCCATAATGATAATAAACAAACACACAAATAATCAAGAAAATAAAGCTCTTTCTTACAGTAGAAAACCAACTGACACGTAGAAGGGACAAAGTAGAAAATCATCAAAATAATAACTGATTAAGTTAAGAATTAACAATGGATGCTGAGAGTAAGCTGAAAGTATGATGAGGAACAAGATATTTGCATAGCTTCAAAGTATCCCTTTATGAATTATGTATTAATTAAACAGGAAAAATGTTTAACTTTACAGGAAGTGGAGATCACGGGCGTCACCTTAAACCAAATGCTCAAAGTTAACATCATTGATAAAGGGACAAACAGACCTCATCGGCAGGATTAGGGGGCCATAAATCTACTAGGGAAACTAGTTTCCTGCTTTGGGGAACACTTACATTTGCCCAAGGTCACATAGCTAGAATATTGTAATATAAGATTTAAATGCAGATCTGACCTCAAAGCCCTTGTGTCTCCCACATGCTGGGTCTAGAGGGTGTTACTGGTCCATAACTGGTGCCGTAAATCTGCAGAGAGGAGGTAGTTGGGCAGACAATGAAACAAGAAAAGATTAGATGGAAGTCCCAGAGATTAGATAGAAGTCCCAGAAATGCCTGGGAGAGGAGGGGGCAGCCACATGGCCTGAAAGGTGGCACAGCGGTAAGGCCCCCTGGGCCCCCTGGGATATGGAGACACCCTCTTCCACTGTATTCATTTCCTAATGACTTTCTGATGTGGAAGGAAAGGCAAAATGTACTTCCTGAGAATTCCTTGCCTATCATACAATGTACCGAGTTGTAACGGAGGCTATAAGGGAAGATGCGCTAAGTAACAAACTGGATACAGTGAAAAGGGTGGATTGTTAATTATATGGTCAATTGCTCATCCATATTTACACAGCAATAGCAAAGGATTCTTTTCACCTTGCGAAACAGATCCATTTGGATAAGTCAATATTATTTCCCAATACAGTTTCTAATCTCCACTCAGTGAAAAAAATACTGAGAATCAGGCAAAGTTAATACTCTTCTCAAAATAATTGGACAGAATTGTACCCGAGAAGAGCCCTTAAAGAAAAAGTCTGGTTAATAAGTATTTGACAGCAATTAGAGGGGGGTATATTATTAGCCCTAATAGAATGTGATTTTTGCTACGTAGAGTGGGCTTCTTGACTAAAATTTTTTTACATTTTTTAGTTGCAAATTAAGTCATTCTTCACACTTGGGATAACCTCCGCAGAAATGCCTGGGGAAAAAAGTACTCTATGTGGACAAAGCCAACAACTTTACAATTTATTCAAATACTTGGCATCCGTGTACATTTTTTTCCAACTACAGAGACACATCATTTATTCCAACTGGCCATGGAAAGGGGTATTCCACATGACCGAATTAGATAATTAAAGTCTGAATTAAAAAAAAACATTTTGAATATAAATCTTCCTAAATTTGGTACAGATGTCCCCTCCATTCTTCAGTGGAGTTTGCCAATCATGACTCAACTTTCTTTTTCCCTTCCTTCCTCCCTCCCTTTCTTCCTTCCTTCCTTTCTCTTTTTCTTTCTTTTTCTCTTTCTTCCCTTCCTTCCTTCCTTCCATCCCCCCTTCCTTCCTCTCTCTTCTGTTTCTTTCTTTCTTCTTGCTTTCTTGCTTTTTTTTTTTTGTTTGTTTGTTTAATAACACAGGGCTCAAAACACCTGATATTTTAATGGGCCATCTGAGTGAAGGAGACTTGGGCTGGAGGTGGAGTTTCAGTCCAGGGTAGTTGTGAGAATCAAGCCAAGGCCTGAGTATAAGCAGAGAAACCCTGGAAGGAGGTCATGGACAGATGTGGACCAAGGGACAGCTACATAAAGAAGAAGAAAAGGATGGACAAGTGGTTCAGCTGGAGGCTGGGCCATTACCCCAACCGAGTTCACACGCAGAGCCCAGGCAGCCCCTGGCACCTGAGTGCCTTGATTTCTGCTCTGTTCCTCCAAAGGAAGAGGTATTTCACATCCATTCCATCCTGGTTGTCTAGACTCCAGGATTGTCGTGAGCAAATAGGGGCAGCCTGGAGGCTGATCAGGAACTAAGAGAGAGACACACATTCAAAGTTGAATGGGCATCACAGGGACCCTGTGCTTGAGGTTCCGACCTTGCAGGTAGTTTCTCTGCATTCCAGAATTAGTGTCTGCTTTAGCCTTCTCCATCTCTACCTGGCTTTGGGGGACTTGGAAAACTTGCTTGCAGGACCTGAATGTGCCTCATAATGCAGATTCTTGCCGCCTCCCCCTTCCCCTGAGGAGTAGCATTCGACCTTATTGCCCAACCTGTTCCACGTCCAGATGCCTGTTCCCGACCCAGACCTCAATCCTATCCTGGTCCCCCTGGTCCTGGCTTATTTCCTCTGTCTCCAACCTGCTGCCTCCAATTTTTACTGACTCTAATGGGGGAAGGTGAGAAGTTTTGAACTGGAGACAAGATTGAAGTTTTAAATAAGACTCAACTGACTTTACATGCCTGAAGTTGTCTAGAAAGTAATAGAATTGGACTGACATATTGAAAGTCATTGTAGAAAGGAGGATCAATGATTATTAGGTACAAAAATAATGGTTAGAGAAGAGAATAAAGTCATTTTCTTTTTGTAATTTCTTGAGTTCAGACTCTCATAAACGGGTCTAGATTGGGTCTCTGTGCTCATACTGGTTCGTACTGGTCATTGGCTTGATTATAAGTAAGACCTATTTGAAATTATAAAAACTTGCTATAACCTTCAGCAAATTCCCAGGGGTCTACCTAGTAGCATGGAAAGAGCAAGGACTTTGGAGTCAATCAACTTAGGTTCATATTTGAATTCTCTCACTCCCTGGATATGTGGCCTTGGGCAAATCTTTTATTTGGCAAAAAATAGTAATAATACTTATTTTATGGGTCTGTTGTGAAAATCACATGCTATCATAGGTGTCCTGTGCACACAGTTCCTGATCATTTATCTTCTTCTGATAGAAAAATTTATACCTATTGCTAATCATGCAGTTAGTTCCCGGTTACCACAAACTGAAGAACACTAGGACTTGAATATCTTTGAATCTGAATTTGTACAATCTACTTATTTTTAATTGAGTTATGACATAAAGTGCCTAATATGCATATATATATATATATATATATATATATATATATATATATATATATATATATATATCTGTTCTGGTTATCTCTTTGAGTAACAAACCACCTTAAAACCCCTAGTGCCTTGATTGGACGCAGCCATCTGGTAGTGGTGAGGGCTGGAGTCCTCCAAAGGCTTCTTTGCTTACGTAACTTGTGCCTGGGTTGGACTGTCAGAACAACCAGGTATCTGTCTCTCCTTTTGAGTTCTCCAGGTGGCTAGCTTGGGCTTCCTCACATCATGGCAGTCTCAGATAGTCAGACTGCTTTCGGCATTGGTTTCCTCCAGCATGAACATTCCATGAGACTGAGATGGAAATTGCCAGATCTAAAAAAGTCCTGGAACGTCAATTTTATCAAATCCTATTGTTCAAACAAGTCACCAAGGCCAGCCTTTCAGTGGGAGGAAGAGCAAAGAATTAGTGGCCATCTTTAATCTGTAATGACACTGGCATAATCACCATTCAGACCCAGATTTAGGGTACTTCCAACACCCAGAATGTTCCCCTGTGCCCCTTCCCAGTTAATTTTTTGCCCTTCCTAGTGATAATCACTAGTCTGTATATTTCTTTTCAACATGTATTATTATCTTAAATGTATGTTTCTAGTAGATGAATTTAAAAAGCTTTTTTTCTCCTGTAACCATGTCAAATAAATTGTGCATAAACCCAAGTCAGCATATTTAAAGTACCATTTTGCCATGCCACTCAAAGCTCAAAACGTTGTCTACTTCCTTAGTGACTCTAACGTCAAATCCAAATTCCTTAGCATGGTTTTCAAGGCCTTCCACGTGGGTGAAGAAAATATTTTGAATATCAGTTGATATACTTTCTCCTTTACTTCCTTGTACCTTCCTCTTGTTCTGTAAGAGCATCCGGTGCCTTGGAACAGGTTTCAGCAAACTTTTTCTGTAAAGGGCTAGATAGTAACTGTGTTAGGCTTTGTGGGCGATGTGGTCTTTGCTGCAAGTACTCCACTATATCATCACGGTGATGTGAAAACAGACATGACAATGCATGAATGAATGAGTGGCCATATTCCAACAAAACTTTATAGACAGTGAAATGTGAATTTCACATAATTTTTATGTGTCACAAAAGATGATTCTTCTTTGGGTTTTTTCAACCATTTAAATGTATAAAAAATATTCTTAGGTTCTGAGCTGTATAAACACAGGTGATGAGCAGGATTTGACAGGCTGAGCTTTGTCTTAGAGGGTGGAGAGGATGTGGAATAATTAGCTGACGCCCAACTCCCGGACTTCTCACAACCACATAGAGAAGAGAAGACACATGAAAGAAACGGCACAACCTCTGAGGAAGGAGCAGCTGTCCTGAGCATCGGGGAGCCCGTAGGAGCCCAACCAATGCCATTCACTTAACTGAGCTCTAATCATTGACTACACGGAAAAACTACATTAGCTGCCCTTCCTGTTGCCCCTTAATAAGACAGTCCATCGACACCCACACATCGCTCACAGATTGTCCGGCAGGAATGATGCCTCTTTGTGCCTCTGGACGTTGCTCAGCCCAGCTGTATGGCCTAATGTGGATGACACGCTCTGTAACAACCCAGGACACACATAAGCCCCCAAGTAGACAGTGTTGATGGGGCAGCTGTGAGCGGCCCCAGGACTGGTGATTGGATGGCATTGAGTAGAAGCAGCTAACTTTCTCCGAGTCGGAATGACATTGGACGTCATCTCCATTGGCCTTCCCCATCCCCTCCTGCTTCAACGCTGCATTCTTGGCAAACGTGTTCACCCACCATCCCCTCTGTTTCGCTTTATACTTCCTCCCTCTTCATCCACGTCTTAAATCTATTTCCCTTGAAACATCCTTGGAAACCTCAGTGTTTAGTAACTTAGCGTTTAACTACGTCACTATGCAGGTGGGAATCAGTTATCCACCATCTTCCTGCAATATCCGCGTTGTTGTCTTGGACTTTCATATAAATCTCTCGATAATTACCTTATGTATGCATAGCCTCTTCCTGAACCTTGTCCTCCAAGAAACCTAGAATTTACTTCAATTTCTCTCTTTCCCTGCCCTTCCCAGGGGCAAGTTCAGTTGTTTCAAAATGTATGAATTCATCCATTTCTTTCCAACTCCACTGTAATCCCAGCCACTAAAATCTCACTTATGGCCCGGTCCCCCTGCTGATCTGCCTGCCTCTACCATCTGGTCTCCTCCAGCATCCTGAGAGTAATCTCCTTAATACACAAAGCAGAGCAGATGGACTGAAGCCTTGCCTTCCTCTCCAGCTTCACCTCATTTTCTCTTCTCTTGCCCATGGTGCCCTGCCTATACCAGCCTCCTTGAGGTCCTCAAACCGGCCAGCTTCTTCTACCTTCTGGGCTCTTGTATGCGTTGCTCCCTCTGTCTGGAACAGTTTCCCCTCTCTTCTCCCTGCCTTCCACCTGGCAGGTCTCCAGACCTTCCCTATTGGCTTTATCTAAAGCAGTCTTCCACCCTCACCCTACCTCAGTATTTTTTCTTAGCCTTCTGCTTATTTTTTTAATGATCACTTATCAGAATTTCCCATTATTGATTGTTTTGTTTGTGTATTATCTACTTGGAGAATATTCCCCGTGTCTTTCCTACTAGTCATCAGCTCCAGGAGGACAGAACGCTGTCAGTCCTGCTTGCCATTGGGTCCTCCGCACCTAACTCAGCTCCTAAGTAGAGCAGGTGCTCAACAAACATTTGCTAAGTGAGCAAATGAGCTGGATAATAATGCCCTTAAGGTCAGAAATTGTGCCTGAAACTTCCTTGACCCCATCACCTGCCTAGCACACTGGAAGTATTTTGCAGATGCTGCTTTATTGGATCTATGGTAAAATAATTAAATGAAGCAATGTGAATTCCTCTTTTTGTACCCAGATTGCCTCCTTTCCCTAAAGATCGAGTAGTTTTACTTCAAAAGTAAAACTACTTTTACTACAGTGCCTCCAAACTGTCATGTCAAGGAATCCACTTCATTTCCTTATTTTCTTTGTACCTTTTGCTATCATGTCCAGGCATTGCTGAGAGAGATCCCTCCTGTTCTTGGTCTCTCTCTATAGAGAAGTTTCATTACATATTTTGGAAGGAATATTCATTGAATATTCCCAGAAGAGAGCATTGAAACTTCAGAAAAATATAGAGACCTGCCAGTTATTTTCTAGCACAGTGTTGAAGGACAAAGAAATAGAGTTAAAGAATATTACTGCTAAAAAGGACTCATTTGACTTTGTCAAATGCTAAGGTCTTCATTTGACAAAGGAAGGAACTGGGGGTCAGAATGGATATGGTCTGAGGCCTCAGTCAAAGGCGTCTGTTCTGACCCTCTGCCCTGAGTCAGTTTACCTGTGCATTCACCAGGAGCAGGGGTCCTCCGCATCAGTTCATGGCCATGGTCTTGCATTCTTGTGCTTTGCTCTTGTTCAAGTCCAGCTTTGCATCCTTTGACCTTTCTCTCTTTCTTCTAGTTCTCTGCTTGTCTCTTCAACTTGGCAAAGTTCAACATCTCTGGTTTTCACCACTGGTGTTCCCTAAAGGTAGATGACATGCCCACACTTGCTGGTTTTCTCATCCCAAGGAACTTTGAAGAGCCCCTCTGTAAGACAGCTGTCAGGGCTGGGATCTACTCCGTCTCCAGGTGCGCCGGTTGTTAAGCTGTTTTCTCTCAGCTCCACACCCTCCCCTCTAAACTCTGTGATGCATGGGCTAGGACACTGCAAGCCACACTTCTGCTCCACCACTGGCTCCCTGCTAAGTGCTGCCCATGAGGAGCTCGGGAGGGGGGATGTGAGGCTGGAGGTGGAAGGAGGGGCCGGCCCCTTCACATTTGTTATCCCTTGGCTTCCTTTCTTCCTGTTTCTGTGAGGGTTATCCCAGGAGTGCTTCTTCACTCTGGAAGCAACAATGCTTTTCTGAAGCAGCAACTGAATCCAGTTTGCAGTTTTCCCAGCACTTGTGGAACTAGCTTCCTTACCCCTATCTCTCCACCCCACCAAAATACCACACTGGCTGAGTAGCATCCTTCCTCAGGGGTCTGAGGTTCACCTCCACAGTGCCCCTCCCCCAAGCTTCTAAGTTTGAATCATTCCAACCTCTTCCTTGTGTTCCCAGCCTGAGGTGGCGGCAATATTTGTTTATTTGCGTTGCCATGCCTGCAGAATTCTTCGCGCCATTTTAGTTGCCTAGTGAACCCCTCGTGTTCAATTCTTTCTGATTATCCTGCTCAGAATCTAGCTGGACTACCTATACTAGCCCTCTGGGGTAGGAACCGTCAACATCTCCGTCTTACGTTAGCCAAACAAGATCCAGTGGCAGTGGTCGGATTTGACCTGGCTCCCAGGTGTAGATCCCTCCCTTTTACCATCAGCTGTGCTACCACTTGGGTGGGCTCCATTGGGCACGGAAGGCATCCATGGGGTGGGTGGTCTGGGACTGGGCCCTGCATCCCATGTAGCATGCGGACAGGTATTAGGTGCAGGGCGGCTCCACCTTCTGCCAAATGTGTTCACAGGTGGCCACACTTGGGGCCTATTTCAGGCGGCAACAAATTCCAATTTGTTATTAATAAAAACAGTTCAAAAAACATTTGGCAAAAGGCTGTGGGATCCAGTGCTATTTATGAGAATGGTTTAATGGGAGAACATGCAGCTGCAGCAGATGGATGTCGACGGGGCCTCTCCAGAGCGTTCCACTCTGTTTTCCTTTGTCTTTGAATAAATTCAGAGGGTGCCACGTATGAGCCTGGATGGATGGTTTTGAACCACAGCTAATTAAAAGCAGGCACTTACCTGAGAGTTAACTATAAAGGAAAAGTAAAACCACTGGACAAATTCCTCAATGATTTGGGCTGTTACCTCCTGGAACAGGACTTTTGGCCAGGGTGCAAATACAGCTAGTGAGCCCTTAGGCATGGAGTCCGTGATGGAAATGAGACGCACAGTATCTTGATCCCTCCATCCCCACATGGGTCTGCCAAAGAACCCTGCTTCACTTGGCCATGCAGGTCAAGGGTTGAGGGGCCTCCTTTCCTGGCATCCATGGAGAAAGTTTGGTCCAAGCCCACAGGAGACTTCCTGGAACCAGAGATGCTCACTCTCAAGACCGCGTGTCCGCAGCTGATTCTGCATAGGTGGCCCTGGGCCTCCAGGGAGAAACAGCCTCTCGGACCTAGGAAGGCCTCTGGAAACTGGGATGCCTCCGAGAAACACATCTTTTTCTCTTGTGGTTGAAGCCAGCATGCCCCTCACCACCTTACTTTTGCATATGAAAGGCCTGGTAATTACTACTTTCATCCTTAAAGCATGCAAGTGACATGCAAAATTAGCACTTGAGAGGATCCACTTTTAGACCTTGTTGTAAAGCAAAACTTATTATTTGAAGATAAATCAATTTCTGTTGCCTGTATTTGCAGTTTCCCCCAGATGGCTAATTACCAAAGATAAATGTGTATAAACACAAGCCTTATCCCCCTCCATCCATCTTCCCTGCCTGCCTGTTTATCCAGAGGTTAATAATCACAGTCCTGTAGTGTATTGCCATAGTAATGGCTTTGATGGGCCCGACAAGTTTACGACCTTTTATTACAAACAGAAGGACATGCATTTCAAGAAAGGAAGGTCATTTTAGAGATGAATGTGCAGATAACTAGCCTCTCTGAAACTGAGCCAAAGGAAAAAGAAAACAGAAAACAAAATATAAGACGGGGGGAAAAACCCCACACAAAACAAACAGCATAAATGTCACGGAAATCAGTTTACAGCAAAATTAAATAAGGTTCCTGCAAGCATTAATTTTTATATTTTCTGTTTATGCACAGTTAGAATCATTCCCAGGCTTTGATTTACGAGCGAGTAAGCTAGGCATGATCTTTCAGACACTCACCAAATTCAGTTAAGGGCTGGAACTTCCATTCGGATGGGACTGGCTTCCTCTCTGGTCAGAAGGGCAGGGGGAAAGTGATTTGTCTCTAGAGAGTGGCTTAGGATTGAAGGTCAGATCGTGTTTTATCCTCCCTCCCTCCTTCCTTCCCTCCCTCCCTCCCTTCCTCCCTTCCTTCCTTCCTTCCTTCCTTCCTCCCTCCTAATCATAATACACACTCATTATAACAATGAAATAACACAGACAAGGGCTTCCCTGGTGGCGCAGTGGTTGAGATTCCACCTGCCGATGCACGGGACACGGGTTCGTGCCCCGGTCCGGGAGGATCCCACATGCCGCGGAGCGGCTGGGCCCGTGAGCCATGGCCGCTGAGCCTGCGCGTCCGGAGCCTGGGCTCCGCAACGGGAGAGGCCACAACAGTGAGAGGCCCGCGTACCGCCAAAAAAATAAATAAATAAATAACACAAACAAATAAAATCTGCCCCTTCTCCCACCTCCCATCCAAGTTTTTGGAAACGACCCGTGCTAAGAGATGACTAATCTAAAAAATATAGCTCTGATAAGTGCAAAACAATAAGCCATTTACAAACGTTAACTCATTTTTTCCCCTCATAAAACCCCTATGGAGATACTATTATTGTCCTTATTTTATAGGTGAGAAAACAGGAACCCAGAGAGATAACTAATACACCGTACTATCTTAGTCCGGTCAGGCTGCCCTAACAAAATACCATAGGCTGGGTGATTTATAAACAACAGAAATTTTATTTGTCACAGTTCTGGAGGCTAGGAGTCCAAGATCAGGGTGCTGGCAGATTTGGTGACTGGTGAGAACACATTTCCTGATTCATAGAGGGCTACATTCTCATCAGCAGGGGTCTCTTCTAAAAGGGGACTAATCCCAGTTATGAGGGGTCAGCCCTCATGACCTAATCACCTCCCAAAGACCTCACCTCCTTCACACTGGGAGTTAGGATTTCAACATACGAATTTTGGGGGGGACACAACATTCAAACCTTAGCAAGGAGGAAATCAGATGCCCATTTGTAGGTGTCCTAGGCTTGTGCTCTTAGCTGAGATGCCATCCTGATCTAAAGCCATACCACAGTATCAGGTAAAGCCAGGCACTCTCTTGCGCTGGTGAGCCGTTGGAGGAGGTGGACTGGCTAATGTTCTGCCCAGTTCTTGGCGCTGCATCAAAGACAAGTTGTCCCAGACAGAGTTCAATAGTCAAGGAAGACTTCATCCAAGACTATTACAATAGGGGAGAGAGACTGAACTCAATGCCAAATGCAACAAAGGCAGCTGGGGACTTACAGACAACAGGCAGGTGCCAGAGCAGTGGGTGGAGAATTACTAAGAGGAAACTTAGTAATAAGAATGGGGAGATTCTGGCTAAACTGTTCTAGCAGGATTCTTGCTGAACGGGGCTCAGCAGGCCAGGAAGGTAGGCCAAGAATGAGAAGAGAGCTCAGAGGAGTTTGACTAAAGTTTGGTCAAGGAGGGAGTCCTTCTCAGTTGCCTCTTTGAGTCTCAGAAACACACAAAGACAGAACTATATCCAGGCACACAGCTCTATCCCATGCCTTTTGTAAATGCATCTTGTATGTGCCGTGTTTGCCTGAGTATGTTTCACTGTTGTTCTCATTCTGAACTTTCTCAAAACCTCTGGGTTTCAGCATCTAGTATGAACCTGCCCTGAGCATTGAATCCAATAGTACAGGATAATTGAATTCCAGTTTTCCTAATTTCTTGCTTCTTCCTCTCTGAATGTTCCTTACTGAACTATATCCCAACTCAACTCAATCCTTAAACTAACTTTCCAGTTGTATTCCATTTCTATGAGATTTAAAGATTAGACTAGAGTCACACTCACTGTCCTTATGTCTGTACGTGATTGAAAGTTTGACTTGTGTTCATTCATTCATTCCTCCATTTTTTAGCAAACTTTTGTTTCCTGTTGTATTAGTCAGGATTCTCCAGAGAGACAGAACCAATAGGATGGATGGATGGATGTGTAGATAGATAGATAGATAGATAGATAGATAGATAGATAGATAGATGATAGATAGATAGATGATAGATAGATAGATAGATGATAGATAGATGATAGATGATAGGTAGATAGATAGATAGATGGTAGATAGATAGATAGATGATAGATAGATAGATGATAGATAGATAGATGATAGATAGGTAGATAGATGATAGATGATAGATAGATAGATGATAGATAGATAGATAGATGGTAGATAGATAGATAGATGATAGATAGATAGATGGTAGATAGATAGATGATAGATAGATAGATAGATAGATGGTAGATAGATAGATAGATGATAGATAGGTAGATAGATGATAGATAGATAGATGATAGATAGATGATAGATAGATAGATGATAGATAGATGATAGATACATAGATAGATGATAGATAGGTAGATAGATGATAGATAGATGATAGATAGATAGATGATAGATAGATAGATGATAGATAGATGATAGACAGATAGATGATAGATGATAGATAGATGATAGATAGATAGATGATAGATGGATAGATAGATGATAGATAGGTAGATAGATGATAGATAGATAGATGATAGATAGATGATAGATAGATAGATAGACAGATAGATAGGTTTAGTATAAGGAACGGGCTCACACAATTATGGAGGCTGACAGGTCCTAAGGTCTGCAGTTGGTTGACTGGAGACCCAGGAGAGCTGATAGTGTAGTTCCAGTCTGCCCTGATCTTGAGGCCAGGATCTGCCCAGAAAGACCCAGAAAGAACCAACTTCTTGAGGCAGTCAGGCAGGACTAGTTCCCTCTTATTTGTGGAGGCCAGGGGTAGGGGGTGTCAGCCTTTTTGTTCTGTTCAGGCCCTCAGATGATTGGATGAGGCCCACCCACACTGGGCGGGGCCATCTGCTTTACTCAGAATCCCCTGACTCAAGTGTTAATCTCTTCCAGAAACACCCTCACCGACATGCCCAGAATAATTCTTGACCAGATGTCGGGGCATCCTGAGACCCAGCCAAGCTGGTGCATAAATGAACCATCACACCTGTCTCCTCAGTGCTGCGATCCGTGTGAGCAGCACGAGACGTGAGACAAACAGCACATCCCCTCCACTTTGGAGGAGCCCCCAGACTGGCCAGCACAAGCTTGCAAGCAACTGCTAATTACTCCAAAAGGTGAAGGGGAACGCTTTCAGGGTTTGGAGGAGGGGAAGGGTATCACAGAAGAATCACTAATGGGCAGGGAGGCACAACTGAGAATTACATGCTCTGAATGTCTATGTTGTGTGTGTGGCGGGTTGCCTACTTCTTTTAGGCTTTAGGGTGAGTGCGCAACGGGAGGGATTTGAACGGCTCCAAAAAGGCTTCTGCTTCTTACGGCCTTCTCTCAGGAACCCTCTGAAGGCTTTGAATACCTAAGACCCCTGTCTGGGTTCCCCTTCCTTCTTTCCTGCCTATAAACTAGCAGCCTGCCTTCCCCTCTTATTCTATCTCTGGGAAGCCTTACAGTCAGAAGAGGGTTAATTCCAATTGTTAAGAAGAAGGGGATTTAAAAGGTTGCCCTGGCTGGTCCTTCTGTCTCTCCTTTTCTTCTTTCCTAGAAATGCATCTCACCTTCTCTACAGCTAAGCTAAAGTCTTTTTCGTAGAGTATACTAACCCTTATCCCCTGATTTTTCCTCACTTAAAGAGAAGATGATCTGGAGATAGTCTCGATTTCCAGGAAGTTTGCTTGTTTCTTTGCCTTTGCATTTTTCAGCACCTTATAATTAGGACCTAGAAAACAAGTGACCCCTTTCCCTACGTGATAAAATTTGTGTAACTTAGTTGCTCATTTTAGTTGGACATGTAGATGCTATTCATTAAGGGAGATCACGCATAGTTTTCAGATAATGCAATTATTTAGAGCTTGGTAACTCATGTCATAGATTATAAGATACCAAAGTCCTCTGGAAGGAGATCAGAACGCAGGATGAGACCCTTGGAGAGGCGCATCAAGGCGTCTCCTGCCACTGTATTCTGCTTCACTTGCTAATATCGTTCTTTATTACAGGGTGGAGTTTCTGTGGTGACGTAGGTACAGCACAGGGATAGGACTTTTTTTCCAGTTGTCTACTGTAGCCAACCATCGCAACCTTTAGTGGCGAAAACAGCAACAACGTGTGTTTTGCTCATGAATCTACTATGTGTGCAGAGGCTTGGCAGGGAAAGCCCATTTCTGTTCCACTTGGTGTCTTCCTCTGGTGGCTGGAAGGCTGAGGGTTGGGACCCCCAGGAAGCTTGCTCACTCACCTGCTGATGGCTGATGGGGATGTCGTCTGGGACCTTCCCTGGGCTGTGGGCTGAGCACCT
Organism: Grampus griseus; assembly: GCF_964374135.1. Classification (NCBI taxonomy): domain Eukaryota; kingdom Metazoa; phylum Chordata; class Mammalia; order Artiodactyla; family Delphinidae; genus Grampus; species Grampus griseus. Next base: position 10,714,180 of record NC_139008.1, read on the forward strand.
ATACATGGCCTCTAGATAAAGGCTTCCTCAAAACATGGTGGCTTGGTTTCAGCAATAAATGTCCTGAGAGAAAGAGAGTCAGGTGGAAACTGTATTGGCTTTTTGAATCTAGCCTGGGAGGTCACACGGTATCAGCTCTGCTACATTTTATGTGTTAGACATACACAGCCTGGGTTCGGGGGAGAGAAGTTAGAGGCACATCAAAGACTTTGCAAACATATTTTAAAACCACCACAAGCTTTATCTGTAGAATCTTGGTGAACATTTCCTCCTCTGATCTGATTCAGGCTGAAGATGTTGCATTGTCTGTTCCCACACTTCCAAATAGCACCAGAGTAATAAGAATGATTGGTGCCTGAGACTGTGCCAGCAGGGCTGTCCTTTGCCATCATGAGGTGACCTTGAAGTACTAGGGGGGCTCCAAATATTAAAGGGGAGCCCTGGTACCTGTATGGTCACTTCTTGATGCTCCCTGTTTCCCAAGCATGGATGCAGAGGGGAATTCGGCTCCTCCAGCCTGCCCTCCTTGCTGGCCCTGAGAACAAGCCACAGGCTCTTCCTGATTGGATGGTTTTGCAGCCAATCACTGTGAGCCTCAGAGGAGGCATAAACAACACGCCCAGGGAAGTCACAAGGCTCTAGAATGTTAGAGCACCCATGGACAGTGGACTGTAGCTTGATTTCCTCCCAGGTTGTGAAGGACCACGTCTGCCTTGTGATGCTACTGTCCACATTCCTCTGGTTGGTCTCACTTCCAACCATGTGTCAGCAAGGCCTTAAGTGGGCACTTTGACACTTTCAGAAAATTCAGCTCAGGTCTCCCCCGGGAAAGCAGTCTCGTGCCAGAGCCAGCGGTGATCCTCTGGGACATTTCCACATCATGGCACGCTGCTCCCTGACTGAAATTTCCCCACTAAAGAGCCCTTCTTTCAGCCCTTAAAGGCCTCTCAGTATCCCAGGGCCCCTCGTTAAGCAGCGCCGTCCCCTGGAATAGGACCCGTCTTAGACCTTCAGGCAGCTAAGGGAATTAGTTGTCAGGCAGCTGAAGGCAAGGCCTGGGACATAGTCAATGGGTTTGTAGGAGAAACCGGCTTCTGCAAAGCACCTGGACACAGCTGGCAGGGCAGCCAGAGCTCCAGAGACCCGTGGCCCTCGGACCACCACCCTCCTGAAGCGGTTCTCATTGATTTGCAGCATCGAAGGCAGAGGCAGTGATTGGCTCATCCACAGCTCTTGTCAGCGCTGGATCCCAGGTAGGGACATCCTGCCCTGTGGGCGCTCAGCGTCCCAAAGGCCACGGGTTCCTACACAGGCAGAATGGCTCTGAGGCCTTTGGTTGGATCTCGGGCTCCTAGTGCTCCCAAATCCATGCGTGTCTCTGCTGGGCTTGGGACCAGCCACCCACAGGCTCCCAGAGCTGCAGTCCCCCACGCCCACCATGCTGCTCCTGGCCCCGTGGCTGGACCTGAGCCTCATCGTTCCCTCTCGGACACTAGTCTTGGCTCAAATCTGTTTGCTTGGAGCCCAGATCACTACCTGGCTCTTTTGTCTCCATCCATTCCAGAGATTTAAATCTTTTTACCCCCCAGTCGCTGCTGGGCATCTGGCTTCAAAGCTTGAGTCCCGAGTCTTTACAACTTTTAGTATCGTCAGTGTCTTAAAACTCCTTGGCCAGCCCCCACTCACTTGATCAGTGCCCCTTGGATACCCATGCCAGCTGAATCATACCTGAATCCAGCTCTCTGCCCCAGTTTACTGTAAAGTGGGGGAAATTATAGTAGCTACTCTATAAAATTGTGATGGGGACTGAATGGCTTAATTCACATGAAGTACCTAACACAGTATCTGACATACAGAACGGGCTTAATAAACGTTAGATTAGCACAGTTATTGATTGTGTTGCTGACTCCAGATTCCAGCCCTACACTATCAGCTCTCCAGACTCCAAGCCTACAATTCAGGAATTCCCTCTGTTCATAGCTGCTCTGTCTTGAGGTCCTCTCCTTCCTTTCTGGGTTTGCATTGCTGGGTGGGTGCCTGAAGGTGTCAAGGCTGTGTTGGCTCAAATTTCAACTGAACAGAAACCTAGCAACCCCATGCCACCACCATCCAGCTCCTCCCACTCTTGAGAAGCTGGCGATGCTCTTGGAAGGGCAGCCCTGAGCTCATGTGAGGATGATGTACTATGTGAGATGGTGGAAGTGACATTGCTAACGAGGGGAATCAACTGCTCCAACCAGAGCCGGAATCTAAGGGAGGAAATGACAGGGAGGTCTGTGAATATACGGTCTTGACCGAAGTCCCGCTAGAGACCAGTCTCGGCTGGAAAATTGAGCTGTGATTATTACAAAGAGTCAGAATGATAGCTTCAGTCATGATGCTTCAGGAACTCCATAAAGAGCAGCCCAGACAATTTCGACATTAAGTATTTAGAGAGAGAAGGATAGTTTTGTTATTCCCTGAAAAGCTACTATGAAGATGTCAGGTGTATGGAAATAACAGATGGAAAAGGCATGCCGAGATCATTACTCTGAACTCTAAGTGCCATTATTGACAAGCACAGCCCACATCGCTGGGCAAATACATGCGCCTGGGAATAGGAGGGAGGTACATAAACGACGCAAAGCAGAAACCAGATATTTCAAAACATCAGGGGGTGGAGAGACACTGCATTAGGATTATGGCATTCTTCAAAGCAAAATAAAGGAAAAAATAAAGGTTTGGGTGAGAGTGTGAGCAAGGAAGATCCCATGAAAAGTTAATGAACTGACTACTTTGTTTTCATTGATAGGCAATGTAGTAGTTCTTGATATTGGGGGGATCACTTTGAAAATCTGATGAAAGCTTTGACCTCTCCTTCTAAAAATTGCCTTTACTAAAGCACAGTCAACTTTTGGTAAACAGTACGAGAATTATCAATGGGCTTCTTCTCAATGGTGGCTCAAACAATAGTTTCTTCTCTGATGGAAAGAGATATGGAGACAGCCAACATTCAGACCCTGGACTTCTTACCCAGGATACTTCAAGGGATGCCATGGACACAGGCTCTCTGCTATGGACACAATGTCTCAGCCCCAGACTCTGCCTTGTTCTTTCCTGGTAAGATGTGCCAGTGGGGTACAGCCTTCTTTGAATCCTTCTTCCTTGAGCAGTTGATTAAAATCAGGCTAAGTGCCCTCTTTAGTTCTTGCCCTAGCTCTTGAATCAATGGGGGTACTATTAGAAGTGGGGGGACATTTTTTCTTGGGACAAGACCGTTTCGCAAATTGCGTGATGTTTTATATCTTGGCCTCTAAGCACGAACCAACTGTTAGAACCCTTTCCCACCCCTTCCCACCCCTTCCCACGCCATTCAAGAGACTGTAGGGTAGGTAATTGGAAAAGCTGTCCCAGAGATTGGTGTTTAGACATAATCACTGGGTGGAAGGCATGGGGTCTCATCACATATATCCACTCAGAGCTTCTGATAGAAAACCGTGATACTGCATGAGTCTACCCAGTTTAGGCACTTTTAGGCAAGTTCAGGCACCGTTTAGACACAGTCTCTGTAAAGTAAGCTAAGAAAATCTAAATGAAGGATCTAGAATAAATGATAGAGTGTATTGATATTGACTTAAGTGGCAGAACTTGGATTAGACTGGGTTCCCTTGCTCTTTGTTCAGTGCTCTTCCCACTGTATCCAGTCCTTGGTTCTGGGGCCAGGGAAGTGAAGAAATTATCTTCAGGAATCCCTTAACCAAAAGGGCAGGTGATTTGAAAGTTCTGTTTTGAGACCAGTGAAGAGAGAGAAATTTCGGTTCATTGCGCATTTGTCTCTCACCAGGGCTGGGATGTCCCTGAGCAATGCTGAATGAACATTCAGCAGCGTCTACAAGATGACACACATATGCTGAAAGGTGGGCATTAAAGACCTTTGACAGCATTAGAAGAGGGTCACACAGTCTCCCAAGAGTGATAAGAGCAGGAACAAAAGTGAACCAAAGATCAGAAATCAGCCTGCTACATAAGACAAGGCTGGGACGGGACCCGGGGCAGCCTCAGAGGAGGAGAAGACCAAGATCAGTGCTCTGAAACAGGAGCATGACTGATCTGCGAGATAAACAGATGGACCGATCACAGCCTCATCTAGATGCTGCTTTGAGATGATGGCCGCCAGCGTTTTGGATTCTCTTCTATAAGTAGTTTGTAGCTTTGCCAGCATATAAATAGAATGGATCAAGACTTGCAGCTTGAAGGGACTTAAAAGGCCTGATAGCCCAATTTCATTACTTTCTTTATCAGGAACAAACCACTACCCAGAGACATTAATTAACTTGCCTAAGGCGACAGAGGTAAGTTAGTAACAGAATAGGACGGGAAGTCATACCTCTTTCACTCAATTATGCATTTATTCCGCAGACATTGAATACTTTCTGTGCACTGACCCTGGGCTTGAACCCAATGGACTATGGAGTTGGGCAGGGGCACACTGCTTGTTCTGTGGAGATCCTCAGTCACCTGGGCAAAGAGACCCAAGAACAAATAACGAAAGGACAGAGTAGTCAGTGTACTATCAAAGCATTTCCACGAAGCTAAACGAAATACATAAAATGCGGAGAGCCACTGGCTGGCTCCTGGGGTGTTAAAGCATTTGTGGAGGTCTTGTCCTGTATGCTGGTCCCCATCTACATCAGACCCTCCCTGGAGGAAAGCAGCATACTTAACTTTTCAGCATCAACCCTTCCCGTGTCCAGAACCAGCCCTCAACATGGCAGCAGGTGTATTGACAGTTTTAGGTCCGAAGCAGTTCGAGTGTGGAATTGCTTCTGTCAACGTGTGTGCCTGGCTACCCACGTCTGGCATGAGTTAAAATGACCCAAGTGCAAAGAAGTGTATTAGAGGAAGGGAGGGGAACCTCATAGCACTCCTTGCAGGAAGTATCCGCAGACTTTGCCTCTGTGCCTCTCCCCATTTCAGGCTATGATGTGGGCTTCTCTTTGTGTGTCTACCTCATTCCCCTTCTCTCTTTGGCGTATGTTTTTAGGCTTATTTGTCATCATGCATGTGATCCAGTCATGTCAGCTACTACTTCTGAGATTGTGTGACTGTGGAGGTGTCTACTGCTGTTTAGTTTGCTTTAGGTTCTGTGCTAAAGAGAGAGAGCAAATTCAACCGGCCCAACTTGGATCAGCTGCCCACCCCTCTTCCGGTCACCTGTGGTCAGGGGAGGGTGCTCAACACTTGTTGCCAGAACACTTAGTCCTTCTCCATCATCAATGGTTGTGAATCGTCGATTAGCCCTGAGGCGTCATGGTCTGGTCGGGTGATCTAAACATGTCCACTGACCATTGACTGTATATCATAGCCCTCATCTACATCTACCAGATTTGAGGAGACTTCTGACTCAATTCTCCTGTTTTCATTCAAGCTTTTCCTTGTAGTGAAGTTCAGCTCCATTGATTGTTCAGTGTGTTCGTCTGCTCAGGCTGCCACAACAGAATACCACCGACTGGTTGGCTCAAACAGTAGACATTTATTTTATCACAGTTCTGAAGGCCAGAAGTCTAAGATCAAGGTGCCGGGAGGTTTGGTTTCTGGTGGGGTCTCTCTTCCTGCGTTATTGATGGCCTCACATGGCCTTTTCCCTATGTGTATGTGCTCCTGGTGTCTCTTCCTCTTCTTATAAGGGTACCAGAACTGTTGCATTAGGGTGCCACTCTTATGACCTGATTTAACCTTAGCTACCTCCTCTGAAGCCCTATCTCCAAGTACAGTCACACTGGCGGTTAGCCTTCAACATATGGATTTTGAGGGGATACAATTCAATCTATAACACCCAGCAGCCCTCTTTTAACTGGGAACCCTCCCTGCAGCTGGGGTTCCTTGTTCTTGGAATCTCACTTTACGTTCTGGGTCTTTTCTTCTAATGGGGTCACAAAAGCCATGATAAAACTTTGACCAATACTAAATCAGGCAAAATTAATCCAGGCTATTAGGAGAGTGGTTAACCTTGGAAGTCAGTGACCAGAAGAAGGAGTGAAGAGGGCTTCTGAGAAGATATTTCTGGATCTGGGTGTGGTTACATTGGTGTGTTCAGATTGTGAAAATTCATCGATCTGTATACTGATAACATGTGTCTTTCTTCTCTGCGTACGTTTGTTCCAATTATCCAGCACTGTGTAACAAACCACTCCAACACTTGGTAGGCTTAAAGCAACAATAACATTATTTTTTTTTTCACGAATCTACAATTTGGGCAGGGCTTGGCAGGGATAACTCGCCTTTGCCCCATTTGGTGTCAGCTGGGGAAGCTGGAAGTCTGGGTTCTGAGATCACCTGAAGGCTTGCTCACTTCCGTGACTTGAAATTGATGGTAGCTATCAGGTGAAACGAGCTGGGACGATCAGCTGGAACACCCACGTGGGCACCCCCCGCCCCCCGCTATGTGGCCTGGGCTTCCTCAGCACTCCCAGGGTGAGCGTAGAGTCAGGTGGAAGCCATATTGCCCTTTATCCCCTAGTCTTTGATGAGTGGTGTCACTCACTATGCATTTCGCCTGTCAGAGCAGCCGCAAAGCCTCATCCAGTTTCAAGGTGAGGAGAAACAGACTCCATTTCCAGAGGCAAAATTCTGAAACAGCATTTGGGACCAAATATATTGCTGTAGCAAATTTTGAAAAAATCCATCCTGCTCATTGTTGTACTTTAATAAAAAGTTAAAAAAAAAACTTTAGGTACAATAAAATTGGGAGGAAAAATAACCCTCAGGTAGTTTGAGAGAAGTAAGCTGAGGTAACTAACAAACCAGGTCACCATCAAGAGGTGTAAAGTCATATCCCGTATCTTAATCCACTCTTGATCTTCTAAAGAGCTTCTCTCCTTGCAAAAGTCTTTCACGTGTAACCATCTTATGTAGAGAAAGAGAATCAACAAAAAGGCATCCGCAACCCACATTGCGGTGGTAGGCAGGTTATTACACGGGGCTGGTTGAGGCTTGTGTATTTATTTCCAGTCATTTGTAATCATAATGGAAACGAAGAACATTATCTACCAAATAGGAGGTTGCAGTGCACAGGAAATGGAGCGTGAAAAGGATTTGTGCTGTGATGTAGAGATTAGGAAGAACAACCCATGTGCCTTAATAAATGGGATGCAAATACAGTACATTCAAGTGTAACTTCAGTGCAACTTCAAAGGATTTGTTATGTGAAGAAATACAGATTCTCTGAAGCAATACTAAATACTGATTGTTTTTCCCCAGAATGGAGCATGATTCCATTGGAATGATTTGAAAAGCTTTTCAGTTCCAAGGTGATGCCAGAGTTCATTCCCTTGGAAACAATCTGATGTTCTTTCTCTAGCCGTCACCTTCTCTTGTGACTCTAGGTCCCACCCAAACACACATTTGTCCATCCTTACCCCAAGATGTCACCTGAAACCATCCATCTGTGCATTTGGGCTTAGAACTTCTGGCCTTCCATCCCTGTTCTCAGAAATTTTCTCTGGCCCTCTTGGTGTCATTACCAGCTTATCTGTGCTTCAGGCACCCAGCATCTTACCTCCTGACTTTCTCCATTTCATCACTTATGTCCTGCCTCAACCCAGCCCTTGAGCTTGAAAGCAGATTTCATTTTGTCTCTCTTAAACATGGGTCTCTTTTGCCCTAGGCTTTCTTATCCCTGGCGACTTTGTATAATGATTCCATCTATTCAGGGACTGATACTTTGATCCCATCCTAACATCAGTTGGAGAGGTCAACAAGTCTAATACAGGAAAGCAGACTCCATCTGGGTTTACAACTGCCAAAACTGATGGTGGACAGGGTACAGGATATGGCTCAAAGAGTGTGGAAGCCACTCAGGATAAATGCCCATTGGCATCTTCACCAGCACCTCAAGATATTGTTAAAGATAAAACATTTGAAATTGAATTTTAATGATTTGCAGAAAAGAGTAGGGTGTAGACCCCCAAGGACACTACATGTCCCCTCAAGCTCACACCCAGACCTTAACTCAGTTCCTCTTCCCAAGAGATAAACCTCCTTCTACCTCAGTACAGGTGTTGAGTCCCGTCTGATTTTATATATTCACTGCAACATCCCCAGTGGCCAGTTTCTATATGATCAATTCATATTTATTAAATGAATGAAAAATGATCTCATTTATCATTAAATTATTCAGATCTCCAAATTGGATACTCTCAGAAAAAAGTCAGTGTTGCCAAAATGGATTTATATCTCGAGTGTATTGCTATTTCCAGCAGTGACTCAAGGCAACCATTTGGTACTGTCAGCATGAATGAAAACTGTGCAGGGTTTCTCAAGGGCAGAGTGACAGGGCACATCAGCACACCGTCCAGACTGAGTCCATCTGGGTCCATCACCCTCATCCCTCAGCAGCACCTCCTCTTCTTACTCTCTGCAAAGGAAGCCGGTAATGTTTGTGGTTGAGTTGAGTGAAAGCTATTTTCCCGTCTCCTTAAGGCAGCTGTTTCCTTAAGATCCAGAGGGTGGTGAATCCTCGTAGTGTCCTCATCCCAGCACAAGCACACCCAAGCTCAGAATAGGTCTGTTCTTCTAAAGAAGAGCGAGCGTTTGCACTTGACTTTTCTCTTCCTTCTTTTGGAGGAGGTCAGTATGTATTTTCTAACCGACCCTGAGTCAACTGCTTCTCTGCTAGAATTTCACTATGACTGTGTTGACCTGTCTTTAAGAGCTTTTCCACTTCAAAAGCATAGAGATGTATTTGAGAACAGGGTTCAGGATGGCCTTTCCATGGGTATATAATAGAGCATTGTTAATGAATGTCAGTTAAAAACCTAACAATAAACATTTTTATCTTTGAGTTCTTGGGGAAACTTGGAGAAGGCAGATCTGCATGAACAGTCCAAAGTCTTTGGAAAGAACCGCAATTTAATTAATTCCTCAGATATTTATTGAGATCATGTAAAGGGTGAGGCATTTGGAGTCTTAATCTTGTCTTGCTCAGCCGTGCAAGGAGCATAATGACACCTACCTGGTTAGGGTGAGGATTAAACAGATGACAAGGGGAAGGTGCCTGGTGCAGAATAAGGGCTCAGTAATGGCCTAAGTTCTCCTGGAGCTTCAGGAAGGTTCCAGTCTAGCAAGGAGACTCCAAATAAGCTGTGCGATAAGACAGAATATGGGAAATACCATAACAGGGGGCTAGACGCTGCGTCAGGGGGGACCAGAGGTAAGGCAGGCTCCTGGTGCATTGGAGGCCCCTTCGTGGCTGAGGCAGCGTTTGCTCTGCGTGTTGGAGAATGGTACCATTTCCATGCGCAGGCACGCAGGTGGCTCATGTGTACAAGGTTCCAGACTGCATACATGAAACAGGGATTCAGTGGGAGCTTGCAGATATCCTGAGCTACATGGGCATGCCATGGATGGTGAAATTCAAGGCACTCTAAGGATTGAGGAGTTTCTGAGGGAACTTTTATCCCAGGAGAGAAAAGAGTGAGGCATGGAAAGCCCAAACAGCCCAAGGGGAACAGTGATACGATCACAACCGTACGCTGAGGAAGGTCAACCTGCAGCAGCTCTAAGGCATAGTTGCCGGAAGAGACTGAGGGTTAAGAAGCCGGTAAGGAAGATATTGAGAAACAGCAGATCAGGGGTCATGAGGACTTCGACCAGAGCTGTAGCTGAGGAACTTGGAAGAGGGCACTAGAGGCTGCAGAGTTTCTGTGTAGGAGGAGCTTGGGGTTGGCAGTCAGCTTGGAGGAGAGCATGTGACCGTCCATCAGATTCTTTCCTGCCACATTTCTCTTAAAAGTCCTGAGATAGTGGGCCACACAAAGGAAAAGGCCAACATTCCTGAGTCATTGCTTAAAGAGGCCTGCACCGGAGCGTTGACCATCCTCAGCAATCTTTGGGTGAAATAAAAACAGAACCTTTATCTTTTAAGCCCCTGAGATGTGGAGGTTGGTTTGTTACTGCTGCCAAGATGAGCTCATCCTGACTAAGGCACTCTAAGAAGACAATAGTTGGTGAAAGCCAAGAGGTGAGAGAAGAAGCTCTGGAGTAGAGAGGGAAAACTTGATAATAAGCTAGGGAATTGAAAGCTAAGAAGGTTTCGACAAATAGATGGGAAGAAGGAGGAAATTTGACTCATAAGACAGTGGGGAAAAAGCACAGAGATTATAATGTACTTAGTGTTTGCTTTGGGCTACCAGGCTGGGACTATAGCTGAGTATTATGGTACCTCACACGAAGGTGCTTATTAACTATTAAAAATCCAGACCATAGTGCCCCGATCTTTCCAGCTGCTGATCTGTTCCATCCCCAGACTTCCACATTCAAAATCCTTACTTAAAACCCAGTCTGTCCGGTAGCAGCATGAGGTCTTCTTGTTCTTGGAATAAAAAAAAAAAAACCACAGTTGCTCACTATCACCCATAAAATATTGCTTCATTAACTTGAAGACTGTAATTAACTACGTATCAGCCTTCTGGCTCCAGGCAAATAACCATAATTCCTTTAGTCTTTCCTCACAGTCTGCTTCTAACCTGTTACTCATTTTCCTTGCCCTCTTGCCATCATCAGTAGAAGGAAAAAAACCCTTTAAATAGAAGCTAATCACCCAGAGCACTTTACAGACGCCCCGCATTAAACTGAGCCAGATACACACGCAAGTGCGCACACACACACACACGCACACACACACACGTGTGTGTGAGTGTGCATACGTGTATATAAACAGAATTTTTTAAAAAACGAGATGAATGGTCTAGATGAGCAGGAAAACATTTATTTCACAAAAGATTTAACATGTGATCCTTTCAGATAACAAACTACTCTATGTGCCTTTTAAAATGAGATTTAATTTCTCCTCCTCTGAAAATGCTTACAGTTGTTTATTTTACCAAGGTGCTGGCTGCAAATGCAAGTCTGTTTGTATAAACAGTTCCCTGCCCTCTGAAAGCAATCTTAAGAAACATGATTGTAGCCAAATAGACAAACAAAAACATGGGAGAAGAGAAGAGGGGGCCTCACCCTTAATCTGCTAAGCAGGGTGACATTTGTCTGGAGGAGGGGAAAGAAGGGTGACCTGGCCTCAAGGAGCGAGAGATGGGTGAGTCACTGAGGAGGAAGCAGGTAGAAAGGGAGAAGGGGACGCTGTATAAGCCTATGGCCATCACCACGTACTGCCAAGTATAGTGTGTTAGTCAGCACAAGCTAGTCTGTGCAGCAGTAACAAACTCCTGGCCTGCAGGAGTCTTTGCCCTGGCCGGTGACACGATCCAAGGGCTTTTAGCATCCTAGTATAGTGTGCTTAAGAATCAACCGGTGAGCTTATTACCACCCCAGCAACTCTGACCAGAGGTCTGGGGTGAGTCCAGGGATTAACAGCTTAACAAAACTCCAGGTGACTCCCTTGCTGGTGCCCCAGGGAACAGAGAAAAACAGGAACTAGAAACAGTCGTGGGATTGGGCTCATGGCTGCAGTACTTTTCCTGAGGATGAAAGAAAGGCCTTCATATCACTGGGAACAGTTGTACCTGGGAGGACAATGGTGGTGCCGGCAGTGGAAGTGGTAAGAGAATTAAGTCTTAGGAAGCAGACGGGAATAAGGTCTTACAGACGGTAAACTCTAAGAGGGCGGAAGATGAGACAAACCTGAGCTACTGTGATTTCCTAGCATCTCACAGTGCCCAGTGCATGGTAGATGCTCAACAAACAGCGTTGAATTGAAGTGGAAAATAAGACACTGGAAGCTGGGGGTGAATGTGAGAACAGGGAGGAAATGGTAGAGGAAGAATTTGCAGGAACAATCGTTGGCACAGTGGATGTTCCAACCATTCTCTGAATAGAACAGGCTGGGGAGTAACTGTTTTCCTTTTGTGCTTGTTTCTATCAACAAGCCTAGAATGACCAAGAGAAACACCCTTTTCACAAGGGCCAGAAGGACAAGATCATGAGCTGAATTTAGGAGAAAAATTGGAAAAGCGAGTTTCTCCAAATTGCTTGAATGAATGATTCATTTGGCAGAGACCTGATGTCAAGTGCCCTCAACTATCCTGGGTCCTGATCAACTTTGGGTTTGACAGGAACCTCATTCTCCAGGGAATCAACAGCTTGGCTCTAGATTTGCCCTTTCCAGTGGTTACTTGTGTCAAAGAACCTGGCCACCCACACCCCAAACAATTGATAAGAAAGTGGACAGATCTGCAGTTACCTAGTGGCCAATACAATTCCATTAAAGACTGGCACCAACGATACTCTAAAGTATGACTGTTAAACCAAAACATTCCGCTTATTATCTGGCGCATTGCTCTGTGGACATGCATGGACTGAGGACGTAGTGATGAGCTTCTCTGACTGTCTTTGTAGAGATAGTTTTTGCTTTTGCCATCCTGACATTCCTGACAGCAGAGGTCATCCATGTGCTGAATCCACAGTGCACAGAAGGTAGTAAGTTTGAATGAAAAAGACAAGGCCGTCCACTCTTAAACCACAGATACATCGCAGCCTGAGGCTCACACGATTGCATATTGCTCTCCTTTGGGCTTATTAAGTAATTACTACGTAAATTATTAGGATAATGTAATATGCATGACTTTAAGGAATGACAAATGGTAGCTAACTTTCTTAATTTGTTGCCATAGTTACATTTCTAGAAATTCTAAATAATTCCCCTTCTCATGTATAAATGACTGCCGCCGCACTATTTGTTTAGTGCCAGCCAAGTCAGGGGTCTGAATAGGCTCATTCACAAGGTGAGAAGGCTTGAGAAATAAACCAGGACTGGGCAGCCCAGCTTCATCTAGCATGACCTTCTTTCCTTTTGGACACCCAGTTGGCATTTACTAACCAGAAGCAAGGGACTAATGACACCCATATAAACTAAAGAAAGACTGTCTCTACTACAGTGGATTAAGTCTTAAGAAACTGTGTGAATATCCTTTTTTATTTTCCATAAAATATTGAAGGATATGTTGGTCATATCTTTGCCGATAGGTATAGACCTGCCGGAAGCTAAGGGAATGTACTAGAATGGGGCTTTCTGACACCTGTGGATGGCAAGACCAATTTTTATCACCACACTGCTTTTCTATCCCACCTTTTAAAGGATGGGCAAAGACATATTGGGCATGATGGGGCAGATGCAAACAAAAGAAAAGCAAGAGTGAGGAAAGTACATTGAAATAGCAGAACTCAAGGTAAAAGACACTTGAAACAGTAGCAGTCAAGGCAAAATACAGTAAGTTCCCTACATATGAACCTTCACGTTGAAACTTTCTTTCTTTCTTTCTTTCTTTTTTTTTGGCTGTGTTGGGTCTTCGTTGCTGCGTGCGGGCTTTCTCTAGTTGCAGCGAGCGGGGGCTACTCTTCATTGAGGTGTGCAGGCTTCTCAATGCGGTGGCTTCTCTTGTTGCAGAGCACAGGCTGTAGGCTCTCTGGCTTCAGTAGTTGTGGCTCACGGGCTGTAGAGCTCCAGCTCAGTAGTTGTGGTGCACGGGCTTAGTCGCTCCGTGGCATGTGGGATCTTCGCAGACCAGGGCTCGAACCCGTGTCCCCTGCATTGGCAGGTGGATTCTTAACCACTGCGCCACCAGGGAGGTCCCAAGTTGAGAACTTTCAAAGATGCATATGTGCGTTGAAGACCTGATGGAATTGGAGGCCCAGAGAAAGGACAAAGAGATACAAGAGGAAGAAGAAGTAACTGAAGAACGGATGAGATTCACAACGCAGGAAATAGCAAGGGGATTTTCTTTATTTGAGGAGGCACTGTTAGTTTATAATGCACAGGACCTGAACGTAGAACTGTACACGAAGGTTGCAGCAGCCGTTCAGAATGGAATCCAGTGCTACCATGTCATCTATGATGAGAAAAAAAGAGCTACTACCCGGTCATCACTGGATCATTTTTTTCAAGAGTGTAGATAGAATTGAATCCAGCAAGGAGCTAGAACCTGTGTCATCAACGTCAGGCGTGAGTGGAATTGCAGCTTGCCCTCTTTCTCCTGTTGCTGACGATCTTTCAGCTCTACCATCTCCCACCTCCTCTCCCTCCTCCAGTCAGTAACTCTTCTTACCTGTTCACTCGATGCCAGCCCCTGTATGCCAGCTTTTGTACTGTACTACTGTACTTTTCAAGGTACACTACTGTAAGATTAAAAATGTTTTCTTTATTTTTTGTTTGTTGTTTATGTATCATTTATGTGAAAAGTATTATAAACCTATAACAGTACAGTACAGTACTACATAGCCAATTGTGTTAGTTGGGTACCTAGGCTAACTTTGTTGGACTTACAAACAAATTGGACTTACGAACGCACTCTTGGGAGGGAACTCGTTTGTATGTAGGGGACTTACTGTACATTAAATAATAAAAAGGGGCATTTAATTTTGGTAATAAGTATAAAATTCAACAGCATCAAAATGTATAAAAGAAGACAGACATTAGAAATGGGGGAAAAAATGACCGGAAAACAATTAGTGTGAGAGAAAACACAATTCCTTAAACACCTCTGTGTTTTAATGATGAAACTTTAAATAGTAAAATAATTACAACTGGATTCCTCGGTATCTATATCCATCTATCTACTTCTACCACATCTCTCTGTTTCTATAAACCTTTTCAATCTACGGAGAAGCCACCTCCTTCCTAAGCGTCTATGAGAGAATGGGCCATATACCAGGCCTTGAGGAAAACTGATACATTTTGAAAAGCAGAAATTGTAGGGTTCAGATTTCTGCTCACAAAGCAAATACTACTAATAATGATTATAAATGCTTAAAATACCCATTTACTTGGAAATTAAAGCAAAAACTGTAACAAGTTTTTGAGTCAACGTGGAAATCGAGGAGATGTGGGGATATATGTGTACATACAGATGATTCACTTTGTCATACAACAGAAACTAACACACCACTGTAGTGCAATTATACTCCAATAAAGATGCTTAAAAGAAAAGGGAGCGTCTAAATGTGCGCTTGTGCCTACTTAAATTTTTAAATGAGAAAGACTGTAAATAAACAAACTCACATTTCAATTCAGGAAACGTTCAAATGTTCAACTCAAGAAATCAGAAAGTCCCCTTCTAGGGAAGGAGGCTTGGGGGAGGCTTGGACTAGAGTTTTCCAGCTCACCCTAATTGATCTGATGTGTCTGCAGAGATGGGGGTGGAGAGTCACAGGTTATTTATGTAAAACCCTGTCCTTTATGTTTGCCCAACAAAACCCCTGCTTTCCCCCGCCTCGTCTTCATTCAACTAAAACTTTCTTGCCATCTCCGTTCTGTACATATTCCCATGTGACACGTCAGTCTAAGGTATGATTATTGAGAGAGGGCTTCCAATCTGACTAACTGCCCAGTGTGTATAAACTCACACTCTACAACAGCTTATAATTACAATTAATAGCAGACACCAGTTCCAGGCATAATTAATTCAAGCAAAGAGGCACATCTAGCCGATGAGCCTTTCTTAAGATGACAAATGGATTTAAGTGAAATAATGCTTGTGTAGTGCACTGCCTAGCCGGCACATTCCAAATGTTTAATAAATATTAACCAATAGAGAATTTTATTTCATTACATATATTTGTGTATATAGAGAAACTATAAAGCTATTACAGTGAATAATAGAGTTTAGTAAAGTGACTGAATAAAAGGCAAATAAACAAAAATAGGTATATTTACTACATTCTATCAATAGGCTTAAAGATATAGTGAGAAAATCCTATTCAGGAAAGTTGCAAAAATGAAACAAAACAGAATAAAGCAAAGCAAAAACTAGTAACAAATATAATAAGCAATGTACAAGGCCTATATGCAGGGAAGTATAAAACTTTACTCAGAAAAATATTAATTAATAATAGAGAGAGATAATATGTCCCTTGATCGGAAGACTGCATATTTTAAAAATTTAAATTATTCTCAAATTAAGGCATATTTAAGCAAAATCCAAGAAAAATGTTAATGCAATTTTTCAGGGGGAACCTTTGGATCATGATTTTAAAGTTTATCTGTAAAAATGAAGAGATTATTCAACATTAAAAAATGTAAATTAAACCACAGTGAGATAACACTGTACACTTTTTAGAATAGCTAAAATAAAAAATAATCATAGCAAATGCTGGGGAGGATACAGAGACCCTGGATCTCTCATACATTGCTGGTGGTTAATAAAATGGCACCGCCACTGTGGAAAATTGTTTGGCAGTTTTTAAATGAAACTAAACTTAAATTTACTCTCTGACCCAGCAATTACATCCTTAGGCATTTATCCCAGAGAAATGAAAACTTAGGCTCACACAAAAACCTGGGCAGAAATGCTTATAGCAGCTTTATTTGTAACAGCCCCAAACTGGAAACAATCCCAATGTCCTTCAGTGGGCGAATGGGTAAACACACTCTGGCACAATGGAATAATACTCAGTGGTAAAAAAGGAATGAATTGTTGCCACACAGAAACCTGGAGGGAGCTCAAGGGCTTTATGCTTAGTGAAAAAAGCCAGTCTTAAAAGGTTATGTGATGCATACTTCTACTTACATAACATTCTTCAAATGTCAAAACTATAGATGTGGAGAAAAAACTAGTGGTTACCAGGGGACAGGGATGCAAATATAAAGGGAAGGAGGGGGCTTCCCTGGTGGCGCAGTGGTTAAGAATCCACCTGCCAATGCAGGGCACACGGGTTTGAGCCCCGGTCCGGGAAGATCCCACATGCTGCAGAGCAACTAAGCCCATGTGCCACAACTACTGAGTCTGCACTCTAAAGCCCGTGAGCCACAACTACTGAGCCCACATGCCACAACTACTGAAGCCCACATGCCTAGAGCTCATGCTCCACAACAAGAGAAGCCACTGCAATGAGAAGCCTGTGCACCACAATGAAGAATAGCCCCCGCTCGCCACAACTAGAGAAAGCCCGCACACAGCAACGAAGACCCAACGCAGCCAAAAATAAATAAATAAAATAAATAAATTTATTAAAAAAAATAAAGGGAAGGAGGGCGCAAATGTAAAGGGGGCATCAGGCGGAAGCTCCTTTGTGGTGATGGAGCAGCTCTTTATTTTGATCATGGTGGTATTTACACAAATCTATACATGTAAATCTATAGATTATATAGAACTCTGCATGTGCACGCAAGCACAAACACATACACACACAGACATCCACAGGAATGGGTGCATGTAAAAGTGGTGAAAACTGAATAATATTGTAGTCTAATTACCAGTAGGGTACTGATGTCAATTTTCTGGTTTTTTGTTTTTGGGGTTTTTTTTGCGGTACGCGGGCCTCTCACTGCTGTGGCCTCTCCCGTTGCGGAGCACAGGCTCCGGACGCGCAGGCCCAGCGGCCATGGCTCACGGGCCCAGCCGCTCCGCGGCATGTGGGATCTTCCCAGACCGGGGCACGAACCCGTGTCCCCTGCATCGGCAGGCGGACTTTCAACCACTGCACCACCAGGGAAGCCCAATTTTCTGGTTTTGATATTGTGCTACAGTTACATAAGATGTCACTTTTGGGGAAAGCTGAGTGACGATCACATGGGACTCCATGTGCTATATTTTGTGACTTCCTGTGAGTCTGCAATTATTTCAAATTTAAAGTTTTAAAACAATGGAAAAGAAAAAAGGTAAGAGTTACGAAGTTTTGAGATTCATAAAAATTATGAAATTTAAAGTAGGAAGAGTGGAGGGATGTGATTTGCTGGCACATACAGAGCGTACCATAATGCCGCACAGTGAAAATGTGTTTGGAGTCAGGGGTTGACAGATCTATGAAACAGAACAGATAGCACTGAATCAGGGGCTGGCACGTATGATAAAGGAAGAATTGCAATTGAGGATCAAGGGGAGCGTGACTCAACAACTCATATTAGAAATTTGAGTAACTCCTTTGAAACAAAATTATGTTAAGTCTTCACGTTATAGGATACCCCCAAAGAAATTCCAGATGTATTAAAGTGTCAAGAAAAAAGTTCACAATAAATGAATTGATCGCTATGTATGAAAAACTTCCTAATCGTAAAAATCTATGGGTCAGATCATAAATATCTCGGACTTCTATTCGTCCAACACATCATAAACAGCAACAATAGACAAAGATATATTAAGGGGAAAAGTTTATTATCATTATTTTATTTAAAAAGATCTTTTAAATCTAGAAGAAACAGATCATCTCAATGGAGATATGTAAAAAGGACATAGACAATTAACAAATAAAAAGATATTGACATTGTAACAAATAAAATGATAATGAATAAGCCAAGGGATGAAAAATTAAAGCCATGGTACAGCCTCTTTGGAAAACAGTTTGGCCCTTTCTTAAAATACTATACACACAACTAATGTATGACCCAGTGATTGTACTCCTGGGAATTTATCCTAGAGAAATGGAAAGTTAGGTTCCCACAAAAGCCTGTACACAAATGTTCATAGCAGCTGTATTTAAAGAGTCAAAACTGGAAACAACCCCCATGTCCTTCAATGGGTGGACATTTACAGCAACTGTGGTACATCCATACCATGGAATACTACTCAGCTCTCAAAAGGAAAACCTCTCAGTACACGTAACAACCTGGATAAACCTCTAGAGAATTATGTTGAGTGGGAAATTCCAGTCCCCAAAAGGTTACAAACTCTATGATTCATTTGCATAAAACTCTTGAAATGACAAAATTAATGAAATGGAGAACATAGTAGTAATTTCCAGGGGATAAGAACATGGAGATGGGGAGTAGACGTGGCTATAAAAGGGCCAACGTGAGACATCCTTGTGGTGAGATGTTCTGTATCTTGACTATATCAACAGCAATCCTGATATCGTACTATAGTTTTGTAAGATGTTATCACTGGGTAGCACGCGGAGAAAGGGTATGTGGGGTCTCTTGGTGCTATTTCTTACAACTACCTGTGAATCCACAATAATTTAAAACTAAAAATTTAATTAAAAAGAAAATAATTATGACGACACAAAAGATAGTTCTTTTGCCTATTGAATGGATGAAGAAATAAATTATAGCTAATAATGCTGGGCAGTGTATGGTGAGATTGAAGTTCTCCAAATAGCTGATGGAGATATAAATTGATACCAATTCTGTAAAGCTTTCTGGCAATACATATGATGATCTTTTAAATTGTTTATGTCCTTGACACAGTGATTTAATATGGAGGAATCCATCTTGAGAAAATAATCAGAGAGGTGGACAAAGCAATATGAATAAGGCTATTCATGTTTCTGTATTATTAATAAACTAGTAGAGAAAATTAGAGGGAAACAGAAAGTTCAACCATAGGAGAACAGTTGGTTAAATGGAGGCATGTCCACACGCTAAAAAATCAGGTTTTTAATGACTATTTAGTGATATAGGAAGAGGTTCACAATGCAAGTGCAGGACATAAACAAAACACAAAATGGCAAATGAGGATTCATCCAGACCACATACCCAGACATACCTGTACCCGCATGCATTTGCATCTGTACGTAGGCATACCTACTCATACATACATAAAGCTTGAAAGGGAAATATCAGACTACTTAGAAGTGGTTATTGCTCTGTGGCAGTGATTTGCATTTTTTAGTACATTGCTAATATCGTACAGTGAGAATGATCACCTTCATAATCAGAAGGTGAAGCAAGCATTCTTTTTGTTAATTAAAGTATAGCCAATGTACAATAAGTTACAGGTGTGCGATATCGTGATGCACGCTTTCTAAAGGTTATACTCCACTTATAGTTATTATCAACTATTGGCTCTGTTCCCTGTGCTGTACTATATATCACTGTAGCTTATTTTATACCTAATAGTTTGTACTTCTTAATTCTCTACCCCTATCATGCCTCTTCCCCTCTCCCCACTGGTAACTACTAGTTGGTTCCCTATATCTGTGAGTCTAAATGCATGAGGAGTGAGCAAAGAAGATTGCCAGATGGAGGGGTCAGGTTAAGCATAAAGTTAATTAAAAACAGATTCAGACTGCATTTATTGATCACTTCCTGCATGCCAGCACCTTGGCTAGGGACTCTTTTCTAACATATTCATTTACCACTGACTTCAAGGAAGGCATATCCCCCATTTTATGTAAGATGAAAACCGTTCAGAGAGGTTAAGCGGCTTGCTCAGAGACACACAGCAGGTAGACAGCAGAGCAGGCACCCGGCCCTCCCACGCTAATTCTCTTGCTCTTCCTACTATGGCACCAATCACCACGTAGGTAGACATGGTCAGGTTAGAGCTGGTGTGACTCAACCCAGAGGACAGGAGTGAAATTATTAGCTCAATTAAAAAGAAAAGATGGTTTATGAAAACTTGACGACTAGAAATAAAGTGTTTAGAGCTCAGTCACATAGCCCTACGTGAACTTGGCAACTACCAGCTGCACTGATTTCACTGATGATTTGTAAAAGTGACATCGGTTTGAACCTTTGCTGCACAGCGGCTTCAACCGGTAAAAACAAAGCCAAAGTTTCGAGCGTGGCTGGCCAGGAGCTGTGAAGTGAGGTGGGGTCTGGCCTACCTACAAAATCCTGCCCTCCTCCTGCTTTGGGCATTGGGGAATATTGGAGAAGAGAGGAGGAAAGATGAAGGAGGAAGGGGAGAGGTCATCTGCTATTTCTTCTTGTGCCCCAATCAATCCTCTTTCTGTCATTCCGTCCCTGTTTCTCTTTAAACCTCCGCCCAAACTCCAGTGCCTTCCAGCTGCTTTGCCTCCTTGTTCAACTCTGTCCTGAAGCTCCCTGAAGAGGGAGAGACAAGCCCTCTCTCAGTAACGGCTCAGCTGTTAGAGTAAATGACGGCACAGCAAGGCATCAACATGAAGGTCTCTCAAGCTTTAACTCCTGAAGGAAGTAATCCAGTAGAACATCTTGACATCCGGGATCAAAAGACCTGGTGTGGTGGTTTGAAAATATGTCTGCAAATTCAAAGGCATGCTTCCTATCAAGAAGTTTATGTCTCCTCCCCCTGAAGACGGGCAGGCCTTTGTGTTTGCCTCTGTGAATAGAATGAGGCAGGAGGGATGTTACTTGATTTAAAAGGCTGAGTTAGAGAAGGTCACGGTCAGGCATCTTCTGCTATGTTCTCTTGTGATACTTGCTTTGAAGTCCTGAGCTCTTGTGTGAGAGGCTGGGCTACTCTGAAGTTTCCATGCTGGAGAGACCATGCAGAGCAATGAGACAGAGACAGACGGAGACAGAGGTAAGGAACCCTGGTTTTTCCCAGCTCTAGATCTTCCCAAGCTCAGGCACCCGACCTATGAGTGAGGCAGCCTTCAGATGATCCAGCCTGGCTACAGTCTGACTGCCATCCCAGGGGAGATTCTGAACGAGAACCACCCAGCTGAGCCCAGTCGATCCCCAGAACCATGAGACATAATAATAGACTGATAGTCATTGCTTTCTGCAGCTAAGGTTTAGGATTATTTGTTATGCAGCAACATCTGGTTTCTGCCACCTGCAAACACTGGGTGATGACCGAGTCATGCTGTTTCTTTGCCAACTCAGTTTCGTCATCTGTAAAATGCAAGATTTGGGGTTATCTCCCATCATATGTTTTTGAGTGTCGCCTAGGTGATAACGTGTGAAATGTTTAGTAAACTGTCAGACCGTCAACTAATGTTGATGGTTATTGGAGGCAACACCTACAGCTGGGGAGACATCCCCAGGGATGGAATTCCAGGCATTTGGGCTGGCTGGGCCATGAAACACGTTCAAGCATGGGCCATGGGCCTGGTCAGTCCGGCAGCATGCCAGGGAGTCCTTTTCCGGCCTGCAGAGGCACGGTGGAACATTCCAGGATGGGGCTCTGTGCCTCGTGAGTCCTGGGGAACCCACAAGGAGAGGAGAGTGGCCTCAAGGACGTGTGCTTTGTCAGCCTTGCCAGGTCCAGTGTGGCTGTGTAACCCCTGAGGGATCATCCCTTGTTTCCTTTTGTAGCCCCTGAGCCCCCCTGGAGGAGGGGACACAGCAGCTCCAGGTGCTATAGGTCAGGGCTACCAGAACTGCTCTAACACCCAGCTCATTATCGGGCTTAGAAGTCAGATCAGCCCACTTAGAAGGCTGCTCTGTGGTCCACTTCCTCACAGTGTTAGAAGACAGAAATCAATAAATGCCTTTCTATGGGGGACTGTGGCCCGGAACAGACTGACTGATAAAATGATCTCCAAAGAGGTGACGATAAAAGCCCTGACGGCTGGGTTTTGAGGTCCTCTGATCGTCTGTGCGTGATCTTTGAACCTCCAAGCTCCTGTGCCAATCAAAGGGAGGCTCGTGGAGGAGGGAGTGGGGGAAGAAGTCCCCACCTGCTGGCAGGGTGTGACCAAAGACCCCAGCCCCGGAATCGCTTGGGAGTTTGAAAGGAACTCCGTTCGTTACAAAGGAGCTGGGCTGCAGCTGCGGACGCCCCTCAGTCCAGAGCAAACCCAAGAAGACTTGCTCTGTGTGTCAGTCCCCAGGAGCGAAGAGGCTCCCAAAGCTGGCCAGATTTGGAACTGCCTGGGAGCTTATTACAAATATAGATTCCTCGCTCAGAATATCTTGGGGTGGGGTCCTGGCATCTTCGTAGTTAGTAAGCTCCCCAAGTGATGCTTCTGCAGCCAGCCTGGCAGTTATTTTTTTTAATGAGCCCAATATGGTGCTTTCCTAACTATGATCTGCTCATGAATATTAAAAGGAGGTGTGTGCATTGAATGGAGTTCTATAGAGACACGTTTTCTGGAGGCTGGGTGGGTATACAGGGAACTGAGTGACAAGGAGAGTTGGGAGAGAGGAAAAGGGCATCCTGGGAGGGGGAGACAGGACCAGAGGTGGGGAGATGTGAAGGCAAGGGACCTGCATAGAGGCGTGGAAGGGGGCTTCTGGTACCACTTCAGCTCTGCCACTGACAACCTGGGCCACCCTGAGCACATCTCTGAGCCGCCTGTAAGGGAGAGCCACCTGTGGCTGACACACCCACAGGTTTACACATTTTGGATCATTCTAGCATTGGCAACTGAGGTCTTCCTGCCATGTTAGGGCAGCATCCTTTTTTGTTGTTGTTGTTGTTTGTTTTGGTCACGCCGTGCAGCATGCGGGATCTTAGTTCCCCGACCGGGGATCGAACCCGAGGCCCCTGCATTGGAAGCGCGGAATCTTAACCACTGGACTGCCAGGGAAGTCCAGGGCAGCATCCTTATGGGTGGTCTCTGCTTCAAACCGCATCAGCCCATGTTGAATTCATCCTCTTTAACTGTTTTGCTTTTTGTTAAATTTTTTATTCACAACCTCACTCCCACCAAACCTTCTGTCAGGTTGGTAGGTTTGCTGAATATTTGTGTTCATAAGGAAGGGTCTTATCCTATGTGACACGGGCTCCTGACAGCTTCCTGGCTGCATGAGGCAAGAGCAAAGGGAAATCTCTCCTGGTCTTGTCTTGGAACAATTTTACCTCTTTTCATGAAGTCTGGGAGCTGGGCTGCATCCCTGCCCTTTTGGGGGCCCCAACTTATACCCAAAGTGGGCTTATTGAAACATCCCTTCCATTTAAAAAACAGGATTCTTCCTAAGATACGTTGTGGTAACGAAAAGTTTCTCCATATTTTTATATGTGAACAGATGAATTGTAATATATGTGTTCTGAGACACAAATTCCAGACAGTGACATGATGGACGTGCAGAGGGGACCAGGAGAGACATGTTGTCTTCTAGGAGGATGGCTGGGGGTGGAGATAGCAAGAGAGTCGGGAGTAATACCAGCTGGGATTGCCACTTTACTTTATTATTATTATTTTAGTACTGTTCTGCTTAAAGAAGAACCACAGGAAGCCCAATTCTAACTTAATCAGAAAACTGAACATAGAGAGAAGGACCAGAGTCCTACAGCTCTTAGGAGGAGACGGCTGACATCCAAGATTAAGGTATTTTCTGTCTTGTCCCTGTTGGTTACCTATGGCTCCTCTAGCAAATTATTACACACTTAGTGAATCAAGGCAACGCGAGTGTATTATCTTATATTGAGTATCTCTGGAGGTCAGAAGTTCAGAATGGATCTCACTGGGTTAAAATCAAGGGGGGGCAGTGGTAGTGCTGTGTTCCTTGTGGAGGCTCGAGGGAAGAGTCTGTGTTCCTGCCTTTCCCAGCTTCTAGAAGCTGTCCACCCTCATTGGCTTGTGGCCCCTGCATCCATCATAAAGCCACCAGTCACCAGCTGAGTCTCTGACACTTAACTCTCTGCCTCCCTCTTCCACATCTAAGGGCCCTTGTGGTTACAGTGGACCCACTTGGATAATTCAGGATAATCTTCCCATCTCAAGGTCAGCTGATTAGCAACCTTAATTCCATCTGCTGCCTTAATTCCCCTTTGCCAGGTAATATAACATATTCACAGGTTCCAGGGATTAGGATGTGGGCATCTTTGGGCAGGGCAGGGGGGAGAGCATGTGCTTCCCACATGCTCTGTGAAGTAAGCATCCCTCCACTACTCCAGACCTGCACTGTCCAAAAGGGTGGCCACTAGCCACACGTGGCTATTAAATCCTAGAAATGGGGCTGGTCCAAACGGAGAGGTCCTGTTAATGCAAAGTACACATTGGATTTTGAATACTTAAGATGAAATAAGGCATGTATATATCTCATTAATAAGTTTTAAAAATTTGGTTACATGTTGAAATGATAGTATTTTACATATACTGGGTTCAATAAAATATATTGTTGAACTAATTTCACCTTTTTAAGCTTTTTGTTAATGAGGTTACTAGAAAACTTTCCATTACATGTGCTGTGGCTCCCCTTTTACTTCTGTTGGACAGTACTGCTCCCAGACACCAGGGCAATCTGTGGCATCCAAGCATTGAGTTGGGGAGTAAAGGGATCCTCCGCTTACAGCAGGGGGCGCTGTGCAGAACAGATACTCCGTGTGGAGATGCAAGGTTGGACAGAGGTGGGAACTCAGCACTTAGGAGCCAAGCTGAGCAGTGCTGCAGGCTTTCCAACCTCACGTGCTGGGTGTGTGAGATAGAACTTGTGTTTCAGTTTGAGTCTAGTTTTGCAGGAGACTCCCAGCCGATGTCGGAACATTCCCTGCTTACTCCTCAGGCCCTTATGAAGGCTTTGCTAAGGTCAAGATAGTCCATCCTGCAAACCATCCACCGCGGAGGACATCAGGTGGATGCCGTGACCATGTAGCCCATGGCAACCAGTATTTTGCACAACGTGTTCCAATGGGGTCATCCTAGAGGTCACACCTGCCTCTGCAAATCTGTCTCTCCTTGACCACTGCCCAGCCCAGCCTGGGAGAGTTCAGCCTGTCTCAGTCTGGCTGTCATTGCCATTCAACTTTAGTCATGCTGTTTTCAGCAAACACATGAGACTGAAGCCTTGGGCCGGGCTTGTTGGGTTTTCCTTCAAGCATAAGATCCAGCCTTTGTCCCGACACCTGCTTTTAATTTTCAGTCAACCCCTAGCTGCCTCAGGTGTGTGGATACCCCAGGGCAGGGGTCTCTGTCCTGCCCCGGGCCACACCTCAGTGGATGCTGATATGTCCACGGGGCCCCATTGGTGGCCAATGTGGCTTAATCTGAACTTTGGCCAACCCAAGACTTTGGCAAATTCTTAGATTTGAAAGGTAAGACCCCTACCAGCGGTCAGGGTGGCAGGCCCGAGACTTTACCGCTGACCCTCCTTATCACAAGTCAGTGGGACACAAGGGCCTGACCACTCTGCATGGCCCCCCCTTCCAAGCCCTGTCCTAAAAACCTGGCTGGTTTCATATCAACGGGCTAATTACTTGTGCTGTAATGATCAACCTGCCTAATTTATCACTTCTTTGAACATTTAATTAGCCAACAGTGCAAGGCAATTAGGTTCTGAATTATGATAAATTAAACTGCTAGCTTAGCAGCTCTGAGGACATGGAAACTATAACCAATTACATCTACAAAAGATTTGACAGAACCGTCAAAGAGCAAGAGCCTGACATAAGTGAACACCCTGATGGGCCAAATATTCTGGAGAATCCAGGGGGTGCAGGAGTTTTAGCCAGGAAAACAGAGGGGGGAGGTGCGCATCCTGAGACAACAAAACATCTGCCTTCGCAGGGCGTGGGGTCTTCACCCCACTTGCTTGTAGGGTCTGTGACAAGTGGCCATGTTATGTATATATGTATGTGTGCATGTATGTATGTATTTATTTATCCCCTCTTTGTATGGTGATGGGCGGTAACTAAATCATATTATTATTCTAAAAGATCAACTAGAACTAGAAATATACACGGTAGCACGCCCAATGGTCACACTTAAGACTGTTGTTTTGATAGCTCCCAAATTATGGATGGGATTCCAATATAGGTGTACAGAATGTAAGCCTATGCCAGAAAGAAAGTCATTTCTCATCCAACTATTTTAAGCCTAGTTCCTCTTGAATATTCACACCGTGATCTTATCATAGGAAGAATATATTCTTATGGATAAAGCAATACAGCAGGAGACCCCAGGTCATGTCGATTTAGCTTTTTCATGGGTTGTGATTTAGTCTTTTAATTGTCCATTTGGATTTTTATTTATTTATTTAAAATGACTTTCCATGGGCGTTTGAAAGCTGTTTGCACTCCCCAGGCAGACACGGAGCTGGGCACCAGCTGGGGAAGGCTTGGGACAGCAGCCCTCCTGCTCTGAGGTTAAACTTGTGTTTTGGCTGTGGGGAAATGGGATTGGTAATGCACGTGGGGCTTCCCCTCCGGACAGCACGGTGAAAACCAAAGAGAAGGGGAAGAATGCAGGAGGGTAAACGTGTCTGGGCCTTAACTTCTTTCTGGGATTTTCCAGGAATTGGGGAGGATCTGGGATTTTTCAAGGATGGGGAGGACTTGAGAGACCCAGGGAGCAAACTGTGTCCCAAACCAGGCTTTTAGCTTCACGTGATTCTGTTCTGTTCCTTGTTCGTGATTTAACACCTTTTGTAAAGCTTTGTACTCATGGTTCAGGTTTGACTCACAGCTGAGTTATTAACAGAGAGGTTGTGTGTGTAGGGGGCGGGGGCTGAAATTTGCATTCCAGGAGTACCCTGCACCCTCACTCTCCAAGCATGCCATCAATGGTAGCATGCAAGAGATTCACAAGGAAAAAGAATTTCCATATAACAAGAATTGCCGGGCTTCCCTGGTGGCACAGTGGTTGAGAGTCCGCCTGCCGATGCAGGGGACACGGGTTCGTGCCCCGGTCCGGGAAGATCCCACATGCCACGGAGCGGCTGGGCCCGTGAGCCATGGCCGCTGGGTCAACCCGTCCGGAGCCTGTGCTCCGCAACAGGAGAGGCCACAGCAGTGAGAGGCCCGCGTACCGCAAAAAAAAAAAAAAAAAAAAAGAATTGCCGGGTTTCCACAGCTTGGCTTGCAATCTCCCCCTTCACAACATTTCCTATCACATAGAACTCACCCGGTGTTGACCGTGACCATGGTGGACACCAAAGCCACACGGGCACATTTCGGTCAGTGGAAAGAAGCCATTGTGATGTGCAGATGTGTGCAAGATCAAAGGCAGCGTCTCACAGCTGTGAGCCAGGTAACAGGCCCAGTGACGGTGTTGCCATGCTTTCAAACGCCTGAAGAGAGGAGCAAAGAGACAACAGGGGAAGGTGTTTTCTGCATGATCAAAGGGCAGTTTGATCACTGCAGGAAGGGAAGCAGTTGGCATGCTGTGAATGTTTGGCTGGAAGTGACAAGCGCAAATACAGGAAACCACCCACATTTCCTTACAATCCAGAAACCCATTAAGCAGGAGGCAGCTGACAAGAGGGTCAAAGGGCTGAGTGGCCCACTGACCGTCTCCAAACGGCAGCTCTCCAGACATTTCCAACCCTTAGGGTTTTGTTTGTTTGGCTTAGTTTTTTTTTTTTTTTAAATAAATTTATTTATTTTTGCTGTGTTGGGTCTTTGTTGCTGTGCACAGGCTTTCTCTAGTTGTGGCGAGAGGGGGCTACGCTTTGTTGCGGTGCGTAGGCTTCTCATTGTGGTGGCTTCTCTTGTTGCAGAGCATGGGCTCTAGGCGTGCGGGCTTCAGGAGTTGCAGCACACTGGCTCAGTAGCTGTGGCACGCAGGCTCTAGAGCAGAGGCTCAGTAGTTGTGGCGCACGGGCTTTGTTGCTCCATGGTATGTGGGATCTTCCCAGACCGGGGATTGAACCCATGTCCCCTGCACTGGTAGGCAGATTCTTAACCACTGCATCAGAAGGGAAGTC
This sequence comes from Grampus griseus, assembly GCF_964374135.1. Classification (NCBI taxonomy): domain Eukaryota; kingdom Metazoa; phylum Chordata; class Mammalia; order Artiodactyla; family Delphinidae; genus Grampus; species Grampus griseus. Next base: position 10,742,342 of record NC_139008.1, read on the forward strand.
CTGTTTGGCTTAGTTTACCTAGGAAATCAACAAGACTCTTTCAAAAACAGACATTTGCATCCCTATTTCTAGAATGAGGGTGATATTTTCTGTCCCACCTCTCTTAAATCCCATCCCAGACATTAAGTCAACTGTAGCAAAGGAACTTCCTAAATCCCTATCATCACTTGAAATTGCCTGGGAATTCAGGAGCGAACAGCAGATGTAGTCTCAGGAAAATTGTTTGCAAGGAACACAGGTTTTCACTAAAGCTCTGAAGCAAGTACCATAAATCGTCCACATCATCTTAGAGAACGTTTGCAAGGATGCATTTCATTGACATATATAGAGCAAATTTGTCTATTTGACATTGTTTCTCCAAATTGCATCATATCATTGCTTCCTTAAAAACGCCCCAATTAAGAGGAAGAAAGAAGTTCCTGTAAGATAGCTATCTGTACACATAAGTCTGAGGCTTTCAAATTAGAGACCAAATCGCAGGTCCTTGTTACCATGAGAACCACAACGTTTCTCTGGCTGTTGAAATTATTAACTCAAAGAACATGCATCTTCTTAAACCCTGCCTGTTATTTATCTACTGTTCCATGGGCTTGACTGTGCCTAGAGTGATCTCTATTAATCACTGGTTGAACAAAGTGGAAGGGCTGCAGGAAAGAGAGCAGCCGTGTCTTTCTTCCTGTGGGGAGTGGCAAGCGATGGCAATCCATTTCCCCACACTGCTCCACCTCTCTTGGAGGGTAGAGATGAGGGACTGCGAAGCCCTGGAGTGAAGACAGTCTGGAGGAGCCCGGGATGACGCCCAGAGATGAGAAAGACGGGCTGTCAGGGGCTGTCAAGCCCTCTCTGCCACTGCAGGCACAGATGACACTGATGGGTGACCAGAGACCTCCTCTGTCCACTTGCCAGGTGACTGAGACCTAGTCCAATTCCCCATCTAAAAGTGAAGACTAGCAATCATGAACTAGGACGTGCACATCATCATAGACTGTACAGAATGCTTTCTGAGCCCTTAACTCTTTTAATCTCTCAGGAAGTACGCCTTCTTATCCCCATTTTACAGAGAAAGAAGCTGAGGCTTAGAGAAATTCTACAACCTGCTCAAGAAGCCAAGCCGGCACATGGAGAAACTGGGCCTCCACCTGAGATATTCTGTTTTAAAATCCCATGCTCCCCACACAAAAACTTGCGCACAGAGGTTTAGAGTGGCTTTATTCGTAATTGCCAAAACTTGGAAGTCAACCAAGGTGTCCTTTGGTAGGGGAATGGATAAGTAAACTGTGGTCCATCCAGACAGTGGAATGTAATTCAGTGCTAAAAAGAAAGGAGCTGTCAAGCCATGAAGAGACATGGAGGAATCTTAAATGCATGTTACTAAGTGAAAGAAGCCAGCTGAAAAGGCTACATACTATGATTCCAGCCATATGACGCTCTAGAAGAGGCAAAACAATGGAATCAGTAAAAAGATCAGTGGTTGCCAGGCATTAGGAGGGAGGGAGGGACGAGTAAGCAGAGCACAGAGCATTTTTAGGGCAGTGAATATACCGTATATGACGCCATAATGGTAGATACATGTTATTACATATTTGTCCAAATCCATAGAACGTACAACTCCAAGAAGCAACTCTAATGGCATTATAATAACCACATCTTCTTTATCCATTCATCTGTCGATGGACACTTCGCCTTCTTGTTGCTTAGCATTACACCCGTCCGCTCCGTCCGCTCTGTGTGTGGCTGCAGTTTGTCCATCTTCTCTGCTGCATGGTACTCCCAGGAGTAATTCAACCACCGTACATTTTTTTCTCCGACTATTGTTTTTGTTCTTTGAAGTACTTTCCAGTTTGGGACTATAGTGAATTGTACGAGTGCAAACATTGTTTGGGGTGTTTTCCGGGACTATGTGCATGATTTCTTTGGGGTCTGTACCCTGGAGCGAAATTGCTGGGTTATGGGAATGCATGTGTTCAGCATGAGTAGTCTAGTGGTAAAGTGCTTTGGGGCTTTGCTTTATACTAGTGTAAATTAGTGCACATCTGTAAATATTTTCGTAAGTATTTTTGTAAATTAATCTGTGTTTCTGTGTGTCACAGGATATTAAAATGGGACTGTTTGTACCTCAGTTTCAGCTGAAGCCCCAAAAGACAGAGAACGAAACGATAGGTGACCAGCACTTTACATTCCCAAGTGAGGTTCTAGACCACTGGGCAATGATCTTGAATTCCGAAGGCGGCTGACAACAGTTCCTGGGTCTCTTAGCCCAGCGTCCTCGTGGGGATCTCTTGGGATAGAACTGGGAGGGTCAGGACACGTTGGTGACTGTGGGTCCTGCCCCCAGTTCCATGGGGAAGGGCCGGGTGTTTACAGAGAAGGGCTTCAAGGAGGCCACACAGGAGGCCCCTGGTGGGTGTCCTGGAGAGCAGTGTCTCAGATGGCCGAGAGCGCAGGGAAGTGACCACGCTGGGAGCTGGCACACCTGCTCTGATTCAGGGCAAATACACATGTTTCCTGGGAGCAGTGGCAGCCCCTGGGAGGCAGAATCTCCTGAGGGCGATTTCAGCAGAGAAAAGTCGGAGGAAGGGAGGGTTGATAAAGGGGGGTGTGGTGCTGCTAAAGGGGGCCCTGCCGTGCTAAGCAGGGAGCAGAATCAGGTGGGTTGCCAGCGGGGAGTTCTGAGGGCCCCACAGAATGATGCTTGAGCAAGGGGTGCCAGTAAATGTCTGCTTCTGGGCAGAGGAGACCAACAGGCAGCTCAGGGGCCCTGACCAGTCCTGCCCCGTCTCCCTCCTGGTGTCCCAAGCAGGAGCCAGAGGCAGCCTGGGGATGGCAGAGGAAGGATAGCAGCACTTGATGGGAAATGGGGAAGAATTCACCCGCTGCCACCCTGTTCCAGCCTCTCCCACGTTTTCATCCAGAAGCAAGTGCAGAGGGGCCGAGAAGAGTTGACCTTAATATGCAGTTTGGAGTTTGGACGTGATATCTTTCTGGCATATTAACTCTTGCAGTGAGATTATTCTTGAGATTAACAGCAGCCGTAGGAGTTTTAGTTTGTACAGGTGGTCTGAACAATCTGGGAAATCCTAGCTCTGGAAGAGTGAGGCCCCTGGGATGGCACTTGGGGCTGGGGAGGGTATGTCAAGGTAGATGTGTCATGATGTAGGGTGATGTTACAGGGCTTCGGATGGGAGAATGGTTGTGGAGTGCCTCAGGGATACACACAGTTCTCACGCCTGGTCCCGGTGTAAAGGCTGGTTCACCCTGAGGTTTTCATTCTCCTCTTGGGAGGGAGGCATCCTTCCACAGCGTCCAGAGCATGGGTAACCTCACTGGTGGGATTTTTAAGACCCTGGGACCCCTCAATTTGCACTGAATGTTCTAGGACTGTAGGAGAGAAAGTACAAACAATCCAGGAAGTTCAGTTACAAGTGTCCATCTAACAGTCAGGCACATTCCAGGAGCCCACCGTGGTTGAGTTCTTTGAGCTGCACCCAAGAGGGACTTTCAGTTTTGAACCCTGAACTTGAGAAAGGTGAACAAGAGCAGTAATTCCCAACTAATGAGACATGGACCAGTTGGAATGGTGGTTGGGATGAGGGGTCGGGCTGTGCTCAGAGTTACAGCATCTTTGTCCATCTTGTGACCCAGCATGGTCAGTAAACCAGCCTAATAAAATATGCTGTCGTGGATGGTACTCAAGAAGTAATAAGATGCCCATTCTTTAAATACATTACTGGATTTTTCATAACACTGTGCCATTAAGCCATTCTCCACCACAATATTATCATGGGAGGATCAGATGCTTTCTTATTCTTTGTTCCGTTAAAGAAATGTCCTTAAACGGAATGAGAGGAAAGACATACACAGGATTGCAATGCCATTGCGTTAACACTAAAATGCCATTTAGCCAGCATGCAGCCTGCCAGATAAAACTGTGAGGTACTAGTGGGCTGAATTGAAAATTGTCATCCTGTCAAACTTAGTGACAACATTATCTGCAGATCTGAGAAAAATCAGCTCAGAAAAATCCCTGGTTGGTAGTGATCCTCTTAGATAGATTGAAATCTTTCTAGGCTATTCCTCAGGGCTCATCAATCAAGGGCGGTTGTCATGGTGAACAGTTGGATAGATGGTTTCCATTTAATTATCTTCAGCCCTCTAGATGTTGAAAGCACTTGGGGACACAGGTTCTGCTTGTCCTTGACTCTCTGGTGAAAATAACTATTTTCCTTCCCTGCCCCACCTTCACCTGGAGGCATTCATTCATTCATTCAGTAAATAAGTACCAAGTGCCTATTATATGCCAGGCAAGGATGCCTCTGTGAACATTTCAGATGCTGTCTACGATTTCACACACTTCGAGCTGGACCTGCAGACGACCAGCGGGGCTGTGAGTCTGTGCCATGTGTGCTCAGAGGTGGGCACTGGAGTCTGGGAAGGCGCTCTCGGGGCTTGGCCAAATGACCAGGAGCTGGGAGTTGGGTCCCAGATAGTCAATATCTCGGATAAGGGTCTTGGCAGAGGGAGGAGGTCCAATTCCTTCCGCATCACTGAGGATGAAACGAAAGAGCAACAGCACAGGGATATCAGTCAAAGTGGGCAGGAGACTGTCTGCCAGTGAGAGGAAGCCAGTAATGGGGACACAATGGGTAAAAGGAGAGGAGTAGAAAAGCGTTGACAAGAGAGTAAGAAGGATCCTGGGGCAGCTCCTTGGATAGTATCGTGATTTCTGTATCTCCCATTCATTTGATGTCAAGTATAGGCCAGAGTAAAAGCTTGTCTGAAAGAAGCAGAGTCAGGGTGGGGACCACCCAGACAGTGACACGGCTATTCATCCATCCATCTCTCCACCCATCCAGCTATACTTTCAGTCATTTGTTCATTTCTGAGCATCTACTATGTACCCGTCTTGGAGGGGTAATACACATGATCAAATCATTTCACAAGTGCTGATTTAGTCATAAATGTGAGTCAGGCTATGAGGTGTGTGATCAGAGTGTCATGGAAGGCTTCTCTGGGGCAGTGACACTCAGCTGCGATCTGGTGAGTGAGGAGGGACTAGCAAGAAAATTCGTGGGGCTAATTTTCCAGGCAGAGAGGAAAGCGTGGATGAGGACTTTACAGAGAGATGTGTGCCCAGTGAACAAAGGTGGATGCTGACCGCATGTAGAAGGCACCTGGGACTTGATCCGCACCGGGGTTTGAAGGAGTGGAGAGATACAAATGGGGCTGCATTTTTAAGTGATCACTCTGCTACTGTGGGGAGAAGGTGGTGGAGGAGGGCCAGAGTGGAGGGCTGGAAAGCTATTGGCAGATGAATATGACCGCCCAAACAAGAGCTGCTGGAGGCTTGGTCCTGGGGGGAGGGCAGTGGTCATCCTCACTCTTGTGTCTGAGCTTGCAGCTCTCCCAGCACCACTGCCCATGACCATATGTACCTTCACTCTACATAATAAAGCGTTCTTAGCAAAGGGAGAAGGAGCTGGCTGCAAACCACAGGAGACCATTTTGCACATCTTCGTGTCCACACACAGTTTCCATTAAGGAGCCGCGGTTTGCCTTGTATGGATGAAGATTCTCTGAATAGGTGACTTACCTGGCAATCGTCTCTAATCCAGGACCTACCCAAGGAGGCTCAGGTTCCTTCTCAGCATCTGGAATGATCTAGAACTGAGGCGACAAAAAAGGGGGTTGGTTTGAGCTGAACACTTAGAGAACCAGGCAGTGGTGGGGCTCGGGGCAGCATCTGCCGCTAATGGGCTTTGCGTCTGATCAACGCCTGCTTTCTAGGTTGATAAGAAGAGAAACAAAACAAAATATTTTATCTTCCATTTTTTCACCACCCATACATCTTCGAAGAGCTACTTCCTCCGGAGTGAAGGATCCAAGAGAATGCAAGATAGAAGCTATGATGTCTTTTATAATCTAGCTTTAGAAGAAACACAGTATCCATCCCGTGGACTCCTACTGGTTATATAGGTCAGCCCCTTGTGGGAGGGGTCTACACAGGGCAGAATCCCCTGTGTTCATTGGGGGATCACTGGGGCTGCTTTGCAGACTGGCTACCACACTCTCCAAGCAAAGACAGCCGGTTAGAGGAGCACAGAAAGGGTGGACACGACCTGCGGCTAGGACCCTTGCTGTGCCCCGTAACTGGATGGGAGTGGCTGGGAGAGAAATGTGGCTTCCATGCGAATGCTGGGAAGAATCCACAGAGGATTGGTGTAAGACCGGAAAGTTGCAGTCGCTGGGGACTGACTGCGAAATGCAGTCCTCAAGGCAGTTCTAGAAGGGAGATCTGAGCTGTGTGCCTCTGTGGCTGCCACATCCTCTGTTCTCTTATGTAAATAGACCCTGAGACTATCCATCTTCCCAGCCCCTCCATCATTCCAAGCTTCCCTGACTCATAGGAGAATCACATCTTCAGGTTGACTTGGGAGTACTGCCATATTAAGAGGAGGAAAGGGAAGCAGGAAGAAAGAGGTGATATACCCAAGATGATAGAAGCAGGACCGAAATGAAAGTTTTTAAATTCCAAGTCCAGTGCTCTTTGCTTTGTGCCATGAAATCGCTATCGATTGATTCAGCCATCTGTGTGAGGGACGGGATGCATGGACACTCCAGGCTGCTAAATACACCATTATCTATGATGCATATTCCTATTTTTTTTACTGTTGTGGCTGCTACGGCAACAGATTTGACTTCCTAATTATGTTTTTCTTGGGCTAACGTAAAAATTAATTTTCATTCCCTGAACAACCATCAGCTACTGGTAAGAGGAGATAACTAAACGGAGTGAGCAGTAATTCATCCCATCCCGGGACCATCTACAAGCTGAGGCAGGATGTGTTCATCTGTTACATATACATTCTGTGCTGTGCTCTGCTCTGTGCATGAGGCCTTCTTTTCCCCAACCCTGTGACATAGATTTTAATATTCCCATTTTAAAGTTGAGCAAGTGGAAGCCACAGAGGTTAAGCAACTTGATCAGAATTAACATGTTAAGTAAGTGGTAAGACAGAACTTAAGCTTGGACTCTACCTGAGTCCAAAGTTAGTTCTCTTTCTCTAACACTGGACTGCTTCCCATTCTAATATTCTCTTAGATTCCTGGTGGCAATAAAAGATAGGAGCAAGAGGGGCCAGAAAAGAATCAGAGGGGTCTGACCTACAGTAGTGTTTATTGGGGTTACTGCTGTTCAGGGTCTAGTTCTTAGCTTTGGTTCTGCTGCCTCGTTGTTTCCAGCCACGGGGAGACGTGTGAGTCTGGGGGAACTGATTCATGTGGATTAAACTCGCAAGAGCCTGACGTATACGTCTGAATGACAATCTATTCCCTGGCAAGGGAAAGACCAGAATTTCCATGTCCATTTTCTAGGGCATCCTCTTCCCAGAAGACTGATAGGTTGTTTTACTAAGCAGAAGGTTGCTTGGCAAGTATAAAATCAGAACCTAAGTAACTGGGAGGTAGCTTTGAAGAATCCTGTTCGCAACTCGTGGACGATTTGTTCTCGGCTTCCTTTCTTATGTGATGGGAGTGTTTCAGTGTCTCTTTTCTTTAAACACGACTGAGAATGTATAGTCATGTTTGCTCATTGTTCTTGTTTTACTGGACTTTTCTCAATAGCTTCCCTCTGTAGAAATATTTTTTTTTCTTCAAATATTTTACTATTTTGACTTGGAGATTCTCTGTCCTCTAGTATGGCTTTGCAAATTATTGGCATTATACATTCACATGTGGTTTTCCTTACAATAGTACAAGTGTGTCAGTCTAGTGCTTAAAGACCCCACCCTCTTCCAGAGTCATAGGTATTGCCTGAAACCTGCCCTCCGCTGAAGGGACACAGTCTGTTTTAAATCACAGAGAGTTGAACTGGGTGTGGGGCTCTAACTTAAGAGTAACCAATCTGTAGACTCAGCTAGTATGAGAAAAAGAACTAGACCAAACAGATTCTTTCCGTAAAGAATCTGAAGTGAAAAATAAAAGTACAAAAGGGTCGTTAGTAGAGAGGGCTTGACAGTGAGAGATCAAGGGTTAGAAGGATGCCCCTTGCATCAGTTTCCTGGGGCTGCCATAACAAAATGCCACAGACGGGGTGGCTCAAACAACAGGTATTTATGGCCTTAGAGTTCTGGAGACTGAAAGTCTGAAATCAGGGTGTCAGCAGGGTTGTTTCCTTCTGAGGGCTGTGACGGAGAATCTGGTCCAGGACTCTCTCCCAGCTTCTGGTAGCCTCAGATGGTCCCTGGCTTATAGATGGCATCCTCTCTGTGTCTTCACATCATCTCTCGCTCTCTGTGTCTTTCTCTGTGTCCACATTACCCCTTTCTATAAGGATACCAGTCATATTGGATTATAGTCCACCATGATGACCTCATTTAAACTTGATTACTTCCATAAAGAGCTTACTGCCAAATAAAGTCACATTTCAAGGTACTGGGAGTTAGGATACCAGCGTATCTTGGTGGAGGGGGCACAATGCTACCCATATAACTTCCCTTAGAGGCAAACCCACAAGCAAGATCAGGAGGGAGCCAAATAAAGACACTGTAGGGCTATGGGCTTCAGCAAGAGCCCTTCCCTGGTCTCAGGATACAGCCTGCCTTGGGACTGTGCCCATCAGGTCCCCCAGGGCAGCCTCAATGTGGTGCCCAGCAGTGGCCATTGTGAAGCCAAATCCGGCCTCTGTACCCTGACACGGAATTAATTTTCAGAGACAGCGTTTTGGGTGAAGTACAAAAGAATAGCTTTATTGCTTTGCCAGGCAAAGGGGGCCACAGTGGGCTAATGCCCTCAAAACTGTGTGTCCCAACCTGGAGGGGGTAGTGAGAAGCTTTATAGGAATGGTTCAAAGAAAGTGTGATCAACTTGTGGACATTCTTCTGATTGGTTGGTGGTGAGGTAAGTGGGAGTTGGCATCATCAACCTTCTGGTTCCAACCGGTCTGGGGTGTACGTGCTTGCGTGCTTGTGGGCAGCATATTGTTAATTTCTCCCACCTGGTGGAGGTTTCTGTATCTGTAAAACAGCTCAAAGACATTGTTATATGTATCCCTTGAGGGGGAGCCAGGACCCTGCCCCAAGGCTGCACTATTGTTTCTTGACTCCTCTTCCCTTGTCTCCACATCCCCCCACTTCCCTAGTTAGCAAATGTTTGAATCTGCTCCTTGGAACTGAGGGAAGGTCATGGAGGCTGCATGAAGCCTATTTCCTGTAATCAAGAAATGGGGGACACAGAAAGGCTTTTGTGCCCAGGAGCCCCACAGGGTCCTTCTCGGTATTAATGGGAGGAGCCTCAGCAGCGCCACCAGTGGGGACGACAAGGCACAACAGAGAGAAGGGGACTCCAGAGAGAATGGCTGCAGTGTTCTCACCATTGCATCCCCTTTCTTTCTTCAGGTGACTAGTAATTATGTGTCCCTTGCAATTAAGGAATCCAGAAAAGACAGTGGCCTGCCTCTAAGACCTGGGGTTACTGTAGTGGCTCCTTGATCATGACCAAACACACAGTCTAGGCATCAAGGTTGGTAACAGACATCCTCAGCAGGAAGTTACATTCCTATCCCAATCTACTTACTGCCACAAGCTAGCTGCATGACCCAGGCTCTCATCCCCTCGTGTCAAACAAGGGCTCTTCCCAACTAGAACATTCTATAATTTTTTATCATAATTGATCAATTAAGCCCAAATAGTCCCTTCAACAGACAGCCTTAAAGACACACTTTAGAAAATCTGCCAAGTGGGTAAATCGTGCACCCCGTAAGGAAGAGTTTATTATCTGGCTCTCCGGGAAGCAGACCAGAATTTCTTCCCAAATGTGAGATTTACTTTAAGCTTAAGTTATTTTTAAAAGGTAGACAAAACCCATGATATCATCCCGCTATTAATTTGTAGATGTGAAAAGATTCCTACAAGTTCTGAGTCTTAGATAAATACACAAGAGTAATAATAACCTTCGCACGAAAGTATTGAGCGTTAGACAGCTACTGAAGGCAAATGTTGTTTGTTCCAAGAAACCTGCACAACTGGGTCTTTTGATTCTGCATGTAAAATGCCAGAATAGGCAGTTACTTTTCTGCAGTTTCTTTTTCTATTGTGGGTCTCAAAATACTTTAGAATTCTTTCCATTGTGGTCCAGCTGTCAGGGGGAACAACCCAGCACCAATGTGGGAAAAACTCCATATTAGAATCCTTCAAAGAAATGAAAATCTCAGGCTTGTGTCAGGCAGGTGCAGGGGAGAAGAAGGAAGCTGTCTGTGCCCACAGCCCGCAGATTACTTGGTTCTTGCTGTGCCCTGGGGCCTGGGATCCAGGGGCCCTCCCCTCAAGGCCTTCATGGTCTAAGCGGGGAGGAGACATTGTTATCAAATAATTTCAGTGCATTGCAGTGGTTTCGGTGAAGTACACGTCCAAGAAGAGGGGAATGATTGAGTGCACCATAGGACACCTATAGATGTGTATACCTTGTGGCCATTAAATATGTTTTGGAAGAATATTTAATATTCTTTTTCACTCACTATTGACTGTTAAGTAAAAAAGGCAAGATACAAAGTTCTATACAGTATGACCTACTTTATATATATTATATGATATATAGACATATTTAAATATATGCATATAATATATACTTACATATCGTTTATAATATATTAGTATATTATCATAAATTATTGTATTATATAATATAGTATAATTATATATTGTGCACAACATATTATATATAATAATATATTATTATATGTATTATATATAATATATTATTATATGTTATATATAATGTATTATAATGTATTATAATATATTACAAACTATGTATAAACTATATATAATATATATAAAAGACAAAGAAATAAAAATTATTAGCAAATGGTTGTTGAACTCCTACTATATACCTTAATTTATTCTAGATACTGTGATAAATTCTTATTTATTTATTTATTTATTTATTTATGGCTGCATTGAGTCTTCGTTGCTGTGCGCAGGCTTTCTCTAGTTGCAGCGAGTGGGGGCTACTCTTCTTTGAAGTGTGCGTGCTTCTCATTGCGTTGGCTTCTCTTGTTGTGTAGCACAGGCTCTAGGAACTCTGGCTTCAGTAATTGTAGCACACAGGCTCAGTAGTTGTGGCTCGTGGGCTAAGTGCACAGGCTCAGTAGTTGTGGTGCACAGGCTTAGTTGCTCTGCGGCATGTGGGATCTTCCCGGACCAGGACTTGAACCCGTGTCCCCTGCATTAGCAGGCTGATTCTTAACCACTGCGCCACGAGGGAAGCCCTATGCATGTATATAAATTCTTTGTATATCATATGTCATTTAAGTCTTAAATTTGTTTTATGTGAAATAGGTCACATATACAAAAGATTGGTTGTAACATATGTGGAGTTCAAACAATAAAAATAAATGGAACCTCCATGTGCCACTTCCTAGCTTACGCTGTGTCACAACCGAGATCTCTATGCCCTGCCTGATCACAGGTCCTACCCCACTCCTCAGAAGTAACTGCTATACTGAAATCTGCATTAATAATTCTCTTGCTTATCTTTAAAAAAAAATTGTGGTAAAAGAAAAAAAAAACACATGTAGCATGAGATCTACCCTCGTAACAAAATTTTAAGTGTACAGCAGTGTTAACTGTAAGCACATGTAGTCAGATGTCTAGAACTTTTTCATCTTGCATAATTGAAACTTTATACACATTAAGCAATGGCTCCCCATCACCGCAACACCCGCCCCTGGCAACCACATTTCTGCTTTCTGTTTCTATGGGCTTGACTACTTTGTATACCTCATGCAGTATTTGCCCTTCTGTGACGGGCTTTTTTTTACTTAATGTCCTCAAGCTTTATCCATGTTCTCACATGTGATAGAATTTCCATCTTTTTTAAGGCTGACTAATGTTCCACTGTATATATGGCACATTTTCTTTATACATTCATCTGTTGACAGACATTTAGTTTGCTTCTACATCTTGGCTATTGTGCATAATGCTGCAATGAAGATAGGAGTACAAATACCTCTTTGGATAAATATCCCAAAGTGGGATTGGTGGATCATATTATGGTATTTCTACTTTTAGTTTTTTGAGGAACTTCCATACTGTTTTACATTCCCAACACCAGTGCACAAAAGTTCCAATTTATCCACATTTTCAATAACATTTATTTTTGGTTGTTTTTTGATAATAGCCGTCCTAACAGGTGTGAGGTAATATCTCATTGTGGTTTTGATTTGTGTTTCCCTGATGGTTGATGACATCTTTTCATACACCTGTTGGCCATTTGTATATCTTCTTTGGAGAAAATTTTATTTAAGTCCTTTGCCCACTTTTAAAATTGAGTTATTTGGGGTTTTTTTTGCTACTGAGTTTTAAAAGTTCTCTATATGCTTTGCATATTAAGTGCTTATCAGATATATGGTTTACAAATTTATTTTTTCCATTTTGTAGGTTTCCTTTTCACTCTGTTGTTTATTTCCTTAGCTGTGCAGAAGCTTTTCAGTTTGATGCAATCCCATTTGTCTATTTTTGTTTTTGTTGCCTGTGCTTTCGGTGTCATATGCAAGAAATCATTGCCTAGAACAATGTCTTGAGGATTTGCCCCTATGTTTTTGTCTAGGAATTTTACAGTTTCAGGTTTTGTGTCTAAGTATTCAAGCTTATCTTTATTTTTTATTTTTATTTTTTTATCTTTATTTTTTTTAACATACAAATATGTATCCTTAAATAATGCATGCTATGGTCTGAATGTTTCTGTTCCCCTGAAAATTTATATGTTGATATCCTAACTCTTAAAGATGATGGTATTAGGAGGTGGAGCCTCTGGGAGGTGCTTACATCATGAGGGTGGGGCCCTCCTAAAGAGATTAGTGCCCTTATGTAAGAGGCTCCAGAGAGATCCTTTGACCCTTCTACCATTAGAGGATACAGTTAGAATGTTCTGGCTATGAACCAGGAAAAGGGCTCTCACCAGAACGCAACCATGTTGGCACCTTGATCATGGACTTCCCATCCTCCAGAACTGTGAGCAACAAATTTCTATTGTTTAAAGCCACCCAGTCTGTGGTATTTTGTTATAGCAGCCCAAACAGACTACGACAATGCATTTCTTGATTTGTCTGTTTTTGAACTTGTTATAAATGGTATCATATTGTATATATTCTTCTGTGATTTACTCTTTCTTGCTCATTGTTATGTTTCTGATATTCATCCATGTTGACGTGTGTAGCTGTGGTTTATTATTTCTGCACTAAAATATTAAGTTATATTATTACTCTGCAATTTATGTACCCATTCTACTGTTAATGAATATTTGGATAGTTTATAGTCTATTTTTTGCTATTATGAATGTGACTATACATGACTTCTGGGCATGCAGGAAAGAGTTTCTCAGGTGAGTACCTACGTGTGGAAGTACAGTGTCTTAGAATACATATGTTCTTATTCTTCTCTAGATATGTTAGTTATGTTAGTGTAGGCTAGCATAACAAATAGAAACAAAAGTACATATTTGCTCAAATCCTAAAGAGCTTTATTTTCTTACTCACATAACAGCTTAAGTGCATTCTTGCAGGGACCTGGGTCTCTTCCAACTTACAGGAGTGCTGTTCCTCTTCATTTGACTTTGGCAATGCAGAGGGAAAGGGAATGTGAGAAAAGGTTAGCCATTTCTTAAAAGCCTGAAAATGACCCAAGTACTTCTGTTCACATCCATTGTCAACATGTGGGCCACACCTGCCTGCAAAGGGGCAGGGATGACCCCAGGTTCATCAGCCACTTCTCAGAAGCAATTCAATACTTGGGAAAGGGAGAATGAATTTGGGAGGACACCTAGCAATCTGCCAAATAAGGTCAAGCCAAGTGTTTTCCAGAATAACTGTGGCCTTTTAAATGCCCCCAAGCAGTGCTTAAAAATTCCTGACACCACACATCCTTGCCAATAGTTGGTATTGCCTGATTTCAGATGTTTTGACAGTATAACATTTCTCTGATTATCATTTAGAATCATTTCATGGCTTCATGGACTATTCATGCTTTGTCTTCTGTGAAATGCCTGTTTCTATTTTTTTTTTTACCTTTTTTTCTATTGAGTTGCTTTTTTCCTCTTTCAATTTTTAATCTGTATTCACTCTGAATACTAATTCCTTTTTTAGAGTTATATGTATAGCAAATAACATCTCATAGTTTGTGTTTTTTCTTTACATTCTATTTATATTGTGTTTATTTTAATTTTTTTGTGGTATACCAATTTTATTTTATTTTATTATTTTTTTAACATCTTTATTGGAGTATAATTGCTTTACAATGGTGTGTTAGTTTCTGCTTTATAACAAAGTGAGTCAGCTATACATATACATATATCCCCATATCTCCTCCCTCTTGCATCTCCATCCCATTTATATTGTGTTTAGATGAGGAGGGGCCTGAATTTACATTTATTGTCAAGTTTGGCAATTTTTAATTTTATTATTTGTGCCTTTGTGTCTTGTCTTGAAAAATTATTTTTCACTCTGAGATGATCCATGTAGTCTCATGTATTTTCTCCTAAAAGTCTTGAAGTCTTGCTCTTTTGCATATGTTTTTGATAGTATATGTGTGTGTGTGTATCCATTTTAAATGGTGTGAGGTAGTGATCCTCACATGTGTGTGTGCCTGTGTGTGTGTGTGTGTGTGTATATATATATATATATATATATAAAATGGTATGAGGTAGTTGTCAACATTTCTGATCCAATAGGGGATGAATGCGGTCTAAGAATTTACATTCTATCAAGTTCCCAGTGATACTGATGCTACTGCTCCACTTTGAGAGCCACTGTTCTATAAAAGAGACAGTAAGTCCCCCACATACGAATGAGTTCCATTCTGAGAGTGTGTTCGTGATTCCAGTTTGTTCATAAGTCCAACAAAGTTAGCCTAGGGACCCAACTAACACAATCGGCTATATAGTACAATACTGTGATACGTTTTTTCACACAAATAATACATTAAAACATAAACACAAAAAATAAAGAAAACATTTTTAATCTTACAGTACAGTACTTTGAAAATTACAGTAGTACAATACAACAGCGGGCATACAGGGGCTGGCATCAAGTGAACAGGCAAGAAATAAAGATACTGTACTACTGTACTCTACACAGTACTATACAGTAAAGTACACAAAAACACAACCACTTGTAGAGGATGCACCCGTGTGACGCTGTATGCCAGACACGGGAACTAACTTGCGTGATTGGACATGTGCACACACGTTCGCACCTTTGAAAGTTCACAACTTGGTTTGTAGGTAGGGGACTCACTGTACAGTTTTCTATACACAGGTCTCCACCCTCTCTCCCACAGTCCCACCACAGCATACAGTGTAAGTTTATCTAGAACCAACAACTCTTTGAGATTTGAAAACAAAAATACTACTAACACTTCAATTAAATTAGCCATAAGTATTTTTATTAGATGAGAAGGGAGTAAGGCAGAGGAAAGAATCTAGGATATAATTTAATGATGAAAAGGGAACCCACATAAGTCAAAAGGCTGGTCCAAGATCACACAGTTCACGGCAAATAGTCCATCAAATCTTCACTGCATAAAAATGGCACTAAAAATGCAAAACCCACCTTGAGAACACTTATTCCTGATCTAAACTGAGGAAATAGAACTAAATCCCCCAAAGCAAATGACACTTAAGAGATCTAAACTCTGAAGGAACATGTCTCTTTTTAAATGTTTCATATTTTTTTTGAAGCAAGATGTACTACTGTGAAGTTGAGGCAAAAATTTAGAAACAATAAAAGCATTTATGGTGAGAAACCCATTAAGAATTTTATTAGATAAGGATGACAAAATTAACTTTCTCTGTTTTCATTTTGGTATCGCTGAACATTTGTGTTTCCATAATAAAAGTTTCAATGAAAAGAAAATTGGACACAGGGCATTACCCTTTTCCCTCTGCAGGGTGGAAGGGGATGGTTTCTTTTCCCTTGAAAGATGAGGGAGGCCTACCATGGGTTTGATTAAGGAGGGTGTTGTATGCAGATAAAGAGCAAAGCCTTAAGGTAACAGCCTCCAGCTTAATTCCCCGTGTTGAGTGGTACTTACATGCTTGGGCTCCGGCTCACACGGATAATGTGATTTTGAATCTGTCTCTACCACTTGCTCATGGTACTGGTCAGGGAACTTTACATCTGCATCCTTCACTCTTCCTTTCTGTGAAGCGGTTGTTCGAAGAGTACCTAGCACCTAGGAGCTGTACAATGAGATGATCCATTCCTTAGAACAGTGTTTGGCACTTGTGATGGGGGTGGGGGGGCGCGGGTGTGGACTGGATATCAGCTGTTATCCACCCTTGGCACAGAATGGTGTGACTTCAACTACATATGGGAAATTGAGCCACACGTCTGAAAGGATTTTGATTTTGAATATATTTATCCATTCAGTCTCTCACTCAAAGTTCTCTGCCAGGCACTTTGCTTTTATCTCCTCTTGTGGCGCCAGAGACAAGACCCAGATACCTGCCACAGCCTCTGTAGTTGCTGATGGGAAAGAAATTGTAGTTATAAAAGGATGCTGGGGTAATGTGTTTGGTGGAAAAACAAAGAACAAAAACAAACAGTAAGTTTAGAGAGGAGAAATACAAAGAGAGAGAAGATGACCAATGAAAGAAAAAAAGAGAAAACAGATTTTATTTTCCTTAGCAAAGCTAAGAATATCCCAAGGATTTCAGTTTGTTGAGGGTCAGTCCCAGATGAACCTATATGGAGACTGAGTTCACGGGGCCTCTGATCCCCACCTCTATATTGATTATTGCTGATACACAAGGGTGAATTGTTAGTCATTTGCTTATCTTGTTTGGTTAAAGGCAAGAGGAAGCATTTTGCACATGGCTTCCTGGGAGGATGCTGTTGAAGTGGGGAATATGAGGTCCTACGTGTGCTGGACCCTTAGCCTGGACCCAGAAATAGGAGTGGACCCACTAGAGAGATGAAGGGTGTAGTCAGAATCCAGAGAGCCATCAGATACGGGATCTTATGGGACCTAAGCCACAGCAGTTGTTCTGCGGGTGCCAGGTTTCACAGTACAACGTGGTTGATGGGCAGCCATGCCTCCCTTACTCTGACCCCAACCATGGAGGACTGTGGGCCCCAGCCGAGGAGGGTTCTGCATCTGGCAGGGCAGAAGGAGAACCTCTGGCACACAGCAGGGCTTTGCATGTTTGTGATTTTTTTTTTTTTTTCCGGAATTCACCAAGAACATATTTGCTCTACTGCAGTACTTCTGGGTAGTCCTTTTCTAGAACATTCTTCTGCAATTGTTCCCAGAAAGGAGCAAGGTCATTTTTCTCTCTGATACTAAAAAAATCCACTCCTCTACATTTTTTTGTATCAGCAAATCAAGAACATGAATTAAGCAACTATTGAACTCCAGTATCTTTAGAGGGATATGCAATAAAAAAGAAAGAAAAGAAAGGGAGGGAGGGAGGGAGGGAGGGAGGGTGGAAGAAAAGTAAGGTAAATGGGACTGCCGCAGAAGAGCTTGACTCAGCCAGAATTATTCATTGATTGGAATTTTGTTACAAGAATTTATTTCCATTTATTTATTTGTTTGATTGGATTCATTCATTCATTCATTCATTTATGTTAGCATGGATTCATGGACACTTGCTTTATTCCAAGGGTTAGAATAGATTGTTTTTATTCATTTTATGTCTGGAATTGTCCCAGGTTTGGTCATTAGGGGCCCTTCACGTTGTCTTCTGTGCTCTTCTGACCTGCTCCTGTGCTATACTTTTTAAGATACTTAGAAAGTGTTTCTGGCATCACAAGTTGTTCTGGGTTCATCTTGTTTTATTTTCCCTGCCTTAGTCTGGGAATCAACCATTTATCCAAGGAGCTCTGATTCCTTATCTTGGACAAGGGTATGTACAGCATCTGCGTGTGAGGTATGGAAAAACACTTTGTGAAATGTGATGGATAACAAAACAGAAAAGAAAATCAGATAAGGGCGGTGTGTCCTCAAAGCTGAGCGCAGTGGAATCACTAGACTCCCAGTAAGTGTTTGTTGTTAATGTGGCCATATTTTTAAACCAAATATAATCAAGTGGCAAAATGCTTAATTCAGGCAGTGTGGGTAGGGTGCCAACTGTCTCGGTTTGCCAGGTACTGAGGAGTTTCCCAGAGCACTGGATTTTCAGTATGAAAACGGGAAAAGTCCCAGGGAAACCAGGAGGAGTCGGTCCCCTTAATGTGGTGAATTAGTGTGAGGGTTAATTTATGTCAACTTCACTGGCCACGGGGTGCCCAGGGGAAGCATCATTTCTGGGTATCTGTAAGGGTGTTTCTGGATGAAATCACCATTTGTACTGGTGGACTTGAAAAAGTAGACGGCCCTCCGAAATGTCAGAGGGCCTCATGCAATCCGTTGAGGGTGGGAATGGTATAGAAGACAGAGGAACAAGAAACTCACCCCCTTTTTTGTCCTGTCTCACTGTTGAGCTGGACCCTCTCCTCATCTTTTCCTGCCCTTGGACTGGGATTTACACCCTTGGTTTCCCTGGTTCTCAGGCCTTTGGACTTGGACTGAATTACACTGCGTGCTTTCCTGAGCCTCCAGCTTGCAGATGGCAGTCTCTATAATCACACGAACCAAATAAATCCATATCCATATATATATATTATATATATATATACACACCATATACTATAAATATATTGTATATATATTTATACCAACTGTATTAGTCAGGATTCTAATATGTATCCATATCTGTATGTAGATAGTCAGGGTTCTCTATGTATCTCTATATTTAGAGATGGTCAGGGTTCTGTATATATATCTCCCATTGATTCTGTTTCTCTGGAGTTCTTTGGAGAACATGACTAAGGCTGTTGTTCAGGGAGAGGGGAGATCAGTGCAAGCTGCATTCGTTAGAGAAGGCTTCCAGGGGAGACATTGGAGGCATTAAAATATCCTAAGAAACCCCTCTTCTCTCCTTCTGCATCTCAAACCGTGTCACTCACTGTGAGTGGTTTTTACAGCATGCGTTTCCTCCACAGCGCCTGATTCTCCGCTCTCTCCTCACTGAGCTGTAGATAATAGTTTTGGACTTCAGACGTTGCTCAGATAAGCTGTGATTGAAAACACGGTCTTTGCCAATGGAACATGTCTCTTTGCCAGTGACAGCCTGTTGGAGCAGGAGGTGGGGAGGCCAGATGCACCATTACTACTGGGCTTCAAACAGCATCCCATTTGAGGTTCACAGAAGCACCACTAAATCAACAAAGATTTTGTTTCCAGCGTCACTGGTCCAGCTATGGAGGTATCTTGGCTGTTCCTATGAAGTATTTCCCACAAGGGCTGGGTGGAGAGGTTGGAGGATCAGGGTAGAAAAGGTTGAGAGATGAATAAATCCTAGGCTTAGACAGAAATTCAAACATCTCGTTAATCTCCCTGTCTTGATGCGCAAACTGCATGGTTGTCTCCATAGTACAGATTCAGGAGCTGAGACTTCTGGGATGATTTTTTTTTAATTTTTATTTTATATTGGAGTATAGTTGATTCACAATGTTGTGTTAGTTTCAGGTGTACAGCAAAGTGATTCAGTTATACAAATACATATATCCTTTTTCAAATTCTTTTCCCATTTAGGTTATTGAAGAGTATTGAGTAGAGTTCCCTGTGCTGTATTGTTGATTATCTATTTTATGTATAGTAGGGCGTATATGTCCATCCCAATCTCCCAGTTTATCCCTCCCCTGACCCTTTCCCCTTTGGTCACCATAAGGAATGATGAGTTTAACTTATTAGACCTCCAGGACCACATCTAAGTTGCTAAAGTGATGGGCAAGTTTTGCATCCTAGAACAGTGCTCATTTACCACAGTAATGCTGCCTCAGTTATGTTCCTAACTGACACTCCCTACACCTTTTTGAAATCCATAATGCACATGATGAGAAATTCTTCATTCAAAAATATGTACTTAACCCATATTTCTCCATCTTATTTGAGCATCAAACTCTTTCTTCACTAGATGCTTATTTTGAAATCACAGAATGCAGAGTCCAAGAAAGTCGCCGTGGGTGGGAAATTTGTGATTAAAAAGATAGTGAAAATCACTCATGTTGACGGAGGCATGCAAATGCTACAGCCACTAATGAGGAATTGTCTTAGGTGCTAAATCTGAAAGGTTGATACCATTGAAGGGCATTTTGATTGGTTGAGCTATGGTTCACTTTAGGTGATAGAATACCTCCCCCTTTCCCAACAGTATTTGTTTGCAATCCTGTTGTTCAGCCACAGGGTGAGGACAGCAGCAGCAAGAGGTGTTTCATTAAGACTCTTGGGCACAGGCGCTGCTCCTTTATGTGCAGGTGAAAGA
Source organism: Grampus griseus (assembly GCF_964374135.1). Lineage (NCBI taxonomy): Eukaryota > Metazoa > Chordata > Mammalia > Artiodactyla > Delphinidae > Grampus > Grampus griseus. The sequence goes on from NC_139008.1 coordinate 10,762,700, forward strand.
GTGGGAGACAGAGTCGGGAGGAGAATCAACCTCCCCCCCTTAATGGAGAATTCTGCGTAGGGCTGGCCCATCAGGAATGTGTGGTTTGGAAAGCATTAGGAGAAAGCACCCCTGATGGACACATTGACATTCTCATACAGGGAATTTCTGCCTATCAGTGATAAAAATGCAACCCCCAAAGAACAGTGTAGAGAGGCTGAGAAAAGGACATTGACAGAAGTGAAATCACCAAAGTTTTGAGCACAAGATGAGAGCTCAAGGTTATTGGTGGTTAGAAGTCAGAAAAATGCCAGTTTAAACCACAGGGAGCTACCCCTTCCTGCCAATTAAACTGGTGAAAATTAGAGGGCTGATGGGATGTGGCCTATGGGGGATGCCTCTGACCTCTTTCCAGTGGGGCTGGGCCAGTAGGAGGCACCAACTATGGGTCAGGAGGCAGGAGGGGAGTGTGGTCGGGTAACTGTGTATTAACCAGCTCTCTCCCTGCAGGGTCACTTGGGATTGTCAGTGTCCCATTGCCAGAGGGCACAGCTTCTGCCCCCCGGCCCTCTCCGCCATGGACTGGTCCTGCTGGGCTCCACTGATCACTTCCTCCTCTCATTCCCTGCAGTCTACTCACACCTCTGTAGATAAAGCCTTTCTGAAACACTCTTTACTTACCCCGTGGAACGTGCTATCTTATTCCAATTTTGACGATGACTAACACCCAATGAATAGGGAAAACAACAACAGCTTCCCCAGAGCTACCAGTAGAAAAATTCAGTAAAATCACTGCTCATTTTCCCAAAACTTTAAAAAACAGATAGCTGACCTTAAATGCTCCCTGCTCCCCAAAGACAGTAGAGGCCATACAATTTCTCCCTTCACACAAATGTTCCTGTCCCAATACCTGACTAACATAACCAAGAATATCATAGAATAATCTCACTTATGAATATAGAACTATGTGATTTAAAACATCTCAGTCGGTAGAATTTAACAATACATCAAAATAATAAAAATAAAATAATAAATATAAACCATGAAGGACTTACTCTAAGTATAAAAGTGATCAATATTAATGAAACATATTAATATATTATTACTATAGCTTATAACATTCATCTCAAAAAAAGTGAATGTATAAATCAATAAATGAATGGATATAAAAGAGCACTTTATTGTATTCAATCCATTATTATATAAAAAGTGTCAGTATGGGAAGCGAAGACTACTTCCTTAAAGTAACAAGAGTAATTCCAAGTTACTTGTTGACATTGTGCTCAGAGGAGAAAGAAGCGCTATCAGCAATCTTTTTGAAACAAAGTGCCTAGAAAAAAAATGCGTCTGCCTTTTAATTTAGTTCACTTTTGAAAGTTCCGAGAAGCAGTTGCAGGTAGCTTGGCCATCAAGGGGGCTGGAGTCTGGTTTTAACCTCAAAGGACTCTAGAGGACCTGCAGGCAAACTGGTCCTCCCTGCTGCCCGGCACTGCCAGGGGCAATGCTTGCTTCCCCACCCGGTGCTGGTCTGGAAGCACACCGCAGCCGAAAACAGAAAGCTCCCCTTTATTCCTTAGGGGTTCTCCTATCCAAACCCCTCGTTTTGCGTGTCAGAACAGTGAATTTCAGACAGAAGTGAGTTCCTCAAGAGAAAACACCTACTGGCAGAGTTAGGTGAGCACCTACTGCTCACTCATCAAACAACCCTGGAAAAGTGATCTTACTGTGACCTTTTTGCTGGCCGGGAGGCTAAGGCTTGGAGACACACAGCTGGCCTGAGGTCACAGAGAACAGGGAACCAGAGACAGACAGAGAGACACGACACTCAGGACAAGCTTATTGTTTTCATCTTTATTATATTTTATAAAATAATTTTATAAGTTTTGCATCCCTTTTAAATATTTGTTCAACATTTGTTTAGAGGGTAGAATTAGGGTGCCGTCCACCATGGCAAGGCAGATGGCCAAAGCGGAAGTTCAGAGTAGGACCACGTTTCTGACTTAGTCTGACAGGTCGGCACATCCTTGGACATCTGGTTCTGAGACAGGGTTTTGGATTGGAATCCACATTTGCTGGCTCCTGGGGCTGAGTTCTGCACCCGGGCACTCAGCTCTCCCGGTTCCCAGGCAAGACTACTTTCCTTGGGAACCACCGTCTGAAAATCGAAACTAAACATTGCTCTGTTTGTCCTCTCCCAGCTCATTCCAAGGGTATTTCTGATCCACCCGCTTTGTGCCAAGTAATGAGCAAGAGACCAGGCAGGTGGGGTCTAGATGGGCCTAGAGGATGAGCTCAGGCTGAAACATACAACTGCCATTGCAGTATTCCGTTCAGCAATTGTCTCTGGAAATCCCAGCCCTTTCTGACAGCTGGCATGAAGGTCTTCAGAAACCCTTTCCAGGCTGGTTCCTGTGTTTGACCTCCTGCTAGAGGGAGCTAGTCAACGTCCTCCCTTTGGGCTTCAATATGCCTGCTTCAGTCTGATTTCAGCTTTGGTTCCTTTCTTACAGAGGAGGGTTTCCTCTGTACAACTCCAAGCAACCATTGCCCTGGGCATTTTCTACCCCCAGCTCTCTGTTCCCTTCTGCTGGGATGCCACCTCTTCTCCACTAGAAACATTTCCTGGAACACAACAGGAAGTGTCACCATTTTCATGGGTTCGTGTCACTAGCCAGGCTTGTGGCTTGCTCTGTCCACCTATCGGTGTCAAGGTCAGCTCCCAGCAGCACCTGTACCATCCCAAGAAGAGGTGCTGGTGACAGAAATACTGCAACTTGAGTATCTTTATTATATTGACTCCTTGATGCTTAATTAACAGCAGTAATCAGAAAGCACTATTTCTAAATATTTGTTCAACACTGTCCCCAGAGGCTCCGTGGTGTAGATCAGGACCTCCGGGCTCACTGTTTCTACCTCCCAGCCGGTGTCTTCAAGCTGGTGCCCTAAACTTCCCGGGCTTTATTCGCCTTCCGGGTTGATGGAAACCGAGGTTGTCTGCTTGCCCCCAGCCTTGCGTTTACTGTCTTCCTGATCCCTGCTGGCCGCCTCCAGTCCCCTCTGCTGCAGTGCTTGTTGCTTGAGCCGAACAGACAGGGCTTGCTGCCCGTCAACACAGTGTGCATTTGCCCCCTGCCGTACCTGGAATGTCCTTCCCACCCACCTGATCTGCGTTTTCGTGTATTCAGCACGTGCTTCAAAATGCTTCCGAGGTGGCCGATGTTATGACGTGCCTTGGATCTTGTAAGAGTTGGGGAGCACGTCAAAAATTCTGACAGTTTGCATGTCTGCCTCAGCTTGTACTTGCTGGCAGCCTGCTCAAATCTGTTACCTGGGATGCACAGAGAGCTTACACCCACCCACTTATACATATCTCTATGTGCATATAAATACATATATAAATATATATATCTATATATATATAAATATATTTATATAAATATAATATATATAAATATATATATATACACGTATATATGTCACATACCTATCTATGCATCTGTCTGTCTATATCACTTATTCTTTATGGCGAGCCCATGTCATTTATCTCTTACTGCTCCCAATAGCACTGTTGGATATGAACTATTATTACTCTCACCTTTCAGAAGAGGACACTGAGATTCAGAGACTAAGTAATTTGTTCCTTTTTTCTTCTGAGTTTAACTTATTAGACCTCCAGGACCACATCTCTTACAAGCACCTTCTCTAGAGTGCCTGTTAAATGAATAAGCACATGTCTTAAATAAATGAATGAGCAAATGCTACTGTCTGATCATCTTTTAGACCTATTGCCTGGTTTCTTTTGGGCCCACACATGCAATGGCAGGGCTGGGTTTCTTGGCCTCTACCACGTATTCCGTTTGAGGAATAATTTAGAAGTGTGACCAGGAGATAAAACATCGGTCTGACTCTGGGTTAACCAGTGTTCCCAATTAGGCCACGATGTGCAGTGCTTGTAGCTAAATACAGTGTGGTTTCAGAGATAACTCAGCTAATAGTCCATGGTCTCTGTTATCTCCTTCCCTGGCATTTCCCTGATGAGTGTATAAATCCCGGTGGAATCATGGCCTCCATTTCTTTAATGAGGCCTTTAAAAACCGGGGAAAATTATAGCAGCAGATAAGATTGGCTTTCCTGTATACCTACTTTGTAAAGGTTTCTCCTCCCCACAGTGAAGTAAATACCGTTTGATAGACCCAGGAGTTGAATTTCATGTGAATTGGCTGGGCCACATGATTGAGTTAATTCTTCCAGCAGGAAAGGAGTATTAAAAGCAGTTTCTGTCTTCCCTGATCTGATGGGTTACAGAAATGGAAATATTCCTCTCCTCTAGTAAAGAGTGAGGTAGAGTGCAAGAACTTGGCTTTCATAATCATGGACCAGGTAATAATCCTCTCATGCCTGGTGCTCACTAAGTCCCTCTATGGGTTAGACACTGGCCAGGCATTGAGGTTACAGTAGTGACAAAGGAGCTTAGAGAAAATTCCGCCCTTGCGTGGAAAGTACTGAGAAGGATAAATAAGTAGGAGGGATACCTAACCTGATGGGCGGGACAGTTGTCTGTTGGGTACCATTTCCAACTCCTTATATGCTCTCCTTGGTGCTGAAAGCATGAGAACCTGTTTCCTCCAATCCCTTGCCAACAGGATTCTGGTTTACATTCTGTTCTGAGAGGCTCACATGTAAGATTTAGAAAGAGGGAGATAAGTGCAAGATATTTTCACAATGACAGGTAGAACCAAGGGCTTGGGCAGACATGCGATTTTGCAGAGCAACACCTGTTGGTGGTGCTTCAGACAGCTGTGACAGGAGCTGTGGGTTCCTCACCCAAAGGACAGTGGAGTGGCGGTATCTTCTTTCCTTGAAAGGTAATCGTGTATTGCAGAAGCAGAAATGGTCTTTCATGCCCTCTGATCCTTTAGTCCTCGATAATATGCTTGGGGAACACTGAGACTCTGAGTATCAGAGATTCTAATGAAGAGAAGCTTCCCCTGCCCCCTCATCCCCACCCAATTCTACTAAGACCTCTTAAAAGCAGAAGCATCCCTTCCATTCATGAGGAGGCTGGTCTCCTGTCCCTTAAGGATCCTGCAGTGACTTCATCTGAGGCAGTCATTTTGCAAAGAACCATCCTCAATAAGACCCTCAAGAAGTACCCCCACCACCCTTCACTGTCTCCAGACTCAACTGGATAAAATCCTAGCATATCCCAGAGAGATATGTATAAGGTCTGACCTGGGAGGAGAGTTTACATACCAAAATAATATTGTGTTCATTAGTATTGGTAGAAACTCAAGAAATGTGTGTGGGAATGGATTCCAAGAAGTGTAGATCAGAGAAGTGTCTATTGGAAATCTGGGAATATTTATCTTTGAAGGGAGGCTCCTAGTAATTCCATTCCAAATGGTATACCTTAAGGAGTGACTAAGTAAATACAGGCAGGACCACAGTACAAGAGGGAAAGTGTGTCCCTTCATCAGAGAAAAACCATAGCTGAGACGCAGGCTGAGGGCAAAGGGATCATAGATTGAGTAGAGCAAGAAGGAAGTTCTGAAAACCAACTGTGGCCTCATTGCAGTTGCAAACAAAGAAACAAACAAAAGAGGACTTTAAAATACATGCATAGGGCTTCCCTGGTGGTGCAGTGGTTAAGAATCTGCCTGCCAATTCAGGGGACAGGGGTTCGAGCCCTGGTCCGGGAAGATCCCACATCCCGCGGAACAACTAAGCCTGTGCGCCACAACTACGGAGCCTGCGCTCTAGAGCCCGCAAGCCGCAACTACTGAAGCCCGTGTGCCTAGAGCCCATGCTCTACAACAAGAGAAACCACCACAATGAGAAGCCTGTGCACACAACGAAGAGTAGCCCTTGCTCACCGCAACTAGAGAAAGCCCACACGCAGCAACAAAGACCCAACACAGCCAAAAGTAAAAACAAATAAATAAATAAATGAAAAAAAAAGGTGCATAGTTTCTTCCTTGCTTTGTTATTCAAATATTTGCTACTAATTATGAATGTTTAATTTCCTCTCCTCTTCTCATACTGTCTATATAAGGAATATTGGTGGTGGATATTAAGAGTGACGGAGACTGAATGGAATAGATGGAGACTGCAATCATCACCTTTAATGATGAAGGAGGACTCCAAAGTCTGTGCTCACTCCACAATTTCATGCAACCATCAGTATAGAAAAATGTGTAATTAAACGACAGGCTCAGAGACCCGTTATGTTTCGCCAAGACACCAAACAACTCCCAGATTTCATGGTTTAAAAAGTGTGAATATCTGCCGGAAGTCTGCAGGTTGTCTGCGGCTCTGTTGGGCTGGGCTGCGTGCCATGTATCTTCTCATTTCTGGAACATGTTCTTCTCATGAATGCAGAATCTCAAGAAGCCTGGAAGAAATGGGCAGTGCCTCTTAAAGCCTCTTCTTGGAAATGTCCCCTGTCATTTCTGCTCATATTCTTTTGACCAAAGCAAGACATAAGCCCAAGCCCATATGGATGGGGTGGGAAAGTGAACTTCTTCCACAGAGCTGGAGGAAAAGGGAGGAGGGATCTTTGCTGAAGGATAATTCCATCTGCCACCATGTTACAAACCAGTCTCATAATGCTTCCCGCCTTCTCTGTAGTTTTCTTTTGTTTCTTCATTGTCCTGGATTATTTGCTTTCAACTCAGCATCACCACAACTGCCTTTTCACAGCCTTCTCTGCATTGCAGGAGAGAGACCTGGAGATAGATGTCTCTATCTTTATGTGGTTCCAGGTTAGATCCTCCCAAAGACAGGGCAAGCAAGTACATTTCAAAGACAAAAAAGAAGGAGAAGCCACCACCACCATCATCACCATCATCATCATTATCATTGATAGCAGTTGCACGTAGCCACATGGGCACGTGGCCAATATGAACTTTGTAATACCTTTTGGGCAAACTCCGGGAATTCACCTGTCTTGATACCATCGGCAGCTGACACTGGTGACGTTGGAACCCTCTGAGATTCCTGAGATTCGCTGTGGATTTCAGATGAGCTTTTGTTCATTACCTCCTCTCAGAGCTTCCCTAACAATCATTTTTGCAGTCCTTCCAAGGATTATGTAAGCTTTTCACGCACTCTGTGAAAGGCCTTCCTACTTGGAATACCTAGAGTGACTTCTGTTTTCTCAGTGGAATTCTGACTTACATTATACTTTATCAAATTTTGGATATCTTCCCTCATCATAAAAATGACTAAATGTTGCCACCTCTGGGTGCCAAACATCAAGGCTATAATTATCAGGTAGGGCTTCCCCTGTGCATTTTTAAACAAGGAGCAAAAACTGAAGATCTTTCAGATCTTAATTCAGGTCTGTAAGAAACTGATGGCAAGAAAATGTTTCCAGAATTACTGAACACCTACTTGGTAGGACGAACTGCCTATGCTTTTCTCTCCATATGTGTATGCAAGAACCACAAAGAATGAACCACAAAGAAGGAACCACAGAGCTTCAGTTTATCCTCTGTGAGAACTAACAGTGAGACTGAACCGGTATGGCTAAAGGCCTAATTCTTGTTCAGAGCTCTCTGGTTCTGGGAGATCTCACATGTCCCGTGGTCTACTCCCCAACACTGTACATCAGCTTCAGAACCTGTCTGATGCATCTCAGAAGGTCCTAGCAATTCTTCAGTCTTAACTTGCAGTCTGGAACCACTGAAGTCTTTGCTTTGTTTTGTATCAAAGAGAGCTTGGGTGCCCAGAATGGATTAATCCTAATCCATGATTCACATCACACTCATCTTTGGTCCATGCACATTATTTAATTATTTCTTTGTCCATGAGGGTATCTTAATCATGCAATCAGCATCCGTGAACCCATCATTCTAGATCCTGTGGAAGCTTTCTCTTCTCCAATGTGCTCTGGAACATGCTGGCAGAATTTCGCATCTTAGCAAAACTAGCTATGTGATTTTTCAGGTGTCCCTTTAACCTCATCACCAGATCTATATCTTGGACAGAGTCTGCATTTTTTTCCTTGTCTATGAAAATAAGGAATATACATTTCAAACCCCTTTTGGCAGAAAGAAGAATACCCTCCTAGTAGTCCAAGCTATAAGTGGATCAGTCTTGGGCAAAAATATAAAGGCCCTGACATTTCTGCTCATCAGCATTAAAGTATCCCTCCAGCAATAGCAGGTTGGGGCGTTTCTACATGATCAGTGTGGCATGGGTTATGATAAAACCTTGGGAACTCTGGACGAATGAAGGAAGTGAACCTCGTGAAAAAAAATATGCTTTTTAATAGTAGATAAATGAATAAATAAGTGATTAATATTTAAGTATTCTTTAAATGAGGGTACATTTGTTAAACTTTAACCAAAGGAAATTATATATCAAAGGGCCTGACAAAATATAAATTTAAAAAACATGCAAACAAACAATTATCTCACTACTTAATTGCAAAAGTTCAGTGTTTTTAAAGCATGGATTTGAACTGAACTGATCATCAAATATACAAAACTGCATTTAAAAAGGCCAATTTGCTTACCACCAAATTGAACAAAAAAGTAGATTATGAAAAAAACAAAATCAAACAAAATCTGGGAATTCAAAAATAAGTGGAAACAAAAGCAAATGAAATAATTGAATCAATTAAAATCCAAAGTAAAAAAATATGTTTTCTGACATGAGTATCAGGTAACCAAAAAGGTATTCTCTAACATGAATCTGAACCCAAACGCTCATTCTTTAAGATGTATTTAATCATTTCTAAAAGTGGTGACCATTTTCCACCCTGGAGGGCCAGATAATGTGATGTCTCATAATTTATTTTCATTTTAATTCAACCCAAGTAGATAGATAGATGATGATAGATAGATAGATAGATAGATATAGATAGATAGATAGATGATAGATAGTTAGACAGACAGAATCTCTGTTGGGTGCTGAGCAGCTGGAAAGGAATCTCAGAAATCTTATAAATCTTCTATCCTGTGGCCTTTCCCCTAAATCCAGGAGCTCTGCCCAATCCCCCAGGGAGAAAGAACTAACCACCTTTTAACAGTGTCTATGGTAGAACAGAAATTTCCCTCATGGTGGACTGAACCTAAAGTGGACCTCAAAGGAGACCACCCACTGCAATTAGTACATCAAATTGCAGTCTTGAGGTAGAATTCCTTCTTCTCTGGGAAACCTCAGTTTTTGCTCTTAGGGCCCTAAACTGATTGAATGTGGACCACCCACATTATAGAGGGTAATCTCCTTTACTCAAAGTCAACTGGTTGTAAAAGTTAATCATATCTACAAAAACCCTTCACAGCAACTTCTAGACCAGTGTTGAAGCAAACAACTGGGCAGCCTAGCCTAGCCAGGCTGACACATAAGTTAACCATCACAGAAGGGTGAAATAGCCAAGCCCTAGAGCAGGAGGTCATATTTATTTCAAAGCAAGAGCTGAAGGGAAGCGAGATGCAGCTATGAAGGAAGGGCTCTGAGTTAAGTGGGCTGGGACAGAAGTGGAAAGAGAGGCCATCCCATAATGCTCAACCTGGAAGGATGATCTTCATTCTGAAAGCCAGAGAATGAGATGTTATATGACCTTTTCCATCCACAGGTGAAAAATCATTTCACTGACTGGAGCCACAGTACAATCTCAGAGTCCATTTCAATTTGTAGGCAGCCCACAGGAAAACATCTTGCAAAGTTGTTAGATTGCATCACTTGTGAGGTTGCAGAAAGAAAAAGATAGAGTTCCAGTTGCCCCCGTCCTGTGGTCTTGAGATATTTTACCAGCCAGTTATTTAAAAAGTGAGCTCAACTTGCAGGGGCTTGTTCCTAACAGGCCTTCTTACTCTGCCTCCAAACTGTTCGATTCTTATTCCTGCTGCTTGGGTTCTCCTTCTACTTACACTTCTCCTCCTGGTTTCCCAGTTTCCCAGTTTTAACTTTAACTGATATTTAGTGTTTCGTATCCCTAGTGTTAACCAAACAGCTGTGTAAGAAATTGGGTCAGATTCACCCTAGGTTTCTCCCTCCTCTCCCTCTCCCTTCCCTTTTTTCTACTTTTTCTGTGAAATCAGGGTGTATCTGTACTGTTGTTAATCCCTTGGGAACAACTTCCTCACTCCAGCCCACAGCTCTGCAGAATAATCACATCTACCCAAACTCACCAGCTTGGGATGATTCAGGCAGTTGAATATTGTGCTTTCGATGGTATATTAATGGTCAATTAATACTCGATATTACAGTTGTTTGGGGGATTGGTATGATACAGGGCTGAAAGTCAGAGAGAAACCAGAAATTTTAAACATTTCCTTCCAAAAATCAGTAAGTGGGAGGGAAGTTCAGCTGATGACCCTGGAGGCAAGGTCCGGCAAGGCAGCCAAATCCTAAGACTCTGCAAACACAGCTGAGAGAATGGCACCAAGATATAGATGTCCAGGCAGGGATAGGTTCTTGAAGGAGTAACCCTGAGTGTGAACTGCAGGTCAGGAAAAAGAAACCCAGGCACAGTAGTGGAAGCAGGAAAGTGGGAGTGACATTAAGACAACAACTAAAAATATCTGCCTTGCTCTGGGCTGCTTTCCAGAGGCTCTCCACGTCAGTTCTTATTTCTTGATGCTTCAAAAAGAACATACGGTGCCTGAGAGTTAGAAATGATTCATTAAAAGGGCACAAGATGGAGCAAGTTTATCGGATTTTTAGTCAAGACAAAAGCTCACTTTAGAGGTTTCCAAGTGACCACTTTCACAGACACTTCACTTACTGAAAAGTGAAGGGGATGTTTCTTTCACAAAATAGCCCTTTCTGTTCCCTTTAGAGTTCTGAAACTACGACCCCAACGACACATAAAATAGCACCGACCATTGCCTATTAATTGTGATAATGATGTTCTTCTCTCTTGGAATATGTGAACACTTCAAGTTGAAGTTTGCAAATGGTCCTGTCTGATCGTGAGCTTGACCGATGCTGAGACTAGTTGGTTTCAGAGCCAGTTTCATTGCAAGGCCAAGAGAAGTTCCTTACTTCCAACAAGGGGTGAATCAGAAGAACAAATTCGAGTCCCAATTTTAACATTATCCAGCCATGTGAGCCTAAGCAATTCACTTACCTCCTCTGAAGTTCAGTCTCAAAGGGATGTTGTTGTAACTCAGATGTCAGCCAGAATTATCCTTCCCCTTAGACTCTAGATTTTAAGATGGGTTTGCAACCCATTCCATAAATCGTGGATAGCCCATTGTCCCTTCCAAGACAGATTCTGAAAATTCTGGGTGGATGTACATTCCCTGGTCACCCTGGCTCTAAGCTTTGGCGCTTACGCTTGCAGTGATACTTTGTGATGTTGCTTCCCAACAGACAGGCAGGGGAAATCATCCCCTCTCCTTGACTTCCTTCCAACCCTCCCCACTCACAAAAAAGGCCAATTTTATTGGATATTCAAATGCAATCTATTTAAATAAGATATTCCACATCCTTGTTGTCTAAATCCATGGGACCTCCATTAGGCCAGACTATCTTTCTCTTCTTTCTCTCTTCCTTCTCTGTTCTTCTCCTAATTTCTATTCATTCTGGTGCAGAACAGTTTGTTTCTCTTGGATCGCAGCCTCCTTCAGACCTCTGCCACGGTCTTGCATTCTATAATGAGTGGCTCATAAAGTTATTTTCCGAAGCAGATCTACCCTCCTCTCTAAAAAAGACTGACTCCAGTGTTTAGATACTAGTTGTTTTCACTCCCACTTTATGGTGACGAACTCATGGCACTAATCAACATGAACGCATATCGGGAACTAGTACCCAGGGACTTCCGAGCATGTGTATTATACTAGCACTTATGCTAAGAACTTCCACATCTGTCAATTCATGTGTTGCTTTCAAATCTCCCAAACCTGGAGTCCACTTCCTAAACTGAGTTCACTACAGAAATCTATTATGCTGTCTCCCTCTGAGGTCTGGAGAGGTAAATATGTCTTCAGTTGAGACTAAAGATATTAATAAAATCAATTTCCTAAGTTTATTGAACGGATTAAATGGAATATTGCCTGCGAAACACGTACTAAAGAGATAAGCACCAGATGAGTGCTCAGCAAACATTGTCTCATTATAAAAATATTTACTAACGTGGCTATTTTCCTGTACTTCACTCTTACAAGTATTCCTGAAATGACCATACTTACACACAAATTATTGTGTGACGATGGTTTGTCTGCAGACTGAAGTCAGAGAGGTGTCAAGAGGCAAAGGGTTGAAAAGTCAAAGTAGTTGAAACTTTCTGTGGATATCACACAATTTCCCCTTAAGAATTGTATCACGTTTACCCCCTCAGAGACCGTGTTTGAGAATGCCTGTTTAATTCAAACCTCCACCAACATAGAGTGTTATCAGCTTTTTTCATTTCTGTCAATGTATATAAGTTGTATTTTAATTTGCATTTCTTTCTTTATTAGTGAGGTTAAGCACATTTATATGTACTTTGTTTTATTCGCGTTGTCTACTCGTTTTTTCTTGAGATGTATTTGAGCATCTGTTCCATGCTGGGCCTGGTCCCTGTGCACCGGGAGTGTGCTGGTTATCAGGACAGATAGGTTTCTGCTCTTGCCAACTGAGATTGTTTACTGATTTTTGTTCTTATTGATTTGTAAAGGCTCACTGCATCTTTAGGAAATTCATCCTTTGTCTACGATATGCTACAAATTGTGGGGGGGATGGCATTTTTAAGGCAGAGGTTGATATAGGACATCTTTTCAGAGGGTAATAAAGTGTTGCTTCTCAAGAGGAGCATAGGTTGTTCTTCCATACTGGAGGCGAGCAGTTATCATTGAGTCATAATGATTTTCCTGATTCACCAGTCAGAATCGGATGGTAAGTTTCTTAACACAGTCTTGATAAGAGCTGGAGCATGGTAGAGGACAGGAGAGGCAAGGCAGTCCCTGAATCCTGAATAAATGCCCTGGTTTATAGCAATCCTGTTTTTTTTTTTTTTTTCAACTAATTAAACAGCACCTAATGGTATGGCCTGACAATGGAATCTCAGGCCCAAAGCCAACAGTCAAAATTGGAGCAAACTACCTAATGTAACCTAACGATAAAGTCATTTGGGTATGAGACTGGAAATCAATAATTTTCATCTGAGTACAGAGCTCTCTTATTTAGGGGGACAATTTGTACCTAATCTGGGCCAACGTCTTAGAAGTGAACATACAGGACACCGAGACCTGATGCTAATGCGTTCACCACCATTCAAGGCAGAGGGACAGGGCTGGTCACTGAGCCCACTGCCCTGAAAGCTCCCGGCAGTTCACCTGTGAAGTCACAAGTGAGCTGAGGCTCCTGGGGTCTTTTCTGTGAGATGTTTTCTCCAGGGGCAGCCACCTTCATGTGAGAAATCAAGTAAGGGTCCGAAAGACCAGAGCACAGCCTATATGGCTTGGAGCGACGGGGTATCAGGAAAGGTTCCCCCCAAAACACACACGTACACACACATGCACACACCTTCCATTCCCCCGGATACACCCTCCTCAGCACCTCTGTCTATAACTCTGAAACACCCCTCTTTAAACTGCAGATATCCTGAGAGGAATGAGTCCCTTAGGCGTTTATTATCTTACCACACCTTAAAAGAAATCATTTCCAGGCTGACTACTGCTGCCTCAAAGGGCTAAATTATGACTTTTGTGATTATTCCACGTGTGACCTGTATGTTGGACATTTGGGAATATTTAATATGATATTGAACCGGTTGTGTTTCTTTATCTCACACAGTATACTAAATAAATACCCTTAGCACAGAATTACATTCAGAGGTCTTTCCATTAGCAAATACTCCAGAACACAAATAAGATACTACAACAAAATAATGACCCTCCCAAATGCTCTTCACATATGTGTTTCTCAGGTTTACAACATATTTTTCTTTAAATTTAATAACAGAGATCATTTATTTAGCTCATACTATGTATGTGTATAATGTATATACTTTGCTTATACTTTGTAGGTATGTTATATATATATATATATAATATATAATATGTATATTACATATAGGTTGTATATCTAATAATCTTTGCAAATAACACAATTACATATTATATTACATTATATATGAAGACTATGTATATATTATACATAATCATCAGTCTGCATAAAAAAACCCACAAGTTTGACACTGTTATACTCATTTTATATATGAAAAAAGTTGAGATTCAGTAAGGATTGATAGCTTGCTGAATGTTAATATATAACCCAGCTTTGATTGAAACTCAGATCTCTGTTCCTCAATCACAATATTAATAACAATAACAATAATAGCTAAGGCTATACAGTTCTACTGTGTGCCAGACAGTGGTCAAAGTACGTTTTAAATACATTAACTCATTTAGCCATCATGAGTTAGGCATGATCGTCACCCCATTTTATGGATGAGAAAACTAAGGCACAAAGAGGTTAAGCAAATTGCCCAAAGTCACATGGTTAATAAGTCTGGATCTGGTATTTGAACCCAGGAAGTCCCGCTCCAAAGCTCTGTGCTCTTTTCACTATATCAAACTCCTTCTCTAGCATATACTAACTTTTTGCCAAAAACTTGGGAATCATGGCAAAGAAAAGAAGAGTAAAGCATCTATAATCCCAAACATCTAGAATCATCCACAAATGGTATTTTCTTGTATTCACTTGTGGTCTCTATGAATGCATATTTTTATACTGGGGGAAATCAGTTTTTATTGAGTGCAAAAAAAAATCAATTTTATGAACAGTCGAGAATTTACTTCTCCAGTTCTCTCCTGATGTTCATGTGGCTTTCTCTCTATGTATTTGAATCTAGTGTTTAGGATGTTTCCTGAGGTAGAATTAAGGGTGAAGGAGAATCACCTTTAACCTTTGCAAACATTGCTAAATTGATTTCTTAACAGATTGTTCGTATTTACCGACTTATCTGAAATGTATGTCGGACAATGGGAGGAATGCCCATTTTGGCATACCTCCATCAAACTTTAAACTTTTTCTAAAAAATTCTAGCCACTTCGGAAGGCATAACATGGTATGTTGTTAATGTGAGTTTGCATGTTTTTCATGTTTTTAGAGGCTCTTTTTAATCTCTCTCTAGTGGACTTTCCCCCGCTTTGGCAATTGTTTTGAATGATCATTTACCCGCTGAGGATGAGATGGTTGAGAGATATAGACGCTTCCTGACCTGGTCCTATTGACTTTGCATGTTTTCAGCTTCCTTGCTGACCTCAAATGCCCCTGACTGGACACAATGCCTCATTCTGGATCCACATATTTTAGCTGATTTTTTTACCACTTTCCCAGATTGGTCTTTTCACACTGAATCCACTTAATCCTGCAGGAAGGAAAAGAAAAAGGCCTCTCATAGTCATAGCAGCCAAATTACCATCTCTTCTCTGCACCACTGCAGGGTGATTTTTCTGCTTTCTTGTAGGACTCATTAAGGGGGAAAAAAAAAAAGAACCATTCCTATGGCGATCGAAATGACAGCCAAGTGCCAGGCTGTGCTGGTATTTCCTTAATGAAGGACACAGGAGCCCCTCAGCGTTCTCCAGAGAAGCACCAGCATGGACTGTTAAAAACATAGTTTTGGAATCACACAGAACTCGGTTTGAGACCTCACTCAACCACTCACAGTCGACATGATGTGGAGAGATAGCCTGCAGAATAATGTAACATGGGGCTGGAACATAATATGTGCTCAATAAATGATAGCATGATCATTAGTAGTAGTAGTAGCAGGGTAGATTGATACCGGGGGCATATGGGAATGTGGACCAAGAATATCACCTGCTACACAAAGGAGGTTGTGGCCAGTAGGACATCAGCCCCTGCAGCCACCCCCAATGATGCACCTGGAGGGGATTCAGGATGGAGAAAAACAGGATACTGGCCCTAGATAGTTAAGGTGCATATCAAAGGAATAATTTCAATAAGCCTAGACTCTTGCATCTTCCCATACATAGAAAAGCACTCAATTCATTAACTTGAGATGTCTGGTTTTCTTTAACTAACAGTAGTCTTTTTTTTTTTTTTTTTGCGGTACGCGGACCTCTCACTGTTGTGGCCTCTTCCGTTGAGGAGCACAGGCTCCGGACGCGCAGGCTCAGCGGCCATGGCTCACGGGCCCAGCCGCTCCGCGCGGCACGTGAGATCTTCCCGGACCGGGGCACGAACCCGCGTCCCCTGCATCTGCAGGCAGACTCTCAACCACTGCGCCACCAGAGAAGCCCAACAGTAATCTTTTGATGTTCTGACTACCTGGGTCTTCTGCAAAAACTCCCATACATCCTGGCTCCTCCCTGACCTCTTTGGGCAATCTCTTAGAGCTGTCTGAGAGGCTGTCTCCCTGGCTTAAGTCCTCAGGAAGTCCACTGAATAAGACACAATTCTCAGCTTTTAGGTTATGCTTTTTTATTGTTTTCAGCCAACAGGAAGAACGAGTCAAGAGAAGAACTTTGAGAAGACAGGAGTCAGGGGTGATTCCTTAGAAAACTTAATGTCCCACCTTTCAATTTTGCCAGAAAGCAAAATACTAAATGTACTCTTTCTCCAATTTTAGTTATTTAGGCTCTTAACCATACCTTCCTTCTTCTGACTGTAGTTTTCAATCAAATGACTTAGTTTCCACGTGTCAACAAATGGTGCAATTGACAGAAACCTCCACTGTCCCCTCGGCTAATTTGGCCACTAATCAGATGGGCTGCAGTTGATCTGTTCAATCAGAAGGCACAGTAGGAAGATGTCAGAGTCATTCCCATGACTGGCAAAGACATTGCTAAAAGACCAGAACATTGGAAATGTTCAATCATATACTTCCCTGCAAGAATTTCAAGAGAACTTCATTTTCCAAATGTGCCTCTCAATCTCTCAAAGACTTATAAAGACGATTCAGTTCTTTGATGTGAAGCTAAATATACCTGCGGTTTCAGAAAGGTCAAGGATGTTGCTTGAAAATGAAAATTTCAGGCTGTCAACTTCATGGTCTACATGGGAACATGGAACCTGTTTAGTTGACTCTTGCCATCTTATTATATGCAACAATCCTCTACTCCACTTTCCATATATGAATAAAACTAGCCAAGCCTTTTACACACATACATTTATTTATTCAATGACCATCTTGATTGATAGCCCTGATCAGTTTGGTCATAACTCATCAACATAGTGATAAAGCTTAGTTTATTCCAAACTCTGCGTGTCTCAAACCTGCTGCCTTTATCCCATCCTCACTGATCTTGTAATTTTGTGTAATCTTGTGTAGATTGGCATGCTAATTTTTTTTACTCCTCCCCAAATTATTAATAGCTTCCCATGCAAGAAGTTTTTCTAAAATACAAATAATAACATAGTATTTTCCCACCAGCATTTCAAAGGCTCCCAAATATCTATGGTAATATTATGCAATAGACAGCAATGACGGAAAATTGTGTATGTGAACTGTTCAGTATGGTAGCCACCAGCCACATGTAGCTATTGAGCATGTCAATTTTAAGTAAAATGCTAAAAAATCTCATCTCCTTAGCAATAGATAAGGAGTTGGGCATGGCGTGAGATTACTGAGTAAAAAATCAGCTGCAAATGTCTAACATCCAGTTTCACCTGTTCACTCAGCCTAGACAGTCTAGGAATCGAAAGCCATTAAAAGCACAAAACCTCTTTTCAAAAAATACCTTATTCAGTTGTAAGATTGTTTCTCTTACAATCAGTTGCCAGATTTTAGCTGCATTTAAAATATATGTAGTGCCTGTGTGTTCAGAAAACAGATATAAATTAGGTCTGTCCTTTGCACAGTTTAAAATACTACAGCAATTTCTCTATGTGGAAGGAAGCAACTTTTAGCAAGTTCATTCCTTTAATAGATGTTCATACAATGAATAGACTCCATGTGGGCATCTGTGAATTCTGACCTGGAAAACACCATGAATTACTCTCTCATTTTTTCGAAGCTGCTCTTAAATCTAACACACAATAGTAGTCAACTAAGTTGTGATGCGTGGAGTGAGACTTTATTTGCAGGAACTAAAATAGTATTGGGTACTGTCATCCAAATGATTAAATATATGTATACTTTTTCAGGTTTGTTTCTGTTATAGGATATTACAAAATATTGAGTATAGTTCCTTGTGCTGCATAATAGGTCTTTGTTGGTTTTCTGGTTTATATATAGTAATGTATATATGTTAATCCCAAACTCCTAATTTATCCCTCCTCCCCCTTCCCCTTTGGTGTCACAAGAGTCTTTTGCAATAAGGAGGGCAAAAGCCATTAACTGCATTGGTAAGAAAGGAAGAAAAGAACTCTATAATAATCTGATCATCTCTATTGCTGTTCTCACAGGCCCAAGATCTTAGAGCTAGCAGGACAGGGCCAGAACTCTTATGCAGTCTGACCACAAGTCCAGAGCTATTTTCCCTACTCTCTCTGCTGCTCAGATTATGGGTTGGTCACACTCCCCTGGGACCAGGAGCTTGCAGCCAACAGTAGAAGTCCTCCCAAAATTGCAGTCTCAAAGTGAGAGTATGTTCTCACCATGTCATCCCATTATTTTCTTTCTGGAATGTTGTTTCTAGTAAATGAGGGGGAAAATTGCCAGTGACAGTTTGATAACTACCCCCAGCCATGGTCGACAGAGGTTACCTTCAGCCACAAGCTGGGAAGTGGTCTCCATGGAAACCCAGAAGCAAGCTATGTCTCAAATATGTCTCAACAGCAAGAGCTCAATTATAAACTTTGTCAAGAGTTAGGATGTGCTAAAGGTTGAGTGAGGCTAGTCACACTTCTGGATGGGGGAAAGGGCTCCAGATAATAAATATATACATATATATATTTGTAAAATCATCTTTTGGTCATCGATATATATCATATTATATATGCTTTGAATCTTATTCGATGCAATTACTACCTCTTCTTCATTGTCACTTGAATTCAGGATTTTGCTTAGAGCTGAGAGCATGGTATAATGAATATTTTAGAAAAATTCTGTAACCAAACCTTTTTTTATGGAATTCAAATTCAAATGGGGCCTACTTCATAATAAATACGGAATTCAAATTCAAATGGGGCCTACTTCATAATAAATATGGCATTGTGTCAAAAGTAATTCATTATGAAGTTTCCTGCTATTTCACATTAATGGATCAGTGGGTCTACCAAACACCCCAATGAAGAAATGTGCTGTATTTGCCAGATGCCCTTCACAAGCAAGAAAATTAAGGTACTCTCTATTTCCTGCCAAGTATCTGGAATGAAAACAGGAAACATCTGGTCAATCATTTATTTCATCTGTCCCCAAATACCAGTAGCTTGCTCTCCAAACATGAAATTTTCACTGCATCTTGACTAACCCCAGATGTAAGACTCTGTAAATTAGTATTTTGCTCCACACAGAATAAGTAGCAGGTAATTGGCTAAGTGTTCCCACTTCAATTCAGATGTCCTGGCAGAATGTAAATACAGAATAAGACAGAGATAATTAAGTATAAAAAATAAAATACAGTCAACCAAGCAGGTAACCTCTCTCCTTTCTTCTTCTAGACAGCTTACCTAAACGAAGAGTTGTGAATCTTAGCACATAACGTAATTTTAATTATAGATAATCCATTATTAGAACATGTATTGGTTATTTATTGCTGTGTAACAAGCAAGTCCAAAGTTCAATGGCCTAAGACAATAATGCTTTATTATGTCTCACAATTTAGTGGGTCAGCTGGACATTTCATCTGCTCCAGGCACTGTTGGCTGAAGTCACTTATGGAGTTGCATTCCGTTGGGAGATTGACTAGGGCTAGAATGTCCACAGTGATTTTATTCACATGCTTGGGAGCTCATATAGCATAGCTGGAATGGCTGGTGGTTGGTGGGTCCTCTCTTTCTATCAAAATAGCCATGATCTTACATGGTGGTTTAAGAGAGTGAAAGGCAAAGCTACTAAAACTCTTAAAGGTTAGACTCAGAACAGGCACAGTGTTACTTCTACTGTATTCTGTTGGTCAAAGTAAGTT
Organism: Grampus griseus; assembly: GCF_964374135.1. NCBI lineage: Eukaryota > Metazoa > Chordata > Mammalia > Artiodactyla > Delphinidae > Grampus > Grampus griseus. The sequence goes on from NC_139008.1 coordinate 10,782,655, forward strand.
AAAGTCCAGCCAAGATTCAAGAGGAGGAAAGACAGGGTCTACCTCTCAATGGGAAGAGTTGCATATGCATACAGGATTGGGGCATAAGAGGAGTTATTTAAGGCCATCTGTGGAGATAACCTACCACTGTCTGCCCTACAGCCATAACAATTTATGTCCCTCCTATGTGCAAATGTCATCCCCCCAAAGACCTTCAGTCTCATCCAAAGAGTGCCTCAGGTGCAAATCCAAAAGCCAGAATTTAAAACCAGGTCTGAATGTGCTTAGATGTGGATGAAGCTCCTCAGATTAGGTTCCTCTTGATCTGGAGACTTTGAAAACCAAAAGAGTAACAATAACAACACCAAAAACATGCCAAGTTATCAGTCCCTCACCCCACACAAATACACCCAACATAAATGATAAGAACAGAATAACCACAATACACAACTTGGTCAAAAAATTAGGCACATGTAGTCAGTTCCCCCAACTACAGGGTGTGAAATGTTCCTTGATTAGGGGCCAGTTCTGCACTCTGAGATGATTCCCTAATTCACAGTTCTCCTCTGCTCTAGGCTCTGCCCTCATGGTCATTCTTTTTGCATAAGAAAGGGCTCATGCTTAGAGCTGAGTTGTGTTCTCATCCTACTTCCTGTCGCCGTGTCATGTTGGGCACCCAGAGGACTCTTGTCATTTCACACTTTTTATTTTAGTCCAAGCTAGGGGTGTTCTGCTAGTAAAATTATTTTAAAGCTTTGTGGGTCTTCTGTGAATCTTATTGTGGTTCCCAAAGCCACATTCGTGCTTCTCTCTACTTTGTCAGGCTGATGTGGGACAGTAAGATTCTTAGACTCCCTGTTGTCTATCTGTGAAGGTCTACTGGTACTACCTTGCATCTTTCAGAGATCTTAAGAAGAGTTTTCGCACCGCTGATTCAAGGGGAGGAGAACACATTCACTCTTTTACTGGGAGGAGTATGCGATGCATGTGGATGGAAGTGGCTAGTGGCTATCTTTGGGAACAATATCCCACGGACCTGAAAAGGACTTCAGAGACCATCTGATCCTACTCATTTTGGACCCAAGTCAACCCACTTTAGAGATTAAGAAACTAAGGCTGAAAGAGAACAAAAGACTTGACCACAATCTTAAAGCAAGTTGTTAGCAAAGCAAGAAAGAAATTTCATCTCTTACAGTTCAGAGTGCTTTCAATTACATTTCCCTCTAAGTTTAGTTGGAAAGAAAGACTGCTTTAAAAACACATTATTAGGAATATCAAGACAAATTATCTTTGAAGTATCTTTTTTATTATTATTCATACCATTGTTAGCTTCCTTTAGTATACACAGTAGAGTTGACTGTACTGGAAAGATATAAAATCAAGAACAGCAATCAGTGCAACGTGGGAAACCAAGCTCCCACTCCTGCATTTCAGAACATCTAGAGGAAAAAGAAAATACTATTTGTTTAGGGGGGTTTAAGGCTCTTTTGCCTTCCATTCGATTTGTCAGTTCATGTAACAAATGCTTTTTAAACACCTTCTACATGTCAGACTATATTCTCCACAGTGGAGAATTCGCCTTTGAGATGCTCACTAGGTAGGAATGTGGGCAGCTGATAAATGCCTTGTAGGAAGAAGAAGGGGCAGAAAATCACCAGGGTTTGTTAACTGCAGGGGGGCCTGAAAGATCAGAGAATGTCCACAGTGGGATGCGGTTAGACTGTGGCGTGAATGATGGGCAGTGGAGGGGAGAGAGGCTCTGGGGAGGTCAGTGACATCACATAGCACTTTGAATTGGACGAGGAAGCTGCAGAGTCAGTAGCTTCATAAGCAGGAGTGGAAAGAAAGAATCGCAGCGGTGTTCTGTGCCAGCCTCAAGTCAGAGGCCGTTCACCCCGGCTTAGAATTTAAAGTTTCCAAGCTCTTGGTCAAGATAACGTTCACGCAACCAAATTTCCGTTTGCATTTCTGTTGTTGTTGTTCGGTGTGGTAACAAAACCTGGTGATGAGAGCTGTGGCCACAGCTGTTGGAGAGAAGCAGCACAGAGAAAGACACACGGTCGTGAAATCAAGGAAAGTAAAGAAAGTAAAGAGACGTGGGCGCTGAGGAAGTGGCTGTCCTGAATGCATCTTCGTTTTCTATTTGGGTCATGCCTTGTCCTCTAAAAAGCGTTTTAAATTTGCTTTTAAATCTTGTCCTCGTCCTGCAGGAGCATTGGCATGAGGCAGTTGGAACAGAAGTTGTAAAACATGTTTTGGGCAAAGTGAGTATACATTATTTGAAAACATCATTCATTTTGAGATCCTGCAGCATTTCACCAAAATGAACATTTAGCGATCATTTAGCTGAAAATACGCTACAAGTTAAAAAAAAAAAAAAAGCCTAATATCCTGTGCCCAGATAAACCAGAGCAGGGTGACCGTTCAGATCTGTGTCTAACCTCCAAAGGCTGGCTACCTGTTTAACCGCCACCGTGGCTCAGACACAAGGCTGAGGCCCAGGCCAGTCGTATTCTGGAAGAGGCAATCAAGCTGCCTAGCAAAGAAAACAGAGACAGCGAGAAGGCGTGATGCCATGAAATAAATTAGAACGAACATCCCATTTTTATCTTCGTGGCAGTCAGCCCATTCCATTCTTTGCATGCTATTTTCATATGTTAACAGCCGTTTGAGAGCTGAATAGGAGGAGAGGTGGAATGTTTAATGGAATGAGAGGGGAAGAGAGAGAGAGAGAGAGAGAGAAACCTTTGCTGACTGTTAATCCAGACCCAGTAAAATCCAGTTGTGTCTATTGTAACCAAATAGAATTGGAAATCGATGCAGGGGCTCACTAGTGAAATGAACAAGGCACTACCCTCACCCATCCTGGCCCTCTCTGCTCTCTGTGTAGTCTGACTTCCACTGCAATAGTTTTTATTGAAGAGGACATGACCCTGGATCTTCACCAGTGGTCTGTCCAGTTGGGGCTATGGAACCCTGAACCGGGGCTCAGAACTCTCCCGGATGGAGATGGGAGGGGCTCCTCCAAGCTCAGCGGTCCTCCTGTGCACTCATCCCTCTTATCTCACAAGCTGGTGCAGCACTGCGGAAAGCATGATGCCGTATGATGGGCTGGGTGCCAGGCACTGAGATCGCGTTAGAAAATGGCCAGTTTCAATGGCAGATTTCATCCATTAAAACCTATTACTAGTTCCCTCCCAGAGCCCAGCTGGTTCCATTATAGAAAATTGGAGTGAAATGATGTCAGGTTTGTGCCATAAAAATGAATAGGAATCTTGCTTTTCATTATTTTAAATTGCAGATTTTTGCACTGATACGTATTTATTTTTGTCATTTCTCTCTGGCCCTGGTTGAGGGTCTGACCCTTGAATAATGAATAAACAGAAAGACACATGTTGGCACTTGAGCCTTGCCTGCGTCACCCTGGCTTTTCCTTCCATTTGTGACAAATTCAAAAAACGCAGCACTCTTAAATGGGCTTATAATCTGTACTCCTTTAAGCTGTCACTCAATCTCTGTCTCAGAAAATAGGCTATTGAAACTAAGGAGGAAATATTTCATAGAGACCTCAATGTTGCAAGCTTGTTTCCAGGCTTAGCCCTATGGTAGCTTTAGAATTAAAATAAGAACTTGGAGTAATTGTCACTTATTGAGATAAAGGAGGTTCGTTTGGAAATGCCAAGTATATTTTAGCAGCCTGAAAAATGATGACTTCTTTTGTTTGGGTATAATCGAGTTTTCTAGATGTTGCTTTCAGAACCAGGGTTTTTACAGGATGAATCTCAAAAGTGGGCAAAAGGGCAAAGCAACAGTGAATAGAGCAGTAATGACTGTGGGTTCATTTTAAAGTATTTTATTGTCAAAACGGTTTTATATTTTAAGTGGCTACTGAGATATGAAGACCAAAAATATAGTAAGCCCTAGAATTACTAGAGAGTTGAAGTACTGTAGCGATAAGATAACTTATACCCCAGGGCTTCCTTGATCTTCAGCAAAATGTGTAACTCGCAATGGCCATTAGGTGACTTGGGATCATAGGACAACATGGATGTCAATACAGAATGGACCTTGACTAACCCAGAAGGGAGGGACAGTGGAAAATGTTTATGCAGTTGCCCCTCATGCTGCCATCTTTTCAGAAATTTAGAATAAAATAAAGTTACAAAAGGAAGGAAGTAACAAAGATTAAAACAGAAATGAATGAAATAGAGAATAAAAAGACAATAGAAAAATCAACAAAATGACCAAAATGATCTTGATAAAGAAAAAAAGTGCTGAGGGCCTCCTGTCTTCAAACATACTATAAAACTACAGCAAACAAAACAATATGACACTAGAATAATGACAGACATATAGACCAATGAGACAAAATAGAGAGCCCAGAAATAAATCTTTGCACATATGGTCAAGTGATCTTCAACAAGGGTGACGGGGCTACACAATGGGGAAAGGACAGGATCTTCAACAAACGATGTTGGAAAAACTCCATACCCACATGCAAAAAAGTGAATGGGCCCTTCTCTTACACCATACACAAAAATCAACTCAAAACAGATCAAAGACCTAAATGTAAAACCTGAAACTATAAAACCCTTAGAAGAAAACAGGGGGAAAACTTCAGGATGTTGGATTTGGTAATGATTCCTTGGATATGACAAAGGCACACGTGACAAAAGCAAAAATAAACAAATGGAACCACATCAAATTTTAAAACTTCTGTGAAGTGAAGCAAACCATCAACCAAGTGAAATGGCAACCCACAGAATGGGAGGAAATATTTGCAAACCAGACACGTGACGAGGGGTTAATATCCACAGTGTATAAAGAATTTTTACAATTCAACAATGAAAAACAAATAACCTGATTTAAAAATGGACAGATGACAGAATAAATATTTCTCTAAAGAAGATATACAAATGACCAAAATCACACAAAAAGATGCTCAACATCACGAATCATCAGGGAAATACAAATCAAAACCACAATGAGATATCACCTCACACATGTTACAAAGGCCACTTACCAAAGAAATAATCAAAAAACCAAAGGAGGTGAAAAAAAATGGAACCCTTACTCATGGTTGGTGGGGAGGTAAAATGGTAAAGCTGCTATGGAAAATAGAACAGAGGTTCCTCAAAAGATTAAAAACAGAACTACCGTATGATCTGGCAATCCCACTTTTGGGTATAAATCCAAAATAATTGAACACAGGATCTCAAAAAGATATTTGCACACACATGTTCGTTGCAGCATTATTCAAAGTAGCCAGAAAGTGGAATCAGCCTGTTTATCAATGGTTGAATGGATAAAGAAAATGTGATGTATGCATATGATGAAATACTGTTCAACTTTAAAAAAGAAGGAAATTCTACAATATCTGACAACATGGATGAACCTTAAGGACGATATGCTCAGTGAAATAATCCAGTCACAAAAAGACAAATACTGCATCTTCCACTTATATGAGGGGTCTAAAGTAGCCCAGCTCTTAGAAACAGAAAATAAAATGGTTGCTGCCAGGGACCAAAGGGAGGGGAAAAGAAGAATTGTTTAATTGGCATAGAATTTCAGTTCTGCAAGAGGAAAAAACATCCTAGAGCTCTGTTACACAACAATGTGCATATGATTAACAATACTGTACTGTACACTTTAAAAATGGTTAAGATGGAAACTTTTGTGTTTTTTACCACAGTAAAAAATGGTTTTGATTTGTTTGATGTGATTATGATTATGTAAATATAAATTGCAAAAATATGAAGGGTTGTGACACAATTGCTGGTAGAATTTAAATGATCTGTTTATTTTGCACATCTTAGTGGCATTTTAAGGCACATAGTCATGTGTAGAGTAAATGCTCAATAAATATCTCTTGAATTAGTGAATAAAATAGTTAACTTGTCCAAAGACAAAAATAAACATAATTAAAGAATACAAAATCTGTAGTTTAAAATATGATTAAAGACCTCATAGCAAGAACAAAACTTATTTTGAAAAAGTGTAAACAACTTACATTCTCTTTTTTTTTTTTTTTTTTTGCGGTACGCGGGCCTCTCACTGCCGTGGCCTCTCCCGTTGCAGAGCACAGGCTCCGGACGCGCAGGCTCAGCGGCCATGGCTCACGAGCCCAGCCGCTCCGCGGCATGTGGGATCTTCCCGGACCGGGGCACGAACCCACGTCCCCTGCATCGGCAGGCGGACTCTCAACCACTGCGCCACCAGGGAAGCCCACATTCTCATTTTAAAAAGGTGATAAGTCTCAGATTGGATTTTTTTCCTTCATGTATTTGCTACTTTTAAGAGAAACACTAAAATAAAATGGGGTGAGAAAGCTAAAATGACAATGTTTGGTCAATGACATAAAGGAGAATGAAAAGCAATCAGGGCTAGCAATATTAAAATTAAATCAGATATTAAATTTAAAGCAGAGTATGTTATCTTAAATTTAAGCAGAATGTCCAAAATAAAGCATAACAAAAATTGAATGAAGTGAAAACTGTTGGAAAGTCAAAAGGTGCGAGAAGCACAATGTAGTCCTAGTTCTCAGCTTGTCATCATCAGCCCGTGACTAAGTGAGAAAAGACAGAGAAAAGTTAACGAAAGGGGGAACTCCCTGGTGGTCCAGTGGTTAGGACTCCTCACTTCCACTGCAGGGGACATGGGTTCGATTCCTGGCTGGGGAACTAAGATCCTGAAAAGTTAACAAAAGACATTGTGAAAAAGAGCAGGTAAACACAATCATACGTTAAGTACCCTACAAGTTAACCATTTCTGATGACTTTTGCTAATAGTTGTCTATTGTTTTTCCTCCTAACAAAAGGGTAATAAATACTGAAAAAATTTCAGAAAACATGGGCAAAAAAGCATGAATTATTTATTGACAGGAATGACACTCAACACATAATAAGTGAAAAAGCAAGTTGCAGAAGAATTTTTAAGTATACCACCATTTATAGGAAGTGAAAAAGGTGAAACAATAATACATATACTATGAAATTATTATATAATCATGTAATATTATGTAATAAACAATCATAATATGTAATATTACATATATATAAAACAATCATTAATACTTATAGTATTTTATTAATGTTATATATTATAATATATAATTACTATATATTATTATATATAATTGTATATTATATATAATTATATATATACACAAATATACATATACTCTCTCTCTCTCTCTCTCACACACACACACACACACACACACACACACACACTATGAGGAAAGCATGAGCACAAGAAACGCCCCATCAGTATGGCATTACCTCTAATAGAAGAGGAATGTCATTGCGAAGAGTATAGACAGAGCTTCCACTGTTCTCTATGTGGCAGCCAATTTCCTTTCTAGGACATATGATCATATAAGCCACCACATCTGACCCCTGCCACTTTCTGGTCTCACAGCTTGCCAACTGCTCCTTTATCCCTACTCCATGCTCAGCTATACTCAGTTTCAGTTATTGGATCGTCCCTCCTGCTTCTGAGGCTTTGGACATGTTTTGTGTTTTTACCTGATTCAGGACTCACTTCCCAGGTCTCAGTGTAAATGTCAGTTCCCCTAGGCGGCTCTTCCTGTCTCCTGAAGTCTGTAGAGACAGTCTTATTCTTTTTGCCCACTGCTGCCTGTTCTTTCCATCTCAGTTTATGGTAACTGTTTATACATTTGTCTCTTCTCCCTTTTACACTATAAATTTTGGAAGGTCTTGTCTCCTTATTCACAGCTGTATCCTGGGGAATAGAATAACAAGGATGGACACAATAAATGTTTCTGGAATGAATGAACAAATGAAGCCACAGAAGAATGGATGAAAAGCTCCCCATCTCACTATTAGGGCAATGCGCTCTCTCATTTCCACCGATGACTGGGACCACTACATTTCTGTCTGCTCTTCCTGCTGGAATACCCATTTCACTGCACTGATGGGTTCACCCCCAGTACTTCCTACACCCCACTGCACCCACTGCAGCACTGACAGTGGAACAATACTCTACTGAACTGAACAGCAGACCAAGCCAACAAACCCATAATCCTACTAAAGGCCGAGGCCAGACCTAAAACATAAGCCCTGTGAAAGGAGGTACACTGGGACAGTATCATTTTACCCATGTGACGGCTGAGCAAAAGGGGCTTAAAGATTAATTGACTTTCCAAGGAAAAGCTGGGTCTTTAACATAAGTGTTCTGACTCCCATGTGTGTTCTTTTCTTGTGGGTCTGGGAGAAAACTACTATCTCTATTTCCTATCTCTCTCTCTATCTATCTCTATCTCAAGATTCCATTAAATTCAAACTTTCTAATTAAGAGAGAAGAACCACAAGCTCAGAGTATTTAGCAGAGTCAACAGATCTGAAAGGACTGACAAGGCTCTGATAGGCTCTCTTAGGTCAAGGTCAACGTATGCAATTTAACATTCTTGATGGAGTAATGGGTTAGTTGAACTACATGACCTTCTTTTGACCCGTAGGAAGGTTATGTGACGGACTGGAGAGAGGTCTGGACCAGGAGACCTCTTGAGAGGTCTGAGAACCTGATTCTGTTCCTCACTCATGCTTTTTACCAACTTAGACAAGTCAATCTACCCCTCCAGACCACAGTTTCAATGATCTGTGAATAACCTAGATCATTGTTTCCTTAATATTACTTCATGTAGAATGGATGTACCAGGCTCCACCCTTTTCCCCCCAAAATCTGGTTCAGAATCTGTGTTTTCAAAGCTCTCCAGGTGATTTTTTTTTTATACAGAAGCAGGTTTGACAACAACTTACCTGGATGACCTCTAAAGCCACTTGACTACTTCTGTGTGGTTATGTGACTATATCACAACTGATTCATCTCTTTTGGGTGGATGGAGTTTGTTTTCAAATACTTGCTATTGTCAGCAGTGTAGCTATGAGCATTCCTTCTTGTGTACATGTGTCCCTGAGCAAGAGACTCTGTAGGGTAAATTCGTAAGAGAGAAATCACTGGATGACAGAGTATGTGCATCCTAACATTTTCTCACTGTTACCAAATTGTTCTCCAAAGTGGTTGCACCAATGTATACGCCCAGGAGCAGTGTATAGCAGTTCTTCTTGCTCTATATCCACGCTTACACTTGATGCTCCCAGACTTTTTAATTCTAAATAATTTGAGTAGGTGCTTTGAATAAAATTCTTCAAGGATGAACCGTTCTTAGTGTCTGGTGCTCCTTTGCTGGTGCCCTGTGTGTGTGCTTTGTTTGCCTATGGGGTAAACTTGTAGAGAATGCATTTGCCTGAATATTCTGTGTGCTCACTACATATAAGATTTAAACTAAATTTGAGAAGGAGAAATCCTATTCTGTTGTCTCTTGCTGAGATTCCAGTTTATGCGAAGGTGTGAAGTCTGTAGTTGTCTGTGTTGATTTTTTATCACAACTTCTGTGAATTTAATAGCAATTGATAATAATTATACGTTTGCGATGCTTAGATCAATTTTAATTTAGGGAAGTGTCATAGTGATTTAGGAAGTGACTTTTCATTACTATATCAATGAAAAAGGATGACCTCTAGGTGGGTGGATGGGATGTACACGTAACGTGTTATCGGAGGATATGATAGCTAGAAAATTACTTTTCTATTTGCTCCTGGATGTATGAGTCTACAGTCCTCTAATGAACTCCTTCAATGACAGATCCCTTGAAAATGGTTTCCTTAGCCTTTGGAGACCTTGGCGAGATATCTTCAGTGAAAATATCTAAGAGATAGAGAATGAACAGGCAGTTATACTTGGCTATATGAAATTAGACCCACAGAGCTTTTCGAATGAGAAACTGCCTGGAAACCAAAAGGTTAAAGGGCATAAAAATATGAAAATATGGATCTAATGAAGATATAAGATTCTTTCTTGTCTCTCTCAGTCATGGAATATTGAAGGAATGGTAGTGGAGACAGTATGATTTTGAGAAAGTATTGCTAAACCCCCGAATGCCAAATTCGAAAGTGCCCTGGATCTTAGTGTGGGGTGTGAGTCTGCCTCCATTTAGGGGCAAAATTATCTGGTTGTCTGCCTCTCTGGGAGCTTTGAGAGGTGACTTGGAGAGAGCCAAGTTCAGAGGAGAGTGTTCTGATTGCCTAGGAACTAGGTGTGCTGTGTTTCTCTTCTCCACCCAGCACCCCAGACTCTAAGCAGCAGTGTGGAGGAGAATGAGAGCCTAGGGGTCTTTAGGGTTAGCCAGGCTCTGTACGGGAGGTTCAGAGAGGATTTGAAGGGGAAAAGTGGCTGAGATGATGAAAAGAATTTGAGTTTGACCGAATGTCCTTCTGAGAGAGCCTCAGATTCTTTTTTTTTTAATTTATTTAATTAATTTATTTATTTATTTTTGGCCGTGTTGGGTCTTCATTTCTGTGCGAGGGCTTTCTCTAGTTGCGGCAAGCGGGGGCCACTCTTCATCGTGGTACGCGGGCTTCTCACTATCGCGGCCTCTCTTGTTGCGGAGCACAGGCTCCAGACGTGCAGGCTCAGTAGTTGTGGCTCACGGGCCTAGTTGCTCTGCGGGCATGTGGGATCTTCCCGGACCAGGGCTCAAACCTGTGTCCCCTGCATTGACAGGCAGATTCTCAACCACTGCGCCACCAGGGAAGCCCTCGGATTTTTATAACCAGATTGGATTGCAGAATTCATTGGACTGGACTAAAATTTGAGTAGGCCAGGGATGGAAAATGTAATGTTTTTCTACTGGTTCACGTTTCAGAACAAAATGTGCAGCTGTGAGAAGAAAGCTAGCTCTGTGTTTTGCTATGGCAGAGGTGAGATTCCTCATTCAGGCTGACGATTATGATAATTTTCTTATTATAAAAATAATACATATTTCTTGCAGAAAATACACTTGTCATGACTCTTGATTTTTCTATATTTTTGGTTGTTAGTTTCAGTTTATTTGGGGAATTAAATAGAGAAGGTAGGGTCTAGGTCACCTAGAATAAGATGACTTTCACTGCTATATTGAGCCCATGTGCACAATCAAGAGTTCCTTGACTTTGGATGACAGAGGATCGAAAGGTATTTTTTTGAGGTGATCCATTAGGGGAAAATGTCTATGTGGAAAAGTAGAGAAGGAGCAGGCATTGACCGTCCACTATAGGAGGGCAGAGCTAACATTTCTTTAGAATTGCTCCATGGAACCCTTCTGAATTCCCGGTGGGGGGAAGACATGGCAACTTTTCTTGACTGAATTCACATATTTTGAGCTTTATGATCTAATCATGATGAAGACGGTTTAGATTTGAACTAATTCCTTCTGCTCAATTATGTCACATATGTGGGTCATTACATCCAAGAAATGATGACTCAGAAGGCTAACAAGTCACAGAAAGATTGTCAATGATATATTGGAGCCTAAAGGTAACGAATGGCCTGACTGGCATAAGGGTGCATTTAATGGTGTTTTGAGCCCTTACTGTTTTCAAGGAAAATGCGTTTGTCTAAAACACCTCATTTAATCCTCACGAGAACCTTACTGGCTTCATTTTACAGAGGAGTAAATCAAGGCTTCAAGATATTTAATAACTTTCTCAAAGTCTCTGAATAAATGAGTAACAAATCCAGCCCAATAGCCTTGCTCTTAATGAGTTTTTCAATATTTGGCTGGGCTATCTGTAGTCTGGAATGTGACTTTGCTGTCAGATCATATTTTAATCTAGAAGCAAAGTTATATTCCCCAGAGATCCAGATGGTTATAAATGCATATTTTTAAATAAATCCAAACTCAGGAAGCAAGCTTCCCGTTGCATAGTTTGGTGTCAAGCACAGAAAGGATAGTGTGTTTTTTATTTTTCAGGTATTTAGCTAACAATAATGAGTACCAGGAGGAATGCTGATGGGTGAACTTGCTTAAGATAAAGGAGCAGGGGGGCTTCCCTGGTGGCGCAGTGGTGGAGAGTCCGCCTGCCGATGCAGGGGACGGGGGTTCGTGCCCCGGTCCGGGAAGAGCCCACATGCCGTGGAGCGGCTGGGCCCGTGAGCCGTGGCTGCTGAGCCTGCGCGTCCGGAGCCCGTGCTCCGTGACGGGAGAGGCCACGGCAGTGAGGGGCCTGCGTACCGCCAAAAAAAAAAAAAGATAAAGGAGCAGGAGTACAGGCTTTGGTGGGAAGATATATTCATGTCAACAGTTTTCAGTCCACTCACTGCAGTCGTGCTGGCAGTAGTCTTTTTGTATCTGTGCCCAGGATGTGGCTTTTGAGCTGAACCTAGTTTTAGGTTCTTGCATTTACAGGAAGGGTGGTCTATTTGAACTACAGCATGTCTCAGAAGGAATGTAGTGCAAAGATACAGTCTCGGTGTTCCAAGGGAAGAAAGTCCAGGAGACTTTGTCTTCATGTCTCAGTTTTTTCAGCTGCTATAAAAAAATACTATGGACAAGTGGAAAGAGGCTTTTTAAACTCAACGATGTGGCTCACAGGGTCTTGGTGCACCGGCCAGGTGTCAGACCTGAGTCTCTGAGGTGGGGAGGTGGGAGAGCCAAGTTCAGGACATTGGTCCACCAGAGACCTTCTGGCTCCACATAATATCAAACGGCAAAAGCTCTCCCAGAGATCACCATCTCAATGCTAAGACCCAGCTCCACTCAACGACCAGCAAGCTACAGTGCTGGACACCCTATGCCAAACAACTAGCAAGACAGGAACACAACACCACCCATTAGCAGAGAGACTGCCTAAAATCATAAGGTCACAGACACCCCAAACACACCACTGGGCGCAGTCCTGCCCACCAGAAAGACAAGATCCAGCCTCTTCCACCAGAACACACGCACCACTCCCCTCCACCAGGAAGCCTACAGAACCCACTGAACCAACCTTACCCACTGGGGGCAGACACCAAAAACAACTGGAACTACGAACCTGCAGCCTGCATAAAGGAGAACCCAAACACAGTAAGTTAAGCGAAATGAGAAGACAGAGATGAAGGAGCAAGGTAAAAACCCACCAGACCAAACAAATGAAGAGGAAATAGGCAGTCTACCTGAAAAACAATTCAGAGTAATGATAGCAAAGATGATCCAAAATCTTGGAAATAGAATGGAGAAAATACAAGAAACGTTTAAGGACGCAGAAGAACTAAAGAGAAAAAAAACAATGATGAACAACACAATAAATGAAATTAAAAATTCTCTAGAAGGAATCAATAGCAGAATAACTGAGGCAGAGGAACAGATAAGTGACCTGGAAGATAAAATAGTGGAAATAACTACTGCAGAGCAGAGTAAAGAAGGAAGAATGAAAAGAATTGAGGACAGTCTTAGAGACCTCTGGGACAACATTAACTGCACCAACATTCAAATTATAGGTGTCCCAGAAGAAGAAGAGAAAAAGAAAGGGACTGAGAAAATATTTCAGGAGATTATAGTTGAAAACTTCCCAAATATGGGAAAGGAAATAGTCAATCAAGTCCAGGAAGTGCAGAGAGTCCCATACAGTATAAATCCAAGGAGAAACATGCCAAGACACATATTAATCAAACTGTCAAAAATTAAATACAAAGAAAAAATATTAAAAGCAGCAAGGAAAAAGCAACAAATAACATACAAGGGAATCCCCATAAGGTTAACAGCAGATCTTTCAGCAGAAACTCTGCAAGCCAGAAGGGAGTGGCAGGACATATTTAAAGTGATGAAAGGGAAAAATCTACAACCAAGTTTACTCTACCCAACAAGGATCTCATTTAGATTTGACTGAGAAATTAAAACCTTTACAGACAAGCAAAAGCTAAGAGAATTCAGCACCACCAAACCAGCTTTACAGCAAATGCTAAAAGAACTTCTCTAGGCAGGAGACACAAGAGAAGGAAAAGACCTACAATAACAAACCCAAAACAATTAAGAAAATGGTAATAGGACCATACATATTGATAATTACCTTAAACGTGAATGGATTAAGTGCTCAAACCAAAAGACACAGGCTTGCTGAATGAATACAAAAACAAGACCCATATATATGCTGTCTACAAGAGACCCACTTCAGACCTAGGGACACGTACAGAGTGAAAGTGACGGGATGGAAAAAGGTATGCCATGCAAATGGAAATCAAAAGAAAGTTGGAGGGCTTCCCTGGTGGTGCAGTGGTTGAGAGTCTGCCTGCTGATGCAGGGGACACAGGTTCGTGCCTCGGTCCGGGAAGATTCCGCATGCTGTGGAACGGCTAGGCCTCTGAGCCATGGCTGCTGAGCCTGTAGGTCCAGAGGCTGTGCTCCGCAATGGGAGAGGCCACAGCAGTGAGAGGCCCACATACCGCAAAAAAAAAAAAAAAGAAAGGAAGTTGGAGTAGCAATTCTCATATCAGACAAAATAGACTTTAAAATGAAGACTATTACAAGAGACAAAGAAGGACACTACATAATGATCAAGGGATCAATCCAAGAAGAAGATATAACAATTGTAAATATTTATGCACCCAACATAGGAGCACCTCAGTACATAAGGCAAATGCTAACAGCCATAAAAGGGGAAATCAACAGTAACACAATAATAGTAGGGGACATTAACACCCCACTTTCACCAATGGACAGATCATCCAAAATAAAAATAAATAAGGAAACACAAGCTTTAAATGATACATTAAACAAGATGGACTTAATTGATATTTAAAGGACATTCCATCCAAAAACAACAGAATACACTTTCTTCTCAAGTGCTCATGGAACATTCTCCAGGATATATCATATCTTGGGTCACAAATCAAGCCTTGGTAAATTTAAGAAAATTGAAATCATATCAAGTATCTTTTCCGACCACTACGCTATGAGACTAGTTATCAGTTACAGGAAAAAGTCTGTAAAAAACACAAACACATGGAGGCTAAACAATACACTACTAAATAACCAAGAGATCACTGAAGAAATCAAAGAGGAAATCAAGAAATTCCTAGAAACAAGTGACAATAAAACACAATGACCTGAAACCTATGGAATGCAGCAAAAGCAGTTCTAAGAGGGAAGATTATAGCAATAAAATCCTACATCAAGAAACAAGAAACATCTCAAATAAACAACCTAACCTTACACCTAAAGCAATTAGAGAAAGAAGAACAAAAAAACCCCAAAGTTAGCACAGGGAAATAAATCATAAAGATCAGATCAGAAATAAATTAAAAAGAAATGAAGGAAACGATAGCAAAGATCAATAAAGCTAAAAGCTGTTTCTTTGAGAAGATAAACAAAATTAATAAACCATTAGCCAGACTCATCAAGAAAAAAGAGAAGACTCCAATCAATAGAATTAGAAATGAAAATGGAGAAGCAACAGCTGACACTGCAGAAATACAAAGGATCATGAGAGATTACTACAAGTAATATATGCCAATAAAATGGACAACCTGGAAAAATGGACAAATTCTTAGAAAAGCACAACCTTCCGAGACTGAACCAGGAGGTAAGAAAAAATATAAACAGACCAATTACAAGCACTGAAATTGAAAATGTGATTAAAAATCTTCCAACAAACAAAAGTCCAGGACCAGATGGCTTCACAGGTGAATTCTATCAAACATTTAGGGAAGAGCTAACACTTATCCTTCTCAAACTCCTCCGAAGTATAGCAGAGGGAGGAACACTCCCAAACTCATCCTACGAGGCCACCATCACCCTGATACCAAAACCAGACAAAGATGTCACAAAAAAATAAAACTACAGGCCAATATCACTGATGAACATAGGTGCAAAAAATCTCAACAAAATACTAGCAAACAGAATCCAATAACACATTAAAAGGATCATACACCATGATCAAGTGGGGTTTATCCCAGGGTTGCAGGGATTCTTCAAGATATGCAGATCAGTCAATGTGATACACCATATTAACAAATTGAAGGAGAAAAACCATGTGATCATCTCAATACATGAAGAAAAACTTCTGACAAAATTCAACACTGATTTATGATAAAAACCTTCCAGAAAGTAAGCATAGAGAGAACTTTCCTCAACATAATAAAGGCCATATATGACAAACCCACAGCCAACATGGTCCTCAATGGTGAAAAACTGAAACCATTTCCACTAAGATCAGGAACAAGACAAGGTTGCCCACTCTCACCACTCTTATTCAAAATAGTTTTGGAAGTTTTAGCCACAGCAATCAGAGAAGAAAAAGAAATAAAAGGAATCCAAATCGGAAAAGAAGAAGTAAAACTGTCACTGTTTGCAGATGACATGATACTATACATAGAGAATCCTAAGGATGCTACCAGAAAACTGCTAGAGCTAATCAATGAATTTGTTAAAGTAGCAGGATACAGAATTAATGCACAGAAATCTCTGGCATTCCTATACACTAATGATGATAAATCTGAAAGAGAAATTAAGGAAACACTCCCGTTTACCATTGCAACAAAAAGAATAAAATACCTAGGAATAAACACAAATGCATAAAAAACCTAGGAATAAACACAAAATGCCTGTATGCAGAAAACTATAAGACACTGATGAAAGAAACTAAAGATGTTACAAACAGAGAGATATACCATGTTCTTGGATTGGAAGAATCAACATTTTGAAAATGACTATACTACCCAAAGCAATCTACAGATTCAATGCAATTCCTATCAAACTACCAGTGGCATTTTTCAGAGAACTAGAGCAAAACATTTCACATTTTGTATGGAAACACAAAAGACCCCAAATAGTCAAAGCAATCTTGAGAAAGAAAAACAGAGCTGGAGGAATCAGGCTCCCTGACTTCAGATTATACTACAAAGCTACAGTAATCAAGACAGTACGGTACTGGTACAAAAACAGAAATGTAGATCAATGGAACAGTATAGAAAGCCCAGAGATAAACCCATGCACATATGGTCACCTTATTTCTGATAAAGGCAGCAAGAACATACAATGGAGAAAAGACAGCCTCTTCAATAAGTGGTGCTGGGAAAACTGGACAGCTACATGTAAAAGAATGAAATTAGAACACTCCCTTACACCATACACAAAAATAAACTCAAAATGAATTAAAGACCTAAATGTAAGGCCAGACACTATAAAACTCTTAGAGGAAAACACAGGCAGAATGCTCTATGACATCAATCACAGCAAGATTCTTTTTGATCCACCTCCTAGAGAAATGGAAGTAAAAACAAAAATAAACGAATGGGACCTAATGAAACTTAAAAGCTTTTGCACAGCAAAGGAAACCATAAACAAGACGAAAAGACAACCCTCAGAATGGGAGAAAATATTTGCCAATGAAGCAACTGACAAAGGATTAATCTCCAAAATTTACAAGCAGCTCATGCAGCTCAATATCAAAAAACAAACAACCCAATGCAAAAATGGGCAGAAGACCTAAATAGACATTTCTGCAAAGAAGATATACAGACTGCCAACAAACACATGAAAGAATGCTCAACATCACCAATGATTAGAGAAATGCAAATCAAAACTACAATGAGGTATCACCTCACACCAGTCAGAATAGCCATCATCAAAAAATCTACCAACTATAAATGCTGGAGAGGGTGTGGAGAAAAGGGAACCCTCTTGCACTGTGGGTGGGAATGTAAATTGATGCAGCCACTATGGAGAACAGTATGGAGGTTCCTTAACTACCATACAACCCAGCAATCCCACTACTGGGCATATACCCTGAGAAAACCATAATTCAAAAAGAGTCATGTACCACAATGTTCACTGCAGCTCTATTTACAGTAGCCAGGACATGGAAGCAACCTAAGTGTCCATCCACAGATGAATGGATAAAGAAGATGTGGCACATATATACAATGGAATATTACTCAGCCATAAAAAGAAACAAAATTGAGTAATTTGTAGTGAGGTGGATGGGCCTTAGAGTCTGTCATACAGAGTGAAGTAAGTCAGAAAGAGAAAAGCAAATACTGTATGCTAACACATGTATATGGAATCTAAAAAAAAAGGTTCTGAAGAACCTAGGGGCAGGACAGGAATAAGGACGCAGACATAAAGAATGGACTTGAGGACACGGGGAGGGGAAAGGGCAAGCTGGGATGAAGTGAGAGAGTGGCATGGACATATATACACTACCATATGTAAAATAGCTAGTGGGAAGCAGCCACATAGCACAGGGAAATCAGCTCGGTGCTTTGTGACCACCTAGAGGGGTGGGATAGGCAGGGTGGGAGGGAGACGCAAGAGGGAGGAGATACGGAACATATGTATATGTATATGTATAGCTGAGTCACTTTGTTATAAAGCAGAAACTAACACACCATTGTAAAGCAATCATACTCCAATAAAGATGTTTAAAAAGAAAAAAAGCTTTTGAGTGAACACTTTGGGAATAATTTTTTAAAAAATACTACGTACTGGTTGGCTTAAACAACAAACATTTATTTCTCACTGTTCGGAGGCTGGGAAATCCAAGATCAAGGTGCCTGTAGATTCAGTGTCTGGTGAGGACCCGCTTCCTGGTTCATAGACGGCCGTCTTCTCACATAGTGGAAGGGGCAAGGGAGTTCTCTGGGGTCTCTCTTTTATAAGAGACTGATCCCTAATCACCTCCCAAAGGCCCCCCCTCCAAATACCATCACATCGGGGATTAGATTTCAGCATATGAATTCTGGGGGGTCATGTAACTTCAGGCCAGCACCCCACGAGGGAGGTAACCATCCTGGAGACTACCCTTTGCTCCATATGTTAGATCTTTTCACTCCATGCGGTGGGGTGAGAATATGCATGACACCCAGCCCTTTTGAGTCCTGGGAGTTATTCCCACTGCTTCCAGAGGTTCTTTCCCAGCCTGGTTCGTTTTCTTACACACGTGAACAGAGCAGTGTTCAGCCAGAGACACAAGAACAGCCCTCTGCTGATCTCTGGCTCGCTCTCTCTTTGTTTTCTCCTCTCCAGGAAACTTCCATGCAAATCCTAGCCTCCAGCCCTCCAGCCCAGACTCCACACTCGGCCTACTCAATTCCACGAGGCCACCAGACTTGTCTTTGCTCCCCTCCATAGACTTATAACCAGTGAACCTCTCCAGGCAGTGAGGTGGGGTATTCCTAGGGTTCACTTCATTTGTTTCCCTTCTTGTGGGAATCACCGTCCTGTGCTGTCTCTTGTCCAGTTTCTGAAAACTCTGGGTTCATGCATTTTATCTGCCTTCCTCAGCTGGATCAGAGCTCTGATCTCTCTTTTTCCCTCATGGCTGGAAGTAGGAGTCTCCCTCCTCTTATTTTTAAAACTTGATTCAGAGTTGCCTTTTCCAGAAAGATTTCCCCAGAGATTCATGTTGATTCTCTGACTTCTGGGTGATTACCTATGAGATCCCCACCCCTGAGTCCAGTTGCCAATTGAAATAATCTTCTTTATTTCTAGATGCACAAACTCACCTCCAAGTCACAACCAGTCTGTAAGACAAGTGTGATCATTGTGCTTTTTATGGTCAGTTAACTAAGACCCAGAGGGCTTAAATTATTTGCCCATGGTAACAGAGCAGTGGTAAAGACAGAACTCAGACCCACATCCTTTGACTTTTCATGCCCCATATTGAAATAAATTCCATAAAGAATAAAGGGTTAGGGCTTCTCTGGTGGCGCAGTGGTTGAGAGTCCGCCTGCCGATGCAGGGGACACGGGTTCGTCCCCCGGTCTGGGAAGATCCCACATGCCACGGAGCGGCTGGGCCCGTGAGCCATGGCCGCTGAGCCTGCGCGTCCGGAGCCTGTGCTCCGCAACAGGAGAGGCCACAACAGTGAGAGGCCTGCGTACCAAAAAAGAAAAAAAAAGAATAAAGGGTTAGATGGAAAAAATGAGAAAATAAAAAACTAGAAGAAAATATACATGGCTATTTATTTTACCTCTAGAGGTAAACAAAGGTAATGAGTAAAAGACAGACTGTTTGGTTGTAGGACTGTACCAGAGCCAAAGCAGACTTGCGGACTTAGGCATTTACTTTGCTCCTCATTTTACCTCATTAATACTGTTATTATACTGCGATAAATATATATTTATATAAACTTTCCCTCCCTCTCCCATCATGAATGTTTTCTTTAAGATAGAATTTTCAGAACCAGAATTTAGGAATAATGTTTATGTGTAACCTTAATATTCTTTACAGATATTTCTGAAAAGTTGGAACCAATCAATATCCTCGCCAGTGTATATGAGGATGCAGATGGCATTAAATGTTTACTAACATTTGGATCATCATTTTTGTCTCTGCTGATTTTGCCAATTTGCAAAATAAATGGCCTCCTACTTTGTGGTACATTTTTTTCCCCCATTTCTGGCATGGCTGTACATTGTTTTAAAATCATATTAGGGATTTATTTATATTTTTTGTTTTATGGGAGAATCTAAGTGTTTTAAAAAAGTTTTTTTTTTAATCTGATCTGTAGAAGATAATTACATAGCAAGGACATTGTCATATTTGTTGTAAAAATATTAAGAATAGGGATTCCCTGGTGGTGCAGTGGTTGGGGGGGTCCGCCTGCCGATGCAGGGGACACAGGTTCGTGCCCCGGTCTGGGAAGATCCCACATGCTGCGGAGCGGCTGGGCCCATGAGCCATGGCTGCTGGGCCTGCGCGTCCAGAGCCTGTGCTCCGCAACGGGAGAGGCCACACGGCGGTGGGAGGCCCGCGTACCGCAAAAAAAAAAAAAAAAAAAAAAAAAAAATTAAGAATAAATTTGTTTAACTAAAACTTTCATGTAAGAAATGGAGATTGCCTTAGAGAAGCCTTGATATTGAAATAGCAGGTTAGAAGAAACAAAGTCTATACCTGCCTGAAATAAACATCTCTGCTGTCCGTTTACTCTCTCTGCCTGATTTTCCAGATTTTATCTTGTATGTCTCTGGCTTTCTCCCCACCCCATCCATACCCTCCATCTTTGAGCTGCAACTCCTCCTGTAAGTGGGATTTGAAGTATAAACACATGGTAATCGCCTTTGATCCCATCTTCATCTCTCTCTCCTCCCCCTCTAGACTCTTCTTACGCAGTAAGTCACGGGACGGGCCTGTGAACCATCTGCCATTAGAGAGAGAGGAGCTGAAAAAAAATCCTGTGTAGATTAGAGGCTGTCTCCTTCTGTCTCTTAAACAAGCACAACTTGGATTCGAACTGCAATATGAACAAGAGAGGTAAGCTCAGTGTCCGGGCCATTTAATGTACATACAATTAGCATTGCGTGGTTGAAGAATTCCTCCAAGGGACCAGGACGAGCATCTGTCCATGAATATCTCAGTGGAATCTTTTATATGGAATCTCCAGAGAGGAAGAGCAGATCATACCATTAAGCAAGTCAGAAAGGTAAAGACAGTGACATAAAATATTTGTAGAAAATCTGTTTTACATGGCCATATCCTTGCCAGGTGAAAAAGCCACCCACTCATTCATTCATTTATTCATTCAGCATGCACACACAGCATGTCCAGTGCAGGCAGTGGCAGGTATGTGCAGGAGTGGATCCAAGTCATGGTTCCTATGAAAGCTCACAGTTTAACGGAGGAGACCAGACAAGTAAATAAATAATGGTCCACTATAACTGTAATGATGACCTTTGCAAGTGACATAGCTTGACTAGAATCCTAGCCTGGGAAACTCACTAACTGTGTAACCTTGGGCTTAAATTTTCTGAGGCTTTAATCCATCATTTGTAATATATGGATAACAATATCACTAAGCTGTTTCTATCAGGGTTAAAAACATAATAACAACTTCAGGGACTATATTCAAGAGGCATTTAATAGGTGATTAAAAACAAAGGTATGTCCAAAGTAAAACGATAATTCAGAAAAGCTGCTCAACAAGAAAAGTCATCCCAAAGATATTTGAACTGGAATTTGAGGGAAATGTAGGAGTTTGCTAAGTAGATAAGGCAGAGAGGCAGTTGCAGACAGAGAGATGAGCACACATAATATCTGAGCAGCATGAAATCACAACCATTTTAGGTCAATATTTGAAAGAAGGCACGTGGTAAAGGTGGGATGTCAGCAGGGGAGTGTGGCAGATTAGTTGTCATGAGGTTTCACATAGGGTCTTGGTCCATGAAATAGCCCTTTAGGCTGAGCAAGCCTAGGAACTGGCTTTTTATCAGTGTACTGTGATAGGTTTAGATCTTCAGAGAGACTCACATTAGTCCAACTTCTGATAGACTGATATATAACCAGAAAGCCTGTGTATCTTTCCATTGAGAAATCTAACTAATAGTAAGGATTGGGTGCTTACATCAGCACACAGAGCACAGAAGGTAGCTTCTCAGCTAAGACAGCCTGAGGCACACTTCTCCCTAATAAGCAGTCCACGGGGCACTAGTGTTCTCTCTCTCCTGGATAAGGACGTCACCAAGGCCAAAAGATGCCTCCCTGAATCTTTGCCATGCTGACAAATGACTGCCCCTTATGGTTGAAAATAGAATCCAAATTTCTTGAGATTGTCAACCCATTCATTTAGATCATGGTTATGTCTTGCTTCCATCTGGAAGACAGTACCTTGCAGATGACCCTGTGTGTCTTTGCTCTAAGCCTTCAGCTAGCTTGTTCATCACTGTATCTACACTTCCTGGAAGAGCATCCGTCTGCATTAGCACTCAGCAAATATTGCTTAACAAATGAACAAGTTATTGGGTTCACTTTATTCCAATTTTATACCTAAACTTTCAGAATGCTATCTTTCGGTCACTCTTGGCCTCTTTCCTCCATGTACCTCCTACAACCTGGTGGACCTAGAATTTAGAGAATATGGCAGGGGGAGCTGATGGAAGACTTCAGGGGAGAAGGTTAGGGTCTACAGAGTCTTGTATTTCAAGCCAAGGAATGATAATCAGAGGCCTAAGTTTATTGTACCTTCCTCTTCTTCACAGAAACAACTACCTTTTATCCTGTGTTCAGTAATTCTAGCTTCTCTAACAGATAAGCCCTGAATTGCAGAGTTTTAACACTATTAAGTTGGATTTTCACTCACTCCTGGTCCAGGGTGGGTGTTTGGTGGGTGTCTTCTATGCAGTGATTCAGGGATCCAAGCTCTTTCTATCTATGCTCTGCCAGCCTTGACAGCAGTAGTTGTTTACATATAGTTCCCCGTCCAGCGGCATCAACATCATGGGGAACATGTAAGAAATGCTAATTCCTGGGTCCTGAATCAGAAACTCTGGGGATGGGGCCGAGCCATGTGTGTGTTAACAAGTCCTCCAGGTGAACTTTATAGACATTGACGATTTAGAGCCATATTGCTAAAGGAGGGCGGTGCAATTTTGGTAACTTGAATTGCAATTTGTTCCAAAGAGATAATGTTGCTATGAGAAATTAGACACAGTAGGAATGGTAATTGTATCACTATTCAATACATTTTTTTTGAGTTCTAATTGTGTGCCACGCCCCGTGGTAGGCACTGTAGATGCACTGATGATCAAGATGGTGACCTATTACTACTCTACTTCAGATACTTTGGATCAAGTATGCTTCTATTGGCTTATCTATTGGCTTATTAGATTGGTACCCAATTAATAGATGGTCAGGCAATTAATAGATGTTTATCAAAAGAAAATGAATGATGAGTGAATCATTTTGTCCTCTTGGGATCCTGATTTCTAACCCTGGAAAAGAAGGAATTGGACTTCCAAATTAATCCCTTGGGCCCCTTCCAGATGTACTTTAGTAAAATACAGCTCTAATATTTGGAGGGAAACCTCCCTGGTGGGTAGCCTTCTTGGCTCTTTCTGCTGCCTATGGTCACAGAAAATGTTTAAAAGAATATTCTGGAGCAAAGCCCCAATCCACAAATAGAGAGGGGATTTCTTAGGTTAGGGTAATAATGATAACGATTATGGCAATAATAACCAAAGTTAACAATTAGTGGTCACTGCCTAAGAGGCAGGCATTTTACACGCGTTATTTTACAGAATCCTCACAACCTTTGAGGTAGTTACTATCATTTATCCATAGTAGAGATAAAGATACCAAGATTGAGAAGTTCAACAAATTGACCAAAGTCACACTTTTAGTAAGTGGGAAGATGGGGATTCCAGCTCAGGCTTTGTGTGTCTCTAAAGCTTAAACTGTGAAACCAACTTTAAGCTTATGACAATAGAAGTAAACCCTTAGGCTGTGGCTGGGAAGGAACTGGATTAGAGGGGAAAGAAAGTACTTAGAGCTTCTGTAGCATACTGATAGCAGATGCACGGGGGAGTGAGAGAGAGGCCCTTTGCGAAAGATTCGCAAGAAGGAAAGAGCTTCTACAATCAGACAGAGCAAGTCCCGGGCATTTACATGCCTGGGTCCTGGCAGAGGTCCCACCTACAGACTGCAAGCCTTTGGACAAATCAATTAACCCTCATGAGCTTTACAAGCATGTGGCCTATAAAAGGATGGTGATACCTTTAATGACTGTCTTGCATGGCCATTATGAGGGTCTGGTGAAAAAGAAACAGCACATATAAAAATGGTACCCATGGAAGTCGTTCTTAGAAAGTAGAGCTTTGTTATAGACCTTAACACAAAGCCATGGACATTGTCAGGGTGGATTGGAAAAGGAGATCCCCGAGTTGGGCTTGAAAATTTGTACAAATTCCACAGACAGATGAGAAAAGGACAATCGCTGCAGAGAGAGACTAACTTGTGCAGAACCGTGGAGGCATATAGCAACACGGTGCGTCTGGCAAATAGTAATTGACTTGCTTGAGTGGGAGTGTGAGATGTGGCTTGGGGATGAGCAGAAGACAAGCAGAGAGAGAGACAAGGCCTAAGGATGCTTCTGATATTTTCCTGAAGAATGAAACATCAGCGTACTTATATGGAAATGAAAACAAAAATATTGCTGAAGCATGTGAGAAAGTGTTTTGTGCAAATCCTCTGCGAGCTCCAGGGCACCCGTCCAAACATTAGTTATTGCTTTTGCTACCCGTGTTGTCAAGTTACAGCAAGCCGGGCCTTGCCATCCTTAAAAGACTGCGTGTGCATCATTTCAAATGGTCACAGGAGATGCTAAAAGGAAAAGAAAAAAAAGCATCTAAGGGGAGGAGGGAAACCGCCTCAATCCAAACTGGGGATGATTTATTGCCATGAGTAATCGATAGTAGTAGGTCCACATCAATTTTATATCTAATTTAAAAATTCGAGGTCTCAATGTGCTCATTAAAGAATATAATGGATTTACATATTTTAATTATGTTTTATGGATTGTGAACATAATGTAATTAAGAGACTTTTCAGGAGGCATGATGAATGAACAGGGTGGCCCAGCATATGGCAGGAGACACCACACCGAGTGAAGTCGGGTGAGAGGAGCCCAGCCCATGGCTAAAGGCCCAGGTCAGAGCATCGGGACGACATTCACGGTGATGGGAGCCTAACGACGCTGCCTCTCCAGCCTCTCTCACGTCTGCCCTTCCTCACCTTCTCCTGCACTGCTGCCTGAGTTTACAAATCCATTAGCTCTTTTATTTTTCAATATGGTTAAAAAAAAAAAAACCCACATAACATAGAACCCACCATCTCAACCATTTTAAAATTTACAGTTGGTAGTGTTAAGTATATTCACATTGTTGCACCACAGATCTGAATTTTTTTCATCTTGCAAAACTGAAACCCTATACCCATTAAACAACAAACCCTCATTCACCCAGCCCCCCAGCCCCTGGCACCCACCCTGTGACTTTCTGTGTGTATGAACTGACCACTCTAGGTGACTCACCTAAGTGAAATTATTCAGTATTTGTCTTTTTCTGGTGTGACTGGTTTATTTCACTCAGCATCATGTCCTCAAGCTTCACCCATGTTGTAGCATGTGACAGGATTTCCTTTTAAGGCTGAATGATATTCATTGTATGTATATGCCACATTTTCTTTATCCATTCATCCTTTTTTTTTTTTGGCCACACCCCACGGAGGCCTGCAGGATCTTAGTTCCCCGAACAGAGATCAGACCCGTGCCCCCTGCATTGGAAGAGTGGAGTCTTAACCACTGGACCCCCAGGGAAGTCGCTATCCATTCATCCTTTGATGGACGTTTGATAGCCCTGTTTTCTCTGCGCGGTTATTATGACTGTCAGTCTGCACCCAGCCTCAGTCTCAGGATTCTTTAGACTCACATCAGCCCACAGTGGGCCTTTTCTTGGATAACCAGGCCACTCCCCTGTTTAAAATCTGTTGATCCCTGGACGGTTGTCACTCCTTAGTGTGACTTATGCTGCTCTCACCATCTGGCCCCTTTGCCTGGCAGTTCTGGCCCCCATTCAGCCATGCAGTCCACCTGTCCAGGCCACCTCTACCCAACGTTCACCATTTTCAACCACATTTGCACTTTCACACATCCAGTGTCTGTGCCTGGAATGTCCGAGTCCACTACTTGTGAGGCCCTTCTGGATCCACCATCCTCTAGGCCATCTCCTAATCAAACAAAGAAGAGTCTAGGACGGGTTGGTCAACCACGGCCAGTGAGCTAGTCTGGCCCTCTGCCTGTTTTTATAAAGTTTTATTGGGACACAACCATGCCTATTGTTTATGTATTGTCTGTGGCCGCTTTGCCACTACAATTCAAAGCTCTTTAAAGAAAACATTTGCCGACCCCTGCTCCAGGCCATCTCTTACATTCAAATCCATCTTTGCTACTTCCTAGCTATGATTTTGGGTAAGTCAGCATTTCTGAAAGTGGATAATGATGATGATAATTTATAGCTTTGATTATTATTATTATTGTTACCACTTTCCAGCTTTATTGTGAAGACTGAGCTACTACCTGTAAAGCCCTTGACACACAGTTGCCAGGATGGCTGTTAAGGCAACAAGGTCGTCTGCTTTAGCTTATAAAACAGACACAGCACGATCCCAAGCAGTGGCTACAGCCCAGACTTCTCTTGCCTCGAAGGCAGCGAGGCATGTAAAAAATTAGGGTCCAGATTCTCCATCACACCTATTTTTTTTTTTTTTTTTTTTTTTTTTTTTTGCTGTATGCGGGCCTCTCACTGTTGTGGCCTCTCCCGTTGCGGAGCACAGGCTCCGGACGCGCAGGCTCAGTGGCCATGGCTCACGGGCCTAGCCGCTCCGTGGCATGTGGGATCTTCCCAGACCGGGGCACGAACCCGTGTCCCCTGCATCGGCAGGCGGACTCTCAACCACTGCGCCACCAGGGAAGCCCCATCACACCTATTTTTAATGTGAACTTGGAAACTCCGATTTTCTCATCTGCCAAATGATGAAACTAATACCCAGCCTTCAGGTTTATCGTGGGGATTCAAAGCAGCAAGGATTTGAATTGTGATTTATGGATGAAAAGCCTACTGCACACGGCAGCAGGAAGCAGATGCTCAGAAGAGCGCAGTTTCTTTCTTCTTCTTCCAGTCTGCCTTCTAATCGCTTGCTTTGTTCAATTATCTTTACAACACCCTTCTGCCTATGGAATGAATTGTGAACGGGCTCTTGGGCTGATGCTGCTGGGAGAACTCCCTCCACTTCTCCGTGTGCTCGTGTGTCTCACTGTTCCTTCTCTCGGGGAATCATCTAGAAACTGTCATTTATATTGACCTGCAATCTCACCCCTTTCCCTTCTTCCCAATTACTATTGGCCTCTAGGGGGAGCTCAAGACTTCATCATTCTTGCTGGCCTGGGTCAAAGGCAGAGTACAGAGCTGGAGTCAACTAACAGATACTCGGTAATTATTTGCTGAATGAAAGGAGAGATGCATGGGAGGATGGATATCAGAGACGAGGGTAAAGCTTGGCTTCTGAAGGCTTTCTCTCAGTTAAAATTTTACATTTTGGGGATTCTCTCTTCTTTGCTTCATGTTTGGCTCTGAGGGCCCTAATTTGAAAGTGTTCCTCAACTTGGATGGAAGCAAATCCACCCTTTATCCTTCCCCCCATCCCTCATTAGAAAGATAGGCACCAACGAAAGTGGGAACCAAAGGCAAAGAACAGCCTGGTAGGTGTGGGTGCTCAGGCCAGCTATTCCAGAACCAGTGCAGAAGCATTCCCAGCCTGGAAACATTTACCTTCATTTTCTTCATCTCAGATCATCCTCAGCATGGGAGGTCTTGAGATCCAGAATTGGAATCTTACAAGAAAGAGACCAAGTTAGCCACTGAGCCTCAGATCCTTGTTCAATTTGGGTGAAAACGCCATGTAACACAGAAACTGTCGCATCCAATTTATCTGATGGCTACCCTGGTATTTGGGAACATAAGTTCCAAGTAGAAATAAAGTGTTTATAGCCTGAAATTGCCTCTGCCTCCTGAGGATGACTTAAGTCATGGTTCATGGGTTGGTCAAGGACTTTGAGTTCCGATTCTTAGCTCCGTCATATTTTTTGTTCTGTCTCTCTATCTTGGAAGCAAACAAAAGGATTGGAGCAGAAGCAAGAAGAACTAGAATCCTGCAGCCTGCAGAACAAAATCCACATTCATAGAAATATAGACAAGATGAAAAGGGAGAGGGCTATGTACCAGATGAAGGAACAAGATAAAACCCCAGAAAAACAATTAAGTGAAGTGGAGATAGTCAACCTTCCAGAAAAAGAATTCAGAATAATGATAGTGAAGATGAGCCAGGACCTCGGAAAAAGAATGGAGGCAAAGACTGAGAAGATGCAAGAGATGTTTAACAAAGATCTGGAAGAATTAAAGAACAAATAACTAGAGATGAACAATACAATAACTGAAATGAAAAGTACACTAGAAGGAATCAATAGCAGAATAACTGAGGCAGAAGAATGGATAAGTGACCTAGAAGACAGAATGGTGGACTTCATTGCTGCAGAACAGACTAAAGAAAAAAGAGTGAAAAGAAATGAAGACAGCCTAAGAGACCTCTGGGACAACATTAAATGCAACAACATTCGCATTATAGGGGTCCCCAGAAGGTGAAGAGAGAGAGAAAGGACCCGAGAAAATATTTGAAGAGATTATAGTTGAAAACTTCCCTAACATGGGAAAGGAAATAGCCCCCCAAGTCCAGGAAGCGCAGAGAGTCCCATACAGGATAAACCCAAGGAGAAACACGCCGAGACACTTAGTAATCAAATTGGCAAAAATTAAAGACAAAGAAAAATTATTGAAAGCAGCAAGGGAAAAACGACAAATAACATACAAGGGAACTCCCAAAAGTTTAACAGCTGATTTCTCAGCAGAAACTCTACAAGCCAGAAGGGAGTGGCATGATATACTTAAAGTGATGAAAGGGAAGAACCTACAACCAAAATTACTCTACCCAGCAAGGATCTCATTCAGATTCAATGGAGAGATCAAAAGGTTTACAGACAAGCAAAAGCTAAGAGAATTCACCAGCACCAAACCAGCTCTACAACAAATGCTAAAGGAACTTCTCTAAGTGGGCAACACAAGAGAAGAAAAGAACCTACAAAAACAAACCCAAAACAATTAAGAAAATGGTAATAGAAACATACATATCGATAATTACCTTAAACGTGAATGGATTAAGTGCTCCAACCAAAAGACACAGGCTTGCTGAATGGATACAAAAACAAGACCCATATATATGCTGTCTACAAGAGACCCACTTCAGGCCTAGGGACACATACAGACTGAAAGTGAGGGGATGGAAAAAGATATTCCATGCAAATGGAAATCAAAAGAAAGCTGGAGTAGCAATACTCATATCACATAAAATAGACTTTAAAATAAAGAATGTTACAAGAGACAAGGAAGGACACTACATAATGATCAAGGGAGCAATCCAAGAAGAAGATATAACAATTATAAATATATATGCACCCAACATAGGAGCACTCAATACATAAGGCAACTGCTAACAGCTATAAAAGAGAAAATCGACAGTAACACAATAATAGTGGGGGACTTTAACTCCTCACTTACACCAATGGACAGATAGATCATCCAAACAGAAAATTAATAAGGGAAGACAAGTGTTAAATGACACAATAGACCAGATAGATTTAATTGATATTTATAGGACATTCCATCCTAAAACAGCAGATTACCCTTTCTTCTCAAGTGTGCATGGAACATTCTCCAGAATAGATCACATCTTGGATCACAAATCAAACCTCAGTAAATTTAAGAAAATTGAAATCATATCAAGCATCTTTTCTGACCACAACGCTATGAGATTAGAAATCAATTACAGGGGAAAAAACGTAAAAAGCACAAACACATGGAGGCTAAACAATATGTTACTAAATAACCAAGAGATCACTGAATAAATCAAAGAGGAACTCAAGAAATACCTAGAGACAAATGACAATGAAAACACGATGATCCAAAACCTGTGGGATGCAGCAAAAGCAGTTCTAAGAGGGAAGTTTATAGCTATACAAGCCTACCTCAAGAAACAAGAAAAATCTCAAATAAACAATCTAACGTTACACCTAAAGGAACTAGAGAAAGATGAACAAACAAAGAAAAACAAAATGAACAAGACGAACAAACAAAAAAAACAAAACCCAAAGTTAGCAGCAGGAAAGAAATCATAAAGATCAGAGCAGAAATAAATGAAATACAAACAAAGAAAACAGTAGCAAAGATCAATAAAACTAAAAGCTGGTTCTTTGAGAAGATAAACAAAATTGATAAACCACTAGCCAGACTCATCAAGAAAAAGAGGGAGAGGGCTCAAATCAATAAAATTAGAAATGAAAAAGGAGACGTTATAACGGACACCACAGAAATACAAAGCATCCTAAGAGACTACTACAAGCAACCCTATGCCAATAAAATGGACAACCTGGAAGAAATGGACAAATTCATAGAAAGGTATAAACTTCCAAGACTGAACCAGGAAGAAATAGAAGATATGAACAGACCAATCACAAGTAATGAAATAGAAACTGTGGTTAAAAATTTTCCAACAAACAAAAGTCCAGGACCAGATGACTTCACAGGTGAATTCTATCAAACATTTAGAGAAGAGCTAATACCCATCCTTCTCAAACTCTTCCAAAAAATTGCAGAGGAAGGAACATTCCCAAACTCATTCTGTGAGGCCACCATCACCCTGATACCAAAAGTAGACAACGATACTACAAAAAAAGAAAATTACAGAACAATATCACTGATGAATATAGATGCAAAAATCCTCAACAAAATACTAGCAAACAGAATCCAACAACACATTAAAAGGATCATACACCACGATCAAGTGGGATTTATCCCAGGGATGCAAGGATTCTTCAATATACGCAAATCAAT
This sequence comes from Grampus griseus, assembly GCF_964374135.1. Lineage (NCBI taxonomy): Eukaryota > Metazoa > Chordata > Mammalia > Artiodactyla > Delphinidae > Grampus > Grampus griseus. The sequence goes on from NC_139008.1 coordinate 10,813,723, forward strand.
CAATGTGATACAGCATATTAACAAATTGAAGAATAAAAACCATATAATCATCTCAATTGATGCAGAAAAAGCTTTTGACAAAATTCAACACCCATTTATGATAAAAACTCTCCAGAAAATGGGAATAAAAGGAACCTACTTCAACATAATAAAGGCCATATACGACAAACCCACAGCAAACATCATTCTCAATGGTGAAAAACTGAAAGCATTTCCTCTAAGATCAGGAACAAGACAAGGATGCCCACTCTCACCACTATTATTCAACATAGTTTTGGAAGTCCTAGCGATGGCAATCAGAGAAGAAAAAGAAATAAAAGGAATACAAACTGGAAAAGAAGAAATAAAGCTGTCACTGTTTGCAGATGACATGATACTATACATAGACAATCCTAAAGATGCTACCAGAAAACTACTAGAGCTAATCAATGAATTTGGTAAAGTAGCAGGATACAAAATTAATGCATAGAAATCTCTTGCATTCCTATACACTAATGATGATAAATCTGAAAGAGAAATTAAGGAAACACTCCCATTTACCATTGCAACAAAGAGAATAAAATACCTAGGAATAAACCTACCTAGGGAGACAAAACACCTGTATGCAGAAAACTATGACACTGATGAAAGAAATTAAAGATGATACCAACAGATGGAGAGATATACCATGTTCTTGGATTGGAAGAATAGATATTGTGAAAATGACTATACTACCCAAAGCAATCTACAGATTCAATGCAATTCCTATCAAATTACCAATGGCATTTTTTACAGAACTAGAACAAAAAATCTTAAAATTTGTATGGAGACACAAAACACTCCAAATAGCCAAAGCAGTCTTGAGGGAAAAAACGGAGCTGGAGGAATCAGACTCCCTGACTTCAGACTATACTACAAAGCTACAGTAATCAAGACATTTGGTACTGGCACAAAAACAGAAATATAGATCAGTGGAACAAGATAGAAAGCCCAGAGATAAACCCACACACCTATGGTCAACTAATCTATGACAAAGGAGCCAAGGATATACAATGGAGAAAAGACAGTCTCTTCTATAAGTGGTGCTGGGAAAACTGGACAGCTACATGTAAAAGAATGAAATTAGAACACTTTCTAACACCACACACAAAAATAAACTCAAAATGGATTCGAGACCTAAATGTAAGACCGGACACTGTAAAACTCTTAGAGGAAAACATAGGAAGAACACTCTTTGACATAAGTCATAGCAAGATCTTTTTTATCCACCTCCTAGAGTAATGGAAATAAAAACAAAAATAAACAAATGGGACCTAATGAAACTTCAAAGCTTTTGCACAGCAAAGGAAACCATAAACAAAACGAAAAGACAACCCTCAGAATGGGAGAAAATATTTGCAAACGATTCATCGGACAAAGGATTAATCTCCAAAATATATAAACAGCTCATGCAGCTCAATATTAAAAAAACAAACAACCCAATGCAAAAATGGGCAGAAGACCTAAATAGACATTTCTCCAAAGAAGACATACAGATGGCCGAGAAGCACATGAAAAGCTGCTCAACATCACTAATTATTAGAGAAATGCAAATCAAAACTACAATGAGGTATCACCTCACACCAGTTAGAATGGGCATCATCAGAAAATCTACAAACAACAAATACTGGAGAGGGTGTGGAGAAAAGGGAACCCTCTTGGGAATGTAAATTGATACAGCTACTGTGGAGAACAGTATGGACGTTCCTTAAAAAACTAAAAATAGAACTACCATATGACCCAGCAATCCCACTACTGGGCATATACCCAGAAAAAAACATAATTCAGAAAGACACATGCACCCCAATGTTCATTGCAGCACTATTTACAATACCCAGGTCATGGAAGCAACCTAAATGCCCATCGACAGACGAATGGATAAAGAAGTTGTGGTACATATATACAATGGAATATTACTCAGCCATAAAAAGGAACGAAATTGGGTCATTTGTAGAGACGTGGATGCATTTAGAGACCGTCATACAGAGTGAAGTAAGTCAGAAAGAGAAAAACAAATATCGTATATTAATGCATATATGTGGATCCTAGAAAATCGTACAGATGAACCAGTTTGCAGGGCAGAAATTGAGACACAGAAGCAGAGAAAAAACGTATGGACACCAAGGGGGGAAAGCAGTGGGGGGTGGGGGTGGTCGTGTGATGAATTGGGCGATTGGGATTGACGTGTATACACTGATGTGTATAAAATTGATGACTAATAAGAACCCGCTGTATAAAAAAATAAAATTGAAAATAAAGAAATTAATTAAAACAAAAAACAAAAGGATGGTTCCATGGAGGAAGGATTAGTTTATTGTCACCAGTCCTGAGGGCATCAGGGAAACAGGTAAAGTCAGAACTGAGTTTGGAGTGTGAAGGAGGCAGTATGCAAAGTGGAAGCTATGGGAGGATTATCCCACCATGTGGGAATGGCCTGAACACAGGTGGAGAGCTGTGATAAAATCTAGAACATGCTGTATTGATGTTAAAGGTGATTGAATCTTGGGGTCTAAAGGCGTCGTGGGAGATAAAGCTAGCATGGGATGGTTTCACATCATGGTGAGACTGGTATTCACCCTTTCTACACGTATTTTTTGAGCATCTATCATGTATTATGTTCTAGGGGCCATGAGTAACTGAATAAGCAGGCTCATTCTTTGCCTCCAAGGACTGTGAATTCTACCATACGATCTAGAGGTGACTGCATCCATCCAAGGGAGCGATTAGAGAAGACGTCAGGCCAGATGGTTACGTGATCAGAACTGTGGTTCAGAAATGTTGCTGCTAGTGGTGTGGAGAATGGGACCTGGGACTCTGCATTCTTGGCCCTCTCAACGGGGGTTGTAATGTGGCTTACCCTTACCCACTTCTGCAGTAGTCCCTTAAGGGGTGGTCTGGCCCAGCCTTACACTCCCTGCACGATGGAAAACTGCCCCACTTATGACACCACGCGGAAAGCAACGCTTCAGCAACCACGCGCTTAACCGTCGTTACGCATGGGCCTGACATCGTTAAAGCGTGGGCTTTGCTGTCATGGCGGTGTCCCCAGAAATCCGGTTTGCTTCGCATTCAAAGCTGTGTGACCTCGGACATAAGCCTCGGTTCCTTCATCTGTAAAATGGAAACAATAAGAAAACCGATCTCGCAGGGCACCTGCGAGGGCGAAAGGAAGCAATGCGTTCAAAGGCAAAAGGGGCCGGAGGAAGTAATTTAGCAAGCGTCGCCTTGAGCCGAATCGGCCTCCCTAGGACTTGCGCTGAATCCAGATGCTGGGTCTGTCCTCTGAGCCAATCCTCTTCCACTTAGCACATCCTCTCTGGAGCCTGGGACCCTGCCCCCGTGGATCCGCGAGAGCCAGCTGTGTTTGCCATCCCCGGAGGTATCTCATTTTACAGCTGGGCAAACCACAGCAGGCAAAGTTCACGTCTTTGCAAAGTCACGCAGTTACAGAAATGTCTGGGCAGCAGGTGGCAAAATGGTGTTGTTATCAGAACCACATATATAATCATGCCTCGCTGCTAATCATTCTCCATCTACTTCATAGTTTATCATTTACAAGGGGCTTCCACATCCATCACCTCGTTCGGCCCTCCCAACGCCCCGTGCGGGGTGATTTACTGCGGAAACGCTAGTGCCTCACACTTGGGGAGCACATTGCCCTTTCCAAAGCACTTCCATGCCCGTTATCTCACTGGCTGTTCCTCACCACCCTCAGGAGAGAGAAAGGGCAGGAATTATCAGAGGAAGAAGCCAAGGAACAGAGAGGGCACAGACTGGCACAGATCCCACAGAGCATTGACCCATCTGGGCCTCAGACTGAGAGCGTGGCCCCTTTACACCTGACCTGCCCCCTGGCCCTGCACATGTTTCCTCTCACACCTCTCCTGAACATGTGACGTGTTTCCCCCGCTTCTGGGATGTTAGGCTAAAACTAGCAAACAGTACACGAAACTTGTGTGCAGCCAGGACCACTGCTTTCACTGAGCTGAGTCATTACGTCCTTCGGTCAAGGCCAAGGTCTAGGCACCACCATCACACTTGTGTGCACCTGCTGAGCGGTGCAAAGCCCCGGCACCTGCACTCGGGGCCTCCGGGGCAGGCGGGATGGTGGCAGTGGCCCGGGTCCAAGTCCAGGCTGAGCATTTCTCTGTCAAGCAGAGGTCGAGAGACCCGGCCACATGTGTGGGCTCCCTTCCTGCTGCCTTCTGCTCACCGGCAGACACTGAGGTTGCAGCTGGTCGTCCTAAGCCTGTCACCACTTAAGGACTCCTGCTCAGGCCTGGCCTGGCCTGCAATTACCAGAGGGAAAGAAGAGACCCAAATGCCACCCAGCCTCCTAGGCCATCTGCGTCACAGAGGGGGGATGCTCAGGCTGGGGACACAGCCAGCCACGTCGGGTGCGGTCTGTAGGTTCAAGGGGTGGGATGGGGGATGGGAGACAAGGCCACAGGTGGAACTGCTGTATGGGCGGGGGGCACCCCTGGTGGGAGGCGCAGGGGGAGGGAGCTTTGGAGACAGAATCCCAGCATGGGTGGGAGACCGCAGGGAGTCACGTGCCGGACAGAGGCCGAGTGTGCCCATGGTTATTACTTCCAGGAGGCGGGAGAGGAGGAGGAAAGGAAGCAGGTGCTGCCCCTGGCTCAGTACTCTCTCTCCCATCCCTGTTTCGGGCTTGTGTCATTCTGTCTTTGTGGGCACCATTCTCTCCTCCTTTTATGATTATGGGTTTGGTTGTGTCTTCTGTAAAGTTTACACCCTGAATGTTGTGTGTGAGGTGATGCATTGGGATGGTGGGTTCATGAAGCGGGAATGACTCTAGGAAAGGGAAGGTGAGATTGGAGCCAAAGTCTGGGAGGGGATTGTAGCCCCGTGGGTCTCAGGGAAGCAGTGGGGAACATTTGGGTGCAGGCAGGAGGAAGGTCCAGTAAACCTGTAATTTACATTCACGACTTTGCAAAGTCTACAAGCTGAGTTTGACTTTTCACTTTTTTTTTTCTTTCTCTCAGCAAACTTCCCCACCTTGAATAGATTGTTCTTTCCAAGTTGTACCCCTTAAGGGCTAAAGTCCTGGGTGATTATTTTAAAAAGCTGGCCGGTTGGCTTCCTGAGTTTGGAAGTGCTCCGGAAACTTCATTCTCAGGTAACATGGCAGAAAGGAAAAGATTTGGATTTAGTAGAGCTGGATTCAAGTCTTGGTCCTACTTTTTTTTTAAATGAATAGACTAATTTTAGGGCGATTTTAGTTTCACAGCAAAATTGGGCAGAAAGTACAGAAGTTTCCCTGTACCCTCTGTCCACACACATATGCAGCTTCCCTAACGACATCCCACACCACAGTGGTACATTTGTTGTAACTGATGAACTACATTGATGTATTATCATGTTTACATTAGGATTCACTCTTGGTGTTGTACATTCTGTGGGTTTGGACAAATGTACAGTGACCTGTATCCGTCATTATAGTATCATACAGAATAGTTCCACTGCCCTAAAAATCCTGTGCTCCATCCCTCAACCACTGATCTTCTTACTGTCTCCATAGTTTTGCTTTTTCCAGGAAGTCATCTAGTTAGATTCGTCTGACTTTTTACGATTAGGTTGAACCATGTGAAACTGACATTGTGTATAGGTCGATATCGGCAATTTTGTATGGTTTAACGTGGTAGCCGTGGGATGCTGGGTGAGTCACTCAGCATCTCTGGTGCTCTCCTGCTTGTGTCCATGGTCTTACTGTGGACTCAAGCTTCTTCCACCATCCCTGTGTCCCTAATCAGTTCCCAAGTCTTGTAGTGTCTACCTCTGAAATCTCTAGAATTGAACTCGTTTTCTCTACCTTCCCGGTATTGCCTTGGTTCAGACCCTCATCCTGTTATGCCTGGGCTCTCCTAACAGCCCCTGAGTTATTTCCACGACCTGGGCCTCCTATCATAAGCAGAGGTAACGTACAGAATCTAGGTGTAGATCTGGATAGATCCCCGACTGCCTTAGTTATTGTTCGGTGGCTTTCATTGCTGTGCCACCACCTATGAGACACGGCCTGGATGCCACGGGGGAGCCTTTCTGATCCGAACCCTCCTTACACCTCCAGCTCTGCTCCTCGACTTCCCCTCTGTAGACCTGGGCACTCAGGCCTCGCACTGCACCCTCCTTCCCCGCGGCTCAGTGCCTCTGTGCACATCCTGCTTTCCCTGGCTTAATGCTCTGTTCTCTCCCCAAACCGAGAAGAATCCTATTCCTCACACAAGAGCCAGCTCCTCCCTCTTCGCCCTCAGCTTCCAGGTCGCTCAGCACTTTCTAGTGCCTGTTTACCTGACTTTGAGCCAGAGGTGGGGACTCTGCCTTGTTCATCTTTGCATCCCCGGCGCTGGCATCCAGTAAATGCTGGTGGAACGGACGAACAGGTCAATAGGTGAATCTGTGCGGCATATGGACATCTGAGGAGAAAGGACAGGAACTATTTCTTCCCAAAGCAGAATTACAATACTTTGAAATTCCTTGTCTTCTCTTCTTAAAGCCCCAAACTGTGAAGTTTCAGACAAAAGTCTTGAGGTTTTATTTCAGGCAGGATTCTGAACGACAGCAACAAAACGCTTTCAAGGACAAAGGGGTGTCATTTTAGATAAATTCTGGTCGGTGATCTGACTGCCTTGGGTCCCAGTGTGTCATTGCTCCCAGGGGAGGACGTGCATGCTTGTGTGTGTGTGTGTGTGTGTGTGTGTGTGTGTGTGTGTTTGTGTGTGTTGCGGGGGAGCGGCTGGCAGACAAGCAACGAAAGCTTCCTACAGGGCTCTTAAGAAGAAGCACTGTGTTTATACCACGATCCGTTTTCTATACAGAGTTTAGTGCCTCCATGAAGCCATTGCATATTCTAGTCAATCGAACCCAAAGCTGGCCGGAACGGAGACGAGAAACGCTGCATCAGATGGTCTGAATCTTCTGGTGACCATGAAGGTTTTGAGTGCCCTACCCATGACTCACTAACTATAATTCTATTCTTGCAAAATACTGGGGGGCTATCTCTATTGACCTTTATGCCTACATCCTATCTCCTCTTGTTATTGAAACATTAAGGACTAGGGGTCACCAAATAGAACAAAAAACTTCTTTGTACTTTTCCTTGGAGGTGACAGCTGTAGGCAAGTGTTCTGAATTAACTGGCCCCTTCTCAGCCCAGCACCCCCCAGAGTGGTTGGAGACAACACCCTTTTCTTGGGGTTCAGAGTGCCTCCAAGTTCTCTTGGGGTTGTAGCTGTTCTGCTCTTGCTGGCTGGACTGATCTGGGCCTGGGTGGACTCTGATCAGGAATGTTTGCCAGACAATGTTGAGTAGGTGGATTTTAGGATGAAGATGGAGTCCAGAATCTTCCGGCTCACCAGGCTGTTCTCAGTGTGCCAGGCACAGATGATGGGGGCAGCCCCACATCCAGAAGATGTAGACCTCGGGATGTAATCCCAACTTGTCATTAACCCGGGGGACAGGGAGATCGTTACTTTAATAGGCCACAGTTTTCAGATCTTTGTAGGCTGTGCACAAACTTATTTTTGGAGGCTCCATCCTACAATATATAAAAATGTACCCGTATCCCACAATAAACACACACGTGTACATAGGCATGTCATTAAAGATTGAGTGGGAGCTTCCCTGGTGGCGCAGTGGTTGAGAGTCCGCCTGCCGATGCAGGGGATGCGGGTTCGTGCCCCGGTCCGGGAAGATCCCACATGCCGCGGAGCGGCTGGGCCCGTGAGCCATGGCCGCTGAGCCTGCGCGTCCGGAGCCTGTGCTCCGCAACGGGAGAGGCCACAAAAGTGAGAGGCCCGCGTACCGCAAAAAAAAAAAAAAAAAAAAGATTGAGTGGGTTGCAGTTGATTAGCTTGTCATTTTAAGCTTTGTAAACGTTTAATTAGGCACATTAATGTTTGCCTTTCTAGTTTTCTTCTCACGTTTTGGAACCAAAGTATCTTTTTCAGGTATAGCTGCGGGGCTCTTTTGTCTCCCGCCGAAGTATTTTTTTTAATAATTTAAGATTTGTTTGACTAGCCAGCATTTGAACCCAGGCAACCTAACCTGGCACATGAGCACACTTTCTTTTTTTTTTTTTTTGGCCGCTCTGCGCGGCTTGCAGGGTCTTAGTTCCCCAACCAGGGATTGAACCTGGGGCCCCTTGCAGTGGAAGTGCGGAGTCCTAACCACCGGACCACCAGGGAATTTCCCTGCCAAAGTATTTTAATGAAATATTTCCCAACGCAAGCATCTATGTGTGAGTCTTACCCTAGACTCGGCCCTGCAGAACTGCTCCCACTTTAATCAGCTGTGCTCTGGGCCTGCGGCACAGATGCCTTCTGAGGTCTCCCCCAACCACAACTCCAGAGAAGGCATTTACCTCTTTCATGTTAGATTCCCTGATTTTGGATCCCAGACCTTCCTCTTTCATAATATACTCCCTCATTTTGGCAAATCATGTCACATAGAAAATTCTAGAGAAAGGTACTCAGAAGCCTGGAAAGTAATTTCCCACTTTTTATTCTTAGGAGGGTCTTCTCGCAACAATCCCCTTTACGAACACACACACACACACACACACACACACACACATGCACATACACACACACCCTCCTTTCCATCACACAAAAGTTTTGTTTTATAAAATTATAGTTTTGATCTTGGATTCTATTTACATTTTCGTTAAAACAATCTAATTTGCCTCAAGGCAACGTAGATGACTTTGATTGACTACTGTAAGGCATATGCAACTAAGGGTAGAAAAGAAAGGCACCAAAATGAGTGTTGGGAACTGAATTATGTTCTCCCCCCAAAATCAGATGTTGAAGCCCTAACCCAAATGCAATGTGACTATTTGGAGATAAGGCCTTTAAAGGGGTAATTAGGGTTAAATGAAGTCATAAGGGTGGAGCCCTAATCCACCAGGACTGGTGTCCTGATAAAAAGAGTAAGAGATACCAGAGCTCACTCTCTGTGTGCATGCACAGAGGGAAGGCCAGGTGAGGACAGAGTGAGAAGATGGGTGTCTGCAAGCCAAGGGGAGAGGCCCCCAGAGAAACCAAACCTGCCGGCACCTTGATCTTGGCCTTCCAGCCTCTGGAACTGTGAGCAAGTAAATGTCTATTGTTTAAACCATCCTGTCTATGGTATTTGGTTATGGCGGCCCTAGCAGCCTAACACAATGAGTATTTTAAGGTTTTATCTTACTCTGTTGGTCATATGTGCTTAATAAATCTTTTCTTATCTGATCCTGGGAGAAGTTCATTGAAATAATAACAATTTTTAAAGGGACCAAATAGACCTATTTGCAAGGATGGTCAGGCCTTGCTGACTCAGCTGAGGCTGGCAAGCAGAACAGCTCGGAAGCAGCGTCCTCTGAACCCTGGCCTCCCATGTTGAGGCCACCTGGAGCTTTTCAGTCTGTAGATCTCACCTGTGTGCCTGGCGTACCAAGCAAGACTAAGCGTTCTTTGCACTGGCGGGTTTGCCTTTTGCCTTCTGCTCTGATGGAGTGATGTGGGAGCTTCCCCAGCTGTTTAATTCCCACGTGTCATTGGTTTGTCATTTGAAAGTTAAATCACAGACCTGGATGGCGGCCAGGTGTTGGGACTCCCCCCAACCCCCCCCCCCCCCCCCCGCACCCTGCCCGCTTCTAACTTCCGATTTATACCTGTTTATTTACTGATAAACTGAAGTGCTCCTTGCTGCATTTCCCAAATAATCCAGCAAATCCTTGAGATTTATTTTAACGATTGATTAGAAAAGTCAATGTTGTACACAAAGGATTAAAAAAAGAAATATTTGGAATCTACTTAAGTATCTGTTATCTCAAAGGCAGTCTTGACTCCTCCAAATTGATAACAGCCACAGGCAGAAAGGGGTGGGAAACTCCTATGTATATATTGCATGGTCTATACAACGGGAAGGACGCTGGGCTGGCCCCCCAAAGACATTGATCTTAACCTGAATCTATCCACTGATGGGTGCTATGACCTCTATCAAGTTATTTAACCTCACCAAACCCCAGTTTGCTTATATTTTTTATTGTGGTAAAAAGCACATAACAGAAAACTTACCATCTTAACCATTAAAAAAAAATGTTTGTAACCATTCTTTAAGCGTATAGTACAGAAGTGTTCATTACACGTGCCTCGTCGTGTAACAGCTCTCTAGAACTTTGCCATCTTACAAAACTGAAACTATACCCACTGAACAGCTCTCTATTCGCCTCCTCCACTGCCCCTGGCCACCACCATTCTTCTTTCAGTTTCTAAGAATTTGGTGATCTCTTTTTCATTATTAACAACACCCATCTACAAAAAAGGGAAACGTCATTCTAATTTTTCCCACCTCCCATCCTTGTTGTGGGGCTATGTTGAGACCCTAAGTCACTCTTCAAAGGCCAGGAATTATTTCAAACCAGAGCCAACTTCCTTGAGGTGGGTGAGGATAATCTTGATGTAAACTGACAGTTGGCTTAAAAAGTCTTAAGAGCCTGGTTATTTGGGGGATGTCCAGAATTCTGATCGCATATGTACCCTAACAATTTTCAGGAGAACTGGAAAAACTCATTGAAAGGGTATATTGGGGGGACATCTTTTCACATAAATACAGATACATGAATGTTGAGTACAAAGTTATTAACTGGCTTAGCTTCTCATCTTAGAGTTTCTTAATTCAGTCCTTAGTACGTTGTACTTGAATCTTTCTCATCTCTTACCTCGGTCAGCTGATTGCCAAGACTGATGCCTCCTTCCCAGATGAAAGAAGAAAATCTACATCTTGGATTGCCAGGTCTTTTTATAGTTCATTCTTTAAATCCTTCCATTTCATGTTTTGTAATAGATACAACATATTAGTACTTGGGTACAGGTAACTAATTTATACATAAATAAATACATATGTATTGGAGTGCATGTTTCTTCCCCCCTCTTTTTTTTTCCTTTTGTTTTTAAATTAATGACAGGCAGGAACAAAATGTTTCAAAGGCCAATAAACTACTTCCAGTATCAGTCTGGGTTCTCCAGAGAAATAGAATCAATAGGAAATACACACACACACACACACACACACACACACACACACACACACAGATATTTATTTTCTATTATATTTTAAGAAACTGGCTCATGCCGTTGGGGGAGGTGGCAAGTTGAAAATCTGTAGGGCAGGCTGACAACTCGGGCAGTATTTCTATGTTAACAGCCTTGAAACAGAATTTCTTCTTCTTCTCCGGGAAACCTCTGTTTCACTTTTAAGATCGTCAACTGATTGGATGAGGCCCACCCACCATATCGAGGGTAATCTTCTTTAAGTCAACCAATTATAGTTGTTAATCACATCAACAAGATACTGTCACAACTCCTAGATTAGTGTTTGATTATAAAATTGGGTACTATACAGCCTAGCCAAGTTGACGCATAAAACTCACCATCGTACCATCCTATTGCCAAGTTTCCTAACTGATGATCTGGCTTCAGTCTGTCCCTGCCCCAAGCCCCCTCCATGCCATTTGCAGACTCAGCTCACTAAAGGATGTTTCTGGGCAGGTGTCTCTGCTGGACATCCGTCACCACTGATGAAGACCAAGTTCTTGGATTTGCATTAGCTGCCCGTTAGAGCCCAAGTGCCTCTCACCCACACCCCAATCTCTTTGTCAACATAAACATCCTATTCAAGTTCAGTCCCACCCCCTACTGATCCTCAGCCCACCCAACCCCCCCACCCGGGCTTTTCTGACAGGGGGCCCCCTGGAGCAGGCCTCCGGGCACGTCTCCCTCCCCCTTCCAGCTCTGCCTATCAAAATCCCCCCTCTTCAATCAACCTGTCCAGTATCCAACTCATTATCTTACTCAAGATATGCTTCTTTTTCTGTATTTCTGGGGCTCTTTTAATGTATGCCTTCCCCTTGCAGGAGCTAGGAATCTCAAATAAAACTTTAATACATGGCAGACGGGGGGAAGATATTTCCAATGCCTACAACAGTCAAGGGAATAATTTCTAGAATACAAAGAGATCCTTCAAACCAACCCAGAAGGACAAGGAAAACCAATAGAAAAATGGGCTGGAGATATCCCAAGGCAATACCCAGAAGGGGAAGCCCAGGTAGGCAATGAATAGACGAATAAAGGCTCAAACTCACTGAGTCAAAGAGACGGAAATTAGAACAACGTTGAGACACCACTTTGTAATGGACCAGGTGGCAAAAATGAGAAGGGTAGGTAACCCCAATTGTTAGGGTGTGAGTGATTTCAGGTCTTTCCATGTCTTCATCCATCACTCTATTGATTGGGGAGTCACTACGTTCCTTAGCTGAGGTTTGCCTCTGAGCCCCATATCTGCAAATCCAACCCATTTTCAGACCTCTCTCCTTCAAAGTTCCATTGGTTTACCCAAGACCGCATGTCCAAGACAGAACTTGTACTGTGCTTCTCTAAACCTGATTCTTCTCCTGTTTCTTGTCCCAAAGGGCCACCTGCCATCCACTAGTTTGCCTAAATCATTCCTAACTTCCCCTCTCTGTCACCCCTTTCCCCATCTGTCACAAAGTCCCCTATATTTACCATTCGTGTATTTGACATCTGTCTCCCATGTTGCATCTTTTCCAAATGCTATCCTAGCTTAAGCTATTGTCATTCCTGCCCTGAATTATTCAAATTGTTGCTGGATGGTTCTCCTTCCCTACAATCTTGCTAATTTAATAAGGAGTGCTTTCTATTTGACAACCACTTGGACACAAGGGTGGATAAGATCCACTCCATGACCTCAAGGAACTTCCTCTTCTCTGGTGGGAGGGAAAGACAGATATGCAGAGAGAGAAAAAGTGTAGTTACTATGGCAGCAGGGGGAAGAGTACCCGATACTACAGCCCATCCTTCGTAAGCCAGGCACGTGATCTTCTTAAAATTCAGGTCTGATCCTATGCCCCTGGCTTAAAACTCTCCAAAAGCTCCCTGCTGCTTTTAGGATGATATCCTCGATATGGTGTAAACTCATGCATGGCTGTCTTGGCCTGCCTTTATAGTTCCTGTATGAATTCTCTGGCTGTATGAAATGACTCATATCCCACACACATAAACCATCCTCTCTTTTGCCACTTGATGGACCAACCTATAGCACCCACTATAAGTTGAGTGGTATTTGGGGTTGGTGAAAAATTAGTTACAGTTCTGATGAAGTTGCGTATTAACTATTTGCAGTTTCCCCCGTCACTCCCCTGCTCAAGGACGTACAGTGATAAACCAACAGACATCAGGCTCATGAAATGCCAGCAGCGTGCAATGCATCATGCTTGACATCGTGGGGGGAGGCAGAGATGAGTCAACAAGCCCAACCACCTGCTTTCTCCCTACATCCCCAACTCCACAGCCACTGTCTCTTCCCTAAACACTCAGCTCTCCGAGTTTGAATACTGCTCCTTCCACGTCCAGCTCAAACATGTCGTGCTCCTTGAAAGGTTTTCTGTTTTCCCCAGTGGAACGTCAAAGTCTCCCCTTTGAGCTCCTTTTGCACCGTCTGCCTGCTTCTCCCGTGCGGCACTCGTCATTCCTGCCTTATGCCGTCTTTGCTTACATACACCACAAATGCCTGTCGCGGCCCAGACTCTGATCTCCTTTAACACTGAGATGCTCTCTGATTTAGTTTTGTGTGATGTCTGGCACGGTCTGGGTACCCAACGAATGTTCTAAATTGGTGAGAAATAGTTCTTGTTTTCCAGGAGCTCACAATTCTCTATTCACTATGGAGTCGAGTCCAACATTTCTGGCAAAAATGTCAAAGCCTTCTAAAATCAGACCCCACCTTACCTGATCACCTGCTGCTGCTTCACCAGCACAGACCCTCGGTGTCAGCCAGCCTGGTCCTTCATCACACTTGAAATATGTCAGTTCATTTGTTTACGTCAATGGAGTTCATCAGGGTGAATACTGAAAATGTATGTTGAGAACCTACCGCATGCCAGACCCAGCTCTAGATAAAATGATGAGAAAATTAGACGTGGTTCCTGCCCTACTAGAATGCATAGAATGAGAAGGAAGCCAGGATTAAGCAAATAATAATTACAAATTGTGAAAAGCACTATGAAAGAAGCAAACATCGCTATAAGGGAACATGATAGAGGTTGCCCAGGCTGCTCCCCTCCCTGGGACATTGACTGAGCCCTCTCTGCCCACCTGAATCCCACATCTCTTTCATCTCATTTATCCCCATGGTTCACTTCTGGGAAGTCTTCCCAGATCACTGCAGGCCCTGCCTGCCCCCCTGGCATTTATCACACACGTAACCAAACCAGCACAACCGACACTTCTGCCAGCAAAGCTGCAATGAGACTTTACCTGTTGCAGGACTGCAGAGAGATCCCATCATCCAGGTGCTTCCACAGTTTCAGAACCAGGCTCATGGGCAAACAGTGCGATTTCTGGGATCTTCTGCACACTAGCTAACCGTTAGAGAGAAAACTCCATGCGAGGCAGCCCAGCCCAGATGACTGCATAGCCCCCTACCCATCCCCCTAACTCGTCCTTACCTGACCTCAGCTTGACTCATCCCTGCCTGTATATAATCATGAATGATCTCTCTCTCCTCCCAGTCTCAGCCTCTTGCTGAAAAGTTATGTCCTGTTAACTTATATTTAACTCACTTATAATGATTTGAGCTCTCCTTGCCGATGCTGGGACACCTCCTTCAATTCCCAAAAGCCTAACAGACTCCCTCCACCTGGGGACAGACCTGTCCGTTGCGTCTGTTTTTCAAGGCAGTGGAAAGTTTTATATAATGACAACATGTTTTATATAGGCAACATGAATAAACAGTTGGGAGTCAGGGGTCAAGGGGTCAGGGGGGGATTAGTGTTTGGGATACTGTATCTTATATTTTATATGTATTATTTCTAATTCTTTTTTTTTTTTTTTTTTTTTTTTTTTTGCGGTACGCGGGCCTCTCACTGTTGTGGCCTCTCCCTTTGTGGAGCACAGGCTCTGGACGCGCAGGCTCAGTGGCCATGGCTTACGGGCCCAGCCGCTCCACGGCATGTGGGATCTTCCCAGATCGGGGCACGAACCCGTGTCCCCTGCATTGGCAGGTGGACTCTTAACCACTGCGCCACCAGGGAAGCCCTTATTTCTAATTCTTAAGCATTCCTGCAAGGTAATATGATTATGCCCATTTTTATAGATGAGGAAACTTAGGACACAATGTAGAGTTCTCCAAAAACTAAAATTAGAACTACCATATGAGGCAGCAATTCCACTCCTGGATATATATCTGAAAAAAAACAAAAACACTAATTTGAAAAGATACATGAACCCCAATGTTCATAGCAGCATTATCTATAGTTGCTAAGACATGGAAGCAACCTAAGTGTCCATCAACAGATAAATGGATAAAGAAAATGTGGTGCACGCGTGCGTGCGTGCGCGCACACACACACACACACACACACACACAATGGAATACTGCTCAGCCATGAAAAAGAATGAAATTCTGCCATTTGCAACAACATGGGTGGATCTGGAGGCTATTCTGCTAAAGTGAAATAAGCCAGACAGACATAAACAAACATTGTATGATATCACTTACATGTGGAATCCAAAAAACAGAACAAACTAGGAAATATAACAAAAAAGAAGCAGACTCACAGATATAGAGAGCAAACTAGTGGTTACCAGTGGGGACAGGGAAGTGGGGAGGGGCAATAGAGGGGTCGGGGGTTGAGAGGTACAAACTATTCAGTATTAAACAAGCTGCAAGGGTATATTGTAGAACACAGGAAATATAGCCAATATTTGATAATAACTATAAATGGAGTTTAACGTTTAAAAATTGTGAATCACTGTATTGTACACCTGTAACTTGTGTGATATTGTCTATCAGCTGTAACTCAATGAAATGTTAGGACACAGACAAGAAAAATAACTTGGCTGAGAGGCAAGGAGGACAGTCCTGTTTTTAGGCAAGTGACTTTAATACACTGTGAGACATGTTAGAGTAGAAGTTTGCATAAAGTGATGGTTTTCTATTATAATCTGAGTTTGCATCGGAAATGCCTGGAGGGCTTGTTAAAGCACAGGTTGATGGGCCCCACCCCAAGAGTGTCTGATTCAGTAGGCCTGGGGCAGAGCCTCACAATTTGCATTTCTAGTAAGTTCCCTGCTGATACTGATGCTGCAGGTCCAGGGACCACACTATAAAAAGCACTGTTGTAAAACACGGTGTGAGCCCAGAGGGGAGAGAAACATCTGGGGCATCTGGGGCAGTGAAAGGAAACGTACATAGGGAAAGTGGCATTTGGGTTGGGCATGGAAGCTTGTATAGAAGGTCTCCAGCTCACTCACAGGTGCTGAAGGGAAAGACTGAACACATGCTGTGTGCAGACTTCCAGATGCAAGGCAAGTTCATGTGCGTGAGTAGCTCAGCCGGCACGTACAATTGGGGATGGCTCTGCAGAGCTCTCCCTGGCATGGCAGGGCCTGGCAGGGGAGTTTGGGGCCAGATGCAAAGCCACACTAAAGAGTTTGGACTTCATCCCTTGGGTACCAAGCTTTTAATCAGAAGAGTAATGCAATTCTCTTTGCCTAATTTATTCTAATTGTTCATTCATTAAAGATAAAAAGGTATTAATCACTAACTGTTCCAAGAAATGCTAGGGATATAAAAATCTCACAGTCTCTAAAAGTAATAACAACAACAAGTGGTATCTTTCCAGCCCTTTACTAGGTGATAAGGGCCTCACAGGCATGACCTCCTTCACTTTGTGACAGAGGTCCCATTTTAGATATAAGGAGACTGAGATTTACGGAGGCAAAGGCTCACTTCTTGAAAGTAGTTGAGTAGGGATTTAGGTCTAAGTTAAAAGGATCGTTTTTGTGTGTTTTTTTGTTTGTTTGTTTGTTTTTGCGGTACACGGGCTTCTCACTGTCGTGGTCTCTCCCGTTGCGGAGCACAGGCTCCGGACGTCAGGCTCAGCGGCCATGGCTCACGGGCCCAGCCGCTCCGCGGCATGTGGGATCCTCCCGGACCGGGACACGAACCCGCGTCCCCTGCATCGGCAGGCGGACTCTCAACCACTGCGCCACCAGGGAAGCCCCGTTTTTGTGTTTTAAATCTTGTTTTCCATGATAACATCCTTGAGTTCAAAGGCTGTATCTCTACTATCCCTTTCACCCTAAACCTGTCCCATCTAATATGCAGCATCCCTGCTGGGCTCGGTAAAAGTAGCCAGAGCTCACCGGGCAATTCCTTTCCTCCAGCAGGTGCCCTGACCTCTGCATAAAGACGCAGGCGAGCAGGAGCTGTAGCTTGTTATCGGAAGGATCTGTGGTCTTCCTAGTGCAGGAATGTCATCCCGAGGGGACAAGTGGGATCTATCACTGTCAGACCGGAGGCCTTTTTTTTATTCTTGCAAACTCAGGGCTTTTCAGATCTTTAAGGCTGATCAGATATAGAGCGCTACAATAGCTGACTTAAATCTCAGCAAGTGGGGAGGAGAGGCAGAGAGAGATACCGCGCAGAAAATAAAGTACGCTGACTCCTTTTGGGAAGATAAAACATAACTCTCGGCACACACGGCACAATAAAAGCCCTTGGAGAACAGAGAAGATCTTTGTCAGGAATTCCGTCTCATTTAGCACCATTGTTTCACTGTGTTCCTTTCAGAATGAAAGTGATTCATCTTGCTTTTGTTTTCGGTTGTCTTTTTTCTCCTCTCGCAGAAATTTCTGTCTTCCATTAGGAAGCAAGCACTTTTTCCTCTCCCCTCTCTGCACAAACAGGACTTTCATTCTCCACGTGTTTAGGCTCAGCTCACAAAATCCAATTCCGTGATTTTTCCCCCCATTTTGTCAAGTAGTGATTCAGACAATACAGCTGTGCAGTGTGTTGTAAAAATATTTTAATGATCTCATTCTTTGCAACTCAGTGTGTGTGTGTGTATGTGATGTTTGTGTGTCAGGCCACAAACATCACCATCATTTATTCGCTCAGGAAATATGTGCACTCCTGGGGACGTGAAGTAGCTGCTACACGAGGTGGTCACCGCACGAAGTGTGTAGTTGAAGAGGAGGCGGCACAAAAAGGGGTTAATTATGGCGCAGAAGTTAAAGAATCGGGTGGCAAGATCAGAGATGTCCCAAGGGTAGATTTAGAGGCTCTGTTCCCTGCATTTGGACAAAGAAGGATACAGCTCATAGTGGATATTTCTACTTCATTATGAATTTTATCAGGAGGATTTCTGTGGAGAACAGGCTGAAGTAGCATCCTATATCCTCAGAGGCATTGTACCTGCTGGGCGCTGCTCACTTTATCCCATCGTCTCCTGTTGTCTTCAATAGCCTCCATAAGGTGTGAGGAACCGCGGTTCACACAAATCGGGTGGTTTTTCCAAAAGCTGGACAGCTCCAGAGAAGCAGAGCCTGGTTTCAATCTCCGGTCTCGTGACAAGAAGGGAGATTGGCTGGGGTGTGGAGAGGGGGGCCTGGCTTGCGAGCCCAGTCCAGATCTTGCCAGCAGTCAGTGATCAACACTTCCCGTTCTTGAACTCTTTCTGGGGCTTTCTTCCCAGTCCTTGCCCCTTCCCAGACTCCCGCAGTGAACATGTGGACATCGGAAGGCTGCCTGGCCTAGGTGCTGTGCTAAACCAGCCTGGTGAGCTACGGGGCTCCTGCCTCCCGGGTGAGTGGCGTTGAGAGGCTGTTTGCTGCGCGATTCTGAAGGATGGAGCGCTGAGAGGGTCCAAATCCCTGTGCTGGGGAGGGGTGGGGACACACCCCCAATCAGAGGAGATCGGGAAGCTCGTCTGGCTTTCTCTGCCCAAGCCTCTCGGGCTTACCACTTCCCAACCCCTGGTAGAGAGCAGAGCGAGCTATGTGTCCCAGCAGTGGTGTCCTCGAAGCCACCAGGCTTCCAAGGTTCAGTTGATCTTCCTTCTATCCCACTCCTGTACTCACCATACCTTCTCTATCACTGTTGCTGTCTTTCCCTCTACCAGCGGGTCCCACCCGGAGTGCACCCAGGTCTGGCATTGGCCCTGGGGATCTCAGTCACTCCCAGGACTCTGATTATATACAGCATATTGTATTATAACATAATACAATATATGGTATACTTGCACGCACACATATATTATTCAAAGCCGTGTGTATAAACAAATGCACATACATGTATCATTCCAATGCATGCATATATTATTCAAAGTCATGTGTCTGTATGAACATAGGTATATACCACACACACACACTCATGTTCAAACACACATACATCTTGCCTTTTTATTTTCACCTCGGACCTCTTCCTTGAATTCCAGGCTCATGAATCCAACGGCCTACTCAAATTCTCCATGAGGAGGCCTAATAGAAAGCTGTCTTAACGTGGCTCCAGCCATGTTAACTACTGCACTTCTCCTCAAACATATCAAGCCCCACCGCAAACTTCTGTATTTCCTTAAGTGGTACCACCGTCATCTACACAGTTGCTCAGGCCAAGCATCTTGGGATTTGAGTTTTCTTCTTTTTGATTTCCCTCATGCCTTCCATCCAACCCATTAGTCAGCCCCCCATCGGCTCTACATCCCCCCAGAATGTCCAGAACGCAGCCACCTCTCACCATCGGCACGGCTGCAGCCCTGGTCTGAGCAAGCGCCTGCTGGACCCCCAGTTCCCATGCTCTCCTCCCATCAGCCACACTCCACACAACAGGGAAAAGGCCTGACACCTTGTCCTTCCCCTGGTTAACCCTCCAGTGGTTTCCCGCTTCCCTGAGAGTGAAATGTAAACTCCTCACCATGGTCCCCTAGGCCCCCCATCATCTGGTCCCTGCTTCTGTCTCCCAGTTCATCGCCCTCATTACCTACATCTGGGTACACGGACCATCAGAGCATCGAGCCCGCTCCTTTCTTAAGGCCTTTGGGGTTTATTTTCCTCCTGCCTGGAGCACTTCCCTTGCTCGTGACAGGGCTGGCACATTTTCATCTTTCGGAGCTCAACTCTGTCACACCCTCCCTGAGACAACTTCCCTGACCAGCCTCTCCAGCTCCGCCCAGTTCTCTGTTCAATCTTCTTTGTCCCACTTGGGTGTTGCTGAAGTGATCTTTTCCACTTATTTTTATACCCATAAGTTCATTTTCCCCTATGTTTTCATTGAAGAGTTCTACAGTTTTAGCGCTTACATTGAGGTCTTTGATCCAGTTTGAGTTAATTTTTGTAGATGATGTAAGTAAGGTAAGGGTCCAACATCATTCTTTTGCTTGTGGCTATCCAGTTTTCCCAGCACCATGTGTTAAAAAGTATTGTTTCTCCATTGAATGGTCTTGGCACTCATGAAGAAAATCATTTGACCACTATTGAGGGTTTATTTCTGGGCTCTCTCTTTTCTTTTTTTTTTTGCGGTACGCGGGCCTCTCACTGTTGTGGCCTCTCCCGTTGCGGAGCACAGGCTCCGGACGCGCAGGCTCAGCGGCCATGGCTCACGGGCCTAGCCGCTCCGCGGCATGTGGGATCTTCCCGGACCGGGGCACGAACCCGGGTCCCCTGCATCGGCAGGCGGACTCTCAACCACTGCGCCACCAGGGAAGCCCCGGGCTCTCTTTTGTATTCCATTGGTCCGTCTGTCTTTGTGCCCCATTCATCCTTTTTCACCACTAGAAGGTACATTCCTTGAGGGCAGGTGCTCTGCCTGGCTTCCTGTAGCCCAGCCTCTGGCACAGAGAGGCTCAGTGAATTTCCGATGACTCGTTGCCTGGGTTTATTTCTGCTCTTCCTTCCGCAGCCCTGATGGACTTCCCTGCATGGCACCTGCTTGGCCTGTGACAGACATGCCACCTCCATGGTGCTGCCAGACAGACATGCTCCTCTTCCTTCGACTTTGGGTCAGAGGGGCTCCCGCCCTCCCCTCGCTCCAAACTGATCTCCCTGTCTGCTGGGTCAATTTCACCTTGCCTTGTGCCATTCTGATTCTGTTTATAACTGATGGTTGTGTAACCAGCCTCTTCTCAGTCTGCAGCTCCCTACTTCCAGATGTCAACCCCGGGCATGTGATCTTCTTGGAGCCACGCCCATCAGACCCTCAGGAACCCCAGCGGCGGCACACTCACCTGCCTTCCGGGGCTGCCCTGCTCAGCTGGAACCCCTGCATCTCAGATGTATTTGAAAACAAAGGAAAGCTAAGCCACGCTCTCTTCCAGCCTCACCCAAGTCACAGCTAACGATGTGACTTGTGTTTTGCTTTTGTTTCCAGTCTCATAAATAAAGCCTCAGTAATGGCAGAGAGGGAAACCAGAGGACAGGAACACAGCATTACCTCATCGCATTACTACACTGATGCCTTTTCAAGGCCAACAAACTCAATTAGCTCGTTGGCAATAGCTGTACCAGCAGCGGGCTCTTGCAGCCGAGTTTATCGTTCTGAAGAAGGACACAGAAAGCCAATGACGGTGCGGTTCGCTGTCAGAGCCGCCCGCAAACTCACCCAAAGTTGTGGCTCAATACCCAAGACGGCTCCCTTTCAACAGTTTTGAACTGTTCCTTAGAGTTCAGTCTTTTGCTATATTTAAATCTGGAGAAACCCAACGCTATTTGTGAAGTGTGTCCTAGTTATTTGTTACATCACCCATTCTTGAGCAACTTTGTCTTTTTTTTTTTTCCCTGTAAATAATCAAGGCTTAGAAGCACTGAGACCTAGAGAAATTAGAAAAGTTACCAGCGGACACTTAGCAAGTGGCCTTGTCTCAGTCACCACCTATTTATTCATCGTTCTTGAACGTATCAAATAATCAGCCATCATTTTGGGTAAGTTAGAGAAGACAGAAAATTCTCATTCAGAATAAGTGGGGATGGAGGGCAGTCAGGGTTACTGATACGTCAAAATAATGTATGTCAACCACAAGTGTCATGAGAACGAGGAATGTTTTAGTTGAACAGTCCGGAGAATTTTACTTGCCCAGCCCTGTTATTTTACAGTTGAGAAAATCAAGAGATGAGAAGTTTATGTTCTATAGGTCACCTGGCTGGTCAGCAGAATGCAGAGTCACTATCAATCAACCACAGCCCTGTGCTGACCTAAGGGACAGTCCTGCAGGGTCTCTTTGGGAGGGATTTATGGTCCAGAGACTAAGAGGACTTCAAAGCAGCACATGGGGCCTGCAGGTGCTTTCAAGGTGATGTTGATAGGATGCTTGCTTTTGTCTGTAAACTAAACAAGCCCTTCACAACCTTGGCACTTTTAATATTGAGCTCTTTGTGTATAGTGCTAAGTCTCAGTGACACTATCAAACATCAAAACAGTCTAATTGCATAGAAAAGAAATGTACGGTTACCAAAGGGGGAAGGGGGGTGGTGGGGGGGAGGGATAAATTAGGAGTTTGGGATTAGCAGATGCAAACTGTTATATAGAGAATGGATAAACAACAAGGTCCTACTGTAGAGCACAGGGGACTATATTCAATATCCCGTAACAAACCGTAATGGAAAAGAATACGAGAAAGAATGTGTATGTGTATATATAGACATAACTGAAGCACTTCACTATATACCAGAAACCAACACAACGCTGTAAATCAACCAGACTTCAATAAAAAATTAAAAACAAAACTGTCCAATTGAAGGTATTCAAATTCCGTGGCTGGAAGGTTAAATCATACTTCTCTCAAAGCAACCTCTCCTTCCCATCTTTAGCCCTAAGATTGCTTTGCCATCCCTCCTCTTTTAGAAACAAGAAGAGGAAGCCATGCACAGAGGTCCCACATCTTGCCTACTGACAACTGCTTCTCTGTCGAACTCATTTAGGACACACGGGGATTCAGTGCTGTGTTCTAAATGGCTCATAAATCATGCATTTCCTTAAGAAGGATTTTAAACAGGCCTGATGTGCTGGGTAGCATTCTCCTCCTCCCCTCGGGCAGACTAGCAAGTACTGTGTGTCTTACACATCTTTCATCTATTTACAGCTCCGAAAAGCCAGCGGCATGGGGGTGCTGGTGACATGTGATTCCTATGGAGAAATGGCCCCAATCCACAGAGGCTCTCTCTGGGCCTTCATAATGTAGGCGCGTCGTGGAACACACTTTGGTGAAGCTGTCCTTGACGGTTCAATGGACAAACGAAAACCAAAAATGGTCATGATGCTTTTCCAGCCGTGGAACTCTTAATAGGCTACTTGGATTTACCAGGGCTCAGATGCGTGTTGTTGTTTTCTCTCTGTCTCCTCATCTTTCTGTTTATCTTCACAACGAGGCCACGTATGTTACCGAGAAATATAGTAACTTTGGTGGCAGGCGTGGGCTCACATCCCAGGCCCATATCTTGCAAGTAAGGGACCTCACGCACATTACAACAGGGTGGAGAGAGGATTGAATAAGATAATAGAGCGAGAGTCCCTGGGCCAGTGTGTAATGCGTTATAGACGTTCTTCTTTCTTTAGTCCATAAACGTTCTTCAAGCACCTACTCTGCCAGCTGCACTTCTAGACAGCACCAAATAAAACAGGTGGAACCCTGCTTTCCTGGAACTAATGTTCTAACGCAGGAGACAATGACAAACGAATAAGTACTATATAGAGAATGTCACGGTGATAGCAGTCGGGGGAGAGATACCGCAGGGCAGGGGAAGGGGGTATGTCGTGGGAGAAAAGGCGTTTGACATTTTCGATGTACCATCAAGGAAGGCTGCATGGAGAGGGCGGCGTTTGAGTAAAGACCTTAAGAGGTGATGGAAGGCGCTGTGGGTATTGGAGAAAGAGTGTCCCTGGCAGGCGCAGAGGACAAAACACAGTGACGATTTCTACATAAAGAAGAGCTGTGCCTGCCCCGCTGTGGGTGGAGTGAAGTGACAAGATGAGCACAGCTCTTTGCACCAATCATGACCCTCCCTTTCTTCCTGCCTGGCTTAATCTAAGCCACACTCAGTATCACGGGAACCACAGGCCACACGTCTTTTGCCAGTTGGCAAGAAGGACAAGGAAGCCAGGTCGTTGACATCAGGAATATTTAAAGGTCTCTGCCAATGACTACAACATAGCGTTAGGGGTTATATCAGTGTCCCCAGCGCCTAGCACATTGTAGGTGCTCATTAAATACCTCATGGATGAATGGAGGGGTGGACAAGAATTCCAAGATGGCAGCAGTAGGCAGAGGTAGGCAGCTGGACACTAATCTAAAAAAAACCCTTCTGTGCAGAACTCAGCCGGGGAGATAGAATCTAGCAGAGTTGGGGGAATAAGGCCTATTTCAGGATGTCTGGAGAATCGAAAAAGAGAGCAAGAAGTGGTCTCAGGCACAGTAAAATAAGACAGGACACTTAATACTGAAGCTGAAGTTCAAAGACAAAATGGTACCAGTAGACAGTGGAGTCGATGCTACATTGAAAGGCATCAAGCAGTCCTTCCTAGACAAAGCCCTGTGCCAAGTCTTTGCCATGTGCATCTGACACTGTCTTAGTCTTATACAAGGGCCTTTGTCTTGACAGGTCAACTAGAAGGACCATACATTTTTTTTCTCGAAAGCTGAGGTAACTCAGCTGAACTGGCTGCCCATCACAGACCCTTGACTCATGGCGTTGAGGGCAGAACCTTCTGGTTTGTTCTTGTCATTGTTGAGACCTATTGGACATACACTCTATCTCTTAAGGAGAACTTCATGTCCAATGAGACAGTGGTCTTACTTTGTTTATAAGTCCAAGGCCTCGCTCTAGGAGATGATCTTGTCTTGGTCCCCAAAGCTGAGGCATTGCCACTTCTGTAAACTACTGGCTGCAGCCAGAATCGCCTCCCATGAATCACAGCCGAGCTAAGGGGTCCTAGTCAGCAAGCTCCCATCCAATGCACAGAAGTGGATTTGTTTTAAGTCATTAACTGCTGGGGTGGGTTTTGTAGGTAGAAAGGCTATTGGTGGTGTGCCGCCAGAGGAAGACATAGAGGAAACAGGAAGAAGAGAAGGGTTATAACGGCGGCAAGCAGGAGTTGGGTGTGATGAAGAGTAGCTGTGATAGGCTGTCTCATGCCAAGGAATCCTGCCCGGGAGCTAAGCCAATGCTCTCGAGCTAAGCTGTCTTTCTGTGACCCACTTCTGTGTCTTTGACCTTGCACGACAGACCCATCGTATGTCTGTGTTCTCACTTTGATTCAGGTCTCATAAGACCCACCTTTGGATTCTGGCCCTGCCACTAACTGGGCTCTTTGCTGTCTACCCATCCCTGTCTTACCAATTATTCTCAGACTTGGGCTTTATAATGAAGTACTCACATTCCTGCTCCATCCTTTGTGTTGCCTGTTTATCCCTTACATCCGACCTAGCTCACCATCTCTCTGGTCTGGTCCTGGGCTGCACGCTCTGACTCTGCCCCTAGCAGGTGCCCAGGAAAATCTCACATCAAGGAGTTGGTGCCTTGGATGCGCTTTGGGGCTGGGATCCAGCCCGGGCAGTCTCTCATCTTTTCCTCTCAACATCGCCCCGGCTTCTGCAACCTGAAGCCTGTCTTCTGATATCCTCCTGCATCCCACTGTTTTCCCATGTGTTCTTTCCTGCTAACCTGTTTTCCAGCACATCACAACATCACTTACTGAGAATTTCCACTTCTGCCACTCGGTGGCACGTGGCCTAATGCCTTGATCTGCCCGACCCTGCAGAATTGCAGCATTTCCCAAGTCAGCAGCTACTTCTTCCAAAGGATTACCCTGGACTTTCCCTGCCAGGGTGGATTATACCTGCAACAAGAGTTATGAACTTGTAAATGCTTTGCGTAGGGGTTGTGCCTGAAACTGTTTTTAGGTAGCAAGAATGTGCTTGATTCGTGGAAAGACATTTTCTATTTGAGAAAAAAAATGAAATCCCTTTTCTGCACTCCAGTAAATAAAAAGACTCTACTATTTAAAAACACTAGGAAAAACTAGCTCTTGGGAGAAAAATAATACTTTCAAGTCATGGTGAAACAAAGGCACACAGAGGGCAATGCTATGAATATAAGATACTCTTTTAAAAAATTTTTTCAGGGAATAAGATATCCTAGAAAGTCTAAGTGATAGGAAGTCTATTAGTACTTTTCTTGAGGCAAAAAACATTTTTAGATCCTACACTCTCTTTATACATCTTTGGGGTATTTAAAGAGATGGCCTTAAACAGGCACTCAAATGTCTACAGAACTCCTCTTTAAGCGTCCCCAGTGCTCTTTAAAGAAGGTCTGTTATTGGCCAGGAGCCTAGTGCTGGGACTGCTGCTTGCATGGTGAAGTGGGTGGGCAGGAGGTGTTTGAACTATCCATGAGCAGCCATTGACATGGGAACTCCAACATCTTTGTATGTGAGTAGACAGAGACAATCACATGTAACGCAAAATACACACATTCTAGGTACGATTTGCCATCTATCCCAGATATTTCAGGACAATCTCATGTCCAGTTATATTTCTTCATATACTTTCACTCCCTTGGAAATACTGTCCTTCTCCTGGAGATAACTGACTGAATGAATCTAGTCTACCAAGCTAATAACTGAGCAAGCTGAGATTTTCCAGTTACAAGTGTAATGATACCTTCCATCCTCAGTACATATGAATGAGGAAAGGGGCTGTGCCTGTTCTTTACTTACATGCATGTGTTTACATGCTTAATGTTTTTCTATCATGTAATCTTTAAATGAAAGGTAATTAATTATATATATATACACACATATGTGTATATGTATATATATAGCTATCTATCTATCTATCTATGTAAAATTTCAAGTTTTTTCTTTTGTAAGACTTTGCATCATTTAGGAATGCTTTTGACTACATGTAACATAAAATCAGACTAACAGCAGCCTGAGCAAGAAAATCATTACATTTTTCATATAACACAAATTTTGGGAAGGTGCTTCCAGGGTGTGTTCATTGGCTCAGTGATGTGAGGGTGCTGGGCTGGTATCTCTGGAGTCACTTGGCTTTTCCTCATGTTCACAAGATGGCTGCTGCAGCTCCAGGCATCAAGACCACACACAGGAATCTTAAGTAAGAAGAAAATGTCAAAAGCAAAAATGAATTTCCCTCAGCAGATTCCTTTTCTACTTTTCTTCCTCCTTCTAAATCAGACTGTCCACCATAGACTTTTCACATAAGTAAATTTACATGTAAGAAGAAATATATTGTAAGACACTATGTTTGTCTGTGTTTGGGGTTTTGTTGCTCTGTGCATGGTATGTTTATTTCCTTGTCAGTGTCTGGGACCAGACTCTGTGCTCTCTGAGGCAAGGGTTTTGTTGGTCACATCTCTTTGTCCTCCCACTACCAGGCTTGGAACACCAGAGATGTTTGGTGTTTGCTAATGACTTGCATATGACGACTTTCAGGTTTCCCTTTGCTCTTGAACTACTCACACCTTTGGGAAACTGAGGAGCTGGGGATCAGACTACTTCAGGGTTTTAGCCATTGCTTACACCAGTGATTGAGACAGGAACAGAGTGATGGCAGAATGATCATACCTGATTATGCTGGGTTGGTATCAACATCCTCAACCCCCATCACAGGAGAACCTAAGTGTGCTCGGTTGGTTCTATGTCTGTGTGTTAGATTTTTTTCTCTGCTTTCCACTCCCATGACACTTGGTACATTGCTCTGTATAACTCTGTCATATTGAAAAAATAAGTATCCTTTCTCCTTACTTGAGAATTTAGAATCCTCAAGGTCAAAGGACATTTCTTAGTTATATTTTTCCCAGCATCTTCCACACTGCCTGGCAGGATAGTATTTATTTATTTAAGTGCTGAGAAAATTGAATGAAAGAAAATTTTCTTGTACTGACATAATACATCTTTCAAATCTCCCGACATGAGTGGCCACTTATATGAAAATGACCCACTGTGCCTTCAGGGCAGTAAACAACACTATTAAATTTATTAAGCATATATTTATTGAGCATCTATCAAGTGCAATAATCTATCACGTGCAAATACAGCAGAGGGAGTGGTTTGAATATGAATTTACTGCTTTGAGCTCAGGCATTGACTAATACTCTTCATTATAAGAATACAGATACTTTTTAATTTAAAGTTGACTTTAAGGATTAGTGAGATGTTAAGTGGATGTCTACCAAATAGTGATCTTCCTGTAATTAGGCATATATCCAAGTAGATGTGGATGACCGCCCGGATACAGGATGGAAATGAATGCCAGTTTCTGGAAGTTCCATGATTATAAGGCACAAGGTATGATTCTTTAGCTATACTCTACAGGGCCTAAACTCACCCTACCTTGTTCAACCGTTGGTAAAGACTTTGACCATGAGCAATGACTTGAAACATCAAGAGGTTGTGCCAGTGTTCGTGGGGTAGTATGAAGCCTAAGAATGCTCTAATTCTGAAAAACACCCTAGGCACTCATCATGATGAGTTTCTGGAGGAGATGTCCTCTCTAGGGCAAAGCAAAGTGACTAACATTAGCCCGGCATGGAGCCTGGACCCCCCACCCCCACCCCGCCGCAAACAGAGCTCTGCTAAGCTCTGTTGGACCACAGGAAAAAGCATTTATCCTAAATTCTTAGACACATATGTCTTTAGATCAGAGTCCCTCTCCCTACACCAGCCAGTCCCAATGGAGAATCAATCAGAGGACGGTCATGAAGTTTGCTGGTGCCTTTTCTCCCCTTTCCCTCCCCTGGATGCCACGTAGGAGAAAAACAGGGCATGGAGGACCAGCCGGGCTTGCTCTCAACTGAACCCTCTTACATGGAATGGGGAGAAGAGAGGTAAGCCTTACTTGCTAGGCTTCCAGTTTCTGGAGCATAGATAGAAGAGCTTTGGCAAAGGAGAGTGCCAGAGAGAGAAAGTCACAGCCACGTGAAAGAATTTTTAATGATCATCAGCGAATGTGGCTAATCAATGCCTTGGAAGGTAATTCATCTAGAATCTCTTCTCCACCCCTGGATGGGGAGCGGGTGGGAAAGAGAGGCATGATAGCATGTCCGCACTGGCTGGTCACATCTGATGAGATGGAATATAGTCGGAATAAAGGTAAACTTCTCCACTTAAGCTCCCGAAACAGTTGCATGAATATCAACAAATAGGGACCTCAGCTCCGACTTGAGGGTTTTGGCTAGCTCACCAAGGTTATCATTCTGGTGTTTCTGTCGTATTAGACCCTGTTTATTCTGCACGGGTCAGACCACTCCAGATTTGAATGCTGTTTTTTTAAAGGAACACGGCAGCCTACAGATTGTTTAGAGGAAATTAATAAATGCCATAGGAAATTGAGTTAGAAAGTGCCAATTTTTTTAAATTGCTAATATTCTAGGATTTCAAGGTGCTGAACATCTAATCTCAAGGGATTCGAGGTGGTTGACTTCCTATCGTGTGCGCTGTGGTGGATGCTACGGAGGCGTTATCCGACTTGATCATCGTGGCCTCCGTCCCTATTTTACAGGTAAGTACACCCGGGCTGCAAGAGGCTGGCTGATTTTCCTGCGGCCGCACAGCTGGTGAGCAGCAAACTAGGATTTGTACCTTCGTCCTGCCCAACTCAGAGTACATGCTGTTCTACTACATCAAGCATTTAACGTTCTGAGATGCTGAGATTCTGTGCTTCGGTGATCCTGTGACAATGATTCTAAGGTTGCCGCGTTTGAAGACTCCGCAGGACGGCTGGGGAAGAATGGGGAGGGTGGGGAGGGCCAGAGGGAGTGTGAGGTGGTAGGAAGAACAGCCACGTCACAAAGGTGATCATTCATTTGGTTTCCCCCCCAAACAAAACATTCCTGTTTATTTCTCTGCGTTTCTACCAGGCAGGCATGTGACCTGAGAACAATTCCTTTATGAGGCAGAGTTTTTCTCATTTCCTGACTCCTAATCTAATAGAAATGTCTAAACTAGTTGGCTGGCTCTGCCAGAGAGAGGGGAAAAAAAAAAAATCTAGGATCAATCACTCCATTTGAAGCTGCATCTGCAGAAAAGATGTCAGGAAGGGGCAGGGAGGGGCCAAAGCTCTGTTTACCACTGTGCTTCTCCTAGCAACTTCTGGCCCGTCTCTGGGTCTCTCGTACCCTGACGAAGTTGCTGGCAGGGCCTCCCAGAGCAGAGTTCAGCCAGGGTGCTGTGCCCCAGCCAGTCTTCCAGCAGATTCTCCCTCTTTACAACCTGGTTAAGTGCCTCCTTTGCCTGTCGTCAACCAGAGGATTATGCCTTGACCAGTTTCCAGGCTGCGTCTCTGAAAGTCTCCTCATTAAAGGCATTAAAAAATATATATCCTAGTGGAGAGTTTCCAGGAGTTTTTTTTTGAAATTCTAGTTATCCCCAGGGGACAATCAGTGCAACTTTATCCCCAGTTGGAGTCCATCTGGCATGAGGACAGAGTCCGTGAAACACCCTTGCAAAGCAGTTAGTTTACATTTGTCACAAAAGGGACTGCTGTCGTGGTTCAGCTCTTCCGTGGGTGGGAGAGAGCCTCACCCTGGTCCTAACCTCAAGTGACTGATACCTGGGCACCTAACAAACATGATGGATCCCAGGAGGCAGATACACTCAACAAAGAGCCTACACTGTCCTTAGATGTTTATCACATGAAGTTATTATACAAACTCTAATCAGATTTCACTATTTTCACACTAATGTCCTTTTTCTGTCCCAGGATCCAATTCAAGATTGCACTTGTTTTGTTTTGTTAATTTCATATAGTTTCCCCCCCCCCCCAGCTTTACTGAGGTATAATTGGTTACATAAGACGTTAACATTAGGGGAAACTGGCTGAAAGGTTTACAGAAGCTCTTGCTGAGGGCTGGGATTGGGGTGTGGATGGGAGGATAGACTGTAAAGGGGCAAGAGGGAACTTTCTGGAGCGATAGGAATGTTAGACATTTTTATTGGGGTGGTGATTACGTAGATGTATAAATTTGTCAAGACATCAAACTGTAGACTTAAAATAAGTACATTTAATTGTGTGTGAATTCTGCCTCAAGATAGTTGATATTTGAAACATTTTTTAATCAAAATATAAGATCATGTCATCCCCATACATAAAAATCCACCAATGGCTTCTCATTACCCATTAAATAAAATCCAAGCTCCTAACTTGGAAAAAAATTGAAATAAATAAAAATGCCTCTAATGAAAGGCTGGATAAGGTCCTTAAGATACGAAGAGCTAGGGCTTCCCTGGTGGCGCAGTGGTTAAGAATCCACCTGCCAATGCAGGGGACACAGGTTTGAGCCCTGGTCCGGGAAGATCCCACATGCCACGGAGCAACTAACTCGGTGTGCCACGACTACTGAGCCTGCGCTCTAGAGCCTGCGAGCCACAACTACTGAAGCCAGCACGCCTAGAGCCCGTGCACCACAACGAAGAGTAGCCCCCGCTCACAGCAACTAGAGAAAGCCCATGCGCAGCAACAAAGACCCAACTCAGCCATTAATTAATTAATTAATTTTAAAAAGATACAAAGCTCTTATTAACCAATAAGAAAATGGGCTTGGCTCATTAATGGGCAATTTATAAGGAAATAAAAAATGGGTAATGACATTCAAAAAGAAGTTTAACCCTATTAATAATAGAATAAATATAATTTGAAACAAACAAAAAGAGGATCACATGAAATGGTTTGTCTGAGGCTTGAAGCAAACAGTAGGGTTTCCTTACCATCCCTCATTTCAGGAGCCCGCCAAGTCTCTTTCTCTTAGGGTCTTCTTTTTCTTGCTTCCTAGACAGTATCTCCAGTGAAGTGAGATGTCAAAGAAAAATTGTGTTTAAATAGATGTTACTGTGTTGCTCAGACTTTTTGCAGAGATGACAGAGGCCAAGAACAGCATGAGAGTTGCCGAGTACATGAACATCCTTATTTAAGATGCATGGTCTCACACCAGGCACAGGACGTGCTAAGAGATGGCGAGCCTGCTTCAGCCAGCAGTGGTCCCACGACACAGGCTACCCATAGAGAATTTGGTTAAGGACGATTGCTTTGTAGAGTCATTAGTGTGTTCTGCCTCCTCTCCCCATGGGGGGGCCTCAGATCAGAAGGGCTGGGAGAGCATCACGTGAGGGTATTCCATGCGACCCTGGAGTCGGGGTCGTTAGGAGCTAGGTGCCTGATCCAGTTGTGCCTGAGGGGCTGTGGAGTGGGTCTTGAAGTCTCACTGCCTGGCCCCACGGCCAAGACAGGACTATACTGGAAAGGCCAGAGTAGGAAGGGCAAAAGCTAGGGCGGTCTCTGTGTGCCGGACGTAGAGTTGCTAACGGGACCCTTCCCAACCGGGACAAGGTGACCCCAACAGAGTGTGGACTTCAGGCTCGGAGTGAAGGGCAAAGCTGTGAGTAACCAGAGGAAGGAGGAATTGTCCACTTAAGGGAAATGCAGACTAGAGGGATTCCTGGTGATGGGGGAAGTGTCTCCAAAGAACACTCAAAAGTCCCCAAGAAAAAGAGAATTGCTACACCCAGAAGATCCAATGACAGTCACAATGGTATCAGTCAAGAAAGAAGTTTCCTGCCCCTTGCCTCTCCTCCCTAATTTCTTTCCAGCCCTGCAGAGACCCAAATTACATCCAGAAAGTGATGGAGTGAAAACGAAGGGAGAAGGTAAAGATACACTGCTCCTCTGCCCAACTGCCCAGGGAAGGGCTGATCTGGGGGAAGGAAAAACAAAATAAGGGAATGATAGTTTAGTGTTTGGATATGACTATAGACTAGATTTTTAAAAATCCCTAGAAAATGACACTCTTTATTATTATATCTTTATTTTTTTTTGCCTGAAAATGACTGAGGGATGTTTTATTACCCTAGACTGAGCTGAAAAGCTGAAGAACCCAACTGAAATTTCATGTAGCATAAATGGAGACAGAGGACAAAACAGGGAGTCTACATTTGAAGTTCAGTGGTCGGTAGACTACGCTGTTTCTGTCTACATCCGAGCCTAGTTTAATTATTAAACCTATTACATAGAATTCTCCTAAAAGGTAGGAGGCTTTGGAACAAAAAAATAAGTGCATCGTCCATCAAAAAGCTACATTCATCATCTAATCAGGACATGAGACATGCCGTTTTTATATATGAGGAAAACTGCTAGCACAAGCTCACGCCTCCCTCCCGCTTCCTGAGTCATTACAGGGATGAAATATTCGAACTGAACATTTAGGCCACCTTAGTCAGGATCTCACAATGTCCCTATTGTACTCTTATAATGCCAAATACCACTGGAAATGTTCTGTTCCGGGTGCTACATTCAATAACTTGTCATTGATTCCTCTAAGAAATATAATAAGGTTTTACGTGGAGAGGAGCTTATTAAAGCATGGGTGTATGCAAAAATACACCACAGCCATAGTATTTCTCCACCTAGTCCAGAAATTTCTAGAGAAATTTAGTCTTTCTAATCTAATAAGAAATGCAGAATTCACCCCGTTGGTTGAAAGAAGCCACTTTTTCATGTCAAGGGATTTTATGATTCCCGGATGTCATTATGCAAATTGCAGAGGGCTACTCCCATAGCTCACCTACCAAACCCTACCCTGCAATAGGTGAGGTTTGTCTTACCTTTTCTTCTCTTGCATACAGAGCTGGCCACTGAGTACTTATAATAGCTCCATCTGCCATGTTTCTCCCCTCTCTGGCCAGCCACTTCCCACTCTTTTCCTTCCTCTATGTGGTGACTTTAAAATATGTTTTCAAATCTGTTGACACTCCATCCATCAAGTCCAATTCCCTTCCTCTTGAATATGAGCCGGTCTTAGTGACTGACTTCTCACAAATAGAATTTGGCAGAAGTGATGATGTGTGACATCCAGGGCTAGGTCATAAGAGGCAAGACAGCATCAGTCTGGGCTCTCTCTTGGGACACTTGCTCTTGGAATCCAGCTACAGGTTTGACCTCAGGCCACATGGAAAAACCTCATGTAGCTGTTCGGGTCAATAGGATGGCTGAGCCCCTGTTCACAGCCAGCGTCACCTACCAGGCACGTGAATGAGGAAGGCTTCAATGTGACTCCAGCCCCAGCCATGGTCTGACTGCAACCATGTGAGAGACTCTGAGTGAGAGCCACTCAAGTAAACACAGTACATGTGAGACAATATGTGATTGCTGCTTTATGCCACCAAGTGTAGGGTGGTTTGTGACACAACTTTTGATAATCAGAACACTGTCAAGATGTACTACTTGGGAACCTTTAAAAATGTACTCTTGCGGGCTTCCCTGGTGGCGCAGTGGTTGAGAGTCCGCCTGCCGATGCAGGGGACGCAGGTTCGTGCCCCGGTCCGGGAAGATCCCACATGCCGCGGAGCGGCTAGGCCCGTGAGCCATGGCCGCTGAGCCCGCGCATCCGGAGTCTGTTGCTCCGCAACGGGAGAGGCCACAACAGTGAGAGGCCCGCGTACCGCAAAAAAAAAAAAGTACTCTTGGAAACACTGTTTCCACTCTGGGAATACACCCTATGATTTAGAATACAAATTATGGAAATAACGTTTATGCATAGAGAGTTTTCTTTTAGGAAGAACCATTTCCCTATTGTTGAACACTTGGACTATACAACTCTTTCAAAGCCACACAATGAAATATTAGGAAGCTAGAAAAATTTCTAGCAAGACTGACAAAAATTAAAAGAGAAGGCAGCAATCGCCAATATGAAGAATGTGATATACTACTAAGATCGCTACGTATCCTGGTATATCGCTGGAGAGTCTGGGGCCATTAGCAAGTTATAAGGAAATACTGCAAAGCTTTCATTTAAGCTCATAAATTAAACAACTTAGAAGAAATCGACCAATTCCTCAAAAGCTGTATACTACCAAAACCCAACCAAGACGAAGCAGATAATCTCAATAGCCCTCTAACGGTTAAAACATTGAACTTGTAGTGAAAAAGATCCCCCCAATTAAACCACAATGAGATATCACTACACATCTATCAGAATGACCAAAACAAAAAAGAGTGACAGCGCTCAAGGCTAGTGAGACTATGGAGAAACTGAATCCGTCATTGTTGGTGAGAGTGTAGAATGGTACGGCCACGCTGGAAGATAGTTCGGCAGCTTCCAATAAACTTAAACGTGCAAGTGTTACACGATCTTGCCACTGTGCTCTCGGCATTTATCTCAGAGAAATGAAAACTTATGTCCACCAAAAAAAACAACATCCCGTATACAGCAGCTGTATTAGTAAGAGCCCCAAACTGGAAATAGCACAGATATACTTCAACAGGTGAATGTTTAAACCAACTGTGGTACATACATAGCATGAGGTACTACTCAGCAACAAAAAGGAACAAATGATTGTTTTTCTCTTATTCTTCCTACAGCTGAAAGTTTGTACCTTTTCACCAATCTCTTCCTATTTCTCGGCCCGCCCCCACCAGCCCCTGGAAATCACTTTTCTACTCTCTATTTCTATGAGTTTGACTTTCTAAAAAATTATTCCACATATAAGTGATGCCATGCAGTATCTGTCTTTCTCTGTCTGGCTTATTTCACTCAGCATAATGTTGCAAATTTCAGGATTCCCTTTTCTCTCGTGGCTAAATAGTATTCCATTGTGTGTGTGTGTGTGTCTGTGTGTGTGTGTGTGTGTGTGTGTGTGTGTGTATCACAGCCGCTTTATCAATTCATCCGTTGATGGGCACTTCGGTTGTTTCCATATCTTGGCTGTTGTGACTAATGCTGCAGTTAACATGTGTGTGCAGATATAGTTATCTCTTCAAGACACTGATTTCATTTCCTTTAGATATATACCCAGCAGTGGAATTGCTAGATCATATGGTAATTCTATTTTTAATTTCTTGAGGAATCTCTGTACCTCCACACTGTTTTCCATAGGAATACATTATTGATACATGCAAAAAATTAGATGAATCTCCAGGAATTATGCTGAGAGAAAAAAAGTCAACCACAAAATGTTATATACTGCATGATTCCATTTATAGAATATTTTTGAAAAGACACTTTTAGAAGTGGAAAGCGGATTAGTGAATGCCAAGAGTTAGGGACTGGGGTGGGAAAAGGAGGGAGGTTGGTATGGCTATCAAAGGGCAACATGGGAAATCCTTGTAGTGATGGACCTGTTCAGTATCTTGATTGTGATGGATATAGGAATCTGCATGTCTGATAAAATTGTATTAAGTTAAATGCACACACATACACACACAGACACAGATGAGTTATAAGTAACACTGGAGAAATCTGAATAAGATCAGTGAATTGTGTCAGTGTCAATATATATTTTTGTGTCAATACTATATTTTTGCAAGGTGTTACCACTGGGGGAAACTGGGTGAAGAGCACTCTGTATTTTTCTTACAACTGTATGTGAATCTGTAATTATCTCAATAAAACTTTTAATTAAAAATTATGTTATGAAGAGGCTGTGATAATATGGATAAATTGTTTATAACATAACCATAGGCTATTTATTTATTTATTAAGAGGTTCTTAGTCTTTTTATTTATTTAAAAAAAATTTTTAACATCTTTATTGGAGTATAATTGCTTCTTCAATGGTGTGTCAGTTTCTGCTTTATAACAAAGCGAATCAGCTATACATATACACATATCCCCACATCTCCTCCCTTTTGTGTCTCCCTCCCACCCTCCCTATCCCACCCCTCTAGGTGGTCACAAAGCACCGAGCTGATCTCCCTGTGCTATGTGGTTGCTTCCCACTAGCTATCTATATTACATTTGGTAGTGTATATATGTCCATAAAAAGTTAAAATATTCATAAAATTTATATCCTGGGTGATTCTGTCGAATAGCTTCAAAGAAGGCAAAAATAAAAACTGTATAAAATTTAAAATTAAGAGAAATGGGAACACCAAAGAAAACCAAAAAATACTATGTTAAAATTTTATTTTCTAAAGTTTCTATAATGAGCACATGATACTTGCGTAATGGAAGAAACTCTATTAAGATGAAGTTTTATTCACTTTTAGATTTTTACTATCTATTAGAATACTTTGAGACCTAGGTTCTCAACTGAGGAAACTCAGTCTGAATGGTACATTTGTATTTTGACAGTAGGAGCAGAAGTCTCCAAATGCTGAATTTTAATAAAAAAGATTTCAGGCATCAGTCAGTGAGTTGAAGAGAAATGAGAAGGGGGGTGATGAAGCATATTACTACTCATTTCTGGGTCCCTGGAACATGTGGCATAGTGGGATTCCCCCACTTTGCTCTTGCCTAAGGCTGCTTACATGCCTCCATGGGAGATTCCTTTCCTATCCTACTACCAATGCACTTTGGGCTTGGCTTGAAATTATTCAACTGTGAAGATACAGAATTTCAAATTGTTCTGCCTGTTTCAGTAGGCACAAATTCCTCCACAGCGGGGAGATTTCTCTGGGGAAATTTTGAAAACAAGCAGAGATGCTGAAGGAGTTTGGAGAAGACTGTTTTCTGCATGGAAAGTTCTGAGTGCAATTAAGTTGTACCCAAAATTTAGAGAGGCTAGAAAATTTTGGGGGGGGAATATGGTCCTCCATCAATGCAAAGAATAGTGTATCATTTCTGAATAGAGGAAACTATCACCGAATTACAAAATCATTAGAGGCAGAAGGCACCTAAGAGAAGGGCCATCATGTTGAACAACATCAGGTGACCCCATTCACCTTTAGCTTATGTATGTGGTGGCCCTGGGAGTTGTGCAGTGTACAACCTGCACAACTGTATTAATTGATTCTGATAAATCTAGTCATTACCACCACTGTCCTTCCCCCCGCCCCACCGCACTTAGATACAATCCTCTTTTAGAGAGGGGAAAAGTGAAGCCCAGAGAGGGGGAGGAACTTGTCAAAAGCCATACAGCTAACCACAGAACCCAAGTTCTTGAATTTTAGATTAATACTCTTTCCTCTCTACAGCGCTGCCTGAAAGAAATGTTCTTACTAAAAAAAAAAAAAAAAAAAAATTCATCCTGAAAAGTATTTGTTTCAAATCTACACTGCTGTAACCTAACCAGGGCTATTTTCATAATGTTGAAACAGGAGTCAAATTGAGTCTGCACATTCTAAGGACAGTTTCCTCACATATGAAATGGGGATAATAATAGTGCCTTTTAGAGTTGTTTGGGGGGATAAATGAGTTAATATTTGTAGAACACTTAGAACAGTGCCTGTCATATAGAAACATATAAGTATTAGATATTATTATTAAGTGATATGTGGACTTTGGGGAGAACATGTACCTTTTATCTATGTTTTCACATGACCTGGCATGGCTTTGAGGAAGTGCTCTATTAATGTTTTGGGATGATGGATGGATGTGTGGATGGATGAATGGATGGAAAGATTGAGAGAAGGATGGATGGATGGATGGATGGATGGGTGGATGGAGGCATGGATGGAGGCATGGATGGAGGCATGGATAAATGGCACCTCTAGCATTACAGTGGTTCAGGTCAACAACCTTGGGGTTGTCCCTGATTCCTCTCTTACTCCATATAACTAATATATTAGTTATATTCTATATAACTTATATATATTCTATATAACCTCCCTATTCTATATGCAAAATATATTTA
This sequence comes from Grampus griseus, assembly GCF_964374135.1. Taxonomy (NCBI): domain Eukaryota; kingdom Metazoa; phylum Chordata; class Mammalia; order Artiodactyla; family Delphinidae; genus Grampus; species Grampus griseus. Next base: position 10,852,173 of record NC_139008.1, read on the forward strand.
GAATCCAACAACTTCTTCCAACCTCCACCATCCTAGGACCAAGCCATCAGCATCTCTCTTAATTGGCCTTCCTGCTTTGACCCTTGTCTTCCCGTAGTCTATGCCCTTATAGGATGATCTGGCCCCAATTACTGCTACTCTGGAACCCCATCTATCACCACTGTCCTATTTCTGTCTCTGACCCAGCTACACCAGTCTCTTAACCGTCCCTTGGTTGTAGCAGGCATGCTCCCATCTCAAGGACTTTGCACTTACTGACCTCTCTACCTGAGATGCTGTCCCAGTTGATCTCTTCTACTTTCATGGCTCCCATCTAACAACTTCCCCTCTATTCCTTCTGCTAGTGTAATTGAGATCAGGAAATCAGTGGATTAGCTAATGCTGGGGCTCTCTCTCCTTCAGAGATCAGGAAGGTGGCGAATCTTCTATCATGAGATTGAGGGCTATGTTATTCTCAGCTCGGGTGTCCGGAGCCTAGAATACTACGTAATACTGTTTTGTCATGAAGGGCTCTGAGATTACAGTCCCTAAGGGGTGCATAAACTAACAAGAACTTTCTATCTTCTGTGTTTTAGTTGCTTATATTTTTTGAGCTTTGAAACCCATGCTGCAGAGTCACTTCTTATTTTTATTCTTTGTGATTGTTATTTGACATTTTGGACGGTGAGCATCTCAAAGCTAGGACTTCACGGTTGTATAATCTCTCCTCTTTCTGCCACAGACCATGATACAGAAGAGGTTCATGCTAACAGGTAACTTTTATGGAGCACTTCCTACGTGCTAATGTGTAGGTTGTTTGCAAAAATGGCGGCGATAATTTCCCTCCTGTATATCTTCCACTTTGCAATGTGAATTTGCAGCTCTTCCATCAAGTGATAGAGTCAGTTTCCCAATCACTGGGCGGGCCCTGTGGCTTACTTTGACCAAATATAATGTGGCAGAAGTGACAGCCAGGGGCATGCCTAGGCCTCAAGAGACTTTGCGCAATTCGGCTGCGTCTCTTGGAGCCCTGCCCAACCTCCGTTTGAACAAGCCCAGACTAGCCTCTTGGAAGATGAGGGGCCCACAGGGAGCAGCTGAGGCCGTTTGAGACCAGCCAGCCCCAGCTGGCCTGGCAGCTGCCTGTGGATCCATGAGTAAGCCTCGTCAAGGCCAGGAGAACCGCACGGTGGGTTCTCATCCAAATCATCAACCCATAGAACTAGGAGGCAAATAAATGGTTGTTGCCTGAAGTCAGGGCTTGGCAAACCACAGCCCATCAGCCAAATCTGGCCTGCCTCCTGCTTCTGTAAATACAGTTTTACTGGAATACAGCCTCACTTGATTGTTTACGTACTGTCTAGAGCAGCTTTCCCATTATAACAACAGAGTTGGGTCATTGCAACAGAGCTGAAAATACTTACTATCTGTCCCTTTACAGAAAAACTTTGCAAACCCTGTTTAAGTCACTAAATTTAAGAGTGGTTTGTTATATCCACGAACTGAACCAAGCACTTTAAATGATTATCTTTAAAGTTTCACTGTAACCCAGTGAGGGTTTTTGTTCGTGCCCATTTTACAGATGAGGAAACTGAGGCATAGTGAGGGAGTGTACATGGTGGAGTCAGGAAAAAACACAAACAGTCTGGCCTCACAGACTCATGACTTTGGCACACTGAGTCAGTAAATAAAGAGATGGGTTTCCAACTGAGTGAATATATAGCTGAATCAACAGTTGAGGTCAGTTCCTTTGAGGTGGGATTGTAGATGATAATAACCTTTGTGTCAATGCTGTGGTACTTCTGGGCCCACCTGAATCCCTCACTGAAAGGGTGAGGAATCTCTATATCCAGACCTTAAGGGTTTTGACAAGTCTTTTATAAGTGTGCCCCTAATGGAGGGCTCAGAAGAATCACTGAAATATATGTGGGAGGGAGGGAAGAAGCAAATAAGTAAGGGGTAGGTGGAGAAGAAAGGGGTGGAGGTGAAGAAAGAGAGGGAAAAGAAGCTTTAGAAAAGGAGAGAAGAGCAATCCAAGTTCTATGGAGGAGTATCCACCTTCCATTTGTGCCTGAAATCCATCTCACATCTGATGTTAGGTGGTCACTAACATCCGTCCTGAAGGTGGGATCAATCTAGAATCACTCTGTCACTGGGGAGACTTGGAGGGTCATCAGGGGTCATTATTATTATTATTTTTTGTGATACGCGGGCCTCTCACTGTTGTGGCCTAACCTGTCTTACATCTAAGCTCTGGTCTTTGCAGGCCCAGCATCCTCTGGAGTGGGCCAGGGGCCTTGGTGACAGGGACGCTCACAGCACGGGGGGAGCATCCTCTCCAGCTCACTCATTCCCCAAGAATAGGAGCACGTGGTCAGTATATCACCGCATCCCAGACAGAACAGAAACCCCCCCTGACTTTCTCAGCAACTCTCCCACCCCCCACCTTGCTGATACTATTCAATAGCCCACATTGACTTTGGGAGGAGAAAAAAAAATGTAATTGTTAAAGCCTAAATCCCTTTAAACTCTAAGATCAAAAGGAAGGTTTCCATCCCATGACACATAATTAAACATGCAGACGTGCCCAACTTTGATTCATGAATGCTTCTGCACTTCTAAATTGTTGCCAGGGAGATCAGGGCCTGAGAAAATTAAAACCATTACGCCTCAAAAGAGTACATGATTTTCACAGCTTTCTAGCGTGATTTCCTGTTGTGCAGAACTTTATGTTCTCCCATTTTCTCCTCTCTACCTCAGTGTCCGGGGCTGAACGGAAGCAGCTTTGCAAACATCTTTAGGTCGAGAATTCCGGCAGGTCCGGCGTGATGTGAGCACAGAGCCAGATTGCAAGGCCCACCATCTTCGTACTGCTTTATGTCCGACCAGAGGGCAAATTCCCCACTTAGGCAAGGTTCCCTGAGGATGGCCTCAGATGCCTGGGCGATGGGATGACAGCATGGTAAGGAAAGCCCTCAAACACATGGGATGTATTACGCAGAGCTCTCTGGAGAAACAGAACCAGTAGGATCTATATCTATATCCTCTATATTTAAATCATTATTATAGGAATTGGCTCGTGTAATTATGGAGGCTGAGAAGTCCCACAGTCGGACACCTGCAAGCTGGAGACCCAGGACGGCTGGTGTGGTAACCCAGTCTGAGTGAACTGGGGCGGCAGACGACTTAGATTCCAGTCCGGGTCTGAAGACCTGAGAGCCAGGAGTGCCGAGAGCAGGAGAAGATGCCTGTCCCAGCTCCAGCAGTCAGACAGGAAGGGCCAAAGTTTTCCTTCTTTCGTCTGTTTCTTCTAACCAGACCCGCAAAGGGTTGGTTGGTGTTCATCCCTGCTGGGAAGGACAAACTGCTTTACTGAGTCCACCAATTCAAGCACTGATGAGTGAGGGAATGAAGCCTGAGGGATGTGTGATAGGGGTGGGCAAGAGCATCTCCTGGCCCATCACTCTTTGCAGTTAATTAAGGTGGTGCTTCAAATGGAAAACGTCCTGCTAATGGCAAACCACATCTGACTCTCTCCCCCTGCCCACAGTGGAGGGTGAACATCCCCCTATCTCTATTCCTCTTGCCTTTCCGGGAAAATCCCAAAACTGAAGACAGCTGTTTCTTACGATAACAAGCACCCTGCCGGCACGTCAGCCCCCCTGGATACTGCAATGACATGTCTGTTTCAAGGAACAAGTAAAACAGTGGGAAGTTGCCAAGACAGAAAGAGCTCCAGGGGAAAAAGGGCCGGGCAGCGTTCAAGTGTCCTTTGCTCGCTCTTAAGCAGGAGGCCAGCTACTCTGGCAAAGCAGGGGGAAGAGGTATGGGGCGCCGCTGGCTCTCATAGGAGGCATGCTGGGACCCTGGAGGCTCAGGCTGGTGCAGCAGGAGAAAGGCGGGACTAAGTGACCTTTTATTTCTTGGCCCTGATGTGGACCACCAGCAGCGGGTCCATGGAGATCAAGGGTCAACTAGCTCAGGTGTGGTTCAGGCAGCTGCCCGTGACCAAGAGACAGACAATACTCAGAATCAGAATACAGCAGGATCATGACCGTCACAGGTGTCACAGGTGACACAGGTGAGCAGAATCTAGTCTCCAGGGGAAGAGGTTGGACCATGCACAGCTGACCTCACCAAACAGGCTGCGATCCAGGCTGAGCACACATTCCTGGCAGGTACCTGTAGGGCTGGGTGGGAAAGCTGAGCTGGAATCCCAGGTACTCCTTCTGGACTGGTGAGATCCAGGGAGCGCGGGATGCCAGGGGCTCCCTCCAGTGCACCCGCCACCTGGCAACAGCAGCTGGCTTAATCCCCCAGGCCTGCAGCTCCAGGGCTCAGGCAGTGGAAATTCTGCCTGCCTCGCTCAGGATCCTCCTGGGGACGGTTCAAGGCTGAGCCTCTAGGGGAGGGACCAAGGGCCCTGGGTGGGAGGGCTATGGATTGTGAGATTATACCGTCCTCTTTACGGAATCTGGGAAAACTGGGTCACCCTCTAGCAGGGCACGTTTCTGCCAAAAACAGCCAGTGAAGCCATGACACCGATGCACGATGTTATCCTAGAGGCGTGACTGTGGCTACTTTCCACCCGGGGCTGGATGGGATGTTTAATCAACACGTTGCCAAATAATGATTTTGTTGTAGCATTTTATTGATAACTAGAAAAGACTAGCTCACGGACTCTCTGTTCGATCCGGCAGACTGCCCGACTCCCCACTTCCCACAGGTAATTACCTGCTCCTAATTGGGTCTGAAAGCAGCGGGTTTATATTTAAAGGGAGGAGCACGGCACGTTTTGTATTTTTCCAGAGACCATGTGGATGAGAGTTTTGTGCTCTGGGTAACTGTGGCTTAAAGAGCCACATCCTTCTCTTAAGCTCTGTGTCTTTGGGGAAAATATATCACTTCCCAGAGCCTATGTCTCTCCATTTATAAATGGAAAGGAATGATGTGATGCTGCAATGAGATTAGGGACACAAAAGCAGCTCTCCAGTGCCTGACACACATGGGATTCTCAGGGATTGCTAATCTGTATCTTTCAACGCGGAAAGAAGTGGTTCCTAATCTCTACCTCTTGCTGCTCTGGGGTGTCTTGTAATATCCTCTACCTCCACACATAATGCCTCCTAGCTTATTATTTCCTATCAATTAAGTTTGCTTTTCAATATAGCTCTGTCAGGTCATCCAGACAGGTGAAGTTAGTCTGGCTGTACAGATGGGGAAATTGAGGTCGGCAGAGGGGAAGTGACCTGTCAAAGGTGGTCTCTCTTAACTAGATGATGGTGTCAGGGTTTGTTGCCACTGAGACCAAAGGGCTATTGAGCCTCGGGGAAGGAGAAGTGGGAGGAAAGCTGGAAGAATGCTGAGAAGACAGAGTGAAAGTTACAGTTTTCAGCCACGCCCTGGAGAGGTAAGAGGGAGCATGAACGAGTTCTGGCTCCCAGGAAGTGGGGTGAAAGATACCTAGGCTGGCTGGGGTGCAACACAGGGCTCCCCTTCCTGGGGGATTGGTACTCCGGGGAAACCCGGCAAACTAAAAGGCCCAAGTAGGAGTGGAGGCAGGTGCAGAGAGTGGCCACCATCTAACAGCTTGATGAGCTTCAGAGAAGGGGTAGAACTCGCTTGCGTATCGCTCCATGCTCGTTGAGACTGCAGAGTCGGGGCAAAGACGGAGCAAGGTCTGAGGTCTGCCCTGTGTGAGCCCCTTCCATTCAGCTAACACAGGCGTAAAAGTTTGCTCGAGGTCAGCATACAGAAGAGGCTCCTGTGGGTGCCTGCCCCGACCCAGGGGATTCCGCCAGGTGCCCTCCTGCCGCCTCCCTGGCTTCCGTGTTCTCCTGTCCCATTTTGGTGCTGGATAAACCCGGCTCTCTGGCATGTTCTTATACGATGCTGCGGATAGATTTAGATGAAGCATGGCTTTGGTCACAACCTCAACACGAAGACATGTTTGTTGACACATCTTACTTCCCTACTAAAATTTCAGTGCTTCCGGGCAGGGCCTTGACCTTCTCACCTTAGTACCTGCCCCTGCACCTGTACATGATAGGTGATTGCTGAATGAATGAATGAATGAAATGAATGAATCTGGCATCTCACCAATCACTAGTATTTAAGTTTCACAAGGACGACAAGGAATGTCGTCCATCTTGCCCGTTGCTGAACTCCACGTCTGGTACATGACGGGCATTCAATAAATATTGTGGAATGAATGAAAGGTTCATCTCTACCTCAGCAGCACTGGCCTTCTCCCTTTCCACTGATTCCTGCAGTGCTGGAGCTGGGAAACACTTTAGAGATGAACTGGTCCAAGTTCATTATCTCAGAGACAAGACGGTGTGACCTGGTGAGCTCACACACGCTGCTGAGTTGGGAGCAGAATCCTTGCATTCTGGCTCCCAGTCCAGGGCTCTTGACTCACTACCTGCTCCATCTTCATGACGATTAACCACCTGGGGAGCAGAGCAGCAACCGGAGTCACATTCGCTCAGAGGCCTGCCTGCGCCAACGGCAAAAGCAAGGGCTCAGAGAATGTCTGCAAACCAAACTCAGGCTAATCTGTCGCTCAGCCAGTGAGACACTCAGCGTCTCCAGCAGGTGGACAGCAGAGCCAGAGCCTGAGCACGGATGTGCGTTGGGTGGGCTTTCTCTGAGCAGTCCTGTGGCTGAACGCTCACATTGCCAGGGGTCCCCGGGAGCCTCTGGGCCTCTGCCCCCGAGGGCTTGCTCCCTCCTTCTGGCTCCCTCGGTCCTTCGCCAGGGGGCTGCTGAAGCGCCATCGGCCTGCCTTCTTGCAGGTGAGTGTGAAGCAGCAGCACCGGCCTCAGGAGGCCTGGCTGCAAACGTTGGCGCTGCTGCTTCCTGGCAAGAAAACCTTGGGCAAGTTACTGCTCTCCTCTGAGCCTCAGTTTCTCATCTATAGACAAGGGGTTTAGTGGAATGAAGAACATAAACCTTGTGAGAGTATAAAGCACGGTGCCTGGTAGGTGTGGCCTGTGGTGAGCATCTAATAAGCAAATATCAGGGACTACAGGTGGCACTCAAGTTGAGGGAGGACTCAGTACAGCGCTTAGAGCCTCCGTCATCAGACTCCCTGGGTTCGAATCCCGGCCTGGCTCCTTATCAGCTGCGTGTCCTGGCGCCCGTGATCCAACCTCTCTGTGCCTGAATATCCTTATCAATCAGATGAAGGTGGTGATGGGGTTGTTTCCCTGGGTTTATGACAGATTCCAATAAGTTAACTTGCAGAAAGCACTTCGAATAGTTTCCGGCACATGGCGAGTGCCAGATAAACACCAGCAGTTCCGATCTTCCTGTTACCTCATTTCAGAAACAAATTTCGGAGAGCCAGATTCCTTCTCCTGCAAGCCTCCGGGTGAAGAGATGAATGCAGACACCAAGACAACGGTGCCGACATCTAGCTTGTTGGCTGGTAATCGCACTTGCTTATCCTTGTTGTTCCCAAGCACAGCCCGCTGCTGGTGGAGCCCCGTGCCTGGACGACGCTCCCAAGCTGAGATTGCTGGGCAATGACTCCTACACCATACGCTGTAACTGGCTGCCAGCAGCGAAATTGCATTTGTATTGATCTAAAGAACACTTTATTGATCAAACACTGGGAAAGTAACCTTTGAAACATAAACCCATTATTTTAACAATTTGTTGCCAGGAAAGGCAGAGGCTGCTTTTATTTTCCTTGTTGGTCAGTTGGCCTTCCCAGGGCAGCTTCCCATACAGGTAGGTGGTCTGGAGACCTACCTTCCATGAGCAGCTGAGCAATGACCACCTCTCAGGTCGCCAGCGCCATGACCCCCTTTTGCCCTCCACGTCTCTGTCCCTCTAGGCCTTCCTATTGGCAGGCTCTTCAGTCTCTAAATACTTTTTCCCCCCGCGTCCTTGCCTGACTCTCCCTTGCACAGCCTTTAAATCTCCCCTCCCTCCTTGATCTCACTGGCTGAGTGGGATGGCCCATCCTCCTTGGTGTTTCTGGATCATTCTGAGCAGTTGGGGGTGAGGATGAAGGGACCAGGTTGCCAGGACCTCCCCATGAAGCACTCACGGGCTGTCCCATCAGGTTTGGAGCACAAATTCATCTGAAGCCACTGTCCCCCACTCTTCCCCATGTCTGCTTCTGGATCGGACTTTATTAAACGTCATTAAACTAAATTCATGTTGGTGTGCGCTATTAGGAAACTTAGGGCCTCTAGGTGAAACATTTTTAGAAGGGAGGCATCACTCTGCAGCAATTTCCAGAATGACTCAATTAACGCGTGCACACAGAGGGCTTCAGCAGCCCTCATGGGGGAGCTAAAGATTTGTCCCCAGTTCCTGCCCTCAGTGGACTGACCATTTAGCCACACTAACTGGAGAAACCCACACAAAGGAGTAAATCACAGGAGGCAGGACTTACGAGGAGTTATGAGTGGCACAAGAATTCAGTAGGAAAAGAATGATCTCTTCAATAAATGATGCCAAGACAGCGGGATAGCCACATGCCAGAGAATGAAGTTGGACGATTACCGCACACCCTATACAAGCAATTACCTCAAAATGGAACAAAGACCTATGTGTACGAGCTGAAACTATAAAACTCTTGGAAGAAAACTTAAGTGTAAATCTTCATGGCTGTGGATGAGGCAACGGTTTCTTAGATATGACACCTAAAGCACAAGCAACCAAAGGGAAAAAAATTGGACTTCATCAAAATTAAAACTTTTTAACTTCAGAGGATACCAACAGAATGGAAGGAAATGTATTCAAATCATATATATATTTTTAAAATTTTTGGCTGTGTTGGGTCTTCATTGCTGCATGTGGGCTTTCTCTAGTTGCAGCAAGCAAGGGCTACTCTTCATTGTGGTGCGCAGGCTTCTCATTGTGGTGGCTTCTCTTGTTGCGAAGCATGGGCTCTAGGCACGCAGGCTTCAGTAACCGTGGCATGCAGGCTCTGTAGTTGTGGCTCGCGGGCTCTAGAGCGCAGACTCAGTAGTTGTGGCACACGGGCTTAGTTGCTCCGCGGCATGGGAGATCTTCCCGGACCAGGGATTGAACCTGTGTCCCCTGCATTGGCAGGCAGATTCTTAACGACTGTGCCACCAGGGAAGTCCCTCAAATCATATATTTGATAAAAGTCTAGTATACAGAATATATAAAGAACTTTTACAACTCAAAAATAGAAAGACAACCCAATGTACAAATGGGTGAAGGATTTGAATTGACACTGCTCTAAAGAAGATAGGCAAGTGGGCAATAAGTACATGAAAAGATGCTCAACATCACCAGTCATTAAGGAAATGCAAATTCAAACCACAGTGAGGTACCACTTCACACCCATAGGATGGCTATTCTCAAAAGACAGAAACGACGAGTGTTGGCAAGGATACGGAGAAATTGGAATCCACATACACTGCTGATGGGAATGTGAAACAGTGCGGCCACTTTGGAAAAAATGTTGGCAGTTTCTCAAAAGGTTAAAGGTAGAGTTACCTTCTAAGTAACTTATAATGACAATTCCGCTTTTAGATATACACCCAGGAGAACTGAACTATGTTCACACAAAATGTGCCACACAAATGTTTATATCAGTATTACTCTGAATACCCAAAAGATTGGAAACAACACAAATGTCTGTCAGCTGATGAATGGATAAATAAAATGTGGTTTTTTCATACAATGTAGTATTTTTTAGTCATAAGAATGAATGACATTTGGATACTTGCTATAACATAAATGAACCTTGCAAACATTATGTTAAATGAAACAAGCTAGACATAAAGGCTGCATATTATATGATTCCATTGGTGTGAAACATCTGGAGTAGGCAAATCCCTAGAGAAAGGAAGTAGATTAGTGGTGCCAGGAGCTGGGGTAGGAGGGCATAGCGGGTAACTGCCCAGTGAGTACAGCATTTCCTTTTGGGGTGATACATAAAAAGGGTGACTTCTACAGAATGTGAGTTAGATCTCAATTTTCAAAATAGAGTGGCACAGACCCAGGGTGCTTTGGGTGGTCTGTTGAGAGAGGGAGCCATTAGGTCAGGACACAGCTGGGGGGAGGGGTCCACTCTCCTTCCTTGTGATTTCGCCCCGAGGGCGGCAGCCTCCTAAGATGACCCTTGTGACCCAGAGCACGAAGAGGCCATCACTCTAGGTAAATAGGAGTCTCACAGCCCAGGCTGTTGAGTCCTCCGTGCAGTTTTCAAGGGGACTTACTTTTGGTTTTGAGTTTCCATTCCTCTTGGAGAAGAGAGGCAGAAGCTGTTGACAAGCCTGGAAACTGGAAATGTAAATGAAAAAGGCAGTCCCGCGGGAGTTGAACACACAGCCTCCCCGGCTCAATCACCTTGTCAGACAGAGGCTCCTGGCTCAGGGACTTGGAAGCATAACCTGCTGAAATGGTTTGCCGTCCATCTCTCAGACCAGGCAAGCAACCCTGGGCATCATGCCATAAGGAAGCAAATGGGCTGTCACTTCATGTGTAAGGCCAAGCACATGAGCAGAAGAGCTCCAGTCTCGACCACGATGTGGAATGGAGGGAAACAGTTTGGGAAACGTTTTTGAACCCGATGGACAGGATATTATGGTTTAGGATGGACACCTGCTCAGGAATCAATGGAATGGGCTGGTTCTATTTATGGAGGCCGAGGGCAAATCCTGCATCTACCCTGTGGGCAGCGGCAGGCAGGCTGGATGCGTTCCCGGAGAGCATGTGGGCAGGAGCCTTCATCCCACAGATGCTCAAAGAGGCTGAGTGATGTGGCTACAATGACAAAGCTTACTGCCTGCAGATCCAGGGTTGGAAGCCATACTGCTGCCCTTGTACTTATTGTTTCACTCCTTGGACAACTCTTCCTCTCCAATGACAGATTCAGTGATGCCTGGTCTTTTGGCTGGAACTCCAGAGAATTTCTCTCTCCTCCTCCACCATCACCTCCTTCCCCTCCTCCTCCTCCTCTTTCTTCTTCTCCTTCTTCTTCTCCTACTCCTTCTTCTTCTTCTTCTCCTTCTCCTCCTCCTCCTCCTTCTCCTTCCCCTCCTCCTCTTCCTCCTCCTCCTCCTCCGTCTTCTTCTCCTTCTTTTTCTTCTTCCTCTTCTCCCCCTCCTCCTTCTTCTTTTTTTCCTCTTCTCCTCCTCCTCCTCCTTCTTCTTCTTCTTCCTCTTCTTCTCCTTCTCCTTCTCCTTCTCCTCCTTCTCCTTCTTCTCCTTCCTCTTCTTCTCCTTCCTCTTCTTCTCCTTCTTCTTCTTTTTCTTCTCCTTTTTCTCCTACTCCTCCTTCTTCTTTTCTTCTTCTTCTTCTCTTTCTCCTCCTCCTTCTTCTTCTCTTCCTCCTCCCCTCCCCCCTTCTCCTCCTCCTTCTTCTTCTTCTTCTTCTCCTTCTCCTTCTTCTCCTTCTCCTCCTCCTCCTTCTTCTTTTTTTCCTTCTCCTTCTCCTCCTCCTTCTTCTTCTCCTTCTCCTCCTTCTTCTTCTTCTCTTCCCCCTCCCCCTCCCCTCCCCCTCCCCCTCCCCCTCCCCTCCTTCTCCTTCTCTTTCTCCTTCTTCTTCTTCTCCTTCTCCTTCTTCTCCTTCTTCTCCTTCCTCTTCTTCCTCTTCTTCCTCTCCTCCTTCTCCTTCTTCTCCTCCTCCTCCTCCTCCTTCTTCTTTTTCTTCTCCTCCTTCTTCTTTTTCTCCTCTACCTCCTCCTCCTTCTTCTTCCTCTAGTTCCCTCTCCCTTTCCCCTTCCTTTCTTTTCTAAATAAATTGAGTAAAATCCATTTATACAGAGGCATTACATAAATTCCTCAAAATAAAGAGTGACTCTCAAACCAGAGCAAGCACAAGACTCACCTGGAGGGCTTGTTAAGACAGAAAGCAGGGCGCCACCTTCAGAGTTTCTGATTCAGTAGGTCTGGGGTGGAGCCTGAGAATGTGCATTTTTACCCCTATTCCAGGTGAAGCTGGTGCTGCCGGCTCAGGGACCACACATCGAGATCCTGCTCCGTAGCCTGAACAGTGCATTTCCCAGCCTCTGGGCAGGACCCTTCCTACATCATTTTATGCAGGGGATCATCTCACTTGTTTTCATAAGTCTCCAGAAAATTCTGCAGATGAATCCATATAGAATTTCTCCATGAAATTCTATAGACAAATCAATATTATTACAATCATCATCTGGAATTTATTGAGCATCTACTAAATGTCAGGGGGCTAAAGGTCATAGTCAGAGGAGTCTTTTCTAATCCTGAAAAACTGCATGCAAGTTAAACTCATTGATGGTTAAGAAACAATCTCCCATGGCTTCTCAGCTCTAGAGCAGGACTCAGGTGGGACAGAGGCTGGAGCTACTGAGTTTCAGAAATGATGTCGTTGTCACCTGCTGACCTCCTCACCCACAGGCAGTTCTGGGAGCACTCTGCTAGAGATTTTTGTTTACTTGATTCCTAGGTATCCATAGAAACCCAGAATCATGAACTTGCATGCTTGGGTAGGACCCTAGATGTCATCTGGTCACTTCCTTTCACTCCGGGCGTATGTAACCTCTTCTCTATCTCTTGGTTTCCCACTGCAGTCCTACCCTTCCCGTGTCTCTGTCTAAAATGACACAGCTTCATAAAGGCTTCCCGATTGTCTAAGGAGATGGGGTCATTCCCTCTTCCGCCTCTCCACTGCATCGCCTCCTTTTTGATGTGACTAGAGAAGGAAGCACTTAAATACCAAAGCTTAGGGACTCTTACAGACATAGCGTAATCCTCTTATTTGCCAGGGCTGGAGACTGAGGCCCAGGAGACAAGGCCGGATGTAAGTTAAAAAAAAAAGAGAAACAGGCAGAAACTCTAAGAAGTTCAGAGGGCAGCGAATATTGTTTTCAGTGAAATGAGGTCTTGGTGGAAGGTCACTGGGCAGTGAGATACCTGGGTGGAAGGGAGCACAGGGAGGAGGGACCTGTGAGTGGCCAAGTGGGGTCTCGAGGGGGTCGAGGAGTGGGAGAGAGAGGCAGCAGCTCCCGCAACCCATCAGTTTCCCAACTGTGACATGGGACAGTTGTTGAGGACCCAGGCTTGCTGTGAGACCCAAGTGGAGTGAGTTAGACATGAACGGCTGTCTGGTGAGGCCTGGGGATTCTGGAGAGTGACCTGCACCTGCTCCCTCCTCCTGGGGCTCAATGGCCCAAAACACTCCTGTAGGGACCCAATCCCATCAGAACTGCATGGACTTAGACTTGGTCTGTGCTGCTCCAGGATGTGGGCAAACTCTTTCTCCAAACCCTCTTCCAGAAATTCAACAACCATCCTAGACGCCTTCCCTACTCTGTCTTAGACCCAATCAACCAGGACAACAGAATATGAACCATTCAGATTATGAAACAAGACACAAAAGAACCCCATGCTCTCACCTATATACCCATTTGTCCTTGTCATCCCCCATTCTCCTTCCTGCAATTTAGGCTTCAAATATTTTTCTACTTCTTTTGCTCTCAACACACCATGCTCCCTGGACCCCCCTTGCCGCTGCATTGCTGGCAATGGCCAGCCCCTTCTGCCCACTGGAGCAGACGCTGCCAGTGCCTCATCTACAACCCTCAGACCTTACACACGTTCATGTATCTGGCAGCCTTGCAACTGTCAGGGTCTATGTCTGTGCCTGAGGCTTTCACCAAGCCAGAGAGGGCTAAAAGTGCCAAGCACTCAACATTCCTCATCAGGAGTGGAACTCAACTCTGACGTGGGAGTGGGTGCGTAAATACCCCAGCTCCCTCGCCCCTCAGGTGAGACAATTCTGAGACACTCATTTGGTACCTGTTCCCAGAGTTTATGCACAAACTGTGATAGCTGACTTAATAATACATCCTTGGGCTTCCCTGGTGGCACAGTGGTTGAGAGTCTGCCTGCCGATGCAGGGGACACGGGTTCGTGCCCCGGTCCGGGAAGATCCCACATGCCACAGAGCGGAGCGGATGGGCCCGTGAGCCATGGCCGCTGAGCCTGCGCGTCCGGAGCCTGTGCTCCGCAACGGGAGAGGCCACAACAGTGAGAGGCCCGTGTACCGCAAAAAAAATAAATAAATAAATAATACATCCTTATGGGTTGCTTTTTCTTCCCTTTATCTATTCCTTACTCTCTCTCTGGGGTTCATGTCCTTCCCAAATAAACTTCTTGCTCTCAGTTCCTTCTTTTAGAGTCTATTTATAGGGTGAATCCAATCTCAGACACATATTAATGATCTCATGCTTAAAATCTCTGTATTGAAATATTTCCTTCCTAGACTTTTCCAGGCAGTAAAGGGTTGTGACCTCTATATGCTAAGGGTACTGTTTGCCTGCCTCTCTCAGGGCACATTGTTTTCTAAATGCCTGTTGCCTGACAGTATCTCCTCATTATACTTTACTCCCAAAAGGCAGGGACCATGTGCTACCCTTCTTTCTGTCTGTATCATCTGCCCACCACCTCCCATAGAGTAAGTATTAAATGATGTATGGATTGTTGCCTAGAAGTTGGCAGGCATCATGGTTTAGAGGAAAGAGCATTGAATTTGGAGTCAGGAGGTTGGACTTGGGGTCCCCATCTTTCAGGACATTACTTGTGTAACCAGGGACAGGCCACCTAACTTTTCAGGCCTCAGTTTCCTTTGTGAAGGAGATGCAAGCTGGAGTCATACCTCTGGGGTTGTCTCCTCCATACCTAATAGAAGATAAAGAGCCTTCTACTTGGCATACCAGCAAAGAACACCACCAACTGAGGGCTGGGTTTCCACACTGAGGATGATTTTCCACTACCCACATTCGGGATTCTTCCCCTTGAATGCTGAAAGGAAGGCGGTACCCAGAAGCCCAGGAGCTGGGTCAGGAAGTCTGGTGGCTCCCAGCTGTGATGGCGTCATGCTCCAGCAAACTCACAAAATGCAGTGTAATTTCCCTTCCTCTTAACTATCAGCAGCTTGGAAGGAAAGCCACTCTCTCCCGCCCTACTCCCTCTTCCTTAGTTAGTCATGACTCATTAATTGCCACCAGCGAATGAGTTTTATTCTAATTTTCATGATCTAATTCAGAGATGTTTTCAGCTAAAGATCAGGATATAGGGTTTCAGCTTAGCTAATGAAATACCTAATGAATTGGCATTAGTGACAATTACAGACAGGACACCTAGAAGGGAAGAGCCAATTGCAGTCCTCCACTGAGGCCACTCACCAGTGGCTCCTTGAGGGGAAAAAGCACAGATCTTGTGTTTATCTTCCTGATTGACAATGCTATTCTGGAGACTTGGGTACCAAGAAGTGGATGTGAAGAAGACACATTCGTCTCTCTCTCTTTCTCTTTTATGCTCTGGTTCTGCTTTCGAACCACCAGCATGATGTGAAAGTGGGCCTTCCAAGTGTAAACATTACCTCCTGAAAATAGGATCAATGTATAAACTTGCATGTAAGTGAGATTCTATCAAAATAAAAATTCTGGACCTTAGAATAGTCATTCATCAGGGAGGGCAGATGCCTTCTCTAATCGGATGGGAATCTGAGGCAAAGGACCACAGAAAGCCAGGGAACGTTTGAGATAGTCTCAGAATTCTTGCTCAAGCCCCATGCAGTGGAGTCTGTGCTGCTCTTATATGGCCCCTACACTCTCCCATCCTTGCCTCGTAGAGTGAAAATGTCAATTGAAGGTGGCAAAACCTGGGAAGAGAAAAGTCTTTAAAATCACAGAGCTTAATCACTTGACGTTGACAGTTTTTATGATCTCTGTTCTGGTGCAAGCCAGCTGGTCCAAGGAGAGTCTAAAGCAGCAAGCAAGTTAAGGTATAGGCTTCAGGAGCAGGAAAAAAAAGACAGCCCCCAAATTAGCTGAATGCATGCAGCACCCCTCCTACCTGGTTGTTCCCACCTCCCTCATTATCCCAAAGTCATGGGTAGGAGGGGCATCCTCTGTGGCCCCCAGGTTAAATGCAGTCATCACATTTGGGTATAGGTGTTGGGTTTTTGATCTCTGTTTTCTTCTTCCTTATTCTTTCCCCTCCACCTAATTCACCTTGACTTGAATGTCAAGTCATCTTGATTGACCTCCTTGGGTCTTTTTCTGGCTCTGTTACTGGGCATTCTTCCACATTGCAAGGTGAAAAATGCTTCCTTTCATCTCCTGTGCGCTCCTCCATCTTTGTCTTGTGGAGTGTCTGCTTTGGGCCAGTTCTTCTTGGGAGTTTGACAGCTTTATGCACCAGCTAATGTTTCTCATGTAACCTCGGGTGTTCTTCATGGTCATAGGGGAGCTCTCTTGAATTTAAGAGGTCGAGATGGTGGAGTGAGTGATCCAGTACAAGGGTGAAAATAAAAATGAGTACTCCCTTGGGGAAGGCATTATACATTTCCCATCCCTGGGGACCATGCCAGTGAGGAGAGACTGGTCCTATCTTACACATCTATATCACTTAGCATCCTTGGTAGATACTGTTGGGGCTAGAAATATGTGTGAAACGAATAAACATTTGAATGGTTTTTAGACTGTTTTCTCTATGGAAAGGAAGCTGGAAAAAGGCCATCATCAAAACTGAGATCTCAGTCCCCAGAGGAAAAACAAACTTAAGAGTCTGTGATGTAGAGATCAAATACAGGATTGATGCTGTGGCATTCAGCCATTCTGTGCAAGAAGGGAGTTGACTGTCAATGCAAATGCTATCAGGTTTACCCTAAACACATGCCAAAGCCTAGCCTCCAGGATGCCCCTTATCCTCTCAAAAGTACACTTCATTTTAAAGGGGCAGAACAGGCATCGGAGAACACATGCCATTGGGAAACGCTAGCACTATAAGGGGGCGGAGCGGTCCAGGACTTGGAGGTAGGAGACACAGTGCCAGGCATCCTGACTTCGACAGGAAGTCTGACCAAAATGTGGAATGGCCTAAGGCAGCTCTGAGTGTGTGTGCAGCTCTGAGCACAAGGGGAGGGAGAGAAAGCCTGAGGGATGAGGGCAGAGAAGCAGAAATTCCTCCTGCTTAGGAATGGGCAGGGAGGGGGCGAGACCCTGTGCAGCCTCGGACCAGACTGGGATGCCATCTCAGTGTAAGGCACAGACTAGTGCAGCAGTCAGACAGCACTGGCTACAACGTCAAACAGGCCTGGATTCTCAGCTGAAGAGCTGTACAGTCTACTCACTGAACTTCTTTAAGCCTCTCTTCCCTCGTCTGTAAAATGGGGAGCATAGTAGCACGTAGCTCATGGGATTATAAGAAGGACTACATGAGATATTCGGCATACTCACTGAGACCGTGTGCCAGGAGGTACTCGGGGCTCAGGGGATAGAGGACAAGACAGGTGAGTCTCTGCTCTTGGGCAATTTGCATTCCAGTGGGAGGCCGCACTTATGCAAAGGAACAAGACAGCTTCAGGTTAAGACACATGCTGTGATGAAAATGAACAGGGCTGATGGGGCAGTGACTCCTGACTTGGGGGTTGCTGCGTGCAGGCTTTCCCTAGTTGAGGCGAGCAGGGGCTACTCTGCTTTGCAGTGCGCAGGCTGCGGTGGCTTTTCTTGCTGTGGAGCACAAGCTCTAGGCCCGCGGGCTTCAGTAGTTGTGGCTCATGGGCTCCAGGGCACAGGCTCAGTAGTTGTGGCGCACAGGCTTAGGTGCTCCACGGCATGTGGGATCTTCCCAGACCAGGGCTCGAACCCATGTCTCCTGCATTGGCAGGCGGATTCTTAACCACTATGCCACTAGGGAAGTCACTCCATAGAATTTTTTAAATTAAATTGATTGGACTGGAAGGTTAGAGTGGAGTTAACATCCTCTGTCTGGGGCAGTGGTATACGAGTTAGAGGTCAGGTGCTAAGTAAACACTCAATAAATGTCTATTATTATCATAATTCCTATCTGATTCAGAGTCACAGACTATCCAGGGAAATTCCCTCAAGGAGGCAAGGAAGATGAGAAATTAGTCCTGGCCTCAGGGGCTATGGGTTGTGCAGGGCCGGCTGCTGGGCTGGGAGCTGGGGGGTCAGTCCACGATGCAGGAGGGGGAGTCAACACATTACAGACCACTCAGCGAACCCCATGAACTATTATTGGCTCTGATTCTTTCATGTGTTTGTCAGAGTTTCCACTCGTCACCAGTTGGGCGCCTAGGTGCACAATACCCACACTCAAAGCACCAAGCGCAAGGCTGTGGGGTCCTCAGGAAATGTCCCCCACCAATGTCCTCTTATGCTACCAACAGGCCACTCACGATGGCCCCCGTCCATCTTCACTTCCATCCAAGAGCATGCTGCCTCATCCTGACCTTCAGAAAGGATTGTGATGCGACCACGCGATCGCTGAAGGGGTCCAAGCAGCCTCTGTAATTCAGCAAGTTCTCCACACAAGGATTTGAACCCAGAAGCAATGACTGATGTGTTCCTCTCCCTGGGGCTTTGACATTGCACCACTTAGAGTCTATGTGCTCCATGCTCCTGGACTTGTAAATGAACGGTCTGCACGGCTGTACAGTTATACCCTCGATGGTTGAAAATTCTACATTTGTACAATACAGTCAAACCAGACGGATTAAAGGTATGCATTTATCCCTGTGCCTTCCATAGCTCAACTAAAAAAACTCCGTCAAGAAATGTTTTGAAGGTGATAAACCCGGAGGGACAACTAGAAGAGGTGAGGAAACAGGAGATGTCGAGAGCTGACAACACTTTTTTGAAGATGAACCACTACAAGGGGAATAACTACTGATTTAATAAAGGGGAAAAGCTGAACTCTCAGTGCCTATAAATGGTGTGGCTAACAGGAAATGAGCCAATACACACACACACACACACACACACACACACACACACACACATGATCAGGAACTGGATTCACCAGGTAGAAAGGAGGCTCAAAACATCAATATTTGTTGACAGTCTAAGTAAGGAGCATTGCTTTCCAAAGACTGGTGTACCTAAGAATAAACCAGCTGGACCCGTGAAGACTCAGGATAACAAGTCATTGTGAGTGAATGGCACGACTATTACAGTAAATGTGCCTCTCCTTATCCCAACCAAAGACCCTATCAAGATTTGGGTTCCATGGTCTGAACTGGACGAGGCCACCTGGCCTTCTGAAGCCTCACACACCGGAAGACCTCAGGGGGAGGTCTGTGTGATCTGGGTGAAGCCTACTCCATCCCCTCTCCCCCAGCTCATGCACTTGTGGGAAAGATGGAGACACCCAACTGGGACCCCTCGTTTGCCATTCATCTAGCAGAAGCATTCATTTCTGGGTAAAGAGCAAGGACTACCATTTTGTACAGTGAGTTGAATTCCTCTCCTGCTGGGAGCAAAACCCTTGAAAGAACTTGGCAGAACCCAGTTCTGTGTCCAGCTCCAGCATCCCTTAGATACTCTGCTAAACACTGTAATGACCACTGTCCAATGACCTTGCAGTGACCTTCTCCACACAGCCCCTCTGAGGGTTTCTCTCAGGCAGCAAGGATGTCAGCACACTGTAGACTTCCTAAAAGCCCAGTGCCTTGAGGGAACTGGTCCTCAGAGGTGCCTAAGCCCTGGATAGGGCAGAGGATTGGCCCTTACCCTCCTTCCCATGCTTCTGGAGCCTTTAAACCAAGTCTGAACACACTGAGTAGACCAAGACTTCAGAAAAAGAATGACTGAGGGTTATTTTCCAAGCGCATCCTCCCATCCACGGGCCTCATTGGCCTGAATCATTGCAGACGGTGGACCCTGCATGAGGATGCAGAGCAGAGACATCTCCCTCTGTCGCTGCCCGCTTGCCCTCTGACCCTGAGCCCTCTGTCGCTGCCCGCTTGCCCTCTGACTCTGAGCCCTCTGTCGCTGCCCACTTGCCCTCCGACTCTGAGCCCGTGACTAAGATGCTCAATGTCATCATCTGCAAGATGATGTGGAGGGACTATGCTTGTGTGGGTGTGTTTGTTACTTTTTTTTCCAGACTTAAAGAAAAAGTTGCAAATATAGTGAAAAGAATTCCTGTATCCCTTTGATCCAGATTCCTTGAATGCTATATCTATCATAACCACACTACAGTGATCAAAATTTAGGACATTAACATTGATATAACACTGTTTTCTAATGTACAGACCTCATTCAAAGTTTCCCAATTGTTCTTCTTCTGGTCCTGGATCCAATCTAGGACCACACATTCTATTTACTTGTCAAGTCTTTCATCTTTTAGTCTTTTATTATTTTGTTACTATTATTATTTATCACCATTCTAATGGTATTTCTATTATTATTAATCTCCTGAAGTCTTTAGTCTTCTTTATGATCAGATAAACTCGATTGTTTTATGAAATTCCCTTCGAGCTTTTATATGCTATGAATTGAATCTTTCTTGCTGTTTGCATAATCAGTTAAATACGCAGTATTTTGCAGGCCAACTGGGAAGGTTTGTGTAACACCCTGATCTGAGTTTATGGGAGTAAAGTTTCTGATAAAGTCTCCCTTGCCTTCTAGAACCTTTTTTTTTTTAACATCTTTATTGGAGTATAATTGCTTTACAATGGTGTGTTAGTTTCTGCTTTATAACAAAGTGAATCAGTTATACATATACATATGTCCCCATATCTCCTCCCTCTTGCATCTCCCTCCCACCCTCCCTATCCCACCCCTCTAGGTGGTCACAAAGCACCGAGCTGATCTCCCTGTGCTATGCAGCTGCTTCCCACTATCTATCTTCTAGAACCTTTAAGTCTAAGTGCAGTCAAACATTTACATCCAGAGTTAGGTAGAAAGGATGGCATGGAATGAACATCTCACCTTAGCTGGTTGAACTACGCTGAGTTCATTGGCTTCAAACATAACTAGGTTTACCCAGATACATGGGTGCTAGAGAGAGGTTGCACCCTGCAGGGGTGAGGTGGGAAAGCAACCAGGAGGGTGAGTGGAGAGGGTGCTGAAATCCAGCCTGGGATCTGCTCATCACACCCACCTCCTGGCTCTGGGCTCTTCCTGCCCACAAAGTGCCTTTTTCTAATTAGCACACAGGTGCTAGTGCTGATTCTGCTCAGCCTGGTGCCCTCAACTCAGACCAACGTGTTGGAAAGCCAGTCGCTTTAATAGCAGGAGACAGAGGGACAGTGTGAATGACTCAGAGAAAAAGTGCCACCATCACTAAGAAGGCGTCTCTAAGCACGGAGGCAGGTGGCGCCACCTGGAACACCATCATTACACAGGAAGGGGGCAAAGATGGAACTGGTCACACATCTCACCCCTCGGCTAGGGAGGGGGTACCGACAGATCCACCCTCCTTCCTCCCCGCCTTGAGTCCTCAGCCCCCCGGTGACCATTCTCACTGTAGCAAACACTATGTTAGAGCTTTTACTTTGTTCATGTTTATTTTTCACCATAAAAACAAGACCTGCGCCTTAAAGAAAATTTAGAGAATAAGAAAAGTGAAGATTAAAACAAAACTAAATAATTATCGCTGCACGCACCATGCAGGTAAGCGCAGTTAATATTTGTTAGTGTTTTGTGCTCAGTTTTTTAAATGGAAGTCTTCTATATTATAAATATTTTCCTTAACATTGCTATAGTTATATACTATCCTGTTTTTAAACTTTCTATTAAATCATAGATGTTTTGATGTTATTACATCATTCAGTGTATTATATCAATTTTATATTGTTTTCTCAATTTTTTTTTTTTTTGTGGTATGTGGTCCTCTCACTGTTGTGGCCTCCCCCATTGCAGAGCACAGGCTCCGGACGCGCAGGCTCAGCGGCCATGGCCCACGTGCCCAGCCGCTCCGCGGCACGTGGGATCTTCCCCAACCGGGGCACGAACCCGCGTCCCCTGCATCGGCAGGCGGACTCTCAACCACTGCGCCACCAGGAAAGCCCTGTTTTCTCAATTTTAATATCTGTGTAATGTTCCATTGAATGGGTTACATAACCTTTGCATCATGAGGTCTTTAACTTTTACCATTAAAAATTACACTTTGCCCTTTATTTAGGATTGTTCTCTTAAGGTGGAATCCCAGAAATGCTATTACTTGGTTAAAGGCCATGCATATTTTGAGATTTACGCTTTAGCTTTTTACTCTTCAGATTGTTTCATTCATTCACTCATAAATTCATTCTCTCTTTGGCCCAGGAGAGATTTGAAAAGGATTTGCACACTGGAACTTGCTCTCTTTCCACTCCTAGAAGTCTGAGCTGCCACAGAACAAGCCCGCGCTAGCCTGGTGGATGATGAGAGATTCATGGCCAGGTCATACCTGTTGTTCCAGCCAACAGCCAGCCAACCACCAGAAGCAGAATCTAACCAAAAGATGTGTGAGTCAGCCCAGTGAAACCCAGCATCAACGGCCAACCCACAGAATTGCGAGCTCAGTACGTGAGCTACGTTATGGGGTGTTTTGCTATATGGCAACACGTAACTGATAGATCCCCTCATTTCTAGATGGGTTCATGTGACTAGTTTTGACCAAGGGAATGTGGACAAAAGTGATGTATGGACCACCTCCAGGGCTGGCCCCTAAAATCTTCTGAAAGACTGTTCACTTGCTTTCTCTTGGCCAGTGAGTCAGGAGAACAGAAGGCTGGAAGGAGACTCTAAGGGATGTAGTCGATCAAAATGGAAAGAGTATGAGTCAGATTCAATACTTAGAGGACAGCTGTCCAGAGAGCCACCCAACCAGGAATATCTTGGCTGGACTTTGCATGAACGAAGTGGTGAAGTGCTGGATGATTTTTTACATTGAGTCACTGAGATAGTGGTGTGGGGGGCGGGGCGTGTGTGTGGGTGTGGGTGTGTGTTGTGTGTGTGAGATAGCAACTAGCAGTAATGAACCTAATGTTTGGTGTTGCTACTTAATACTTGGAACTAGGTGACTGATTACCATGCTTATCCTGATATATCAAATCCAAAGACTAGATACTGGAGAAGGATATATATTGAGAAATGGGTGAATTGGGGACAGAATATGAACAAATTTTTATCCCTGCTAAGGTGTTTATTTACTGTTTTATTCAGTGAAGGGCCAATTAGCCATTTTTCAGCAGGAGAATGACAAGGTAAACTATGACAGTCAAATACTTTCTCTTTCCCTCTCTTTCTCTCTCTCTCTCCCCATTTTTTTACCTAATATGCTGTGACACTGTTGATGTTTACTAAATAACTTTTTTAAGCAAGGCAGGAAGGAGCCACGTGGAACGGGATTACCCTTACCTTCATAGTTCTGCTGTTTTAGCAGTTCCATGATTTTCATTCTATCCTAATTACATCCATCACTTTGAGTGATGGTGTCAGAAATTCTTACCTGAATTTAGTTCAATGTCTGTAGCTTTGCTTTGCTCCCTTTTAACCCTCTTCAAGGGATGTACCAGTTCTTTGCTCGTCTTCTTGGGAAGGACTCCCTGAGATCGCTCCAGACTGTTAAATGCATCTCTACTGATTTCTGTGGGATTCAATCAGCAGAAAGCCAGCTTAAGCCCGATGTGAAGTTTGCGTGTTCTCACCTCCCTTGCAGAACAAGGGATGCATCGTTTTTTAAGGATAACGTTAAAATTTAAGGTTCAGAGAAGGTCTGTGAAATGCCAAAAACTTTTGCATTCTCTTGCTTCTTTCCCTTCCAGTAAATTTCTATGTGCAGTTCATCACATTCAATGAGGAACAGTTAGGCTACCTTCCCCATCCACTCTCCAAATTCTTTGTACTCAGTGTCCTTTGCCCTGTCTTCTTTGTTGTTATTCGGTCTTGCTGAAATAATAAGCTCCAGGCTGTTTACAGCTCTTTCTTTATATCATTGAGTTAAAGAGAAGGTACTCAGGATAAGCATTTTTTATTTTATAGGGTCTGCCCATGTTGTCTGTGACCAAGAAATGAATAGACTTATCTTTCATTGACAATCTAGCTTTCATACTAATAGTTTTGTCCCCTTAACCAACCAATGGTTGCCAACTTTATTAAGGATATTAATGAATTTAAAAATATCATCAAAAAACAATAATTAACCTTGAATATAAAAGTATTAACCAGAAACACTCAATCACTTTCCCAAGCTTAGGAAACACTTAGAATGTATTAACTGTCCCTAAAGGAGTAATTAAAGAACTTATCTGTTCTGTTTTAAACACAAGGAACAAAGGGTCAATCAAACACAACAATCTGTGATTGCAGGTAAACATGAACAAAATGGTTGATATATAAGACGCTGCGTCCACAGAAGTGGATGCCCCCTGATAGGTGAGTCTGTAACATTTCCAAGCAGGCATTTCTCTAAAAGGCAAGTCAGGGAATAACACCACCTACCACAAACTGCCCAATCATTGCCTATTTGGGTTGATTCTTGTACATTTCACCTGTATTGTAATAACAGTAATAGTAAGAATTTATGATGCATCTTGCAAAACTGTGTTCCAAACAGGTGTTAAATGTGGGCACTGTTATTGGAAGTGGTCAGGACTGTGTTGCGCAATGGTTTACAAAGCTGTATTGAGGAGTTACTGACGTATAACAAACTGCACACATTTAAGCAGACAACGTGGTAACTTTTGATGTCTGCATACACCCATGAAACTATCACCACAATCAACATAATGAACATCTCTGTCAGCCCTAAAACTTCCCGTGTCTCTGTAATTCTTTATTCCTAAACCCCTGACCACTTGCCAGGCAACCACTGATCTTTCTGTCACTGCAGATGAGTTTGGACTTTTTTTTAGAATTTTAAATCAATGAAAATACGCAGTAGAGTTCATTTGGCATACTTCTTCTGAGATTCTGGTACTTTACAGAGGTATCAAGAGTTCATTCCCTTTTATTGCTGAGCAGTATTCCATTATACAATACATCACAGCTTGTGTATCCATTCACCTGCTGTTGGACATTTGGGTTGATTTGAGTTTTGGGCTATTACTAATAAAGCTGTTATGAATATCTGCATACAGATCTTTGTGTGGACATATGGTTTTATTTCTCTTGGGTGAATAGCTATGGATCACATCGCATGAGTGCTTTTAATTTTTTAAGAAACTACCAAGCTGCTTTCCAAAGTGGTTTTACTATTTTATATTCCAAGCAGAAGTTTATGAGAATTTCAGAATCTCCTAAAATCAAATTCAAAATATTATGTTTATTTATAAGTACTCATTTCTCTAGGGAAAGGGTCCACAGCCTAAATATTTGCAGCCAACGTATTTCCAATAACGATGTTTTCATTTTATTTATTTTATCTTTTGCCATTGAATAATAAGTATCCATTTGGTTCTCATTTTTTTAAAGCAGTTATTTATTTCTAATTTTTTCCACTTCATTAAATAAATCTATTTCATAGGAAAGCTTTCTTCCTGTCTTCCTATCTTTTATCCTTAATTGTCATGATGCAGAATTCTTCCAAAAGCTTCACTTATGCTTTCTTTTAGGGTGTTCATTATGTAGCTTAACTTTTATTTTTTGCTGTCCTAGTTTTTTTTTTGGAGGCTATCTTGAAAGCCTGCCCTATCTGGACTGATCCTAGACTTGGGCCTGCTTCTCTCAGGCCAAAACCAAGTCTGATGGAAAGATAACTCCAAATTCCTGAGTTTTGGATATGGGTAGTTGAGTACATTCCTACCTCTTAGACAAGGCTAAATGAAAGAGTCAGCTACTGAGCCAATAGAACAGAAAGCTGCCTTCTCTGGGTTTGGGGCAAGTAACAATCTTTGCTAGCTGCTGCTAAATATTTTTTGTTGTTTCCTAACATTGGGTGGAGGCGTGGCATGGGAAGGACGATCAGGAAAGGGATACTTAGTATTAGTCTGTGGGATGTATCAACATTTTCTCATAATGAGAAAGTGAGGCAGACCTAGTCTGACAATATACGTAGCCAGTGATTGTATCACTTACTATTTGGTCCATTCATACGTATTATATAATATTTACTATTATTGTTTAGTATAATTATAAAATATTATGGTATATTGAATTATATTATTTGGTATATGTATACACCAAACTGATCCCAGTAGAAGTAGTTCTTATTCTAATCCAACAGCAATAACACTCTTTGAACGCATGTGGCATCCAACGGTTTGAGAGGGCTGCTACAATAAGCAGGATGATGTATATTAGGTCAGGAAACTGTTTCTGCTGCAGACTTGAGGGAGCTTTGAGACCTTTTTCAAAGAACTATCTATGGAAGATCCACTGAGATCAGATATTCCATGGTATTGCCATTTTACCACTTTGGAAAAGAGCTGGCATTGTCAACTAATCACAAATACACTCACACCCTATACACCATGAGTCCCACTCCTAGGCAACACACACATGCATGCACGTTCAATAGAAATGTATTTGCTTGCACCAAAAATGTACATGGGAATGTTCATAGCTGCACTTTGGGTTGTATCCCCAAACCATAAACAATCCCTATGTCTATCAACAACAGAATGAATAAATCCACCACAGAATATCCAGACGATGGAATTCCACACAGCAATGAAAATAAATGACGTGTTGCTACCTGCTACCACATGAGCGCATCTCACAAATATCATGTTGGGCAAAATAAACCAGATATAAAAGATACATAGTGTATGACTCTCTTTATATAACGTTCAAGAAATAGGCAAACAAATCCACTGTGTATGAGTAGGCACGCTAAAGTGGCAAAACTATAAAGAAAAGCAAGAGAGTTATTAAGATATTCTATATCCTAGTCAGGGAATCAGTTACTTTCCTGGAGGGAGAAGAGGATAGAGGTTGAGTGCTGGGTGATGGGTCGTACTTAGGAGGGTTTTGTGTGTTCTCAAATCATTGTGACATAGTTCTGATTTTTGTTGTTTTTCCTATAATACCTATATTTTAAAACTTATTAAAAGAAAGGTTAAAAAAATAAGTCCCCCTGGGCTTCCCTGGTGGCACAGTGGTTAGGAATCGGCCTGCTAATGCAGGGGACACGGGTTCGAGCCCTGGTCCGGGAAGATCCCACGTGCTGTGGAGCAACTAAGCCCGCGTGCCACAACTACTGAAGCCTGCGTGCCTAGAGCCCGTGCTCTGCAACAAGAGAAGCCACCGCAATGAGAAGCCCATGCACCGCAACGAAGAGTAGCCCCCGCTCACCGCAACTAGAGAAAGCCCGTGCGCAGCAACGAAGACCCAATGCAGCCAGAAATAAATAAATAAATAAATAAATAAATAAATAAATAAATAAATAGTCCTCCACAGAGCTCTGTGATGACCTAGATGGGTGGGATTGGGGGGTGGGTGGGAGGGAGGTCCAAGAGGGAGGGCATATATGTGTACATATAGCTGATTCACTTCGTCGTACAGCAGAAACTAGCACATTGTAAAGCAATTATATGCCATTAAAAAAAAAAAGTCCTCCAGCCACTGTCTGTGGCGGCTGGTCTGGGAAGACCATGCACTGGCCACAGCTGCCATTTCTCTGTCTTGCTGGCTCCTGTCTGTGCTGACACCCGCCCCCTGGCCAATCGCCTCTGCCTCTCCCACGTATGCTGCTTAGTTCTGCGTGCTCCCAATCTCCATCTCAGATTGCCTTTTGGGAGGATGTTTTGATGTCCCGCCCATATTCATCTGGTCCTCCAGGTGCCTCATCTTTGGTTTATTTCCTCTCCTACAGGTGCTCATGGCTTTGGGCTACTGTAGCTGGAAGTAGGTCCACCCTTCCCATGTTCTTTGTCTCCAGAGACCAGACACGCAAATATAATCCAGTGGCCTAATATCCCCCCCCCCAATCCCCCCAACAACCAGCCTGAGAAGGAGTGTGTGCATCCTTTTATCCCAAATAGCCTTTTCTCTGTTGTCAGCTGTAGGGAAAGAGACTTCGGAGAGGCATCCAGTAGAGGGAAGGCCACATTACTCTGATTAATGGGCTTCAAATTAAAAGGAACAAATCACTATCCTGAAAGTGAACTTACCAAATAACGTCCTATTAAAAAAAAAAATCGCTGACCATTTTCTCAAAGGGCACACTAATTAAAAGTGGTTTGAGGATAGAACGGGAACAAATGTTTATTGATTTCCTACAATGTGCCAGACATTGTATTAAACTCTTACATAATCCCACCTTATGGAGTGTGTGCTATTACCTCCAGTGTATAGGTGAGGAAACTGGGGCCCACGGTGAGGAAACCTGGTGCACCCTTGCTCACTCTGGTAATGATCGAGAGAATCCGGGACTGAAACTCTGCTGGGCTTGGCTCCAAAACGAACACTCTTTCCACACCATTATGGTGTAGAGCTTCTGGACAGGATGATATATAGGGCAGACCTGGCAAAACAAATATGTTACATTGTAAACATCAGACAAGTCAGATATTTGCAAGGTGGGACAGGAGAGATCTTTCTGCCTGTTACCTCTATACTACCCTTGAGTGAACAAAGTAATTATTGGTTGGGGCGAACTCACGGCATCTGGATAACTCATTAGCTCTTATTTGTTTAAAGTCTGACGGTGTATGACAAAAGGATTTGTTCCAGATGTCAAAGTAGCACAATGGAGTTTAACAGCCTGTGCACTTAGAAAAGCTTCACTGCAGGAAATCACTGGAGGTCACTGAGGCAGAGAGAGGCTGGCCAACGCCGGCTCAGCCTCACAATAAGGCCCCAGCTCTCCTCCCGGGAAGCCACCACTTTCTGTCCCAACTCATCCATAATTCTTTGCGCACGACTCAGAACGTTAATACCTTTTCCATCCTCTGAACTTGAGGTCCTTGAAGGGATTATTGAAATAAATTCCTTTTGGGGTTTGCTACTGGAAAAACATTTTATCTAATACACACACACACACACACACACACACACACACACACACACACACACACACACACACACACCCCTATTCCCATAATCCTAACTACTTAATTCAACATGCTTTGCTTTTTCCTTTGCTTCTCAGGAAGCTCAGAGCTCAATTTCCTACTCAAGTGCAGAGCTCTGCTCAGCCTAACTTCCTCATAAAATTAGGTGTCCACTCTGTCCCATGCCTTGTTTTATCACTATTCACATGGTCCTCTATTATCTGTATGAATCTTCATCCTCTTTGCCCTGGTTTCTTTTTTATTTTGTTTTGCTTAGCAAGGATTACCATTACCACCTGGCATATCATTTATTCGTATAGTAGTTTACGATCTGTATTGTAACAGGAGGGATATAAACTCCATGACAGCACAGACGTTATTTATTCTATTCACTGCTGTATCCTTGGAGCCTAGAACAGTGCCTTGAAGACTGTAGGCTCACTCTGCATTTCTCTGCCAGGTCAGGTTAAGTGCTTTAGCAAACAAGCCCCTAAACTCAGTGGCTTAAACCCATAAAGGGTTATTCCTCACTCAGATTGCAGCCCAAGATGGGTGAGTGGGATCATTCTGAGACTCAGACTCTCCATCCCCTAGAGCCTCAGAATTCTCTACTGGATATTCTGCATTTGGCCAAACACGAGGGAAAGAAGGAGGCCTGGAGCATCATGCAGTGTGCTTCACTCTGTGCACATCCCATTGTCCAGATCCCAGCCACACACTCCTCCCTGTGTGCCCAAGAAAACAAGGAGAAGGAAAGTGGGCATATAGCAGTCTCTGCATGAATGATATCACAGGACACATTGAACGGTAGTTTGTATTTCTTTTTCAAATCCTGGAATAATTTCATCATTAAAGGGACTAGGCTAGAGGAAGAATGGGATCTATTTAATATTTGGAAGTCACTTATCCCATAGTGGTTTGATTAAAAGATATTAACAAAAAGGTCCAAATCTTTTGACAATAGTCACAGCTACCACTTACTCTGGACTAGGCACTGTTCTAGGCACTTTACATCTTATTTTCTCCTCAGATATCTTTATGAGACAGGTACTACTATTGTCCTCATTTCACAGATGAGTGAACCAAGGAAGAAAGAGGTTAGGTAACTTTCCCACATCACACAGCTAAGAAATGGCTGAACTGGGATTTGAGCCCAGGCAGCACGATTCTTGGATCTATGGATTTCACAAGTATGATAGCCTGCCCTAAAATGGGATGGGGTCAGCCAGACATTCTCTTTGAAGTAAGGGGTGTGTGTGGGGAAACGTGAGTACCCTGTTCTTTCCTAGTCCAGGAGGATGGAGATGTGCTAAATCTTTACAGCCGATGCAAATGGAGCCTGTTCTCCACCTACTTCCTTTTTAAAAAAATATATATTCTGTTTTTAAATTTTTTTATTTATTTATTTGGTTGCACTGGATCTTAGTTGTGGCAGGTGGGCTCCTTAGTTGTGGTTCGAGGGCTCCTTAGTTGTGGCTCAAGGGCTCCTTAGTTGCTGCTTGCTGGCACCTTAGTTGCAGCACATGGGCTCCTTAGTTGTGGCATGTGAACTCTTAGTTGTGGCATGCATGTGGGATCTAGTTCCCTGACCAGGGATCAAACCTGGGCCCCCTGCATTGGGAGTGTGGAGTCTTAACCACTGAGCCACCAAGGAAGTCCCTCCACCTACTTAGTCTCTTTCTTACACAAATGGCTACAAATAACATAAACAGCAGTTTTCCCTCTAAATTTTATCTGTTGGTCCCACTGGCTGTAAAGGAGAAATCAAGAGTACTTCATGCTCTGCTTTCTCCCCTCCTTCCTCACCGCAGCTTTCGACAATAAAAGATATTTAATGAGCATCTATTTGGTGCCAGACAGTTTTCTAAGCACCAAAGTCTGGAGGAGATGAAGACACGACAACTAAATGCAGTGCATGTTCCTAATAGCATCCTGGGTCATAAATAAAAAGAGACATAGCAGAATATAAGCCCAGCAGACCAAGTGCTAGGCATCTAAATATCTAGTATGATGCCAGCTGGTGATGAGTGTCTCAAAGAAAAGAGAGGCAAGGGTGGTCAGAGACATCCTCTCCTGAGGATGTTTGGGCAGAGCCATGAATGACACAAGAGAATCCATCACTTTAAAATGTGGATGAGAGGGTCCCAGGAAAAAGGAATAGCATGTTCAGACCTAGAGCTAACCACCATTCGATTTTCGATGATTGCATGGCAACATTTGTACATTTTCAGGGTTTGTAACATTTATATTCTACTTTTTAAAATAATTTATTTGGAAGTAATTACAAACTTACAGAAGAGTTAACAAGTTCAAAGAACTCCCGTAACTCCTTCACCCCTACTCCCCAGGTGTTAACATTTCATTGCATTGCTCCATATTCCCCTCCCTCCCTTCCTCTCTCTCTCTGTCTCTCTCTCACACACACACACTCACACACTCACACACACACACTTCTTTTTCTTCATTATTTGAGAGCAAGCTGTAGACGTGAAATCCCTTCATTTGTAAAGACTCTAGTATGTGTCCCCTAAAACAAAGATAATCTCCTACAGAGCCACCATACAAGCTTCCAGATCAGAAAGTCAATATTTTCACACTGCTTCCATCCAATCCAAAGATGCCATTCAAATTTTGCCAACTGTCTCAACTTCTCAACTATGTCTCTTTTTCCTTTATGGTCCAGGCCACCATCCAAGGACATGTACTGTATCTCATTGTCGTGTCTGTTAGTCCCCTCCAACCTGAAACAGTTCCTTATCTTTCTGTCTCTCACATCCTCCACAATTTTAGAGTACAGGCTTCACACGCTGTCAGATGACACTCAGCGTGGGTCTATCTGACGTCTCCACAACACCAGATCCAGATTGTGCATTCCTGGCAGGGATATCACAGAAATGATGCTGTGTTCTCAGCACAGTGCTTTACGTATACACGATGTCAACTCAGGCTACCCATCACTGGTGATATTAACCTTGATCACCTGGTCAGGCTGGTATATACCAGGTTTCTCTACCACAATGACATCATTTTCCCTTTTGTAACTGGTTATTATCTCGTGGGGGTATATTCTGAGATCATACCAATACTATGTACATCATCATATTACTACCCACCTACCTTAGCATGTCTGAACCAATACCTGCCTGAATCAGTGACCACAGGTCCACTATATCCAAGGACCAAATAGTGATTTTGTTTCCATCAATCCTTTTATACTTATTAGTTTGAATTGTACTATAAGATAGAGCTTTTCCTTCTTCTCCTTTTGTTTATTTACATCAGAATGGACCGAGAGATTCTTACTTTATTTACTGTATTATAATCTGTAATACTTAAGCAGAGTTTTGAAACCACATTTTTTTTTAGCTTCGTCCCACAGTTGGATTGATTCAATGTTTACAGCCAGTCTGCTTACCAGAGTGCTACCGTCCATTTGTTGGCTGAAGTTAATCATCTAGTATTTCTTTAACAAGACCCTATGGGGTTTATATTCTCTAAGTTTTAATACTCTTTAAAATGGTTTTCTTCTTTTTCCTATAACAGCTTTATTGAGTTATAATTCACATACCATACAATTCATCCATTTGACTTGACAATTCAATGGCTTTTAGTATATTCACAGAGTTGAGCAATGATTACCACAATCAATTTTAGAACATTTTTCTCACTCCAAAAAGGATCTTGGTACCTAGGAATAGTCACACTACATTCCTCCCACCCTCCCCCAACCCGCTCCCCCCACCAGCCCTAGGTAACGACTGATGCATTTTTTTTTTTTTTTTTGTCTACATAGAGTTGCCTATTCTGGACATTTCACATAAATGAATTCATACACTATGTGGTCCTTTGTGATGGCTTCTTTCGCTTACCGTAATGCTGAGTAACAGTCCATTGTATGCATACACCACCTTTTGTCTATCCTTTCAACAGTTAATGGACATTGAGTTGTTCCCCTTTTGGCTACTGTGAACCATGCTGCTTTGAACATTCATGTACAAGTTATTGTGTGGATGTAGATTCTCATTTCTCTTGGGTATGTAACTATGAGTGGAATTTCTGAGTCATATGGTAATTCTATGTTTAACTTTTTTTTTTTTTTTTTTTGCGGTACGCGGGCCTCTCACTGTTGTGGCCTCTCCCGTTGCGGAGCACAGGCTCTGGACGCGCAGGCCCAGCGGCCACGGCTCACGGGCCCAGCCGCTCCACGGCATGCGGGATCCTCCTGGACCGGGGCACGAACCCGTGTTCCCTGCATCGGCAGGCGGACTCTCAACCACTGCACCACCAGGGAAGCCCCCTATGTTTAACAGTTTAAGGAACTACCAAACTGTTTTCCACAGTGACTACACCAGTTTACATTCCCACCAGTAATGCACAAGAGTTACAGTTTCTTTACATTCTCATCAACACATTATTATCTATCTCTTTTATTATAGCCATCCTAGTGGTGATCAAGTGGTATCTCATCGTGG
The DNA here is from genome assembly GCF_964374135.1 of Grampus griseus. Taxonomy (NCBI): domain Eukaryota; kingdom Metazoa; phylum Chordata; class Mammalia; order Artiodactyla; family Delphinidae; genus Grampus; species Grampus griseus. Next base: position 10,885,328 of record NC_139008.1, read on the forward strand.
TTTTGATTTGCATTTCCCTGATGGCAATGACGTTAAGTATCTTTTTTTGTGTGTGCTCATTGCCCACTTGTATAACTTCTTTGAAGAATATCTATTTATATGCTTTGCCTGTGTTTAAATTGGATTATTCATCTTTTTATTATTGTGTTGTTAGAGTTTTTTTATATATTCCAGATCTAATCCCCTTGTTAGATGTATGATTCGCAAAAATTTTCTCCCATTGTTCGTTGTCTTTTCACTCTTTTTATGGTGTTCTTTGAAGCGCAAATATTTTTAATTTGGATGAAGTCCCATTTATCTATTTTTCCATTTGTTGCTTGTGTTTTTGGTATCATATATCAGAAATTACTTCTTAATGCAAGTCATGAAGATTTAACTCTATGTTTTCTTTTAAAAGTTTTATGTTTAGCTGTTACATTTAAGGTTTTGATCATTTTGACTTAATTTTTGTATGTGCTGTGAATTAGGGGTCCAGCTTCATTTTTTTGCATGTTGATATCCTGTTTTCCCCGCAGCATTAGATCAAAAGACTAGTCTCTCTGCCATTGAATTGATTTGGTACCCTTGTCAAAAATCAATCAAATATAAATGCTAGGGTATATTTCTAGACTCTCAGTTTTTTTCCATTGGTCTATATGTTGATCCTTATGCCAGTACTAGCATGATTTTCTTTTGCCCTTGTACTTTAAAAGTTATACTGGGTATAAAATGGTTGGGTCTTCATTTCTTACCTTGAAGATTTTGGGAGTGTGACTCCACTGTCTCCAGCACTGAATATGGAAAAGTTTGAGGCCCAATCCAATGAGTTTTTTAAAAATTTATTTTATTTATTTATTTTTGGCTGTGTTGGGTCTTCATTGCTGCACGTGGGCTTTCTCTAGCTGTGGTGAGTGGTGGCTTCTCTTGTTGCGGAGCACGCGCTCCCAGCACGCAGGCTTCAGTAGTTGTGGCACATGGACTCAGTAGTTGTGGCTTGCAGGCTCTAGAGTGCAGGCTCAGTAGTTGTGGCGCATGGGCTTAGTTGCTCCGTGACATGTGGGATCTTCCCGGACCAGGGCTCGAACCCATGTCCCCTGCATTGGCGGCTGGATTCTTAACCACTGTGCCACCAGGGAAGGCCCAATCCAATGATTTTTATAGCTTCCTTGATATTTTGATTCAATGCCCAAAGGATTGTTTCTTTTTCTGTAATGGTCACTATTTCTTAGGATATCTCTTGGTGCTAATAGTTCCATGTCAGTTTTTCTTGAGAGCATGGTATGCTTTCATTATGTGGATTTGATCTTTATTTTACAGAAAGTTTTCTTGGACTGAAATCTTATAATTTTTTTGTTTCATTATTTTAGTGTCTTCTTCTTCTTTTGACTTTATTCTCTTCATAGATATGTAAGTAGGTAGATAGATATAACACAATATGGGTAGATAATATAGAGAAAAATATTATATACATATATGTGTATATAGAATATATGTATATTCTTTGGTTCTTCTTTTATGTTCATTTTTGCTTGATTTTCTCAACCCTTTCCTCCATAATAAACTACTGTGCTTTCAACTATACTAACTCTTCTTTACCTTTTCTTTAATGTAGCTTGTATTTCTCAGAATTTTTATTTTTCTCTTCTATTTCCTTCTTGTTCACTTCTTTCTGCCAGCTTCAGTTTCCGCTCATTCTGTTACGGTACCATATATTCTCTGTGTGCTTACATTTCTGCTTTGAGCTTTATTTTTAAATATTGATACTTTATTAAAATATTCTTTAATGAATGAAACTGTAGTGCCACTATTCCTCTGTTCAAAGACCACGTTTCTCTCTATGCGTTTCTCATTTGCCATTTTCTCCCACTTTTGACCTTTTTTCTTATATAGTTTCTATACAGTTCTTGTCTTGGTCCCTTTTATATTATACCTTGTCTTTTTTTTTTTTTTGCGGTACGCGGGCCTCTCACTGTTGTGGCCTCTCCTGCCGTGGAGCACAGGCTCCGGACGCGCAGGTTCAGCGGCCATGGCTCACGGGCCAGCCGCTCCGTGGCATGTGGGATCTTCCCGGACCAGAGGCACGAACCCGTGTCCCCTGCGTCGGCAGGTGGACTCTCAACCACTGCGCCACCAGGGAAGCCCTATACTTTGTCTTTGACCGAAATGTGCTTTTTTTCTGGACATACAATTTGTGTAAGGATTCTGTGTTGGGAAGGGTGGAGGCTGTTATTAGGGACAGAACTAAACCTCCCTGCTGTTCAGTGAAGTTGCTCAGGACTCTTTGGTGCCCATGTGAGTAGGTTCTGTCTTTCCTTAGCTGAGAGAAACGTGCTCCCAACCACTGTCCCTCTTGCCTGCTCTGCCCATTGACAGATTGCTTCCTGCAAGTAAGGTGTCCTGTCCCAGTGGTGTTAAGCACTCGTAAGCACATACAGGGCGAGAGTTAACAAAATAGCATCTGTAGCTGTCTTTGAAGTATTATGCCATGTGACGCTTTTATTCTGTCCTTTATACTTCTCTATAATTTCAGTTTTAAAATGTATATTATCTCTATAATCAGAAAATTGATGCATTTTATTAAAAGTAGAAGGTCCCCATGGCTACAGTGGAGTGAAAAGACTCAGGTGAGTGGGAAAGCTGAATCTACAAGCTAGTCCTTGTGAAGTGCCCGGGACTAAATAGTTAATGACAAGCCCACTGAGGGGGCCACAGGGCTCAGACCTGGCCAGGCAAAATTGGCCACTACAGTTAAAGAAAGTAAACTGAAAAAAAAAAAAAAAGAGAGAGAAAAAAAAGAAAGTTAACTGTACAGGTTAAGCAGGGGGAAAAAACAAAACAAAACCCTGAAGCAAGGCTGGACAGAGGGGAAATCTTATACATCGCAATCATTATTATAATCATCAAAACTCCGTTGGGAGAGGAAATTGAAGCTCTGAGAGGTTAGGTAAATTGCCCAGAGTCCCTCCATTGTGACGATGCGGATTAAATCCTGCTCTTGTAATTCCACATCCCAAGGCCTTTCCTCTCCTTCCTGCCTACTTATTAGCTCTCCAGCTGGGTGACTCCGTGTATGGTGATGCTATTAACTAAGAGAGGGGATGCTGGGGAGGGGAAAGGAGGCAGCTTGCAGGGAGAGATAATGAGCTCTGTTTTGGACATGATGAGTTATTGTGAGTGCAGCACTCCCAGCTCCGCTGCTGGAATAACACAGAGACAGAGGCATCATTTTATGTGAAAGCCCACTGTTCCTGTCACCTCGCTCCTGTCAGTCAAACGAGGAAAGAAATAATGTTTCTAGAACCCTTGCTGGTGGCTGTCTTTCTCCCAGAATGAAACCACCTAGCACAGATGACACTGGGATCTCAAAGAGACAGGATCTGACAGCGCCTGCTCTGAATCATCCGCCGGCCACGGGGGACGAGGATGAGCTCCTGGCATCCATCCTGCTCCAGGCTCTTGGGTGGGGGCATTCCAGACACCTTGGGGGGTGGAGGGTGGTAGGGGAGTGGTGACAGCCTTATTGAACTATTCTGTAACTTGAGAGATTTGCCTTCCCCACTGTGGTCCTAAGCAACCCGTCTCAGGGGATTTTATCAGGGCCAAGTTTTCCCCTTAAGATTGACAAGCACAGCATCCTGATCTGATCTATCCATTCACTGCCTTTGTGCAGAGACCAGTTTGCCAAGACTGATGGCGAGGGTTCCAAACACAACAACACAGTAACAGAAAAATACATCCAGGCAAACGAATGCAACTTGTGTGAGATAAACTTTTTGCAAAAGAGGCAGTTGTTGAATTCCAAGCCTATTTTTAAGGTGTAACTGTATAGAAAAAAAATGGTAGTCTAACTCTTTTTCTTTCTGGTTGAAATAGTCTAATAGGCCTGTGACTTGCATTTTTTTTTTTTTTGGTATCAAATTTGGATTCAAATTCAGACTCTGCCACTTAACTGTTCTGTACCCTTGGGTAAGTAGTTTAGTCTCTAAACCTCAATTTGCTCATAATCCAAGGGGCATCGTAACACCAGTCTCATAGCATTCTTGTGAGGATTCTATTAAATGAGATCATGTGTGGAAAACATTTAGCACCGGGTTTGGAACATAGCAAGTGCAAATAACTAGCAGCTATCATCAATATTCTTTTGCAAAATGCAATACGTACCCAAGTACCCAGGTCCCCACAACAATATTGTGCCCTGTACCCAGTATGATTTTAGCTCTTGAGAATGAATGTGGCAACCACGGTGCATTTTGATGTCTTCTTAGAGCCTCCTCTATAGGTAAACTCCCTGCTCCAGCATTTATGCAACTCGAGCCTGTTATAAAATGCAACAGTGACGATGTCCGTGGGTTATGAATCATCTCTAGACGGTAAGCAGATGAGAGCAGAGGCCACTTTTTGTTTTATGCATCAGTGTGTCCCCAGCATCTAGTACACCATCTGGTGTATGATGTCTTAACATACATTTTAAGATTGAATAAGTTAATTACGTGCTGTATGCCAATATCCTTCCAGGTGCTCTGCAGACTTTGCTTCAATTCTTTCCTACACCCTTGAAAATGAACTGACTCCCAGATCAGTGAGGATCAGCTAGGTGATGCTGTGATAACAAACATGCCTCCAATCTTCGTGGCTTATAACAGTTCTTAATCACTGACACTACATGTCTGATGATAGTTCAGCTGGCAGCTTTCCTCCCAAGCTTCCTCACTCCAGGATCTAGGTAATGGAGCAGCCACTGTTGCCAGTCCCAGGGGCACAGAGGAAAAAGCAGGATGGACTGCAAACTGGCTGTTAACTCCCTAGAAGTGCTCATGACTCTCTTGTGCTCACATGTCACCTGACCATGCCTGATGTCAAAGGACACGGGACGGGGGCAGTAGAACCCCATCAAGTGTCTGGGAGAACACACGGACTTTTTTGTGAACAGTCCTTGTTTCCTCATGAGGGAAGCTGGGACTCTTGGTGGAATAACTTAGCCAGGTGTTAAGGAAATGAATCATAGTCTGTTTGCATCTAGAGCACACTGCATCCCGTTTGTCTTTTTGGTCTGCCTGTGTCTCCTGTCCTCATGGAGCCAATACTTGGTCTCTGTAGGCGATCTGCTTTCCCCAAGATTTGAATAGACTGAGTGGATATAATCAGGTTGCCACTTTACATAAATATCAAATTCCAGGGAACTGACTCCTAAGCAGAAGGTCGTTCTCCAGAACCACAGGAATGTCTAGTTGGCCAGGCCCCAGATGACACCAAGAAGCTGGCCTTTGTCACTCTGATGTGGCACAGATTTCCAGGCCATCTAAATCTACGTGTCAAAGGATGTCAGGATCTGTTGTGGAGACGTCCTTGCCATCCAGGCAGATATGCTACTGGTAATTCAACTCTAAGCCTGTGGAGACGTCCTTGCCATCCAGGCAGATATTCTACTGGTAGTTCACATCTAAGCCTCCTTCTCTAAGATGGCTGACTGTTCCAGCTTTCTGAGCCACCGCTGCCCTACAGAAACAAAATGCCAATCTTGTTACCTGTGCTCCAATCCGGAAAACTTAGAATATTTCTACTTATCTAAATGTGATGGAGGAGGAAAAAGTATCTACCTTTTTTTTTTTCTGAAACAATCACTTAGTAACTCATTATCCATCAACTGACATTTCCTAATAGCACAGTGGTTTGATTTCCATGCTTTTTAATTTTTTAAAATCATTTTCCTTCTGTGGCGCGAGTCCATTTGGTAAATGGACTACGGAAATGTACTCACAGTACATGGTTCTTGAATCTTCAGTCTCATCATCCTCAACCACTGAAGCCTTATCTGAACCACTTACAAGAGTCTGAGCAGCCCTGGAGTTTGTACTTTTCCTTTTCCCTGGTCCTCTCTTATTGATGTGTTAAAAAAAAAAAATTAAATGGTCACGAGTCACACAGAAGCAGATAGAAAAGGTAGAAAAGAAATGTAAACTTGTCCAAGACTTAATTTAGCAGCTCTCAACCAGGGGTATGAATCAGCCTCATTTGCATAGCTTTTTCTAATCTCTATCTGCCCGGGACTCATCCAGAACCATTGAATCAGAGATCCAGGTAGGGGGCCCAGGACTTGTTTATCTTTTGAAAGTCCCAGGATGTCACTTCTGCTTTGAGAACCACTGAATGAGATCATCAACCACTAAATAGCTGAGCCAGCATCCCTTCCTGACCACCCCGACCCACTCCCCTTAATACTTTGCATGTATAATTCTCATCAAATGAATAGTACATTTATAGACGTTATGTTGAGGTTAATATGTGTTTATTCTGCTCATCCCTACAAGCTTCTAGATGCTAATTAAGGTCATTTTCAATGTTTGTCTCCGAGTCAGCTGGAACAATAACCCTCACTTGTCAAGCAGTATGGCCTCACTGCATGCCCTCTTGTATCTTTCTGGCGCACCAAGAGGGGAGGGGACAGTTGTCTCACAAGGAATTCCTGCTGCAGCCTCTAACTCTGGCTGGTTCACCACCCTTGCTTGGGCCATCTACAAGGGTGTGCCAATCCTTCCCTAAACTCTGAATTTTCTGGCTGTGACAGTGTTGCCTGTCCTTCTACCTCCACATGTCTCCAGATCTGACAGTGACCTTCCTCATTGGCTTGCAGGGAAATGTTGCCCTTTTCTTATTTATTTTGATGTTGAGAGAGAAGAGAGGGGACAGGTGGGGCCATAGCTGAGTTGCACTGACTGTTAGAGACACAGTGTTTCATATCACCCTGCAGCTCTTCTTTCCTGCTACCATAGGCCCTGATGACCAGGTTGGACTACCATGGCAGACTCCTCCATCTGTAGCATTTTCTCTCTCAGGAACTTCCTTCTCCTTCCTGCAAGCTAGCTTCTGTTGCTTTCCCGCCTCTAGCCTCTTTAGACCTCCCCGATATCTACATTTTACATTTCATTCTCATTGTATGGTTGGCCTCTTGGGGGCGGGGTCAAGCAGGCAGGATCTCCCCTGAAGGCTTCCATAGCATCAACGCCCAGATCCACGGGAGAGAAGCTTGCAGCTCAGATCAGACAGTGAATCGATGGGGAGGGGTCTGGCTGGGGATGTAGATGAGCATTTTATTTTTTGGACTCTTTCCTGAAGGATTGGGTGTCTGGAGAACTTTTCATCATACAAAGCAAGATGGCAACTTTCCCAGGAAAAGGGGAGAAGAGGGGAGCAGGAAAGTAGAGTGACACTCTCTGCCTCTGTTTCCACTTTGTGACAGTTGGTAGCTTTCCTTCTAAACTGCAGATGCCGCTATTTAAAAGGAAACAAAGAGAACTTGTTCCATGGCTTAGCAGATCCAGGTACGCAAAGGGGCAGGGTAAGGTATGATGGGGAATACTCTGGAAGGATATCCTTTCAAAGGACAGCTATCATGCTGAGTTGCCTCTTCAGAGGAGGTGAGGGAAAAGGGGCTTCAAAGCACCCTTCAGAGCTTTCAAAGGCATCCCTGTTTCGGGAAACACAGGAGCCTGATGTCTGAGAATGGAAAAGTGGGCTGTGAACTGCTCCAGACTCCTGACCCAGGATATCCCAGGGGGAGGGTGCTGGGAGGGCTGACCACCTGCCTTGGTGGTGGAGCCTGGGAAGAATGGCATTGGGACTGGCCAGCACAGGGTTTGCAGGGCCACGGGGAATGCCAGTGTTCCCATGGAGCAGGCATAGGTGACAAGGCAGTTATGGGGTCATCTTGGATCCTTTTCAATCAGGTTGCACAGGGGGCCAAGGAGTGTCAGCAGAAAGAGGCCAGAGGACCACGGCTGGATGCCCAGGGGCTGAAGAAAGATTGTAAGTCACAACCTAGAATAGATACATCCACCCTGGTGCCCAGGTCAAGGACGCCAAGCCAATAGTCTCCAAGTGCACCGCAAAGGAGAAAGCAACACCTGTACACATCTGAACAGACCCAGAGAACAAAAAGCCAGAAAACTACACCTCTTCTGCCCTTTCCTTCTCCAATAGCAGTCCCTGGAGGCTGATGCTGTGAGGGTGGGAGGGGGCCGGGGCAGGAGGTTCAAGGGGGTTTATGGGGATACAGAGTGGAAGCAGCAGGAAGAGAAATTTGAGAATACTGACCCCTCTGCCCCCTTTCTTACCGCGGGCTTCCAGCCAAGTTCACAGTCTCTCTTTAAATTGTGATGTGAACATTGTAGTCTCTGAATCAATCCGTGTTTGTAACTGAAAATAACTTTGAGATGTTCTATTGTCTAAGAGTGAGCAGAGAAAACAAGGGTAAGATTCCCTCGTGAAATAAAGTTCAAAGGGACACAGAGACAGAATAAGTTGTCTTGTAACCACAGTCCACACGTCTACAAAGAGAGGAACCAGGAGACGACAGTAGAAACCTACACATTATGACTGTGCGTCCTGAACTGCCTTCTGTGAAGTCCAGGTTGCTTTCTGTATTACATAATAAAAGGAAACCAAGGAAAGGACTTGAGTGTACGCTGGGACTAGAGCTTAGAAAATGGTGCTCTCGAGGGCCTCCCTGGTGGCACAGTGGTTGAGAGTCCGCCTGCCGATGCAGGGGACGCGGGTTCGTGCCCCCGTCCGGGAGGATCCCACATGCCGCGGAGCGGCTGGGCCCGTGAGCCATGGCCGCTGAGCCTGCGCGTCCGGAGCCTGTGCTCTGCAACGGGAGGGGCCACAACAGTGAGAGGCCCGCGTACCGGAAAAAAAAAAAAAAAGAAAAGAAAAAAAAGAAAATGGTGCCCTCGGAAGAGTCATGGACTGAAAGAGTCCCAAGAATGAGGTGAAAGTCTCCACATAAAGAAGTTCCTCTTTCTAGCGGTAAAGACCTGGACTTTTCACATTTGGCCTCGTGGCCTCTCTGCCAAGTACAGGAAAATCAAAATATGCTTTTGGTTTGAATTCCTTTCAAAAGTGTCCTCCTTGACCCTTTGCTCAGAAGCAACATCAACCTACAGGCTCATTGGAAAGAGGATGAAACCTAAGATGGAGAGCAAGTCAAGGGTGTTGACTGGAACCTTAGTGACAATGCCCATTTTGACTGATACGCAGTGTGTGGTCAGACTCATCCCTGGGGGCTGCCCTTCAGAATGGTGGGTGGGTGGGCAGGTAAGTCTGACGTGGCAAGATGCCCCAGAATTATGTGCTCCTTCTTGGAAGCCTCTGCTCCACCAGATAAGGCATCTGTTTCCACTTGCCCCTGCTGTGTTCTGGGCAACATTGGATGCTGTAATTCATGACGTAGTTTTGTGAACTTGAAAGGACACTGAGATTGGACTCCCATGGACTTGGTTCAAATCGTGACTCTGCCACTGACTCTTTGACCTGGCCGCATAGCCTAAAGGTGCTCGTTCTCTTCTTGACTCTCTCTAAACCTTGAAAACTGGTTCTGAGGATTCAATGACGCTTTGGAGGTGAAAAACGTTTTGCACAATGCAACAGACAACAGTTGATCTTTATGTCTATTTTTTATAATAAAACAATAACTCTGGAAGTTTGCTACTAAGACATCCTAGTCATAAAGCAAAGAAATAATTCTTGAACAGGACTCAGTGGCTGTGACGGACACTCAATCCCCAAATTACTTGAAGTCCAGGAAGGATAAAATTGGTAGCACTGAGTGCATCTGCAATGAGAAAATTTAATATCCAGCCCATTTCAGAATGCTCGCATGATCCTGTTTTTTTATTTGAAGAAAGGGTTTCAGAAGTTCTGTCTCTACTCTTCTGCTCCCTTTTGCCTGGCAGTCAGCCTACTTAAACATTCTTCTCTTGTGTATTTTTTTTCCCTCCTGTTAAAAAGTTTGTTGAGTGAGCCACTGAAATTTTTAAGCCAGCACTGGAAATGCCTGACTGGGCCAAGCACAGCTTTACTAACAGAGAGTATTAAAAAGATAAATTGTTGTGGACCGAAAGAGATAAAATTATATGCGAGTGTAAAGGGAGAGTGGCCAGTGAAAGGCATTTGAAGCACGCCTGTGAAGCCAGCAGGTTTTTAGGGCGCCTGGAGTAGCTCACACACCACACAAGCTTTCCAATTGGGAGAGCACTTTTTTTCCCCTGCAGTTCCCTAAAAATACTCCTTATGTAATGGGTTAACCCCTTCTCTGCCAAGAACTCTCACCAAAACACCTACCATCCCCCACCCCCAGACTCAGTGTCATGACTCCCAACCCTTCTTGCCCTGGTCTCTCTCCTGGGGACTCAGGAGGTGTCTGTGTCCCTCTTCCTCTGCCTTTGATGTGGACACCCCATTGTGCCAACCCAGCTGGGCTTCCCATCGGCTCCTATGGCGCCTCTGTTGACTCCTGTGGGGCCTGGATCCACATCCCTCACTTGGACTTATGTCAACAAACCCTCTCTTCAGAAACTTAAAAGTAGTTATTTCTATTTATCCCCATTTTATACCAACAATATTTCATGACCGTAGCTGTGTTCCAGACTCTGTATTAAAAGGTTTACATTTGTTACTTCATTTAATCCTTAAACTAGGAGTTAGCCAACTGTTTCCGACTGTTTCCCTAAAGGGCCAAAGAGTAACTCTTTCGGGTTTCAGTAACTCTGTCCCAGCTACTCTGCAGCATAAAAATAACCATAGACAATATGTAAACAAGTGAGCCGGGCTGTGTTCCAATAAAAGTTTATTTAGACAATATTTAAACCAGTGAACCTGGCTGTGTTCTAATAAAACTTAGACAATATGCAAACAAGTGAATCTGGCTATGTTCCAATAAAACTTTATTTAGACAAACAGGCAGCAGGCTGGGCTTGGCCTGAGGCTATAGTTTGCTGACTCCTGCTCTTAACAACCCTTTGAAGTAAGTATATTTTTAGTATTCATTTTATAGAGGAGAAAATGAATCGTAGAGAAAAGATTAAGCAACATTGCAAAGATCATACAGATTTTAAGTGGCAACACAAGGTGTGTCCAATTCCAGGGCCCGTGTACACACCATGTGGAAATGCCTGCAAAGAAGACACGTGCCTTAGGAAAAGAGATGGAAGATGGGCATTCTCCCCAGCAGCCTGCCCCATTTCATTATTACAAGGTTCCCATCAGCTCCACACCGGCAATGAACTTTTTCTTGTGGGCTGGGATCCTGATCAGGGCAACAGTGGCTCTTGTCGCTCTACCATGGGTGTCAGACAAGCAAGTCGACTGTCTGTCATTAACTATTCTGTATTGGAACGCAACTTGCAAAGGTTTCAGGATAAAGACAACAGCTGTTTCTTACGTTGCCAGGAATTTGAGTCATGTTTCTTCGTACATGTATTCATGGCATTTACTAATTTAACAATTAAATTATTGAGTGCGTGTGTGTGCACAGGTGTGTGTGCATACATGTATACACCAAACTTTGAGCTAAGTCCTGGAAATATACCAAAAACAGCCAAAAGGACAGACAGATGACCACTAGACCGGGGTGTGACTGACTACATTTTGCTTAGGTCTAGATAGCTTATTTAGTCTTTGTCTGCATTATTCTGATCGATCCTCAACCTGAGCTAGGTATCACTCAGTCCATCTTTATGGTAAGAAAGCTCAGGCTGGGAGTTGCAGAGACTTGCGGAAGATTCCAGAGTGACAACTTTGGTGGACTGAGTCTTCGGCTTGGGGCCTCTGACCCTGGACTTGGTAACCTTTCCACCACACTTCGCTATTCTGCTATCCCAAGGGCCATGCTCTGTACTGTTCCCCTTTACCCCTTTACTCCTGCACCTCCAGCTGGCAGCATCTCTGTCTGAACTTTATGTAACCTGGCTCCTTTCCAGACCCTCTGGCAGCCATCCCAGTCTTCATTTTCTATCTACCCAGCATCTCCCAGGTTCTCTTCTGAAGCTCTTATCCTTCTTTGGCAGCCAAATGCCCTCTATTTTATTTTCTCCCTAGGGCACACTCATAGGATGGAGAAAAGCTGAGAGATTGTTCACTTTCTTAACAGGAGCTGGTTTCAATTCAGCCACAGCTGCTACACGTTTCAGAAGTGAGATGGATCCCAAGACAGATGGCTCAGCAGCGACTATTTTAAGCCCCAGAGTCACAAGAACAGATCCAAAATAACTCCGTCCAGCAGGGGTCAAGTGCAGAGCAGAGCTGCTGGCTTTAGAGAAGGCATGACCCCAGATCTTTGGAGTGAGGCAGCACTGGTGTTTTCTAGTAAATAAGACTTCTTCTGTGCAGACTCTAAGCTGATGTTTCAGGACTGACTTGGCCCCATGTTCAGCTGCTGCTCTCAAAAGAATCTCCCTCGGATGGCTTCAAAGCTCTAGTTTGAATATTTGTTATTGTACCAAGATTTATACCAAGGGAAACTGCACTCCCCTGTGTATCAGTCAGCTAATTGCAACAATAATGCTGTGTAAGAAACCAGCTCGGAACTCAGTGGCTTAAAGCAATGCTCGTTTATTCTCTTCATGTGCCCGGACTTGGCTGGGGGTCAGCTGATCTGGACTCACCTGGCTGATCTTTGCTCTGAGCTGTGGATTTGCTCCTGCTGCTCCACTGAGCTCTCATCCTTGTTGGACCAGCAGGCTTCAGAGCAAGTTCTCATGGCCATGACACAAATACAAGAGGAAAATGCACAGGCATGCTTCAAGCCTTTGTTTGCATGTGTCTGTTAAAATCATATTGGCCAAAGCAATTTAGGTGGACAAGCCCAGTCAATATCAATGGGGCAGAAAATATACTCTACCCCTGGTGGTGAGGAAAGGGATCGCAAGTTCCCATGCAAAGGTTGTGCATAGGAGAGGAGAGAAGAGGTAGGACAGCATTGAAATCCATTACACCTGGGCTGCAGAGCACCTGGAGAAGAAGGCTGCATAGAGGGGCAGCAGAGAAACCTGGTGGTCTTTCCCCTTTGAGCAGCTGTAACTGCTCATTATCTTTTCCCCTCCAGGGAGGAACCAGGGCCATGGCAGATGGCCTGCCTTCTCCCTTTGGAATGGCCTTAAACTATCTCTGCACCCTTGTACATTGGTTTCCTGCCTTCTGTCCACAGAGTGGCCGGGCTGATGCTGTTGAGTTCTTCACACTGGCACCTCAGAGGGTTTTCATAGATTTGGGAAGTCCAGAGATGCAAACAGGATGGATGAGCAGTGGGTACTTTAAGGACTTGAGCCCCTTTATTTGTATACCTCTGTCCCTGCATGTAAGAGTAGCTTCAGTTTCAATGAGAAGACCAGAGAGGTGGGCTCCCAGCAGCTCCCTGGAGATGGAAGCACATGCAAGATGATACTGTCCTGTTGTTGAGGCTGTCACAATGTGTCTGTGGACTGGCCATGGGAGCAGAAGTACCACGTGCAGGGATTTTTACATACGCAGAAGTACCACGTGCAGGGATTTTTACATACGAAGTACCACGTGCAGGGATTTTTACTGTCCAGGTAACACTGGACAGTATGGCCGCTAGGATCACACAGCGCTCCTCACTTGACATCCCTGTGTCTGGCATCCTGAGCCTTGGTGAAGGAGCATCGGCCCCCAGAGCCATGGAGGCAATAATGCAAAGCCATCTATCTTCCAACACTCCCTACTCCCCTGCCCTTCTTGATATGTTTATGACAATTTCACCAGAGGACATTATTTGTGTATTTGTTTATTGCCTAGATCTTCCACTACTTCTTGTGGGCAAGAACTCTATTTACCTCATTTAGGGTTGTATCCTCAGAGCCTAGACTTGGACACGTGGTATCAATCAAGAAGGAGTTCAGTAGATATTTGTTGAATGAATAAATACATAGACTTGTTCCACTGAGTGATATAGAGTAGGTGCTTAATATGTATTTCTTCCTTCCTTCCTTCCTTCCTTCCTTCCTTCCCTCCTTCATCCACATGCAGGTTGATATCCCCAACCCTACTTCATTTTGCATGATTCTGAAACTTGTTTTCCAAGGTGCAATGTAAACGTCCCCTTAGCCATATTTATATTTAGGGCCAAATGGTGATTTCAGAGGAAAAAAAAACATCAGTCTTGACTCATGGAGGCCCAGACCTTTTAAAATTCAGATCTGAGGGCACCTTAGCCTCAGGAAGAAGGAAATAGCAGTTAGATATTTAGAAATTATCTTGGGACTTCCCTGGCGGTCCAGTGGTTAAGACTTCGCCCTCCAATGCAGGGGGTGCAGGTTCGATCCCTGGTTGGGGAGCTGGGAGTCCACATGCCTCGCGACCAAGAAACCAAAACATGGAACAGAGGCAATGTTGTAACAAATTCAGTAAAGACTTTAAAAATGGTCCACATCAAAAAAAGAAAAAAGAAAGAAAAGAAATTATCTTGCTCTTCATTAATAGGAAAATATTGTAAATGGGCAAAGAGCATCATCTAGGAATAAGATATTCTACATTCTAGGGCTTCCCTGGTGGCGCAGTGGTTGAGAGTCCGCCTGCCGATGCAGGGGACACGGGTTCGTGCCCCGGTCCGGGAAGATCCCACATGCCGCGGAGCGGCTGGGCCCATGAGCCATGGCCGCTGAGCCTGCGCGTCCGGAGCCTGTGCTCCGCAACGGGAGGGGCCACAACAGAGAGAGGCCCGCGTACCGAAAAAAAAAAAAAAAACTCTACATTCTAGTGTGAAGCTAAGCAGACCAAATGTGGTAGACTGAATCATGGCTTTCCAATTATGTCCACATTTTAATCCCCAGAGCCTCTGAATATGTTAGATTACTTGGCAAAAAAAAAAAAAAAAAAGGAATTAAGGTTACAAAAGGAATGAAGGTTTCTAATCAGTTGACTTTGAGATAAGGGGATTATACTGGATCATCTGAGTGGGCCCAAAGTCAAAACTTAGGTGAGCCCAATTGTTAAGAAATAAAGGTTTAATTTTAATGGGGAAAAGGTGGCAGAAGAGTCAGTGTCAGAATGATGTTATGTGAGAAATAGTAGACCTGCCATTGCTGGCTTTGAAGATGAATGGGGCCTTCGGCCAAGGAATGTGGGCAGCCTCAAGAAGCTGGAATGGAAAAGGCAAGGAAATGGATTCTCCTCTAGAACCTCCAGAAATGGACATATCCCTGCTGACACCTTGATTTTAGCCCATTTTGGACTTAAGGCCTCTAGAACTGCAAGACAATAATTTTGCATTGTTTTCACCCACTAAGTTTTTGTTTGTTTTTTTAAACCTTATATTTATATTGGAGTATAGTTGATTAACAAAGGTGTGTTAATCATGGTGTGTTAATCAAAGGTGTGTTAATCATGGTTAAGATGGTGAAGTCTTAAAATGACTCCTCTGTCATTTGGAGGCTGGAGGGCAATTAGAAGGAGAACCCTGATAGGGGGCCAGTGGCTGCTTCTATCTCAATACGAGTAATCAAGGTTATCTTGACTTATGACATTTTCTGTGTTTATTTTCCTAGCGCTACATCACAATTGTAAGGTATATATTTTAAAACTTGCTTTCACTCAACAGCATTCAGTTGTTCAGTCTCTTTTCTCTGCCAGGCTGGGTAGCCACGAAGCATAGCTCAAGTGAGACTTGGTCCCTGCTCATGAGACACTCTCAGCTACACTACATGGTACAGTAAGTCCCCTACATACAAACGAATTCTGTTCTGAGAGCGCATTTGTAATTTGTTCGTAAGTTCGACAACTACCCAAGTAACACGATCGGCTATATAGTACTGTACTGTAACAGGTTTATGATACTTTTCAAACAAATAATACATAAAAAACAAACAAACACAAAAAACAAAGAAAACATTTTTAATCTTACAGTAGAGTACCTTGAAAGGCACAGTAGTACAGTACAACAACTGGCATACAGAGGCTGGCATTGAGTGAACAGGCAAGAAGCGTTACTGACTGGAGGAGGGAGAGGGGGTAGGAGATGGTAGAGCTGAAGGATCGTCAGCAACAGGAGAAGGAGGGAATGCTGCAATGTCCCTCATGCCTGACATGACTGGACATGCACAAGCATGTTCCCATCTTTGAAAGTTCACGACTTGAAGGTTCGTATGTATGGGATTCATTGTATTAAAACCTGACCCTCAGCAATCCTTGTGTGCTAGATTGAGAAACTGGCTGTGGGCTTTTAGAGCTTCTGTCAAGGAGCTGAGTCTATTTCTCCACTCTTTGGATCCAGGCTGGTCTTCCGACTTGCTAGAATGTGGCAGAAATGACACCGCTCACTCTCAAATCCTAGGCCCCAAGAAGACTTGCGGTTTTATCTCTTTGCTGTTCGTGGGAACCCTGCATCCATCAGCTTGTGAATCAACCAGGGCTAGCCTGCTGGGTGACTGATGGGGATGTTGGCCCAGTTACCCTGTCCCCCTAACCAAGAGCCAGCCAACCCCGAGTCATGTGAGTGAGGCCCTGGATGGCCTGCTCCCCACAAACGCTTGAGCAAGCCCAGTCCATGACAACAGCGGCAGCTCCCAGCAGCCCCCTCTGCACTCAACCCAAATTGCCCACCCATGTGACCTATACATGGTAGAGTTTTAAGCCACTAATTTGGGGGCTAATTTTTTATGCAGCAAAAGCTAATTGATGCACCTTGTACAGCAGAGAGGAACCCAACAGTACTCGAGTGCTGTTTTCAATGACATTGTCAAGGGCAATCATTTGTTAATTTAAGCCCTACCTAGGGCCTTGATTATGGGTGTTTATGGGTGTGGCTGAGGTGGGGGGTGGGTTGAAGAAGCTGTGCTGACTGAGCAGTTGGCTCTGGGTGAAAGAAAAGATATTTGAAATTCAAATTCACTCTCTTTTGCTGATGGACACTGACTTTGTGTGCTTTTAGGGAATTGTTTTTTTATTCATTAGTGAAGTAGCTGAGATAGTAGAAAAATCAACATGGCCTCAAGTGATGACTCTCCTAATTGTTCTCTACTGAAAGAGGTTTGGCCTTAACAATGTCTGAGCTGAGAATCCCATCCGAATTCTCTCATCAGAAGAAAAAGTCACCCCACCAACCCCCATCCAGCCGTCTCCAAGTAGTGCCATTGCCACCGCCCTGGGCACAGTGGGTGTTACTGGCTGACAAACCAGGGGAGAAATTTTCTGAAACAGAGACCCTGGCTCTCCTTTTTTCTATGTTGTCTGCTTCTTTTTTGGAAATAGAGCTCCCACTGACATCAAAAAGAATCTCTCTCAAAGTGCCGAGAAACCACAGGGCAGGCAGCGTGGTTCCCCCAGCGGCAGAGAATCAGCTCCCGATGCATTCACTGTAGATCAAATTGGGTTAAATGCCCCCTTCCAAGCAAGCCTGAAAAAATCCCCGACACGAGGTCTTTCATGCGTTAGACCTCGAATGAAGGGCAAGCCTCAAAGCCTGGCCTAGTTCTAAATTTAGATCAGTAATTTCATCCAAGAATGTAACTGTGTCATGAATACTTCTGTTTTCCTTCCCTTTTAATGCCTGAGTGGGGAGGATTAGGGCTACACTTGTGCCTTGACAATTTTGAGGAGGTGTCGTGTGGATATTTCTCAGTGAAAAGTTCAAAAGTAATAGGAGACCAGCTTAAAATGTCAAGTCACATTATTGGCAGACACCTAAGGTGATCTCTGCCGCTCTCCCTTGCTCTTAATTCAAGCGACGTTACATGTGCTATGACAACAGTGAGCAGCTGGGAACAGACTGCCTGATCTCTGGGAGCTGCTGCAAGGACAGTCTGAATGGTCCTTCATGCATTTTCTCATCCTTAAGTGGGTGCTTATTCTCTGGGGGTCAGTAGCTATGCTCTTAGGGCTATTGTAGCAGAGAAAGAGTAAAAGCCCGTCAATGTGCTTCGTACTGATTTTAAATATTTTTAGCATTTGAATGAATACATGCTTATATATATGTGTGTACACACACACATACACACACACACACACCAAGGTTCCACAGTCCAATTAAATATCAGATGCCTCTGTTTGGGGAATGAATTATTTCAACTCATCCTGACTATCAAATGTTGAAAAGAAGGTCTGATTGACAATTGTATAGATATATTCATTTAATAGAAAAGTAAGACCAAAGCAATGAATGATTATGCTATAAATGCAGCATGTTTAGGACTCAGAGGGAACAAGGGGGGCCCCTTCCATCCTGCTCTGGAATTAAAAGGCTCTCCTGATGGGCATAGGACTGGCCAAGCCAAGATATTAAAGGTCTGCATTGGAGAGGACAGTGTTTCCGCAATGGTTTTCGGCGTAAACCACCAGAGATACCGATGTTTAAATGAAGATTTTCAGAACAGTCCACATGCTCTTGAGGTAAACCTCGGACTTACCTGTCTCCCACATAACCTGCAAAGCAAGGCACGGGGTTTTGATTGAATTGCCTAGTAATTTTGTCATGAACTGCCCTGCTTTTTTCTCCCTTGAACACATTACTGATGGTAACAAGGGAGTTATTTTCAATCAAGGCATGCTACAATGAAAGAGATTTCTCCTAACATTGTGATCCCTCCCCTGAAATCCATTTCAGATTGGCGGATAAAATGTGATTATATTTATACTTCCCTGACACGATCCAGGCAGCAAAATAACAGGCTGCCGGAGACATTTTTCTTCTTCATATTTAGATCTGTCAGTGCCGTCGTGCTGGGGGAACAGGGTGGGGTGACAGAGGCAGCTGGGGTTGGTGATATGTTTTAGTTGGCTCACAAATAGAGACTCTCTGTGCACTGTGAACCTCTCTATCTCCCTCTCATCCCAGAGTTTCTTGAACGCCATCCTGAATGGTGTTCAGAGCAATGGTACAGCATGCTAATCAATAGTGCTCTATGCAAATCGAATTTCTCATTTTTGCCTTGACACAGTCCATAAATTATTTTGACATAATACTTTAATTGGTTCTTATTCATAAGGGGGTGGACGATGTATGACTCCCAGTATCCATATAAGTCACCCCTGGAATTGTATTTAAAATCTAGGCTTCCAGATGGCAAGGCTAAAATGGTAGATGGGACAGCCTAGAGGTGACATGATGTTGCAGAGAGTAAGAGACCCCTGGCTGGGGTGAGGGATTCTGATTCTGGTTCTCAACCTACCAGGTCATATGTGATATCAGGAAACCCATCCACCTTCTCTGGCCCAAGTGTCATCATTTGTAAAGTGAGTGGGTTGGTTAGGGGACCATCAAGATTCTTTGTGTGTGGAGTCCTGCCTATACTTCCCAGAGTGGCAATGCCAAACTTGTGTTCAAGTCCTCACTGTCAGGGGCGGATTGACATTCTATTTCAACAAGATTGTAAAGAACATCAAGGTTCCCATAGACATCACCCTGGACCCTTCGTAAGTAACCTGTGTTTCTAACACTAGATACAATACTCTCCCTCTTGAATCCAGAGAAGAAGGTGACCTTTCTCTTTTTCAGGTCCCCTCTGAAAAATACTGGACTTCAGGAAGAGCTAAGAAGTTGGCTAAGCACTCACAGGTGAGTTTTAATTGCGACCTTAAGGGTCTATGCTCCAGGAGCAAGTATGAACCAAAACATAGGCAAGCCCACATAGAACCTTAAATCTAGTCTCCCATCATCTCGGTCCCTGATTAAATGAAGGCATTTGTACCTACTAGCCAGAATTACTTTAAGTCTGCTCGAGAAGAATATAAAATTATCCAGAACCCTACAACTTTTCATAAAAATGTCTGGCATTCAATAAAAAAAATACATATTATGCAAGCCAAGAGGCAGGAGCAAGTGACCAAAAGCCGAAAGGAAAAATAAAATGGAAGAATCAGACCTACACGTGACACAGATAGTGAGGCAAGGACTTTAAAGTAATATATTTAGGAAAATAGGTTACAAGACAGAGAATGTCAACAGAGAATTAGAATCTATAAAAATAACCAAAATAGAAATTCTAGAACAAAAAATAATAGTAAAGGCTAAAATTGAAAATCAAGGGTTTAATAGCAGGTTAGGCATAGCAGAGGAAGGGATTCGTATATTGGAAGGTCACTTAGTAGAAAACTATACAGACTGAGCACAGAGAGAAACAATGTTTAAAATGATGGAAAGTAGCGTGCAGGACATATAACACATGGTAAGTAGTGTAACATACTTATAATTAGATTACTGGAAGGAGGAAAAAGAGAGAATGGGACAGAAGTACTGCTTTTTAGCCCACTGGCTGAAAAATTTCCCAAACCGACAAAAGACATTAAACCACACATTCAGGGCTTCCCTGGTGGCACAGTGGTTGAGGGTCCGCCTGCCGATGCAGGGGACACGGGTTCGTGCCCCGGTCTGGGAAGATCCCACATGCCGCGGAGCAGCTGGGCCCGTGAGCCATGGCCACTGGGCCTGCGCGTCCGGGGCCTGTGCTCTGCAACGGGAGAGACCACAGCAGTGAGAGGCCCGCGTACCGCAAAACAAACAAACAAACAAACAACACATTCAAAAACCTTTATATCTCCCTACAAGCATAAATACAAAAAATGCCATACTAGGCATATCATAATAAAATTCCTGAAAGCCAAAGTAAAACTCTAAAAGAAGTTAGAATAAAAAAGACATGTTGCCTTCAAAGGCATAAACAATATTTATTTTTTAAAACAGCCTGAGAGCTGTTTTGCCAACAGCAATTATGTAAGTCAGAAGACAATGGAATGTGCCTCTTAAGGCACATATGGGCAAAAGAAAGAAAATTATTTCTAACCTAGAATTATATACCCAGTGAGAATATCCTTTAAAACTAAGAGTGATCTAAAGACATTTTCAGACAAGCAAAAACTGAGAAAATTGCTACTCATTAAATGCTCCCTAAAGGAAATTCTAGAGTGTTTTAGGCAGATATTAAATGACCCCATATAGAAACACAGTTAGGTAGCAAAGTATTAAAAATAACAGTGGAAAGGGTAACTATGTCAGAAAACTGAACACATATTTTAAGAATGTAAATTTATAATTTAGATAGAAATTCAAAGGGCCAAGAACAGCCAAGGCAATTGTAAAGAAAAAAAAGTTGGAAACTATAACTACCAGATATCAAATTTATTATAAAATTGTGCCTATTAAGATCATTGATTATTCACAACAGCCAAAATGTGGAACAACCTAAGTGTCACACACACACACACACACACACACACAGACACACAATGGGATACTATTCAGCCATGAGAAAGAAGGAAATTCTGCCATTTGTGACAACATGGATGGATGTTGAGAGCATTATGCTAAGTGAGATAAGTCAGACAGAGACAAATATTATATGGTATCTTTAAACATGGAATCTAAAAAAAGCCAAACTCGTAGAAACAGAGTATAGAATGGTGATTACCAGAGGCTGGGGACTGGGGGGAATTGGGACGATGTAGTTAAAGATGTTAAACTTGCAACTAGAAGATGAATAACTTCTGAGGATCGAACGCACAACATTTGATTATAGGCAACGATACTGTATTTTATACTTCAAAACTGCCAAGAGACTAGATCTTAAATATTCTCACCACACACACAAAAATGATAATTAAGTGACATGTTAGAGGTATTGGCTAAGGCTACGGTGGTAATCTTATTGCAATATATAAATGTATCAAATCAGCACATTGTACATCTTAAACTTACACGATGTTATATGTCAATTATATCTCAATTTAAAAAATACAGCTGGTATGGGCACAAGTTTAGATCCAAACCAGACCAATGGAATACAATGGAGCACCCAGAAACAAACTCACACATATTAATCACCTGATTTATGACAAACATGCTACTGCAAAATTCTTGAGATGGTACTTTACAAAAGAGGATTCCAATGGCCGGTAAACAAACGAAAAGTTGTTCCACATCACTGCTTAACAATGATTTAAGATAAATTAGAACTATAAGATACCATCTCAAACATGGTTAAAGTTAAGGGGGGAAAAAAGTGGCAATACTACACGTCGGTGAGGATCTGGAGAAACTAGAATTTTCGTAGCCCAGTGGTGAGAGCGTAGTTTGGTAACGAGCACTTTGCAAAATATCCCACCAGGTATGGTGAAGAGGGGAGGGCAAAGGGACGGTAGAGGTGGCTGTAATGTCTAGGTGACATTGGGAGCCAAGGGGCTGCCGCCTCATGGGCTAAATTATTGGGAAAAGGGAAGAACAGGGCTTCCCTGGTGGCGCAGTGGTTGACAGTCCGCCTGCCGATGCAGGGGACGCGACTTTGTGCTCCGGTCCAGGAAGATCCCACATGCCGCGGAGCGGCTGGGCCCGTGAGCCATGGCCGCTGAGCCTGCGCGTCCGGAGCCTGTGCTCCGCAACGGGAGGGGCCGCAACCGCAAAAAAAAAAAAAAAAAAAAAAGCGAAGAACAGCCCTCACAATCTTTCTCCATCAGCTCAAAGCCAGGGTTTGGTGAATCCCAGTAATTAATCTTACAAAGAAGCATCTGATTTTCTGGGAATAACAGTTCCCCCTTTACTCTGCTGATGCTGATTCCTTATCGAATTTTCCAAGAGATATTTGTAGTAGATTTTTCCTTCCTTAAGAGCGTGAGCATGAAGCTACTGGACACCAAAGCAGTGGCTTATTTAACCCGTGCTGGCTGCTTCTCTGAGTACTGTGGTCCTTCCTTCTATTTCCAGTTGCAGGCTCAGCATCAAAGAAATACATGAAGAAACTGGCAGGCTCTCTCTACTAGGCTGGCTTCTGGAATTGGTCCCGCCCTTCCTACCTGGTGTCAGTCCTGGACAGGGCTAAGTAAGATGATGGTCTCCCTCCCTCCCCCTCCCCCACCCCACCCATGATGTCTTTGTCCTTGGTTCCTGATTTTTCCTCTTGGCCTGCCAGGATAGAGGTTCAACTCTAAATTTCCACATGATCAATAGAATCTCTAACAACCTTGCTTAATTCCACATTGCTTTGGCCCCCGGACTGGACGTTGCTTCTGAGATTGCCCAGCTATTGCTGGTTTTGTCCTCCGTAGAAAATGTTTCTGCACCACAGGTCGGCATTTCTAAGCAGAAGACCTGATAATCCCATCCAACATCCTCTCAATACACTGGCATTAGACTCTCCTACCCCCAAACTTGACCATCCCACATCAGGCTGAACCTTATTATAACCCCAGATTTTGTGATTCATACTCTCTGGCTAAGCAGACTCACCCCATTCATAGCCTTCTCCTTACAGGGTATTTCTAGCATGCAATATGACTCATGGAAAAAAACTGTGAAAAATCCATCAGGCCAGTTGTTGGAATTCATCTGTGCTTGTCTGGCAGAAACTTAACATTTCAAAGGCTTTAGGGAAAATTGTGTTAGGACAGAGGATACTTAGATAATAGATTTACAACATCTGTGCTCGGGTGCAGCCTTCCTTGGTTATTAGATCTGTAAGTTGTTACTTAAAGATAAATTTTTCAGTTTGATTTAGTTTAAAGGTTGCCTCTGAGAATTACACACATTCCCAGAGGCCACAGGGCAGACGGTACAACTTAAATAAATTGGGCATGTTTGAATCGATAAATAAATGCATATGTCTCCACCCACTCCAGCACCATGTACATGGAAGATACTCTGGGGAAAGTTCTAAGAAAGGCTTGAGAATTAGCCCAAAGCAACAGGAAAAATCCTTCCAGGGACAAGGTGAAGTGGGCACCCAGCTACCCGTGAGAGGAGTCGAACTCACTCAGAGATACGGGTCAGGGAGTATCTCTGGGAAGACTTTGGGATACAATGAGGAATTATCTATTTTTTTAAGGACTAATTTTTTAGAGCAGTTTTAGGTTCACGACAAAACTGAGAGGAAGGTAGAGAGGTTTCCCACGTACTCCCTGCCCCTACACGTGCACAGCCTCACCCATGATCAACGTCTCTCCCCAGAGTACATTGGCTGCAATTGATGAACCTACAGTGACACGTCACAATCACGCAAAGTCCACAGTTTACATTAGGGTTCACTCTTGGCACTGCACACTCTGTAGGTTTGGACCAAAGTATAAATGACATGTATCAACCAATATAGTATCATACAGAGTCATGTCACTGCCCTAAAAATCCTCTGTGCTCACCTGTTCATCCCTCCTTCCATGGATCCATCCCGACCCCCTGAAAAACACTGGCCTTTTTACTGTCTCCATAGTTTTGCCTTTTCCACATTGGGATATAGTTGGAATCATACAGCATGTAGCCTTTAAAGATTGGCTTCTTTCATTTAATGATATGCATTTAAGGTTCCTCCATATCTTTTCATAGCTTAATAGTTCATTTCTTTTTAGTGCAGAATAATAGTCCATTGTCCTGGATGTACCTCAGTTTACCCATTCACCTACTGAAGGACGTCTTAGTTGCTTCCAAGTTTTTACAATTACGAAAAAAGCTGCTATAAACATCCCTGTTCAGGCTTTTGTGCGGACATATGTTTTCAACTCCTTTGGGTAAATACCAAGGAGTGTGATTGCTGGATCATGTGGTAAGAGTATGTTTAGTTTTTCAAGAAGTGGCCATACTGTCTTCCAAAGTGGCTGATCCATTTTGCATTCCCACCAGCATGAATGAGAGTTCCTCTCGTTCCACATTCTTGCCAGTATTTGGAGTTGTTACTGCTTTGGATTTTAGCCATTCTAATAGATGCGTAGGAGTATCTCATTGTTGTTTTCCTTTGCATTTCTCTGATGACATACGATGTGGAGCATATTTTCATGTGCTTACAGATCACCTCAGAGATATTGCGGGTTCAGTTCCAGACCGTCGCAATAAAGTGACTATTGCTATAAAGCGAGTCCCACAAATCTTTTTGTTTCCCAGTGCATAAAAAAGTTATGTTTACACTAGGCTGTAGTTGATTAAGTGTGCAATAGCATTATGTCTAAAAGAACAACTAACATACCTGAATTAAATACTTGATTACTAAAACATGCTAACCTCTATATGAGCCTTCAGTGAGTCAAAATCTTTTTTCTGGGGGGGGTCTTGCCTCGATGTTGGTGGCTGCTGACCAGTCAGGGTGGTGGCTCTGAAGGTTGGGGTGGCTGTGGCAGTTTCTTTCTTTTTTCTTTTTCTTTCTTTCTAGCCGTACAGCACGGCATGCAGAATCTTAGTTCCCCGACCAGGGATCGAACCCTTGCCCCCTGTGTTGGAAGCATGGAGTCCTAACCACTGGACTGCCAGACAATTTCTTAAAATCAGACAACAGTGAAGTTTGCCGCATTGATTGACTCTTCCTTTCATGAATGATTTCTCTGTAGCATGCAATGCTGTTTGATAGCATGTTACCAACAGTAGAACTTCTTTCAAAATTGGAGTCAATCCTCTTAAGCTCTTAGTTGCTTTATCAACTAAGCTTATGTAATATTCTAAATCCTTTGTTGTCATTTCAATAATGTTCACAGCATCTTCACCAGGAATAGATTCTATCTCAAGAAACTACTGCTTTTGCTCATCCAGAAAAAGCAGCTCCTTATCCATGAAAGTTTTATCATGAGACGGCAGCAATTCAGTCACATCTTCAGGTTCCACTTCTAATTCTAGTTCTCTTGCTATTTCCACCACATCTGCAGTTACTTCTGCCACTGAAATCTTGAAGCCCTCAAGTCATCCATGAGGGTTGGAATCAACTTCTTTCAGACTCCTGTTAATGTTGACAGTTTGACCTCTTCCCATAAATCAAAAATGTTCTTAATAGCATCTAGAATAGTGAATCTCTTCCAGAAGATTTTCAATTTACTCTGCCCAGATCCATCAAAGGAATCACTATGTATGTCAGCTACAGCCTTACAAAATGTATTTCATAAATAATAAGACTTGAAAGTCGAAATTACTCCTTGATCTATGGGCTGTAGAATGGATGTTGTGTCAGCAGGCATGAAAACATTAATGTCACTGTCCATCTCCATAAGAGTTCTTGGGTGACCAGATGCATTGTCAATGAGCAGTAATGTTTTAAAAGGAATTTTCTTTTTCTGAGCTGTAGGTCTCAACAGTGGGCTTAAAATATTAAGTAAACCATGCTATGAACAGATGTGCTGTCATCCAGGCTTTGTTGTTCCATTTACAGAGCACAGGCAGAGTAGACTTAGCATAATTCTTAAGGGCCCTAGGATTTTCAGAATGGTACATGAGCAATGGCTTCAACTTCCAGTCACCAGCTGCATTAGCCCCTAACAAGAGAGTCATCCTGTCCTTTGAAAGCTTTGAAGCTAGCCATTGACTTCTCCTCTCTAGCTATGAAAAGCCTAGATGGCTGCTTCTTCCAATAGAAGGCTGCTTTGTCTATTGAAAATCTGTTGTTTAGTGTAGCCACCTTCATTAATTATATTTGCTAGAACATCTGGATAACTTGCTGCAGCTTCTACATCTGCACTTGCTACTTCACCTTGCACTTTTATGTTCTGGAGATGGCTTCTTTCCTTAGACCTCGTGAACCAAATTCTGCTAGCTTTAAACTTTTCAGTTTCTTCACCTCTCTTAGCCCTCTTGGAATTAAAGAGAATTAGGGCCTTGCTCTGGATTAAGCTTTGGCTTAAGGGAATGTTGTGGCTGGTTTGATCTTCTATCTGGACCACTAAAACAGTCTCCACATCAGCAGTAAGGCTGTTTTGCTTTCTTGTCATTTGTGTATTCACAGGAGTAGCACTTTAACTTTACACCAAGAACTTTTCCTTTGCACTCGTAACTTGGCTAACTATTTGGTATAAGAGGTCCAGCTTTCAGCCTATATTGGTTTGCTACATGCCTCTCTCACTAAACTTAATCATTTCTAGCTT
Source organism: Grampus griseus (assembly GCF_964374135.1). Classification (NCBI taxonomy): domain Eukaryota; kingdom Metazoa; phylum Chordata; class Mammalia; order Artiodactyla; family Delphinidae; genus Grampus; species Grampus griseus. Next base: position 10,911,908 of record NC_139008.1, read on the forward strand.
GAGATTTAAAGTGAGAGACATGTGATGATTCCTTTCACCCGTACATTTTAGAGGCCATTGTAGGGTTATGAATTAGCCTAATTTCAATACCGTTGCAACTCAGAGAATAGATAGGCCTGAAAAGAGGGAGAGAGATGGGTAGACGGCCGGTCAGTGGATAGGGCAGTCAGAACACACACAACATTTATCCATTAAGTTAGCCATCTTACTTGCATGCAGTTCATGGCATCCCAAAACAATTACAACAGTAGCATCGAAGATGACGGATCACAGCTCACCATACAAATATAATAATAATGAAAAAAGTTGAAATATTGTGTGAATTACCAAAATGTGACACAGAGACACAAAGTGAGCAAATGCTGCTGGGAAAATGGTAGGCTTGCTCGACACAAAGTTGCCACAAACCTTCAGTTTCTAAGAAATACAACATCTGTACAGCACAATAAAGTGAAGTACAATAAAATGAGGTGTGTCTGTACCTGCCATCTGTGTATCTTCCTTGGTGAGGTGTCTAATAAGGTTTGGGGCCCATTTCTTAATCAGGTTGTTTCCTTATTGTTGAGTTTTAAGGGTTCTTTGTAATATTTGGGGTACCAGTCCTTTATCAGATGTGGCTTTTGCAAACATTTTCTCCCAGTCCGTGGCTTCTTTTCTCATTTTCTTGAGTATGTTATTTTTTTATGGGTTTCTGTGTACAAGTCACAGTGGGGTTTGCACATGACTGATTCCATGAAGAATGACAAACTGCAAAATCATCTAGTGTTGAGCATCGTTTTGGCCAGAGACTGTAGGGCATAGTGATTAAGATAGCTGTGTATGTGCAGCTGGGGAATGGAAATGGGAGCGACCAAGTGTTCTGTGTCAGGCTGCTTGAGCTCAAATCCTGGTTATGCCACTTAAGCGCTGTATAATTTGGGACAAACTACTTAACGTTCTCTGACCCAGGCTCTTAGCCTGTAAAATGGAGACAATTATATGGTAAGCATGTTGAGAGGCTATGAAGACATGTATGGATATATGTAAAGCTTTTAACAGTGCCAACATTTAGTAAACACTCAATAAATGTTAGCCATTATTATAATGCACACATCTCCACTGTGGGTATTTTTGAAGATGCAGGAGAAAAAGATACTCCTACCCGTGGAAATCACTTCATTTTATTGCAAAAGAAAACTAAAATGCAAGATACAGAAGTGAAAAGTAAAAGTGAATACAGGCCATTTATGAAAACATTCTCTGTCACCTAAGACTAAGCAAAAAGTCTGGAATATAGTGGATTCTGAATACATGTTTAATTAATTCATCAATTATTTAACAGAAGGGCCAACCTGTGTGGTATGTAATTAAAAAGAAGGCGACATTGAGAATAAAACAATTTAAGATGATTTAATGACAGAAGGTAGGATGGAACCAAATCCTGAAGGATTTAGTCAGCGTCGGATTAGTAAGGGGAGAGGAGAAGGCCCTGGAGTGGGTATAACAGGTTGATAAATGGTTGGAAGAAAGGAATGCATTCATAAGACATGGAGGAGACAGACTGGCTGCAGGGGAAATTAGTTCAGTAGAGAAGAGCCATATTACTTGACAATAAATGATGTCAGTTGCCAATTTCCAAACCAGTTTGTGTTTATAGGAACAACTGATTTTAAGAATCAATTACTAGATTTCAACACCACCGCCCCCCCCAAATCTGCTTCCTAAATAGCTAATTTCAAAATAACCAGGTAACTAATGAATTAAACTATTGTGTCCCCCTGGACATTCAAGACCAAATCCTCTCACATGATTTATATAACTTATTTCTCCTTCCTTGGACAACTATTATATCTATTATTCAACTCTTGGGGTAACACAAGAGTGAAAGAGTGATTTGGAACTCTCTTTACATACCCAGAATCATAGGCCAGGCAAGCAGCTTTGAGCAAACTGTTTAAATATTTACCCCTCACTAAATGCTTATTGGTAAAAATTAAATTTGTTACACAACTAATCTGCACACACATGTCCACACAAAAACCTGCATGCAAATGTTCATAGCAGCTTTACTCCCAATCCCTGAAAACTGGAGGCAGTTAAGATGTCCTTCAATAGGTGAGTGGATAAACGAACAGTGATCCGTCAATACAATAAAATATTATTCAGCAATAAAAAGGAGTGAGCTAGCAAGCCACAAAAAGACGGGAACGCATCTTAAATGCACACTGTTAGGTAAAAGAAGCCAGTCGGAAAAGGCTACATCCTGTAGGAGTCCATTTATATGACATTCTAGAAATGGAAGAACTATGGCTTGTCAACGGATCAGTGGTTGCTAGGGGCACAGGGGAAGGAAGGAGGGCTGAACAGATGAAACACATGGAATTTTTTATCTGTATGAAACTCTAATGGTTCATGCATGACACTCACTATATATTTGTTAAAACTCATAGAACTTTACAACACAGAGTGAACCATAATGTATGCAAGTAAAAAGAATCATTTAGGAGGTCAGGGGATCCTAGGATAGAATGTGGAATGTGATGAAAAAAGTGAACTAAATTACAAATGTGTGAAACACCCTTGATAAAGTTGGGGTGGAGGGGTTTCACCTAAGTAATTTGAGAAAGAGTGGACACAACGCCCAGTCTACAGCAATCCTGCGGGTAGGCCTGGCCTCCCTGTGTTGCTCGGTCTACGGATCGGATCCACCCCCAACACCTTGAGAAAGCCTTTCCCACTCCCTTGAGAGGTGCCTTTGTCTTATCAGCTACCCAATTACTCTAAGTCACCCCGGCCACCTTTGCCCAGACACTACACACATCTTAAGCATCTTACGAGTGCCAGCTGGGAAAGTTGCCCAGCCTACAGCTACCCTAAGCTATGCAGGAGTCTTGGGATTTCTCCCTTCAGGTCCTACAAAAATTCAATGGGGCGGGCTTCCCTGGTGGCACAGTGGTTGAGGGTCCGCCTGCCGATGCAGGGGACGCGGGTTCGTGCCCCGGTCCGGGAAGATCCCACATGCCACAGAGCGGCTGGGCCCGTGAGCCATGGCTGCTAAGCCTGTGCGTCCGGAGCCTGTGCTCCACAATGGGAGAGGCCACAACAGTGAGAGGCCCGTGTACCGAAAAAAAAAAAAATTCAATGGGGCAAACCAAAGTAGAATTCAGCAGACGCAGCAAAAGGCAGTGGTGGCTAAAATGCAAAATGTCAATCGCCCACGGTGCTCTTACAGCCGGTGCCAGCCATTCTACGAATTCAGTTTGTAAGCCAAGAGCAGTTTAGAGGCAAGTCATCACTATCGGTCACTGGGCCACCTGGCTCGCCGCACCAATTGTTTTGAAATGTACCTGGGATTTGTTTTAATCGGGTATGGTAAGATGACAGACATGGAGACAGCTGCTTTGGAAGAAGAGTTTATGCCTCACGATTCCCAAGAGGAGGGGGCACGCCCATCATACAGGACCACACGAGGAAGCACCAGGGTCATTCAGGAAGCAGAAGGAATGAGAGGAAAGTGTAGACCAGAGTCCTTCCTACTACATAAAGAAGTGGTGGGGACTCGTCTGGTGGGGATGTCCCCTACTGAGCAGGAAGCAAACACAGATGTTGGAGTTCGTGTTGGAAGGTCAGTAATATGATTTCTGTAGGCTGTAAGACCACAGGGGTGGTAGGGACGTCAACGGCTTTGGCCCGTGATTTCAAGATGTCAAATCATCAATTACAGACTATCAAGGTTGATTATTACAATGGGATCCTGGAACGGAAAAAGGGCATTAGGTAAAAACAAAGGAAATCGCAGTAAAGTGTGGAATGTCATTAATCATAATGTAGCAATATTGGTTCATTAATTGTGACAAATATACCTTACTAATGTAAGATATTAATTATAGGAGAAACTGGGTGTGAAATATATGAGAACTCTCTGTACTACTATCTTGACGACTTTTCTGTAAATCTAGAACTTTTCAAAAATACAAGTTTATTTTATAAAACTTTGAGAACAATTTATACATTTCTGTTCTTTTCTCTAAGCCTTCTTCATATTAGGTATGTGTGTTTCCACCAGAGGACGAGAAGGGATTTGGTACTTCTTCTTTCCTAATATTCATTCGTTCATTTATCAAACCCTTACTGAGCATCTGACTGTTTCTGGCTGGTGCTAGGGGCATACAGAAGGAAAGGAAAATGCTACCCTGCTCTTAAGAAAATCCCAGTTTAATGGAGGTTACAGATACAAAACCCCAGCATTGCCTTACAAGGTGACAAGTGCTGTGCCAGGATTTTGTACATGATTCCTTGAGATAAAGAAGTATCTGGAGGATTTCAGGGAAGACTTCGCAGCAGAGCCAACATTTAAAGGGCATCTTGAAGGGTCAGGAGCAATTTGAAAAACAGAACAGAGGGGAAAGGGCTTGAAAGCAGAGCCTGAGGTAAAGACACAGAGGTGGGAAGTCGTGATGTTTGGGACGTGAAGATGGGCAGGATGTGGAAGCCATGGTTGGGAGTGGTAGGAGATGGGGCTGGAAAGGAATATTGGGCTTCAGCCTTTAGCAGCCACTTAATAAATGTTGCTGACTAACTGAATAAATGAATGAGTGAATGACCAGAAGCTGAAAGGCCTTTCATGCTTTCTGGAGTCTAGATTTCATTCAATAGGCAACAGGGAGTTACCCTGGGTTTTCGATTGGGGAAATACCATGACATATGGGTGATTAGACTCTTGCCACTCCAGGTGTGGTTCATGCAAGATCAGAATCACCTGAGTGCTCGTAAGAACTACAGAATCTGAGGTCAGACCCCAGACATACCGAATCATAATCTGCATTTCACCAAGACCCCCGCGTGATCTACCTGAATGCTTAAGTTCCAGAAGAGCCGCTTTAAAAAGCTCACCTTGCTGGCAGAGAGAAAAAAAAGTAGCCTTTTTTAAACTTCTCATCAGAAAAGAAAGAAAGGGAGGGAAGGAGAGAGGAAAAAAGAGGGGAAAAGAGGAAGGAGAGAAGAGAAGAGAGAAAAAGGAAACAATAACTCACATAAATGAAACGGACAAAAAACCTTCTCCCTAACTGCTTTCTTCCACCTAAGTCCTGTCCTTTGAAAGACGCAGCATCTCTAATTGGAAGACTTCCAGATCCCAGCCAGCCTCCAGGGGAGGGATGCGTGTGTCCTTTGAAAGGGCTACTTCAGAATTGGGGAGGGAGGAGGGGCTGTGATGGACCGCTGGTGGCAGAGTGACAGGCAAACATGTAACTGTTATTCCCTCTGCAAGCAGATGAAACATGCACTTAATTTCCAGGAAAGTGGCTGCTGGGATGGCAGCCTAGGGAAATCAAAAGCTCAGCGGGCCCCCATAATTCACACTCATTTTGTGTAGCCAGAGTGGATGAGGGGATGGCAGGGTAAAAATGTCCCTGGCTCTTGCTAGCACACTGCTGTGCTGCCGCCCATCCCTCTCCTCTGTCTCCCTCGGCATGCTTGCCCAGGGCAGCCAAACTCCGGATTCATGCAGAGAAAGAAAATGGAAATGTCCCACTCTGCCCAGTCACAGGCTGCCGAGGCTGCCCTCTCGGACGAACGACCCACCTCCACCACCTCGTGTATGCTGTCTGTGCTGCTGGGGCCTCCTCCTCCAAGGGACCCTCACTGAGATCTATTCTATTTACCTGCAAATCCGGAATTGACTTCTGATGAGCTACACATGATAATGATATCCCTGTGTCTCAGACTTTAATTGGAGATGAAAGACCAAACAGACCCTGGCTTGTCCAATGAGTGCCCGAAGTTCAGGGATTATTCTCAGGATACAGGCAGGGCTTTATCTGGAGTCTCATTCTTCCCCTCCTTTCATCGTTGGGTTGCTATGAATGGAACTCATTCTCCATTGAAGCCTGGCAGCTGCTCAACTGCTCTGACCAGGCAGGTTCACCTATGTTTTTCTTGCAGTCCATCATGAACACACCGCAAGATGCTCCACTTGTTCCCAGTTTACAGACAGGGGCGTTGAGGCTAGCAGCTTGCTGGTTCCATAGCTGGGGTTGCATCAAGACCCTGCTCTTTCCTCTGCATTGTTAGTGACGTTAATTCAAAGTCAGAATCCTCTAGGAGGCACCATCCAGGTACCTTGAAACAGTATTGTCTTGGAATAACCATCTCTACCCTGAAGACTGCCAAGTTTTTAATGATGACGTTGATCTTTCACATTTGTTAGTGCTTTGTGCTTTTTGAACGCCTTATCACATCTTATCTCATTTATGCTTAAAAATATATCATAAGACCTGCAGAGCTAGGTTAATATCCACAGTTGTTTGGAGAAAGGGATTGAACACCCCAGAGAATAAGCAGTAGCATGGTGTGTAGGGAAGGGATTTGGAAGAGACAAGAGGTGCGGGGCGGGGGGGGGCTCACCTTTCCACCTGTGTGCATCGATGCATGATTTCACCCAGCAGAAATTGGAATGTGTAGCCTGGAATTGATGAGCTGGAACTAGAAACAAATGATTGTCGCCTTTGAAAAGTTGAAAGTTGCCATGAGGAAGAAGCAGCAGCCTTGTCTTGTGTATGTATGTGTGCACGTGTGTGTGTGCGCGCGCGCACGTTTGGGTGCATTTCCAGAAGGCATATGAGAGGTGAGAGAACCCAGCCTCTGTGGCTAGGTCTCCAATGAATCCTGGTCACCCCCCAGCTTAGTTTGATTCAATTAAATAGAGAGACAGTAGCCCTGAGCAGGACATATCACAAGAACTGGTAGTCCCTGACAAAGCAACCGCCCACCAATGGCACAGTTTGCCTGAAGATTGTATAGACTTGGTGGGTAGAGACTGATAAGAGTCCTTGGGACTGAGATTATTCAAACACGATTGGAAAGCAGAGCGCCTCCCCGAGCCTCCTCCCCCAGACCACATCATAGAGATGCCAGCGTGGGATGCAGACCCGAGATGACGGCTTTTTGGTAGCAAACAGAAGCGTTTTTCAGGCTGGTGTAGCTCTTACCATCTTTGAATCTCATCTTAGGAGAACTGATCCAAAATCCTAAAGACAGTGACTGTAAGATTCTAGGAAACTCACGGTGCTGTAAGAAACTGAGCCACCGAATGAAGAGAATGGAAAGAAGATGTGCATCACAGCATCACAGCATCACAGCTGCGGAGAGGACCATGCCCAGCCTCAGTGTGGATAACGGGCATGGAGGAGCTGCAAGAAGCCTGCAGAAGTGACATCAACGCGGTGACCTAACGTTGGCAAGGATGGGGATGGGAGAAGGGGCACCATGGCTGTGTCCAGCTGTGACGCTGGAGCAGTTGAAGAGGCAGGAGTGGCTGAGGCTAGGAGGTGGGGCAGAGCTCAGGGGAGCAGTTATAGCTGAAGAACTTTAGTGACCTCCAAGATGGAGTGTGAGATGCTCTGCGATGTTACCAGCTTCCCATGGGGGATCAGCCGCTGCCCCTCTCTACCTGATTACATCTTACTCAACCTTGAAAACCCAGTTCCAAGGACACTTCCTGAAGTGTTCTTTTCTAGAAGTGGGTCATCCTCCTCCAAACTCCCAGAGCTCCCAGATCTCTTAACCTCATTTCACATATTATTTTCCATCTTGTCCTTTGGCTGGCTGTGGTCCATTGGCCCCAATTAACTTTTCTAGACCACGACCACCTGTCTCCTGTTCCTCTCCCCTCTTTCCATTCAGCATCCCCTTCTAGATCCTACGCTCCTTGAGGGAAGAGACCTCATCTCTGAATCCTACCCCCATCTCAGCCAGAATGCTTCACCCAGTATGGACACAGTAATTTTGTTTTTGAATGAATGATTACATGACCAATATAGGAGGCAAGGTGAAGGCAGGATCAGAGAGGGAGATGGGGTGCTTTTTAGTCCCCTGGGAAAGAAACTGTGGTGGCTTTAGCCCCACTGCAGCCTCGTTTTTCCAGGAGGGGTCAACTCTGCTCACAGTAGGTGAGCCAAGAGCTGGAGGGAGGGAGACCGCCAATGCAAGCGCATCCACTCCCCTGGAGGAAACGCCCTTGAAGGACACCCCCGGCTATGTGCTGCTCCAGCTACATTCCCAGAAATTAGAGGCAGAGAAGGCAGGGAAAGAGATTCATCTCAGAGGCTGGAGGGTGGAGGGAAGAGGAAGGAGAGGCCAGGGGCGGAGACAGCACCTCGCCGACTAATTAAACTCTTCGGTAGCTGGCCCCCACCAGCCCCAGCAGATTAGCACTGCTGAATCAGCTCCCTGCCAAGGCCAGACTCCCGCTCTCTTTTTTCCTGCTTGATTTGCCTAATGGAAGCTGACAGAGAAGTTCAACTCTGATTGTCAGATTTCAGTAGGAACCTCGAGGCGGGAGAGGAAAGGCAGACATTTGAGGAATAAAAATAACGCACAAAATGAGACCCTTTATTTAGCTGAGCCACTTCTTTAACGACTTACCTTCCTCTCCCTCCCTCCCTCTCTCTCTCTCTCTCTCTCTCTCTCTCTCTCTCTCTCCCCCTCTCTCTCCCTCCCTCCCTCTCTCTCTCTCTCCCTCCCTCTCTCTCTCTCCCTCCCTCCCTCTCTCTCTCTCCCCCCTCCCCCTCCCTCTCTCTCTCTCTCCTTCTCCCCCTCTCTCCCTCTCCCTCTCTCTCCCTCTCCCTCCCTCTCTCTCTCTCTCTCTCCCCCCAACACACACACACACACACACACACACACACACACACACACACAGAGTTGTGCCTACAAGTGTCTAAATTTTTGCTTGGGCTGGAGACCTTGCCTGGGTCCTATAGGAAAGGCAGGCCATCTGTCCTGGACGGTAGCAGTTGGCAACAAGGGATGTCATTTAATGGTGAAGTTGGGAACTATTCTCCCTCATTCCTCCAAGGGGCATCCCCCCTACCCAAACTCTTTCAATAGATCCATTTTCCAAAATGTGACTCGGGAAATTGGTGTGACCAGCAAGACCACATGCGCGGGCGGGCACGCGTACCTAGGGTGGCTCCTTTGCCTTTTGGTGCCTCCCGTTCTGTAAAATGAGGTCTGGAGGGTTTGATTAACTTCTCAACATCTGGGCTCCTCCTTAGAAAAATCAGTCTTACCTCTTATGAGAGGAAAGAAGTAGGCACAGGCAAAGCCTCTAGATATCCCCAGTCACATAGCACGTGGACAATAACAGTCAGCTCCTTCCTACCTTGAAGTGGAATTTTCTGTAATATTATAGGGAATCACCCAGCGATCTTAAGGGTCAGGGTTGGAAATCTAATTCTCTAGAAAGAGGTTGAATTGTTAGTTGCCTTTATTAGGCAGCTGCCACTCTGAGCGTTTTTGGAGTGCCAGGCACGATGCTAAACACGTCACAGCCATTCACTCCTGCAAGCCTCACCACAGCCCTGTTAGCCCCATTTTATCCCCAACCAAGGCACAAAAGAGTTAAGCAACTTGCCCAAAGTCATCACAGCATGAGTCAATGTTGAACCTGAAATCTGGTGTTTTGTTTTTGTTTTTGGCCGTGTCACGCGGCATGTGGGATCTTAGCTCCCCGACCAGGGATTCTACCTGGGCCCCCGGCATGGGAAGCGTGGAGTCTTAACAACTGGACCTCCAGGGAAGTCCCAGAAATTTGTTTTTAAGTTGTTTAAAAGCTTCAAATAAATAGAAAGAGCTCCGTCCTTGTTGGACACTAGGACCTATTTGTGCAAAGGTCCTTCCTTTTGTTACGAGCGGAAGCTCGTACAAATGACAAGAACACAGACCTGTGTGTGCTGAGGACAGGAGGGATTTGGGCGTCCTAGCTGGGTGATACTGGTCCTGGACTAGGTGTCACCTTGAGACGTAAGTCCCTCCTTATATTTTACCCTCTGCACATCTCACTCACCTCACACTACCCCCAGCCACGTGAGGGAGAGAGACCCTGAAAGGTCAAAGAGATGTAACCCTGCTGTTCTGAAGGAACAACTAACCAAGACCTCCCCAAGCTAATAGCTCTAGAACAGGTCTCTAGAGAGCAAGTTCAGATCCAGTGTCCAGAGCCAATCCAGTCCCAGGTACCACTCATCATTCTAGGAAACTTAAAAGATGAGGTGTAGAGTTTTTTCTGAGTGATTTTTGGATCTAGACCATGCTTTTTCTTCTATTTTTCTGTTTCCCACCCTAAAACACTCATTGAGTGTTAGTGGCCATTTTTAATGTGATCACTTTCCCTCCTCCCTCATCATTTTATCCTCACTTCCTGTTTCACAGATGAGGGACAGCAGAACAGAGAACTTATGAAAGTCGCCCAAGATGAAACAGCTAATGAAGACATTGAAGGTCTAGAGTCCAAAGCCTGAACTCTGTTCACTGTAAGATGCTTCCCTCCTTGGAGTCCTAGGCACAGTAGAGGCAGGGAGGCACCAAAGAAGAAAATAGTCAGTGACTCCAGGACCCTGGGACTTACTACTCTACACTGACCCCTTTTATTTTCATAACATGCCCGTGTAAGGGAGCCACACAAACTGGCCCCCAAGATGACTGTATTTCCCACCATGTATACCTTCTGGTTCTCTTGGTGCCTCCACCACAGGTGAATCTCCACTTTGATTCTCAGAATTCTGCACCAAAAGCAGCCCTGGCAACTCGCCCACCCCTCCCCACCCCACCCAACAAAAAAGGACAATCTTCATACACATCTAAATTTCTTGTTGAACAACTATTTAAAAACCCATGCTCTACTCATTGCCACGCAAAGCAACACACTTGCCCACTTTTTCAAGTGTCTCCAAGTGACTGTTTTAATTAATACAAATGTTTAACTGTACTTTCAGGAGACAGGCATGATTTTTATTAATCACCAGTTTCCCATTGTCAGTGGAATGTTAACTTTGACGATAGAACAAAATAACAACAATCGTGGACATATATACACCACTATGTATAAAATAGATAACTAATAAGAACCTGCTGTATAGCGCAGGGAACTCCATTCGCTGTACAGTAGAAACTAACACAACATTGTAAAACAATTATACCCCAATAGAATAAAAAATAATAATAATAGCAATCGTGGCAAGAGGAATTCCCCCAACGTTTGCTCACTTCACGTTCTGTGTGCTCCATGAACAAGTGATTAGAAAAGTGGCCAGATGAAGGCTGGGAACAAGACAGAATGGTAAAAAGAGTCTGGAATCAACAAAATAAGCAGGACCTGACCAGCTCCTCACCTGACAAGCTCATTAATCTCTACTCAACACCTGTCACTAGCTTCTGTTTTCTCCCCATCAGGGAGACAAACTGACTGCCACCAACTCTGCCCATGAGACACCAGAGAAATCCAAATAAAATATAAAGAAGAATCCCCATGAAACTGAGGCAAGGGGCGTGTGAGTGGAACGCTATCGTTAGAGGCTGAGAGGTCTCAATACATTATGAGTAGATGAAAGTCAGATAAGAGGTACATTGATGGATAAAACCGAGAAAGCCTCAGCTCACAATACGCTAAGGAAGGGATACAGTGGTGGAGAAGCTGGCCTTCTGAGAATAACCCAGGACAGACTCTATACTAGAGGTCTGGAAGAATAAAAGTAGGCAGTGAGAGGAGGAACAGAGCAAAGAACTTAGTTGAGCATTTACTTGTCCTTGGAACAGATATGCCATTTAACTCTTCCCTCCATGCTTTTCTTTGTAGGGTAGAAAAAACAGAAGTTCCAAGATGGAAGCCAGGAGGCAGCTGGAATATTGGAAAGGGAGTTTGAAGGGATCCAAGGAAGCAAGTTTCCAGTAGAGGAACTAGATGCTCTAATAGATGGAATTGTTGATGGACTGGACAAGCCTGAGGGTATGGTAAAGACATATTATTATTATTATTATTTTTTAATTTATTATTTTTTTTGCAGTACGCAGGCCTCTCACTGTTGTGGCCTCTCCCGTTGCGGAGCACAGGCTCCGGAAGCGCAGGCTCAGCGGCCATGGCTCACGGGCCCAGCCGCTCCGCGGTATGTGGGATCCTCCCGGACCGGGGCACGAACCCGTGTCCCCTGCATCGGCAGGCGGACTCTCCACCACTGCGCCACCAGGGAAGCCCCAAGACATATTATTGTTTTATCACCAGGAAGAAGAAAGGAAGGAAAAAAGGAAGGAAGGAAGGAAAGAAGGAAGGAAGGAACTCCAAGTCGGGGGAGGAAACTCAGGACCCAAATATGAGGCAGAATAAAATGCGAGTGTTTCTGAGCCATTAATAGAGTCATCAAGAAAGAGAGAGAGAGAGGAACCTAGTTAATCTACAGTCAAGGAATCTTTTCTCTTTAGTGGCATTATTCCCAAGAAGGAAACAAAACCTTAGTATACTATAGGGCTCTGCAGGCTGAAAATGGTACATAGTCGTGATAGGATAGGACATATGTGTATATATATATATAATATATAGTAACATAATAACATATATAATATATTATGTGTGTGTACACACATAATATATTAATTTACAAAACTCCAAGTTTTAGAATTAACCTATAGAAAAAAGTAAAGAAGCCCTCACTTTGGTTAGCGAACACCATGATTGAGTTCTTGATCTTCACCATATGAAAGTGATGTTTTAGGTTATAGAAATTGGAGTATGGAGGGCAAGATGGAGAGGAAATACAGAAAAGGATGTGATTGCTAAAGGGCCCAACTTTGACGGTATAAATTCAGTCATCTGCTAATGTTGATGCAAGAAGAAATAGAGGTTTAAATATATCATTTAAAATTATAAGCAGAACCAAGATAAAAACACAAACTATAATTATCAAAAATTAGGACTTATGGAGTTCCTGCTGCATTCTATGTACAGTGACCCTGGAAGGGAGAGGGAAGAAAAAGTGATCAAGATTTTCCTCTTTTATATTAGCAAGTCAGCATATATGCTTTACAACTGATAAGTTATGACCTATTTTTTTTTTACATCTTTATTGGAGTCTAATTGCTTTACAATGGTGTGCTAGTTTCTGCTTTATAACAAAGTCAATCAGTTATACATATACATATGTCCCCCTATCTCTTCCCTCTTGCATCTCCCTCCCTCCCACCCTCCCTATCCCACCCCTCTAGGTGGTCACAAAGCACTAAGCTGATCTCCCTGTGCTATGCGGCTGCTTCCCACTAGCTATCTATTTTACGTTTGGTAGTGTATATATGTCCATGCCACTCTCTCACTTTGTCCCAGCTTACCCTTCCCCCTCCCCATGTCCTCAAGTCCATTCTCTAGTACGTCTGTGTCTTTATTCCCATCTTACCCCTATGTTCTTCATGACATTTTTTTCCTTAGATTCCATATAGATGTATTACTATAAACATATTATCTGGAAGAGAAACAATAAAAGGAGGACTGAAAAAGTTGTAGCCTCTCTGGTTAGGAACTGGGGATCAGAAGGTGAAGCCTGTTCCTTTTTTGTTAAATAACTTTTGAACTATTTGATTTTTTAAAAACATATGCATCTAGTATTTTGATCAAAATTTAAATGAAAAAATATCTTTCTAGCATATGAAAAAATATTAATTCAAGAGTTACATTCTCTCCTGGGAAATTGCAACTCACCTCAAGATAACAGATTTATTTGCTTCGAACCAAATCTGAGAACTTGCACACGACTTGAACTTTTGTAAATTAATAAAAAAAGCAGCAGCTGCTCTTGTGCTTTACATTTAACTTCTGTCTCATGGCATGTTCGCATCACAGGCCTTTATGCAATTGCCTCATCAAAGGTCCAAGGCACCATGCAGTCAGCTTATCAAATAATCCTCGGTTGGAGCTCCCTCATAAATCACATCCAGAGCCCCATCACACAGGAGAAATTCATTTTCCTGCAACTGTTCTTTTTCCATGTAAGTGACTGACCTTCAGACTGCTTATGAGTTCATCTCATACAGGGACTTCCCAATCTGAGTTTTAATTCCCCTCCTTCCTGCTCCTGGCAATTACCCCCTGATTTCCAATCTCGACTGCTGCAGTCACTAGCAGGTCTATCTCAGATTCTCTGTCCTTCTTTTCCTTCTTCCAAGGCCAGTCAGGTAATGCTCTTTAAAACCATACTGATAGGAAAGAAAGTGACCAGACAGGAACTCAAGTAAAAGTTTACCCCTTGCTAATAGTTGATTGTATAGGAAAAGAAAATACGTGGTCCAGACAACCAACATCTATGGAACACCCCAGACTCTATGCTGGGTGCTTCATGAGAATGGTCCACTGAATTCCCACAAGCAACTCATGACACAGGTATTGCTTCCTCTCTATTACAGACAAGAATCTGAACTTCATAAAAGCTGGGCACCTGCCCTGGTCACATGGGACAACGCCAAATGTGAACTCAGGTCTGTTGGACTTCCTTTTTAAAATGTAAATCACAGTGTAATTACATTGTGGCTAGGGTTCCGCGTAAGACAAGTCACACTGAATAATGGAATGGGATTGAATATAGCTGTCTTCTAACCAGCTAGCTTGTAGGCAATCAAGAACGTGGAGCTGGTGCCATGTGTTGGCATCAGGAAACGATCAACAGGATTGAGTGTCCAGGGATATGGGCTTTGCTCTCGTTCCTATGATCAATTAGCTCTCTAGACTTGAGTTTTCTCATTTATAAAATGAAATGTTTTTCCTGGATGATTATTAAGCTCTCTTCCAACCCTGAAGAATCTATACACACAAAAGAAATAAAGCTCATTAAACTTATTGTCTAATTCAGATATCTTGCAAATCACTGAGGTGAATGAAGTGGAAAAGCGAATTTAAGGTTAAATGATAAGACAATAATTGAACTAAAAATAAAATCCTCATATTCTAACTCTTTTAACTTGTTACTGTCCAGCATGAAATGGATTTAAAGTACTGTAGTGCATTAGTTTGCTTGGGCTGCCATAACAAAATACCACAGACTGAGTGGCTTACACAACAGAAATTTATTTTTCACAGTCCTGGAGGCTGAAATGTCCACGATCAAGGTACCAGAGTGCCAGCAAGGTAAGTTTCATCCTGAGGTCTCTTCTCTTAGCTTGTAGGCAGCCACCCATCTCACTGTGTGGTCACATGACCTCTTCTTTGTGTGCAGGAAGGGAAAGAAATAGAGAAAGAGAGGGAGGAGATGGGGTGTTGGGGTGGGAGTTCTCTAGTGTCTCTTCTTAAAGTGACACTAATCCTATAGGATCAGGGTTCCACCCTTATGACCTCATCTAACCTTAATTAATTCCTTAGAGGTCCAATCTCCAAGGACAGAGTGTTAGGACTTCAATATATGAATTATGAGGGGACACATTCAGTCCATAACAAGTAGCTTTAAAAGATAGTGGCGTGACAGCATCAGATTTGAATCGCCAAATTTTGTCCCCTAAGAAGAGTGAAGAAAATACCCTAGTAAAGATGTTGTCATAAATAATGCAGAGCAATGCTTTTTCAAACTTTCCCATGCACAGGAATCTCCTGGAGAGACTATTTAAACATAAGTTTAGCTGTGAAATTGGTTCTCAAATCACTTGTGACCAGAGCAAAAAGAAAACATGCTCCTTATATACCTTTCACTGTTCACAAGGAAGTTTGATATAAATCCTTCAGGAGAACTAAATGTTTGCCATCAATTAATTCTAAAGTAAATTTATCATCTCTATGACACTGAGAAATAAGTGGAAGGTGTTCTGAAGAAAATCTTGGATTTTATAATAATAAAGCTATTTCTTCGATGCTGTCAGTAAAAGTTGAAGCTGTAATGTCAAACCAACTCAATAAAATCATTATTCTGGGATTATGGATTACCGGATATTTCAAAATAAATGGAATTCTTTTTCAAATGCATAGAGTCATTGGAATTGGGTCAACAAAACATTGCTAGCAAAGATCCTTAGGGGATCTGCTTTAATGAAGAGATGAGACATCTGTGATAAGCATGACTCTTTTTTTAAAGAAGCAGTGCTTCTGCAAATCTTGAAGAGTTGTTTGTCTCCTAAATAGTTTAATCATTCTCCAGGGACTTGTGTTTATACAATTAATTTACTCAGAAACACTTTTTTTGTTTTTGTAGGCCAGTAAGTTTCATCTAGAAATAGGGATGTTAATGAGGGGAGACAGGTTGTATCCGATTCAGAAATTCTGTGTTCCATATCTTTTACATCTACTTTATGTAATTGGCCTCTGATGCCTGAATTTACGGGGTAGCCGAAGGTGTTGTTGATAAAATATCTATGAGAAGTTCTCTCTAAGAATAATTGAGATAACAGATTGCATTGGATGGGGCACAGTTCTCTGGTCCCAATGCTTCTCCATAATATTGGCTGAAAATGTTCCCGAGCAGGTGGTTTGCACTAGCCTAGATGTTTTATAGCTCATCTCTTTTCCAAGCCAGTGGAGATGTGCAGACAGGAGAGAAAAACAAAAAGAAAACAATAATAAAATTCCATTGTGTTTGATTTATGGATTTGTTCTACTCTGAGAGTCTCAGAGGAGTTCTTTTTCATAAGAGCCATAACTGATTAGAACGTAATGAACTATGGAAAAGAATCCAAAGATACTGAGATTAGATCTCCACTGAATGGAAACTGGTAGCATGTGTATAAAATGTCCTTGTGCTGCCAGCTGCATAAAATGTGGATGCATTCCTGTTGTCACGTTTCCTACCTCCTAAGAGCTGGGTTGGAGAGCTGAAAGCAACAGCAAAAGGAGTAGGCAGGCCTTTGTGCTTAACGGTTGTGTTACTGGGTAATGTTGCCTGTTTTAAGCCAAGGTGTATGCTCTTATCAACTTCCCAGAAGAAATATTTGTATTTCCTAACTTCTGCTAAATGACCAAATCTAAATCTAATCACTGAAATCAAAAATGTTCATAGATTACATTTGCCTTCCCTAGAGGTGAACTGGCCACAAAGGTTCGTGATGAGTTACAAAAACATACCCAGAACTGCATTGTCTATTTTTACATCACACCTGTCTCATTAGGTCACACCAATAGAAATCCAGTTCTGAATCAGTTATCAATCACCCCTAATTTCACCAGTCACTCCATAGACAATTCTACACTTTGGATCTGTGCTATCCTATCTACCTGGCCAGACAACTTTTCATCCATACATTTATTCAAAAAAGCTTATAATTTGAACCGAGTGAAATGTAAAACTAAATCTCATCTCATTTGTTCTAATCCTTTATCCTGTGGTATTTACACTGAAAAGACAGGCAGAATGCAGAAATAGTTCTAGTTTTCAGGGGTCTGTGGGGCAATCCCAGTAACCCTTTTCATATCCATGGGGATTTTATAGACTTGAATAATGTTTCCTTTGGCTTTTCCATATAATTCTAATCTCCTTTATATTCTTCCCTGGAAGCTATCTGAATCACCTGATACTTAACTGGCAGAAAATCATTGCAGAAGCAGTGTTTCAGAGGATCAAAGAAATCCAAGATCAAAGAAACCCATATCCTCTAATGTCTCCCTTCAGTAACTCTTCCTAATCCCCTCCACCTTCTGTTAGCTTCTCATTTCTGTGTCAAGACCAAAGGGGCCCTAAGCATCTGCCACACATATAGATGTCAACTTCATTGAATGGACCATAAGGATCTGATTTTGATGCTATAAGATGGTAGTATAATATATAATTATAGTACCAATATAATTAGAAATCAAACACTACTAACATATTTTGTATGACTTGACTCCTTTTAAATTTACTGAAACTTGCTTTATGGTCCAGAATATGGTCTACCTTGGTAAATATTCTGTGTATACTTGAAAAGAATGTTTGTAACAAGAAAGATTAAAAAAGGAAACGTAAAAATCACTCAGTTAATGCAAGAGAAGGCAGAAAAAGAGGAAGAAGGAAACAAAAAAGAGAGGAAAAATAGAAAACAAATGGCAAGGTAATGGATTTAAGCCAATTATCAATTATCACATTAAATGTAAATGGCATAAACATCACAATTAAAAGACAAAGATTATTAGATTTGGAGTGGTAGGCAAGACCCAAATATAAGTTGCCTACAAGAAACTCACTTTAAGTATAAAGACACAAACAGAAAGGAAAGATAATATACTGTATTAAAACTAATCAAAAGGATGCTGTCATATCTACATTAGTCTACAAAGTAGATTTCAGAGCAAAGAATATTACCATGGATAAATATCATTTCATAGTGATAAATGGGGTCAATTCATTAAGAAGACATAATGCTTTTAAACATTTGTGCCTTAAACATAAATTGAGTCAAAGAAAGGAGACATTACAGATGAGGAAGAGGAAACTGATAAAATTGAAAGCAAATAAACAAAAAACAGACAGAAAAACAATGGAACCAAAAGCTGGTTCTGTAAGATCAATATAATTGATAAACCTCTGGACAGACTAATCAGGAAGAAAGAGAAAGAGAGAGAGAGAAAGAGAGAGAGGGAAAGAGAGAGAGAGGGGGAAAAGAAGCAAGCAAGGAAGGAGGGAAGGGGGGAGAAAGAAAGGAAAGAGAGAGAGAAAAGACAGAAAGACAAATTATTCATACCATAATGAAAGAGGTAATATCATTCTAGATTCTATAGATAACAAAAGGATATGCCAATCATTTCAACAATTTAGATGAAAAGAACACATTCTTCAAAAGATATATTCTACCAACGCTCATTCAAGAATAAATAGATAACTTGAGGAGTCCTGTATCTATTAAATAAAGTTGAATTTGTAGCTTAAAACCTTCCCACAGAGAAAACTCCAGGCCTAGATTGCGGCACTGGTGAATTATAGCAAATGTTTAAGGAAGAAATAATATTAACTCAGAATTTTCTTCCAGAAATTTGAAGAGGAAAGAATACTTCCCAATTCAGTCTATGAGGGTAGCAATATCCTTACTTCAAAACCAGACAAAGACATTCCAAGAAAAGAAAACTACATACTAATATCCCTTATGAACACTGATGCAAAAATTCTAAACAAGATTTTAGCAAAGTAAATTTTAAAATAAAATAATAAAATATTATGATCAAGTGAATTTTATCCCAGTAGTGCAATTTTGGTTTAACATTAGTAAAGCAATCAATATAATTCACCATATTAACAAAGAAACAAAAAAAGAAAGGAAACCCATATAAGCATCTAAATAGATGGAAAAATTATTTTAAAAATCCAACATCTGGGGCTTCCCTGGTGGTGCAGTGGTTGAGAGTCTGCCTGCCGATGCAGGGGACACAGGTTCGTGCCCCGGTCCGGGAGGATCCCACATGCCGTGGAGCGGCTGGGCCCGTGAGCCACGGCCGCTGAGCCTGTGCGTCCAGAGCCTGTGCTCCGCAACGGGAGAGGCCACAGCAGTGAGAGGCCCACGTACCGCAAAAAAAAAAAAAAAATCCAACATCTATTCCAAATTTAAAGTAAACAAAACGATCAGCATTCTAGGATAGAGAGGAAGTTCTGCAATCAAATAAAGAGCAGCTATGAAAATAAGGTGTCAGCTACAGCTGACAGCTATCACCTTATTTACAGGTAAAAGACTGAAAGCTTTTTCTGTAAGATGAGGAACAGTTAAGAATATCATCTATCATCGCTTCCACTTAACATTGTATTTGGGCATTCTGTGTAATCTATGCAATCAGGTAGAAAATAAAGAATTCAAATGCAACCAGATTGAAAAGAAAGAAGTAATAATTGTCTTTATTACCAGACAACATAATAATCTACACAGAAAATACAATGGAACCCACAAAAAATGCTACTGGAACTAAAAAGTGCCAAGTTTCAGGATCTAAGATCAAGATACAAAAATAAAATGTATTTCTATGTAAACAATCAGGAATTGACATACCCTTTAAAATAGCATCAAAAGATGAAATATTCAGGAGTCCATCTGACAAAGTGTACAAGGATTGTACATTGACAACTACAAAATATTGCTAAGGGAATTTAAAGAAGAAATAGATAAATGGAGAGGTGTTACATGTAAAACCTAAAGCTATAAAATTTCTAGAAGAAAACATAAGGAAAAACTGTGTTGATCTTATACCCCATATCATAGATATGACACTAAAAGCATAATCTGTAAAAGAAAGAATGGATAAATTTGACTGCATAAAAACTGAAATCTTTTCCCCCTCAAAAGACACTGTAATGAGAATGAAAGGCAAGCCATGAACTAGGTGAAAATGTTGGCCAATCATATATATAATAGTATATGTATTATTAAGATATACAGATTAAAATATGCATAAATAGGAAAGCATGTTAAATATCATTAGCCATTAGGGAACTATAAATTAAACCATGATAAGATACCTCTACACACCTTTGAAAGAGGTTAAAATAAAAAATACTGACTATATCAAGTGCTGACGAGGATGTTGAACTGTTACACACTGCTGATGGCAATGTAAAATGGTACAACTATTTTGGAAAACAGTTTGGCAGTGTTTCAAAAAGCCAAACATATACTTGCCATACGATCCAGCTATTTTACCCCTAAATATTTACCCAAGTGAAATAAAAGTATATTTCCTTTCAATGACTTGCATGTCAATATTCTTGGAAGATTTATTTGTAATAGGTCAACACTGGAAACAATCCAAATGCCTATTCACAGGTGAATGGATATGCAGAGGTGGTATATCCTTATACTGGAATACTACTCAGCAATAAACAGAGTGAACTACTGATACAGGAAACATCATGGACGAATCTCAAAATAACTATACTGAGTAAATGGTGGGAGAAGAAACAACAGTACATACTGTGTGATTTCATGTATATAAAACTCTAGAAAATGCAAACTAATCTATAGTGACAGAAAGTGTATAAGCAGTTACCTGAGGAAGCCATGAAGGCAGGGAGGTAAGGAAGCAAAGAAACACAGGGAAGCTTTTGGAAGTGATGGATATGTTTATTACCTTGCTTGAGATAATGGGCATCAAAACTTATAAAATCTTATATTTAAATATATGTGCTTTATTTTATGTCAATAATATACCAATAAAGCTGTCTTAAAAAGTGAATGTATTTATTAGACAGACTACGTAAAGCTGAAAGTGTCCCAGAAAATTCGTAATGCACCAAAATGCCAGCATCTGATTCAGTAAATAGAACTCAGGTTCTAGTCCTAAATATAGTTTGCAATAGAATGGCAATACCTAATTATTTTAATAATCTAGGTTTTATGATTATTTATCCAGATCAGAAACTTAAGTTTACCTTTCTAGAAGTATTAGCTGAATTATACGTGCACACAAATTTGCCTTGGGCAAATTAAATCAACTCTCTACATACAGGTTTGAAGAACATTTATAGGCAAAAGTAACCCGAGTTTAGGATTCAAAATAAAAAAGATATCAGGTGCCCCTAAACTCCATCAATGCTTCTAGGACTCCTTTCCAATTTCCTTCTATTAACTGACCCATGAGTGATTGCTAACCTAGCTGTGAGTGGGATATAGCTGGGTTCCAGAATGCTGGTTCCTCTAAGGTTTGCTCTGAGAGGGTGGTGAGTGGAGACCTCAGTCACACAGGATTTCCAGCCCTGATCAACTTGATCCCCCTAACTGTCTAACTCTTGATATATGTCCAGGTGGAGAAAATGGGAGGAGGCATGCATTCCTCTCTGGTCAGCCAAGGTACCATCTCTGAGCTGTCAGCATTTTCATTCAGCAGTCTTGAGGAATTGCTTCTGTCTCTATCCAACAAATTGGGCTCTAAAAGACTCTACCTCTTTCCCCGGAGCCACTGGGATGATGAAAGTACAGGGTCAGGCGCACTAGCATCACCTGTACTCTGGTCTACCAGGGTCTTTCTTCTTGCCATCATCATGCAACAGCAGAGCGCAAGCAGACACCAGCAGAGGCAGAATGTTCCCCTGTAATAACGCTGCTGCATCAGCTTCCTGCATGGTGCCCTGTTGCATGTTTCTTCTGGCTTCTCAGAGGTGAAGTGTCTGAGACTCGGACACCCCCCGACCCACTCCCACCACAAGATCTGGCTTCTTACTGCCACTCTGAGCCCACCTGTCTTGCCACCTCTGTTCCACCTTCCCACCCGTCTCACCCTCAGCTCTTGGAGCTCAGAATAGATCACAATCTTTCTCTGACTGGGGCAGAGACGGATGCTAATTCCAAAAATGTGGGCTTGTTGAAGCCAGTTCTCAGGCTTTCCTGACTCTCTTTTCTAGGGCCCTTCAACTCTGTGGGACCCATAAAGACATAATTACTTTCTCTGTCCCCTGCTACCAGGTTCAAGGTAATCAATTCTGCCGCACTACTGCCATTTAGTACGAATTTACTACATCTGAGCGTTGTGCTGACTGAGTTATACGTGTGACGTAACTCCTTAAATCTCTTTTCATTCCCCAAACTGCCCTTCAGATCAGTTACTGCTTTCTTCCTCAGTACAGGGCTCGTGTTCAACTAGGTTCACTAACTTGCCCCAAAGCCACACAGCTAGTAAGTGGCCAAATTACCTCAAGTCCAGAGTTTTCCGTCCTCCACTGATACCGCAGTGCCTTGATTCTGAAAAATCCCTTTCATGGACGGCTTTCTATTATTATTGTGAGCTTCATTCTCAATCCATAATCTACTAATAATAGCAAACTTGGTCTTTGAGGCTTCTTCAGTTGGCTTTCCCATTGCCTGGGTCTTCCTGAGGTTCAGAGGCACAAGAATATGGGTCCTGGTGTCATTATTCACCCAAGACCTTTTCTCAGAGGTGAAAGGCAGTTAACCAACTAAACAAAGCTCAACAGTTAAAGGCTCAAGAATCCCATTAATATTTAATAAACAAATCGTAAGTGACCCGAAGCCTTTCAAGCAGACCCAATATAAGCTTCATACTTTCTGCTCTTGGTGTGAGAGTGAGTACTGCAAATATGTGTTTTCCTGAAAGTAGCCAATAGGGAACTCCCTGGCGTTCCAGTGGTTAGGACTCCGTGCTTTCACTGCCAGGCGCTGGGTTCGATCCCTGGTTGGGGAACTAAGATCCCGCAAGCTGCAGAGCATGGCCAAAAATAAGTAAGTAAACAAACAAACAAACTAATTAATTAATTAAATAAAAAATAAAAGTAACCACTAATTGAACCATATCAATCAACTTGTAGTCTACACTTGTGAAGACTGACCACATCCCATTTTGAGCTACTTTGAGATATATATATGTATATATACATGGAGAGAGAGAGAGAGGTTTTTTTTTTTTTTTAAAGAAGAAGCTAAATTTGTATGAATCTGACAAGCCATCCACTCACTTCTGGCCCTTTGAGCCAGATGGGTCCATGCATCACATCTCTTACCAGGTGACCAAGCCCAGCCCCAAAGCTGTGCATGCCTATAGCCTGGACAGGGCCTCCCTTTCTACTGACCTATCCTCCCCAAAACGCTATTGCCTCCCATTCTCCTACGAGCTCCTGGAACTGTAGCTTTGTCTTCAACCCTGCTTCTGGCTCTGAAATTTGTGTTTGTCCCAGCATTTGATGCGAGCACCCCTCTACCACCTGGAGCTGGTCTACCCCTCTGCCTCTCTTATTCCTACGTTCCCAGTTCTGACTCCTATTGTCCGGGGAAGGCCAGCATTGGGTCTCCCACAAAGCGGATCTTAGGCAGATAATTAGTTATAAGTGTGTGCGCATTACAGCTGAGTTTGTATTATCTATCAAGTTATGTGAAATATATATGTGTTCATTTTCATGCCTATTTAACACAAAAGTCCCTATCTCTGGGGGTAATGTGCCATTTTATCCGTCATCTTCTATCGTGTGAAGATCATAACATCCTAATATTCTCAGCTCGGCTCTTCAATTCTCTAGGGAATCCCTTTTCCTGGTATTAATCTTCGCGGCTCTTCGCGGCAGTGCTCATTTAATATGATAAAGCTCTCTGGTTTTAAACAGCTCTTCAGACCCAAACAGGCTCTCCTTGAATGGGAGATTTAATGGTTTTTTTCACTCAGCAAACAATCAGGCCAGGAGAGCAAGGGCACTGCAGACAAAACACCACCCCTCAACTCAGGAATGAAAGGCATGTGTTCCCATTCTCTAACAGGCAGAAACGTCAGTGGATTTCAGAAAAGCTGGCTCAGTTGAGAAGAGAGCTATTGAATTCCCCCTTCTGGCTGGCAGACAGCATGGCCACATGGCTCTCTCTTCCCCTGTCACTCCTGTTGATTTGCCTTCAAGGTGGTCATTCAGAGAGAGTGAAAGAAAAAGCCACTGTTCGCCACTTCAGGCCCAGAGATTGAGCTGTGACTCCTGCCTGGCTGTAGCTTTCAGCACGGCAGCTCAGCCCAGAGGCTCCTGCAAACGGATGGCACGCCATGCCTTAGCGTCGTCTTTGTTCACATGAAGTAAGATCCTCTCACAGAGAGATAACAATTGCCTCCCCCGCAAAAAACCCCACAGCCAGGGGCGTGGGTCTGATGGATCAGTGGCTGGCCCCGGATCAGCAAATTCCATTTTCCTCTATACTTCAACTCAGTAAATCATGTTTTGAAGCTTACTGACAGTCGGCATCTACTCTGTTTTGTTACCTGCGGCCTGACTTCGCTCTCTCCCTTCCACTGCCACTTCATTTTCAGGCTATCTGCATTCTAGCTGGAAAATTTTGTAAAAACCTAATTTTCAACTTTTTTCAAAACACATGTAAAGACAAGGGACTCTGATTTTGGAATAAACCATGCCCCGATTCACTTCTAACACGATCATTAATCAAAATAAGACCAATGATCACTGCCGCAGTGTGGTAGAGGTTGCTAGAAGTTCACCAAAATCAGTATCCTTTTCTTCTTGAATGTATTATTCAGAGGTCATGTGGGAAAACAGTTCCATTTCTGTAACGAGTCACTGTTGATACTTATAACTGTCCTCTCCCACTGCCATTTCATGCTCCCTTTGTTTTCAATCAGGGTCCAAGCTGGTCAGGGTTCTTGACCTTGTGTGGTGATATGAAACGTCATTCGTGAAGGGTTTGAATACTGGGTGGCCCTGCCCTCATATGATTGGTGTGGTTTCTTATTGAACATAGAACTAAGAAATGGCTTCTCCAGAGGATCTCAGGTTTGAAGTATGATCTGGAATGCCAGCCTTATGTAGCAGCAACCCAATTTACCCTAAATAATCAAGACCTATCACTTCAGCCAGCAGAAGAACAACCTTATTTGCCTGTTGGTTTAATGGCATAAACAGCCCCCTAATGACCAGGTGGGACGCTAAACTTCCTATTTACCCTACCTGTGCACTCTGTTGGAAGCACTCCGCCTGTGGAAAATTAAACCTAAAATGGCAAGGATGGGAAGCCAATTATCTGTGAGTTGGTTATCGCGTCCTTTGATTCCCAGACCTGTGTATTCAGGCTATGAGAAACAGCGCTGTATGTTGGTCACTTATTGAAGGTATATTCAACATCAGGTTTCCAGCATGCTTCCTCCCAACTGGTACTACAATCAACTCTGAATGAAACCATTTCCCGTCTCTCTGACCAGCTGCCTATGTGTAATGTGATACATGGTGAGACTAGTAAATTCCATGGGTATGAGTCCATTGCACACTTATTTTGCTGTAAAATAGTTTCCTTCATCAGAAGCAATGTTGTATAGAATATAGACTTGGAGAATAAGACATTCAATAAGTCCATGGGTTTCAGCTCTGGCAGAAGTACTGAAAGAAAGGAAGGAAAGTATGTATCTATCCAAATAATACATATATATAATATCATATATGTATACCTTCAACTATATCATTTATTTAATTTATAAAATTAATATAATAAATTATATATACATAATAAATTACGATTATTTTAAATGGAAAAGATGGGAAACCAAAAGGAATAAAGATTTTCTGAGAAAACCAGATCACTGAACTAAGCTTGGTTTTGTTATTATAAACCCCTAATTTTCTCCATATCAAAGCTGCTCAAAAACAAAACAGAGTAAACAAACACATGTATAAAAGTTCACCAAACTTAAACCTTACCAGCACTCACTGGTTATCTCAGAGTTGTAGGGAATCGTTTTGCTCTCTCTGAGAACAATTGCTTACATACTGTGTAACCTTTTCCCACTTCACCAAGAGAAAATCTTTGTTCTCTCCCCAAATGTTTTCTACTCAGTTTGCTTTTCTGCCAGGAAGATGTCTTTTCCAGCCATCTCAAGAGGGTCTCTCCAAATATCCACTTTCTCATTTCCCCATGGGGCTGCCTATACCACCACTGACAGATTCAAATCATAGGTTGGAAGTATCTCATTGAATAAATGGGTTAAGGACAGAATAAATGAAAGTTCCAATTCCAGTAATTGTGAAATAATTTATATCTGATTAAGCTTCATGCAGATAACAATGATACAATTGTGATAAACAAAACGAAACAAAGAACAACTTTTCTTTTGGCACTGGAGAACAATCAAAGCAAGCAGAAATTGGAATGGATTCAATGCTTGAATGAGAGAAAATTCATTGGTGACAACTATGTTTATTTAGCTTTTCCTCTGAGAACTACCCCAGTATGCTCAGTGTAGGTTGCCTAGAACTCAAACAAAAATATGCAGCCTTTTATCTTGGGGTGTCAGAAGGAAGAATTTGGGGCTTCCAGAATAGCTGAAAATTTAAGGAGAGGAAAATGGTCCAAAGGAGGGATCTACAGAAGGAGAAATCCCTAAATCTGCATGTAAACTCTCCTTAAATCCTTGACTGGCATCTGAATTATGCATACGTAAGGGAGATGCCAAGTCACCCAGCAGAGAGCAACAGCAGGAAAATTGAAAAACTTGAGGTGAGATTTCAGCTGTGACCTGCTTGAGGAGAGATAGAGTTCAGAGTCTGAATCTTAAGTTTAAAGTGTTGATCAACACCTTGGGCTGTTGATTTCTAAGAAGGGTCATGCCTTACATGTAAAGACAATTTCCCAGGACTAAGGATTCATTCTAAGAGAAAAACTGAAACTGACCCACCCTAACAAAGGATAGAACAGAACATTCACAAGTTCAAGCTAAGTAGCCAGTAGTTAGATCACTTGCTAGAGCGAAAAGCAACTCATCCAAGGAAGACAAAATAATGCAGAGTTTATGCAGCATCCACAATGTCTAGTACAAAATAATCACTGGACATGGAAAGAACAATCAAATGTGGTCCACAGTCAAGAGAAAAATCAGTCAATAGACTAAGACCATATGATAACTCAACATTGTAATTAACAAACAAGGAGTTGTGAGCAGTAATTAAATACATGATCAAGGACATAAAGTAAAAGATGGTTCTAATTAGTGAACAGAAGATGAATACCAACAGAGAAAGAGGAACTGTATTTAAAAAAGAACCAAAATTAAATCTAGCACTTTAAAATATAACATTTGAAATGAAAATTTCACTGGGTGGGCTTAACAACAGATGAGATACATTAAAAAAAAAAAAGTCATTGAGAACTTAAAAGAAAACAAAAGTCTGAAAAAAACTGAAGTTCTCAGAACATGGAACAATATAAAATACTCTAATATATGTGTAATTGAAGTCCCTAAAGGAGAGAAAAATACCAGAAATAATATATAAAGAAGTAAATACTAACTTCCAAGAATTTGGTGAAAACCATTAACCTACACTTCCAAGAAACTCAGAGAACCCTAAGCAGGATATATATAAAGAAAACCATAAGTAGGTCATCATAGTTACACTGCTGGAAACCAAAGATAAAGAAAATGTCTTCAAAGCAGCCAGAGAGAAATGACATATTATATACAGGGGAACAATGGTAGTATTTATAAATAACTTCTCTTTCGGAACAATGGAGATGAAGGGACAATGGAACTCTCTACCTAAAATTCTATATCAAGTAAAAATGTTCTTCAAACGAGAAAGCAAAATACAAACATTTCAATGAAACAAAATTTGAGAGGATGTATTGTCAGCAGACCTGAATTTTAAGAAATGCTAAAGAAATTTCTTCAGGCTGAAAGTAAATAAAACCAGACAGCAGTTAAGTTCTGTAAGGAATGAAGGATACCAGAAACGATACATCCAGTCAATCCTCGTTATTCATGGATTCTGTATTGGTGAATTTACCTATTCACTAAATGTGTAACCCAAAATGAATATTTGTAACTATTTTGCAGTCCTTCACAGACGTGTGCAGAGTGGGGAAACTTTTGAGTTGCCTGATGTGCACTGTTCCCACTTGAAGTGACATGCTGCCTTCTTGTTTCAGCACTCATGCTGTAAACTAGTGACCTTTTTGTATTTTATTTAGTGCCATGGTTTTCACATTTCTGTGCTTTGGTTGGGATTTTGCTGTTTAAAATGTCCCCTATATGTAATACTGAAGTGCGGTTGGCTGTGATGTGTGCCTTATGAGAAAATATGTGTGTAGGTAAGCTTAATTCAGGCACGAGTTACAGCTCTGTTGGCCCTGAGTCCAATGTTAATGAGTCGACACTATATATTACTAAGGTGTCTTTAAACATAAACACACATAAAACAAGGCTCATTGTTAATTAGTTGTTGACCAGAGTCCTGCAGGAACCTAACCCTGTATCTCCCTAGGGACAACAGTTTAACATTCACTTACTCAGTGTTCACAGAGACTTAATAGGACATTACCATTAATAATGGAGTAGCAACTGTATATCAGCAGATAAGGAAGTCAATTGTTCCTTATTAAGTTCTTCGAAGGCACAGGAATATTTAGCTTAAAAATGTTAATAATGTTTTGTGGGTTTATAAGGTACGTACCTGTAAGATAAGTACAAGGACAAGGCAAATCTGAGGGGAACAGTAAATGCAGTCATATGGTACTGGTTCAGGATTCTTATATTTTATGTGAAGTGGTACAGTATTAAATCAAAGCAGGTTATAAGGGTGTATATTATAATCCCTTGAGCAACCACTGCACATTAATATGAAAAATTATAGTTTAAAAGGCTATTTAGTGAGTTAAAATGGAACATGAAAAATATCTGATTAATTCAAAGAGGTCAGGGGAGAAAAAACAGAGGAACAGAAGACGGATGGGACAAATATAAAACAAATAGCAAAATGGTTGGCTTCAATACGACCATAGATCAATGAATACATTCAATATAAATAAAACAGATTGAAAAGCAGAGAATGTCAGACTGGATAAAAAGCAGGATAAATGAATGAATAAACCAATGAATGAACAAGCTTGGAAAACTGGATCAAATGGGGTATTACCCCCTATTCTCAGCTCACACAATGTAACGGCAGGTCTAATCCCACTCCTGGCTCCAGGAAACCCAGATCTGGGCATTCAGAGCAGTTTCTCTCTATCCACGGTGATGGATTACGAAACAGGCACATGAACCGAACTACACCAAGATGAGGCACAACCAACCGTTTTGCTGCCATACTAGAAGCTCTTTTCTCACAAGTTTATAAGCTGATAAAACTGGATCTTCTGGTGGCCATCTTTGCCTGCTTGTTGATGAAGACAACACAGATAAAGCAGAGCTAAAAAAATATACACATATTTCTGATGTTATCCTTCTAGCCACTGGATCCAGGAATGGCTGAAGCTATATATACCCTGTCTTAGCAGTTATTTAAGAAAAAAAAAAAAATCCCTCTTTTGGTTTCTATCACTGTCAACCAAAAGAGACCTGGCTAACACAAGTTGCAAACCAATTATTTTCCCCAAAAATTCATAGTATTGGCTGAAATAAAAGGTATCCATTAAATGAGCTTGTTTGTAATTTCTGACCATTTTCTTCAACCGTGAGAAATCCTTGCAAACTCATAAACCAGAAATGATATAGAGAGCTGCCTTTAACTCTTTGCAACTGATGGATAGTGTTCGTGATACACTGTGCCCTCTAATTTCCACATGACATATTAGGAGGCCCTCGAGGGTGTGCTCTCAACCAACAGCACTTCCCTCTTGGCTGTTCCCTTTAGAAGCTCCTTTACCTTTTCCCCAAACTATTTACTCATTGTCACTGGCCGTGGATCTATATGTGGCAATATTCACTGCTTCTTCCCACGTCGCAGAGACACTATGTATATACACAGGAACTAAAGCTAGATGGATTGCAAGTAGATGTTTATTTGCCTACCCTTGATGCTTTGGAGAGTTTGACATAATCAATACCTTGTATGACTGGAAAAGGATATTACCTTCTAGTCTTCATAAATTACCTCCTAAAGTTGACTTTCTCATATCTGTTTGCTCTGTAATGAAAGAATGATCTTTTAGGGACTTGCAAAATGAGTTTGCCTGTGTTTTAGAATCTTCCTCTACAAATGTCTACTGTCACAGATACAGAAAACAAGTCCGATGTCAACTGATTAAGCGTACACCGATGTGGGTATGATATATTGATCAGCACTCGCTCTGCACTCGATTCAATCAATCTTGGGAAGCTTTGCAAGTGAGAGCCAAATGGCTACACTGCTATTTGTTTATTCACACAATATGGCAAATCCTCATTAAATGCCCAATGGATTGAATTGAATCTATGTTGGAACAGATTTGTGAACAGAATGCAAAGGAATACATCTGAGGAGATTATTTTCTGTAGCTCAGGAAGCTGAAAAGCAGAGCATTGCTACCTCTGCCTTGGAGAGAAGAAGCAGGGTTTCTAAGGAGGAAGCATTCAGCTGGTGAGGAATAAGGAGAGGGGATGGGGCTGGGACTACAGTGAGGCCAGCGAGGGCTCAGGGAGCAAACCAAAGGCGACACTTGCTTTCAGGCACGCACATGATCCTGAGAGCCAGCACCTTACAGTTGTGCCGTGGGGGCCTCACTCTCCTTGCCCTAGTCTGGCCCTGAGTGTGGGGTATGGGTTACAGGCAAAAAAGGATGGAGGCAGCATTCTAAGCATAGAAAACATGTGTGCAAAGAATCAGAGACATGGACGCAGGTGTAGGTAGAGAAGGAGGAAGAAGTAAGTCTTTTTAATTGCAGAGAAGGATGCAGGGGTGGAAGGGAATGGAAGGGGAGGGGGGCATAAGATGAAACTAGAAGGGTGGGCTGTGGCCAAATTGGAAATGGTCTTACATGCTGTGTGAGGATTTCTGCGTCTTTATCATAGACAAAAGGGGAACAAATAGCCTTAAGTTCTGGGTTGTTTTTAAAGGATCACTGTGATAAAATGGTGTGGAAACACGGTTTGAAAGAGAAACACTAAAGCTAGAATAAATCTGGTAGGAGGCTCTCTGTGGAAGAAAAAAACAGATGTCTTGGAGGGGTAGGGAGCAGACTTCAGCTGGACTCGGTCACTGAATGTGTCTGATGAGAACAGGACACATGTAACTCGATGATCCTCTAGGCTGGGAAAGTGGGCAATTCGATCAACTAAGAAAGATAAGAACAAGAGCTGATTAAGGGAGGAAGCTGGTAATTCTGAGTTTGGGGCATGGTTTAAAACATTTGAATAAGTTAGCTTGTATCTTCGTCAGCTTGGGCTGCTGCAACAAAAATACCATAGGCTGGGTGTCTTAAACAACAGAAATTTCTTTCTCATAGTTCTGGGAGCTGGGAAGTTCAAGATCAAGGTGCTGGCTTTCACTGCCCAGTGAGGGCTCTCTTCCTAACTTGCAGACAGTCTCCTTCTTGCTGTGTCCTCACATGACATTTCCTTTCCTTGGTACAAGCTCTCTGGTTTCTTCTTATAAGGGTACTAATCCCATCATGGGCTCCACCCTCACGACTTCATTATTATCTCCCAAAGGGCCCTGTCCCCACATACCATCATAATGGGAGTCAGGGTTTCAACGCAGGAATTTGGGGACTGCAAAAACACTCAGTCCATCGACACTTGGATAACTTTTTGATTTCATTGGCAAGAAAACTGGATTCCGCTCTTTGGCACTCTGTAAACATAGCCAGCAGAGCTGACTTTAATCCATTTTTCACATTTTCACAGCTGGTCACTAGGACTTGATGGGCAAATGAGATCTCACCAGTGACTTGACCCACTTTAGCTCAGGAAATATTAAAAAAAAAAAAAAAAAAGCAATTCCCAGTTTTACTTGGAAAAAAATAAGCAAGCTTGTCCCTGGAAGCCCAGTCCTGGCTTCATGGCCCCAGCTGACAATCTCTTGGCTTTGGAAATTCACGTAAGTTGTCTCCAGGGCCTTACCATTTTTCATAACCTTTATTTTAAATCAACTCATTGTTTCTGATCCCTTAGGTCTCTGCTGAAGAAAAGTTGATGTATCTTAGAACAAAAGCAGACACACACGATGCATACTACTCCAGCATATTAGTCAAATGTCAAATTCTCCTACTGCCTATTTTCAAAAATTAACCTTTCATCTCCTCCTCCCTCAGCACCCCCAAAAGAAACTCCCATATTGTTACTATTTTTTCACATCTCCTGGATCTCCAGATGTAGATGAAGGCATAGCATGGCTCAAGGTTGATTTCAAAAGCTATAGGCTAAAACCCGAATGTTTTTTTTTTTCATTCCACCTCTTGCTAGCAGAAAATGCACACACACGCACGCACACGCACATACACAGATTTCATTCAACTGTGAACATGACGAGAGATACCTTTTTACCTTCACTACAGCACCTCCCCAGTGGAATTTCTCCAGCCCTCACACCCTGGGCAGAGTCTGTGTGCGCAGCCCTTGTGCCTGCTGCAGCTCTCAGCATATGCTCCATCGTAATTGTCCATTTCCTCTCCTGTTTCCCCACGAGAATGGGATCTGTGTTAGTGCAGAGACCCAAACTACTTTACCTCCATGGCCTAGGACAGCAGGAAGCACAGGTATGTGTTCCGTAAATGCCTGCTGATACATGAATGAATGATGGACGATCAGGCACTCATGGTATTGAATAAAATGTCCTGCCTCTGAACAGCAGTGTTGCCAGGGCAAGACTTCTCTCCTGTGCTGTTCCCTCTGTACAATAAAGGCCCTGCTCTCCCTGGTTCCTATCACCTTCCATGGTGACAGGCTTGCAGGGTAGTAGGTGGGGGGGAGGGGTGCCTTGTGAGGCTCACTCAGAGCCCAGGCTGTGGGTTTATAGGTGAAGGAACCCCTAGCTCTGACTGCCTGGCTCACCTCTGAGGACCTTCCCTCTTCTTCTGCCCAGGGCATTCCAACTTGGGACCTGGACATGAGAAAGGTGTTCTCTCTCCACAGCTGTCACATTATTTACCTTGAAGCCGTAAGCTCCAGGATCGCAAATTCCAATTCAGAAACATCCAGGAGAATGATTACAAAAAGACACTCGGATGCTCCGGTTTAAAACGACATGTTCTCTCCTATTGCACCGACTATGCTATTTCCTCTGGTTGACCCACATGTTTCTAGTTGATTAAAAAATCTACTTTGTCTGGCATTCATGTGCTCATGTATTCAGTCAACAAACATGGCCAAGTACCTTCCATGGTACAGATCTATCTCACGCTTCACTCCCTGTGATGAAGATCTTCCTCAACTTGCTAAGTCTGAGTTAATGACTCAGCCAGCACATTTCACATTCATTTCAATTATGCAT
Source organism: Grampus griseus (assembly GCF_964374135.1). NCBI lineage: Eukaryota > Metazoa > Chordata > Mammalia > Artiodactyla > Delphinidae > Grampus > Grampus griseus. The sequence goes on from NC_139008.1 coordinate 10,945,240, forward strand.
TTGTTACTTTCACTCCCCCTCTCCATCGTGGGATGCTTGAGGAACAACCTAGCCTAGATTTAGGTCTAGATTTCCAGCGTTCATCACGCAGACTCATGCATAGGACGAGGGCAGCGAGAAAGTGTTGTTCAGAATCCCACACTGTCTATGAAATCCCACTCTTCAAAACCACAGATTGTTCAGGGATAAATACTATATTTCCCCTATAGGTTTTGACTAATGCCCATGGATTTCCTGTTGTTTCTTTTTGTCACTAACAAGTGACTCTTTATGAATAGGTCCCTGTAGTGCACTTGCCTTTAAGGTGGACCCCACACCACAGTCTGCATTATTGGAGAATAACCTGTAACCTTGGGCAGAAGTCTACAGGTGTTGGTTCCTAGAAGGGAAACAGACAAACAAACAAAAATCCCCACTTCCTGAGGATATTCAGGGGTACAATTAGGAATCCATGGTAATGTCAAGGCCTTAAGGACAAACCAGTAGTTCAAAATCTGTGGTCATTTCATAGCCAAGGGTTACATTGGACTATCTGGTGTCCAGAATTTATGAAGTGGACCATCGTGTTACCAGCCAAATGCCCTAAGTATTACATATTATTAATTAACCTATGAGATTTAATATGCCTAAGAAGGTCCGGCACAGGCCAGCACCATCCCCAGAATGGGACAGAGTGTGGAGTAGTCTGTGATTTCTAAGATATCTTGCAAAAATAGGTATGGGATCACTGGCAATATGAACAGCCAATAAGTCCTGTATTACCCAGCAGCACTTTGTTGGTGGTCCTTTAGGTCAAACAGACATGAGGGAAGGGAATTAGAGAAAAAGGGAGGGAGGGGAAAGACGGCCACAGAAAGCTAGAGACAGAGACGGGGAGGAGAGAGATTGAGGGCCTAGAGGGAGATACAGTAGATGCTGGAAATGCTGCTGGAGGCGGGGTAGAAACAGAGCGGTACTCTGGCTCCTTCCAACTTACTGCCTCCAGTTTCCCACGGATTCCTCCACTGGCTGAACCCAGACAAAGTCTGGGAAACTCAGTCTGCAGGCCGGGCCCCGGGGGACAAAGCAGGCCGGGAAGGCAAGGCAGGCCTGAGGTCCCAGAGTCCCAGAGAGGGCGCGGCAGCTCTGAAGCCTGCACAGCTTCACTGGACAGACCAAAGGCTGCACGTGCACCGCGCGATGACTGGAGGGTTGTTTTGCAAGGAACCACTGCCAGGAGCCAATGTTCTTGAAGATATGTATTCACCTGGATCAGAGAAGTGGAGAAGGGACCGCTACGCCTTGTCATTCTTCCTTACCCGTGTGGACAACTGGGTGTGCAGCCCGGAAATCCCGCCCCCTCTCTGGGAAGCATCATCTGGAAACTCAGGGGCCCCTGAACGGCTGAAGCATCAGATGACCCCGGGAGAGGGAACAGCTGAGCCGGGACTGGCACACAGTCTCCCCTGCTGGGCTCATTAGAACTCCAGTTGGAAAGAATATGTTAACACCTCAGAACCCTCTTCCTGTGCGACAACACAGTGAGAACATGTCTCCTATTTCCTCCCAGCGCGTGTGTTAACATGTGTAGGGCAGGAGGCGGGGGAGAGGTTTTCACTTCAGTTCAAATCAAAGAAAGAGGAGGCTTTCCAGACCCTGGTCCCCGGAAGTGTGAGAGGGTAAGAGCCAGGAGCCGTGGGCACCAGACACCCACCAAGCTCCCAGCCCTGTCCTCAGCTCAGGACCCAGCCCACGCCAGAGGCTGTGGTCACAGGATCACAGAGGTAAAGGTCTGAGACTCAAGGAATTTAGGGTCAGAGGACAGTCAGCTAGTAAACTGGCTGGATTTAGGAGACCTGGGTATAAATCTCGGCCCTGCCAAGTTATTTGTTAAATGACTTTGAGGCAGATGATATAAACCTCCTTGAGTCTTTTTGTTTGTTTGTTTTTTTGGGGTACGCGGGCCTCTCACTCTCTCCTTGTGGAGTGCAGGCTCCGGACGCGCAGGCTCAGTGGCCATGGCTCACGGGCCCAGTCATTCCGCGGCACGTGGGATCTTCCCGGACAGGGGCACGAACCCGTGTTCCCTGAATCGGCAGGTGGACTCTCAACCACTGCGCCACCAGGGAAGCCCAAACCTCCTTGAGTCTTAAAGTTCTAATCTGAAAAATGCTGTTCCTCACATCATTGGGAAGATGAAATAAACAGGATCCCAGCGGTATGTGAGTGCTAAGTAAACGCACATATGTGTTTTTGTTAACTTTCCAAGAATGAGATTGTGATGGATATTCTTGACTCAGAGTGGGAACAATGATGATTTCGATCATTGTTTTGGTAAGAGCAAAGGAAATTCTTCTCTACACTTGAATTTTACAAACGATGGCCTCCAAGCACGGGAAAAGGGGGTGGACCCTGCTCCTGGGACGTGAAAAGGGCTGTAGATTTTCCCTGCTTCTCCCCTTCTCTCTTCAGAGGAGCAGCGCCCTTTGAAACCTAGAAGGACCCTGTGGGGTTCCTGGGCACGGAAGTTTTTCCTTTTTATTTTTATTTTTGTCCCCCATTTCTTGTAGGCAATATTCCAGCCTCCATGACCTTCCCTGAGTTCCAAAGGACAGATTGGAACAGTTGCTAATCAAGGGAGGGTCAGTCAAGAAACTAGCTGAGGGGCTTCCCTGGTGGCGCAGTGGTTAAGAGTCTGCCTGCCGATGCAGGGGGCACGGGTTCGTGCCCCAGTCCGGGAAGATCCCACATGCCGCGGAGCAGCTGGGCCCGTGAGCCATGGACGCTGAGCCTGCGCGTCCGGAGCCTGTGCTCCGCAACGGGAGAGGCCACAACAGTGAGAGGCCCACGTACCGCAAAAAAAAAAAAAAAAAGAAACCAGCTGAGGCGAGATGAAAGGGACCAGAGAAGCTCATCAAGATTAGGAGCCCACCTGAGACCCTGCACACACCCTCATCTTGCCAGTAACCCCACCCTTGAACTCTTGCTTGTAAAACCCCTCATCAAATCCTCCCAGGTTGGGACATAGTTTTCGAGGGTAGGAGCCCGCTGTGTCCCCCCTTGCCTGGCAAAGCAATAAAGCTATTCTTTTCTACTTCACCCAAAACTCTGTCTCCGAGATTTGATTGGGCCCCGGTGCACAGAGAGGCTGAGCTTTTCGCATCACCTTGTTCACAGTGGCCTGGGGAGTGGACACTAGTCTATTACAAGGTGACTTTGAAGTGAAGTTCTGCCACTCAGGAGGGATGCTGGTTAGCAGTTGCACCCTCCAACCAGGTCTGTTCTGCTCCTGCTGTCTCTCTGGCTGGTTCCCTCCCAGTGCTGTCCCCAGAGTACAGCCTCCTTTCTACCAGTCTCCATGGCAGTGAAACTGTGCATCTCAGAAACAGCTTAACTGTTTCTTCCCCAGGGAGACCATTCCCTCCAGGGTGAGTTCACTACCTCTGCTGGCCTCTCCCGGACTAGTTGGAGTTCCCTGTTTTATACTCTCCCAGTCTGTTGTTCATTTCCTTCAGAGGATTTTTATCATGGCTATAATCACACGCCATCTTGAGCAACTAGGTCTGTGCACTTCATGAATGCAGGGATCCTATCTGTCCTGTTCTCCTCTGTGTCTCCAAAGACGGCAAAGGTATTGGTGCATGGTAAACCCTTACTTAGTGTTCACTGGATGAGTGAATGAGTGAATGAACGAATGATGAATATGTTTGGCAAGAACAATTATCCTCTCAGGGTCTCAGTTACCCATTCTGTAAAATGAATATCCTATTACAATCATCCTTGTCTTCTTAGGGCAATGTTGTATGAAAGACTGGAATTCCACACGCAGCCAAGGACCAGGGTGTTCCTACCGGCCTGCAATTTACGGCCATTCTCATCCCAAACTGTTCATCCGTAACAGACGAGCTGGAAACTGATGCCTGCTCCAGTATTCCATGCCTGTTTGAAGATCAGTTATTAAGACTGAATAATTCCTAAAGGCCAGTCCAAGACCTGACCCCCTTCAACCCCAATTTTCTCTCCTTGGGTTTCCATCCCAAGTCCCGGCATGTCTCATCATCAGTAAAAGTTCCAGGAAGCCATGAGGAAACACTGCCCGCTCAGGTCAGTGGTGACCTCCGGCTCATTCAAATGCCACCTCCCCACACCCCAAGGCAGCAGTGGGATATGGGTACCCCAAACACCACATTCCAGCCCTGGTGAGCTGGCCAGTCCTCAGACTCACTCTTGGAAGGCCTGGTCAATCTCAGAGTCTAGAGCACTCACCACTCCAGGGCTGCAGAGCAGATGACTGGATTTTAATTCCTTTGGTCAGGCCTTTCCCACCGTAGCAACTCTCACAGGACCTTGCTCATAAGAACTGAGGCCAGTTTTTATCCTTAATTATGCAGTTCTAAGGCCAACCTTGACCACATTCGCTGGGCATTGGGAATAGAAACATCCTTCTTCTTTGCCAGTAAAGGTCTATTTGGCTTTTCATACTATGACATTTAAACCCTGTGCTTGTCTTGTTTTAACTCCAAGTATAGCCCCTCAAGATGACACCTCTAAATGGAATGGTGGCTGTGCAAATTGACGTGAATGTACTTGGCAGTGTCTTGAGATGCTGAGTTCACAGATCCGTCCTTCCAATCATCTGAATTCAGTTTGATGCCTTTTGGCCCAATGTCAACAAACACTGTGAACGTGTATGGTTATAGAGCAGGGAGTTTACCCAGCATGGTTAGATGTAGATCAAAAGGAATAGACGTTTGCTTTAAGAATTGGACATAGGGTTGTCCTCTAAACATACTCGTCTTCTGTTGCCAGCATGTCCAATGCTGTTGGATAATCTACATTTCTCTGTAGCATTCTCTCTGGTTTCATAGATTAAGTTATCCTAAGAATATTTTTAATCTCGTTGCACAATTCTTCTTCTCCTCTCATTAAATATAACTGAGATCTAGCTTTGTGCCAAGCCCTGTGTTATGTACTTTTATAAAGAAATGGGGTTATTATCTATTTCTGTCTCGTATTCTAACATAAGAGACAAAAAAGGAAATGAATGGCAGTGTATTATGATATGTATAATATGGGTATAAGCAAAATGTCACAGACACTCAGAAGAGGTAATCAAGGAAGGTTTCAGAGAGGTAGTGGCGCTTGAACTGAGTCCTATGTGAGAAGACAGAAGGGAATATTAGGTGAAGAAAAAGGCAAAGGCAAGAAAAAAGAGGGCAAAAGATATAAACAGGAAATTGACAGAGGAAATGTTAAAAGCCAAGGAGCATACGGTGATACATTCAAAATCACAGTAATTAATTCCTATCAGACTGGGAAATCTAGAAAGCTGGATAATGCCAAGTGTTTCTGAGATGCAGAGGATGTAGATATTGGAGCAGCCATTCTGTAGAACAATCTGTCAATATTTAGTCAAATTGGGTGCACTAATGCTCTCTGACCAGCAATTCAACTTCTGAGCATCTATCTCCCAGGGACATTTTCATACAAATCCATTGTAGCATCATTTGGGGTTCTGGGGAGCTGGAGGCAACAGATGATAGTGTGCAATGAATTAAAACCGAGATTAACATAACTCTACACCTGAGACTATTAAAGGAGAGAGACAGAAAGAGATTGAAAATGGGGGGAAGGCACTGCCGACAAAGGCAATGAGGCTTGGGAGAGAAGGTGTATTGTTTTCTGAACATCAGAAATGTTGGTCCTTCGGGGTCATTGGGTGTGCTTGGAAAGCAATGGAAGAAGGACTTGGACAGGTAGGTTGGGTGTAGAATATAAAGGGCCTTGTAAGTCATGATAAAGGGACAGACACTTTATTTCCTAGGCAGCTGAGTTACAGGGTAGACAGTAACATGCTTGGATTTGGATTTTAAGCTAATCATTTGATTAACAGCTTCAGGGAAGAACTGAAAGAAGGTGACAGATTATGTACCAAGGACCAGTGGAATCCTAGTAATAGGAGGGAAGTTCTCAATTTTTAGCTGCATCTTCCCTTCCACAGATAAATAAAATGACAATGACCTATGAACAGTGTCATGAAGGTGCCCAGAGCCCCACCTCTGTCTGTCCCTAAGGGACGTCTTCTAGTTCTCCAAAAGCCATGAGCTGTCCCCAGAACTCTCCTTCTCCAGCCAAACTACATTCATCAACTTCTTTGAATTGGTTCAGTGCAGAATCCTAGGACTGATTGACTAATAAGACTTGTTTTTCACCCTTGAGACTTGAAAGTTTCTTCCTCCTACCCACACTTGTTCTGGCTCACAGCCCAACATTGCTCAGGAAATGGAGGATCAGGGATGATGACTTATCTTGGAAACACAAAAAGACTCCCGAGGGAAGGCTTCACATTAGAAAATCAATGTGATTCACCATTTTAATGAACTTAAAAGGAAAATCACAAGAGAAGCTCAATAGATGCAGAAAAATTCTTTTCAACAAATGATGTTGGAACAACTGAATAATGTCCCCTGCCCCCCCCAAGGATGTCTATCCATATCTCACAGTATATAGTAAAATTAACTCAGAGTGGATCATGAGACTGAATATCAGACTGTGAAACATCTTAAAGAAAACTTAGAAGAAATTCATTGTGAACCTTTGTCACTCAAAGACTTCTTAGGTTCTACTGAAAAAAAGTCCAACATCCATGGCAGATAAAAATTCTCAGCAGCTTAGGAAGAGAGGGGAATCGTCTAAATTTGGTAAGCACATCTAAACAAAACCTATAGCTAACATCATTCTTAACGGTGAAAGGCTGAACGCTTTCCTCTTAAGATCAGGAACAAGACAGAGATATCAGCTCTCACCAGAGGTTCTAGCAGTGCAGTCAGGTAATAAAAAGAAAGAAATAAAAGACATTCGTATTGGAAATAATGAAGTAAAACTGTCTTTATTACAGATGACATGATCGTGAAGGGGATCATAATATGCCACCCCAAAGTATGCCACCTTGGCATATGGATTGTTTCAAGAGGAAGGCAATTGAGAATCAACAGATGCAGGAAGACAACTTCTTGGAGCCTCTCTTATCTGACTAAAAACAGAAAATTCTGAGAAAGGAGGTTGCTATAAATTCCTTCTCCAGGGGAGTTTTATGGCCATGAAGAAGACAGAAAGTCAGCATCAAGAAGAGTCTGTATAAACAAACGTTACTAAAATAACCCTTATCTTCCATTTGTTTCCCCATATATTTATCTTTCCACAATTTACTACCGCTAGAAGCCCCAATTCCCCTTTCCTTTGTCTAGTTACTTTTCCTTATCACACTTCGTTAAAATGGTATAGAGATATGGGAACATATGTATATGTATAACTGATTCACTTTATTATAAAGCAGAAACTAACACACCATTGTAAGGCAATTATACTCCAATAAAGATGTAAAAAAAAAAAAAAAGGTATATCAGGAACTTCCCTGATGGTGCAGTGGTTAAGACTCCATGCTCCCAATGCAGGGGGCCTGGGTTCGATCCCTGGTCAGGGAAGTAGATCCCACATGCATACCACAACTAAGGAGCCCACCCGCCACAACTAAGACCCAGCACAACCAAATAAATAAATATTAAATGTTAAAAAAAACACAAAATAATTCTCAACTTTTAAAATGGTATATAAGCTTCCAAGTCTAACCAGTTGTTTGGGTTTTCACGTCTTTTCTCTGTATCCCCCATGCATGTAAAATTTAAAATATTAATTAAATTACTATTCCTTTTTCTCCTGTTAATCTTTCTTTTATCAGTTTAATTCACAGGCCCCAGGAAGGTAGGGGAGTTGATGATGTAGAAAATAGGATGAAACCTATAAAAACCTAATAAGTGAGATTAGCTTGGTTGAAGATTATAAGGCAAAAATCATCATAATTTTATTACTATAAATGAACAGTGGAAACTTGAAATTAAATTAAAAATAATTTTTACTAAGAGATTGACAAATAGATTCTAACATTCGTATGGATATGCAAAGCACCTAGGATAGCCAAACAACTGTGAAAAAGAACTAGAAAGCTGGGGGACTAACATTACTTGATTTTAAGACTTACTAAATCCACATATATATGGAAAACTGGTTTTCAACAAAGGTACAAAGGCAATTCAGTTGAGAAATGATAGTCCTTTCAACAAATGATATTGGAATAAGTGGGTAATTTCTCCTCCTCCTCCCCCCAAAATGTCTATCTATACCTCACAGCATATAGAAAGATTAACTCAAAATGGATCATACAACTGAATATCAAACTGTGAAACATCTAAAAGAAAACTTAGAAGAAATTCATTCTGAACTTTTGTTACCTAAAGACTTCTTAGATGTGACACCAAAAGCACTTCCTATGAAAGAGCAAATTAATGAATTGTCTTTTATAAAAACTGAAAACTTTTGCTCTTCAAAAGTCACTATTAAGAAAAGCCACAGACTGGGAGAAATTATTTGCCAAACGTGTATCTGATAAAGTGCTTGCATCGAGAATGTAGGAAGAACTCTCAACATATAATTAAAAGAAAACACATATTTTTAAATTGCCAAAAGATCTGAATAGACAGTTCATCAAGGAGTATGTGAGGTTGGCAAATAAGCACATGGAAATATGTTCAACATTATTAGTCATCAGAGAAACAGAAATTAAAACCACAATGTGATACTACATACCTAATACAGTGGCTAAAATTAAAAAGACTGACCATGCCAAGTGTGGACAAGGACGTGGTAAAACTGGCACTCAATAGCATACTACTTAGCGATATAAAAAAGTTCACTAACAATAGGGCTTCCCTGGTGGCGCAGTGGTTGAGAGTCCGCCTGCCGATGCAGGGGACACGGGTTCGTGCCCCGGTCCAGGAAGAGCCCACATGCCGCGGAGCGGCTGTGCCCGTGAGCCATGGCCGCTGAGCCTGCGTGTCTGGAGCCTGTGCTCCGCAACGGGAGAGGCCACAACAGTGAGAGGCCCACGTACCGCAAAAAAAAAGAAAAAAAAAATTCACTAACAATAGACACAAGAATGAACCACGGAATAATTCTGCTGATTGAAAGAAGTCAGACCAAAAAAAGAGTACATATTATATGAAATCCCATTTATATAAAACTCTAGAGAATATAAAGTACGGCCTCAACTCTGACTGAAAGCAGATCAATGGTTGCCTGGGGTGAGGGGAGAGATAGGTGGAGGATACAAAGGGACACACAGGGACACAAAGAGACTCTCGGGGTGATGGGTACATTCATTATCTTGATTGTGGTGCCGGTTTTGAAACAGGAGGGAAGGGGGGCAGGGCACAACTTTTAAAAGAACGACATAGCCATAGGACATGACAAAAACTGGTTATGTTAGGGGAACCACTGACCAAAACGGCCCACCCTGGCCAGGCAAGATAGTAACCACTTGTATGAGTTATCTTACAACAGGAGGTCCTGGTAAGGAATGAAGAACTCACAAGCTACCACCAACTGGAAGAATTCGGGAAAGGTCAAAAGGAGAGAGGAGACGCCAGTCCATATGTCCTACCAGCCTCCCAGAATCCTTCTGGCTGGAATCATCTTGGCTGAGTGATGTGCTCACCACCAGGAAGGACCCTGAGTCAGGACGACTGGCCAGAGACAACCCATAAACTAACCCCATTACCATAAAACCCGAGACTGGGAGCCACGTGGCTGTGGCTGTGAGGACCCCGCTGCTCTCCGCCCAGGTCCCCTTCCCAATAAAGTCTCTTGCTTTGTCAACACGTGTGTCCCCTAGGACAATTCATTTCCGAGTGTTAGACAAGAGCCCACTCTTGGGCCCTGGAAGGGGGTACCCCTTCCTGCAACAGTTAGAACCAACTAGGTCCAAGATGTCGGAAGATTCAACTTCCAGTGGACCTTGAGCCTCATCATACGCTCACTGTGATACATTAGCATCTAAATAACACACCCTCCAGCACCATGATAGTTCTGAGGCTAACCATAAAAGGCCAAAGAGTGGGCGGTGCCCAATTCCTTGAAATCCCCGCCCCTTCCCCGAAATAGTTGGAATACTCCTCCTACGCATTAGCCTATGAAATTACCCAGCCCATTAAAAACTAATCATGCCATATTTCAGGGCCTCTCACTTTCTGAGATGGCCCACCCCCTGTCTGTGGAGTGTGTTTCTCTCTAAATAAATCCACTTCTTACCTATCACTTTGTCTCTCACTGAATTCTTTCTGCGATGAGACATCAAGAACATGAGCTTCATTAAGTCCTGAGACCAGGTGTGTGATCTCAGTTAAAAGACCGTGGGTTCAAGTCCCCATCTGAGTTATACAGTTTCAGTTTCACAGGTATATTCATAAATAAAAATTTATAAAATTGTATATTTTTAACAGCAGCAGTTTCTTATATGTCAATTAACCCTAAATAAAGATGATCAAAATAAATTTTTAAAAATTTGAAAGTGGAAAAAGTAATGGTCAGAGAGTGCAGGGAAGGACCAGGAGATGCTGAATGATAAAAATCAAAGGAAACATAGTATCTCAGAGGAGAGAGTGGTCAGAAGCTGTAATGCTGACAAGAGACTGTCAGAAGAGGAAAGATAATATCCTCATGTCTAAAATGATGCTAGCAAGGACAGATCTCTAACAGGGCTGTTTTGAAGATTAATTTTACCTCTATCTAAAATGCAATGGTTGTAATATGCAATCAATAATTTCAGTCGTTAGTATTAAGGAGACATCCGGGTCAATGCTATAGCAGTTAAGAGCATAAAATAATTTACAACTGAGAAGATGGTAGAAATCAAGGCTGCCTTCCTGGAGGAGGTGTTACTTGATCAAAGGCATAAAGAATGCAGTGTACTATTATTTAAATTTTTATGTCTCTGTAACCTGTTTGCACACGCCCTGTAGCATATTCAGTGTGTTCTGTTCTTATATCTTCCCTCACCAGGTCAGCCCCAGCTCCAAACATAGTGTTAAACAGTTTTAAACTTTCAATAAAAGCCAGAGTCACAAAGTCATGGAATTTTAGATTTCTAAGAGACCTCAGAGTCTTGCTAGTTCAACTTCCTTATTTTACAAGCAATTGAATTGTATTTTAAAGCAACCAAGCAAAAAGGAAAGATGCTGAGGTAGGCAGGTTTTCTGACCTCATGGTGGCCTCAGGCAAACCTCTTAAACTTTGTGGGCTTTGGGTGTTTCATATGTAAAACAAGGGCAAACTTACTGCCAGGGGACAGTGGGCTAAACCTGTTATCTCCCTCCCTCCACTAAGGTGACAGCATGAATTCTTCTATCTTTCTCCTTTTAAAGTTTGAAAAACATTGGAGGTTCAGGCAGTTGTTTAATCTTATAAGTGGTAAAAAAAAAAAGAATCTACCAGAGAAGGTGCACAGACTTGGGAAAACCGTGCTGGAAATTCTAGAGTCTCAATTTCAAAGCCAGCTCCTGCATGTGAATTTGGGATGACCTTGAGTATGTCAAATCATGTTGAATCAATTCCCTTCTTAACTGGATATACTCACAAGGACATCCTAAGACATCAAAGGATGAGCCTCAGTAAGCCTCTTGTCCTCACCACCACAAAGAAAACTACAAGCTCAGAAATGTATCAAAGACACACTTGTCGCATCTCTCATTACGCACTAAATATTACACTTGATTCTCACCAGCTATTCGTAGTAGGTACTTGCTGAGAAGTCACAGCAAGTGCTGAATTAGCGAATACTGAATCACTGCCCCTAGCATACATACAGAATTAAGTTCTTGGAAGCCTCTGGTCACACATCCATTAACTGATCAATACAGAAACTTGTTTTATATGTGTTTCTGTTTAAAGACACTTTAGTTAATATATACTGTTGATTCATTACCACAGAACAGCACAATAACTCATGCCTGAACCTAGTTTATCTAACACATCACAGCCTTCTTGCACATAGGAACACTAGATAGCATTTCAACACTGGTTGGGGGCCATTTTAAATAGCAAAATCAGCAATAGAAAAAGCATACACACACACACACATACACACACACACAAACACGTGGCATTAAACAGACCATGGAAAGGATACTTGTTCACGGCTTGAGAGCTGAAACAAGAAAGCAGATTGCCTCTTGTTCAGCCTCGGCTGGGAAAGTGTATGTTGGCAACACAAATTTTTCGCCACTCTTCTTATGGCTGTGAATGGCTGCAAAAGTACTATGAATATTTATCGATTTGGGGTTACAAATGAATTTCAGTGAGCCAGGGGGTGAATCTGTAAATACAGAATCCATGAATAATGAGGGCTAACCCTCCCTTGGTACTCAGCAGCATCTCTCCCTTCTAAGCTCTCCCTGTACGGCCACTGATAGGATCCAGAAAACTACATTTCACAGGCTCCCTTGTCATTTGGATCCTTATTTAGGTTCTGCCAATGACAGGAACTCACATCATATGTGGCAGGTGGGAGAGAAGCAGAAACAATTATAAGCCTTGGACAGAGGTGGGCAGGTGCACAGATTTCAGCAGAAGGTGGTGTGATGTTTCATGGTTTTTTCCAAGCTTTCTCCTGTGAATCGCCCGCTTCGTTGGGTGGCTGTTTCTTGCAATTCCTGCAACTGCCTGATTTCGTGGGATCACTGCTGATTTCCCCTGGTGTTGGCATCCCCAGCTTTGCCAAAGTTCCATGCAGCACCTATGATGCTGTGATTTATGATAGGAAATATATATTTGTTTTGTCCCAATGTATGAAACACCGCGCCTAAAACCCTTAAAACATCCTAAATAACAAGAGCAGTAGGAGCATCTTTTGCTCTAATGAGTGACCCTGGGTGGCTCCTGGGTGGCTCTGGGGTGGGCTCCTGGGTGGCTCCGGGGTGGACTCCTGGGTGGGCTCCTGGGTGGCTCCTGGGTGGCTCCGGGGTGGACTCCTGGGTGGGCTCCTGGGTGAGCTTCTGGTTGGCTCTTGGATGGGGGCTGGTGACCAGAAAGACCAAGCCACGATTAGAAGCCTGGAATTTTCAGCCTCAGTCCCCATTCTCCAAAGAGGTTAGAGGGGCTGGAAATGGAGTTAATAATTGGCCTTGCCTACAGGAGGCCTTGCCTATAATTGGCCTTGCCTACGGGAGGAAGCCTCCACAAAATCCCAATAGTATGGGGTTCAGAGAGTTTCTGGGCTGGTGAAGACATCTCTGTTCCAGGAGGGTGATGCACCCCAACTCCATGGGGACAGAAGCTCCCGCATTTGGGACTTTCCCAGACCTCGTCCTATGTGTCTCTCCATCTGGCTGTTCATCTGTATCCTTCATCATATCCTTTAATAAAATGATAAATGTAAGTAACTGTTTTCATGAGTTCTGTGAGCTGCTCTAGCCAATTAATCGAACATGAAGAGGGAGTCATGGGAACGTGCAATTTATAGCCCCATCAGTCAGAGGCACAAATGACAACCTGGATTTGCAACTGACATTCTGAAGGAGGGGACGGTCGGGGGAGTGTTGTAGGACTAAGCCTTAACCTGTGGGATCTGACTCTATCTCCAGGTTGAGAGCGTCAGAATTGAGTTAAACCATTGCATACCAAGCTGATGTCACAGAGAATTGCTTGGTGGGGGAAGACCCCCGCACATCTGGTATCAGAATTGCTGTGAGTCTGACGGTAGCATGGGAGTAAAGGAGAGACCCAGGAGGAAAGACTGAGGTTTTTCCTATTCAGCACCCAATTCCCTGGGTTAAATCCCTTTCTGATAACAACATCTAGAGTGGTTGCTGTGTCTCTGACTAAAATCACAACAGCAAACCTGTATCTAACCATGTCACTTAGAGAGACTGAAGCCTAACGGATTTATTTCAAACTAATACATTTGGAAGACAAACAGCCTCATCTAAGGAGCAAATTGCCCGCTCCACACCCTAACGTGCACCATGTCCACGTCCATGTTCTGAAAAGGATATCAGATGATTTGTGTTATCACATACTCAGATAGAAATAACATTTACAGGTTACTGGTGAAGTCCCAGGCATGACGCTAAGTACTGTAGAAAAATGATCTGATTTGATCCTTACCATGACCTAGTGGGGAGGGCAATATTAGCTTTTACAAAATGAGTATCATAGACATTTAATTCCTGGACCAGGGTCATGAAAATAGTAAAGGGCGGAACAGTAATTCCAGATGATTCCATATCCCCTCTTTCCCTCCCACCACCTCAAGCTCTCATTCGCCTTTAATAATTTAGCGGGAGACAAAGTCAGGTTTTGATCCTAGGAAAGAATAATTTGTGTATTTTACATTTTGTTTGAAGCTAATAATTAATGACAGAGGACCCATTTTCTCCATCACTGATGTGGTTATGAAATCAACACATCCTTGAGACAACAACCCTGCCTGTACATCCACCTAAATTAGTCAGAAAATGATGCTCCTTTTTCAGATTTGCAAAGTGCATGCGGGTATGGAAAATCTCTCCCCTGGATATAAACCTTTACAAGGTCCATAATTTGGATCACTTCTCTGCTGACTCTCAAGTCTCACCAGGCTGTGAAGTCTACCACTACACAGACCTTAGTGTATTCATCACTTCATTTGAGCCTTAACAGTCGAACAATGTTATGAGCTGTATGCCACATATTCATTTATTAAACATTTATGAGCACCTACTATGGGACGGGCATGATGCCTGTAACTAGACGTGTCCTTGGAGTTGAGGAAAAGATCTTTTTCATGGACAGGCATGAACACCTTTTTTATGCCATGTGATCTGCCCCTTTACGGGGCAGATGGTGAATAATGCCTTGAGTTCTTCTCTTCTGAGAACGAATGAGAAGGCTATTGTTATGGACTGAATGTTTGTGGTCCTTGAAAATTCACATGCTGAAGTCCTAACCCCCAGTGTGGTTGTCTTTGGAGTTGGGGCTTCTGAAGTAATTAAGATTAAATGGAGTCATAAGGATGGGGCCCTGATTAGATTGGATTTGTGACCTGCTCCCTGACAGGGTGACAGCATGGAGGACACTTTCTATTCTTCTTCCATGGCAACCCCGGCTTTGGGTTTCCGGGGAAAGTCAACTCAGAGTCCATAGGGAATTCATACAGGAGAAAGTCGCTAGAATGCCTGAGACAGGAAAGAATCTGGATGGTGGGGAAATGATTGTAGCTTCCTTCCTAGTACCTGGTGTTGCTGTACCTTCAGCTCTGCCCAGGCAACACCTGGACATTCTACAGGATATGCTGGCTGATGGCCCCCAGTTCTCCTTACCTACTGACTCCCCTAAAAAACAGCAACAAGGCCCCTATATTTGTCAAAAGGCTCAGTTACAAAAGTGTCTCTTCTTCTCCACCCTCTACTTCGTCTCTCTTGCCTTGAATCGAAAGTTACATCCGGATCTGCAGCAGCCATCTTGCCATTGTGAGGAAGAGGCTCAATGAAAGCAGAAATATCATCCTAAACATCACAGAGCCTATTAACTAATGCCAGGAAACCCTTATTTTTTTTTTTAAGGCGCTTCTGTTCAGTCTTCTGTTACTTGAAGCAGGATACAGTCCTAATTGACAAATAGCTCCAGCTCTAGCACCTGCCAGTAACGGGTCAATAGCAGTGCTCAAAAATGTATGAATAATTAGATGGGTGCCGGAATGAATAAATCAATCGTTATACCCCCCGCAGCACTCAGCTCAGAGCCTGACAACTAATAGGCACGTGATAAATATTTGTTGAATTAAATTGCAGACCCAAAGCCATCATTTAGCACGTTGAGGAGAGGGGCCCGAAATACTTCTCTGAAAAACCTCACTTCCCTTTTGAAGAACACAACAAAACTGCCAGGTCTCTGAGTTGAAAGAAATGAGAAATTGAGAACATCTAGTACCCAAAAGCGGTGCTCCAATTTAGAAAGCCTAAAATAACACCACTCACTCACCACACTTGTCTCCTGGCAAAGTACAAATTAGTGGCTTGGAAAATTCCTCCAAGCTCAAGGGTAACACAGACATTAGCCTAAATAGGAAAAGCCCTCATGACCTGCTAGGCCTGCTTCCCAGGGAGAGTTTACTCAGGCTCAACAAAGTCCAGAGAATCACAAGGCAACTGATTTGAAACAATCGCTGCGGAAAGTCAGATAACAAAGGAATGGTAGGCAGCAGAGCGCCACCCCAGTGCAGACAGAGGCAGCCCCCAGCTGCCAGCACAGAGCATGAAGGCTGTGTGTCCCCAGACGAGGCTGGCATTGCCTTGTCACTTCCCCTGTGTCATCCTCATCCCCCCTTCAACAGCAGAGACTCAGCCCACCAAGCCCTCCTCAGAGACAGCTATGCAGATGGCCTGGCCTGGCCTCCAGGGAGCATTATTTCTCATCTACTTTGTCCCCCAGCGAGAAACGGGGGGTGGGACCAACACCAGGCAGATTACTGAACATGAATTATTAATACTCATTAGCATATAGAAATGCTCTCGGTGACAAGCACTGACGAAATATTGCTCACGGCAACTCGGCCCACGTGGAGTCAGCGAGACTCACAGGCCTGGAAACTAAGCATATGTTCAAATAGAACAGCAACGATGACGAAGTGGCCGCTCTACCCCCGACTCGGCATTCGTAATGCAGGACAGGGACAGCAGGGGCCAACCGTGTCAGCACAAGCTTTCGAGTCGGACCGGATTCCGATGTCAGCTAAAACGTGTGTTAACTACTCAGTTTTCTCATCGATAAAATAGGTTTACTACTATTTCAGCCCCAAAGCTAGGTGTGGTAATTAAATACAATACTGTAGATAAAATGCACGGCAGAGTGTCTGACTCCTTGCGTGAATGATAAACACGCATATGCATGCGCACAACCGTGTTCACTCAGACACTGCTCTTTACAATACTCCACAGAAGAGAAAAGCCAAGGCTGGAGGGGAAATATGCAAGGGACAGAGCTAGCAAACTGCCGGAGCGGCAGCTGGAACCAAGGTTCTCTGACATCCCAGCCTGTGTTCCCTCTCCAGGCCCCTCTCGAGGAGCTGGGACGCAGGAGACAGCCACACAGGTTCAATGTCTTAGAGACACAGCGATGCTGCTCTTGGAAGCCATAGAAAGCCTCTTTCCAGTTCCTTCCACTCTCTCTTTCCTTGTCCCCAGCTTTAGTTCTGTGTGACACCTGAGCACAAGAATCACCCAGGCCTTCTGGGGGTTCTCGGGGCTAAGGAGGGGGCTGAGCCAGATCAAGAGGAAATTAAAAAGGGCCTCAGGGATGGCAGACCCAAGCTTCATTAAGACCTAATGACACCCTGCCAGGAGGCGGAGCACGGGCGCTATGAGCTTCCTTCTCTTTCCTTTGTGGCGGCCTTTTATAGGATTTCATGTCTGGAAAGAAGAGAGTGGATATAACCAGAAACAGAGGCTGGGCCGGCAGCCTGGGAAAAGTACAGCCATACCTTCCCAACCCCAAAGCAGGTAGTGTGCTCTCACGTGTGTCAGGATGGTCCTTAAAAAGAGAGAGTACAGGTCACGGGGGCAAAGGTCACCTCTGAGTTGCATGTGAGGGGTTACCATGTGTGATTATCACACATCAAACAGTGGGATCAGCAGCTCAGGCTGTGGACAGGGAGATGAAGTGGGAAAGGAGAGAGGTGGGCAGTAGGAAGGGTCCTGCATTTACTAGGCACCAACTCTCTAAGTAAATTCATGAGTAACGATCACCCCATCCCCACCCAGCCAACACAACCACCCCCACTGAACATCGTGAAGATCTTGAGAGCGAGGAGCCCAGCACAACAGAAATCTGTAAAGCCTACGGCTGCCCAGTGTCCATTTCACCTTTGATATTGGCACATTGATGTCCTTTTGGGAAATTGCTCCTCTCCCACGAGACAGAGTCTGGAATAGCCAAGAAGTAGAGATACGGCACCCAGGCAGGATTGATTCGACATTCTGCACCAGAATGTGAATCTTGAGCTGTGATGATGACCATGAAGATGGTAATACTTACCTATTCCAGCAAGTGGAATGGTCCCTCTGGTGGGACCATCAAAATTCATGCTACCGGGCTTCCCTGGTGGCGCAGTGGTTGAGAGTCCGCCTGCCGATGCAGGGGACGCGGGTTCGTGCCCTGGTCCGGGAGGATCCCACATGCCACGGGGCGGCTGAGTCCGTGAGCCGTGGCCGCTGAGCCTGCGCGTCCGGAGCCTGTGCTCCGCAACGGGAGAGGCCACAACAGTGAGAAGCCCGCATACCGCAAAAAAAAAAAGAAAAAAAAAAAATTCATGCTACCTAGACCCTTGAGATTCCTTGGTCCTTGTTCTTTTAAGTCTCATTCTTCAGCATTCCTGTCATTCCTCAGAGCTCTCCCTCCTCCAAGTCATCATAAACAATGGCAAAAGCAGCTAATTATGTTATTGCCCACGATCACCTAGGATTCCTGTAGATCAATCAGTCTGCTGCTAATACAGACGACACAAAGCAAATGAAGAATTCCAGGAGAGCAGGTAAAGTGGTTACAATGACAGGGACGTGGAAGGAGCAAGACCCGGATACTGATGACGAGGCAGCTGGGGGAGGAATTATATGGGGTAGGATATAGTTTTCCACTTGGCCAGGGTATGAGAATATTTGTATCCGATGTAAATGCTCAGCAAAAGGCCCCCCGCTATTCAGGGTGCTTAATAATTAGATGGAGAGATTGGCCCTTTCTTCAACATCAATCGTCCTCCTCTGCAAATACCCAATGAAAGGACCCCGTGAACAAAATGGCAACTATTATTCTAAAGACGCAGGCTAACAGCAAGCTCAGCGATATGGACTTCCTCTCACTAAGGCCCTTCTGTCACCAGCTGTCACTCTAGACTGACCAGGATGCTGACATCAGTAATCAAGCTTGGACATGAAGGAGCACCGACACGATAACATACCTGTAGGAGGGCATTCAGCTACCTGGTGGCAGGTTGACTACACGGAACGCCTCCTATAATAAAGGGCTGTGCAATTGATACTGTTGGAGCCGCCCCTTTTTATGGATTTGATTTTGCTTCTGCTTCTAGGCCTACCAGGCCTCTCTGCTAGTATTGTCATCTGCTAAGTTACTGAATATGTTATTCACTGTCTCACACTACATTGCTTCTGACCAAAGAATGTTCTCCCCTGGCAGAGAAGAAAGACAGTGAGCTGATGCCCATGCAATTCACTCTCATCATGAATTCTATCACCCAGGAACATCTGACTTTACAGATGTGTGGAAGGGATTACTGATGGCTCAATCCCAGTGCCAGGCGGAAGACAAGACCTTCAAGGTTCTTTCTGAAAGTTGTGCACCAGGGCTCAGCATATGGTGCTCTTGCCTCCAGAGCTAGAACACATGATGAATCCCTCACCAAGGAAGAAAATGTGAGAGAAGCAATTCTCATGAAGATACCTAATGACCCATTTATAAATGTTTTACTTCCTGTACCCATGATTTTGACTCTTTTAGGAGAGAGAGTGGAATTGGGAGCTGAGACCTACACCTAGATATTTCCCACTATTCATTTATCTGGGACAAATGTGGTTACCCCATTGTCTGGGAAAACTGACTGAAGTACCAAGGAGAATTGGGCTGCTATTACACAATGGGGAGTAGGAAACGAACAGAGGGAACTCAGGGAGTCCCTGGGACAGTCACACCACTCTGATCTGCAATAAAGGGTGATGGGAGATGACAGCAACTCTGCTTGGGCAGGTCCACCAAGGGCTCAGGATACAGATGTGGGTCATCCTAACCTGTCCAAGAGCCCTCCATTGGCTGCAGTGCTGGGAAATGATGAGGGAAAGTGGAACAGGTACCGGAAGAGAGAAGCGTTACAGACTGGTGGAACACCAGCTCTCGTCCCATAAGTAGTTCGAGCTTTCATTCATTCATTCAACAAATATTTACTGAATGCCTCCCATATACCAAGCATTGTCTGGGACAAGGGGCAAAGTAATGAAGAAAACAGAATTCCCTTTCTTCATGGAGTTTTTGCAGATAATAAACCACACAAATAAGTAAAATGTATATTACGGTAGAAGGCGGTAGGAGCACAGGGGGAAATAAAGGCAGAGAAGGGAAATCGGGTGTTGGAAAAGCAAGGTTATGATCTTAAACCAAGAGGTCAGAGCAGACACCCCTGAGAAGGTGTCATTTGAATAAGGATATGAAGGACATGAAGGGACAAGCCATGTGGCTATTTCCAAGTGGAAGGACTAGCTCGTGCGCACAGCATGTGGTGGGGATAAGCCAGTCCTGCTGGAAGAACAGTGCAGAGGCAGGCTGGCCGGAGCAGAGGGAGTGAGAGGGATAGGGTCACAGGCAGGGAGTCACAGGTGCCAGATCACGGGTACCCTGCAGGCATTTGGGGGAGTTTGGTTTCTAGTGGAGACTGCTGGAAGCCCCTGGGGGTTAGGGCAGGATGGTGTCTACTGACATGACGTCCTTTTCACAGGTTACCTGTGTCTGCTGTGTTGAGAATCGTGGACAGTGGGCAAAGGCAGGTGCAGGCAGGCGCACTAGGATGTTATGGAGCGAGCCTGGCAGGAGCGGGTGTTGTCTGCACCAGGGTTATAACTGGGAAGGGGTGCTGAGTGGCTGGATTCTGGATGGAATTTGAAAGTAAAATCACTGAGACTTGCTGACAGATTTGATACAGCATAAGAAAGAGAGGATGTCAAGGATGCCCCTAAGGGGTCTGGTCTAAGCCGCAGAGATGGGAAGGTTGCACAGGTTTTAGGGGAAGAGACCAGGAGCCCACTTTGGACCTGGACCAATAGATATACAAGTGGAGATAGAGACGGGTGGGTAGCTATAAATAATGCATGTGGTCAATAACAAACATGCCTTTTTGTATTTTGATTAATTTCCCTCTTCCTTCCTCTTCCTTTTGCCTCACACGCAGTGGAGGCTGGGTGGGTGGTAGTTAAATTAGCCATCTACTTCGTAGACTGCCGAAGATCCAGACGGGCTCACGCAGAAGTGGAGGCGAAGTAAATATCAAGCAGAGATTCTGAACGTGGAACTGGAGGCATGAGTGATAGGAGTTTAATTTGCTCTTTTTTGGTAAAGAGGTGGGAGTATTTTCAGTTGTACAGGAATATTGAATTGTTCAGTGACGGTACTTCAAGAAACACATGTAAGGGAAGAAGTGTGGCCTGTAGGTAACGCATGGCAGTGGACAGTTATTAGTTTTTGGCTTTTCTGTACCCATCCCCCCCTTCCTCCTGCTTCCTTCTGGGGTTACGGACCTCAGGTCTCCGGGGTAATGAGGATAATGATAGTGCCTGGGACCATATACCAGGTCTGCAACTTCCAGCTTTGGGCATTTCGCACCAGTCTCTCAACCTGCGAGTGGAAAATGATTGTTGACGCTTGGGTGAGACTCAGTCTGGAACCTGTGGACCGTGGTCCACGTGTGGAGCATCTGGCTGGCTTGCCTTTCCCTCTGGATCCGATTTACCCGCCATTTCCCCAACGCACAGAACTCTCAGCCCTGAATCCACTCTAGTGGACTGTGGCCTTGTCCTTTTGTCCTAATTCCTAGAAGGCTTTTCCAGACAATCAACATAGAATTCATTATTGACTGCTGTTCCTTATTGGAATTCATTCACTTTCTTGGAAGCGTCCCAAAGTATCAGGGTGAATGAAGATGAGGCGTCAAGAGTCCGTGCCAGAAAAGAGTCAGGCTGGGCAGACAAATATCCTGACACCTGAGACATCTAGACTATCAAGAAAGCAAAGGAAGCCCGAGGTGGGCATCGGAAGCCAAAGAATGACCGAAGGGCTCAGAGACCTGAGGGGAAGGAGTTAGCAGATGACCAGGACAGTGGGTTCATGGGAGGGTAATGAGAATACATGTCAGAGGCAGAAGCGGTTCCTGGCTGACCTTGTTGATTTTTTCCACCCTGTCACATGGATAATCCGGGTCCATTTAGGAGGCACTGTAACACCTATTGTTTCCATCTGAGCGGCTCTCCTGAGTCTATGATTTCCACAGTCCTCCAACAGTAAGGATCATGCTGCCAGAAGCTTCGGAAGCTGCAAGTCCCTGCTCAGAGATTTTAAAACTGCACCAAGACCACAATTAGCCACGGTCTTTGCAACACAGAGCTTTGGAATGTTGGCACCCACTGCTACGAGACCAGTTTCTCCCCGTCCCTGCGCTCTACTGGCCTCAGCTCGCTGCCACCCTCAATGTCCCCTCCCTCACCACCTTGGAAATGAACCATCGCTGTCAATTTCCTGTCCAGGGTGACTTTCCGAGACGTGCTGGGGAGCATTTTATTGATGTTGGGAAAATGGAAAGCATCTCAATTTCTCTTGCACCAAGATTTTATTATTTCCTTTGAAGTGAATTTTCAAATACACCAGACTCATCTCTGCTCAAATGGAAGAATGAAAGTGCATGGAAAAATCAAAAAGAAGAGCTTTCCTTGGCGGTCTCCCGTTTTGTAGCCTCCATGTCCTTGTTTGCCTGCCTTGCATTTGTTAATGGAAAGACTGTCTCTGTACATCCACCATCAATGGCCAAACAGAGCACCAAAATCCCAGGGAAAAATTATTCTGAGATATTTAAAGTCTTATTTCTCTCATCAATTTTAGCTATGTATCCTTCAGAGCCAGAAGTCAACCTAATAAAAGACCGCTCACTTTTTATGAACATTTTTCTCTATGTTCTGTGATAACATGTATTACATTTATAATCAAATAAAACAATAAGCTATTTTAATCACATACCATAGGCCTCAGCTATGTGGAATGGGATAATAAAAATAAAATTTATTGGACTTGGAAGTGATATTTTAGGTCATCAAGAATCCTTCCATGGGAACTCCCTGGCCAGTGGTTAGGACTCCGCACTTCCACAGCAGGGGACCTGGGTTCGATCCCTGGTTGGGAAACTGAGATCCTGCCAGCCGCAAGGCACAGCCCACTGACCCCAGAAAAAAATAAATAAATAAAAATTTTAAAAAGGAATCCTTCTGGAACAACGGTGATAGATGAGTATCCTTTTGAGGGACACTCTAGTGGTTAGGGTCAGGAGAGTTCATTTGCCATTACTAGTTTTCTGGATCTAATTAGAAATGTCTCCATGACAGGGTCAGGCACAAAGATGTTTCCCTGCGTTGGTCTTCCCTAACTGCCACTGCCTGGTATGCTGAGGGGCCCACAGGGGAGCCAAAAACCCCAGGTCTGATCGAGCCGGAATGCTGCCCAGCAGCGTTGGCTTCAGTGTCTAGTGGCACTTGTGACAAAAGAACCTTGATCTAGACCTCGGATGGGTGAGCCCTGACCCCCGTGTACCTGTCAGCTGTAGCTCTTCCTACACACCTAGCCTGCGTCGTAGCAGCAGACTGGCCTCTGCTCGAATGCTACTTTATTTGTTCGGTTACCCTGCCTCACGCTCCAGGCTTTTTCTGGGCTTGGAGCCCTCCTTGGAATGCCAGCCTATCCATACCTGCTTAGCTCTTAGAGTCTCTGCAGGGCTCAACCCTGGTCCATTCCTGGAAGCTTGCTGGGTCTTGCAAGGATGGAGAGAACTCACCTAATTTATCCCAACTCCACTCTTCTCACTGAAGCTGGCACAGATGCTGCTGGTACAGGCATCTGCTCAACCACACCGGAGCCTACGATCACCTTTAAACACTGTGTCTCAGCGTCTGGGGCAGACCTCTGACACTGGCTCAGTCTTGGTGACTTCTGCCTACCGCTTAGTGGTCAGTCTTCGCTGGTCCTCCTCCCACTGACCCTGAGTGGCCATCTGTTCCCAGTGTGCCTCACACACATACGGAGGTTTTCAGATACGTGCAGACAAAAGTGGATCTAGCCTGGTCAGCCACTGTACAGTATTGACCCCAGGTCCTGGCATTCAACGTATCTCGTGTTCCATTGGATGTGCACGGAGGTAGCAGTCATTCAACAGCTGTGTGAAGGGCTGGCTCCTTTCTCAGCAATTCTAGACCTAATATCTACCCAAGAAAAGATGCAGCCTTCACTGTGACTGGAACAGGAATTATTCACTCTCCAGCCGGGACGTCAGAAACCCGCAGTTTTTTGAGGCTTTTGACAGGGAAGGATAGCTCTTTCTAGCTCACTTGTTGCTATCGAACGCCTGACTCAAACCACCTGCGGTCATTTCTTGACAAGCCAGCATTTCAGGACAAAACTTTTACCATTCCCCGTATGCAGGACATTCCACGAAATGGGATTCATGGAAATTCACAAGAAATGAAGCTATTCCTCAATTCAAGAACCAGAGTCCCTGGGCCCCCTAGGAAGTACCACCCAGCTTGAAGAAAAGTAACGAAAAGAAGGGCAGGGCAGAGCTTGGAGACCCTTTGTCACTGGGAGATCCTCTAAATAATGCCTTCTCTTTAGATGAGACAGTTTAGATGGCCAAATGGGAGGACATTCGAGGAGAGCTTGTGTTCATTCCCCAAAGGAAAACTGCAGTGAAAGTAGTGGTGGGGCCCACGTCCTTCACCGTCTCTGCAGCAAGCATATTTTATTAGAAAGGAACTAAAACTTGGCTGTCGGCTGAGTTAGTACACAGACTTGGAAGCTCCGATTCACCAAGATGGGGCTGACGAGCCAGCCCTGTGGGAATCAAGAGACCAGCACAATATAGTTCAGAGAAGCAGGGGCCAGTACACATCACCATCTCAGCTTCTTCTATGCCTACACACACAGGCACCCACAATTAAAACTAGCCATTATCTAGTAAGTAAAATGCATTCAAAGTGAATGCTTTATATTATTATCATTTCTATCCTACCCAGTTTATCTGCCTCATCTTTGTGATAAATCTCAATCTTTATTTCTAATAGGTCCCCTTTCATCTAATTCACAGTGGTTTGATTTAATACTTAGTGAAAAGCCAGGTGAACTAATACGATGGAAAGCACCTACTCAAAACTCACCCGTGCTAAATACTGTCTCAAGCACAAAGACCCTAACTCCTCGGCCGGCGTTCTGCGCGTTCCACAATCTGACTCTGACCAGGGTTTCCAACCACGTCTTCCAAAACTTGTATTTTACATTTTAAGGCATCTGTTATTTTATTGGCCCACATGCTTCTTATTTTCTTCTAGGAAATATGTTTCGTATTTTATCCCTCCCACCATTGCTTCTCCCAAGTGTTCCTTCCCAAGTCCAAACATGTGGTTTTAGAAGTGACATTCATATTCTGACAAATTCTGTGTTTTCACGAGATGCCCCTTCTCTGCCCACGGAAGTTGGTACAACCTGAACTGGGCACTTGCATGGGATTTTAGATCTTGAACCAGAGTCTGAGTCCTGGGAGTAATGCTAATAGGAGAGCCCAGCACCACGGTTCCCACCAAAAGGAGAAAGACAGTGAAAGTGACAAGCTGAGTGATTCAGCGGTGAGAGTAAGTGCTGGTGATTTCAAGCCACTTGTCCCCTTTGTCGCTGTGACCAGCTATACCTCTGCCCATCCCACAGTTTTATGAGCCTTACTATAAATTTCCATTTTAACCTACACTACGGAAAGTTGATTTTTCAGTCATTCGCAACCACGATAATTCCAATGAACACATGTGGTGTGTGCTTTTCCACCCATTTGCCTGCCTTAGTAGTTGCTGTTTCCTCTCTAAGAATTCATTCTCTCATCTCTAACTCACAGAGTCCTATCTTTCTTTCAAGACTGAGTTTAAATGCCAAAGCCTTAATTGAAAATGGCAGCCCGTGTTCCCAGCTGAAGTGGTGATGCTCGCGTCTGCTCTATGGCACTCACTACTTCTTTATGGCAGTAATGTTCTCTCTTATAATAAAGCTCTCTATATGCATGTGTCGGATCTTGCCTCTTATCCTCCATTAATTGTTAAGCATCCTAAGGGCAGAGATGGAGTGATCATTGGTTTGCTCTTCCCCATAAGATCCAGCAGTGAACTGTGATGTGGGAAGAAATATGCTTTTAGCTTTTTCTTGAATTGTGTCTCCATCCAATTCCTCCGAGTCATGGGAGCAGAGTTTTGGAAGTAGTTAAGTTTCCCAATCAAGCAAGTTCCATCTGACGACACTGTGTTCTAAGCATTCAGATTTAGGCTCCTGGAATAGACACTTTACCCATGGCAGAGCTGCTGACATACAGCCTCTCTTTTTGTTTTGTTTTGTTTTGTTTTTTCGGTTTTTTTGGCAGTACGCGGGCCTCTCAGTGTTGTGGCCTCTCCCGTTGCGGAGCACAGGCTCCGGACGCGCAGGCTCAGCGGCCATGGCTCATGGGCCCAGCTGCTCCGCGGCATGTGGGATCTTCCCGGACCGGGGCACGAACCCATGTCCCCTGCATCGGCAGGCGAACTCTCAACCACTGCGCCACCGGGGAAACCCTAGCCCTTCTTTTAAATTCTTGCTCAAAACAAGTATGCAAGCACATCGTTTCTGCAGAGCAGCATCACCCATGGGGATGTCCCGTCATTCTGAGCCACTATGAGGTTATGGAATGACGTTGCCGGCGGGTCATCCAGATAGTACCCCTCGCTGAATTTGGGGCCGGGATCAGGAAACTAACAAGAACCCACAATCTATGTTAGTTGCTACCCTAAGAAACATCAAAATCATGCAGCCTGAAAGATCAATAGTCCAAGTTAAAATTAAACGTATCCTATGCTTTCACTCATGTTGTTACTCTCGGGATGGTACCCGTTCCAACCCTTCTTCCCTGACTACTGAAATCGTTCTTATCTTTCAGGGTGTTCCTCAAAACTCAAGTCTCCCTTAAGCATTCCCTCTGCCCCCACCACTGGGGGCATTTTCACCCTCTTCTGTTCCTCCTCAGTACCCTCCTTCCCGCCTCTCGTAGCTCTTACTGGTTAAGAGCCTACATCCTGCTTTTCTTTCTATTTGTGCTGCCCCTGTCTGTCTTCCCGAACAATGTACTGGCTGCAGCTTGTTCTTTTGGTGTCCTATTTCCCAGCATGAAGCCTGGCACAGATTAGGTGCTCAGTCAATATTTATTGTAGGCATCATCCTCTAATTAGAGGATGACAACGGGAAATATTTATCTTCTTGCATCTAGGTAGAACTGAACCTGATTAAGCAAGGCAGATAGGAGTCTGGGCAACTCCTCTGGCATTCCAACGGAGGAAAAATTCATAACTTATCTCAGCAAACACTTCTAACATCGGTGGAGTTTGCTCAGTGATGATAAATATGTTTGTACTGTCACTTCGTCTTCATCTGCTGTTTGTTCCTCTTTGCTGGACTGCAAAATCCTGGAGCAGATAGAAACTATTACCTTTCTTTACAACCTTCACTGCATCTAATGTAAGATAATGAGCAGAGCGGACAGGTAATAAGTGATTAATTGATTGACTCAGTTAATAAACATTTCCTCAGCTTTCACTGACTGCCCAAGATATATGAACCAGGACGTCTCAGTCCAGTTGGAGATACTGTGTTTTATTACAGTTTGTTGTTTATGAATTTGACTCACAATGGAAACATTAATCAGGTCAATATGGGAACAAAGCAAGGGGTGATGAATTCTGCCCCAGGAAGTGCTTTCCAGAGGGAGGGATATTTGAGCTTCATTCTGCAAGTACGCTGGCCACCCAGAGGAGAAAAGACTTTAGGCTGATGGTCCCCTGTGAAAGCGTCACAATTTCACACCTAAAAAACAGCACGGCTGTGTCTGCCTGGCAGAACCAACCCATATAATGCCTTACATGCTACTGAATGGGTCTCCACTCCGAATATAGCAGGACGGAGTGGAGAGAGCCAGCTACAAAGCATCAGATGCTGGGTTCCGGGCCAGCAGTGCAACTGCAAGGAAGTCTCATCCCCTCCCCGAGCCTTAGTTTCCTCATCTGTAAAACAGATACGACAACCCTAGTCAAATGAAAACTCAAGTATGAAACTCTGCGATAGTCCCTAGAGGAAGTGCTTTATTGCTCTGCTCTAGCGCAAATACTCTGCTGGTATTTAAGGTTTCTCATGATACACTGCTGTAGTCTCCCTTTATGCCTCTCCTTCAAAGACCTCATTGCTTTCATGCTGAAAGATAAACAGCAGCCCCACTGCTCACCCAAGGAGCAGTAGACAGAGCAATGGTGTGCAAGAAGCAGTTAAAACATAAAATAATAGCAAGGGGCTGCAACTGCCCCTGACTGCCCATTGCTGCTCTCATTTTTATAGTCCATTAAAACCTACAATCACTGTAATGTTTATGCATTATTGGGGAGATAAATTGCATAATTATCATTTTGCAATTTAAATGTAATTATGATCTTACTAATGACTCAAACCTGAATTTGCTAGACTATCAGTTTTTCTAACCCTTGCCAAAATTATAGGTAATTACTTAAGGCTTACAATAATTATAAGTCCATCTCTGAAATAATTAATGTGCACTTTCATGGTACAAAACAGCTAGTAATCAAACGACCTCCGCTTACACTGCAAACCCATGCAATTAGTCCTATTGTGTAGGCCTGTGGAAACATACCCATTTGCAAGAGTCCCTTCAGCTGGCAAGCTGAAACAGAGTTGCTGTGTTTCATAGCGTCAAATAAGGGAGAATTCCCCTGTTGCCACAGGGCTAGAAAAAGAAAGCGAGCCACGAAAAGGTAAGAAATTCAATATTAATCTACACAATATGTACTATTGTAGCTGGTGGGAGTTGGGCTGAGGAGGGGGAGATAAGTGTGGGATGCTGTCAGGGCTGGACTCGGAGAAATGGGGAATGATCTCGTTTTCACAAAGGAACTAAGTCTGGGGATTTGGGGGGTGATTATCCCCTGTCTTTTGGTTCCTCTCTTCTTCTTTAGGGGGCATGCTAATTCCATCACATAAGTAAGGTGAGGTTTTTGCCTTGAGGAATAAACCCACTAATGTGTGTTTCAAGATAGGCAAACAGAAAATTAGAACACGCTGTGGTAAGTGTTAACGATTTTTCACAAAGTATTGACAGATATGGGAGCTCTGAGCCAGGAACGCTGTTTCTAACTACAGTGGGTCCTCTACATACAAACAAGTTCCATTCCAAGAGAGCGTTCGTAAGTCCAGTTTGTTCACAAGGCCAACAAAGTTACCCTAGGTACCCAACTAACATAATTGGCTATATAGTACTGTACTGTACTGTAATAGGTTTATAATACTTTTCACACAAATAATACATAAAAAACAAACACAAAAAATAAAGAAAACATTTTTAATCTCACAGTACAGTACCTTGAAAAGCACAGTAGTACAGTACAACAGCTGGCATACAGGGGCACGTTCACATCTTTGAAAGTTTGCAACTTGATGGTCCATATGTAGGGGAGTTACTGTATTTATTATACGACTCACAAAGAACTTTTAAAGGTTGCTGAGACTGGAGCGGGCCAGTAAGGAAAATTCCAGGGAACTATACACCCTCGTGCATCCATGTTTTCCCCAGGGTTAGGGTTCTTGGTAAGTCGGCGCAATGGTGAGCATCTCTTAGTCACAATGCCAAATGTCCTTGATTTAGGAAATACCGGGAAACGAGTTCCCGGATCCACCACCTTCTCGATATTCTGTATTGGCTATTTGCCTCTTCAGCTCCTTCTAACCTCATTACACTCAGCTTCACTCCTGTCTCCTCCAAACGTTACAGAGCCCCTGGACGTTTCCCTCTTCACACCACATTTAAGCTTATTTGAAGAACGTTGTTTTCATTAATTTTTTGTGTCAGTGTGGCTGGGCCATGGACCCAGATATGTGGTCAAACATTATTCTGGATGTTTCTGTGAAGGTGTTTTTGGATGAGATTAACACTTCCACTGCTATCACAATTGGCCTCCAACCCAAACCACTAAAACTCCAGCCTATCTGGCCTTATAAAAGAATAACCCAGAACTTTGGGTCAGGAAGGGTGCAAGTTCTTCACAAAGCCCATCTGTTCTGCTTTACCTTCTGCTCATCTGTCCTCTCATCTCTTACCAACAGGCTGGGTGGAGTCCAGTCCATGGAGAACACACAGTGTCAGGGCAGAAGTGACCTGGGTCATGGTGACCCATGACCTGTACGGGAAGGATACTCTTCCTGAACCATTGCTATTCAGATCCTCCCCTGGAATAACCTTAAACAGGGGCGGGGGGGGGGGCAGCTGTCCAGTGAGGTGAGATTGCAGAGCCTGGCTGAAGTCTTCTCTTCCACCTTTATGACAAAAGAGTTTTAAAGATTGTTTTTGATGTGGACCATTTTTTTAAAGTCTTTACTGAATTTGTTACAATATTGCTTCTGCTTTATGTTTCGGTTTTTTGGCCACGAGGCATGTGGGATCTTAGCTCCCCAACCAGGGATCGAACCTGCACCCCCTGCATTAGAAGGTGAAGTTTTAACCACTGGACCGCCAGGGAAGTCCCCAAAGGAGTTGTAAAACTACTTATGCTAAGGGACACCCCTTCTACATGCCAGCGTCGGGGAAAGGCATCTATGAAGACACGTCTACCCTTTCCACTTTTTAGAATTTTCTGTCTTTCGATCTGTGATGTAAGTAGCGTCACGTGTGCTGGGGCAGGTGGTAGTGGGGGTATTAGTCCCCCTTCCTTTGGATTTCTGTTTGAATTTGTTTTTTCTTTTTGTTTTTATGTCCTTGTACTTATCTGATCCAGGAGTAGAGCATGACAAGAGAGGGCAGCTGGCAAGGAGGGATAGTCCTCTCTGTTTCTTATACCCCGCAGCACATCCTCCAATGACAAGGAAGGCATCTGTGCAGAAAGCGAAAGCTGGTCTAGAGCAGGCAGAGTCCACCCATACGAGTCCCCTTTTCAGGCACTGGAAGCTTGACTGTGGCCTGACATTTCAGAGGACCCTATGCAGAGCTTACATTTAAAAAGTAAAACCAGAAAATCTCCTTCTTGGGATGCTTAAGCGGAGAGGCAACTGTTCCATCTGGAAGCAAAGAAAGTGAAATCTAGGATCCTGGATACATGACAGACTATGGGCACCCATATGCGGGGACTCCACACCCCTGTGTCCCCTTCCTCACTTGGTGAATGTATAGGGTTCTTGATGGGATGCAGTGTGATATAGGAGACCCTATCGCTTCTGCAGAAAAAAAAAATCACTGATATTCAGGGAGTTAAGAGATTAAATTCCAGTGGAAGTCCTCCACTCAGTGCTGTGTCCTCCTAGGAAAGTCATGTTCTCTCTCTGGCTTCACTTTTGCTAAGTTAGGAGTTAAAGGCTCCAGTCCTGGCAGATTTTGATTCTAAGGTCTGGCTCTGCACACCAGGACCTCCCGTAAATGGTGAGAGATTTATGTTTCTTAACTATAATCAGCAGCTTAGTAAAAAAAAAACCCGCAGCTTTTGCAGCAGGGAGATGTTACACCTCCGCGCTCTGCCATGGGTGGGATGTTGGCGTGGAGGATTGCCTGACATCTGCGGTTTCTGGAGAAGCCATCCAATCCCACCTCAAAATCCCCCAAAGCACCTCTGGCTGCATCCCCGACCTCTTCTGCACAAATAGCAGTGCAGTTGCCAGTTGTTCTTAAACGAACGCTCGATAGATCCCATCTCTTCACACAATAGGGCTCTGCACTGGCCCCACTGAAGTTTAGGGATCTGTGGGAAGAAACTTTACCTGTGCTGTCAGCTTCACACCTCATCACCCTCGAGCAAAGGGCCTGACTCAAAGGACAGCACAGACTCTGTTGTCAAGTATGGCAGGAAATTGTCCTCCAAGGCATGAATTTCTCATCACTTGGCATGTCACTCTGCAGTGGTATTCAACCCCCTTGAATCCACGATGTGATGGCATATCAAGACCCAAGGAGCACCTCCCTCTCAACGTAGAGGGGTGAAAATCACACCCCTGGTGGCTCCAGCCCCACCCAAACTCATACCAAAGACTTGAAAACCACTACCTTGGCATACGTCACCTTTGAGCCAACAGGAGCCTGGCTGCGAGCAGGCGGGTGGAATGTGGAGGCAGGTGGTGGACCCCCAGCTGCAGGAGGCCTTTCGTGTGCTCACTGCATTCTTACGCCCCAATTTCTTCCCTGGATGATCACTCCATTTTCTCACAACCGGAGTGTCACTCAACTGTGGGCAAAGCTACAGAATTTTATATGATGGAGAGAAAGTATGACAAAGAACAGCAACCTTTGGAATCCGATGCATTTGACTCAATTCCAGCTACAATATTCTTAGCTCTAAGGTGTTGGGCAAGTTACTAGGTATTTCTTGGTCTCGGTTTCTCAGTATGAGAGATTGGGATGATAATTTTCCGGAGCAGTTGTTATAAGCATCAGTCATGGTTCTTAAAAGGTGCACATAGTAGGTACTTAATGCATGAGAGGTGTAATAATCATTATGTCTAAGTCCAGGCATTTCGGGGACTATTTTTAAGTCCTACCGCTTACCCATCAAACAGGACTTTCATGCCCCCTCGCGGTACCTGTCATGGTTTTACCATTGCCTTCCACGTACTGTTTTTTCTTCTCTAGCCAACACTTCAGTTGATTTAGTCCGGTTGCATCTCAACTCCAGGTTCACCTTCAGACACTACCTGTGAACTCTCCTCTGACCCTACTCTGGAACCTGCAGGCCAGATGCTCTCACCCACCCAGGCTTGGGTCCCAGACCCTAGTCCATGGAGAAGCAGGTACCCCGTGTGGGTCCGTCCTTCCGGTAGGGTTCGTAGCGGTTCCCCACTGGGATGAGCCCAGACCTGAACTTCAATGCTCTGCTTGGATCCAGACATCACACCTCTTACCAGGCCTTCTCCCCGGGAGGCCTGAGCCTAATGCCTGTATGCCCAGCTGTGTCTACTGGCCCGAACCAGAAACCACCTCTTACCTGACATCACCCCAAGCACATGCAAGCTCAGAAGGCCTCTGTCTCAAGGGCCTAGAGCAGAACTGATATCACTATGAACACTGTCTGCTGCAAGCCTGAGCTGACCCCAGCTCTTCAAACATTTAGGTGGACTGTTGGTCCCCCAGATTTGGCCGTATCTTTCTCCCTCCTCTTCAAACCCAGAGTGCTGAAGTTGTATTCACTACTTGCAAGCCCAGCAGAAATATGGCATCCCTAGGCTGTGTCACTTTCCCAGCATAGCAGCCCAAGAGGGAACCATGATTCCTTACCAAGGGGAGACCACTTTTAAACCTCCATCGGGTGCAGCATGAAGGATCACCTCTATTTTATCAAACAAGACATAGTGGACCAATCGAGGAACTCTCATAGAATGATCACTATTCTTTATGTAAAGGGATAAAGTTATTTTCATGCGTATGGCTGGAAAACGTCTCTTCCGTTCTCTGGGTCTGTTACAAAAATTGTACTCCGAGTCACAATATTGTCTGGGAAATCCTTGAGTGAGTCTGCAAGAATAAGGAAATGATTCTAGGGACATTGAACTCCAGAGTCTCTGCAAGTGAACCCATCACTTTATTTATTTATTTATTTTTTTGCGGTACGCGGGCCTCTTACTCTTGTGGCCTCTCCCATTGCGGAGCACAGGCTCCGGACGTGCAGGCTCAGCGGCCATGGCTCACGGGCCCAGCCGCTCCGCAGCATGTGGGATCCTCCCGGACCGGGGCATGAACCCGTGTCCCCTGCATCGGCAGGCGGACTCTCAACCACTGCGCCACCAGGGAAGCCCGAACCAATCACTTTAAACAGTATCTTTGGTTATAACAAAAGTAAAGGAATAGCTTCTGCTTTCTCCCAGCCTCCTTGTCCTTCACATGGCTGGAGTACAAAGAAAATGCAAACCCTTTTTACTCTCAATTGAAGGTAATGGGATACTAATGATAATTTAGGGAATATCTTTTTAAAATGGATTTCTTTCATTGAAGAAATGGTCTTTTTCCAGCCACCTTTGGTTGTTTCTCTACTGTAGCCCCCTGCCCCAGGCTAACAGACCTTTTTGCTAGCCTCCTTCTTTGCATCACTGTAGTGACCTCGATGGAGTCAAGCCTCTGCAGCTTCAGTTTCCCTCTCAGATGGATCAAAAAGCAGCCCTCCTTCCACTGTGTCATCATGGGTCTATGATGGTCACCATGGTGGGCTCCCCAGGGATGCTGGCTGGCAAGAGCAGGTGTAGAGTCTCCCAGACCTGCTCAAAAGTCAAGCTGTGACGTCAAGAGAGCTTACAGTAGTAGAACCTATACTGAGTTCCGTTCTGGTTCTGCTGCCGTACCCAACCCATTTCCAGAGCACCTCTCCCCTTCTCCCTCTTCCCTTCTCCTGCACCGGAGCTCCCCTATTCCTGCCTACGGCCCAGTAGCTAGTTCTTCATCCAGTGAAATCAAGCCTTCCTTCGTGGATGTGCGACGATGGTTAGATTGGCTTGGATTTGCAAGCCAAACCATTGAGGCCCATTTCTGAACATGGCCGACAAGCCCTTATGTCTTTCAAAGACAAGACACAGCAACTTCCAGCCCACTTTGCATTCCTACACTAAGGAGCAGAATGGGGGAAATGGAGCATCAATTATGGAATCCGTCTTCACTGTGCTCCCTGCTGTGTGGCATGTGCTGTGTGCCGAGGGTCGAGGGTCGGGGTAGGGTGTCATTAACACGTGCTGAGTGTCCGTCATGCAGCCAGGCACCTCCTGGAGCATCCTCTTCAGTAGCAAAGAAAGTCATTTTTTTCAGAGTTGGGTTTTCAGGGTAGTGTTAGATGAAAAAGAAAAAAAATAGCAGAAGGGCCGGTTGTTGGCGAGATAGGGGGAGAGCTGTGGCAGCAGATCTGCAGACCTCACTCAACTTCATCCAGGACAAGCGTGTCACATTCGATTGCATTTAATTAAACTTAACTCTACATTGCATTTCGAAATTGTGACATTTAAAATTTTACACCAATGTAAAACATTTTCATTTTGTCATAAAAGTGTCAGTCTTCACAAGAAATAGAAACATCCCCCCCACTGCCAACACCCCGTCAAAGAGCTCTGTCACTGTCCCTTTAATTAGACGCTCATTAATAAATCTATCTTGTTCTCAAATCCCCACACACTTGGTGAAGTGGTTCATTAGCACAGGAAGAGGCGATTTAGATTTCCTCTGATAACAGCATCTGTCACTAAGCAAATTAAGGCAGGATGTGCAAATGTATCTTAAGCCGGACATGGTCCTGTGGGGTGGGCTGAGGGGAAGGCTCACGGCAGAAAAGACTATCTTTAAGACTACAGTCTCGCATCCTCAGTGTACGGGGGCATCAAGTATCTTGCCTTGTTTTCCCTGTGAAGACATTTTTATTGATTAGAACATCCATGTGGATACAGGGCTTGTCAAATCTTGTCACTATTCCTAAAAGCAATAGAGAGTCATGAGCAATGGACTCTCTGAAATCCATGCATTTGTTTATTTATACAATTAACATTGATGGAGCTCCTGTTCCAGACCTCGGGGAGGCAGAAGAAGGAGAAAGACACAGGGAAGGCATTCTGAATTCTGTGTCCCTCAACATGAAGGCAGCAGGAACCACAGACATGCCCACCTCTGAATACCACCACAGCCAACCCACCATACATTCGTTCATTCATTCATTCACTCATCCACTCATTCATTCATTCACTCATCCCCTCATTCATTGAGCAAGCGCCAGGAGCTAGGGCCATTGTGGATGCTAGAGGTATACCGTGAACAAACCAATGTCCCGGGCCTCAGGTAGCTTACGTTCTAGGGGATGGGGGAGACCAGCTACACACTGTAAGTTGGCAGAGACAAGAAAGCAGGGTGATGAGATGGAGAGAGAGGTGTGGAGTTCTGCAGGTGCTGATTTCTTTAGGGTGATCAGGAGAGGTCTGAGAAAGTCACCTTTGAGCAGAGGCCATAATCAGCTGGAGGACTGAACCACAAGATCTGAGAGCCATGCAAAGATCTGCAGAAAGATTCTAATGTCTTGAGGGAAGAAGCAGAGCAAAGGCAGCCTGGCTTTAGGGACTGTGCTTTAACCACCAGCCCCTCCAGACCCTCCTGCCCTTGCCATTTGCGTGTATGAACTCTGAAGGTGTTAAGCTAAGTGAAATGAGTCAGACAGAGAAAGACAAATACCATATGATCTCACTTACATGTGGAATCTAAAAGAAAAAAAAAAAAACCTCATAGATACAGAATGAGTCATGAGTGGCAACAGATTGGTGGTTGTCAGAGGTGAGAGCTGGCAGGTGGGCCAGATGGATGAAGGAGGTCAGAAGGTATAAAATTCCAATTATAAAATAAGTAAATCATGGGGACGTAACGTACAGCATGGTGACTATAGTTAATAATACTGTATTTTATATTTGAAAGTTGTTAAGAGAATAAATCTCAAAAGATCTTAAAAGTCCTCATCACAAGAACAAAAATGTGTAACCATGTATGGTGATGGGTGTTAACTAAATTATTGTGCTGATTATTTCACAATATTTACGAATATCGAATCATTAGTTGTACATCTGAACCTAATACAATGTTATCTGTCAATTACACCTCAGTGAAAAATATAAGTGATGCCAACTGACAACATGGCAGTGTTATTCCCACAACCCCCCGGGCAGCTTCCAGGAAAGCAAAGTCTTTGGGTTCTGGGGGGAGTGTGGTTGCAAAGCTGAAACTTAAAGAACCCAGGAGCAACGCTGAGGCTGGAGGAGAACCGGGAGAGCGCGGTAACCTAGAATTCCCGTGAAGACAGTCGTTCCAGACAGAAGGGGTGAGTAATTGTGCCACATGCTGCTGAATCCTGAGTCAAAGGAGCCCAGAGAAGTGACCATCGGATGTGGCAGAAGGAAGATGGTTGCTCACTTTGGCAAGAGT
The DNA here is from genome assembly GCF_964374135.1 of Grampus griseus. Lineage (NCBI taxonomy): Eukaryota > Metazoa > Chordata > Mammalia > Artiodactyla > Delphinidae > Grampus > Grampus griseus. The sequence goes on from NC_139008.1 coordinate 10,981,868, forward strand.
GTTTCCATGGGTGGTGAAGACAAATACCTGATCACTGTGAGTTGAAGAGAGACCATGAGATTAAGGAAGAGGAGTTGGGCTCTAAAAGGGAGCAGAAACCTGGGGCAGTAGCTGAAGGAGAAGGCAGGCCTCAGGGAGGGCATTTTTAAAAGGATGTGAGCTTTGGCAATACCTTCATAAGCTGATGGAAATGGCTCTGGAAAGAGGGAGAAAACCAGTGCTGAAGAGAACAGGATAATCGCAGGAAGGGCATGTGCTTGAGTGGTGACATTAGTCTTACATCAGAGCCAGACCATGTCATCCACTCTGTAAGGAGGGAAGGCAGAGAATGTGTGTAAACTGCAGCCAGGCGAGTAGATAACACGGCGGCAAATCCGGGTCGCTCTCCCACTTCTTTTATTTTCTCAGTGAACTATGATGTCAGACAAGCCTGAGGAGGAGGGAGTGGGAGGTTGGAGCATGTGGGAGAATCCACTCTGGAGATGTAATGGGGCACCTGGACAGCGTTGAGGTTCCACCTGAGAATTGTAGTCATGAATTTAAAGGGAGAGCTGTCAGCTCTGTAGGGTGATCTTCTGTGGCCGTGTTCAGCGCTGGGCAGAGGGGAGAGGTTGAAATTTGAGTTGGAGGAAGTTAGGATGGTGGGAGGGGGAGGGGGGTATAAGGATGAGCGCAAGGGAGGGATGATAAGGATGGAGTGTGGAATCCAAGCCGGACCGGGTAGGAAGTGAACACACAAGAGGTGGGACAGAAGAGCAGCAATGTCAATGAACTGGAGGACCCGATGGCATCAAAACAGGGGTATGAGAGAACGTGAGCGGGAAACATGGTAATGGTTGCCTTGGTGATGGTTATCCTCTGCAGGTGGAAGTCTTCTTGTATCTTGCTGGTGACCCTGAGGCCAGTCATTATCTTGTCCATGTACTAGGGCTTGCTGAGGATAAGGGCTGGGACCAGGACAAATGGAGTCCTAGGAAGTCACCGGCTAATGCAGGAAACCCTAAAGAGTCAACTTTGATTGACCTCCACTAAGAATGTGTTACAGAAATCAAAATAAGTCGAGCCAGGAATTATGACATAAATCTGAGGGCAAGAACCTGGTACCAAATGGGAATCAAAAGTGCATCCAGGGCAGAGCATGTGAAGCTGGAAGTGAGTAGAAATCAGAGGGTATAGAAGGAGCCTGTGGTGTGGACACGTCCATGTGTAGACGTGTCAATGCACAAAGGTCCAGATGGTCCTCTGAATTCGCTAGTGTCCCAGCCATTTCCATACTTAGGTGTCTCTGCACTTGGATCTCAAAGGCACACAGTGTGTCTTCTAACAGCAGTAAGGTGTCACGGTCCCATGGGTGGTGAACAATACGGTGGAACAGAGGATAGTGGGGCAATCCAGGTCAGTGACCACTGGGCAGGGCTACGCTGGGCTATGTGGCTGGTAGGATAGTGGCCATTTCTGAGGATTCAAGTGAGAAACAGACTACATGCTCCGCTTCTCCCAACTCAGTATTTACAGGGCAATGAGATAGTCAAGGTGATGCAGCACAGTAAGGGCAATTAGGAACACTGGGTTCTAGACCCAGTTCTGCCACAAAATAATTAACTACTTCGATAATAATTTACCTTTGGGAGAGCCAATAACTGCCAAGCACTGTTGGGAGACGTTACGATCTAGACCGGCGTATCATGTTTCAAACATTAGTGTGCAAAAGAATTACCTGGCAGGCTTCTTAAAGCACAGGTTCCTGCGCCTGGTGACTCTGATTTTGTGCGTCAGGAACAGTGCCCACGTATTCCATTTCTAAACAGCTCCCAGGGGATGCAGATACTGCTAAACCCTGGACCACACTCTGAGTAACGCTGGTAAAGGAGAAGATGACGAGGAAAAAGGAGAGCGGAATCAGGAACACAGGCGGCCAAAGGACACGCCAAGGAGAGAGACAGGCTTCTGTGATTTGTGAAGCTGTTCTTTGCGGGACAGTAGCCAATCTTTCAGAACTCAAGGTACGGCTGGATCGCGAAGGCCTGCTATACCATGGTGATCAATTTGGACTGCTTCCTCCAGGCAATAATTTTTTTATATACATTTATTTATTTATTATTTATTTTTGGCCGCGTTGGGTCTTCATTGTGGTTGCACGGGCTTCTCGCTGGGGTGGCTTCTCTTGTTGCGGAGCACGGGCTCTAGGCGCGCGGGCTTCAGTAGTTGTGGTGCACGGGCTTAGGTGCTCCACGGCACGTGGGATCTTCCCAGACCAGGGTTCGAACCCGTGTCCCCCGCATTGGCAGGCGGATTCTTAACCACTGAGCCACAAGGGGAGTCTCAGGCAATAATTTTTGAGAGTGGAAGTGATGACAGAATGAGAATAATGCTGCAGGAATGTTATTTTGGCAGCAAATTGCAGGGAAGACTGGAGTCATCACAAGGGAGACTAGAAGGAAGGTTATTACTCAGTAAGAAATGGGAGGATTACAAAAAGACGAGGAGCAGAGAGAGAGCAGGGGCAACAGGAGAGTTAGGCTGAATCTGGGAAATGATAAAAAAAAAAAAAAGATCAATAGGGCTGAATGACAAATTACCTAAATTACCTGCAAAGAAACAAGTGATGGACGATGATTCAGGATTTTTGACCTTCTAATCTTTTATCTTTGGGACAGTTTTAGAGAAAAATCACCAGGAATATATCTTCCATGTGGATGTGGAATCAGAGACAAGAATTAAGAAGTGAATTTGCAAAGAACACCTGGTTTATCAAATAAGAAACATAACAGTTCTTTAAAGTAAAATCCCACAAAATTACTAATCTTACAGTTAGTCCATTCATGATGGAAAAGCGTTTTTGGACATGATTTTCGTATTCACAAGCATGTCATATGCTTAGACATCTGAAATGTGAAAGTCAGAGGTAAGCTTGTTTTGTTGTGAGTCTGGAACATACAGGAAGGGTGCGAGGGGAAATAACCTTGCTAGTTTGGGTTCTCTTGGGTTCTGGTTTGGCGTTTGATTGCTTTGGCTTTGCTTTCTAATGCGGGTACTTGAGATGCATGATGATAACTCCTACCGGTACAGGAAGTGTCTGCTTTGTTTGCTCCTTTCCTACATTCTTGTTCTGAAAAAAGAGACGGTGAAGCAGAGTAGGAAGCGCTCTGAGCCGGGGGTCCGGAGACCTCACTTGGGGACATGGCAAGTCATTAACTATGTAACTCAGCCCCTCTTGACAAGGGAATTAGCTTCACAGGCTCCCAGGTAGCTTCCAGAGCTGACAACAAACATAGAGCCGCGATTCTACTCCGTTTCAAACACATCCTTTTTCTCCAGAGCATATCAACCTCACCACGAACTATACTCAACAGGGCTACTGGAGAACGCAACATCCTGCCTTTCCTGCCCCCTCCCTCCCCCTCCCTCTCCTCTCCTCCCCCTCTCTTATTTTCTTCTCCTCCCTTCCCTTCCTTTCTTTTCATTCTTGTGCCCTTCTCTTCCGCCCTTCCCTCCACCACAGATACACTCTTAGGCTCTCTTTTGGTCTCACCTTCTGCACAGGAATAATAGAAAGTACCCACATGTGTGCCCCACCCCCTCATTTTTCCTATATCTAGAATTTTCCTTGCTAAATCTACCAGTAGGTAAGAGGCCAATATTCCAGATCCACTCCTTTGCATAGAGACACTCTCTACAGAAGCCTTTTATAGCAATGTGAGTCATCCCCCAAAGGGCGATGGTATACTAGTATTTGGTAATTCATCAGATGTCTATCAGGCATCTCACTGAGCACCAAAGCATTGGAAGGCAGAGGAGAGAAGAGGTGTTTCTGAACTGAGCTGGGCTCAGAGGGGTAAGAGGTGTTGGACCCTGGCTAGTCCCAGCTATGAAAACATCCGCCCTCTCTTCTGGAGAGAGGAGACAAGCTCTGAGCCCATCTCTGCGTTACTGTGTAACCCAAAGTCACCATCTTCTGAGTTCTTAGCTTCCTCAATTATAACATCAGACGTGGGAAAAGGTTCCCACCAAGTTCCAGAATGATGGCTTTCAGAGTATGAGACAGAGGGAACAGAAGCAAAAGGAAAGAGACTAATGGAAGCAAATCTACTTTACTGTTTTCCCCACAGCCAGCCAAGTAGGAGTGCAAGTTACTCATGGTTAGACAGTAAATTGAGACAGTCCAGGCTTATGCCTGGGATTCCAACTTAATTATTAGTAATGTCCCCTTCACTGTGAAAAGCATCACAGCACAGATCAAAAATTATATGCTCATCCATTCATAGTGAATGTTTCCCAAGGACTCAGAAGGACTGGCGCCCTCCTGCCTCTGCCACGCAGGCTTTCTTTCTTTCTTTCTTTCTTTTCTGTCTTAGCTGAAGCCAATCAAATCCAGCTTATTTCGTTTGACTAACATACACACATGTAAAGCAGCCATCATCCCAAATCAAGACTCCCCAAATGCATTCTTGCAACCAGAGCCCTCATAATTAGAGAGCTGGCCTTGACCTTTGGCTGTTGGCCTCGGGGTACCACCTATCCTAAAACGTGTAAGGCAAAAGAGCTTTATGCTTTGAGACCAATAGGGATGAAATCAGCTTAGGACAGAAATCCTTAAAACCGAAAGTGACAGAAAGGTTTCCATGTCGGGTATTGCCGCGGAAAAGCTTGATCAATGTTTGGGGTTTCTTAACCCAGGCACTTGTGGCCAACCTCCCATGATGACCCTCATATGTAAGGTTGCAAATGGAAGGCACCGACTCCCCCCACCCCCCGCCTGGCAGTAGCAGCCATGATATTCAGTCTTGTCATTGGTCAGTGAACAGGCTTCCTCCCTCCTGCTTCTCACTCTGAATAATTCTTTTCCCCAATAGGACGATAACTTCCTCATCTTGGCTCTGCAAGACCTCCATTTTATGAGATCTCGGAGGCTCAAAGCAGCTATCTACCATCAAAACAGCCTCTGCGTTCATCTTCAGCGGAGGATCTCCAGCTCCTTTGTGAACAAGCATTATTACAACCATTTTATAAAACTGAGACAGAGAGAGCTCCCCGGTGCCTCTTAGGAGTGGTCTAGTGTGGCGGTCTTCTTAGCAGGCCACATGTGAGAACTTCTCCTTTACCCCTCCCCATCTGCCCCTACTCATGGAAGGAGCCAGGAGGGCAAGAAACCCAGAGCCTGCAAGACACAAGCCAAAGGAAGGGCAGCCAGAAGACAGCGAGAAAGTGCAGGGTGCTAGACTAAACCATGGCCCCCAAAGATAGGCCCACGTCCTCATCTTCAGAACCCACAAGTGTTTTCTTACAAGGCAGAAGAATCTTTGCAGATGTGAGTATGCTAAGGAGCTTGAAATGGGGAAATTATCTTGGATTATCTGGGTGGGCCCTAATAGCAATCATATGTGTCCTTATAAGAGGGAAGCAGAGAGAGATTTTACACACACACACACACACACACACACACACACACACACAGAGAGAGAGAGAGAGAGAGAGAGAGAGAAGAAGACAGAGTGACCAGAGAGGCAGAGACTGGAGTGATGAGGCCACAAGCCAAGGAATTCTGGCAGCTAGAAGCTGGGGGAGGCAAGGAATGGATCCTCCTCTAGAGCCTCCAGTGGGAGCACGGCCCTGCTGAGACCTTGATTCTGACACAGTGAAACTGATTTCAGATTTTGGCCTCCAGAACTGTATGAAAATGATTATGCGTTGCCTTAAGTCACTAATCATTTGATGGTGGTTAGTTACAACAGCACAGGAAACTAAGGTGGGCAGTTCCTGCAGTACCCAAGATGTAAAACCAGAAGGGGCTGACCTGGAGTCAGGGGGTGGCAGCGGTGGGGGAGGACCGGTCAGCCAAGGAGTGACGGAGCTGGAATCAACTGCATGTTAGAAAGATTGACTTTGGGATTAGGTAGCTGTGACTTCCAACCTTGGCTTTGTCACCTACCAGCTGCACGATGTTTAGCGTCAGTCCGAAATCTTTGAAAAGAACATAATAATATCTGACTTTCAGGGTTGTGGTGAGAAATACAAGAGTTAAAAAAAAGAAGAAAAAGAACACCATCTCCTATGCGGAGGATGCTCATTAAAAAGTAATGACTACTGACGCGGGGAAATTTAACAAAAAAAACCAAACTTATTTTAAAAGACTAGAGGCAGAGTCCAGAGTAGGGAGAGTCCATATTAGGGAGAGATGTGATTTTGTTTGGGAAAATACCTTGATGCCTTCTTTGGATATCGATGGGGAGGACACCTCCTGTTTTCTGCCCCCATCCTCTTTTCTCTTACCCACCCCCCATCCCATACTCCACATGCTCCAATGGGGTAGAACACAAACATAGAAAACTGAACTTCTCAGCCGAATAAGGAAGGAGGAATTTGAAGTTCCCAGAAATGAGGAAATGTTGTGTTCCCAAAAAGATGTGTTTAGGTACTAATCCCCAATACTTATGAATGTGCCCGTATTTGGAAATAGGGTCTTTGCAGATGTAATCAGGGCCAGATGAAGTCAGGTTGGATTAGGGTGGCCCTCCTCCAATGACTGGTGTCCTTAGAAGACAAGGGAAACTGGGGCGCACAGACACACACAGAGGAAGATGGCTACAGGAGCCAGAGGAACCACCTAGCAGAACACCTTGTGATGACAGAGGCAGAGATTGGACCGACACAGCAGCTGCAAGCCAAGCAAGACCAAGGACGGATGGCCGTGACCAGAAGGCAAGACAGGATTTCAGAGGGAGCACGGCCTTGCCAACAGCTGACCTCAGACTTCTACAGACAATCGATTTCTATTGCTTAAGCCACCAAGTTTGTGGCACTTTGTTACTGCAGCCCTAAGAGACTAATACATGGACCTGAGTCAAGAGGATGAGAAACAGTTGCAGAAACAGGCATGCAGCTGTCAAACCAGGAGAGCATCCCTGCTGGGGAGAATGGCCCGGGAACTTTTAGGAAACATATTGTCTAATGCTCATTTCTAGAGGGTTTGCTGTCACACCGACCTTCACTGAGTCTTCTGTTTCACATGAACACCCTTGGATTTATCTGTTGGGGAATCGAGTATGCATTGCTTATTTGCTGCCTCTGGGTAGAGGGAAGAAAATACCCACTGGTGTGAGACCTACAAAGGGATAGGAAATTGGGACAAGAGGAGGCCACAAGACACAGACACGACGTCCCTTCAGAATCCCAGAGGTTTTTGCCAAGAGGACCGCTGTGATTGTCCTACCAACGTGACAAGTCAGGGCCTGAACACTTAGGAACCCCATCAGTTGTAGGACAGAATGGGCTACATTCTTACTAACATCATGGCTGAAGCAGGAATCCAAACACAGGGCTTGGGACAACGAGTTGAGCGACTGTTTATTTTGACCAGTTTCAAAGCCATTGTGCTCCGGCTATGGCCGGCAAGACCAGCTGTGCCTTCCCTGCATCCTCACTAGCCTTTCCTCCCTCTGAAGAGCGCCGTTGCCCATAAGGGGGCGCCTGCCTCCCCACGCCCTTCCTGGAAATCCTCCCAGGAGGCTTGTGTCCCCAGCGTCTGACCTTGGCCATGCCTGGGAGAATGTGAGATCAAAGGAAGGAAAGTGCTCCTTTCTGGTACTTCAATCAGGGAGAGAAGCAATTAAAATATGAATTAATCTAAGTGAGATGGAAATGCAGATGTAGAACAAGAGCATCTCCATCACCTTGAACCTGAGCTGCACGCAGTTTAGCTCCTGTGATTAAAGACATTTTCATGCCATTAAAAACCTTCTCTTCTAATGTTACAAACGCTATGTCAGTCAAATGCCCAAAGCAGCCTAGGTGAGGACTGCCCTCTCCTCGGTTACTCCCCTTGATCCTTTCAGAGGGCTGGCAGGGGGGCGGGGGGGCCTCTTAGGAGTGGGTGTGGAGGGTTTGGGGAATGATGGCAATGCAGGTACCGAGCTGAATGGAAAGAGCCTTCGCATGTGTCTCCTCTCAAACAGCTCCTGTCTAATTCTTGACTCTTTTGTGCAGCCTGAGTCCTGGCTGCCAGATGGCACTGGGAAGACAGAACTGGGAAACGAACCTTCTGGTTTGCTGCCTGTTTCTTTGAAATGAGTGACAACTGTGGTATGTATTTCCAGAATTCTGCCTCTGCTTCTCTATAGTCTTAAGGACCCTCCATTGACCCTCTGCAGGGTGGGGTGAGGCTGTGACCCCAGAGGAAGGGATGCATGTAAGCCAGCAGTTCCCAAACTTTTTGGCATCAGGGGCTGGTTTTGTGGAAGACAATTTTTTCAAGGATTGGGGGGGCGGGGGGATGGTTCAGGCGGTAACGCCAGCGATGGCGAGCCATGGGGAGCGCTCACGCACCGCTCACCTCCTGCTGTGCAGCCCAGGTCCTGACAGGCGGCGGATGGGTACCAGTCCGGTGGCCTGGGGGTTGGGGACCCCTGGTTTAGCACGTGGAACTTTTGGTGCACTCGATAACTGGCCTTCAATACTGGGACCAGAGCTTTACGTGACCCAGTTGAGTGGACTTGTACCCATGTCACTGGAGGGAAATAGAAACCGAGGGACCTGGAATGGAGACCACTTTTCTTTCTTTCCTCTAAGTGCGAATAACAAGCTGAAACTTGGTCTGTGGCTGGCGGGTAAGGACCGAGCATTCTAGAAACAATGAGCAACGTGCTCAAATTACTGCAATTGATAACTTGCTTATCATTAGTCGATAAGCCCTACTTAATCTATATGGAATTCCTGCGACACAAGACTCCAGCCACCGCACCCCAAACGTCTGTGTGTGCACGTGCGTGCCTGTGCACATGCGCCATCCGAAAATGAGAACACTCCCGTCATCAGTGAGGTGGATTGGGCCCTAATTGATTTTCCATAGACAAATGCTTTAAATTTTGGTAAACCCTTTGTAACATCTTAGTCAAATTAAACAGCCCTTTCAAGTCAGATTTATAGTGCATAGGATTCCACTTAACTGAGACAAGCGATGCAATTTCAGTGCAATTTAAAGGGTATTTCATTTAGAGATGGAACCAATCCTTGTCAAGGCCCTGGAGGTAACAAGAAATCTTCCTCTTCTCATTTGCTTGGAAGCAGTTGCAGTCCCTTCCACGGGGGCTGAGCAGACCACGGAGAATTGTGAACGGTTCGGAGTAGTAGATTTCACGACCCAGGTTCATTGAAGGGGAAGTGATGAAAGGGAGGGGATGGAAAAGGAGGCAGGACCTACCCACAACATCCAAAGCCTTTGTCAGACTTAGGAGAAAGGGTCCAGTCCGGGTGCACAAATGACTACAAGGCCTTTCTTCACTCCAGGCTGCAGCAGGTCTGAGCACTGGCTGGATTTCTGCCCCCATTTGCTCCCTGGAACTGGTGCCCTTAAGCAAGATGCAACCTGCACAATCGTATACAGCGGCCCCAGGAGGATGACATCAGGAATTTTACATACACATATGACCTTCCTTAATGTTTACCACACGAGGAGGTTTAAATTACTGTCCCGATTTTACAAATATGGATAGCTGGGAGACAGGAAACACTGCGTTCACAGGAACGCTGGTTGATGGGATTCTAGCCCAAGTCTATCTGGTTATATCCAACCCCTCTCCTAACTCACCATGGACTATGAATTCAACCGAAGGGCCTGGGAATCTTCTTCCAGAGTCAAAGGAAGACCTGGAAGGTGTGAACCTCACATCTTTGAAGATGCTGTTGGAAAGGGGAGCAGATATTCTCAGCTGGCTGTCCAGCTTCCACCACGAGGCTCCTGCAGTTGTGAGGTAACTCAGTTTTGTCTGTCCTCAAAGTTCTGCCTCACATCAAGCTGAAACTCCCCTCCCTTTGCCCTAAAAGAATGACTAGTGTCTGGACCAACAACTGCAGGCCTCTGTTCTAAGGGACCCACTGGCAAACCCAGGAATAGAGAGGGGACCTGGAGCCACCTCGCCCCTGAGCCTTTGCTCTTGAATGCAACTAAAAGTCATCATCCTGCCCATCTTATTATAGGGTTCTGAGAATCAAGAGATGGAGCAAATGGATTACAATACCCTTGCAACTGAGATGAGGAAATAAAGAAAACATACTCAGCTTTTAACTTAATGAGTTTACATTGTTATGTATTGTTATATATCTTATAATATATTGTTATATATTTATATATGTTTATATTGAGTTTTAATGTATTGAGTTTTCAATATATTAGTTCTTCAGCAAAATCTATTCCACTTAAAGGACTGTCTTTTATACTGAAATTAAACCTCTCTTACTGTATTGTCTTTTTCAAATCCTTTATTAATCAAAGAAGGTAACCGATAGTTGCGTGTGTGTGTGTATGTGACTGTGTGCCTGGTTTTATTGTAGCTCGTCTGTGTTTTATAAATCCTTCAACTTGGACAAAATTTAAAATTTGGCAAGTCTTTGTCAGTATCACAAACATTTGCACATGTGTTTTTATATGTGTGTGTGTGTGTGTGTGTGCTTTACATTCATGGGTCCATGGTCCCAACATTATAAGAATCACTGCCTTAGCCACAGAGAACTAACATTCACTGAGGGCCAGTTCTACCTTTTAATACTCAAGACAACCCTGCAAGATAAATATATCTAATTCAAGATAACGTGGTTGCTCAAAGAATTTGTGTATCTCGTCTAATCTTTCACAGTTAGGTAGCTGAAGATTTGAACCGAAGTCCTTCTGATGCCAAAATACCAGGACTTTTTGTTTGTTTTGATGTTTGTTTTTCACTTTACCACATTGTTTAATAGCTTCCTTTTATTCATATAGTTCCATAGTGGGGTACTCGGAGGAAATTTGCTGGCTTTGAATTAATCAGTAAATTTCATTAATTCTTTCCATTGGTGCCCACAATATCAAATACCTATGTCTGCAGAAAACATGTTTGACCCAATTGGACAGATTTTGGAGTCCATAATTCAATGCAACCAAAAGAGAGCTATTGGAAGATTTAAACCACATTCCATTTGCTTCTTGGTTTCCTTGGATCAGTGATTCTTAGGAATTTTTAGGTCCACTGGAAATTAAATTCCATAAAGGCAATGCATTTTTTCCTGCTTTGTTCACTGCTGTACTTTCTACAACCTAGGCCATAATAAATACTCAAAAAGTGTTTTCCACATCATACAAAAAAATAAACTCAAAATGGCTTAAAGACTTAAATATAAGACATAATACCATAACACCCCTAGAAGAGAACATAGGCAAAACATTCTCTGACATAAATTGTACCAATGTTTTCTTAGGTCAGTCTCCCAAGGCAAAAGAAATAAGAGCAAAAATAAACAAACGAGACCTAATCAAACTTACAAGCCTTTGCACAGCAAAGGAAACCATAAACAAAATGAAAAGACAATCTAAGGAATGGGAGAAAATATTTGCAAATGATGTGACTGACAAGGGCTTAATTTCCAAAATATACAAACAGCTCATACAACTCCATAACAAAAAGACAACCCAATCGAAAAAAGGGCAGAAGACCTAAATAGACATTTTTCCAAAGAAGAATACAGATGGCCAACAGGCACATGAAAAGATGCTCAACATCGCTAATTATTAGAGAAATGAAAATCAAAAATACAATGAGGTACCACCTCACACCGGTCAGAATGGCCTTCATTAAAAAGTCTACAAATAACAAATGCTGGAGAGGGTGTGGAGAAAAGGGACACCTACACTGTTGATGGGAATGTAAATTGGTGCAGCCACTATAGAAAACAGTGTGGAGGTTCCTCAGCAAAGTAAAAATAGAATTACCATAGGATCCAGCAATCCCATTTCTGGGCTTATATCCAGACAAAACTAATTTAAAAAGATACACGCACCCCTATGTTCATAGCAGCGCTATTCAAAACAACCTAAACGTCCACCAACAGATGAATGGATAAAGAAATGTGGCACATATATACAATGGAATACTATTCAGCCTTAAAACGAATGAAATAATGCCATTTATAGCAACATGGATGGACTTAGAGATTATCATACTAAGTGAAGTAAGTCAGAAAGAGAAAGACAAATACCATGTGATATCACTTATATGTGGAATCTAAAATATGGCACTAATTAACTTATCTACAAAACAGAAACAGACTCACAGACGTAGAGAACAGACTTGTGGTTGCCAAGGGGGTAAGGGGGGGTGGAGGAGGGAAGGATTGGGAGTTTGGTTTAGCAGATGCAAACTATTATATAGAGAATGGATAAACAACAAGGCCCTACTGTATAGCACAGGGAACTATATTCAATATCCTGTGATACACCATCATGGAAAAGAACATGAAAAATAATGTATATATATACGCATAACTGAATTATTTTGTTGCACAGCAGAAATTGACACAATATTATAAATCAACTATACTTCAATAAGCGTTTTTTAAAAAGTGTTTTCTGAATGAGTGAATGAAAGAAAAGAGACTCATTTGAGTATCTGATAAAAGCTACAGACTGTCTTCCCAGAAGAACGCACAGAGGCACATGGATAACACCGCGCATGGCATTTTCAGGTTCAGTGAGCCCCGGAAGCTTATCTGTGACTCACAAAAGCTTAGGCTATTTTCTCATGAAGAAACAGCCCTTGACACTTACCATTATTGGAGGAGCAAGGCTCTTTGGCTCTGGACTCTTTCTTCTATGTGGATGGGCACCTGGATGGTGTGAGGCCATCAACAATTTGGATCATCCATTGTTTTACCGATTTGATCTGAATGTCTGGGGCCTTTCTGGATCTGAGAGGTAAAAAGAGAAGTAACAGCCATCACTCAATGAGGTTAGTCTGCCAGGCACTAGGTTATGCATTTTATGTATAATTGATCTAATCCTCATGTCAACCTTACCAGGTAAGTATTGTCATACCTATTTTTCATTTTTTTTCATTTTATTTTTTAACTGAGGTTTAAGTCACGTATAAGATTATATTAGTTTCAGGTGTACAACGTAATGGTTCTATATTTATGTATATTGAGAAATGATCACCATATTAAGCCTGATTAACATGTGTCACCATATATAGCTACAATTTTTTCCTTTTTTTCTTGCGATGAGAACTTTTAAGATCTAATCTCTTAGCAATTTTCAAATGTGTACTACAGTATTATTAACTATAGTCACCATGCTATAATTACACCCTTGTGACTTATTTATTTTATAACTGGAAGTTTGTAGCTTTTGACCCCCTTCCCTCACTCCCCACTCCACCCCGTAACCACCAATCATCAACTTGATAGTCGGACTTCGAAAATCCAGTTGTTTCCGTGACTCGACAAAGCAGTGAAAGCTTAAGGACACCAGGATCCAACATGCTTTGTGAAATGGGGTCTCCTGACTGCCATTCTTTCATTAAAAAAAAGGAGACACAAAGCAAGGGCCCAAATCTGAGTTGATACGACTGTAGACTTAAATTATTTTTTCATTTTTATTATGAAAAATTTCAAACACACACAAAAGTAGAGAAATTAGTACAACGAAGCACCGTGTGGCCTCAGCAACCACGTTTCTGCCAATCTTATTTCATCTACCCCACTGTATTTTTATTGCAACTTTTAAGCCATCTTTTCCTTGACGCCCTCAAAAATGCATCTCAATAAAGACATCACAATAGAGACAACCTGACTCATGTTTAAGGTAACCGTCACTTTTTAAAATTTATTTATTTATTTATTTTTGGCTGCGTTGGGTCTTCGTTGCTGTGTGCAGGCTTTCTCTAGCTGCAGTGAGCGGGGGCTACTCTTTGTTGCGGTGCGCGGGCTTCTCATTGTGGTGGCTTCTCTTGTTGCGGGCTCTAGGCTCGTGGGCTTCAGTACACGTGGGCTCACTAGTTGTGGTGTACAGGCTTAGTCGCTCCGCGGCATGTGGGATCTTCCTGGACGAGGGAATGAACCCATGCCTCCTGCATTGGCAGGTGGATTCTTCACCACTGAGCCACCAGGGAAGTCCTGAGGTAGCCATCATTTTTTATACTTTAAAGAGCAAGGAATGTGTGGACAACACAATCTGCTCATTAAATCTAAAGAGAATGCAATTTGAAGTTATTGGTATGCGAACGAGAGAAGACCCACCAAGCACACCGACTGAAACAGTCTTTCTTTCAATCTGGCCATGCAGGTTCCCTGGGATCTGTTGAATCAAGCTGTATTCCCCAAAGTACTTGGGTCTTTTATATTAGTTTCATTAGGGTAGTTCTGGTTCTTTACTTGTAGCAGAGCTTGGTAAATGAGAGGCCACCTGAGAAGCAATTAAACTAAACCAGGAAATCTTTCCTGTTCATTTCATCTTGTCCTTAAATAGTTTACACGTCAATTGAACTGTGAAGCGCTCATGGTGGTTTACGATGATTGCTCCACTACGGGTCAGCGCCTAATGAGTTGGGTACTTATCTGTGACCCCGACAAGATGACTGTAAATGAACAGATAAGAAGACCAATGGGACTACTTCTCAAGGCTGCCCACGGAATCAAGATAACAGAAGCCAGTGGAGTTGGTTTTTCAGTTTTCTACTGAAAAGTAGAAGCTGGTGGAGTCAGGTAGATTGAAACACCTAGGGTTTTTTTTTATTTAGAAAAATAAGGTGCTTATCTTAGCTCTTGACAAATTACAAGATATCTCTTCAACCCACTCTTTTTTGGGGGGACCAGCCTTCCTCTTATTTCTTCACAATATCTGGTAAACTTGTGGTTCCCATCAAATGATTCCACTGAGGTGGATGGCTTCACTTAATACAAAAGATGTGTACAAATGTCAGTCTAGTGGAGTGGTACAGTGAAGCTTACTCGCTTGTACCATCACAGAAACATACTGAACGTGGCGAAACAAAATCAAAAGATCTCAGTAAAAGTGCATTTGCAGACTGAACAGATAAAATCATAATGACATAGCATGGCATAATCAAAATTCTCAATAATTGGCAGACTAGAACAAAGAATCTCCTTTTTCTCCCATTCACTAGCTGTATTAGCCAGATTTTTTTTAGTGTGGCATAACAAACAACCAAATCTCAGTGATTTGCAGCAACAAATATTTGTTTTAAGCTGTGGATTGGTGTTTGTCTGCGGTGTGGCTGATTGTAGCTGGGCTCAGCTGGGTTATGTTGCATCCAGGTCTGTTCCCTGTATTTTCATTCCAAACCCAAGGGGCGACAGCTACTTGGGGCATATTTTTCTCATTACAGGGAGTGGATACTTAATAGGGCTGGTAGAAATTCGCTAACTTCTTCAATCCTCAGCTGGGAACTGGCACAGTGTCACTCATTACCCATATTCCACTTATCAAAGCAAAGTGCATGGTAAAGTCCAAAAATGGATACAGATGTATAATCTATAGACTCCAGCGGAAGGATCTGCAAAGTCAGAGAGAAAAGGGAATGGAGATATAAATCCTTTTCTGAAAAAGATTTGGGAACACTAATTCAGCCTCCCACAATAACGGTGAAAAGAGCCGAAATTGGCAGAAATGTGTGTCAATGTCAAATGTGCTGACCCGTGACTTTCCGGTAAGGCAAAGAGTGCTCTCAAGTTCTTGACAGCCTTACCCTTTAGCCCCTTTGGCAACAGCACCAGTGTTTCTATTTACACACCCTGAGTATGGAATAAGGCATGGATTTTCCTCTTCTTAAACAAAACATCAGTTACGACTTTTGCCGCAAAAAGGCGCATGTCAGACAGCGAGTATATCAGGGTAGAAAAATCAGCAATCCTCAGGCTAAAATAAATTATTTGGGATGGAGACTACCCACTCACTACTAAGTAGTTTCACAGAAAGGGCATTTTTTAATTGAAAAGTTTAAAATGAAAGGGTTGGACTTCTTTGGCAGTTAATTTTCAAGATTAATGTTTGACTATCTCTTTCTAGGCTCCTTGAGAGAAGTTAGAAAGTTCTGTGGGCTTGACACTAGGGGCAGAGCCATTCTATCTCATGCTACATTCATTTGGTGCCCTGTCCAGAGAGAAGATACGAGGAAGGTGGACCACGGGGATGAGCCGGAGTGACATTTCGCGTGTTCTTCTACTCATCCTAGGTGATTAGCATCACCTAAGATGAGGCTCACGAACTCAAATGCCTTCAGCTGCTAGATCTATAACAGGAATGAGTGGCACTGACTGGGACTCAGGAAAATGTTTGCCTAAGCTTGAGGTTTGCTGGCAACTGACACTCAGCCTTGGTATAAAAGAGATGACAGAGGATGATGAAGATTGAGTTCATGTCCCTTCTAGAAGAGGGGCCTTTCAGTAATTGGCTCTAGCTAACTGCCAAGTGCAAACGTGGGGCTTATGTTGTCAGACATAATTTTTTCAGAGAAACTGGAAATCTCGACCAAATCTCCTAATCTCTTAATGTTGACAAGGATAATAAATTCTACTGCAAGAAAGAGAGAGGGAGGGAGGGCGGGAGAAAGGATACCACTTTGCAGGTCCACTCTGTGAGTGAGTCAGACAAAAGCCATTCATAAGGCAAGGACGGCCGGGATGGCCAGTGTGTGGCCTCCATGTGTGTGATAGCTCCCTCCTGTGGCAGGGCTGGACACAGCAGGACACTGAGCAATGAGAGGTATGGTTACTCCCAACTTCTCCTGAGTCAGACCATCACATCACAACCTCATTATTTTGTGAGAAGTGACATGAATCCCATAAATGGCAAACCTGTATTCAAAGATAAACACATGTTTAAACAAAGCATCCATGATTGAGTAATGATTCACTCCTTTGAATCACCCATGCCATTACTCCCAGGAGTATGGATAACAGAATTTAATAGCAATATTTAATTTTGAATCCATGAGCTCAATAAAAAGAAGGAGCACATGTTTATGGGATGTCTGTTGTGGGTCAGCCCTCCGCTGGGCACTGTGTAGACTGTAGAAGGAGCTGGCACTACAGGGAGGACAGTGGCAGAAAGAGTGATAACCATGGGAATGGCCGGCCTTGGCCCCATGCCTGTTCTCACCTCACAGGCTGTGTGCCCTAAGCAATGGACTTAATCTCCTAAACCTCCCTTTCTTCGTGGAAAGCTGAGTTCTTCTCAGATTTGCGGAATGCATTTGCGATTTTACATTTAAAGTTCCAAGTTCAATACCTCGTGCTTATTAGATGTTGGGGAAACTTTATAACATTTCTGTGCCTCAGTTTCCTCTCCTACATAAGAGGATACTAAGAGTTCCTGGCTCAGAAAACTGATATAAGTAGAGAGATAATGTGAATACAGCTCTTAAAATGAAACTCAACATGTAGTACTTAATCCATATGTGTGTGTGTGCATATGCTGCTATTTTTTCAATATTTATTACTATTATTATGTAGACTTCATTGTGAGGAATAAATAAATCTATCAACATTGTAATGGGTCATCTATGTCCCAAATGAGATATTGTCTCCTATCGTATCTGCAGGAACACACCCACAGAAGATGTCATAGGTGGCCATATAAACACGCGCACACACATAAGATGAATGAATTAAGCTAAGGGAGGAGAAGATTCCAGGGAGGGAGGTATCCTGGCCTCCACATATTCTAATGACCTTTCTGGCCCTGTTTTTCCAGAGCACAGCTCTGCGACTGGAATTGCATCAGAGAAGGGCCCTCAGAGACTTAGGCCAGGCAGACCCTTGGGAAGGGGATGATGGGCTGGTGAGGTAAGAAGGGCAGTCAAAGAAAGAGACCTGCTCAAAAGAAGAAAACGGACTCCATAATTTTGCATTAGCATCACTTTTCAGGTTGTAAATTACACTCTTTTGGAGGGACTGAAAATGAGAAAAACAGGTGGGCTGCATTCTTTTGAGTCATCAGCCATGCGTCTCTGAGGAAGGAGCTTATTTAGTCCTCAGTTTCCCCATTTACAACAATAACATTTAATTGTCCGAAAGGTACTCGGAGATCCTTGGAAGAAAGGCACTCCATGAAAGCAAACGGTTCTCATCGTCCTTTGGGGTCTTTGCTCCCGGCATTCACGCGGCTCGCGCCGCACCTGTCAGAGATGGATGCGCCCGACAGGGCAGTTAAGGAGAAGGACGTAGGGAAGCGAGTTGGGCCGCTGGGGAGCAGACAGAGAGCAGAATGGCAATTTTTGGGGGGACGCTTAATGGAGAGCCCCTCCTTCTCGGAAGGAAAAGCTGGCAGAAGCTTTGTTTCACGTGAACACAGTCCCCAGAACAGAGAGAGGAGGTGAGAAGCCGGCTTAAGTGGTGCTTCGCGTGGGGGGGGGGGGGCTTCAGCAGAAAAGCGGGGGCGGGGGGTGGGGTGTGTGGGCGCCATCTGCCGCCTCCCTCCTGTTACCTAGCTGAGAAAGGGCTCCCCGTGGTGCACGGCCTGTTCTGGAACTTGAATCGTGAGAAGCAGCTGTGCTACACCTTCTTAGGCATCCGGTCAGCTACTTTCCCTAGGCCCCCAGGACTTGTACAACCTGCCATGCGCGGTGATGGTGTAGCACGTGTCAGGGAGGTGGGGGGGGGGTGACGGTGGGATGGGCTGCTGCGATGCTAATGGCTTGGAAAGTCCACCTCCAAAAAGTCTCTGGGTCCGCGGACATAAAAAAACGTGAAGGAAGACCTGGATTCCAAAGACAGGCGCACACATTCTGGCACATGTGTCTCACCAAACACGTATATACGCACACAGACATGTAGGGAGTTGCAGAAGACCACGTGTTCAAAAAGAGGAGAGTGAAATTATACAGAGGCTTCGTTATTTGCAAAGTTCAGTTTTATTCAGCTTAAGAATTTTAGAAACGAAAAATGTGTTTAAATAGACATTTTCAAATCAATGCTCCACTCAATGCACTTTACACATAGTTGAAACTCAATATTTATTGTATGGGATAAATGAGGACAAGGAAGAAAGAAAAGGAGAGAGAGAGGGAGGGAGGGAGAGAGGTAGGAAGTCCCAATAGTTTCAAAGCAGAAAAGATTCAAGATGAGGTGAGAATGATCTTTAAGTCAAATTCCTCTTCTTTTTATTTATTTATTTATTTATGGCTGCATTAGGTCTTTGTTGCGGCGAGCGGGGGCTACTCTTCGTTGCAGTGTGCGGGCTTCTCATTGTGGTGGCTTGTCTTTGTTGTGGAGCATGGCCTCTAGGCGCATGGGCTTCAGCAGTTGTGGCATGCGGGCTCAGTAGTTGTGGCTCGCGGGCTCTAGAGCGCAGGCTCAGTAGTTGTGGCACATGGGCTTAGTTGCTCCGCGGCATGTGGGATCTTCCCAGACCGGGGCTCGAACCCGTGTCCCCTGCATTGGCAGGCGGATACTTAACCATTGTGCCACCAGGGAAGTCCCAAAATTCCTCTTCTTTTATCTTGACTGAACACAAAGAGCTAAGTCCCCTTCTAAAGAAATAATGAAGAGGGAGAAGGGTGATTCAGGGTCCAGGATAGCTTAGACCCAATATTTTCTCCACGTCCTGTTCTATTCTAGAATATTTTCTTTCTCTTCGGGAGGGGAGGAGCAGATAGCAGAGCTAAAATCTTTCTTCTAGGTCTTTGCTTCAAGAGGTGTCCAGGTAACCAGCTCCCCTTGTGATGGATTCAGGGCAGGTTCAGAGATGGTGGAAGCCTGGCCCTGGGAGGTAAAAAGGGACCAGGGAAGGGAAGGAGCCTGCACAGCAGGACCAGAACTTTGGGACTGAGTGTAGCCCTCGGTCTAGGAGTTCTGGACTGTTTTTATGCCTCTATGTTTTTTTTTCTGGTTATTGTTTTTATTTTTGCTTTTCCTTTCTATTTAGTTAGGTTCTTTGTTTATTTTTAACATTTCAGCATCTATCAGCTGTGCTAAGGAAAACAAGAGAAAGTTATTTGTGTCCACATGAACGCGTACACACATCCCCCAACAGATTAAAGGGGATGCAATTCCTCATGAAGGAAGCGTGGTGACTGCAGTGGGAATCCAAATAGAACCGCTTGACCCGAAAGGAAGACAAACCTCGGGGGGAAGCCTTGAAGACTCTGGCCTTCTTTTAAACAAGGGAGGCAGTGCTTGTACAAGGAGTCCCAGAAAATAAGAGGATGTTTTCAAGGCACTGCAAGAAAACACAAGGCTAGATCTCGAAGAGTCAACACCAGTTCTAAGCCAGCCCACCAGCACCAACTGCAAACACACAGATAGATACAAGCCGGAAGGCACACTCCTTCCAACAGACACAAAGCAGAGGTGAGAGTCAGGACGGGCGCCATACAACGTGTGCTCTTTTAATAAATGCTACTTGGGAGAAACAAGCACAGGGGAAAGTGAACAATTATTTTCCAGGAGTCGAGAAGCCAAGTCTCTGCCAGCATTTTCCTGGTCCTGAGGGACACCTGTTTCCACAGCAACCACAACCTGGGGAGAAGCCTGCCTTCAAGTTATGTATCCCAGGAAGATATTCAGTCAGGGCTATCAATTCTGCACGGGCAGAAAGAGCACAGAATATGAGTCACAAACCTCACTGGGGCTTAGGGAGGTTGAAGAAACTGGTACTGTGGGTAAGCCACAGAGTCAGCTGTCAGGACCAGTCCTCAGCTTCACCCTCATGACTTCCTGCTGAGCTCTGGCAGCTCCTGAGCCCCCTGAACCTGGGTCCTCATCCTGGCAACCTCCACCTGATGGTGACAATGATGAGGATGATGACAGCAATGATGATGATAATAAGAATGACAATGATGATGATGAAAATAAGTGATCGTAACAGAAATGAACACTGATTGCTAAGTGCTTCCCATGCATTTTCTTAGTTTGCCTCACAAAAGCCCTGTGACATCAATGCTAATCCTGACCCGCTTCACTGATGAGGAAACGGCAGCTCAGAGAGGTTGAATAACCTGACCAGAGGCACACAGACAGCAAGAAGGACATGACGTATGAACCCAGCTCTCTGTGGCAACATAGCCACTCCTTTCAGGAGCAGGATAGCTTAAGAGCTCAGACTGTGCAATAGACTTCCTCAATGCCATCCTGGTTAGAGATTTATCAGTTGTGGGATTTATCGCTTAATTCCTCTGTGCCTAAATGCCGTCATCTGTAAAATAGAAATAACAATAGTAGCTCCCCCTTGTTTTGTTTTTGAGAATTAAAAGAGTTAACACAGTAAAGCAGTGCTTTCCAAACTTTAACCTGTGAATAAATGACCTGCCCATCCTATTAAACTGCAGTTTCCATTTGGTAGGTCTGGGATGAGACCTGAGAGTCTGCATTTCTGATGAGCTTCTAGGCGCTGTAGGTCTGCAGATCACACTCTAGTTTGCAAAGCGGCAAAGCACTTGGAATTATACATGATAAACCATAAAGAAGTATCGGCTGTTATTATTACTATTATTATGTTAGCCTCTTCTAGCCACAGTCCTCTGCCAGAACTCGTGACTTTTTTGTTTTGTTTTGTTCTTTTTGTTTGTTTGTTTGTTTTTTGCGGTACGCAGGCCTCTCACTGCTGTGGCCTCTCCCGTTGCAGAGCGCAGGCTCCGGACGCCCAGGCTCAGCGGCCATGACTCACGGGCCCAGCCGCTCCGCAGCATGTGGGATCTTCCCGGACTGGGGCATGAACCCGCGTCCCCTGCATCGGCAGGCGGACTCTCAACCACTGCGCCACCAGGGAAGCCCGACTCGTGCCTTTTTTTGAGGGTTGCATCCTGGCAGCCGCCTCAGCCCGAGAACCCTTAGCTTATTTCTGGTATGCAAACATGCAATTTGGAGGAAGCATGAATGCGCTACCTCTGTGAACAGCCTTCTTTCTCTGCTGTCTGCATGAATTAATTAACTGAACCCACGGAGGATTAACTTCTGCTGGAACCTTCATGAAAATGCCTTCGTCCCCCAAGAACAAAGCAAGGGGACTTATCTGCTTTCTCCTCCCTCTGACTCAAGCAAGAAGTCTAGGGGGAATGGAGTGACCGTGTCCACAGGCCAACGTGGGTGGGCACTAGGATAGAACGCCCAGATCCCTTACAAGGAAGAACCTGTTGCCCCAGAAGCTGGGGGTGCGTTGGCAGGTAGACCTCGGCATCAGCCACCTCGGGGTTACCTCCGCTGCGGTGAGGATGGGTAGATGCAGTGAAACCGAGCAGGACCCTGGGGGGCCCTTCCGGGGACAAAAGCCTTTTCGTGTCCCCCATTTCTTGTTTGTAGGAGAAACGTTTCAGCCTCCTAGACCTTCCCTGAGTTCCAAAGGGCAGATTCAGACAGTTGCTACTCGTTAGGGGAGTGAGGGAATGCAGAAAGAAACATCAGTGCAGCATGGGGCCTGGGCCTGGCTCCTCCTGGGACTGGGAAGGCTGATGTGCAAACCAATCGGATACAGATCTCTGAGTTCTTCTGCAGGAACTAAGGCCCCCACCCAGGGGGAGGATGGTAAATTCAGGCTGTGCACAAGCTCGTGGACCCCAGACTGGCTGGAACCAGAAGGCTGATGACTGAGATTCCTGGAACACCACCTCTAACCAATCAGAGGACAGTTACACACCCTGCAGCCCTCCCCCCAAAACTCTGCCTATAAAAACTTCTTCCCTGAAACCCATCGGGGAGTTGGGGTCTTTTGAGTGTGAGCCACCCTTCTCTCCTTGCGTGACCCCGCAGTAAATAAACGCTTCTCCGATCCACACTCTGATATTTCAGTTTGTTTGGCCTCTGCACACACACTTGGGTTCAACAGCAGCCGGGGCATGAAGGCCAGGCCACCTCAGCCCAATCACAGGCAGCTCCGGAGGGCTCTGTCTAGAGGTCCCCAGGCCATTGGTCAAGGCTGACCTTGAGCCTTGAGTATCACCGTGGATTTCTCTCTCCCCGCCCCTTCTCCCTCTCACTCCCAGAGGCACTGCATTGGGCTCCTGTGACGGCTGTAACCAATTACCACAGACTTTGTGGCTTCAAACAACACAAATGTATTCTCCTCTAGTTCTGGAGGTCATAAGTTTCACTGGGCTAAATTAAGATGTTGGCAGGGCCGTGTTTCTTCTGAAGGCTCTATGGCAGAATTTCTTTCTTTGCTTTTTCCAGCTTCTCGAGACTGGCGTCTCCATTGGCTCATGGCCGCCTCCTCCATCTTTAAAGCCAGCAGTACAGGCATCTTCAAATCTCTCTCTAAGCCCTCTGCTTTTGTTGTCACACCTTCTGTTACTCTGACCCTCCTGACTTCTAATGCTCCCTGCTGTACGAACTCTTGAGATGGTACTGGACTCAGCCAGATAATCCAGGATCATCTCCCCACCTCAAGATCCTCAACTTACGCACATCAGCAGAGTCCCTTGTACCATGCAAGGTAACATATGCACAGGTTCCAGGGATTAAGAGGCAGACATCTGGGGGGCTATTCTTCTGCTTCTTGCAGCTATTCCTTAAAATATGGTGCACATATGACTCCATCTCAGAGACTGTTTTCTGGGGAACCCAACCTGCAACACTACTATTTAGAAACACTACCTCCACAGCCTGTCTTATTCCAGCTCTGGACTGTTCTTGCTAACAAGGGGTGAGAAAGAGGAATAGCCATGTGGATTACCTAAAGCACACAGCCATCCAAATAAAAAACCTTCATAACCAATGACATCAAGTAGAGTTGGCTTTAGAGAATCCACGTATGTCTGTCTGTATATTAAAGGAATAATTTTACCCAAGAATAGTCTGGCCTTTGCCCTTGGTTCCTAGGAGGTCATCACTAAGCTCTTAGAATGACCTGCCTGATAAGAGTGTCTTTGTTTACTTGGGAGCCTTGGGCCACCCCCTACAGTCTAGATGATTTATAAGGGAGGGCTTGGGCCATGTGGTATGAGCTAAAGCTTTGGAGGAGCTCAAGCCTGAGGCAAGCCATGTGGGTGGGTAAGTATGTCTAGACGTTGAAGCCCTAATAAAAACTCTGGACACCAAGACTTGGGTGAGCTTCTCTGGGTGGCAGTACTCCATGAGTATTGTTGTACATTGTTGCTAGGAGAAGACAGTGCTGTCCATAACTCCAGCCAGAGAGGTCAACTAGAAGCTCTACATGTGAGACTCTCCTGGCTTCTGCCCCGTGTGTCTTTCCCCTTTGCTAATTTTAATTGGTTTTATTCTGCCATAATAAATTGTAACATTGAGTCTAATGGTTTTCAGGGAGTCTGTGAGTTCTTCTAGCAAATGATCAAACCTAAGGGTGGTCTTGGGGACCCTGAACTTGCAGTTAGTGTCACAAATGATGGTGCTCTCGGAGACCCCCCAAACTCTGCTCTGTTTAATGCACAGTATTTAGGAAATTTCCTCCACCAAACTTTTGCCGGCAGGACTTCTATGTCTTCTTTATTTTTTCCATTCTGATTGCCTGATCAGCTCTTCTCTGTAGCCACCTTTAAATGAGAGACAGGTACTTCCCTCTCTGGCTGCTGCAAAGATCCAACCCAGGGTAATGCTAAGTCATTTTGGAATCTTCTTGGGACCTGGGAGGGCAGAGGAATGTCTTGATTCAACAACTGAGGCCCAAAGTACATTAGATGTCAGAAACAGCTCAGTTCAACCTCTTTTTTGTTGTTGTTGCCATTCTCATACACCGGAAATACAAAGACAGAAAAGACCCCCTCTAGAGATGTAATGGGGCGGGGCGGGCACGCAGCCATTAGTGCGTGGTCCTCACAGCAGAGAGTGTGGTGAGAGGCAGCTCGCGGCCTTCTCCCCAGGGCCCTTCAGACCCGCTGGCCTCGGGCTGCCGGGTGAGCTGGGGGTCCAGGGACAGGCTGAGGGCTATGTCCTGCAGGGCTCCAGAGCCCTCGCCACAGAGGCCCACTGGCCAGGCCCAGGCCTTGAAGCAGCAGCGAACCTCTCCCCCTCCCCGCCTCAGGTGGCTGGGTCCTGGGCGCCTGGGTCCCTTGGTGTCGATGGCTGGGCAGGGTCTGAAGACCTGGCCCTGAGGGCGCCGCCAGCTGAGCTCTGCCTCCTCGGCTGGACCTGGACACTGGCGGGAGGACCCAGACTGGGTGCTGGACGAACGCTCCTGGGCGGGGTAACTGGCCCCCGCAGGGAACCCCTCCTCTTAGCCAGGGCCTGGACCTCAGAGGGCAGAACTTGAGCCTTGGGACCCTGCCCTTTCTTGCCAGAACAGGGAATAACGTTTGTTTTGGTGGAGGCTTACAGGGACATGGCGACCTGACCTGACCTGACCTCAAGAACAAAGGATCTGACACCAGGAAGTTTGCAAGAGCTAACCACGCCCCTCCCTCACCTTTCCTATGAAAGGGCTTTGCTGAAAGCTTTTAGGGAGTTCGGGGTTTTTAAGGCATGAGCCACACATCTCCTTGCATGGCCCTGCAGTAAACCTTTCTCTGCGCCAAAGTCCAACATTTTGGTATTGTTTGGCCTCACTGTGCGTCGGGCACTTGGTCTTGTGTTCGGTAACAGACGGGCAGTGCACATGGAAGAGACAGACCAAGACTGCAATGCGGTAAATTACGTGCCCCTCTAGGTGCTGCTTACAAACAGAAAGAGGGATCAACAGGGGCCTTTCTTTGCTCTACCTGCCAGGAAGCTCAGGAAAAAAATCATGTCACCATCAACTGTGTTTACATTTATAGTGAGCAAGGCTTTGTTTTTACTTTTCCTTTTGGCCCTTCCTTTCTGTTTATATCTTTATTTTAATATATTTAGCATGAATTTACTGTTTATTTTTACATTTGGACCTCAGTTGTACGGAATTAGTCATAATTCTGACTCAACCACACACCTTGATCATTACTCCCTGCATACTATAGGGTTTGTTTGTTTGCTGGCTTGTGCCTTAATTCATTTATTTTTAACAATGTAATAAGCAACTATGAATGCACTCCCAAAGCAAAAACTAGATCCACAACGACAACTCACATTATGCATTCACTCGCTATTTCAAAACATCTAAAATAATTTGTACTTTCTTTTCTTGAGAGTAAAATTAATAAGCTGTTCTTCAGAAAATTTTCCCAATAAAGGCTTACATAAAGAGAAAAACATGACCTAGAATTCCTTCCCTCATGCCCAGCCGCTTCATCAACAGCAGTTAATATTCTATTCTGCCACATTTACCTTTAAATATTTTTCTATGGTTTAAGTCATAATGTTTAAATCTTGTTTTTTTTAACCACTTGCTACTGTGTATTAAATACCTCACTTAACATCACGTATTACATTATTTCTTATTTTTGACTCTGAACATTATAAGCCATATGTGGATAGTACCATAACTGATTTAGCAATTGACTTATTGTTAGACATTTAGGCCATGGCTTTTCTGAGAGGGATATGATAAGTCGTATTACTAGATAATATTTTATATGTAATTATTGTTTTACTTTTTTGTCGTGTCTTCTGTATTCTGATTCTCAGAGACTGGATGTCTGGGACATTGTTTCGAGGAAACAATTGGACAATGCGTCTCCAACATTTTAAACTTGTCCAACTGTTTCCCAGAGACATAACACCAATTACTACCGACTTTGGCAAGAAGGGTCCCTGCCCTGGCCCCACACTTCCCTGGGCTCCTCTCTGGCCTCCCTCGGGCCACGGCACTTCCTATGGGTCAAGGGGATAACCCACTGGGAGCCCATGACCTCTGACTTTCTAGATCTCGCTCCAGTGCCTGGGGTCTTGGAATTGCCTTCCTCGGGTACCACACCTGATTCCACGGCTTCAGAGTTTCTTCCCTGGGGCTGTTTTCTCAAGAGAAGACCTCAACTGTACTGTGCATGCCCCAGGCTGTGTGTGGTGGGTGGGTTACCTGGAAGGATCTTGGATGTGCAGTTGGGGGGCCCACACGCCTGTGTACAGAGTCCCTCCTAGCACAGGTGGAGCTGGGGAGGGAAGAGGTGTGGGAGCTGCTAGGGGCCAGGCCCGCCAACTTCTACCAAAGAACTCCTGAGGGCCCAAGAATTATAAAGTCACCCAAGTCATTGGGAAGGTGTATTTGTCAAGGTAGGAAGACTGAAAATCCTTAACGCGTCTTAGCTTTGCGTGTAACTTTTAAATCTGTAGGCGCATGGTATGTGGGCCCCCAGTTATACTCTTGTCCTGGGCCCTGAGCTTGGTAGGGGAGGAACTGATGCTGTTTCTAGTCTCACCAGCACCTCGGACTGTGCCTGCTCGCCAGCATTACGGCTTATCATCCTTTGTTAATTTGGTGGATGAAAAACGCTGTCTCATGCTTGTTTTAAAATGCATTATATTTGGCTATTCATGTTTTTATTTTGTTAATGATTTGGGTCTTTGTTTATCTACTGTGGCCTCAGATTTTCTTAGAAGTCTGTAAAGACTATCTTTATATTAAGGATAGTAAACTCCGTACGTATAACAGCTAGCCTATAGTTAGGTGGGGGGTGTCTGTCCAGTACACAGCCCCTCCCCCCCAGAAAACTGCCTGTGATTAGCAGGGTAGAAGGTGGGACCAGTGAGGGAGTAAAACCTGAGAGAGCTGTGGGGACCCATTTGATTATAGTCATTAACTGGTGGTCACTAAAACAACCACCCAAAATCAGGAAGATGAGAGCAAGGAAAAGTAGACCTAAGCAGGGCATTCTGAAGAAGTTCTGAGAGTGTGGGTCATTACCTGTGGCTTGGTTTGCTGCTTACAAATTCCTGACTGGTGACCACTAGACTCACGTAATGATTCTGTCCCTGGCCGTGCACTGGCATTCAATAAATGCATGGAGAACTGAATTCTTGAATTTAGCTGTAATCTAGCTAAATCGAACGTCCAAAAGCAGAGTCAATGCTTCCCCCAGAATGATCTCCAGTCAACAAGGAGTTGATCTTGTTAAACCACAGCCAAATCACCCCCTCAGGGGCCTTCATCCCATTTTCTTCTTCAAACACCCAAGTGGAATCTCTTCATTTCTTTCGGATAGTTGGCCAGTAAATGCTTTAATTACAAGTTGAAAGGAATAAAATAAAATCATCCGGTGGAATGGTTTTAATTAGAATTTAGAGCGTCGGGTGAGCAATTAGTGCATCTAAGAATGGAGACTGCGTACACATATTTGTCTGTGTTGAGCTTCACTGCTTTAAATGAACACTTGACTCAACTTCCTCAAGCTAAACAAAGGCCCTCATAATGGTAGCACTAATCATAATGTAGCTGGAACCAATAGAAAATGATAAAAGCCATCACTGACTCCACGTCCTCCCAGGTCCCATGGCAGGACTTCATGGCAACGTCACCAATCTTAGTTTTAGGACAAGCCATGAAATTCTTAAGATTCTTAAGATGATAGACTCAGTTTAAATTAAAGCACAGGGAGAAGAGGGAACAGTGAAGGGTGAGAAACGGGACTGTCATGTTTGACACCTGCTCTGTGTCAAGCACTGAACATCACCTCCTTTCCTCCTTGCACCCATATGTGCCGAGGGTGTTATTATAGATGCACTAAAAAACCTTACTGAGTGAAGTCAGTCAGACACAGAAAGACAAATATCATAGGATATCACGTATATGCGGAATCTAAAAAAAAAGGGTACAAATGAACTTATTTACAAAGCAGAAGTGGAGTCACAGACGTAGAAAACAAACTTATGGTTACCAGGGTATGGGGGGGAGGGATAAATTGGGAGATTGGGATTGACATATACACACTGCTATACGTAAAATCAATAACTAATAAGAACCTGCTGCATAGCACTGGGAACTCTATTCAATACTCTGTAATGGCCTATATGGGAGGAGAATCCAAAAAAAAAAAGAGTGGATGTATGTATATGTACAACTGATTTGCTTTGCTGTACACCTGAAACTAACACAGCATTGTAAAGCAACTAGACTCCAATACAAATTTTTTTTTAAAGTTCCAGTTTTAGAAATGTGAAAAAAACAAACAAAAAAAACCCGCTGAGGCCCAGAGAGATGCAGGCATTCCCGAGCATGGACCACAGCAGGGGCAGAACCCTGGATGGTCCAAATCCAAAGTCTTTGCTCCTTCCAAGAGAAGGCGTTTATTCTAACACCCAAAAGAATTCTTCTTGGAACAGACTGATGTCTACATCTCAAGTGTGAGCTCACTCTCCGACTGGGAGGTGAGAGGTACAGGAGCTAAGAGTGAGGCTGGTGTTTTCCACAGGTCAAGCGGGGTCACACCACTGCTTCTCAATCTTGGCGGAACGCTGGAATCGCTGGGGAGCTTCAAAAAAATAGCAGTGGCAGCTCTCATCCCTGGAGGTTCCGAGTTCGCTGGGATGGCGCACAGCCTAGAGGTGGGCATTTTGTAAAACTCCTGCAGTGAGGCTCATAGACTGCCAAGGTTGAGGACCTCCGAGTTCCATGCACCATATGCATTGAGAGAAGGTTGTGGAAGTCTCATTTAAGAGTGAAAACGACCCTCCTCTGAGCTTCGTGAGCTTGTGCCCATGACACTGCCCTCAGCTCTATTCCTGTCCCTGCAAGACACCTGGCAGAGAGTCACCAAGTATCAGGGTGAAAGACCCCAGGTGGGGAGCCGGGTTCAGTGTCTGACTGACACTGTGATTTTGGCCAAGCAAGTTCATCTGAGTCTTAGTTATGTATAAACTTAGTCATCTGTCTTCATTTTAAAGATGAAGATGAAAATTACCTAGCTGGGCTAGAGTGAATATTTAAAAAATTGCATTCCTACCAAGCCTAGCAAATGATAATTGCCAATAACGGATAATTATTTGTTTAAATCAGGTAGTCCTTGAAGGCATAGACCATACCTGTTTGATTCTCTATCTGCAGCACCTGGGATAATGCAGGCTCTGTTTGTGTGGCAATTGATGCTCCTGTCCTGAATTTTCCTATTCCAGAACCACTGCATGAAAGGAGTTTAGACTCCACACCTCTTACAATGCAATGAGTATCACTGTCACACATTAACTTCTTGGTCCAGCATTTCCATGTTAATAGATTTCCCAGAAAACGTAAGCAGATGTGTTCGGGATACATCACATGCTAGAGTCTCCCTTTCGGAGAGTCACAAGTCATATAAGCAAAGTCAATCCTTTAAAAGAATACCTGCAGTGATAAAATCTGTTTAACATTGGGTATGCCAGCATATTCCAAAATATATGTTTCCTAAGTACATTTAATGGAACACTTTTTCGTATGCAATGTCACTAACATTCTATGGGACTCTGTCTGGAGAATCTCACCCTAGTTTAAATTTTATAGTTAAAAAGGTATTCACAGGAAAGAGGCCAGTGACATGGCCGGCCGCCTGGGCAAGACCTTGCAAGGTGCCTGCCGTTTGAGAGAGTTTGGCAACCAGTTCTGTGGCTGAGACATTTGATTTCATCAGTTTACTCACATGTTAGCTTTTTCTAGGAAACAGATTCACAAATACTAAAAGCAAAAGAAATTGTATGAAGGCATAAAAACTCTTTGGATTTTGATTAAGTCAGTCAAGTTCTCCTAGCTTCAGAAACCTCATCTGTACAATGAGAATAATACAGTAACCCTGAGAGCTAGGGATTATTTTAAGAAACTGTGGAAGCCACTGGTGCTTTTTGGCAAATATTTCCCCACCTCTGCCTTCTGGTCACAAGGTAGGATTATGCGTCCTGGATCCCCTGGGGCAGAATGGGGCCATGTAACTACCATGTCATGAGTTATGAATGAAGCTGAGCATATGTCACTTCGGGGCAGCAGAGTTTTGCTGCTGGTGTGTACTCTCCAGGGCTACCTTCCTATCGAGAATGGCCCCCTGTGCCACCCAAGATAAAGGCTATTTACTCAGCCTGGGTCCCATAAGAAGCAGAGCCCACCTGCAATGGACATGCAGTGTGAACAAGAAATAAATGTGCAATGTTTAAGCCACTGAGGTTTAGAGGTTGTTACTGCAGCACAGCTTAGCTTGACCTGTGTGATTCGAGTCAAATGAGATAACGAACATCAAATGTCATTACAGTTTCTGGCACATAGTAGGTATTCCAGACATGTTAATTCTTCCTTTTCTAAAATGGGGAGGAGTAACACTCTCTAGGTGACTCACAGCACGCGTCTGAACACAGGTCCCTCTATCCCGATGAGTAGGTGCACTCAGGAAAACAAATTACACATCAGAAAATACATCAGAGCATTACATGCAAAATAGTTAGAGTTCTGTTTTGGGGATTTGCTTGTTTGAGTAATTTTTTCCCTCCCTCCCTCCCTTCCTCCCTCCCTCCCTTCCTTCCTTTCTGCGCATAATAAGCTTCTAGAAAATGATGGATAAACTGAACTGAATTTCATACCTCGGACATTAGCTACTCCTGCTGTTTTTCAGAAGAAAGTGAAAAGGGGGCACAGAGCAGGCACCAGAGGCTCCAAGTGGCAGAGAAGACCCTGACTCCTTCCAATGCTCCCCCCCCACACACGCCTCCCTCTCTTCTTTTCTTCCCTCTGAAATGGCTCTGGATTTAGCGCTTCATCCCATTTTACATAATTAGCTGGATTTTTACCTCTGACTTGGGATGACAGCCCAGCTCTTGTTTGCTTGCGCTTATAAACACAAACTGGAAACATTTCTCATTCACGTGCCCTGGAAGGCTCAGAGGAAGGTGAGCCTGAGGGCGGTCAGCAGCACCGAGGGCTCATGTGTGCAAGCACTTGACCTGCATTCTTCTCCCATCAGGGAGTGAAAGCAAACCTTTGTTATCTTAGCAGAAAACACAGGCTGCTTCCACCGCAGCCAGAGTTGCCAGGCCTGCTTCCCTGCCTCGCAGCCTTCCTCTCCCTGCAGCTGGGGCCTCACAGGTCCACCTGCTGATTCTGCCCACCTGCAGCTACTCCCCTGCATTAAGGAAGGCCGAGGCACAGGGAGTCGGTGGGCCCTCTGGCTCCAATGTCAAGTCCTGCCCTCAAGGCCCAGGCACGTGGGCTTTTGTGGAGAGTTCCAGCCTCATTTCCTGCCTTGGTTTCAGTTCTAGAAACAGAGTCTACCCCTCATGCTGCCCCCGACCTGGTGAATGTCCCAGCACCCAGTCACTATGCCCAGGCTCTGCTCTGGTCAGCTCCTCCCAGGGACCAAAACCCCACATTCAAGGTCACCACTGAGGTTGTCAATTGGTGCACATTACTTCCTTCTCCCTGCAGGCTGCCCACAGAATCACCTAGTGTCAAGGCTTTATCCATCCTTCATTTTCCTTTAGTGAGGTCTGCCACCTCTTCTGTGCCTCATCTTGGATTCTGAGGTGCTGAAGCATGCCGAGACTGCGGTTCAAGGCTTTTCCTGATAAACTCTACTTCCTACCTGAGTCAGCCTGACTCAGGTGGGACGGGACCTGGTCCAGTGCCCAGCACCTCCTAGGCTGCACCCCACCCCTCTGCTGTGTTTAACTAAGCAAAGCCTGGGCAAGATGGGCAAACTGATTCAAAGATATATAAGTAAATAATGAAAAAAATACACAGCACGTGGAGAGGGCAGAAATCATAAAGATGATCCTCAAAGAACTAAATTTTAGAAAACAATATTTGACAGGATGATGTAATCCTAATTTCGTGTGCACTAAGGTTGAATTCTCTCTCTTCTTCTGTATCACGGGGCTATGATCACCTACCTGGGGAGGTTATTGGAAAGGTCATAGAAAGGTATGTGGAACAGTAGCCCGGTACCTGGTATACACGTTTTACCTGGCATTTGTGTGCTGCTGTCTTTGTGGCGATGGTTGCATAGCCCATAATCGGGGCTGCACTTTTGCCTCTGTGTTTCCTGCACAGCCTGGAGCCTTCATGGCTACATGGCAAGGAACATGGGAAAGATGCCCTTGACTGGGGTCTCTGCTCTGGCTGTCCTTTGGTTCAGTGATCCCACAAAGGGGCAAGAGGCAGCACCTGCAGAGGTATATCCTGGGAGATTAGTGTGTACTCCCAGGCCTGACCCGCTACTCCACCTTCTCCGAACACTATTGAGCGTCTGTGCACCACAAGCGTGCAGAAGGAAATCATCTCCTGTAGGATAAAGGATTCCCAGAGGAGGTAATTCTGCAGACTTTTCCTGTGAGGTCAAAGCTCCCGGCAGCCAGGTGTACCCTCTGCCTTCAAGTGTGATTATGTCTGGGCTTCACCAGATGAGGATGCAAAGTGCAGAAACCTGTGCGGTGCTTGTATAACCCCAGCCGATCCTGCAGCAATCATTGTCTGAGTTAGCTAATGGCGGGGTATGAGGCCCTCCCACTGAGATTCCATTACCTTGTAATTTCCAGCTTGTTCACTGTTGCAATAAAGCCCCTCTGTCTTATAATTCCCCAGCATTCATGTCTCATCTTCTCAAGAACTGAAGTATGTAAGAGGCTTCTGGCTGGGGATTCATTGAAATAAGTTATTGAAGTGAGGCCGAGAGGCTTCCAGCACTAGGATGTTCATCTCAGAATTTATGTTCATGCTTCCTTTGGAAGGTCCAATGTAATCACAAACAACGTGCTTTCTATATGTTTAAAAAATCATAAGTACAACGGAGGTGGAGGGGTAAAGGATGCCCACACTTGGGGCTCCTCAGCAAGAGCAGACTTGGAACAGCAGACTGGCTTCTGATGTCATTTCTGTGGGGCTGAGATGCTGCGTTTACTCACTCAAAGCCATTCAGTGGGGCGGAGTAAGGACACCTACACATCCTCATTACCCTGGTCCCGGAGCCTGGCAGAAGAAGTGAGCTATCAGATGACCTCTTTCTTGAAAACTGCTGCCCCTCCCACATCTTGTTCTTTGGCCTCTGAGATACGGTCCTTCTCTTCTCTCTGTGGACACAGGCCCCTCCCCGGTTCTGAGCCTCCACGTGGCCATCTCATCAATCTCCCTGCGCACGGTGGCCCCTCTCTCTTCCACCCAGCCAGCTGCCGCCCTTCTGATCCTCCCAGGACAGTGTCCTTCTCAAAGCTGTCACTGCAGGAGCCTCACCACCAAGGAGAGAATCAAATCGAAATGTCTCGGGGTGGGATTTGAGGACCAAACACTGTGTCTCTCCTTGAAATCCAGCAGCACAGTTTGCAAGAGCTGCCGCGGAGGGATCCCAGGAAGGTGTCGAGAAGGGAACATAAGGGTCCTAAGGGGCTGATGCGCCTCACCCCACCGCTCTCTTCCTCTGACAGCTTTCCAACCAAAGACTTGTGGAGTGGAGGTCCTAAAGCACAAGTTATTCTAACACCCAGATTATATGACGCTCCTGTTGAGAGGTGGGGTCCGTGTCCTCACATTTTGAATCTAGGAGGCCTTTATGACTGCTTTTACTAAGAGTGTGTATGGCAAAAGTGACCTCATGTGTCTTCAGATGCCCTTGACTTTCTCTTAGAGCTCCTGGCTCTGTGTAAGAAGACTGACCACCATGAGGCCACTGTGTTGTAAGGAAACCCAAGCCACACAGAGAGGCCATATGTAGATGCTCTGGTTGACAGCCTCACTGAGCTCAGCCTCTAAGTCATCCTATCCAGGGCACTCAGATACAGAAGCATCCAGATAATTCCAGCCCCCAGCCCTTGGATTCACCCTCAGCCACTGGAAACTTCTCAGCTGAGGTCCTAGATGTCATGCAACAGAACAGAAACAAACCATTCTGACTGTATCTGTCCATATTTCCGCCCCACAGAACCTGTAAGCATAATAAAAGCTTGTGATTTGAGGCCACTGCATTTGGGGTAGTTAACTGCACAGCAGCAGTTAGCTGGAATGGAGGGAGATGGTGAAATTACTCCCCCATCCTCTTCCAAACATATCTTCTACCCATCTTGCGGTGCCTGAAAACTTTGCCTGCCTCCCCCAAGGATTCAACAGGAAAAAAGCCCTGAGATCTTCTCGCTCAGCTTGTTTTCTCAGTTGGCAGGGGAGGAGAAGCCAAGGGACTCAGGGCAGATACATTTCAGTGAGGGGCTGGGTGGAGAGGAGGCTTGTAGACCCCCAGGGGTGGAGATCATGTGCAGCATCGCAGGGGAGGGACCCGGCAGCTGGCATCGCTGTGGAAGGCCTGGGCGTGAGCTGTGGGTTCAGAGGGACAAAGCTGGGCTGGTCATAGGAGGGACGTGCCATAGAGCCAAGGTCAAGATCATCACCCCGAGACGTCTGGCTCCAAGCAACTCCTGGGCATAAAATATCCAAATCTAGAAATTCTGATTTCAACTCAGTTCTAGTCACCTAAGAAGTACCCAGCATCTACTAAACAGGAGGCCAGGTCTGTGAAGAAATAGATGGAGAAGATGCTGTAATTTCAAGTCAGGGGAAATCCTTCTCTGTCCTGGGTATACTGTCTCTCTGGAAAATCACTAAGCTACTTAGGATTATATATAGAAAAGCCTTTCCAGAAATTGCAGCCACAGGAAGGCCAAGGCATGTTCTGCTTTACCGTTCTGCCAGTTGCAGGGGTCTCTTTGGAGGGGAGGGGGAGGCTGTCCCCTCCCTGTGTATCATGTTCCAAGGAGAGAGGAGGGGCTCTGAGCATACATGTGGTCCTCCAAAGAGAACCTGGGCAACACCCTCGTGGCTGATCCCACAGCTTTGCCAGCTGGCTGCAGAGGAGGGCCTGCAAAAGCCTCCTGAAAGCTCCTAAAACCACACAAAGCCGCCCTAAGGAGCGACAAAGCGGGTTGCAGCTGCCTGGTGAGCGGGCTGCGCCTAATTGCCTGTGATCCCCACTCAGCCCGCGGCCAGCACGCCTGCAGACACAGCCCGTTGTGTTGGAGACCTCATGACTGCAAACTCCCCTCCCATCCCACACAGTCCTCAGAAACTGCAAACGTGTCTGTCTTTGGCCCACCTGCCTGGAAAGGTCACTGCAGCAGCAACTGATCCCCCACTGCCATTTCAGCCCTGCACACACATATAAACCTTACATGCTCAAGGTCAAAATAGTTACCTGCTGCTGCTTTATATTGGCCAGACCCAGGCTGGACCCTATGCAGAGGCAGACAAGGCTTGGTCTCCACAAAGCAGCACCTCTCAAGCATCCCCAGCCATTCTAATTTCACGGATCCGGCATGAACCCCTGGAAGCTGGATTTTTAAAATCTCCCTACCTAACGTGCAGCCAGGTTGAGCACTCCCGCCTTGAGTAGTGCAGCTATAGTTATTGAGCTCTATTACATGCCAGGCCCTGTGTACTACAAACTTTCTCTTTTCATCTGTAAAACAGCTATTAGTGAGGTCTTCCCTTTTGGAAGAGTGAAAAAATTAAAGTTTAGGGAAGTTAAAAGTAATTTGCCCATACGACTCTGCACCCACTAGAATGGCTAAAAAGGAAAAACAGTGACAATACCAAGCATTGGTGAGAAGGCAAAGCAGATGGAACTTTCATTCACTGCTATGGGGAATACAAAATGGTCTGGCCACCCCAGAGCACATTTTGGTTGTTTCTCATAGAGTGAAACACATACTTATCATAGGACCCAGAATTCCACTCCTGGATATTTGCCCAAAAGAAATAAAAAACATGTGTCTGCCCAAAGATTTCTACTCAAGTGTTCATAGCCGCTTAATAGCCATAAGTCAATCTAAATATTCATTGACACGTGAATAAATAAACCAATTGTGCTGTATCCGTCCAACAGAATGCTACGCAGTAATAATAAAGAACAGAGTACTGATGCGTGTAAAACGTGGATGAATTTTAAAAAACATGTATTAGGAGGAAAAGAAAAAAAAAGCCAGAAACAAAATAATATATACTGAGTGATTCCATTTATATCAAGTTCTAGAATAGCAAACTCATCTATGATGACAGAAGGCAGATCCGCATTGACCTGGGGTCTGGTGAGGAAGAGTAGGGGTCGCTGCAAAGGTCATGAGGGTACTTTGGGGTGATGTGGAAATGTTCTCCATGATTGTGATGATGGTGGTGACACGCTATAAATTTTCTCAAAACTCATGAAATTGTCCTTAATATGGCTGCATGTTATTGTTTATAAATTGCACCTCAATAAAGTTGATTAAAAAAATAATTTGGGAGGATGAAGCCAGCATGGAATTTCAGCACAAGTCAGTCTGATTCTGAACCTTCTACTATCGCCCCCCAAAGGCCTGCATGGGGATAGCATCTCCCTGAGGGGCGGCCTGTTATCTACTTACTCAGGATGGAATTAGAAGCAAACGGGAGTTTGGGAGTGCTGGGCTCTGGGGAGAAGGGAGAAGGGCCTTCAGACAACTGAGAGAGTACTCAGGAAAAGTGTCCCCGACTTCTCAACTGTGACGAGCACTCTGAATGTGTCCACTTATCCTTATGTCTCCGAGCATCCCTTTCCTCTTACAGGGATGAATAGAACAGTTTGAATCTCAGAAGCTGAAATCGTTATCAGATTGAATCCCCTGGGGGAGCTTGTTAAAAATATCGATTCCCGGGCTTCCCTGGTGGCGCAGTGGTTGAGAGTCCGCCTGCCGATGCAGGGGACACAGGTTCGTGCCCCGGTTCGGGAGGATCCCGCATGCCGCGAAGCGGCTGGGCCCGTGAGCCATGGCCGCTGAGCCTGCGCGTCCGGAGCCTGTGCTCTGCAACGGGAGAGGCCACAACAGTGAGAGGCCCGTGTACCGCAAAAAAAAAAAAAAAAAAAAAATCGATTCCCTGACCTCACTCCCAATCCACCAAGACAGACCGACAGAAATGAGGCTTAGGCATCTGCATTCTTAAAAAGCTTCCAGGAGATTCTGATAGTTTGGGGACCACTCTGATGCCACGTTTTTTCCCAGCTCAGCTACATTTCCTGCAGAGATGCATTGCCTTAAAGATAGTCTCAATTTTCCAACTAATTGCAGTAACATTTGAGCCTGGGGAGTTTTCCATGACCAACCTCTAAACAAGGCCTGGAAATGAGCCAGCCCTCAAGTCTCCCTTTGAGCCATCACCCCACCACTCCCCATCATAGGAAAAGTCACCTCTGTAGTCAAAGGCCGGTGATGAAGACTCATTGCACAGCCTGCTCCCAGAAGGAAGGAGTATTTCCCCCAGGGAGACTGCCAGGATACAATCTTAGGCTATCTCCCTCTTTCCTTTTAAGAAATAAAATAAAAATCACAAGTAGATTATGTCAAGCAAAGTATTTGAAATATGAATCGTAGATTGTAATACACAAAAGGAAGAAATTGTGTATTCTTTGAGCCTTTATCGATTTCTGGGAGAATCAGCTTAGCGTACGTGAAATTACAGACCTGGAGGATTGTTGTTGAAGCTCTAAGTTCAGGTTCATGAAATCATTTTATGACGAGTGCACCATGATAATTCTTTGACTGTGCAGAGCTGTGTCTCCCCAAGTTTTCCTGCACGCGAAGCAGTAGAAGGAATGTGGCAACAGCAAGGGAAGGAGCATGAACCTCTCAGCCCTAGGGTCTGCCATCATCACCCACCTGTGACCTGGTACTAACCAATACACTTACAAACTGTCTTTAGAACCTACATCCCTTAGAGAGTGTTGCAAACCCTGAAGACCTGGGAAAAGGAAGAGAGACACCAAGACTAAAGGGATCTGGCCTCCACCTATCTAACAAGACCACTTTCAAAGGAAATATGATTAAAACACATGCTGATGCATATCATTATTGCTCTTATGGTGAAGAAGACTTCTTTCCATGACCTGTCTGAACAGGCCCCAACTACCGCTCCAGCCTCATCTCATATTCTCATTCTCTCCCTCTCTCCTCCTCATGCAGATGAGCCTTTTAGCCTGTCCTGCCACAGGGCCTTTGCCCAAGCTCTTCCCGACTCCTGGGATTCTTCTCTTTTCCTTCTTCACCTAGTTAATTTCTATTCCTTCTTGAGATACCAATTTAAGCATCCCTTCCTCCAGAGCAGCTTCCTGTGATCTCTGTGTGTCCAAACCTCCATTA
Organism: Grampus griseus; assembly: GCF_964374135.1. Classification (NCBI taxonomy): domain Eukaryota; kingdom Metazoa; phylum Chordata; class Mammalia; order Artiodactyla; family Delphinidae; genus Grampus; species Grampus griseus. The sequence goes on from NC_139008.1 coordinate 11,020,502, forward strand.
TAATGGTTCACCCACTATGTATTCCCTTTGTAATCAACATAATTGTGACCTTATAATGGTTTGTGTGGTTATCTGATGAGCTCCATAAGGGCAGAAACTTCAATCATATCTTATTTACCTCGAGAACCTCAGTATCTAGCGTAATCCTGACACATATATACACAAAAATATTTGTTTAAGGAAAAAAAGATGAGTGAATGAATGATCACCTAGTGCAAATTCCCCATCTTGAAGACGAGGAAACCCAAGCCCAGTGATGTAAGTGACGTGCCTTAGAGAACCTACTGCAAGTTAGTTACAGGGTTGAGACCAGGACTAAGGGTCTTGCAACCCTAAGCCCGGAACCCTTTCTCTGACGCTGCCATTCCTTCCAAATAAAATGATGACTCAGTTGGAAAAAAGAAAAAGAAAAAAGAAAACAAGCCAAAAGAAAATCAGAGAAAGAGCTTTCCACTGAATGGACCATTTTTGGGGCTCAAAAGAGAAAGGACAGACACAAAAGAAATCATGAAAAGAGGCAGGGGATATCATAAGCAAAGTACTTGATATGAATAATAATGAACTAAAACATTCCTGCTTATTGTTTATCTAATTTTGAATTTTAATTAATAGCAGGGGTGGTAATTACACAATTCCTATGCTTATAGAAAACCAACACATGAAACCTCAGAGTTCGATATTTATGAAGTGTCAGGTTCCCTTAAATACTCAGCTTGGCAATTAGAAGGGGAGCTATTCATTAACATTTTAAACTAGATAAATAAAGAATAGAGTTGTTATTTATTCATTAAAATTTTAAAAACTGGAAATTATACACTAATATTTTGGGTGTATCCATATCATTTAATTAATCATGAGTCAAAATGTTACTAAGAAGTATGTGTCTACACACCTAGAAATAGATGTAACAACTATTAGCAAATGGAGTGATTTAATCAGAGTAACAATTCAGATTCATCTTCCATTTGTATTGAGAACCTGACTCCAGATGCCTGATAACTTAGAAAGAGCACCGGCCTTAGGGTCAGATGGAGCTGGGTTTTGATTACTTTTCTTCTGAGTGACCTTTGGCCACTTCCTCACCTATTCTGGAATCAATCCTTTATCCATAAAACGGGATTATAATCTTACTTCACAGGGTTGTTGGGAGGCACTAAAGGGCATGAAGTATGGTGACTGGTTTAGGGTAGGTATCTTATGAGTCATGAAGAACATTGCTCTGGCCCCAGCTCTGGCCCAGCTACAAGGAATAAGCATCTGGTTTTCCATAGGTGATGGTCCTAGGATACCACAAGTGGTCACTTGCAAGCTGGTGGTACTTGAGGACGCTAGGAGGCTCTGTCTGAGGGTTATAGACCAGGGCTCTGCAGTGAAGCCTTCTAAGCACCAGATGGGGACCACGTGTGTTTGCCTCATCATTATATTCCCAGTGCCTAGTACCCAGAATATAGTACGTGTTCATGGGTATTTACAAACGAACAATGAACAACTGTATGACCACCATTTGGCATCAGCACCTCTGGAAAGCTCCTGTGATGCTCAGGTTTCCTCTCTTTTGCACAGGTCACTTGTGTTCCTGGGCTTTCTCCATCCTCCCAGATTATTGGTATCCAGAGGAATCCTGCCTCAGGACCTTATCAGCTAGGGCCTTTTCCTGACAGCCCCACGCCCCAGGGTTCCAGGATCCCACCTCACTCCACACTTCCTTTGTCTAATTTTCAGATGACTTTGGGGGTTGACAGTATCAAAGAGTTCATGCACTGCTGCTGCTGTGCTCTTATCAGGAAGTGCAGACCTCTGAAATCTCAGCACAGTGTCTGGGTCCTGGAAGTTCAATATTTGCTGTGCCCATGCCAAGGTTTGAGATGGGGTTGCTCCAACTCCCTGCCTTGCTTGCTGTCTGCCCATTTCCTTGTGCCCGGTCCGGCTTTAACTATGATTTCATTGCTCCACGTCTCTGCCAGTTTCAGAGCTCCTTACTACCATGTGGCAGTGTCCACAAACCAAATGCAGGGCTCCCCAGAAATGGGAACTGAGCAAGGGCAGACAGTCCTCTTTCTGAAGAGTGACCTGGCATCCCCCAAGACTTCTGACAGAATCTACAACTTCCTACTTGGTGAACTAAGTAAGACAGGTCAACCACAGGCTAACTGCCTGTCTCCCCTGTTCTCTGGACATAGTATCTCAGTGAATTGGGGAGAGAGGGGCTATAGGTATCTCAGTCCAGTCCAGGACACCAACCAATGGTTCGCAGAATGGGACAGCTGTGGGTGCTACTGTATGACGCACGCCTTTTTATTCTCGTGTTTAGCCTCCGGGGCCTTACCAACCTTGGGAAGGCTGCCCCTCCTAGGACTATAGCCAATTCTTAGAGTAAATGACTGTCCTACAAGTGCATCTATTACATGCAACCCAACCAGTCCAAAGCCCACACCCAACCTTCTCCTCTATTAGCTCTTAAATTCCAGGCCAATATTGCCCTCTCCTGATCACCCAGGGCCAGGTACCAGACAATTTAGGACAGTCCCTGCACTCCAGAGCCGGCTGAAATGATGAAAACCAGTCAAACATAAGCCTCCTCACCCTGACTCACCTGTTTCTACTCACAGAAAACACAATAAAGGCTGTTGCCCACATTTCCCCCCTTGTTCCCTCTGCCCCCAGACTGACTCTGGTGCTTCCCCATTTGGCCCTGCCTGGTGTGGCATGCCCCCTCCTCTTGAAAACTGTGAGTAACAAACTACCTTTTCACTGGAAAGCATCTCCTGATTTGTTGGGCTCTCACCAAACCTGAATAATAATGAAACAGGCACTCATATTGTCCTCTGATCCAAGCCCCAGAAAATCTATTCTGCCCTTCTTGAAAAAAAGTGAACTCTCAGAAACTGACAGCATGAGCTGAATAATGAGCTGGAGCACTAGATGCATTACAAGGAAACAGAGTGAGAAAGTATTTCCTGGGTGCAGACGTGTGCCTTATGTGGTTAGGGGACAGTAATTTCCCTCCACAGCAATACGATAGAGCACAGGAGTGAAAAGAGAGGAATGTTACCGACTGTCCAATGGCAGCAAGGTCACCCCATATGGGCACCTTTATGGTGGAGCCTGGGTCTCGCTGTACATTCTGTGTACAGAATCCCTGCGCCCCCAACCCCCAAGGTGTTATGAAGAACTAAACCAAAGCTGAAGAATGCTAATGGCCACCATGAAGTATATGGAGCCTTGTTGAATGTATTTGATTGACTGCATTCTGGTTTGTAAAAAGCTGCTGGCATGGGCTGAATGGTGTCCTCCTAAAATTCATACATTGAAGTCCTAACCCCCAGTACCTCAGATTATGACTGCACTTGAGATAGTCTTTAAAGAATTAATTAAGTTAAAATGAAGTCATCAGGGTGCATTTTAATCCAATATGACTGGCGTCCTTATAAGAAGAGAAAATTTGGGCATAGACAAAAACAGAGGGAAGGTGATGTGAATACACAGGGGAAGACAGCTATCTAAAGTCAAGGAGAGAAGCCTCAGAAGAAACAAGAAACCAACCCTACCAACACCGTGATTTTGAACTTCTAGCCTCCAGAGCTGTAAGAAAACAAACACCCGGCCCATGGCACTTTGTTATAGCAGCCCTAGCGGACTAATTCAGGCTCTGGTCTCCTCCATCACTCAGGTATGTCTGAGGAAGGGAAGAAAGGTCTGTTTAGCACCATAGAATGTACTTTCTTTTCACTTAGTTTTTTCACCCAGGCTGCCAATAGACTCCTACAGTCCCAATTTAGATGTAGATGGCAGCAGCAAGTGAAGTTACCACATCAGAACATGGGCATGGATATAACTGTTTGAGCTCCAGCCCACAGAAACTCTTATCTCTCCCAGTGCCCACATCCCTTGCCCACAATACTGCCATCATCAAAGGCGCTTTTGAAACTTGGAAACCCTGAACCATCCATAAATTCAAAACTTGAATGAATCCTGTTATGCTGTGGCTATGCTGGATGATCAGGCAGAGTTAAAAGGGTGAGGCACAGCGGTTTAGGTACATGCAGATCAGGCTGTCAGATTTGCAAGAACTTTGCAGGTTCTTTAAAATGTGGTATCAGAATAAGAAAAGGCTTATACCTGCACCCTTTGTGAAGACTGAAAAGTTATTAGGGAAAGAAACTCTGCAGGTGAGTCTGGTTGGAATTGCAGCATATCTAACCAAGGTTAAAGCCAGATGCTTTGGTATGAGTAAGAGGCAGATTTCAAATCCAAGATGGTAATTTCTTAATGGCTACAAAGCACAGATGAAGAGGAATACTGGCAGGCTGCCTGGAAGAGGAAGAGTGCTGGTCTTAAAATCAGAGAACCTGGTTATTAATCCAAGTGATTTACTTTCCACAAACATATGTTTCTGGATCTAAAAAAGTCAGTATCACTCTATATCTATCGCTCACAAAATTAATGGGAAAATCATTGTGAAAACACGTGGAAAACTAAGTGCCAAGCGCAGGTAGGGACTTCTTACTCTTTAAAAGGAGATCATGCCTTCATCCTCGGGACAAGAGCAACTTAAGTATTTAGAATCATGGAGAAAAATTGCCAGCACAACCTTCCTGCCATAACTTAGCTTTCACTTTTTATCATAGGATAATTTTAAACTTAGGGAACTGTTCCAGGATAGCCTTCCTGCAGTGACACCCCAAGGTAAACATTTGGCATAACCATAGTAAAATTACCAAAACTAAGAAGTTAACATTAAGACAATATACCAACTAAACTACAGATTTTCTTCAGTTTCCCAGTTCTTGCACTAATGTCCTTTTTCTGGTCCAGGATCCCACGTGGCATTTTGTTGACATGTGACCAAATTCTTCTGCATTGAAGAATTCTCTCTCCTTCCTTCCTTCCTTCCTTCCTTCCTTCCTTCCTTCCTTTCTTTCTTCCACTATGTATTTATTTATTTACTTATTTTGTGTGTGTGTATAGAGTACAAAGTCTTCTGGGGTTTTCTGATACATCTTTATTGGAGTATAATTGCTTCACGAAGCTGTGTTAGTTTCTGTTGCACAACAAAGTGAATCAGCCATATGCAGACATATATCCCCATATCCCCTCCCTCTTGAGCCTCCCTCCCACCCTCCCTATCCCACCAATCTAGGTCATTGCAAATATCAGCATGAAATCTTGGATATTTATTTTATACTTTGGGTTTTAATTCAACACTAGCTTTGGCCGCTAGGAGCTCCTTCAGCACTGGTTTCTGTGTGTTTTCAACATGCTCCGTCTTTGTTTCTTTCTGTTTGTTGGTTAGTTTGGCTGGTTGGTTGGTTGTCTGGTTGACTGATTGGTTGGGGCCATATTGCATTTTGCCTGCCCTAGCCCTGTAAGCAACCCCTTCCCCACATGCGCTACATTTCATCAAGGAACATTAAAACATCAAAAGCACATATCAAAAAAATAAATAAGTAAGAAGTAAATCATGTTGTGAAAGATAAAATGTGAGTTTAATTTATTTTCTAGATTTCTACCAGGTTCCCTCACCATCACCGCTTCCTTGCATATAGAAAGGACCCTATAGTCTTAAGAAGTAGTTACTGGACACCCAGTATGTGGTAGGCACTGGGTCTACCAAGATGAGTGTCATCTGATGCCATTCCCTGCACTCAAGGATGTCTCAGTCTATAAAAGGAGATGATTTTAGCAGCTATGCTGCAAATAAGTGGCTTATAATACCCAGTAATAAAGAGTACACCAGACATTTATACTTAACCCTCTTTGGACCACGGAGAAGATCAGCTTGATTTTAGAGTCTGTGCTCTGAGACAATGACTTGGCATATGTTCTAAGCTGAATAATGGTCCCCAAAGATGCCCACGGCCATTGAGTACGGCCATTGTAGTTTGTGTGTGTGTTGGGGAGGGTATGTATCTATACCCACATGTATCATGATGTTAACTGCCAGGCCCCTGCAGGTGTTCCATGAGTGGTAATCCGTGGATCCTGTAAAGATGTTACCTTACTTGGTAAAAGGGATGTTGCAGATGTGATTAAGTTAAGGATCTTGGGATGGGGAGATTATCTCGGATTATCTCAGTGGGTCCAATATAATCGCAAGGATCCTTGTAAGAGGGAGGCAGGAGGGCTCAGAGAATGTGAGATGTGGTGATGGAGACAGTCATGCTAGGCCACCAGCCGAGAAACGTGGGCAGCTTCTAGAAGCTGAGAAAGGCAAGGACACATATTCTCCCCTAGAGCCCTGCTGACCCATTTTAACTTTCTGACCTCCAGAACTCTAAGAGAATAAATGTGTGTGGCTTTAACCCACCAAGTTTGTGATCATTTGTTTACAGCAGCAGTAGAAAATGAATGCAGCTGACGAGCCCCATGACCGCTGATGGCCACAATGTTTGGTCACCTGTTATTATCTGTGAGTCATCAGGCAGATTGAGAACTGTGATTTTGTGTGACTGAGAGACAGCTGCTGTGACATCAGCATTCACAATGTTGTCCAGTGGAAAGGGGTTAGGAAATCTCAAAGTTGGGTGGAGGGTGGGGGCCGGGGCGGGGCCGCATCCAGGAGAGTAAGTGTCTGAAAACAGGATGCTTTCTGCTGCTCAGGGCACGTCATTCCCAATAACTTGCCCTCTTGGAACACATCCCAGGGCCCACAGGCAGCATCCAAAGAGGGACTTTGAATTGAACCCCAGCCAAGTATGGAAGGTGAAATATCTATTCTATTTCTCCCGTCACCGTGGCTGCCTCTTTAACCGTTTGCAGGTGTGGCTAAGCTAAGAGAGGGAATGTTTAGAGGGTCTCAAACCCTTCACTTATTCTCCCAACAGTCACTCAACACTTTGGCAGGAAGGGAAAAAGAAAAAGGTCTTTCAACACCCTTCTGATGTCCAGACTTTTATGAAATGCCCACTTGCCTCACTGGATGCCTGCTGCCTCTTGAGCTCTATGTTTTCTTTTGGTTAAAGATTTGTTTTCCTATGTTGGCATATATAAATTCCCAAAGTTTCAAGCCTACCTCATCACAAAACATATAAGTAAATAAAAGCAGACAGATTCTTGAGAATCCCTTGGCTAGATCTACAGGCAAGACATTCTTCAAAGCATGGAACTGGCTGGGCTTCATTTTTGTCTTCCTGTCACAGAATTTCTTCTGCCTTTAAAAAGATTGGGGGCTGTTCACTGGTAAAGATGAGATTATCGGTTTGATGTGGTTCAACAGCGTGCATGTCATCCCGGCTGATACCCTCTGCCTGTTTCAAAGACAGACTGTGAGTAACTCTAATTCCCATGTGTACACCAAGAGATCAAATATGAACACTTCCTGAGGAAATGAGAATAAAATAGGCAGCCCAGAGACGCTCCTGTGCCCCAATTATATTCCATTTTCAGGTTGTGTTCTACTTCTTAAAATGAAAGAAAATTGTGCAGTGTTTCTAATCTTTGCAGTTCGGATTGAATCCATCTTCCCTGAATTGTTTCCAAGTGGGTTTACGTTAAGAAGGGCTTTCAAAATAGCCAAGTAGCTGGTCTGGATGATTTGAGACTTGGGCAATTGGAAAATGCTTTGTTTCACCAAAAATGTCACCAAACAAGTTAAAAGCCAAATGTATCCATTTTGACTTCTACAGATTTATTTTTATTTCTTTCCTTTCAAATGAGACAGGGAAGCAGCATCTATTACGTATCTAAAGCATTCCAAGCACTGTGTTGGTATTTTATGTATTTTATTTCACAAGTAAAAGACAGAACTGCTCTTCCTCCTTTGAAGAGTAAGAAAACGGAGATGCACTTTTTTTTTTAAGAAACTATACCTGTTCCCCAGGGTAACCAGGTTGTAAGTTCAGGTGTGACTCAGAGGCAATGTGTTGGGATGAAAACAACAGGTGTTTTGGAACTGTATTAGAATGTTTACACAACAGTGTATTAGCTCCACGGCTTGGGCAAGTTACATAACCTTTCTGAACTGTTTACTTATAAAATGACGATAACAATATATAACTTGTTGAGCCATCATATTGTGTGCCTTTGTGTGTGTGTGTGTGTACACCCATACACACATGTATATTAACTCAGGCCCCTAGAGTTGTTTCATAAATGATAACTGATATTAATCAATCAATAGGTAATGACTGGCTACCTCTTCATTGGCAGGAACTATGTCAGGCACTGGTACTCCATGGCACAGGATTGCTGCCAGTTGTAATTGTGTTTTCTCACCTAAAGCAATACAATGGATTCTTCCACTACAACCAATATTTGCAGAGAAATTGCTATGTGCAAAGTCACTGTTTCGGGCACCATAGGAAACTTAAAGGTAACATCGCTAAACCATAAGCAAAACAACCATGATGCGTAGTGAGCCTATTATACTGACGCACCAGCTACTCCCAGGAAAACAATCTGCAGGTCGCTTGGTGAGTCTTCAAAGTGCAGGGAATTCTGAGGATGCCCGAGATATTCAGCTTCAGAAAACCAGTTTGCAGGTTCTCACTGTGCATTTATATTTTTTGCTAAAACTATTTTAACTGAGAAGTCACCTCCAGTTGAAGTGACTTGGATTCTCGGTCCCTACTTTCCTTTAAACAATCACATTTCTCACATTTTACAAAAGACAGACAAACTTCTCATCCATCCTCGTTCATACTATTATAAAAACAAAACAAAACAACTTCTGAGGTGTTGAACAAAAGAGAATTTAAAATGTTGCTCTTGGGGTTGGGGAAATATGATCTCTAATAACTGCAAAACAAGTCCTTTTGCAAGTCAGGTAGTTTCTGGTTCTCTACTTTCAATTTGAGGAACTCAGCTGCATTGCAAACAGGCAGATCATTAAAACTAGTTTTTAGTGGTAAATCAAAAGGAGTTTTTTGCAGATAACCAAAAAAATTAATGTCACTTTTTGTTTTGTTTTTAAATTCTGTTCCCATCTACTCATTTAAGGACGTGAGTTGTCTCAGCACTTAAATAAATAAAAATTCAAAATGGGAATAAAATTTATACCAACTATTTTCATTTAAGTAATAAGTAATATTTATTCATAGATCAATGACCTACATAAAAATTTTCCTTTTACCTTATCAAAAGATGTGATTTCTAATAAAATTATTATGTTTAGTAATGATCACACTATGTAATATATTTCTCTTGTTTTGGTAAATTAGATACAATAATTACACTGTTTGTAGTTCATTCCACATTTTTAAAAGATAAATCTCAGACCACAGAAGATTAAAATCCATTTCAACGTATAGACCAGGAAAGAGAAGAGCAGCTTCTGACATCCAGGAGCTGGCCTGGTGTTCAGAGCCAGGCCATGCTGCTCTCCTGTTGGGTAGCAACAATCTCACCAACACCAACATCAGACCAGGGGGCTGATGCTCTGCGCTCTGTGACTACAATACGCACAGTCTGTTACTATGACATGTTGTGAGACAAAACAAAAACAAGGAAACAAAACCATTTCAGGATCTTTTATAAGCCCAGACAAAACCAAAAATGTCTTAGCTCCGGCTGCTATAACAAAAATATCCAGGTGGTTTAAACAGCAAAATTTAATTCTCACAGTTCTGGAGTCTGGGAAGTCCAAGATCAAGGTACGAGCAGATTCGGTGTCTGGTGAGGGAGGACCCACTTCCTGGTTCCTAGATGGCGTTTTCTTGTTGCAGCCTCATATGGCAGAGAGGTAAGGGAGCCCTCTGGGGTCTCTTTCGTTAAGGGCACAAATCTCATTCACGAGGGCTCCACCTTCATGACCTAATCACCTCCCAAAGGCCCCACCTCCTAATACCATCACACTGGGCATTCAAGATTTTGTGGGGGGGGGGGTGGGCAAACTTTGTCTATAGCACAAAGTTATTGTGGAAACCACATAAGTACCAAATATCACCTTCTCCCAGTTAATATGCGTGACTGTTGATTCTTTACCAATTACACCTTTAACCATGCTCTCCTCTCCTTCCAGATAAGATTTATTAAGACAACCAATCATAGGCTTGTCCCCACTCCCTGACAGCATTCAATCCACAGTAAACTCCACTTGGAGTAGCCTTCCCCAATTACCTAGCCAAAGTCTAAAACCTATGACAAATCCTTTTTAACATCCTTTTACTGAGATGCCCAACACTTCCCCACGGTGTACATCCTCCTGGGCTGCAGTGAGGGATAAGCCCAACTTACTCCGTTACAGCTGTGCTTCTGTGGTGTTTGGCTGGAAAGCATTGGCTAAAGGGATGTACCACCAAGATTCAGCTGAAAACCTCACTGCCCTGGACAGAAACCCGGGACCCAGTGCTGGTGTCTACCCCCGAGATCCTCTGTGCCTCTACCTGTTTGAGATACCCTCTGCCCATGGCTGAAAGATAAGCCCATGCTAAACTGAGCTCCAATATTTTGTTAAATACTTCAGCGTTAGGTTTACCTTGTTTTCCTGGGAATGTGTTCCCTTCCAACATTTTTGTTTATCTCATCTGATCTGTATTGTTCTTTGGTGAAATTGCTTTCTAATCTTCTAACACCTGCTCCTGCAGTCTGTCTGCTTGTCTAGGGTCTTGAGTGTGCTTTGTCTATGACAGGAAACGTCTGTAGTGAGATGTATCCGTGAGAGTTCAACCAGAGAAACAGAACAAGTAGGAGCTATCTATATTAAGAGGTTTCTGGCAATGAACTGCAATTGGAGGTTTCTGGCAATTATGCAATTGTGGGGCTGGCCAGGCAAGACCAAAATCCAGAGTGCAGGCCATGAGAATGGCTGAAACACTGGGGGATGTGCTGAAGCTTCTATCCACAAGCAGAATTTCTTCCTCAGGGAAGCCTTGGCTCTGCTTTTGAGGCCTTTCAACAGCTCAGATCAGCCCCACCCAGATCATCTAGGATAACCTCTTTTACTGAAAACAGCAGATTATAGACTTTAATCATGTCTACCAGACATCTTCACAGCAATATCTAGTTTAGCCTTAAACTGAATAACAGAGGGACTGAATTATAGCCTAGCCAAGTTGACATATAACATGGACCATCGCAGACAGAATACGGAACTAGGTCTGATAAATTTGTCCTCAAGCCAGGCCCAAGGGCTGCGGAATTCATTGTGTCTCCTGAAACTGGTCTCTTTTTTGGGGGACCAACTTTGACTTGGGTCATCATTTTTAAACCTTAGAAGGATGTTTCCTGAGAACCTTTTACCTTTGTCTGCCTGAAATCAGGAGGTTTTGTCTGCTCCCTGATGATGTCTGGGTGATGAGTGGCCTTAAGCTGGGACCCAGAGCCATGAAGTGACACAAGCAGCTCCTAAAGTACACCAGCAGCTCTCCCAGCTCTCCGTCTACACTGAGCCTCTCCCAGGCCAAACTCCGCCATCCTCCTGTTTTCTCACTATCATGTTAACTTGTGTACTTATCTCATTAACTGGCACTATTTCACCAGGAATAATTCAGAAACGCAGTGGCCACTTTTGACAGGACTGAGAGTATTCATTTGAAAGGTACCTTTGAATAAAAAAGTGAAGAAATCCTCAAGAGGAGATTCCCTGCCTTGTCTGTCTATCAGAGGGCGCACTTTGTTAAGTTAAGGAGCTGTCCCCTCCTTCGTTTTAGTATTTGGGAATTAAAGAATTGCTGACTTTTTAATTGTTTGGGCTGATGAAACTGTCAAGTGTGTATAAGTTGGATCAAAACCAGCTGCATGCCTCTCTCTTTTGTGAGCCGATATGTCAAAATCTGTTTTCCCACATCTAAACCTTCTGTCCTCTCTTTGTAGAGAAAACATAATCAGCCTTTTAGAGTGATGATTTCAGATTTGCCTAAAGCCGGCTGCCTCTCAAAGCTCTCTGTCCCTCTCTTGGGGAAAGAAAGGTTAAAGAGTTAAAGATTTAAAAAAAAAATCATTCAGTTGTTACGTCACAACTCTATGAATGAATATCTAACCCAAAAAAGCACTCAATAATATCTGAAAAGGGACTTCCCTGGTGGCACAGAGGTTGAGAATCCGCCTGCCAATGCAGGGGACACGGGTTCGAGCCCTGGTCCGGGAAGATCCCACATGCCGCGGAGCAACTAAGCCCGTGCACCACAACTACTGAGCCTGCGCTCTAGAGCCCACGTGCCACAACTACCGAAGCCCACGCGCCTAGAGCCTGTGCTCTGCAACAAGAGAAGCCACCGCAATGAGAAGCCCGCACACCACAACGAAGAGTAGCCCCGCTCGCCGCAACTAGAGAAAGCCTGCGTGCAGCAGTGAAGACCCGACGCAGCCAAGAATAAATAAATAAATTTATTTTTTTAAAAGTCTGGATAAAAGAGAAGAAATTTAAAACAGTGTTTTTGTGGGCCTCAAAAAGTATATCTAGGGCTTCCCTGGTGGTGCAGTGGTTGGGAGTCCGCCTGCCGATTCAGGGGACACGGGTTCGTGCCCCGGTCTGGGAAGATCCCACATGCTGTGGAGCGGCTGGGCCCGTGAGCCATGGCCGCTGAGCCTGCGCGTCCGGAGCCTGTGCTCCACAACGGGAGAGGCCACGACAGTGAGAGGCCCGCGTACCGCCAAAAAAAAAAAACAAACAAAAAAAACCAAATATGTATACTATAAGAGGTAAATGGTTGGAGGTTAATCCATGATGTTTGAATGATTTAAAAACAAAGAAGATTTCCTGACCACTACAGGGACCCCTATAAAAAGGACAGAAAATTGGGCTCACTCCTGTCATGGCAAAAATCCTTATATTCCCCATAGAGCCCATGCCCCACCAAGATTCTACTTCTTCTGTGAGGATCTGCCTGCTTGTACCTGTCCACTTCACACTAACTTATCCTGTGTGTTTGCGGGGTAATTATTAGAGATTTCTAGATATTTAAAACTACCACACCTCCCAGGAAGCTCTGGAATGAAGCAAGCATGGGAGACGCAGGTGAGAGGACAGATGCCCTCTTCATTCAGACTTCCTTAGTTGCAATTTCCACAGTGATCCGAACCTTGTTGTGGACCCTCGCAGATGTCACGTATAATACAATATCTGCTCTGGATGCCCAATCAGTGACTCTCAATTCATTAGCCAGAGTTGCCGTGGGCAATCATACAGTGCTTAATTTCCTCCAAGATCGTGGCCCCTATGTAAATACTACAGGGCAAGTGAAAAATTCCGAGACTCCTGGGTCTCTGAAACAGGTCCTGCTGGACTCGGGTATGTTCTCATTGCCTAGGTTTTACAGTCTAGGTCTCTTGTTTGAGACCTGTTACAGGGACTAATAATCATGTGGTTTCTGGTAACTGCCTGAGCTACAGTGGCCAATGTAGCGGGTCCAGAGAATTAAGTGCTTCTGTGCAGCCCATTGTCACGTCAGACGAACCCACACCTTGTTCTATACCAGAAGGAGAAGGAGAGATTGACCCTAACCCGACTACAGACTAGGTTCAGGGGACCTCCTCCTGATCTTCATCGGCCAAATCTCAGCCATCTAGACATGACGGATGAATATCCTGTGGTCTGACTTAATATTGCCTAAAAGGGGGAACCGAGAAAGAGAAAAGCATCCCCTGATGTGTACACCTAAACCTCGGAGCTGTTAGGTACTGACTCACGCTCACAGCTAGACCATGGTGTTGCCCTATGGCTAGCAACAATCTCACAACACATGAATATCAGATTGTGTTATCTGTGATCACGATGAAGTAAAATAATGACCAAGGTCACATCATAAGTTTGTCCAAGCATAGGGAAAACATCACTGTGCAAACCACACAAATACAATGCCCAGCGCCCCCCCCCGCCCCACCCCAGCTACTATGAGTGACGCTGGTTCTCCACCATGACAGCTTTCACTCTGCTCTTGTCTTTACTCCTTCCACTTAAGACTGATTAAGTGGAAATCAGTCACTGATATGTCCCCATATCAGTGGGGACAATCATAAAATTGTCCCCACTTTCCCAACAGCACCCAAGCCAGAGTAAAGCCGAGCTTCCACCAACTCTCTCCAAAATTACTTAATCTAAACCTAAATCATATAATAAATCCTTTCTAACACCCTCTTACTCAGACGCCCAGGGGTTCTGCATGGTGTGTTTTCGCCCTTGTTTCAAAGAGCAATCCACCCAACTTGTTCCACTACAGGTCTGTTCTGTTGGGCCTTTGGCTGGAGGGTGGTTACACTACCATTTTTTTGCATAGAAAAAATAATAAGAGAATGAATAAAAGTCTTCCTGTGTATATGTGGGTTATTTTTCCCCTTAGAGGAAAACCTACCTGAAATTGGATCAACGTATAAGCAAGTCCAGCTGAAATCTGCAGTGTGGCAAGTAACTCTGGGCACCTGATTCCAGCAAGTCTAAAGCCAAATCCACCCCTAGACTTATCCACTCTGGGAGCCATAGACGCCTTTTTACTCAAATCACTTTGAGTTGGTTTTTGTCCCTTTCAGCAGAAAGAAATCCTGCCCGTTAGGGATGATGTGGAATGACACGACGGAAGGCCTATGAAGCAGGCCACGGAGGCTAGCTACAGTGATAGCGTTCCTTTGTACGTCAGCACAAATATGTGGAAATTAAGTGAAAACTATTCTCACTGGATACAATCAGGGGGAAGTGAGAACAGAACCTTCCCTGAATTTTAAGTAAAGACCTCCACATACTGCCAGCCCCGCTGTTTTGCAGAGTGACAAAAGAGACCTTAATTACCTCCCACACAGAATAAAGAGTTTGTGGCATAAACACCACAAAGTAGAGACGGCTCCTCTTATTGTAGTAAGATGCCTAGGAGACACTATGGCAGAGCAACACCTAAGTGGGTCCGAGTCTAAGAAAGGCTAAAACATCCCTGTGAAAGTGAGTAAAAGGCTTTAAAATACTTGCCACGGATATTAATTTATATCTTGAAGGGAATCGTTTACTCACCGGACCTAGCACATGGGAAGACCTTAACCACTGCATCCACACATTCAATTATTTATCAACCCACCTTTTCGAAATTTAGAACATCTTAGTAGACAGCAGCTAAGGCAGGAAATTCATGCAGGATACACAGGAACTGCAGTTATTCTCGGAATGCTCTTGCTAAAGTTATTTGTTAAAATGGTCCTTAAATCTTAACAAAAGTACTTAGTTAATTAAAATATGTCCAGCGATCACAAGAGTTGATGTTACTTCTCAGCATCACTCTCAGCAAATAGATGTCCGTGTTCCAACCATTCTCATCAAGAAAGTTGCATTTAAGTAGCCCGGTATCAAAAGACCACAAGGAAACACAACTTACATTAACCTAGTTCTTTTCTAATTCTTTATACAGAACCACACCATCAGGTTCACCATAGGCAAAATGGATGTCAGTTATCTCTATTCCTCTTGACCAGACCAAATTCAGCTGTATTTACCCCAAGCCATGCAGTTATCATGATGCAAACACACAGACTGGGTAATCAACAATTATGGGTCATACATAGAATCATTAATAGAGGGGACATGCAAACATCTAAGCACTGAAGAATCCAATCATGACCTCTGAAAGACAAAGAGATGTAAAAGGAATACATGGAGGTGGGGTGGAAGCAGCAGGAGCTATGAAAACGTGCAGAACTGATGAAGCAGTTAGTAGGAGCTGCCCTGCTGACGTGGATGAGAAAAAAAAACTGCTCAGAAAAAAGCACCACGGGAAGCCTGGGAAGCTCAAAGCTTCTCCCAAGTGTAATGATAAACATGCTAATAGGCAAGGTTAGGTGCCAGTGAGCTGGGGCATCATACCTCATGACAAAGAAAAATGAATTTTACCATGTTGGCATCCCCGCGCCCAGCCAAGGATGGCCGCCGTGGCACCTTCCGTGGCCCGTGTAGGCCCCCATCATTAAAAGGTTGAATTAGTCATGTAAACAAATTATCTCCAACAAAGGGGTTTACAAATGCTGGCTAATTAGTTTCAATTCCCCGAAGCTTTCCACTGTTTTTAATTCAATAACACAGTGTAAATTCTCCGGTTAGAAAAAGTCTAATAGGAATTGGCAGAAAACTAAATAATTGATATTGTCGGCAATTACAGCAGCAAGTACCCCAGTGTTATTGTTTCCCGGGAAGCAGGATGGCAGTGATTTCCAGAGAGGATAAAGCATGAAGTGTAATGAATTAACAATAGAAAACCGTAGACAGCTGTTGCTCAACGTCCTCTCCATCGGCTCAGCCTCTAGCTGAGAAAAATTTTTAAGTACCTATAAATAGACATACCTGGCTTGGATTATAATAAATCCTCCTAGCAACCAGCACTGTAATGGCCAGCTTGGAAACAGTAATGAACTGGCTGGGTGCACAGCCAATCTCTAACCGTCCACGAGACTTGCTTTCATGGTCAGTACAAACAGGGGTAATGGTATCAGTTCTGGGGTCTCCAGGCTCTTCCTGGTCACACATGGAATCATTAATAGAGGGGACATGGAAACATCTTAGCAGTGAAGAAGGTTCTGAAAAGGCAAGAGTGATGTCCTCCAGCTACTGTCACTGTTTCCAAAAATCTAATGGAAAGTGAATATTTACCCATCATGAAAGAGCCTAGGCCAAAGCTTCTTAAATTGGGGTATGTAGACCCCAAGCATACCTGGTCATGTGCCAGGGAGGAAGACAAAGGTGCAGGGGAAATATGGCAAGTGCTCGTGGAGCACCAGCTTTACCCGAAAATTTAGATAAACACCCATTTACTATTAATTCATTGTACATATTTTTAAATGTTCTAAAGTATTAAGTAAAGCGTGTTCTTAAAAGTCACATAAAACCAAAAGACCTGTGTTAAAAACAGCAGAGTCCTGCCCCCAAATTCCCCTCTCCTATTCCATGGAAACAATAATTTTCTAGCATTTTTAGCTATTTTTCCCATTAATTCTATTTTTTTTCCTAAATAAGATATATCTACTACTCTCCGGTAATTAATTTTAAAGCATAATGTAGTAACTTCTGATTTTGATAGATAAAGATCTAGTTCTCCTTTCTCTCAGCTTATCTTTCCAATACACTTACATTACAAGTTTTATTAAATCCATATTCCATGCTTTTATTATTATGGCTATAATTATCACTGCTGAGCTGAGTAGTATACTGTGACCTCCTTTTTTCCTTGTAACAATTTTCTGCCCCCTGTATTTAATAATTGTTTTTCCATTGGCTTGGTTTTCCTTGAGCCTAAGGCCACGTCTTCCCACACTCTATCACACCTCTGAGATATGTCTCTCAAAACACGTTTTTACAACTTTCTGATAACCTCTCAGTTTCATTTGTTTTCTGGGCTATCCTCTCTGGAGCTCCCTCCACTACAGTCTGAAATGATTTCTCTTTAGATCTTCTACACCACTGTCATTGTGGACTTAACCTTGTCTGTCCTCCTGGCAATCCTTTTACCTCTCTCTTGGGTTGAACACTCTGCTATCCGTAGTTGAATAATAATAATTAGGCTACATATGAAGTTCCAGGTTAGATATCATTTTCTATCCAGTTTCTGAAGGCATAGTTCCATTGTCTTTTACTTTCTAATGTTCCGTTTTAGAAGTCTGGTGCTTTTTTAGAATTCTTAGTCCTTTGATTTGCTTTCTGGAAGCTTTTAAAAATATTTCTTTTAATTCCTTTTTTCTGAATTTTCATGATGATTGTCTTACATGTCCTTTCATTCTAGAGGTTTTTCTACATCTTCTCTTTGATCATTTCCTCTGTACTGTTTTCTTTGTTCTAATCGATTCTCTCATTTTCTTATATTTTGTTTCCTGTGTTTCGTCTCTTTATCTTTCTTTTCTCCTTTCTGGAATTCCAACATTTTTTTCTGTTTTTTTAAGTGCTTATATTTTCCATTTCCAAGAGCTCATTCTTGGTTCTCTCACTGTTCCTTTTTAGATCATCCCTGCATTTCAAGGATACCATATCTTCTCATCTCATTGATGATATTAAGTATTGTCATCTTCTGCTCCCTGCAGAAGTTAACTTCTGCTCCCTGCATTTTTTCTAATTCTTTTTTCTCCCAGTTTGCTCTTTTGCATATAGGAAATTTCCCCCAAAAGCCTACTGATCCTTGACCATCTGTTCTGATTTAAGGACAAAACATTGAAAAACAGATTGGAAGTTCTGTGAGCATGGATGAAGCTTTTCAACGGATTGACTTTACTATTGAGTGGCCAGCTGATACTTTTGTTGGAAAAGTCCCCAACCCCCATCTTGGTATTTGTATATCTTTTCTCTAAGGAAATTCAATTTCTCTGGTGAAAGAGCCTCTCTTCTGCTGTTAGCATCCTGCAGATTGTTGAGAGATAATGATTGGATTTATTTAGAGAGGTTTACTTAATTCTCCAGATGTCCTCCTCTGTAACAGATGCTTCCAATCCTGCAGCGTCTATAGTTCAGTTTCTCCAAACAATATGGTTCTCCTGTCCTGTGGGTGTGGGTGGCGTGATTCAGCACACTGGGTGGGGCTCACGAGGGACCTGTGACTTCAAATGCCAAGTCTCTGTGGGGTTCATCAGAAAGAACTGGCTTTCTTTTTTATTTTTGGACACACTGCGCGGCATGCGGGATCTTAGTTCCCTGACCAGGAATCAAACCTGCGTCCCCCGCACTGAGAGAGTGGAGTCTGAACCGCTGGACCACCAGGAAAGTCCCTGGCTTGCTTTCATAGGTCTCGCATCTCCATCCTCACAGTTGTTCCCTTCTTTGAGAACATGCTGCTCGTCACCCTTCTGCCCTCTGCTTTTACATCTTTATATATTGTGATCAGAGAACCATGTATCTTAATGCCCTCTCTAGCATGTTTCCCATCCATACACACAAGTAATTGTGTAGAGACAAACTATTTAAGTATTTGGCTAAGAGATCAGTTAAACTGATTAACCAAGTCTATGAGATTTGAGATGAGAAAAGGACTTTGAGTTTGGAGACGTTTTGCAAAGATGCATGCTCATACACTTTAACAGGTTTGGGAACACTAATCATTAAACCCTATCTGAAATACTGAGAAAATAAATCTAAGTTTGGAACTTCTCCCAATGTTTGTGTCACTTTTTCTCTATCAGAGCAAAATTAAAAGGAGAGGTGGGTTGCTATTAAACCTATAAGTATTGTGAAGACAAAAGACATCCACTGAATGTATGAAAAGGTTAGATGGTTTATGCAGTCCACTGGGTCTGTTTTTTTTTGCGTTTAAGACAATGCCTGGACCATCTTTAAGGGTGTCTTCATCAGTGGACTATGTCTGCAGAACCAGACAGAAAAGGGCTATGGTCAGTTGATGGATCAACAGAATGGAAACCTGCTCAATCAACAAGCTAATAATCAAATTGTCTGAATTCAGTCAGTGGCTTTGCAGATAGCAGGCAGGTTGACAGTTAAATTACCTCGCCCTCAGCTCTCTCTCCAAAGACTCAGGCAGGAAATGGCACATCTGTGTTTTACAGGGAAAAAAATTAAGAAGAAAGAGTTAACGGAACCCTCAATGTTTAAATACTCATTTTAGCTAAAATGTCTAATTAAGATTGTGGTGTCTTGATGATTTAACAGATCCAAAAGCAATGTTTTCTTACTGCAACTGATCATAGTTCAAGGCCTGCTAGCCAAGCATGAAGTTTTGTTAATGAGAAATATAAGCGTAGAGTCAGGCCACTGGATCCTGCTATTAAAATGTACGTAATCATGTTCTTTAAGCAGAATTGGATAATCACAACGAACTGACTTTTTCACTCAGATGATGAACCTTTCCATTTGACAGATTGGTTCGTAAGTAATTTAACTCAGAGTTAATTGATACAAAACATCATTGTCACCACACTTTTTATAACGACAACAAAAAAAAATAAACTCTAAGCATTAAATATTTTTCTTTGGAATTGACCCTGCATGAATTGAAGGGTTTTCCCATTTTGTAGCAGACTTTTATGGCCTCTGAAGCACTGCGTGTATAATCTTCCTGTGAAATGCGGCTGAGGCTGCTCTAGCTTACGGAGTTGACCTGGTTGTTGGGTACCTTATTCCTTCTTCCAGTCTGCCCTGGTTTCGATGGGAGAGGTCACCAGCTCCTACTTTATAGCCATGGACTCCCAACCCTTCAGCAGGATAAGAGCCTACAGGAATCTGAAGGATTGAACCTACCTACGGTATGAAGGTCAGGCTATGGAGCTGCGGCAGAGTGGGGAGGGCAGTCATTCTGGTTTTGCTTTCAGAATCACTAGCTGGGGTTCCATTTATTTATTTATTTTTAAAATTTTTATTGGAGTATAGTTACTTTACAATGTTGTGTTAGCTTCTGCTGTACAGCAAAGTGAACCAGTTATATGTATACATATATCCACTCTTTTTTAGATTCCCTTCCCATTTAGGTTAAATGTTCTGTAATTTACAGGGTGTTTATTGATGCCTAGTAGGCAAAGTGGGATTATATGATGTATAACAAGATAGATGCTAGAAATATAGGTATGAGCGATATTGATTATCGATCAGAATTGTATCATGATTAGGGGGTGGCAGATAAATAATACGGTTTTCTTAGAGAGTGTATTTTACTTTTGGGAAAAAAGTAAACTTTTGTTTAAGGTCCTTTTCCTAAACAATCTGTGGTTTCATTGACCCATTTCACAAATATTTATTGAAAAATCTATCCTATGCCAGTCACTCTGCACAGACTGGAAATGCAAAGATACAGAAGATATAGTCTCTGCCTTAAAGAAATGATAGTCTGGGCTGATCAGAGAGGCATCTGAGCAAATCAGGGCCTATAGAACATTGGGTCAAACATGATAATATTAGCCAATATTTGCTATAGTGCTTACTTCCTATCAGGTACATGTTCTAAACACTTTAAATACACACCTCATTGAATCCTCACCATAGTTCTAGAAGGCAGGCATATTTATTTTTAATTTTTTTGAGGGTCAATCTGTTCTGTTTTATTGAACTATCAGTTTAAGGCTTACAGCTGAAATTATTGTAGCTTTATAATATAGAGGCACAACCCATATGTCTCCAGAGGTAACGTTTTCTTTCATCAGAAATGCCTTTTGCGGACTTCCCTGGTGGAGCAGTGGTTAAGAATCCACTTGCCAATGCAGGCGACACTGGTTCGAGCCCTGGTCCAGGAAGATCCCACATGCCACAGAACAACTAAGCCTGTGCACCACAACTACTGAAGCTTGCACTCTAGAGCCCACGGGCCACAACTACTGAGCGTCTGAGCCACAACTACTGAAGCCCATGTGCCTAGAGCCCATGTTCCGCAACAAAGAGAAGCCACTGCAATGAGAAGACCGTGTACCGCAACAGAGTAGCCCCCGCTCGCCGCAGCTAGAGAAAGCCCGCGCGCAGCAACTAAGACACGACGCAGCCAAACATAATAAATAAATAAATTAATTAAAAAGAAAAGTGGATTAGTCCACAGTATGGCATATTTAAAAAAAGAAAAAAAGAATGCCTCTTGGACTGTACTACACAAACATCATTGAACATACTTATTTTTGGTACAATATGTTTTTCACCACTGGTTACATAGGAAAATTTGATGTTTTTCCATAAACTCAATACCACATTTTAAGCAAAACTATGGATAGAATAAGTCTTGAGTTAATAAATAATAATAAAAATACATAATAAATGTTGAGTGAAATAAAATTAGTAGAATAGAGTCATATTGATATAATAATTTGTAGAACGTTTTGAAAAGCACACTAAGTGACAGCAACAGGGATTACATCTGGGATACTGCATACAAAGCAAAAGTTTGTTAATAACCATACAGTTTGGTGAGGAAGTGATGTTTTAAACATATTCTATACTAACCTAATGTATCTGATATACAGGTATTTTACTTTGTTTTGGTTTTATGTTAGGGAAATTAGTTGGGTATTTTATGTTAATGTACTAACCATAAAATTTTTCCCATTAAAATAGCAGGAAATAGGCTCTCAGTCAGCACTTTTGGGGTAGTAAGTCTGATTATCAAGAACAAATTATTGACTTAACTGGGAGGTCCCT
Source organism: Grampus griseus (assembly GCF_964374135.1). NCBI lineage: Eukaryota > Metazoa > Chordata > Mammalia > Artiodactyla > Delphinidae > Grampus > Grampus griseus. The sequence continues at coordinate 11,042,457 of NC_139008.1, forward strand.
GTTCTTTATTATCTTGCAGAACCAGAACTTCCCTACCATTATTTCTCTTTTCTATAATTTATTTTTCTTTTCTTTCTTAACTTTTTAAAAACTGAACCATTGAGAGTAAGTTGTCTACATTATGCCCCCAAACCTCCAAATACTTTAGTACAGAATTCCTATAAACAAAGACATTTCCCATTTAACCCCCCCCAAAAAAGATCAAAATTGGTAGATTAACACTGATGCTCTGCTACCATCTAAGCCATAAGACTCCACCCAAATTTTGTCCCTTGTCCCCAAATTGCTATTTATAGTAAAAGGATCCAGTCCAGAATCATGTGTTGTATTTTTTTTTTGTCAAAGGCATTTTTATTATCTCCATTTTACAGATGAAAAAACTGAGGCCAAAAAAAAGGGAGGTGGAGTACCTTGCCCAAAGTTGCACAGCTTGGGCAGAATTTGAACCCAAACCAACTGGCTCCAGACGTCATTCTCTTAATCACCACACGCAGCTGTTAGGAACATGGTATGCTGAGGAGCTGTAGGAGCTCAGAAGTGGGGCATCTAAACTAGAGATGGGATGTCAAAATGAGTGTGACAGGGGAAAACCAGCAAGAGTTAACTGGAGTGAAGAACTATGTCTAATTATAACTCGATACTTCTCTGTAGAGTCTAGAAGACAGAGTAAAGATGCACATTGAGGGGGAAAAATATATATATCTATATGTATATATGTACGCCTCATCAGGAGAAGGCTAAGAATCAATAAGCCTACAGGATAGAATGGGGCAGTGAGCGGAGACTAACTGGGCACCTTTGGGAAGCCTCCTTCAGTGACCCACACTCAAATTAAGTTGTAAATGTTGAAGCTGGATTCCCACCTATGGTGTCTACATCATATAGCTTCTCAGAGGCCATGGTTACCAGTTCTCAGGACCCACAGACCCTGAGAATTACTGCAATGCCCAGAGCTGAGGTTTGCCAGGGGTTAAACACGCACAATCCTGGAGGGAACTGTGAGTTTTCCAGGGGGCAGGCTGCCCTGGGGTGTTCTTGATGGACGTGGAGAAGGAGGAAAGGATGAAGGCAGAGCAGTGGATTACCAGGGGTGCCGCCTAGTTCTGCAGACTGAATGTGTATGAGCACGTAAGGTTATCTGGGGGAGCATCTGCTTTATTCACTTACACTGTGAACCCCTTGCCTGCGAGCCAGAAAAGGATTGGGGTCCGCACACCCTAGCTTCACATCCTTAACAGCCGAATCAAATGTTCCTGCTTCCGTTCTTGGCTTGGACCTTGTCCTGGACCTTGTCCTGGAGAGACTTTTCTATTCATCCAGCAAGGACATAAGTCTCTTAAAGTCTTAAATACTTAATTTCAGTAACAAAATAAAGTGAAAGAAGGGGATCTCTTTCTACCTATGAAAGACCATTAAACTCCGGTTTCAAATTATCTGTTGCTAAATAAAGTGTCTTAATTTCCAGCCATAGTGCACGGGGTATGAGTCTTGAATTATCTTCTTGGGCCCCTGGGGCCTGACTTCTCTCCACTTTTAGTGTCACCATCCAGTCACCAGTCCTCAGAGGAGAAGGCATTTTGCTATCAAGCCTCAGAGGTTTCTGGTGTTGGGTTTTAGATCACTCTGTATAATTTTTGACTCTTTCAGATAAATCGAAAGGCTCAGGAGCTGGAAATCGTATATTCACCTGGACCTATTTCTTCTCTCCCTATTTATTTCTTCTGGTTCATATTCACTCGAGTGCCATTAAAGTGAATTCTACCCCTCTGTAAATTGACTACATTTATTTGCTGTTCTAGCTCAGGGGCCTCTAAGGTAGGTGCATATTCCTCACAACAGGGCACACAAGATGTTCCACTGGGGTCTGCCAATAAAATATTAAATTTTGTATTTATTTTATTTTGGGACCACTCTTCCTTAATCTATATGTTTGTTTTAAAATGTAGGTAAGGGACTTCCCTGGTGGAGCAGTGGTTAAGAATTCACCTGCCAGGACTTCCCTGGTGGCACAGTGGTTAAGAATCTGCCTGCCAATGCAGGGGACACGGGTTCAAGCCCTGATCCGGGAAGATCCCACATGCCGTGGAGCAATTAAGCCCGTGTGCCACAACTACTAAGCCTGCACTCTAGAGCCCGTGAGCCACAACTACTGAAGCCCACGCACCTAGAGCCTGTGCTCCGCAACAAGAGAAGCCACCATAATGAGAAGCCCACACGCTACAACAAAGAGTAGCCCCTGCTCACCGCAACTAGAGGAAGCCTGTGTGCAGCAACGAAGACCCAACGCAGCCAAAAATAAAAATAAATAAATTTATTTTAAAAAAAAAGAATCCACCTGCCAGTGCAGGGGACACAGGTTCGAGCCCTGGTCCAGGAAGATCCCACATGCCACGGAGCAGCTAAGCCCGTGCGCCACAACTACTGAGCCTGTGCTCTAGAGCCCGCGAGCCACAACTACTGAGCCTGGGCTCTAGAGCCCGCGAGGCACAACTACTGAAGCCCGCAGGCCTAGAGCTTGTGCTCTGCAACAAGAGAAGCCACTGCAATGAGAAGCCCGTGCACCGCAAGGAAGAGTAGCTCCCGCTTGCTACAACTAGAGAAAGCCCGCATAAAGCAACAAAGACCCAACACAGGCATAAATAAATAAATAAATAAATAAATAAATAAATAAACAAAATGTATGTAAGGTATTAATACAACATGTATGTGTGTACATATATCATATATATGTATATACTTGCTCAACTGTTTAAGCAGGGGTATATAGTCCAAAGCATTTGTAGATTACCATCACAGCCTAAAAGCTGTGGCCTCACATCTTTTGCTTATTCTTTCACTCATATATCCAATCATTCTTTCCCTTATTCATTTATTTTACAAATATTTAGCAAGTACCTTGTATGTGACAAGCCCTTGCTGAGTGCTAAGTATGTAGATAGACAGAGCACCATATCCACCCCTGGATAGCTTATCATCTGGTGTAAGAGGTAGAAATTCAAACACATAAGTACAGTACAAAATGATAAGTGCTAAAAACAAAAGTCTGTACATGGTGCTCTCTGAGCAAAGAGGAAGGAACAACTAACGCTGAACTGAACAAGATCAGGAAAGCAAGTTATCGCAGTGACATCCTGAGGATGAGGTTCTTTCAAGCAGAAGGAGCCAGGATAAAGGCACAGATGCATGAGAGCACGTGACATGACGGGATAACAGCACACCAGCACAAGCCATCTGAAGTGTGGATGAATTACCATGCACCTGGGGTGGTGGGTGGTGTGGGATGAGGGCAGGAATGGCAGGCAGGAAGTGGTAGGAGCTGGAAGGTGACTGGGATCGCCTGGATCCATGTGTACAAATATGATCTGGTTTGGATTTCATCTTCCAGGTTCCTTCTACAAATAATTGTGATCCACAGGCCAGCACTGTCAACATCATGCAGACGTTTGTTGGAAATGCAGAATCTCAGCACACACGCGTGCACACACACACACATCTACATTTTAACAAACACCAAAATCAAAATCGTGACTTTAACAAGATCCCCAGGTAATTCTCCATCATATTAAGTTTGAGAAGCAAAGTACAATTATAGTGAATGACAGGCATAGGCTCAAGAGTCCAAGTATCCGGGTTCACACCTGGCACCACCAGCTGTGTGATCACAGGCAAGTTTCTAACCTCTTTGTTAATAAAATCATTCACTTATAAAATCACTTTCTTTCATTTATAAAATCACTCTAATAGAATTTTCTACTTCCTAGCATTGGAGTAAAGATTAAATGAGTAATCCACTTAAAAACAAACAAAAGACCCTGGTACAGTACATGATCAGTGAGTATTAAATACATATTATTATTTTCATCGCTCAAATATTCAGAGCTCTTCTCTCTGCTTTGTGCTTGAGGGATTCCTACAGCGCTCTGCCTATTCAAAGAGCAAAGATGAATGAAAGAGTCTGAGCTTAATAAATAATCAGGCTGATGCTGTTTCTCACCCAGTCCACTTTCAGAGAACGTATTACTTATTGCTAAAAGCAATTTGCAATTTTTGACCGCCTATGATGAGAGGGGGTGTTAGGAAATTTGCAAACATTTTGATCTTCACAATGGAAAGAATACTATCCCCATTTTCCTGATGAGGAAATTGAGTCTCTAGAGGTTAAACTGCCTGCGGTCATGCAGTTAGTAAATAGCAGACCTAGGATTCTACCAGATGTGTCTCACCTCAAAGTCCATAATCTTTTCAACAAGCTGATCTGTCTTAGAACAGAAAACACTCCCCCCTAATAAATCTAGTGGCTAATGACTTATACTATCATCATAGGACATATGTTTTGAATTAAAAAAAATAATTTCAAGCTTACAGAAAAGTTGTAAGCATAGTAGAATGAATACCTGCAATACCTTTTACCTGGATTCACCAACTGTTAACACTTTGCCACATTTGTTTTACTTCTCCCTCTCCCTCTCTCTCTCTCTCATTTGAAATAAACTGTAGGACATCACGTGTTTTTACTGCTAAAAACAACAGTGTGCGTATTTCCTAAGAACAAGGAAATTTGCTTACATACCACAGTGCAGTAATCGAAATCAGGAAGTTTAACATTGATGAAATACTATTACACAATCTACAGATACTATTCAGATGCTGCCTATTGTCCCATTAATATCTTTTATAACAATTATTTTCAGCATTCACAACTGCATTGACTGTCATAGACGATACTTACCTCACTGTAGAAATTATACACACCTTTTGTAAAATTCTTGGAAATCACAAAACATAATTAAAAAATAAAATAGCAATTGCAATCATGTAATTTCTTCTAGAATTGTATATGTGTATGCACGGGCGTATGCATTTGCAAACTTGAAATCAAACTGTGTACAATTTCATCTTTCTCAATTAACATTATATCCCAAATATTAGGGTCCCAAGTATCCCAAATATTTTCCTAAGGCTAAAATCTCTTTGTAAATAAATGTTTAATAGATGCATAGTATTCCATCATATTTACCTCATCTTTCCTCTATTGTTTGACACTGAGTTTCTATTCAATTTTTTTCTTATATGTAGCACTGTAATGAACACTTGTACACATTATATACTAACAATTAGCATAAATTTAATGTCTCAGTGACTTTTACAAGAGAGCCACTCTTTTGTTTTAGATCCTTTAAGTGAAATTATTTTTTCATGTCTTAAAGCTTAGGCTTCACACAAAACCAAAAATAAATTCAATATACAAACAACCACTTAAGATTTAAATAAAAATGTAGATGAGAGCTACATAGCTAATTTGACTATTTTCCCTCTCCTCCAAACATTTGATCCTGGAGTTCAGGAATAAAACCACTAGAGAGGGACTGGGGTTCCAAATCTAACCCAATGTGTAATCTTCCATTACCTAACTTACCTGTCACAACCTATGAGAAGCCTCCTGACTCATATCAATAAAACTAGTTCCATTTCCTCCTGACTTTATGCCTGGTGTAGCCTTAATGACACAGACTTGGAATTGCCTGATTCTTTACCAGGGTTCTTGGTTACAAACAGCAGAAACCAACTGGATAACTTCAGCAGGAAAGGATATGATGGGGCATCAAGCTCAGAAAACAGGAGGTGAGAACATGTATTGTCAAGGTCACAGCACAACCCAGCAGTTCAATTAGAGTGATGCTGGTGTCTCCACTGCTGGACACTTACACCTACAGCTTTACTCTGGCCTGCCCCTGGCACCAGGAAAACTCTCTTTTATTCCTAGGTATGTATTCACATCAGTCCTTCAAAATTTAAACAACTGGGCTATATCACCTGATTTGTTCTAGCATAGGGCATATACTATTCCCTAGTTTCTGGTAAGTGGGGAGAGGAAATATCTACCTCTTCTAATTTTCAGAGTGAGGCAAAACCTAAAAGAAGAAAATTTGGAACTGAATAGCCAGAAATACCACTGGAGGCCACTGCCTTGATTATATAACACTTATATAGCATCTATCATTATTCTGATTATTATAAATTTAAAAATTGTTCTATTTAATAACTGTAAGTATCTGTCATGCATTCAGAATACATCTATACTTGCTCTGTAACCTCACAAATGAAGAGGAACCAGAGTCTCATCAGTTTATGTCATCCAGCTTTGTTATGGAAGATCTGAAGTCAAATTTCCCTTTATAGGCAAAAGCATCACTGTCAGTCACTGTAACACTCAGAATTAATCACTTCTGGAAAACAAATGAAATTGGAAAATTATAATTTTCTTTTCTTTGGGTGGATCTAAAACCTTGCTCCTTGGTGTGATCTCACCCAGATGGAGATGCAGGAGACATAAAGGTGTGAGAAGCCTGCAAGGTTTAATCCGTATTCTTCCCTGTCCCCAGCAACAATCCTATTTCTCCTGGATAATTAGGTTCAATCACCTTACTATTGCAAGGAGTTGTCTCCCAGAGAGTGTGATAAGTGAATCTTTGGAAGGCCATTCCGCTGTTCCACATGGCTTGCTACTTCAGAGTGTAAGACCGATGAATACCATGGGTATCAGACCGTTACCTTGCCTGTTTCACCGTAAAGGAGTTACTTGGTCAGGAGTGAACGTTGATTGAGCAGCTGGGTCAGTGTATAGGACATTGAGGAAGCCCACAGATGCTATTAGTGGCAACAGCATAAGGGACAAGGAGAAAAATTCTACATCTAAAATAAGTGTCTATTTAGTGAAGAGAGATTGTACGCCACTCCAGGATGAAAAGAAGTAATAAAATCAGCAAACCAGCATGTTATCAGCTGCTGTCCATCACTAGGTATGTTGCTGTACTGGACTCAGTGCTGGTCACTGATTAACTTGGCAGTGGCAGAAGTCAAATCAAACTTGAGGAGAAGTCTAAGTTCTTAAGTAATGCACACACTATATTGCTGCCTCTGTAAACAGTTTGCTCTTGAGCTTATTAAGCAAGAACTGAGGAAGGAGATGACTGACATATTCCTAATTATTGAGGGCTTTGCAGTAAAGGCCTTTTGTGGGCTTTGACATGGAACACAATTACTCTCTACATTCTGGGTCCTTTCTGGGAAACCCATTCATATGACTTCCCCTAAACTCCTTCACATCAATATTCTAAACTTGTTTTCATCCACTCCTAAATCACCTTCACAAATCATTTTCCAAATTGGATAGTAAGAAATACTGCTTGATGTTGTACCCTTTAGGGGAGATCTCCCTTCTCCACCAAAAGTGGAGGGAGGACCCACAGACTCAGGCATTGGTTCAGGTCATGGGATCTTGTGACCCCTACTGAAGTTGGTCACTGTGGTGGCAAAGAAAACATCTAAAGCCATATAATACTTAGAGACTTAAAAAAAAAATACACACACACACACACACACACACACACACACACACACAACTTTTAAAGGTTGCTTTCCATTTCCAGTTATTACAAATAATGGCTGTATTCCCCATGTTGTACAATACATCCTTGAGCCTACTTTACATCCAACGGTTTGTGCCTGCCACTCCCCCACCCCTATATTGCCCCTCTCCCCCATCTCAAGAGGTAGCTCAGATGAAGGTGGTTCCCTGCTCTGAAAGTCATGGTTTTCTTCTAGAATTCTAAGGGCCTGAGCTGACACTTTTGGGTCTTTCCAAAGGCTCCTTCCAGGATCCTTAATCATCCCAGGTATCTCCAACACCACTGGATCCACCGGATCAAAATATCCAAGTAGTATGTCAGTTTGGACGGCAATCCTGAACTTCTCCTGTGTCCCACTCAAAACAGACGGTGTGTTAGGTCACATGATATGTGGGTTAGAACATTATTCACAAGTATACGAATAATGGTATATGCTGCCTCCGAAATCCCGAGGCCCAGCATGCACCGGGCCTCTTTCTTAATGATAGGATGGAGAAGCTACAGCAGCTTGCCTTTTGGCTTAGAAATAATCTCTGCTCTAAATTACTGAACATCCACAGCTGCATCAATGTTACAGACACCTTCATCTTTATGGAGATTATTTCTGCACTCTGGCATGCATATGCCTTGTCAGAATATCCTAGTACTTGACACTAACTGCTAACTGGGTTAACGGTATGATGTCAAAAATACTCAGGCCAGTGTAATATCTTATGGAATATCAAGATAATCCAAATGTCTACAGGCTCTATTATGACAGAAAATAGAAAGGCTTTTATAGGCCTGAGATACACAGGAGAAAGTGTACTGCTGTCCTTGCTATGTAAATGCAGATTATGTTTAATCTTCTTAATAATGCATATCAAGAAGAAAGCACCCACTAAATTGACAGCCACATACCAAGTCCAGAGGCTGTGTTGATCTGTTCAGTAAACATTCCACATCTGGCACAGCTGCTGTATTGGGGGTTATCTTCTTGTTAACTTTAAAGAGTCTGTGATCATCTGTCAACATCCTTCTTGTTTTTCAGAGGCAAGAAAGGCTTGTTGAAATGGGATATAATAAGGACTACCACCCCTGCACTATTCACATATTTGATGTTGGCACTGATTTCTGAAATTCCCCCAGGAATTATTTGTTCTGAACATGTCACTGGGGCTCCATCTGGCCCTTCGCAATATAAGGACCCTTAATCTACACGTAAGAAAATAATATTGAGACTTCTAACAGTTGCTAAATGTATCAATCGCAGTTACACGTTAAAGAACTAGTGAAATAACCACGTGTAGATCTGAGGGCCTAATGAACCAAATTCGATGTGTGCCAAAACTCCATTTATCACTTGACCTCCATAAGCTCCTACTCTACCTCTGGGACTCGGATGGCTTATCAGATCCCTTCATATCAATTTTACTTTTTATTTAACAGACCCCCACCCCCCAAATCTAGGCATTATTCATTTTTTAGTGTACAGTTACCTTGGCAAAGATATAAAGATTCATTGCAGGAAGGATTTGAGGACATATTCACATATATATTTATATGTATATGTATGTATATCTATCTATCTATATTTATCTATTAATTATCTATCTATCTATCTAGTGATGTTGTAGGTCCTTTTTTTGTTTCTTTGTTTTTGTTTTCTTAAAGGCATCCAGATTTCCCTTCAGCCAATGGGCTCTGGTTCTATAAATTGACTTAGATCTGGAAATTATTGTGAGTCTTCTATTCACCAAATATAGTTTTCCCTGATTATACAAATCATGCAACACCTTAGCCAGCTGCCCATCTGTTTCAACCTTAGCAACTCCATGACTAACCATCATAACAGAAGTCTGCAGATCAAGGGACCTTAATTTCTAGTTTGGCCTTCCTGCCCAAACAACAATCATATAAACCTTGCCTCTGATGGTTCAGTGCAGCCATTCTTTCTGCTTTCCCATAATTCCATCACCCCCTTTCATGTTGGGGAGTCAAGTTCCCCTACCATCAACCCTGGTCTACAGCGGACAGTCCCTATGAAGCCTCTCATGGACACTGGAACCCCCTACCACTGAGTTTTGTGCTGCTTTCATGAATAAAATGTTCTTGTCCTCAGTTTTTATCAACCTTAACTCATCAAAGTCATGAAACAATGGGTAAGATAATTAATATCTCTGAAGAATAACTTGTGTAGCACAGACTCAGATAGATGACTTAAACTTGGCGGAAGATTACGAAGAGGTACCGATAACCCTAGCAGAAGGATGAACAGTACTTCTGATGTTCTTAGTGAGATCGAGATAAAACATTTGCCAGACCCATAACCAGTCCATTAAGAAAACTACATCAGGACCAGCAACTGCAATTGGAATGCCCATCTGGTGCAGTTTACAATAATCTATTGCCATTCTTTGAAACCCATCCATCTCTGGCATGTGCCAAACCTCTGCTGTTTTATGTACTGATAGTGGCACTATTCTTTTTGATTTTTCAGAAATGGTTTGCTTTTTGGTTTAAATAAAAGGAACTTCAGGGACATCTGTTCAGCCCTTTCTTCTAATTGCCAAATATAATTATTTCAACACACGTGGATAATTATTTTAACACATAAGAATTGGAAAAATAACTTCAGTAAGGTTTTAGGAGCCCAGGGAGCATTTGTGAGATGGACTTGCATTAAAACTCTACTCTAACTTCTGGAAGGCAATGACATTCTATGTCCCCAGGATTAGTACTAACTCAGAGCCACTGTTTAATAATACCCAGACAGCCAGAACATTTATCCTGGTAAATGGTTACAGGTTCCTTTGTGGAAGGCGAAGGGTAAGATTTCTCTTGCGTGTGACATCGTTAGGGAATTATTTGGAAGCTACATGATAAATTCACTGCAAAATTCCTATGCCCTGAAGTCCTCTACATTATATCAAGCAGTTTCTCACATCTAAACCTCACCCAGAGTGGGCAAATACTGAGTTGACATTTCAATCAACCAACAGCAACAAGAACAAAAAATTAGAACTAGGACTCGTTTCTGAAGTAACAAATGGAATCCAGGATCTCTGATAAGTTTACTCATGTCAGTGAATTCAAATTGATCTAATCCTGTGGGATTCCTTCCTAGGTCAAGCTCGTTTAGAATCCATTTGCACATATTTTCCTCAATTTTATTTCTTTTTTATAAAGCAACAAATTTCTGTCATTCTTTTGTTATATCACCATTCTCCTCACAGTTCTGACATTGTAATTGGTAGCTTGGGGCATGGTGGGATCTGACTCCACAGCTCTGGAAACTCTGATAGTTGAAGGAATTACAGGGTCATCAATAAAGGGATAAACAGCCTCTTCAAACAGAGGGGAAGGGACCTCTCTGGCTGGCAGAGGATAGGAAGCATGGGTTTGGAGTTTGCATATTCTCAGAATACTCTGAATCCTCTCATAAATCCACATTCTTGTTTTTGGCGGGTCAATTTGAGCCATGCCTCCACTTTCATGTAAGAAACCTAATGAGACTATTAATTCAAATGTCACCAACATTCAGCAACCAAAGAATTAATTTCTTTGTCTAGTTTTTGACTATCTCAGATCTGCAGCTGCAGGAGTTAAGAGGTTTTGTTTTGTTTTTTATTTAACCCAGCCATCATGGAATCTTTATTTAGTCTGTCCTTGAACCAAGAATTCAGGGACTTGGGCTTGTCATCTTCTTTTAGGAACAAGTTTTTGTTACAAGCAGCCATCCTCCTCAAAGACATTGAATTTCTAAGGTTCTTCATACTGATCCATTGTAGCAGTCACTTAGTCATCCGAAGATCCTAGGTTAGATGACCAGAAGTGATAACTGTGTCTTGCCATTGCATGCCACAAAGAGCCAAATTCTTATTCTTGAAAATCAGTGTCATCTCAGTCAGGATTCTTGACTGCAGAGGACAGAAACTGACTCTGGATAACCCAAGAAGAAAGAGAAAAATTGTAAACAGGTGTTGGATAGCTTGGAAAATTATGAGAAGGCTGGAGAGCTAGGCTTGGGGAAATTAGCAAAGATAAAGGAAGTCCAGCAGTCTTGAGTTTGACCAAGGTCTACCAAGATCCTGTTGGAAAGAATACAGCTGTCTACACTGCTATCTGTGTCGGTGGACACTCACTACCACCACTACTGGTATTACCACCTCCAGGCAAGCGCCACAACCAACAAAACTCTCTCAACTCTGCTCCCTCAACCTCTGTGAACAATAACCAGTCTCTGTGTCTTTGTGTGACTTTCCCAGGATTCACAGTTCCAGGCTGGGCAAAATCTCTATCTTCCTCCCTAATTGTCTGAGATACTCTTACAGGCAAGGATTTTGCCTTATATACACATAAACTCACACAATCCCTGAATCAGTTCGATCAACACACCTTAGGTGGCATTATGCTAGCAAGAATGTGAAACCATGTCTTGCTTTCCAGCCTTCAGAGTGATGATCCAACCACTGAAGTTGTCCAGCCAGGCTCAATCACTTTAAAATTTGCCCCCAGCTCAGCGAAGTGCCCTGAACCAAGCATAAAAGGAACATGTGTAAGTATTTCTCCCAGTTCTACCTCTTTGAGTGGAGTTCTTCACTCTGTGAAGTGGAACTTCTTTCTGTGGTCCTAAGCTTTCCACACTGAAATTTCAAAGACATGTCCCTTGAGCCTGTATTATCTTTCTTTTCTTTTTTTAAAAAAATTTATCAATTTATTTATTTTTGGCTGCATTGCCTCTTCGTTGCTGCACGGGGGCTTTCTCTAGTTGTGGCAAGTGGGGGTTACTCTTCGTTGCGGTGCGTGGGCTTTCCACTGCGGTGGCTTCTCTTGTTGCGGAGCACGGGCTCTAGGCGTGCGGGCTTCAGTAGTTGTGGCTCATGGGCTCTAGAGCGCAGGCTCAGCAGTTGTGGTGCATGGGCTTAGCTGCTCTGCACCATGTGGGATCTTCCCGGACCAGGGCTCGAACCCGTGTCCCCTGCATTGGCAGGCGGATTCCTAACCACTGCGCCACCAGTGAAGCCCGCATCTGTATTTTCTGAGTCCTGTTTGTGGAGCTGTGCCAAGCTCACTGAAGATTGCAGTGTAGCACTGACCCAGAGGCCAGACTAAATGATGTGACATTCTCCAAAGGGCTGTGCAAGGGACTGGGACTTGGTAAAGCCCTTTTTCATCCAATCCTCCCCATGGGACATAGGTTGAAATTACATTTCTTCTCAACTTTTATTCTCTTCCCAACTTCTCTCTTTGTTCACCATAAATTACCAAAAAGTCACTAAGGAAATGGCCTATGGGCTGTCTAGTGCTAGTGAAGACTTTCTGTAAAAAGTCATCCATGCTCCTCTCTTCCTGAAGGAACCCACTGAACTGGAAAGAAGAGTTTCCATAGGAACTCTGAAACTCTAAAGGGCCGCATCATTCCCAAACAACAATTGGAAAATTAGGTAACTCTGACATGTTTTTCCCTCACAAGAGATTGAGTCTTACTCAGCTGCAAAGAGGATATGGACCTGATTAGAAAATCAGCTGGAAAAGAGGTCTTTTACTAAAAATTGAGTCATTATAGAAATCATTTCTACATTCAAAATTTAGTTGGCATACTGATTTGATAGGGAACTTTACACTTTGGCTATTTCAAATACAAATGTAAAAGGGCCAATAAAACAGGAGAAGGAAAGGATTTTACTCTAAGTTACAGACTCAGGAAGTCAGGAATACCTTGGCCTCATTAATAATCTCCATATTGATTCACCTTCTACGAAAGAGAAACTGCTATTCTCTGGGAACGCAGCATTTATTCCCTTCAACACCTTGAGCAAAAAAATTCCAAGCAGATGTTTCTCATATAAAGTGTTGGTTGGGGAAGATTTGCGTTAACATTTTAATCGTTCAACATTTTTCACAATGTTTTACATTTCCACAGTATTAAACAGATTGAGTTTCCCTCCATGGAAGAGAGGACACTGAGTCACATGTTTGGAATCACATCGAGGATAGAATGGGATGTGCTCCACTCCAAGAGCCAAGTCGCCGACTTTGCTGGTGAACACCCTCCTCAGCTACCTTTCCAAGTCGGCACAGCAGGGTAGAGCAGACAGAAGTATTAGGTGTGCTTCATATGAGCTGAAGAGCAGCCGAACAGCACGCTTCCAGGGTACACTCTCGCAGGCGGGCGCTCTGACAGACGCGATTTCCCCACTTGCAAAACTCAAAATTTTTTCAGTGGCATAGCATCACTCCCATAAAACACTGGTATTTTATTCACCTCTTTCTGAAATACCATACTTTTATTTTGCAGGCATCTCTAAATCACATCAATTCACAAAAGATCAATTTCTTGCTGCTATAGTCAAATCAGATGTTACATGCACATACACACACACACCATGGTTTTTTTTCTTTCTTGTGCCAGTTAGTCATAGATTAGAAATTTGTAGTCTGAATCACAAAGCTCCCTAAGGCAGGGGACAGCACTAATAAATACAGGGTATGTATCCAGGTGCCCTTGTCCTATCCAGGCTTAGGCTGCTTCCCTCCACCCTACCTCCCAGCTCACAGCTCCAACTGTCTCTTCTCCAGGGAATTTTGCCTTTGTTACAGGAAACCTTGTGTATCTCATCTTTGGAATTATTATTTGTCATAGTTTACACAAGTGTGAGGGTGCTGATATCATCAAAACATATTTCAAATATAACTATCTTTTTATTTTAGCAATTTCTTTTTTCTTTTAAAATTTTTATTTATTTTTTATTTCTTGGCTATGAGGCACGTGGGATCTTAGTTTCCTGACCAGGGATCAAACCCTTGTCCCCTGCATTGGCAGCATGGAGTCTTAACCACTGGACCACCAGGGAAGTCTTTTATATTTCCTGTAAAATCTTAGAACAGAAGGGAACTCAGGGATGTTGCAGTTCAACCAGCTCATTTTACATGTGGGGAAACTGAGACTACAATAAACATAAGTCAGTACACATAGATCCCAGGTCTCGTGCTATGGGTTGTGTGCTCTTTCCTCTGCTTCAGGGGTAAGCAACTTTCTTTAAAGGACCAGATAGCAAATAGTTTAGACTTTGTGAGCCATATACAATACCTGTCCACCTTTTAAAATAACATTTAAAATTATGAAAACTATTCTTAGTTTTAGGGTCTTACAAAACCAGACAGCAGACTGGATTTGGTTCAGGGGCTATAGTTTGCCAAGTCTTATTCTATTTCATAAGATACACACCAGTCATCAAAAATTAAGGGAATGTTTTCATGCTCACAGGCCTGTGGAGTGGTTGGGGTCCTTTGCTCCACATGACTCATTTTGGAGTCCCAAGCAGAGGGGCAGTGACCACTTGGGACAAGTTCTAATGGGTCATAAGATCCCAAAGGGGTGACAAAAAACATGCAATCCCTGTTAAACTGCCTTAACTGCAAGCTTAGACTCAGAATTGCCAAACTGTGGCCTTACTCACATTGCACATGGCCAAGCCCTACATCAACAGAGCAGGAAAGAATATTTATCCTTTGAAGTTGGTGAGACAGGGAGTGACTCTCTGTGGAATGTTAATGGATGGGATTCTCAGAAGATGGTGGTGGTGATGACATAGTTTTTAATCTCCCTGAATCCCCCCCATAAAAACAGACACATCAACTAAGATGGCAAATCAAAGACGCGCAGATAAGGTACCCCTTGTATCCCCAAATGCAAGCAACAGCAGCCATCAGACTTACATAATTTAAGCATCTTTGTGGAATGAAGCAGAAGTAGGGCAATAAAGCTTCTGATGGCTTCAAGAAAAGGAGAAACTCAAAATATCAAACAGCTACTCATTGAAAAGTACTACAGACTAACGCCAGAGCATCACCATAACTGGGAAGAGTTTTGTAAGATCCAATTCATGGATACATGAAAGAAGCCTAAGATGAGGGCTTCCCTGGTGGCGCAGTGGTTGAGAGTCCACCTGCCGATGCAGGGGACACGGGTTTGTGCCCCAGTCTGGGAGGATCCCACATGCCACGGAGCGGCTGGGCCCATGAGCCATGGCCGCTGAGCCTGCGCGTCCGGAGCCTGTGCTCTGCAATGGGGAGAGGCCACAACAGTGAGAGGCCCGCATGCCGCAAAAAAAAAAAAAAAAAAAAAAAAAAAAAGAAGAAGCCTAAGATGAGGTCTACAGCTTCTGGAGCAACCTGGCCCCCATAAACTCTTAAAACTAGTCCCTTTCCTGGGAAAAACTCCTTATTGATGAAAATTTCTGGGAGTAGAACCCAACTTGGGGCTGGACAGGGATAACTGGGGCTAGGAAAAAGAAGGTCCAGATAAAATTGGGGAGCAGAAGAGAGAGGGATCTCAAAAAGAACAAGATCTCTTTTAAAAAAAAATTCATCTGTATAACTAATAGAAGCAGTTATAATTTCAACTCTAGTGCTGCTTTCTGGGAGGAAACACCTTGTATTCATTTCCTTGGGCTGCCGTAATACATTAACACAAACTTAGTGGCTTAAACCAATAGAAATTTACTCTCTCATTGTTCTGGAAGCTAGAAGCCTGAAATCAAGGGTCAGCAGTGCTAGGCTCCCTCCTCAGGCTCTAAGGAAGCAACCTTCCTCACCCTTTCCTAGCTCCTGGTGGTTCCCAGAACTCCTTAGCAGTCCTTAGCTAAGGAGCATAGTCCTTAGCTTAGGAACATAACTTCAATAGCTGTAGCAGCATAACCTCAATCTCTCCTCATTCATCTTCACATGGCTTTCTTCTCTCTTACTGTCTCCTCTGTGTCTGTGTCTCTCTGTGTCCTGTCTTCTTATAAGGACACCAGTCACTGGATTTAGGGTCCAATCACCTCATCTTAACTCAACTACATCTGCAAAGACCTATTTCCACATAAGGTCACATTCAGGTACCAGTGGTTATAACTTGGATATATATTCTGGGGAGACATGAGTCAGCCCCCTATACACTTGATTGTGTTTCCCCTTGTTTTTCTCTCTGGATCTTCTTTATCTCTTACCTTCTGAGGCTTCAGTAGAACTGGGTACAGAGAGTATTTATTGTTGAATGAGGCCTTAGACAGTGAAGAAAATTCCCTTAGCAGCCTACTCCCAAGGTAACTCCTTTTATAAAATGTTTTGTGCACACACTTCGTGGACCAGAGCCTGGAATGCTACTGCCCCCTTAGTAGGAGAAAATGTTTATGATTCTAGCTATGCAAAACTTTCTTAGATTATAAAAAAACACAACGATAGAAAAACTTGATAAATTACAGTTCATCAGAATAAAAAATTTAAGCTCATCAAAAGACAGTAAGAAAATGAAGAAAAAGCCACAGGCTGGAAGAAAATATTTGTGATACGTATATCTGACAAACTACTCCTATCCAGAATACAAATCAACAACACTGGAATACCATCCAATTAAAGATGGGCAAAAGACTTGAATAGGTACTTTAAAAAGGAAGCTATATATGAATGACCAAGTCTATCAGGAAAACTAAAAACACAAAGAGTTACCTCAAATGTGCTAGAGTGGCTAAAATTTTAAAAGGATGGACCATATCAGTGTTGGTGAGGAAATCAAGCAACTGGAAATGTTCACTGGAACTGTCATAAAATAGTAGAATCACTCTGAGAAGCTCTTTGGCTGTTTCTTATACAAAAGTTAGACATCCAGTTGCTATGACTCAGCAGTTCTACTCCTAGGTATCTATCCAAAAGAAATGAAACATGAGCACAAAAAGGACTTACACCAGAATGTTCTTAGCAGCTTTATTCATTATTCATAATAGCTCCAAACCGGAAAAAACAAAAACCAAGTCTCCACTTGGTTGCTAAGCTACTTAGCAATAAGCAATGAACAACTGATACAAGCAATGACCTGGATGAATCTGAACATCACGTTGAGTATAAGATGGCACAGAAAAGCATATTGTATGATTCTGTTTCTGTGAAGTCCAGCAACAGGGAAATGAAATCTGCTGATGGGGGTCAGCAGATGGGGAAGGGCATAGTGGGTGGTAAGCAACAGACTAGAACGGGGATCAAGGGAACTTTCTGCCATGATGAATATGTTAAGCATCTTGTTTTGGGTGGCATACAATCGTCAAAGCTTATCACACTGAACTTTTAAGACCTGTGCATTGCATTTTCGGTAAATTTTACCTTAATTAAAACATAAAGCCCAAGCTTCTTCAGGTAGCTTGGAATGCCTGCTACCACCCAACTTTTATTTATCTCTGACTTCATCTTTTGTTTAAACTCTGGGCACAGATCCAGGTCTAATTCCAGACACTGAGATGTTTGCGCTACAAATGTTCATAGTTTGATCCTCAGAATAAATCCAAATTCTATTCTGCTCTCTCACTTCCTTCCTTCCTTTTTCTTTCATTGATTCATTCAATCAGTGCTATTCTAGGCATTGGATATACAGTGATGACAAACAAGCTAGAAAAGATCCTTGCTTTCCAGAAACACATAGTCTAGGTGGGGAAACAGATTAGAAACAAGTATAATACTTGGACACTGATGAGTGATATGAAATAAGCAAAGCAGTCTTATAGGATAACGAGTGACTAGTTGTCAGGGGAGTATTCGTTAAGGCAGGGGTCCCCAAGCCCTGGGCTGCTAGCGGTCCACAGCCTGTTAGGAACCAGGCCGCACAGCAGGAGGTGGGCAGTGGGCGAGCTAAAGAAGCTTCCTCTGCCACTCCCCACCGCTCTCCACCGCTCCCCATCGCTCCCATTACTGCCTGAACCATCCCCCCAACCCTTCCGGTCTGTGGAAAAACTGTCTTCCATGAAACCGGTCCCTGGTGCCGAAAAGGTTGAGGACCACTGAGTTAAGGAGTTTAGGGAGGACATTCGGAGGAGGAGAACTTAGAGCCGATGTTGATCAGGGGTTGCCAATGCAGGAACCTAGGGGAAGAGTATTTCTAGAAGAGGAAATAGGAAGGGTGCAGGTCCCAGGAAAGGAATCATCTTTGAGTGTGTGAGGAAAGCACGTGGGAAGTAGGAAGCCACAGGCCTGCAGCAGAGGGAACCACGGGAGCCAACCGGGTAAGTGAACGTGGGGAGAGGGAGGCGGAGGCCAAATTATGCACGAGTTTGGACCTCATCCATTCATTATCGGTTTTAAGCAGAGAAGTACCATGACCTGCTTTCGGTTTTAAGTGGTTATTTTAAGAGGAAGCAATTAGTTTCGTAAGAGGCTCTTGTGGAAATCCAGGGGAGAGATGATGAAGGTTTGAGCCAGGAACAGAGATGGGAGCTTGTGCACAGAGTAACCAAACTGAGAGAATCTTGGTCACATCTACACTAAGGCTATTCACAGTCCTTGGACGCTCTAATTCCAGACCTACTCTGACCACTTCCTTACCTCCTCTGAAATTCCCCACTGTATCAGTTAACTATGGTATGTCTTGCTCCACTGGGGCTGCTATAACAGAATACCATAGAGTGGGCAGCTTATAAACAGCAAACACTTATTTCTCACAGTCTGGAGCCTGGGAAATCTAAGGTCAAGGCCACACCAGATCTGGTGTCCGGGGAAAGTCTGCTTTCTAGTTCACAGGTGGCTGTCTTCTCACTGTGTTCTCACGTGCTGGAAAAGTCAAGGGAACTCTCTGAGGTCTCTCTTATCACCTTTGTCCCCTTTATAAGGGTTCTACCCTCATGACCTAATCACTTCCCAAAGGTCCCACTTCCAAATACCATCACAATGGGAACTAGGATTTAACATATGAATTTCGGGGAGACACAGCAGTCTACAGCAGGTCACAATGGCACTATGTAACCAACTATGCAAAAACACAGAGACTTAAAACAGCAGTCACCTATTCTCACTAATCCGTGGGGCATCTGGGGATTGGCTCCTACAGGCTGAGCCTCCTGGGCATCTGTGGCTCGGGATGGGGAGGGCTGGCTAATCCAGCTGAGCTCAGGTGGAGTGGCTTGGCTCTGCTCCCAGGACTCTCACTTTCCTCCTGGGACCAGCAGGCTAGACCAGGAACGTCCTTCTCATGGCTATGGCAGAAGTGTCCTAGTCCAAGTACAATCATGCAGACACTTTAATAAAGCTTCGTCTTGTGTCATGTATGCTAACATCCTATTGGCCAAAGTAAGGCCTGAAAGCCTAAACCGGGAATCAAGTAGCCAAGAATATCTTCTGCCACTTTATGGGAGAAACTAGAGTCACATGGCAAAGGGCATGCATATAGGGCAGAGTGAAGGTGTCCCCCGAATGCAATCTGCCACACTTATTATCAGGTTCCTGCCTTTGGCCACAAGAGTGATTGGTCAAATACAGTGGCTCTTTCAGTATAGGTGGGCCCTCCTTGTTTCTATGGGGACAGCTCAAGGCATGAGTATTATTAAGGATGGGTTTGAAGCAACCATTGCTACTCAGTTAGGAAGTTGTTGTTGCTGCTGCTGCAAGCTGCCTCTCTGTCCCCAAGGAAATGTTCTAAATGTGGTAGTTTATTAATAATAAAGAAGATGGTCCCTGTGACAAGAAAAAAGAATGTAGCATTCAGTAGTGAAAATAAGTGGACTTCCTTGAGAAGGCTGCACTGCACAGAAATACAAACTAGGAATATGAATGGGGCTTCCTGAAACGACTCTATAAAGTTAATGTTTTAAACAATGTTTCAACTTCAGATCCTGAACACTGATGAACCACCCTGTCTATGAGCTAAATGACAACTTCAGCTCGTCTGTCCCCAAGTAGGCGAGACTAAAGCTTCAGACTGAGGTTCCATCAATTGCCCAACAGTGACAAAGGGCCTCAGCCTTTTCACCTGGCAGATGATCTCCATCAAGGCGAAGAGAAGCCAACTCCAGGTGAGTCTGAGACTGACAATGAGAGGGTATTTTGGACACTGCCTGAATAAGTAGGAAGAAGTGAAGAAAGTTGGTTCTCTGAGGAATGAGCTGTTCCAGCTCTTTGTTTTGATAGCAGAGTTATGCACAAAATAATGTGTAAAATGGGTGCAACATAAACAAATCTTCATAGTGACTCTGAGCTCACCAAGCGTGAGCACTTGGTTGAAGCGGCCAAACGGCATATGCATCTTCTGCGGGACTTAACCAACTGGAGGAAGAATCCTTGCAACTGTGGTCTTTGTGTGTGCGTGAGTGTGTTTATGTGCATGTTTCACATGCGTTCCGCAAACATTTGCTATATACTTGTTCTTTAGAAGACATTATGCACGAGCTGGAACAGGAAAGAAAGAAAAAAAGGACTGATTCTGCTCTCATGGGCTCCTTTTCCTCCAAGTGAGGAAGAAAAATGTGTGAACAGATCATTTAGATGCTAGGGACTGTACTGTGCTCTGTTCGTTCATCTGTGTGCACCTCTGTGTTCATCTGAGCAGGATCCTGCCTTATAAACATGCTTGTGACTCCTCTTATTTCCAAAGCCACCCTGGAAACCCAGTAAGTAAACTTTAATGGGTGTCCCAGGGGTCATCAGTGGAAAAGCCACGCTTCTTGTTTTGGCTTGAAAGCTCATGAGAGGTCAAGGTGGGGAAGATTCTCCAGGCTCCCCCTACTTACCTTGCCTTCTTTCCGGAGGAAGGACAGAACTCTAGATGATGAGGAGGGCAAAGGGAATGGAGAAAAGACCAAGAATTTAAAGGAATGAAGGAGCTTCATGCTCTCCCAGCAAATAGGCCCCTTAAATTCATCTAGCCATACAGAAGCATATCAGGTCAATGTTTGGAGTGGAGAACCTGTAAGGATCCAGATGTAGACTGTGACCTAACAGTTCTGGGCAAAGTTTCAACTTTCCTAGTCACTGCAACGTAGCGCTAAGAACAGCGTTCTTCTCAGTAAAGAGTGAAGACTCTACTTGTGCCAAGGTACTCATGCCCTTCTCCCAGGGACTGAGATGTTTTCATTTTTCTGTTCCCTGCCCCCAGCGACAATGGGTTGCCATCAGTGCCCTTTACCAGTGCCTTGAAGAAGTTTTTCTTGTTCTACTCTGATGCAGATTAAGACTTTCGTTCCTCAGAGAAGGTGAGGTAGACAGGTCTGGGTGGAGTTTCAACAGTGGCTGCTGTTCCCTCCCTCAGCCAAAACCATGCGGGAGGAACCCTCAGGATCCCACACCCCACATTTCCCCTATGAGTGCCTGGTGGAATTCTTGGAGAAAATCCTGCAACCTGGGGTAAACTTTCCTGTATCTGCAGTTCCCAGGATGTCCCATTAGCAGTCTAGCCTATGGTAACACATTTTAGTGATTTGTAAGCAATTTCTAACTGAATTTTCTTACCCCTTTTTTTTTTTTTTTTTTTTTTTGTGATACGCGGGCCTCTCACTGTTGTGGCCTCTCCCGTTGCGGAGCACAGGCTCCAGACGCGCAGGCTCAGCGGCCATGGCTCACGGGCCCAGCCGCTCCGCGGCATGTGGGATCCTCCCGGACCGGGGCATGAACCCGTGTCCCCTGCATCGGCAGGCGGACTCTCAAACAACTGCGCCACCAGGGAAGCCCCTTCTTACCCATTTTATGTGACATCAAGTGACATCTGCCCAGGTAAGCAAATGCTTAGATCTTATTTCTTCCTACAGACACCCATCTCTCTCCAGATTTCGGTTAGTTCTTTGCCCTGCTACGTTGTTTTTTGGTTTTGTTTGGTTTTGTTTTGTTTGATGGGTTTAAGAAAAGCAATTAATGTTCAATGTGTCTGGACTTTTTTCTTTTGTAAGGATGGGAGCAATGCTCTTTCCAGCTCTACATCTCCAAGCTTAGTTGCTGGTATATTTGATCAGAGTTTTCCTTCAATTTTTCCCTATCTGTGCCCAGGGATTTGGTTCAGTAGCAACTGATTCTCTGTTCCACGCTTCTCTTTTGCCAAAACTTCTGCTGGAATTTCCACCTGCCTCCCTTAAAGAGCTCACCCCATGTGATGGCAGAGTTTTGCAGGATGCTATATGCTGTGACTATATCATAGACATGGCTGGGTCAGAAAAGTAACGCATTACCAGACTTCTCTGAGCATCTGAAACCAGCTCTTAAAATGTCAAACGTCCCTGTGATGCCCTGCTGTTCCCATGAGGGAGGAGGAGGGCATAGAAGTGGTGCTATTCTTTATCCATGTAAGTCAGTGAGGTACCTATTAAACACCTACTGTG
This sequence comes from Grampus griseus, assembly GCF_964374135.1. NCBI lineage: Eukaryota > Metazoa > Chordata > Mammalia > Artiodactyla > Delphinidae > Grampus > Grampus griseus. The sequence goes on from NC_139008.1 coordinate 11,064,955, forward strand.
TGCCTAGGGTGGTTTTAAGCTCTGTGGAGGGCTATGGAACATGACCCTTGTTCTTAAACTTTTGGACAAGAAAGGGCAATGATCCAGACCTCTAGTTACATGAGTTCAAGTGCTCATAATTTTCAGGTGCTGAGGGTCCCTAAAATTGTCAAGCTTATAATTAGGAAAACTCTCAGTCCCACAAATATAGTCCAAGCCCGAGCCTCAGTATTCACCAGCAGTAGACAGGCTGCCCCTCATTTGCTTCTGATCTATCCCCTGATTTCCCAGTTACTGATCCTATTGTACAGCAATGACTACGTGGCTTTTAGACACAGCTTTGCCCCTTAACTCTGTCTCTTTCTTCCAAGACAGAAACTAATACCTGCACTTTTCCAATGATGATCTCTGATCTCAATGATTCCAATGATAATCCAGTTTCATTTTTGCTCTAATCTCTGTGTCTCTTTTTCATGCTTTTTCTAGTCACATCATCCCAGTGTAGCTGGCTGTCACAATGTAGCCTTCTATCATCTCTCAGTGATACATGGTTGGTTGGCACCACTAAAGCCCGATCACTCCTTTTCTTGCATCCCTCTCCCCCAGGTCAGTCACAGAGTAGCATCTGAAGGGCTGGGAAGAAGAGCAAGTGGAAGTGGTGGGATGAGCCACAGGCATTGGTGACACAGAAGTGAAATACTACTGTTGAGGGAGAGGAAAGACAGTCTCGGGACCTGGGCTCTTAGGCTGATACTCTATTATATGAAAACAAAGCCAGAAAATGAAGAGAAACAGGCAGTTAGAGGCATGAGATTTGGAGTCCTACCAATGTGGGGACCAATCCAGGCTCCACAGGTGAGTCTATTGAGTGACCTGGAGCACAAGTCTCAACACCTCCGCTTCTCAGCCTCATAGACTCACATGAGGATTACATATGCTTTATGCAAAGCACCTGGCACATCATCTGGACCATGAAACATACTCAGTAAATTCAAACGGCTGCTGTAATTATAGCTGATACTGTAAGTGGACCTTGGCCACAAAAGACCAGGAAGAAGCCCAGTTTCCCAACACAGTGAAGATACAGTTGGAGAAATAAGGAAAACACGATTAGATTCCTGCCCAGCTGAGTGTTAAATAGAGACTCTGGCTCCAACTAGATGTAGCCAAGATGAGGCATTTCAATAACCTGGCTGTGTCTGTTTCTGGTCCATTTCCCTCTGTCAAGGCAGAAGGAAGGGGAGACACTACCATTTCCTGAAACTTCCTATACACCAGCCACCATTGCTAGTTAACTTTAATTTTCATTCCTCTTAGTTTATCAACTGCCTTTCACTCTACACGTCCCAACCTCCAGGGTAGCCAATGGAGGGATAGGAGCAGTGGTATCATAAACTCCTTTCCAAATACTCAGTCATACAAGCAGTCAACATTACTCCCTGAGCATGTATTCATGTGGGAACCCTGCTGTGTGCATGTAGACATTTCCCCTCCAAGGGTTCCTGTAAGTCAGCTTCCAGGACATTCTGCCTTAGGGCATTGCTATTGTGGTCACACACCAGCACAATAAATAATCTGAACAAGCTTCCTCAGGTACAATATTTATGGTTCAGTTTGAAGCAAAGAACAGTCAGAGGCAATGGGTAAAAACTAATTTACTGTAATGTCACCGTGGATATATAGCAAATAGCTGTAAACAAGTATGTACAATATAATTAAAAATATGATAACATTATAAAATAGGATGATGGCTAGTTAGAGAGGAAGATCTATCAAGTAGGAATATGTGTATATCACTTGAAATATTGCCTCAATTACTTGAAGTCATCAGCTCAGGCTCCTCATCTCAAAAAACAATCCCAGGGGCTTCCCTGGTGGCGCAGTGGTTGAGAGTCTGCCTACCGATGCAGGGGACACGGGTTCGTGCCCCGGTCCGGGAAGATCCCACATGCCGCGGAGCGGCTGGACCCGTGAGCCATGGCCGCTGAGCCTGCACATCCGGAGCCTGTGCTCCGCAACGGGAGAGGCCACAACAGTGAGAGGCCCACGTACCGCAAAAAAAAAAAAAAAAAAAAAACCTTACAAATGCCGACTTCAAATGACAAACGCTGTTTATTTCTACACTTGGTTTCCTTTCATTCCATCTGTCCACAGAAATTTCCCTTCAGAGTCTGTTGAACAAATTGCTGCAAGACAAGGATAATACTCAAGTTCTTGAACTCTACCCTGTCTCATTCCTGACTCCTCAATGGATCTTAGCCTAAGAGTTGAGTTAGAGAAAGCATCCTTAAATCTCTCAGTGTAAGACATCCAAGAATGCTCACGCACGAAAGCAAGGGGGAAAAACTAAAAGCAAATGCAATGGTTCATTAATAACACAATTAATTTACCTATTCCATTCCAAACAGGTGAACCAATTCTCTGGTTGCAAATGAGCTCAGACACCAGGTAGTGTGAAAACCTGTGGCTTCCTAGGGATCCCACAAGAGAAAGTGGATCCCTGCTGGCTGTGCTGTGTATTTCCAGCCCTTTCACCCTTCTCAGTAAGGCTGTGTCAACCTTTACAAAACCGACCCTAAGTTATTTTTTAAAAAGAAACTCAAAATTTATCTCTAGTTCTGCATCATTCTCCTCAAGCTACTTCTCATGCTTGGCGTCTGGTTCCTTCCAGCTACAGAACTCTCTCTTTTCCCATTTCCATCCTGGCCTCGATACTTAGCACTTCGCTCACTTTTCCTTGCTATGATCAGGATTCTTATCACTCACTATGTGAAGCAGCTTGAGGAACAACTCCTACCTGAATCATTCAACATCTAGAACTCTCTATTATTCATTTCTCTCATGTGCAATTTCCCAAAAGGTTTGCCTTGTCCTGGTCCACAAGTAAAGACCAAGTGTCCACTGCCTACTTGGTTTGTGTAGTTTCTGAGGTTTCCTCTATTATGCCCTGGTCCACCTAGAGCCAACCCAATGTCCTGTTAGTGTCCTTACTATATGCAGATTCTGAATTAATACAATAAGTATTTTCACTCTCCTCACCATGACCTATCTGGACATTTTTTTCTCTTTCCTTTTACTCAATTAAATGTTACCCACACCCCATGTTCTGATTCAAATTTACCACTTCCGTGAAGCTCCCCTCACTTTTCTCTCCTTAACTAAGCTCTTGTTTTAATTGTCTTAAGCAGCAACAAAATCATAATTGATAATTGCTTTATATCTTCACACAAGATTTGGAATTCCTTGAGAAGAGGGATTACACCTTATTAACATTTATCCCTCTTAGTGATGTTAAAAAACAAGACAACAGACCCTAAATGGAGTCACTTATGGTAAGCCCCACATCACCAAACTGAGACTTATAGTTTCAGATCTCCCAGACCAGTCCGTCAGGAATTACCTAATCAGCATTAGTTAGGTCATCTGCCTGATGGACCCCTGCATCCCCTAAAGGAAAGTAACTTTGCAATAACCAACCTGCTTCTTTGCCCAGTATAACTTCCTTGTTTCTGCTCCCTTCTGGCTATTAAAGTCTCTTTTTGTACAGCTCCTTGGAATTCCTTGCTACCTGCTAGGCTGGATGCTGACTGATTCAAGTCAATTTTTCCTCAAATAAACTCTTAAAGTTTTTAATATGCCTTAGTTTATCTTTCCACAGTTCTGGTGTCAGAAGAGGGAAATGAAGGAATGTCTCCCAGGAGCAACAAGTAATCAGGCAGATACACCGGTCTGAACCCCTGAGCTTGCTCCTTTCTCGCTGCCTCTGCAGGTCATGAGTAAGTCCCTCTCAGATTCTACCTCCACAGCTTTTGTGTTACGAACTTTCAGACTTTATTTGAGTGTTTCTTTTTCTGGACTGGGTCCAGAAATCAACCTGAGCTGGAATAAGTCTAACTCTGAAACTGGACTGGGTCCAGGGTCAGACTGGGTCTGATTTAAGCTGCACTGGGTCTGGGTGAGGCCTCGGGTAAATAAAATTTTGTGTTAAGGCTGAACAAGGACTTTCCTGTGGCGCAGTAGTTAAGAATCCACCTGCCAATGCAGGGGACACAGGTTCGAGCCCTGGTCCTGGAAGATCCCACATGCCCTGGAGCAACTAAGCCCGTGCACCACAACTACTGAGCCTGTGCTCTAGAGCCCATGAGCCACAACTACTGAGCCCGTGTGCCATAACTCCTGAAGCCTGCGTGCCTAGAGCCCGTGCTCCACAACAAGAGAAGCCACCGCAATGAGAAGCCCACGCACTGCAACGAAGAGTAGCCCCTGCTCGCCACAACTAGAGAAAGCCCGCGCGCAGCAACGAAGCCCCAATGCAGCCAAAAATAAATAAATTAAAAAAAAAAAAAAAAGGCTGAACAAGCATGCTAACCTTACCAAAGATAATTCTGAATTACAGAGGCCACAGTGGAGACCTTTTAAACTTAATAAGCTTATCCATTTATGAGATGTCCTAGAGAGAAAAGGGTCTCAGCTAAGCACTCATCATAAAGGGTAGAGGGAAACGTATTTTTCCTCCCGTACAGTTTCTGGTGACAACGATGGGACACCCCACTGGCTCCAGAGCCTGTAGAGGGAATTCTGTGAAAACTCACAGAACCCAGCAAAGGGTGAGAATTCTTACCAAAGTCAGCTCTCTTAAATCTCTAGCTGTAGTGACTGTTTCAGAGAGGAAGGTAAAATTTCACGTTGTCCCTTCCATTCTAATTTCAGATTAGTAGGTCAAAAAAAGATCTTTTTTTCCTAAGAATTAGATCTTTGAATTATGACTTATGAATCTGCTTCTGGGTAGTCATTGGTTATTGATTCTTTCCCTCCCAGGGACAGATATCGCCTTCTTGTTGTCTTATTTTGTGTCTTAAAAACTTGGCTTGGCAAATGTCAAGTTGGGGGCCCTCCAAAATATGGCTGGACAGAAATGTGGGTTGTACTCCACTTGTGGCTAGGGTCTTACCACTGTTACTGGCTGTCAGAGAATTGTCTAAGTCTTTCTTTCTTTTGGTTATCTTTTGCGGGGGCTGTGGACCTTGGGAGGGTAATATCTTTGGCACCCACTTTGCGGACGCCTCTTGCATCCAAGGGATTTGTTCAGTACTGCCAGGAATATTTACCATTTGCCCCAGCTGAAATCTCACAAGATATCTGACTTTTTTAATAGTTCTCTGGTGAGAAGTTGGCCAGATTGGAAGCTGACATTGGGAGCCTGATAGAAACTTTTTTGAAAGCCTTCTTCCCTAAGCTAAAATGAAACTCTGTACCCAGAAAGAAAGAGAAAAATTTTGAAAGAAAAGCATTCCAAGACACATAGCTCTAAATCTAGAACACAGGAATCTTCTGATTTTCATCTTAGATGAAGATATTCTCCCTGGTCTAAAGGAGCGAGCGGAAGATAATATGGTCGGACAGGTATGCCACTCGGTATCACTCAGGTTACAATCCAATTCTTTGAGGAAGTGAAAACAACTATACTTGTCCTATAGATTTAGTCTTTACAAGAACAGAAATGAGGATCCAGGAAGAGTTTAAATCCCACTTACCCTTTTTGCTAATCCCAAAACCTCCCCTACCTAGTCTTCTCAAAAGGCTTGTAGATATCGTAAAAGATCTGGACTTTGGGAACGAAATTTCTTCTTCGTGGAACTTGCATTCTTTCTGAAAATTAGGCCTGCAAAACATCTGAGAAGTCTCTTCCACAAATATTAGTGAAGAGCTTGAGCCGTCTGCCATCTGAGCAGATACACTTATTCCATCTGCCAGAAACACAACTTGGATCCCACTGTGCTTTTATAAACTAGTGAGTCTTACATGATCATACCTATCTCATGGCTAAAATTTGAAAATGAAAGCTATAATACCTCTGTTTGCATCTGTCTGTATGTTTATGTTTATTTTGGTATGTATATTATACATGTGTGACATTTTTCTATGTCCAGATGGCATTGCCAAAATTAATCTGTAAGAGAGCTCTAGTTAATTGGCTTAAAGAAAAATAATTGCTTATCGAAGTCATTGTTCTCTCAGAAAATAGAAACTAACCCAAATGTTTTTCAAATTTACATGATCAAGGATAATCTTCAGTAAATAAAAGCTAGTGTAAGTTTGTTGGTTTAATTAAAATAGGCATGTCTTCAAGGCTTTCAGCATTAAATTTAGTGCAGACATGCAACTTTTATTCTACTGGAATTTACTAGTCAAATAACTTATCTCTGTTACAAAATTTGTCAGCAAGAAAAATAACTTTTAAAACAATGGTTAGATGTTTAATGTCTTGTGAAATATTCATGGGTAATCTAAACATGATTGCTTTTAACAAGTAAATTAAACAGATGTAAGAAGAATAAAAGTTTATAAATAAACTTTTGAACAGTGATGAGGTTTTATAAAATACAGTTTTTAGGATCCTTTGGTAACTTGAAACCTTAGAGTTTTGCTGACTTAAGTTAAATGGTGGAAATTAATTGACTAGGTCATTTCCAATTAAAGTAAAATACTGAAACATTAACTAATCAACATATGGCTCCCTATCACAGAATAAACTAAAGATTGGGTCTCTCGGGCTTCCCTGATGGCGCAGTGGTTGAGAGTCCGCCTGCCGATGCAGGGGACGCAGGTTCGTGTCCTGGTCCGGGAGGATCCCACGTGCCACGGAGCGGCTGGGCCCGTGAGCCATGGCCGCTGAACCTGCACGTCCTGAGCCTGTGCTCCGCGGCAGGAGAGGCCGCAGCGGTGAGAGAGGCCCGCGTACCGCAAAAAAAAAAAAAGATTGGGTCTCTCAGTAAATATATTTTGTGCCACATTGAAAAATTTACTATAAGGAAGAATGTACTTCTAGAAATTATAAATAAATCTATAAATTTGTCAGTCCACAGATGCTAGTGTAATAGTTCTTAGTTTTCACTAGGAATTAAGCATTCTAAGGGTTAAGAATTCTAATCATTATATGTAATTTAAAACTACTTAGAAATAATAAGGGTGAAAAGAAACAACTGTATGAAAAGTAGGCAAGAAAAGTAAGATGATTGATTATTCCAGAATGAGAGAGAGGGAAAAAAATAGAACAAAACCTGCATGAATGTTAAAACGTTGTAGGTTTGTGAAAAAGGAATCGTGGGAAAGAAATTTTATGTGTGGTCAAACTGGCTAAGATTGGAATGGATTTATTTAAATTTTTTTAAAGTGAGTTTTAATATCAAAGGTGCACTGATGCAAAACTAGAATTTTTTTTTTTCTGTTAAAAGGATGAAAGTTTTTTTAAGGTATTGTTCTGTTCCTGTTAAGAGATTTTGAAAGATTTTTCTTTAACTTTTAAGTAATCTGTTTAGAAAGCAAAGATTTTGTGTTTTACTTTGCTTCATGTTGTCTTCATCAAGTCTTTGATTACTTAAGAAAACTGAATCTTCTCAATATTAAAAGAGCTAAGTTTTGCTCACAACCATGTAACCCCTTCTGTATTTGTCTTTAAAATCTTTTATTGTCACTTTGGTTAAATAGCTAATTAAGTATTGTTTCATGATGATCTGTGATCCTTTTTAATCAAGTGTCCAAAGCCTTTTGATATTTTTGACAAACGTCCCAAAATAAAATTCTAAATTAAGTCTTTTTTTTTTTTTTTTTTTGTGGTACGCGGGCCTCTCACTGTTGCGGCCTCTCCTGTTGTGGAGCACAGGCTCCGGACGCGCAGGCTCAGCGGCCATGGCTCACGGGCCCAGCCGCTCCACGGAATGTGGGATCTTCCCGGACCGGGACACGAATCCGTGTCCCCTGCATCAGCAGGCGGACTCTCAACCAGTGCGCCACCAGGGAAGCCCTAAATTTTGACCTCAAACTAATTTGGGGATTATACAGAGGGCCCATGGAACATCTCAAAAAAATTGTTTTCTCTCCTTATAAAAAGAGAGATGTTAAACTAACTGGGCTTATTCGGTATGTTAAATTACATGGGAAGCATTTTCAAATAAGAAGTAATAATTATGCTGTCTTTGTATGGATACGTGGTATTCATATATGTTCCAGAAATTGTATAAAGTTCTGATTGTCCTGGTTTAGCATTTTCAGTTATAATTCTAGTTATTATCTTGAAATGCTGTATGTCACAGAGATAAGCAAATTTCCTTGTCAATTGCATTATAATGAATTATCGTCCGATCTTTAACCATGGCCATCTTTATGTGCTTTGTTTTAGAGATATTGTTTCATTCTGCTTTTGTATCCTCAAGGAGACTCACGAAAAGAACTGACAAGTACAGGTTTCTGATAACTTTCAGATCATAAAACTGAACTGGGTAAGAATTCTCAGAACTGGTGGAAAAAGTAGATTCAAGCAGAACAAGAATTAATTACACAGGACTGAATGAACTGATGAGGGTGGTTATCATTTGTATGACTTTTTGTTTGAAAAATTGCTGGTTCTTTAAGATTTAGTTTTCCCAGATTTAAGGAAACTTTTCCTCTTAATCTATCTATGACTTGAAAGCAATTTGGTAAAGTATATCTTTTGGAGCTAAGATAAAACTATTACTTTTCCCCCCTACCTGGACCCTCCAGAATTTGGAAACTTGGTGAGTATACTTATTTCAAGCAGTACAGTTATTTGCACAAATTCAACAAGAAACCGTTCTTGTAAAGGATACAAATGGAGGCTGGTTATATTACGAAGGCTTTGACCGGAATGTCATGTTTGAGAGAGATGTGCATAGACTCAGATGTGACCAGGCAGCTTTAAAGAGCTAAGTTTGACTTTATGGAGCCAATAAATCCCCCTGGGAAAATCGTCTTGGTACAGGGTTCCTGGCAGCTTTGCCAGCTGAGCAAGGAAGGTCACTTCCTGTCAGGCTCAATAACCTCAGGATATCTGGGGGACCTTGAGAAGAGAGGAATTCACCCAAACTACAGGTATGGCAGGCAGAATCATTATGAAATACTCCAGCAAAGCGGACTCAAAAAGAGCCTATATGGTCAGTCAGTATTCTTGCAGCACTTATGAAAACTGTCAGGCCACATTTAATGAAAACAAATTAGCTGTACTGTGATTATATTTGGTAAGAATAGGGGTGACTACAGGGAGAAAAATTACGTTTACACCTTTGTAGGTAGTAGATTCCAATCCTGTTATTTGTCCTTAAGGTTTTGTTATATACCTGAAAACTGGACTGAATTCCAAATTCTTCTAGTTTCTTCAAATATCTGGCTACCACTCTCCAAACTAACACTTCCAATTTTCTCATGCCCTTTTGATTGGAATCACTAAGAACAAAGTCTGTCTTTGAACCTCCTTAGTAGGCATTATACCAGGTCCTCTTCACTACCTAGACAGCAGCCAAACTTCAGGGATTTGAACCTTGGGTCCCTAACTCCCTATTAAAAAGGACTCCTTCTTCAGACTCTTGGAACTGTACACCAGCTGGAGATCTAAAATGAAAATTGACTAGGGAGGTTTCTCCCAAGAAGCAGAGGACAGCTTGGGTAGGCAGCTCTCCCAAGATCATAGATCAAGATCTTCATCTCTAATGTGAAACCTTTATTCCATTGCCTTTTTGCTGCTGATTGCTTTTCTCTCTGTTAATGTATAGGAAGGGAGTGTTCCTTAACTCTGGCAACGATCCCTGAATCTGCTGCGAAAGCAACAACTGCCCAACAAAAATCCTTAGACTCTCTGACCAAAGTTTACATATGGTCAGTTGGCTTAAGAAAGTGACTCGTTCAATGGGGTCTTTCTTTGACTTATTTGATTTTGATTGGTTTGGTTCTTGGGGACCATAGCTACAAACTGCACTCCAGACATTAGGAATTATCCTTCTAGGAATAATCATAATAGTCTCCCTGGTGCTCTGTATTCTCCCAAAAGTTTTAAATGCATGTTTGCAGGCACTAATCACCAAGCAAATGATCTGTGTAAGGACAGAACATTGGAGCAAAGAGAATGACCAACTTAAAGAACATGAACACCACACAAAGATTCAGCAGTAACAGTGAGAACTCTGGAGTGGTAGCTGGGAGTGGCACTAATACCTTAAATTTTTATCAAGTCTCTCAGATAAGCTGAGAGTCTGATCAAAAGGAGGAAACTGTTAAAAACGAAAACAAGACAATAAGCCCATAATGGAGTCACTTATGCTAAGCCCTGTGTCACCAAACCGAGGCTTAACTTAATTACAGTTTTGGCTCTCCGAGAAATGGAATCTTAGGCTAGTCAAGCAGGAATCCCCCGGTCAGCACTACTTTGGTAATCTGCCTGATAAACCCTGTCCATCACCTAAAGGAAATTAACTTTCAGCAATCCACCTGTTTTTTTGCCCAGCATAACTTTCTTATTCCTGCTCCCTTCTGGCTATAAATTCTGTGTAGCCCCTCAGAGCTCCTTTCTATCTGCTAGATTGGATGCTGCCTAATTCAAATCAATTTTTGCTCAGAGAAACTCTTAAAATTTTTAATATCCCTCAGGTTATCTTTTAAGAGTGCCTAGTATAACTGTTGGCCCATAGTAGACACTCAATATATTATTTTGACTAATTGAACCAGGAAGAATGCTTGGCAATTATAGGATGGATATTTGGGGCCATATAAAAAGAAATTTCTAGTAATAAATATTGGGCAAAAAAAAAAAAAGTATTAATCTGTCTGAATTAGGGTCTAGCCCAGGGCCCACCAAGAAAGGACATTCTATTAACTAACCCCCAGCTTCGGACTGAGCTCTGAAGTGTTTACCACTGGATAAGAGAGGAAATGAGAGGTATGGAAGTCAGGCAGAATAGATAAAAAGAATAAGAGCTAACAGTGCATAATACATGCCAGGCACAGTCCAGGACACTTTACATATATTAGCTTATTTAATCTTCACAACAACCTTCTGAGGGTCATTACTCCAGTTTTTAGAAAAGGAAACAAACTGAGAGGTGAGGCAACTTGCTTAAGTTCATGTATCCATTAAGTAGCTACATTGTTTCTCAGCATAAATATAATTAGTGCCTTGGAGAAGAGAACTAAACAACATAACATCAAATGTATTTAAAGGAATAATTCAAGAAAAACGTTGAGAAACAAAAGATTTGAACTTATGTATTGAAAGTACACACTGTGTCCCTGGAAAAGCTTGATAGAGAATCAATATTACCAAGACAATAAAGTTACTAGGCTTGAAATATAAAGAAAGGAGGTAAAAGCAAAGCCGAGTTTTAAAAAAATACCAAATTTCTCTTATAAAAAGAGAGAAATCAACTGGCTTCCCATTACTCTATAGCAAGGTTCATCACTAGAAAACACTTGAGCAATATCAAGAGTCTAACTTAAGAATTTCACATCCAACCTAACTGTCACTCAAGTATAAAAACACAAACACTTTTGGTCCTACAAGAGCTTAGGTAATACACTCCCCATGAGCCTTTCTTGAATATGCTACCAAAGAATAAACTTCAGTCAAGAAGTGAATAATGATGAGATGTTGGCAAAAACACTGGAATCGAATCCAATTTTACACAGAATTAGGTACAAAACAACGGAAAATGTTATAAATGACAACTTAGAAATTATATAATTAGCCAAAATAAAAGCAAAAAGAAGAAATAAGTTGAAAGGTAATATTGGTACCCTGGTTTCCTCATGTTTTATGGTGGGGGATCAAAAGATGTTCTCTAAAACTGATCAATTAAGAATGCTTTAATTTAAAACAAACAATAACAAAGTCAGAAAAGAAAACAAATTACATAGCTGCCCTTTCAGGTTAGGCTAATAAAGTTTTTTCAGTCTTTTCCTATTGGGATAAAGGAAGATGTATTTAGACGAAGTCCAAATGAAAAGAGGCTATATCTGCATATGTGATGCAGGACATAAATGAAGAGACAAGCTTGTACCATCTATTCCAGTGGAGTCCTGGGGATATTCTTACTGATTCTGGTTGAAAGTAGAGGGCAGAAATAGAAATTCCCTCATATTTAAAGCTATGGATGGGCTAGGTGAGTGTAGGAGACAAGGCATAGGTCTCATATAAGGGACAAAAAAGAGATCGCAGATGACAAAGATGGAGGGGTAGCAACATAATGTACGGATGGGCGCTTTAGAGAAATTTAAATAGAATATGAGCTATTGAAATAGTTTTATACACAATTTAAGTACCAATTTAAAGTTTAAAAAAATTTGCACCCTGCTCAAAACTTCTCCTCCAGTGCAAAGAGCTACCTAATCACCTTCCAGCAACATCCTACCTATACTTCATGATTCAAGTGAATCCTGTCCCCACTAAGAAGCCTTGATCAGCTTGACTGCAAGGGAAATCTGCACTGCCTCTGTATGCTAGGGCTGTAATGCTGTCTCTATCCTGCCCAAACTCAAGGGGCCATTGATTTAAACTCTCTCTTGACAATATCTTCTAATCCCTTCACCCTATATTCACTCACTCCGAAAGCCAGCAAATGTTTTTGAACAAAGAGGTACAGATGTTGAGTATCTGCTGCGGGGGATGAGAGAGGTAGCTGGACAGACATTGAGAAAGACGTGGAATGACATTCACACCTCAGCTGAGGTTGAAAGCAATACATTTTTAGACATGACCAGGTGTGGTTCTGGGTAAAGAGGTCCACACTTGGATCTAATAGGCTTTAATCTCCTACCTTCCTGGTTTTGAATTCTAGCTCTATCGCTTCCTACAAGCTGCAGGTCACAAACTCAGCTGTGCACAAGACACAACGTTCCTTATTACTATGTCTTCCCTGCTTCCCCAGAGCTGTGTCTATGCTGTGAGGGGCTTACTTGGTACCAAGGCATCAGCAGACAGCCAGGGCTGGGGGTGGGGCCTCCGCTCCTGGGTGATTCTACCTGTCCTCACTGGCATCCCAGTAAAGAGTTTTTGTTTCTACGTGGTTTTCTGTCTAATCCACAGGCAAGGCTGTGTCGGGCCAGTGTGCCTAAGCCCCCTTCTCCCAAGTCTACCCTGAGACGTGGAACCTCAGAGTCCACCAAAAGTGACCCAGGTCCCTTTGCTTTCAGATCCCCTTGAACTGTACATGTTTTCTTCTTGCTGCCAAGGGCTCAGCTCGAGGGAGAGGAGGACAGAGATCGATGTCAAGGTCTCCACTTCCAGTGTCCACTCTTCCCTCCTCCCTCTTCTCTTCCCTCTTCCTGGGAATATGTTTGAGTCTTGGTTTGGAGGGGAGGGAGGGATGGATCATGAGGTGCTCATCATTCAATGCATCCGGCCCTCTCAGCCTAGGCTTTTGAGACTCAAAAGCTAGTAATTGATTGATATTCATTGTGCCATCCCTTCTCAGAGCAAATAAGAATATTTTAGCTGACTGTGTGGTGGGGGAGGGGTCCCCAAGACCACTCCCAGGCTCAATTATTTGCAAGGAGCGCTGATAGGAATCTTCATAAAGTTGTACTCGTGGCTATGATGCGTTAGAATGAAAAATACATACAAAGCAAAAGGTGCGTGGGAAATCCCGTGCAAGCACCCAAGACTCCTTTCCCAGTGGAGCCACACAGGTTGGGCTTAATTCCCCCAACAATGGGTTGTGAATACCCTTGTGACGTGTCGTCTACCAGGGAAGCTCATTAGAGAGTCAGTGCCCAAGGATTTTGTTGGGGGCTGGTCACGCAGGCACCCTCTGCCTCGCAGGCACCAAAATCCAAGACTCCCAGAAGGAAAGCAGGTGTTCGGCAGAAACCACATTGTTCGTACAAATAGTTTAGACACGGTGAGGCCGCTCTTTTCAGTGAAAGTGGTGGGAACCTCCCAAAATCCGAGCTACCAGACAACGGCCAAGGGCCAACCTCGTAAGCAGGCTGAGAGGAAGACCAGGGGATAAGCCTGAGTTAATATTTCAGAGATTTGTTACTCCCAGTTTACGGAAAAGCAAATAGAAGCTAGGAGAAGTACAGGAACTGTTAAAAACACACAACCAAAAAAGCAGTAAAGCTTATATGTAAAATTCCTAATTGCTCACCATTCCTGCCTCTATTTCCTGTCCCTCACCTTGTTTTTAACCTTATATCCCATCCTGCATCAACTTCGCTACTTGTTCTTTAATCATTCTTTCAGATCTCCTTCAACCTTTTTCTATAGAAAACGCACTGAATTACTTGAGTGTTCTTTCCGGCCCCCTTCACCACCCCCCTGAGCTCCTGGCAGGTAGTTATGTCCTCGTGCTCATCCTCATAACCTAAGTCAATGAGTAATAGCATCTGTGAAAGGAAAAGCATTTCAAGATCAGAAACACAGTACCTCTGAGAGCACTCAGAGCATACCTGGGTCGTCAACACAGAAGAGCATACCTGAATATCGTCAAGGCCGGGTGACAGCTGGCGATGCCACTTTCTCCACCTGACCTGGCGTTCCATTTAGTCCCTTCAAGCCCAGTCCATCTTCTCATATGTGGGGCTCAGCAAGACTGTCCACTAAGTCGTCCATTTGTTTGAGAGGTCTGTCCTTAAATGAGAGAAGCGCCCCAGATGTACGTGTACTGATCATCAGCTGGCTGAGTCCAGGACAGGGGCTAAGGGGAGGAGAACCAGAAGAAAAAAAAGCAAGAGTTGTAGTTTTTAAATTTTATTTATTTCTTTTTCTATTCTTTTTAAAATTCTTTTCCCATTTAGGTAATTACAGAATATTGAGCAGAGTTCCCTGTGCTATACAGTAGGTCCTTGTTGGGTATCTATTTTAAATATAGCAGTGTCCATCCCAAACTCCCTAACTATCCCTCTCCCTGACCCTTCCCCCGCAGTAACCATAAGTTCATTCTCTAAGTCTGTGAGTCTGTTTCTGTTTTGTAGATAAGTTCATTTGTATCCTATGTTTTTTAGATTCCGCATATAAGTGATATCATATGACATTTGTCTTTCTCTGTCTGACTTACTTCACTTAGTATGATAATCTCCAGGTCCATCCATGTTGCTGCAAATGGCATTATTTCATTCTTTAAAAAAAAGCAAGAGTTATCAAAAGACTCCTATAAATCATGAGCTGCAAGTGATTGTTCCCCTGGCTTGACCTGGCGGCCACTGCCCTCTGGCATCCTATGTTCACACCCTGCACTTCCAAGGGACCATCACCTGTCTGGACACCTGAACCGGTGTCAGCACGCGAGTAACACACAGGGGCCCTGATTTCTCAGCGAAGAGAAACCAGGAGCAGAGGTTTATCTTCACAAACAGTAGGCAGTCGCACACGATGACAAGTGACCAGAGGAATAGGTAACCAGTAGATTTAAAGGAAACATCAGTAATATATGTAGTGTGCATCCAGGAGAGGGAGCAAATTGTTGGCTGGAGAATTTTCTTTCTAATTAAACAAGTCATGTATGCCTGCATTTAGTCCTATAAATGAAAGTGTGTTCACCACAGAGGCATGAATCCTGTTAGGCCCTCCCGTACATAAGCTGTATGGCTGATCACCACTGATTGCTGTACTATTAGAGACTTGTATGTGGAGTGGCTTGATTGGAGCATGCCTGGCTCCTGAAAGGGCTCCCATGTGCTTTGCCTGAATGGTGGGCAATCAGCAGGGCTTCACACTGCCTGGCAATTCAATTGTAGGTTTGAGTAGTTGCAGGTTGGGGGATGTAGATGCAAACCATCAAATGGAATGCTTTCTTTACTCGGGTCAGAGAAAGGGAAAAGATGTCCATGGTGTCAAGGAGGCCTCGAGAGCCTCTTACCTTGAGTGCAGAGCCTGTGTGCAGACCCACCTGGCAGGTACCTCCCCAGATCACTGAACGATGCCTTTCCAGTGGACTCAGAGACTATGGTCACTTTTACTCCATATTATTCAGAAAAATTCCACCTGCAGCCTAAGCTGTCCCCTCCAGACATTTGTATCTCTTCAGAAATCACAAATGGAGGTAGACCAGGGAAGTAAGCTAAGGTCACCTGGGCTCTCACGACCACGCCTGTCCTTCCTGACCTGCAGACAGGCTCTGCAAGCTGCCTCTGACCACATCTTCTCCTTCCAACTCATTCACTCCCTCTTTGCTCTTCCTCTGACATGGACTCTGGCTCTCCAACACTTACATTTCCTTCCATCCAAAACATGTGTGCTACCCCTGTGTTCACAGCAGCACTATTCACAATTGCCAAGACATGGAAGCAACCTAAGTGTCCATTGACAGATGAACGAATAAAGATGTGCTACATATATACAATGGAATACTACTCCGCCATAAAAAATGAAAGAATGCCATTTTTAGCAACATGGATGGATCTAGAGATTATCATACTAAGTGATGTAAGTCAGAAAGACAAATACCATATGATATCACTTATATGTGGAATCTAAAATATGACACAAATGAGCTCTCTATGGAACAGAAACCAACTCACAGACATAGAGAACAGACTTGTGGTTGTCAAGGGGGAGGGGAGGGATGCAGTGGGAGTTTGGGGTTAGCAGATGCAAACTATTATATATAGAATGGATAAACAACAAGGTCCTACTGTATAGCACAGGGAACTATGTTCAATATCCTGTGATAAACCATAGTGGAAAAGAATATTTTTAAAAAAGAATGTATATGTGTGTGTATATATATATATATATATATATATATATATATATATATATACACACACATATATATATAACTGAATCACATTTCTGTATAGCAGAAATTAACACAACATTGTAAATCAGCTATACTCCAATAAAAAAATAAATTAAAAACAAAAACGTGAGGTACGCAAAGGGCCACACATATGAAATAATCAGAATACACAAATGCATAGTGTCTCAGTCAGCTCGGCCTACTATAATAGAATACCATAGACTTGGTGGCTTTAACAACAAACACACTCCTCCCAGTTCCGGAGGCTGGGAAGTTCAAAATAGAGTGCTAACAGGTTCCACGTCCAGTGAGAACTCACTTCCTAGCTTGCAGGTAACTAGCTGCCTTCTCACTGTGTCCTCACATGGCCAACACATCAGAGAGCCCTCATCTCTTCCTCTTCTTATAAGGACACCAATTCCATCATGGGGGCCCCACCCTCATGACCACATCTAAACTGAATTACGTCCTACACAGACGTGGAGAACAAACTTAAGAACAAGGGGAGAAAGCTGAGGGTGGTGGTAGGATGAACTGGGAGATTGGGATTGACATATATACACTAATATGTATAAAATAGATAACTAATAAGAACCTGCTGTATAAAAGTAAAATAAAATAAAATTCAAAAAACAAAGCAAAAAAATAAAATAAATCAAAATGAATTACGTCCTAAAGGTCCTACCTCCTAATATCATCCCATTGAGGGTTAGGGTTTCAGCACACGAGTTTTAGGAGGACGCAAAAAAACAATCCACAACACACAGAGACAGAAAGCAATTTTGTCGTCGCTAAGGATTGGGGGAAGAATTAGGAATTCCTTAAAGGGTACAGTTTCCTTCTGGGGTAATGAAAATGTTCTGGAACTAATCAGAGGCAAAGGTTGTATAACATGGTGATTGCACTTAATGCTACAGAACCGTATACTTTAAAATGGTTAATAGAGTAAATTTTGTTATGCACGCTTTACCATCACCACCACAACGAAACGCTTGTCCTAACGCGGGATTAGTTTACATGATTAAAACAATTAGGGTTTAACTGTGAGTGGTTAATAATCCTATGCTTTTAATCAGTTTTGCCAAAGCCTGAAGCCAAAGGATCAACTAGCAGTAGGAATTTCACAGGTATTAGAATCGATAGTCCAGAGTATCTCTCGTTTTTGACCTTCAATTACACCATCACACCACAGTCACTATACCACTGCAGTGGCTCACTATTTGGTTTATATATAAATTATGTGAGAATATATTTTCTCTCTCTCTCTCAGGTTTCTGGGTTGGTAGGAAGGGCATTTTTACGGGCAATGTTGCTGGTTAATTCAACAAACTCAGTCTTAACAGGCCTTGTCCTTCCCTCCGAATTACTAAATCAAGGATCTGTCTCCATCCAGCCAGTGACACCTGCGCTGCTCCTCTTAGCTTGAAACTTACCCCTTTATACACAGACACCCACTCCCTTCCCTCTCTTCCCATAGTCTCATTCCTCCCCTATCAGCCCCATCCCTACCTACACCCTCCTTTAAACCCGTCAGAGCACATTTCTCAAATCATTACAAACAACATTTTCATACAAATAGATAATGAATACATGTCAGAATTTTATTTACCTCTTTACTGAGGAAACCAGCAGAATGACAGGACTGATTTGATGGAATATGAGAAATCAGGATTTATACAATCCATGGGGAAGAGAGGGCTGAAGTAAGACTGCCAAGGTAGGTACAAGACTAGTTAATGTCCTACAGGGTAATAAAACCTTTGGGCTTGTCTTCTTCTTTTCCAAGCAGAAAAAAAGGAAAATCATCATGCCTCACCGGGTTTCTGCAAATTGGCCTGTAACTGTGTAGGACTGTGAAATGTCTGAGCTTAAATCAGTTTTCGGTCAAAGCCAGTTACAAACCCAAGAGAGTCAGATGACCCTCCTCTGGACATATTAGAAAAAGCTCTAATATGGCACTGAAAGTTCATGTTACCATCTTTTTGGCCTTATTTCCAAGTTTTGCATTTTTTTTTTTTGAACACAGCTTTGCCATATGTTTTTTTTTTTTTCTTTTTTTTTGGATGTAACAACCTGACTCGGCCGCGGTCCCCAGCTACAATCAAACACTAATCTAGGTGTTGCTCATCAGCTGACTTTAAGTAAGGGATGTTATTTTGGATAATTTGGGTGAGCCTGATTCAATCCCTTGGAAAGCCATAAAAGCAGTGCTGGGGCTTCCCAGGGAGAGAAACAGCTCCTCCGGTGAACTACGGCTTCAGACTGTCCATGACCCTCCCTCCCTGACGGCATGCATGCCCAGTGGATTTTGGACTTAGCCAGCCACCACAATCACATAAGTCAATTTCTTGTAATAAATTAATAAAAATATATCCTCCCTACTGGTTATGTTTTTCTGGTTGAATCCTGACTGATACACTTCTTTTGTGTGATGTAAATCCATTGTTCTTCTAAGAGCAAACTCCCATCTTCACAAAGTAGAACCAAGTATCTTCCAAAAAGTAGGTATTCTTTAAATGTCTGCTGGCTCACACCAACCAGGAAATATCCTCTACTACCAAGTCTCAAGAGATGGGTCAGTTGGTACTTAATGAACAAAAGCTGACCAAACAGAAATTGACTTATACTGTCCAGAGGAAAGAATAATGACTCTTTTTTCCTTGAATGAGAAGAGGCATTAACAAAGTCTCCCTCCTTGACCAAACTCCAGTCAGGGTTCCCTTAAGCTTGCTTCTTGACTAGACCTAGTCCTTGCCAGCCAAGCCCACTTTTAGCAAAGAAACCTGCGAAGACAGCTTTTTGAGAATCCCCTACCCTTGATACTCAACCAAGTTCCTCTTCCGAAACCCTTGAAACCTAACCAAGTTCCTCTTAATAATTTTCCATGCACTCCCTCACTGGGCGCAGTGGCTATGCACCCCCACTGTCCCTGTCGTATTTGGAATTGAGTTCAATCTCTCTCCTCCATTGCGATAGTTTTGAATAAAGTCTTCCTTGGCATTTTAAACAAGTGTCAGAATGATTTTTCTGTAACGGTACTAAAAAATGTCTGCCCTTACCTCGTGAGGTTCCCTTTATGTCTCCATCAGAACAAGAGGTGTGATTTTCTCTAGCATCTCTACCATGCTGAGAGAAGAGGGCACATTCCTTAATAATGACAACACAGCACGTATTGAATATTCACTTTTGCCAGGCTCTGTCTTGAGTATCTTACAAGGATTATCTCCTCGCCCCATACTTCTGCCCAGACTTTTAGTAGTCCCTGCCTGCAGCTGACACCATGAGCTCAATATCCTCATCTGGTTTGTCTATTGATCTTGATACTCTGGGAATTCACCACATTTTCTTGCTAGCATCATGAATATCCAGCAACATGAATATCCATGTCCGTGGTGTTTCAGTACTCGGACTTTCTCATCTTGAAGTGGATCAAGTTTGCCTTTGGTTCCTTCAGCCATACCAGCAGGCCCCGGTGCCCTATTCTAGGTATCATTCTCCACAGGAATCCCAAGCCTTCAGGAACTCACTACTGTTAAACTCTGGCTGAAGGATCTATTCTATATCTGCGTTGACCTACGTGTGACTCTCAACTCCAGAGGTTGGCATTTGAAACACCTCTCTCATTGAGGGTGTTAAGGCTTGGTTTTCTTCTTTAGGCACTCCAGGCACCAGATGAGAGGTTTAGGGGCAGTATTGTTTCAAAGGTAGGAGAGGAAGACTTTGCCAGGGCACAGGAAAGCTTGCTCTGGACAGTTAATCCCACCTCCATATGCTGACATTTGAAGAGCACAGAAGTCATAGACAGACAACTCAATATGCGAACATCTTTGGAAAAGGGATAATCACTGAGTGTTGTGCAGAAGTGTTTAGGTATGAACGAAAGTTGATTTATGTTAAACTTCTACCCCTGTAACTATTCTGATGCCATGACCTTGCTCCATGACATATCAGCCTGGGCCCAGCTGACTTGAAAAAAGCGATGGACCCAGAGATGCAAGAGCCTTTCTGTCACTTTGCTGTACTCTGAAGGTCTCTGGGAAAGTGGCCGTGGAGACACTCAGGGTCCTGACAATGACTCCATCCAGGTGCTAAGACTGGATCCCAAGCCCCACACACCAACACCTGGCAGAGGCCATCTGTAAACCAAGCAGCAGGTCAACAGGAAATATCATTTAAACCCATACTCATAAATAACATCAACAACAGCAGTGCCTCTCACTCACCAGACAGAGCCCCCATCCTGGATTGAAGAGCTCAGTAAAGAGTCCAAGATGATCAAGCACTTGCCAGCAGGTCCTCCTGGAAAGCTCTTCTTCCTGGGGCTGGAGTGGCTCCCAGCAGCACAACTACAGCTGCACAGCCTGCTTTTTAACAAAGCCTTCCGAGGAAGAGAGCAAGCCAGGTGGGCCTGTCCGACCCACTTAGCCCAGGTGGGACAGGCACTGGGCATGTCAAGGTTCTGTAATTAACCATTCACTGCTGCCTTCCACAAACTAAAGCTGTAATTTCCCAAGACTATCCAAGGTGACACAGGCTCCTCTTCTAAAGGCATTAATTAGGAACATCTCATTCCCTGTGGCAGGGGTGGAGCAGATCTCTCCAAGTGGAGTGTGTATTTATTTAGAGCTATTACCACATAATATTTACAAGATACTTAACATGCATTAATTACCCTGTAATGAACTCTATGGCTATAATATCCATGTTCTGTCAGGACTGTAAAATGCACCCCTCCCCCCTCACCAAACACACACTTTTTAAAGATCACCTTGGGGGGAAGAAAAAGAAAAATTAAATTTAATTGCATGCCCATTAAATGCTTATTTTTAATAGAAAACTTGCAAATGATGTGAAAATGCAAAACAGGGTACACAGTAAATCAAAGGCAGATAACACTTCTAGACGCACTCTACTGTTTTTATGAGCGTGTTTTACAATCCATTCATTATGCTGTCTGTCCTTTTGAAAGCTGGTTATTACACAGCTCATACAAAGAAACATGTGAATGGCTGTGCAACAAGCCATGAAAATCAGCACAAAACTGAACATTTCTGCTGTTATTTGAATCCGCCTCCCTCAAGTCTCTGCCTGGAGAATTCTAAGAGGAGGCTCATCCTTGTAACACCCACTCAAAGCCTTGTATCAAGGAGAGAGAGGGGAAGACTTGCCATGCCGTTCATGCTTCAAGATGGCGGTTATCCAAAGAATGTTCAGCCGCTATCCTAAGTCTTTAGGTGGTGGCGTTTTCTCTGGAGGCTAAGAGATGAAGTAAGGAGATCGGGCTGGCACAGAATGATCTGCCTCTTAGAATCCCAGGTCACCCCCTGTATATTCCTCCCCCAAGATAAGTCATCTTTATGTTACCCAGGGCATATCACCATCCAGGCTATCTTTCAATCATGGGAGCGCCCTAACTCATTGAGCAGAGTTGAACTGATTCAGTTTTCAGAAAATCCTTCCTAATTTAAGACAAAATCTTGTTTCTCTATGAATTCCACTCCTTTGTTCTAATGTTGACCTCTGGGCATAAAAGACTTTACTCCGTCTTTTACTTGCTCAGCTTTTCAGTATTTTGTAACAGGTATCTAATGCCTGAGAGAGTTCAACTTTTTGGTGGTGTGAAGAATGTCTTTACCTTGTTAGAGGTCATGGGCAAAAGAGGTAGGGTTACTTGGAAATTTACCTACGGATAAATAGAGAAACCTAAGCTTCCAGACCCATGGCTGTTCACAGTGGGCCTCCTTTGCTAGGATTCCCCACTGCCCACCCATAAGACGGAGGTGTCTGTCTCCCTTTCAGATTCTTGATTTGTCTCTTTGGCGGCAGTCACCTGCCTGGAGTCTATCCCAGTACATTTGTGCATTTCCTAGTTACAGCTTCCAGTTTATGATAAATGCAGGGAGCTTCTTTTATAGAGCTTACAACTCCTGACAAGCATGCAATAAAAGTATGAAATGAACATCTTATTCCAAGAGAAGGATTATAGACAAGAGGACTAGTTGACACGAGTACATGCTGTAAATGATCCAAACAAGAGGAAAATTGAATACATTTCCCAGGTAATGCCCAAACACTGCTTATTTCATGCTGCTGAAAAAATGTGAAAATTATATATTGAATTGTCTCTTACTCACAAAAAGAAATACCATGGCATAATATTGACATCCCTTTGGGTTGTATTTCTTGGAGCATGAAATTGACAGCATTTATTCAACAAACATATATTGACATCCATTTTGTGCCAGATACCATGCTAGATGCTGGGGCAGGACAGCTGTGGATACTGCCCTAGAGGTATTCATGAAGGACACAGATATAGAATGATTATGATGTATTGTGTGCCATCATCAAGCTACTTCTGATTTGCCAAGAAACCACAGAGAGGAGAGTAACCAACTCAACCTGGCACAGCTGAGGAAACCTTGCAGAGGCAATGATAGGCCAGCTGGGTATGAAAGGGCAAATACGATTTACAGAGCAGATAAGGGTAGGAAAGATAGTCCATGCAGAAAAAGCAACTAGTCAAGGCCAGTAGAGTGAAAGAACATGGCAAATTCAGCAACAATGCTAGTCCGTTTATGATGGAGATTTAGGGGCATGTGAGCAAGCAGAGGAGGAACAGGCTGATAAAGTAGTTTGGGTTTATGTCATGCAAGGCCTTAGATGCCTTGCTGAGGCGTTTGAGGTAAATAATGGAGGAGATATGGAACAATTTGAATTTGTTTTTGTTTTTTTGGGTTTTTTTTGGCGGTACGCGGGCCTCTCACTGTTGTGGCCTCTCCCGTTGCGGAGCACAGGCTCCGGACGCGCAGGCTCAGCGGCCATGGCTCACGGGCCCAGCTGCTCTGCGGCATGTGGGATCTTCCCGGACCCGGGCACGAACCCGTGTCCCCTGCATCGGCAGGCGGACTCTCAACCACTGCGCCACTAGGGAAGCCCTCAAAAAAAATTTTAATGAAAAAAAATTTCTTAGCACAGAACGGGGCTCTGGAAGTCTCCTCCTGTCCTGGATGTTAACCTTTGTAGCTGTTAGAGGTAGGGCAGCTGGTAGGTGATGCAGGGGAGGGATCATAGTAACAGAAAGGCGCTTGGTAAAGGCAGCGACTGTCAATCACGTGGGCCGATTGTCATCTTACGGACAGAAGCATTAAAATGATCATAATGACCTGACATTAAGGTTTTCATAATTCATTAATGATGAGATTATTCGTGTTGTGCCATTTGGGTGTACCTGATCCATCCCACAGTGCCGTTCCCTTCCTGTCCTCTGTCCAGAAGACCCCACGCCTAAATACAACCAGCTTGACCAGAGAACCTGAAAATCCCCACCCTGTTTAGACTCAGTTCTTTACTCAAATATGGATTATTTAATTATATGTGGCTACACACAGTGTTCAAGTCTGGTTTTTCCATTCTGAAAAATCACTTTCCACATCCTTGTACCTGGTACATAATATGCAACAATAAATATTTTACTAAGAGAATGGAAGCATGGCAAGGAGGAAAGACACTGGAATAGAAAACTGAGCGATCTGAGTTATGGTCCAGACCACTGCACAAGCAGATTATTTGTTAAGTTACTTCCTTTCCCTAAACCTCAGCTTCCTGACCTCTGAGATGAAAATATATAAAAGCTTCATTATTCTCAGCCTTTACTAGGAAGGATTAAATAAGAAAAGAGAGGCAGAAAGCCAACAATCCGTCTGGCGATCTCACAGTCCTATCCAAAACGTCTGCTACCTTCTTCAGAAGTTTCTGGAATATCCAGGTGGGGGCTCCACTTCACATGAATGGGAGTTGATTTATGATTTAGTCCACAGGCCATGAGAAACTCAAGGGTCTAAATTGCTGTTTCCTTGAAATTATTCCATTATTTCACATTTCACGCGAACTCACGTGAAATGAGGCAAAAGCCGGCTCTCACGGAAACCCCAGTGAAGCAAAACTGCTGATTCTCACGAGCCTCCAACACGTGCCTGATGAATCTGCTGACACCACCTAAACCAGAGCCTCTCCCAAGGTTAACAGGAGCCCATCAACAGGGGGGAAGATGGAAAAGTGTCTCCTGACCTACATTCTGGGAGCCAACCCAGGTCATTTTTCTATCAGTCTCTGAAAACAGACTCAGCCTGATGTCGCACCCTGGTGTCAACCTCCCCAAAGTGAAAGCTGAAACTTCACTGCTTAGTATTTAAGTTTTAGTCTTTTAGAACGTTTCAGACGATGCCAAAGAGTCAAGGGTATTTTAAGGCCTCCAGACAAGGGGTAGGGGTGTCGTTAGGGGGGCAATGAAAGATAAGCAGCATTTCTTGAGAAACGCCATGCGATGGTTGTACTTTACATGTGACGTCTTGTTTAAACCTACCCTCAGAGTCAGTAGTTTACAGCTGAGGAAACAGAGCCTTAGAGAGAGATTAAAAGGTATATATTCTCAGATTCTTAACTGACTTAATCAAGAGCAGCTGATATCATCCAGAAAGGAACGTGCAGATCATTTTGGAACCTGATTTAAAATGCCAGCGAAGTTTTTGTCCATTCTTTCTTTTCCGCTAGGTAAGATCACATTTTGCAAACTCTTCTGAAGAGGTTAGCAACATTTCAGGGGTATTTGCTAAAGATCTATCACGTTATTCAGAGGGAATAAAGAAAGGAGACCAAAGGTTTCTGATGCACTGTGAACTCTCATGAGACTTTTAGGAAACAGGACTTTCAGGAAGGGGACTTCTAGGAAAGAGGAAATGGACTTGGGCTTTGAGGAAAGTGGATTTTCAGGAAAGAGGAAATGGACTTTCAGGAAAGCAGAAATGCAGCTGGGAAATTTTCGCAAGTAGGGTGTCACAGTAAAAATTGTAAAATTGTTAAGAAACAGGTATAAAATGGACACAACTTTGGAAATCTCAGTTTTTACAAAAATCCCGAGTCTTTTGCTAACAAAACCATGTGGGGTAAAGAACTGGAGGAAAATAATACACTGCTGCAATATTAAGATTAGGACTTTTTCACCTACAAAATGGGTGTTAGAAAAGTTGTCCTTCACCTGCTGAGGATGACTTATAAGAGGGCTGCCATGCCTCTGCGGTGGGCTACATCATCCTCCCTGATAGGCTGCACATTCCTGGTCCATGAGTCGGGAGAGGGGCTTCCAGAAAGTGTGGGAGAAGAGATGTGCTTGGTGGTAGGGAGTGGAGACTCTCTTCCCTTCTTTCAAGATTTGAATCAACCTGGAAGGGAGGATTCTGAGCTACTCATGAGATGCCCTTGGGCAGTGCTACTGTAGATAAACACACGTCCCTGACTGCCTGGGTTTTCTCAAAGGGACGGTAACTGTGACAAGGAGGCGATTTGAGAAAGCTCAGTGACAGCTTTGTGAGCTGCCTGTACTACTCTTTGACCAAAACCCAAAAGACAGAGACGGAGGTGGGGAGGAGGGAGAGGGGGAGGAGAGAGCAGTTAGGTTAGCTTTGCCAAATCAGCACGATAAGACTACTACAGAAAGCTGAAACCAGAGGGTGAGCAGAAGATGTATCAAAACCAGGTTTCTGTAGGAAAAGGGGCAGCGTATAGCCAGGTTTATGAATGAAGCTGGCCAGATGGGAGGTGTCAAATCAGAGCACAACGCTTATGTAAGCCCAGTCCTGGTGCCCAAACCCAAAGTCAAAGAGAAACTGACACTTTGCCTTCAACTCTTTGTTTTTTAGTTAGTTGTGGCATGCAAACTCTTAGTTGCAGCATGCATGCAGGATCTAGTTCCCCAACCAGGGATCCAACCCAGGCCCCCTGCATTGGGAGTGTGGAGTCTTACGCACCGGACCACCAGGGAAGTCCCTTTACCTTCAACCGTTTAAATGGAAACATTTTTTCCCCAGGAAAGCATATTATTACATCCAGTAGAATATCCAGGCTTTTGTCTCTTGTACTGATCCACACAATTGCCCATTCACCTATAATCACCATTCCCCTACTCTCGTGTTTCTGGTTATCTATTGCTGCATCATGACCCACACCAAAGTATAATGATGTAAAATGACCACTTTATTTTGCTCAGCCTGTGGGTCAGGAAGACAGCAGGGTGCAGTGGGGATGGTTTGCGTCTACTCCATGATGCCTAGGGCCTCAGCTGGGATGACTCAGATGGCGGCGGTGGGGGGGCGGGGGGGATGACCTCTGAGGACTGGAATCATCTGGAAGCTCTTCACTCGCATATCTGGTACCTGGTCTGGAATGACTCTGGCTGTCATCAGTGGCAAATGTTGTTCCAAATGTGGCCTCTCATGTCTTGGGCTTCCTCATAGCATGGTGACCTCAGGTTGGTCAGTGGTGGCTCAGAGATCCAAGAACGAGTGTTTCAGCAAACAAGATGAGAGCTACCTGACACAGTGTCACTTCCATTGTACTCTATAGGTCAAAGCAGTCACAGTCCTGCCCAGATTCCATAGGAGAGTATGGAAGAACTTGTGGCCATGTTTTAAAATTGCCACTCTTCTCTTCTTGGGCATCTCTCTTTTGCCCTGTCTCTTCATGCCAAGATTTTGACTCTTCTCTGAACCCTTTCTTCTTGACATATCTGTATATGCATCTCCTGCATTCTTCCTCAGACATAATTCTGTTTTTTTTTATTTCCAAAAGCTATGGGTAAATGGTCCCCAGGTTTGTATGACTTGGGCTGGCCTCAAGTTGATCTATGCTAAGTTTATTTATACTAAGTCCTGTGCATGCATTATCTTCTTGGATCCTTATTAAAACTCCCTGATGATGGTATAATTATTTCCTCATTTAAAAAGTGAGGAAACAGAAGCTTGGCGAGATTAAGTAATTTGTCCAAGGTTCCACAACTAAGTAAGTGGTAGAACCTCAATTTAAACCCTCAGTCTTAATCACCAGGCTATACACTTCTCTCACCAGCGCTGTTCAGTGAATACTTCCAGCTCTACATACCTAAGTGTGCAGAATAGGATTATATTTTCTGCCATCCCTGCAACACAGTTGGTTGGGGCCATGTAACCAGTACTGGTCAGTGTGAATGGCAAGCAGAGGTAACTAATGTCATTTCTGGGGCAAGCAATTCACAGCTGGTGCAAGACCCTCCTCTGGAGCTTTCTTGTTCCTCAAGCACTGAGACTGGCATTATTTGAGATTGTGGCCGCTCGAATGATGAGTCCCCGGGTGACTACAATGAGCAGAGGCCCCTTCCATCCCGCTGGGGACATGTAGCATGAGTGAGAAAACTTTGTGGTTTTAAGCCACCGAGAATTGAGCTATTACGCAGTAGTATCTGGATTATATTATCTAACTGACTATATCATCTCTTTGAACTTCAGTGTCCCCGACTATGAAATGGGATAATAATTACTACCTAAAGGGACTACGAGAGCTTCTGGAAACAGTATATGTGTGTCAAATATCTTGTTCAGGTTTTAAGCCAAAATAGGGCAGCATCATGTAGGATGTTCTCACTCTTACAGATAAGGAGAGTACAAGGGCACTGAGTGGACGGGGACTAGGTGAGCTCAGCCCTACTCATGTGGACAGCCCAAAGGCCCACCCCACCCATTGGAGAACCGCCCCCCATTAGCACCCTCTCTGGGACTTGTCGGATGCCAGCAGGGTGGCTCCTGGCTGAAGGACATAAGAGAGAAGGCAGAGAATGGGGAGAAGCAGAATTATTATGACTTACTATGAGTGTGATATTTGCCAGGATAAGATTTAAGCCAGTAGGTAAAACAGAACCAACAGAGAATAGAACCAACCACTTCTCTGCTATTCTCCCCGAATTTTGGTCACAAGAATAACTTTATGGAACTGAGGTTCCCCAAATCGATTTCTTTCATAACCAAGTAACAACCAGGTAGGAAAATCATGTTTTAAATGCTGAGCTTCATTTCCTTCTAGATGAGGAATTTCAAAAACATCCCCTAGTAGGAACCAAGGAAGTGCCTCTTATTCAAATGGATGCCAGTCTATGATTGTCCAATTATTCACTGCATTCTGCCTTTGATGGCCCAGATGTTCTCAATTTCTTGTAATAAATTCTTTCGTCTGAAAAGTCGTTCTACTCAGAAATGCAAAATCCTCTCCAGTTCGCCGGCTTTTTTTTTTTTGAGCTGGGATAATTGGCCTTCAATTTGCTTATTGTTTTGCAATAGAAAGCCCAAGTTTAATTTCGTTTCTGTAAACCTGTAGACAAGAGCTGAACATCCCACCATTTAAGTCGTTCTCATTACAATCCACTTTGGCTCTGCCCACCCCCATCTCTATCATCAGGATGAGATTACGGGAAAAACTTTTTTTTTTCCTCCTTATTTTTCTGCTTAGAAAATGAAAGAATTGTTTCCTGATGCAAAATATTTAAATTTGAGTCAATCACAATATCTCTTCGGTCCCCTTCTATTCTTGAAGAAAGCAAATGTACTTATTAGCATACGTAATGATTAATCAGTTGATTAACATCTTTAGTCACCAATCTAATCACACCAGCCAGTATTTATTGAGCTCCTTACGGTGATCCCATAAACCACGTAAAGTCCTGTGGGAGATACAGACCTGTATTAGGTAAGTTGCTAATCCACGGGTCTATTTCTGGAGGTTGGGCATATTCATCATACAAATATAACAGATTACCCATAATAGATCAATTTGCTCACTCAAAAGAATTACTTTAACAAACACTGAGTAAATACTTTACCATGGTTAAATACTAGGAGATCAATTTTTTTACCTGTCTTTACATTTCCATTTTTTGTGGCATTGATAAAGCCCCCTTTCTTTTTTCTCTAAATGGTTTTGTATTCAAGTCCATGTCCTGCATTAAACAAATTTCACTTCACAGGGTTGAGGAAACTGAATTGTCTGATATGTCTCTGACATGTGTTCTAGACTACAGCACAGAGAAACAATGTCCCTTAGTGGTTGTAGCACCGGGCCTGGAATCAGACAAGCTGGGTTCATATCTGTAGTTATGTGCTTCGGGTGTGGCCTTGGTCAAGTCAGTTATTCCTAATACCCCAGTTTCCCTATCTGTGATGATTAATCTTGTGTGTCAACTCCACTGGGCCACAGGGTGCCCAGATTAAAAATTATTCTGGGTGTGTTGATGAAGATGTTTCTGAATGAAATTAACGTTTGAACCAGCAGACTGAGTAAAGCAGATTGCCCTCTCCAGTGTGTGTGGGCCTCATCCAGCCAGTTGAAGGCCTGCCTGAATAGAACAAAAGGCAGAGGAAGAAAGAATTCACTCTTCTCTGTCTGTCTTCAAGCTGAGCCACTAGTCTTCCGCCTTCAGACTCAGACGGAAACTATACAATCAGCTCTCCCGGGTACCCAGCTTGCCAAATGTAGATCTTGGGATTTCTCAGCCTTTTCTGAGCCAATTCCTTATAATATATAAGGTTCGGTTTCTCTGGAGAACCCCAGCAGATACACTGTCTATAAATTTAGCATAATAAGACATAAATCATTAAATGGTATAATATAGAGAGGATACTTAGACAGTGTCGAGCACAAGTTAGTGCCTCTGTAAATATTCACTGCTATTCATCTCTAAGCTATGGTGCATAGAGCTTTCTGACCATTTATATCCAAAGATTGTCTCTCCACTGACAATGCCCTCATCTTGGACTGCACCCTCCAAAGAAAGAACTGATGCTTCTTTGAAGCACTTAGATGATGTATTCATTTTCCCCTTTTGTTATCTCACTTGAAATCATATTGTCTCCACTCAGCGGAAAATGATTCTGTTGGGTCACACACAGATTCAGAGAAACTAGAAATAATCAGAAATTACTTATACCAGTGAAATGTCAGGTGAGTCTGCATGGGCCATTCTTCAAGAACATTTTTGGTAATTCTGTAGATGAAAGAGGATTGTGAAGGTTTTGTGAGCCTTTCTTTTTTCTTCCTCTTCTTCTTCCAGATGAGAAGAGCTCTCAACAGACCTTTATCGAAGAATAAATTTCCAAGGCTACCAATCTGGATCTCAAAAGCCCAGATTCAAAGAAACTCTCAGTTCATCACAGGCGCTGCTACCTACAATGAATGTCTGAATAGCTATCAGTTAAGGTACACACAGAGTGGATGGGAAATGGATAGTTACATTATAGATTGCTCTGTGAATTGAAGAGGTCTTTGTCTGAGGACAATAGTAATATGAGCAAATATTCAGGTTTTCAGTTATGGGCCAGCCAGAGGATCAAACAAGAAATCAAATTAAATCTAATTGACTCAGCTGTACCAGTACCGTCAGTACAGAAAGCAAGCACCACCAGACATCCTTCCCCAGGTCTCCTGGCTCAGCTCTAGGAAATGGGGCTGGATTATACCCAATCTAACACTTCCAGGTATCTTTCTGGTTAAGTACACTGAGGTTTTATTCTTTCTAATTGAATTGGGTCGATTCACAGCCACGAAACGGTTCCCCTGTGCCTTTCACCAAATGAGCATCTTCTTAAAACTCTAGATATGTTTCAATAGGAAATCTTCTCTATCAGTTATTTGAATGCTACTAAATTTAAGCTCTGTTAGCAGGATGGCCGGGAAAATAATCACCTCTCATCCACAATTGTGCTGTCAATCTATTTCAACAATTTAACAGTCGGGTTTGGTTTTACCCACAGTGGCTGTTGGCTGCATTTCACTCAATAAGAAAAAATCTCTCTGTATCTATGTACCTTTTTGCTCCGAGCTGCTCTATCCTCATATGTCTTATTTCAGTGGAAGGCGTCAACATTCACCTAATCCATCATCTTTGCACCTCCCTCTTGAAACCTCAGCCAATCAATCACAAATCCTGATCATTCCATCACCCACATAGCTTTCTTATTCACCCCTTCCTCTGCTTCACTTGGACATTTCTCCTATTTAAGTAAGAACTGTCATGGGTGGGTAGCTCCAGCCAAAAGGCATTCTGGAGTTCCAAGTGGAGAGGAGAGAATGAGTAGAGGGTGATGGGGTGGTAGCTTTGGAAACTGATTTAAGTGAGAAGAATGAAACTTGCCAGAGATGGGCTAGCCAGGTTAAGTCACGAAATGTCACAAATGTAAGATAAATAAATCCTAACCACAGTGTTTATCTGAATGGTCTGATTCAAGGGGACCGGGTCAAAAACAGAAGGCATGATTCTGGACAGTAGTCATATCAACATTAAATATAAGTCAAAAGAATACCTTTGAAGTCTCCGTTTTGGTTCAAGTAAGGTTAAATCTGCAAAGCAGTGTCGATCAGTTTTAAAGCAAACAAAAGAGCTAGAGGTCAACTCAGATCTAACAGCCTCCTCCCCGTGACCACACCATTTAAAATAGTTTATACACATATAAGCCCCTGGTAAAGCACTCAGCAGCCACTGTTCCCCAAGGGAGAAACAATCAACAAATGTACGAATGATCTTTCTGCTTTCATTTCTACATTGATTCAATCAAGGCCTCGGTTTGGACAATTATTGATTGTGTGTAACTGGAATTGTATTTAAATTTCTCATCTCACTTTTATTCTCAGAAATGCATTCTACTATCCCTCTCAAGTGCTGATAACTATAATCAAGCTATCAAAAGAAAATAATGACAATAACGATAATAACAATAGACTTGTATCACACTTTACAGCTTATAAAATGCATTCCAAGATGCTTTCACATATCTTATCTCACACATCAAGGGTCATTTTCCTACATTAACAGAGATTAGTCTTAAAAGTAAAAAGGATAAAAAAAGTGAACGCTCATTTGTGAATTAGCACTTTGTGGCAAGCCCAACCACGTATGTTCAACCGTCCTCTCGGAAATTGCTTCTTGATTGAACCCTATTTAGACAGTGTCAAAATAACCAAAAATTTTCTGAATCAATTTACAGCATGTGACATACAAAAGATAAAAACTCAGGCTAAACTGAGCAATCTGAATCTCCATCTGGACATCCATGTTATTCCTTTTTTCTTTTTACTTTTTTAAATCCATTTTTTAAAAATTTTATTGGAGGGGCTTCCCTGGTGGCGCAGTGGTTGAGAGTCCGCCTGCCGATGCAGGGCACGCGGGTTCGTGCCCCGGTCTGGGAGGATCCCACATGCCGTGGAGCGGCTGGGCCCGTGAGCCATGGCTGCTGAGCCTGCGCGTCCGGAGACTGTGCTCCGCAACGGGAGAGGCCACAACAGTGAGAGGCCCGCGTACCACAAAAAAAAAAAAAATGTATCGGAGTCTAGTTGATTTACAATGTTGTGTTAGTTTCAGGTGTACAGCAAAGTGAGTCAGTTATTCATATACATATATCCACTCTTTTTTAGATTCTTTTCCCATATAGGTCATTACAGAGTATTGAGAAGAGTTCCCTGTGCTATACAGTAGGTCTTTATTAGTTACCTATTTTATATACAGTAGTGTGTACATGTCAATCCCAATCTTCCAATTTATCCTTCCCCCTCCTTTCCCCCATGGTAACCATAAGTTTGTTTTCTACATCTGTAACTCTATTTCTGTTTTGTAAATAAGTTCATTTGTACCATTTTTTTCAGATTCCACATATAAGCAATATCATATGATATTTGTCTTTCTACCCGGTCTGACTTACTTCACTCAGTATGACAATCTCTAGGTCCATCCATGTTGCTGCAAATGACATTATTTCATTCTTTGTTATGGCTGACTAATATTCCATTACATATATGTACCACATCTTCTTTATCCACTCCTCTGTTGATGGACATTAAGTTTGCTTCCAAGGACATCCATCTTATTCTTTAAAAAAAAAAAATCTCTCACCTGATAAGGTTGTGGCTGCTATTATCACAAACTTGTCAAGATAGCTTAAGAACAGAGCCTTGAAAGGACAATATGCTGGACTCTAAGAGTAAAAATGAAGTCATTGACCTTGACCTCCCAGAGTTCACAGTCTGGAGGTTAGAGACAGACACCAAAAGAAAGTGTCGACACACAGTGGACCAGTGACCATGAGCTGAGGGTATGCAGAAGGAGAAGAGAGACTGACTACTCACCAATGGTCTCTTTAAGGTATAACCAGACTCTGAAACACAGGAAAACAGCAGAGGCAAGGAAATAGCCACCTCTGACTGCACCACAACCAAATCAGGTGGCTCACTCTTTGTAGACTGAATTCACCAGCGGAGGAATGGGTGTCAGTAAGATATCATCTCACAGCCTAAAAGAAAAGGACAAAACCAGAAGTACTGATCTTAGCAAATCCTCAGCAATCTCAGCATTTGTCACAAAGCTTGTTTGTCCCATCAGAAAAATTGATGTCTTGCAACCAGTTCTTGTACAAACTGTCTCCGAAGACAGAGTGGAAATAGATCAAGTTCCAATCATGTTCTGGTTGAAGAAAACAAACACTTTCCACAACGATGCATCAGAGAACAAAGAGCAGGGTGTTTCCTCCAATCGCTATATCTCTGCTTCACAGAATGAGAGCTGAAGTATTCCCTTACGTGTAAAATCAGCTACCCCCACCCCTTCTTTCCATTTTCAAACATAAGCAAGATAATT
Organism: Grampus griseus; assembly: GCF_964374135.1. Classification (NCBI taxonomy): domain Eukaryota; kingdom Metazoa; phylum Chordata; class Mammalia; order Artiodactyla; family Delphinidae; genus Grampus; species Grampus griseus. Next base: position 11,098,939 of record NC_139008.1, read on the forward strand.
TTAGGACAAAAAAAATACAGCATTTCTTTATACAGTTGATAAGAAACAGATGCAAACTTGTTTCTCTAAGAAACTATACGGAACAAATATATTAAAAGTTTCCAAAAGGATTATGATACATTTGATGGTAGACTCAACACTGATTACTAATAGGTTTGTCTAAGATCAGTCAGCCCCATAGAATGAGGGCAGAAATTTAAATAGCACGCTGCTATTTACTTAGAGAGCCGTCTTCTTGCTTTCCAGACAGCCATATTTTGCAAGCCTCCTGTTATGCAGTATGATTTCTTTTAGTCCTCAGAGAGTTCTTATTACAGACAGATAGACAGCAAGACCTCAAAGAAGGAACAGCTGCAAGATCTTTCCAGGCAGCCAGAGCCTTAGTGAGCCACAGAGAATTTCCTTGGACCTGACAGAACGATGCCCATGTAACCCAGGTGTGACACAGGACAGGCAGAGAGAGAAGTAGGCCCCCAAGGGTTCTGAACACAGTTGTGCATCTCTCTCCCCAAATCAGCTCCTAAGAAGTTTCACACACTCTGTGTCTCCAATTCCTCTCCTCCAGTTCTCTCTCTATGCATACTCTAATCAGGCTTTCCCCTCTCTTATTCTGCAGAAACTGCTCTTTTCAAAAGCACTGACAACTTCCATTGCTAAATCCAATGGTCTATCCTAGTTCTACATGGTACTTCATGAGTCAACAGCATTTATCACAGTTATCACCTCCTCTTCATCAATTCACCTTCTTCACTTGGCTTCCAAACCCCAGACTCTCAAGGTTTCCTCACACATTGCCTTTCAATTTCCCCTGTTGGGTTCTTCTTCTTCCCAAACTCTTAAGGTTAGAGTGCCCCAGATCTTAATCCTCCGTCTCTTCTCTCTACACTTTTTCTCAACCTCAGAGCATCAAACACCAATTTATATACCAACAATTCCCAAATCCATGCCTCTAGCCTAACCTTCCCTCCAGAACTCCATATTTGTACATACAACTGTTAAACATTTCTAGTGGGACATATTCATACCTTTATTCTGGACATCTGATTCTCCTGCCTCAACCATCATACCTGTAATCTTCTCCATTTTCGCTGATAAAACCTTGAAGACACATTTGAGTTTTCTCCCATCCCACTGCAAATCCACCAACAAATAGATTTCTCCCAACCCATCTGCAAATCCCATTGGATCTACCCCTTCATTATGCCCAGAATCTGACCCTTTCTCACCACCCGGTCTGAGCCATCATCATCTCTGCATTGTAACTACTCTTCCTGTTTCCATCCTTGATCCTTCATTTTATTTCCCAAACAGATCTAGGATTGTCCTTTTAATTTTTATTTTTTAAAATTTTTATTGGAGTATAGTTAATTTACAATGCTGTGTTAGTTTCAGGTGTACAGCAAAGTGAATCAGTCATGCATATACATATATCCCCTGTTCTGTAGATTCTTTTCCCATGTAGGTCATTACAGAGTATTGAGTAGAGCTCCCTGTGCTACACAGTAGGTCCTTATTAGTTATCTATTTTATATATAATAGTGTGCACACGTCAATCCCAATAGGAGTGTCCTTTTTTTTTTTTTTGCAGTACGCGGGCCTCCCACTGTTGTGGCCTCTCCCGTTGCAGGGCACAGGCTCCGGACGCGCAGGCTCAGCGGCCATGGCTCACGGGCCCAGCTGCTCCGCGGCATGTGGGATCCTCCCGGACCGGGGCATGAACCCATGTCCCCTGCATCAGCAGGCAGACTCTCAACCACTGCACCACCAGGGAAGCCCAGGATTGTCCTTTTTAAATGTATGTCATAGTATTTGTATTGCAGACTTGGTATTGCAGACTTGGGTTCAAGCTCTCCAATGGCTTCCATTTCATCAGAAGAGAAGCCAAAGTCCCTCCAGTGTCTGCTTGATCTGAGGCACCACCACCTCTCTGCTCTTTTTCCCATTACTCCACCATCCCTAACTCCAATCTGCATACACAGGCCTCCTTTCTCTTCCTTGAACATACCTGACATGTTTCTGCCCGAAAGCCATTAAACTTGCCTTTGTCTGGCCTTTGTCTATCTAGAATTCTCTTCCCCTTGACGTCTGTTTGGCTCATTACCTTACCCCACCCCACCTCCTTCAAGCCTTTGCTCAAGTGTTACCTTTTCAATGAGGCCTATGTTGACCACCCTAATTAGAAATGTAACGCAATAGCCAACTCCCTCAAATAGCTCTCTCCCTGTACCTTACTGTCCCATATCCCCTCTGGTATGTTGTACAATGTAGTTATTTATGATGTTTATTGCTATGGTCTTTCTCCCCCTGATAAAATACAAGTTCCACAAGGACAGGTATTTTGTTTTTTCCATTCACAGATCTATCTAATGCCATTGCCTACAAGAGTGGCCAGTACATGCCAGGAACTCAACAGATATTAGCTGATTTAATTACATGAATAAATGAGAAAAGTGGGAAACAAAGAAACCAAGGGAATAAGGTGGAGGTGAAGGGCAGACAGTGGTCGAGAGTGGCCTCTATTCCTGCCCTTCCCTGAATCCTTATCCTGTAAATAAACCTCTTTTTCTTATGAGAATTTGAGTGAACCTCATTTCCTACCAGCAAAACATCCATAACGAGAAGAATCATCTAATTTCTCCCCTGCTTGGGGGTCCATAGACACTGCTTATGACTAATTAGATCAAGTTCAAAGACAGCATCCAAGTGCAAGGTTCTGTCCATGTGGGTGAATCTCTCAGCTATCTAAATCCTATTCAACCTTCAAGGGCTATATTTTTTAAGAAAATTTTCCTAGAGACCAATAGAACATTCACTTGTTCCACCAGACATGTTGAAATTTGATTATATTAAATTTATCACATGGTGTATCTGTGTTCCTCCTTAATTGTGAAATTCTATCTCTCTACAATAAACACGTAAGCAACTTGAGAGGATGCACACTAACGATAGCTGATATTTATTGAAACCTTATTAGGTGTTGTGTACTGTTCTAAACTCTTATATGTATTACATCATTAATCATCACAACAACATCATAAGGAGAGATGTACTATTACCTTTATTTACTGATGAAGATACTGAGGCACAGAGACTTTTACTACCCCGTCCACTATTATAAAGCTAGTTAACAGATGAGCTAGGATTTATACTTAATGCAGTCAAGCCCCATATCTCACATTCACAACCACTGGCCTATTTCAGAACTCTCCCATTGATGTCTTATAGTACATTCAGAGGTGGTATTCAGAATATGTCCCTCTTCCTAGAAATGTGGTCCACAGACCAGCAGCTTCAGCATCACCAGAAACTTGATAAAAATGCAGAATCTGCTCTCCACCCACCCCCACCTACCCCCAATCAGAACTTGCAGGTTAACAAGATTCTAAATGATTAGTATGCACATCAAAGTTCAGAGACACAGAAAGATTTAACTTAAATTGTATTAGTAATAATCATGCAGAATGAGGGAGGTAAGGAGGTGTCTCAGGGAAGGGCTGGGAAGTCAGAGTGGGGGTGGAATAGCTTAACCTAGGGTTCCTAAGAAGGTGGGCTGAACAGAGGTGGGTCTGATAATGGATCCTCATATCTCAGCAGGCATTGGGTTTGATGAGTGACACACAACACCTGTTGCTTGCCACAATTCTGAGCTGCAAAGGAGTTTCTCTATATCTTGGACAACTACGTTGCAGCCAGCACGATGGTATACCCCAACCCACCATAAACAAGGGGTCCATAAACACGCTAGTGTAGTTTGGAATCCAAATACCTAAGCACTCAGGTGCACAGGCAAAGGAACAGGAGTTAGAGTTGAAGAGGCTGAGGGATCAGCAGGTGTTCCTGGCAGAGTAGCTCCAGGGGGCCCTGAGTCTCTGCCTTCACACATATTGGATGCTTTTGCAGCTAATATGCCCTTTTAGTGCCATCCAGGCTAGCTGCAGGGTGAGTGCTCTAACAATGCATGTGTTTTCTTCTAATTAGAGCATCATCATTATTTTGAAATACTTGATATGAAAACATTCTGTTGGATTTGAAACCCATTTGCATTATCACAAGAAATTTCAACATTACATTTGTCAGTGCAAAAAAAAAAAAAAAAAGAGAAGCTGTTAGCTCCTTTAAATACACTTTTAACTATTGCAAATTTTGAATAGTTGTAAAAACGGTTTTAAATTTTTTATCACCTACCAGTATGAATAAATTTTCTTGCCAATAGTAACTATCAAAAACTTGAAAAGATCATCATTAAAAGGTCATTATCAGGAATTGAGTATAGCCTTGTCAAGCACAAACCTGATGTAAAAAAAAATATGTTAACCGAAGATCATGGCTGATTAACATAATTAATCAGATCGAACCAGACCACCCCACCTGCAGATAATAACTATGAACTGTGGATATCATATAAAACAAATAGCCACCTGGAGGCACTGAAGAGTAAACAGAAACAAGTATATTCCATTGGAGAGTCCATGCCCACAGGAGAGTTGTATGGAGTTATTTGTTATTTTCAAAACTTTTAGCCTGAGATCAAACGTGGTTAGCATGGAGCATGAGGGAGTGGGGGTACCAATGGAAAAACCACAGCTTTCTGTCCAGGGAAACCACTGAATCTGGGTCAACAGTAGCCACCAGAGAGAGAGGCAAAATACCAGAGAGAAATCCCACAATTCTGTCTTCCCACAACTGTGGCTAACTCATAAACCATGCATGCAGGGAGAAGAATCAAAGCAACTCAACTAAATACTACAGATCTGAACTGAGATCAGAATTACCAACCAAGACACAGAGATTACAATTCAAGTCCAACCAAGATAACTGCACAACAAAACAAACACTCACTAGAGAAAAAGAATCCAAAATCTCCAAACTGAATATTCAGAATTTCTAGGATATAATTAAAAATTACCTAAAATACAAAGAAACAAGAAAATGGAACACACAGGGGAAAAAAATGACCTATAGTCAACCCCAACATAACCCAGGTATTAGAATTAGCAAAATGAATTTTAAAACAGCTATTATAACTATCCTCAATGAAGTAAAAGAAAACATGTGGTGATGAACAAAAAGACAGGAAGTGACCACAGGCAAATAAAAATGATTAAAAAGAACCAGATGGAAAGTCTATAAACTGAAAGTACAAAGTCTGAAATTTTAAAGTCACTAGATAGATTTAACAGCATGCCAATGACACAAGAAAGAGTATGTGAACTTGAAGAAAGTTTAATCAAAATTATCCAATGTTAAGAGCAAAGAGAAAAAAGACTGAAAAAGAAAAATGAGCAGCGCTTCAGGAACCTATTAAGTAATGTAAACCAGTCTAACATATGTGTAATTGGAGTCCCCAAAGGAGAGTAGACAACAAAATGGGGTAGAAAAAAATTTTGAAGAAATGGTCAATATTTCAAATCTGATGAAGGACATACAGCTTCTTATGGAGAGCTGCAGATTAAATTGCAACTCCAGTTTACCAAAAATATATATATATATATATCTTCCAGCATAATGATGTATGTAAAAGAAGGCACACTGCTCTCCAAATCCCTATACTCTATTTTTCTCCTCAGAGGCACAGCATAAAATTGCCATTTCAATGACAGTGTCACTAATTATTTAATGCAAGTAGAACACATTGCTTTTATTGGGAAGTCAGCAGTGAGCAGTCCCTGGACACCACAGAAAACACAAGCCTCATGGGTGCAGTAACACACAACTGATTGCACTGTGGATACAGAACACATACCACTTGCCAGTGGCAGACAAGTAGAAGACAGTGGAATTTAATGTCTGTCACTTGCACAGTGTGTTTTTAAATAGAGGCTTGATGAGGATCAAGGAGGCAAACTCAGAAAGAAGAGAGGGAGAGGGTGCTGTAGGAAGGAAGAGAAAAGGGGAGCATTTGTGAAGAAGTCTTTTGCTTTTTATCTCAGAAAGACCAGAAATTCTCTTTGGCAGATGGATATATCTCAGATGAATAAAAATGAGAAAATAAATTAGCTAATATATTACTTAAATGTACTGTGCTTACTAGATAAAAATTTTCAAGATGTGATTTACAGAGCAACAGTAACAAAACGGTACTCTTGATGGCATGCAAGATAGGGGACCACTGGTGCAGATTCTCTGTGCTCACTTTTAATGCTGGGACAATACATCAGAAAACTCACATTTTCAGAAAGGTTTCTGGTAGTCTTGTCTTGCCTCTTTATGGTCCCATTCTTCTTGTTCATCCCTGACTTACTTCCAAGTGCCCAATATGTCCAGGTCATCTCCAATGGTCAATGGAACCCCTTGCAGTACGCCCACCTGATTGTTCCCCATTCTATATACATTTTTCTCTTCAATACTTATCATTCCAGGGTGCCATACCCTTAGAGCTCTGCCAGTTATCCTCATAAGCACAATGAAGATATCAGGAGAATGCAATAAAATTCAACCAATCTCTCAGATCAGATGTCTTTACTAAACAGTTCTTATTCAAAATATGCCATGAACTATGGGAAACCTGAAAATAAAATAAAGGCATCATCTCATGAGGAAGGGTCTTGGTAAATGCTGAAGAGATGAGAACTATTGTTAAAACTGAGCAGTGACTCTACTGCAGAATAATGAGGGGTCCCACAGCACCATGAAGGAAGATGCCCATCTGGCTGAGGCTGAAACCGAGACTCTTAGAGATTAAGCAACTGGGGCAAGATTAGACAGAATAAATAAGGAGGATTAGGATTCAGTTCCAAATTACTAATTTTAAAGCGTGTGTTTTTCCACTACATGTCCTCTCTTACAAAAGGTGAATTTTAGCTGCTGGAAATTCAAATACCTGAACAAATGGCTTGTTTGTGAACTGATAGGCATGGGCATGGATTCAAATTGTTGATGGAAGCCGTGATCTTTCTTGACGGATATTTTCTCCAAAATGTGTTCGTTTACATTTGGATCCAGGAGCATGACTGCCATCATTTTAGCAGTTAACCCTTCCTAATTAATAATAATAGCACAACAATGCCTTACGTGTGAATATCTTTTCAATACTTTCAAAGTATATTGTGAACATCATTTTAAACACCTAATATTCTTTGAAGTCGGGAAGGGAAAATATGATCATGCCTGTGTTGCTGATAAATCAGCTAGTGCCCCTGGCACACAGGGAACTCAAGAGACAGAATTTAAAGCAGGTTTTCCATCTGGTGGTGTAGAGCTTTTAAAGCTAAACCACATGCTCCTTGAGGAAAAGAAACGATTAAAGAAAACATACTATTAAATAAAATAGTAGAATGACTCTGTGAGAACTGAAATAGGACACTGAAATGGTGTCATTTATTCCAACTCAGCTTTCACATAATTCCTCTGCACCTTCAAAATAATAGTTCACACACATATTAAACAAACAAAAAGATTATCAAACTTGGGTAAAAATAATATATGTGTAATCTAAAAGAGGAGGTTTTTTTCTTAAAATGATTAAAAATAAGAAATTGAACGTGTATTTTATTTATTTACTTTTAAAATGTCAGTGACTGAGATTAGCTCAGAGGCCATACACTGTGTGGGGAATAGACGCACTGAAATAGTCCAGCCAAGACCAAAACCAAAAATAAAACAAACCCAAAAAACCCCACAAATGAACACACAAAGAACAAAACTGACAAGCCCTAGAGAGGGAATGGGGTTATCAGTATCTGAAGTTGCTACAATGTATTATCTAAAATGTCCAGCTTTCAACAACAACAAAAAATGAGACATGCAAAGAAAGAGCACAGTGTGATCCATACACAGAAAAAAAGCAGTGAACAGAATCTGCCTTTGAGAGGTCCCAGATATTGGATTAGCAGAAAAAGATTCAAAGCAACTGTCATAAATATTTTCAAAGAACCAAAGAAAACCATGCTTAAAGAAGTGAGGAAGACATGATGACAATATCTCATCAAATAAAAAATATCAATAAAGAAATAGAAAAATATTTAAAGAAATAATGAATGAAAACTTCCAAAATCTGAGGAAAAACATTAAACTACACGTCCTAGAAACGTAATGAATTCTAAGTAGGATAATTGCAAAGTGATCCTCACCTAGAAATATCATAGTAAAAATGTGGAAAGACTTAAAAACAAATAGAAAATTTTGAGAGTAGCAAGAGAAAAATGATTCATCACACACAAAGGAACCCACCAAAAATTCACAGCTGGCTTCTCATCAGAATGATGGAGGTCAGAAGGCATTTAGATGACATATTCCAAGTAGAGAAAAGAAAAAAAAAGTGCAAAACAAGAATCTTATATCAACTAAACTATCTTTCTAAAAGGAAGACTAAATAAAGTCATTACCAGGCAAACAAAAAACAGAGAATTTGTTGCTAATGGACCTGCCTTCTAAGAAATATAAAGGAAGTTCTTCAGACTGAATGCAAGTGATCCCAGATAGTAATTTCACCCACACCCACACACCCACACCACACACACACACACCAAAGAGCACTGGTAAAGGTAATCATGTAGGTAATAATTATAAAATTTGCATATTTCTTCTCCTCGCTTCTCTTACCTGATTTTTTTAAATAGATCTTTATTGGAGTATAATTGCTTCACCATACTGTGTTTGTTTCTGTTGTACAACAAAGTGAATCAGCCATATGCATACATATATCCCCATATCCCCTCCCTCTTGAGCCTCCCTCCCACCTCCCTATCCCACCCCTCTAGGTCATCGCAAATCACCGAGCTGATCTCCCTGTGCTATGCTGCTGCTTCCCACCAGCCAACTATTTTACATTTGTTAGTGTATGTATGTTGATGTTCTCACTTTGCCCCAGCTTCTCCCTCCCCACTGTGTCCTCAAGTATATTCTCTATGTCTACATCTTTATTCCTACTCTGCCACTAGGTTCATCAGTACCTTTTTTTTAGATTCCATATATATATGTTAGCATACGGTATTTGTTTTTCTCTTTCTGACTCACTTCACTCTGTATGACAGACTCTAGGTCCATGCTTGTAATGTATTGCTGGACCCATAACATATAAAAATGTAATATATTAGCCAACAAAAGCACCAAAGTGGTGGGTGGAAATAAAGCTGTACTGGAGTAAGAAAATGACACTAGATAGTAAGGCAAATCTACAAGACATAGGAAGAGAACCAAAATTGTAAATATGAATACTAACATGACAAATTATATAGAGATATATATACTGCTTGTGCTTTTATTTCTTCTCTCATCATCTTTAAGATTGTTTTGTATTTTAAGATAAAAATTTATTTATTTTTAAAAGAATTATTTTATAGAAGTATAGTTGATTTACAATGTTGTGTTAGTTTCTGGTGTACGGCAAGGTGATTCAGTTACACACACACACACACACACACACACTATACATATATATATATTTTTTTTCATATTCTTTTCCATTATGGTTTATCACAGGATTTTGAATATAGTTCCCTGTGCTATACAAGAGGACCTTGCTGTTTATCCATTCTATATAGAATAGTTTGCATCTGTTAATCCCGAACTCCCATTCCATCCCTCCCCCACCCCCCCTCCCCCTTGGCAACCACAAGTCTGTTCTCCATGTCTGTGAGTCTGTTTCTGTTTCATAGATAAGTTCATTTGTGTCATATTTTAGATTCCACATACAAGTGACATCATATGGTAAAAAGATTATATAAAATAATAATTATGACAATGAATTCTTAGGCTTGTAACATATATAGACGTAATATACATATACAACTATAGTACAGAAGAAGGAATAGAGCTATATAGGAGTAATATTTCTATATAGCATTGGAATTATTAGTATAAATCTGAAGTAGAGTCTGACAAGTTAAAATGTACATTGTTAGAGCAACCACTATGTAAATATGTTGTTTTAAAAATAATTGAATGAATTAAAATGTTACACTAAAAATATTCACGTAAGGGAAATGAAAGCACTAAAGAAGGAAGAAAAGAATGAAGACGAGACATGAGACATAGAAAACAAAAACTATAATGGCAGGCATAAGTCAAATTGCATCAATAATACATTAAGTATGACTGGATTGAACAATCCAACAAAAAGGCAGAGACTGTCAGATTGAATAAGCAAATAAGATCCAATAATATTCTACCTTTATGTGATATACTTTAGATTCAAAGATCCAAACAGGATGAAAGTAAAAGGATGGGAAAAAAAGATATATCATTCAAACAATAATCATAGAAAGTTGGAGTAGCTATTCTAATCTCAGACAAAAGTCCATCCATCAGGAAAATATAACAATTATAAACACATATGTACCTAACAACTGAGCCCCAAAATACATGGAGCAAAAACTGACAGAATTGAAGGGAGAGATGGGCAATTCAACAATAATAGTTGGAGACATCAACATTCCATTTTCAGTACTGGCTACAACAACTAGGCAGAAGATCAACAAGGAAATAGAAAGATTTGAGCAACACTATAAACCAACTAGACTTAACAGGTTTTATAGAAAATTCTACCCACCAACTTCATATACACATTCTTCTTAACTGCACATGAAACATGCTCCAGGATAGGCCATATGCTTGGCCAGAAATCAAGCCTCGATCAATTCATAAGGATTAAAATTGTATAAAGTACATTATTTAATCACAATTGAATTAGAAAGTAATAACAAAAAGAAATTTGAGAAGTTTATAAGTATATGGATATTAAACAACATTCTCCTAAATAGCCAATGCGTCAAAGAAGACAAGGGAACTTACAGAATACTTTAAGATGAATGAAAATAAATACATGACATACTGAAATGTACGGATGAAGCCAAAGCAGTGCTTAGTCAGAGGAAAATGGATCGCTATAGATGTGTACATTACAAAAGACTTAAAATGTCAAATCAATAACCTGATCTAACTTATGACACTGGACAAAAAACAGGAAACTAAACCCAGAGCAAGCAGAAGGAAGGAAATAATGACTTAGTTTTCCCACAGGTGACTATGTGAACCATTATAGTAATCTTTTGGAGGGAAAACAGAGCTAAATGGAGAGTTTGGCACTGGGTAGGGTAGAGTACAACCTTATGTGAGCGAAGGTTTCTAGAAAATGGTCACAAAGAAAAAATTGAAGTTCCTCAGTGTATCTCCTGTGCCTAGACCATAATCTGGCATATAGTATATAGGCTCAAGAATAAATGGATTAATTAATTAATCTTTTTAGTTAGGAAAAAATTGCAGGGCTAAGTACTGGAATATGTGAACATTTTGCCTCAAGAGAAAGGTTGGAGGAATAAACTGTTGTCACAAGGTCACCCAGCAGAGAAGGGCCAACCCAATGTATTGTGGGGTCACTGGGGATGCTTCCACAGCCCAGGGGGATAGTGTGGTTCTCTAGCATCCACAGTACCATGAATTACCGTTGACTGGTTTGGGCGTTATTTTGAGTCTTTGACCTTTTCTAGTGTGCCCCACCCCCACCCCACCCCTCCAGAGAAACCTTCTAGAATTCAAAAGTCTGGTTCAAAGACAGAAAGCCGGAGATCTAACACAGTGTGTCGCTTGTGATTAGAATAATCCCCCGCTGATAATTCATGTATTCAACATGAGGCGCACCGAAGGCCATCCACTTTCCATACACCAAATATTTCCTTCCTAGGGAAAATAAACTTTGCAATCCTCAACTGATCACACTCCTGGTTATCTCCTATTATTTTAGCGACATGGCCTTGAGATTCCACAGAACAGATTTAATTTTCATCACATTGAATAAAAAAATACCAGCCATGCTGATCTACGAGGAAGAAGGTAGGTTGCACAAAATCAAATGGCAATATATAGCTGCTGCTCAAAAAAAGAACTGCTACTCCAGAGAATTCTCACTTCCTAAATGGCTATAAAGGCCCCACGCTCCAGAAAAGTCAGAAGAAAAATTACCTCCCAGCTTGTGCACCTATTTTTATGGCTGCGGTTGATTGTTCCCTCCCACTCCTGCCTCTGACATACCCCAGCGCCTGTCCATTCCCAGACCTCATCCTACACCAGTTTCCAAAGTCCCAACTGGGCCGGTTTCCTGAAATGACATGATACGGTCGGCTTTTGTCAGGCATCCACGTCAAGAATTATAAAGTGAATGAGTCTATCTGTCTTTATAAGTGTGTTGTGAACTTTATAGTTTAATATTAAACTTGCATCATAAAAAATGGCTCATAAATGGCTAATAAAAGCCGAGTTTACAGCTTATAAAGTGTATCGGTACTTTACATGGGTTTGCTTAGGAAGATTTATGTGCAAGCTCTCCGTCTCCGGGTTACAGATGATTTCTACCCCCCCCCAAAAAAACATTAAAACAAGTCTTGAAAAATGGCCCTTTGGCTGAACTCTGTACGGTACCGAATTGGAGGCATCCAAGAAATTCAAACCCAGTGTGCTGGTGCTAATTAATGTCACAGGAAATGCCTGGGGTTCCAGAGAGGCCCAGGGTGGGTGACACCTTGCAGTCTCCTTGGGAGGTACAGCAAGTTCAGACAACTTGGCAGTAACCTTGATCTCAAGTCATGTCTACACGCCCCCTAGTATGAAATCGGGAGTTAGTCCCAATCCTGAGGGCATGGAGAGCTTTGTGAAAACAGCAGAAAGTCCAACACACTAAGCCTTAAACTGGAGAGACAGGAGAGACCGTGGGCTCCCGCCAAGAGCACATGAAAACTCCTTTAATGACTTCTGTGAGGTGGCCCGCTCACTCCTCCCGCCTCCTTTCCCGTCTCCCCCTCCACCCCATTTCACTTTTTATTACCCATTGCACTGCTTTATCCAGGTTTATATACTTCATTATGTTCTCTGCTGTCACTTTTTTTTTAACATCTTAATTGGAGTATAATTGCTTTACAATAGTGTGTTAGTTTCTGCTGTGTAACAAAGTGAATCAGCTATATGTATATATATACATATCCCCTCATAGATATCGCCTCATACATATAGCCATATCCCCTCCCTCTTGGCGTCTCCCTCCCACCCTCCCTATCCCAGCCCTCTAGGTGGACACAAAGCACCGAGCTGATCTCCGTGTGCTATGTGGCTGCTTCCCACTAGCTAGCTATTTTATATTTGGTAGTGTGTACGTGTCAATGCCACTCTCTCACTTCATCCCAACTTACCCTTCCCCCTCCCCGTGTCCTCAAGTCCATTCTCTACATCTGCGTCTTTGATTTTTACTTGAACTCAGCGGCTGGCAGCTGTGTCGCCACCATTGTCCCCCCTCCTGCCTCCTCGTGCACCTCTGCCCTGCCAGAGACCAAGGTCTTTTATGACATATCGACTTCTGACTCGAGACACTGGAGAAGACGCAGCGTTCTGTGATGCAGTACCTTGGATGTGACTGTAGGAACCTGGGTTCTTGCACTGGTTTTGTCACTAAGTAGCTGTGATGCTTTGGGGCATTTTGAGAAGGTCAAATGTAAAAGGGAAATGATAGAACTAAACGATCTCCAAGGTGTCCGAACAATTCTCAGGGGCTACCCGGTCTACAAAATATGGACAAGAGCTCTCTGCTTCCCACCCAAGACTGTTAATTAGGACAAAATGAGATTACGACAGTTCAAGATCTTTGAATACTCTAGTGCTCTTTCCAAACCTACGAGATTATATTACTCATTAAAGGATGATTTCAGCACCTTCCTTGTCAGTATACTGGTGTTTTTGTTTTTCTATCTCAAGATCGAATAATCAAGAATTATGTCCCTCCTGCATTTTTCAGGAGAGCAGTCCCATGTTTCCCCAAGAGAGGTATTCAGTCATCCTTGCATTTACAAAACTAGGTACCAGAGAGAGGAGGTCAAAGAAATAAAGTGCAGAGAGTCTGCCCTTACTTAGCTTTCTAGAGAAGACAAAAATACCGAGTTATTACATCAAAAATAGCATGCCTGAGGGGAGGAGAATGGCTTGGGGCCTTCTTGCAGGAGAAAAGACTTAAGCTGTGCTGTGGAGGCAGCAATGGTTCTTCATAATCTGAAATTGACACAGAATGGGTTTCAATTTTAGAGATTTGGAAAGTGAGGAGCTTCTCTTTAATGAATTGCTTCATTCCTGCCAAATACTGGTGACTAGAGCTGCTTGGACTCACCAGGGAACAGTATGAACTCAGGTCCTTCTACATCTTCATTTCAAAATGTTGACAAAAAGCCAAATCTTTTAATCATCAACTGTAGCAAATACAATTTAGGGTGCGCCATGGGCTGCATTCTTTGTTCTCTTTGATTTGAAGACCTTCTCCTTCTCCAAAACAAAAACGTGTGGCGTGAATAAAAGTTTCCTGACTCCACCCGCCTCCTCGGACCATGATCAAAGCAGGAGGACGGTGGTCCAAGGTTAATTCTTTCTCTTTGATTCATTTACGTGAATCTGAGAAGAGACAGAGCTTTTACGTGATGATCATAAAGCTGGGAAGATGGTGTGAGATGGAGAGAGGGCTTCAGTGGCCTGGACCCCAGCATCCAGACATTCCAGTTCTTTTCCAGTCATTCTGGATTGTAGGAGCAAACAACTTCTCCATTTGACTTCAGGCAGGGGCACTGGGCTCCTGGCACCTGTAATCCAAAGCATCCTCACTGATGTCTCAAGGCATCACAGCTCTTCAGGAACAACCTCCATCAACTCTTCCCAACTCATTCCTGACCCATCCCTTACCTGTCACCTAATTTCTCATCCTGGAGCATCACCGGTGGTTTCCCCAACCCCACCATGCCTGTTCACAATTCCACAGCTCTGCATATTCTTCTTCCTCTCTCTGGAACATTCTTCCTTAATCTTCTATCTGGAAACTTTCCATTCTTCTCTCAAGGTTCTGCTCAATCGCAGTGGCCACTCTGAAAGCTCCAACTGCGCTGGAATCCACAGGTTTATTTGTACTGAAGGCACAACTGTTTCGGCATCCAATGAACACTTTCAAACCCAGAGGGGATTACAAAAATCCACAGGACTAACAGAAACAGCTTCCACCATCAAAGAGTTAACCATCTAGCTGAGGAGTAAGATTCATTCCATGGAACAATATGAGAGAATGTACAATCAAGCCCCAATTTGGGCAGTACAGATTTTAAATGCCAAAGGAGTGGAGAGAAGGAGAAAATCCATCCCAGCTGATTCTGCAAAAACTCCAACCCACGGCTCACATGTATATAGCGGCTGAAAATAGTGTGTTCTCACCTGTTGTACTGCCACCAGCAAAGTATTGAAATTTTCTTCCTACCCAGGGTAAGGGATTAAAAAAAAAAAAAAAAAAAGCAGGGAGGAAGAAGAAAGTACAGGATGATAAACATTCTCACCTAGGAGGGGAAACAGCGCAGAAATGCAAATGAGGTTGTCAAAATTTGCTTCACTTCTTTCCCCAAGCAATTCTACTTCTGGGTGTTTATCCTAGAGAAATATTCTGAATGCACAAAAAGTCTGCATTGTTAGTAATGGAGAAAAATTGCAAACGAGTCCATCAGTAGGAGACTGGTTGAACACATTTTGTTATAGCTGTACTGTGGAATCCTACTGCAGCCATTAAAAGAAAATGGTGTGTTTCTTTATGTACTGTCATGGAAAGACCATCAAAATCTATTATTAAACAGAAAAAAACAGCAAGTTGTAGAAACACTGCTGTGGTATGATGGAGTTTTTGTAAAACACAGAGGCAGAAAATACTGTATCTCTGTACAATCATTCATTCAGTCAGTCAACCAGTCAACGATTATCTGTCGGCTCCTATCATGTGCCGGGCAACGTCCTGAGTTTTAGAGAATCCACAGTGAACAAAATAGCAAGTCTTTACCCTCCCAGAGTTTCCATTATAGTAGGAAGAGGCAGACGTGAAGCAAATAAGCAAGTAGGACATGCCATATATCAGATGATGGTGAGGAACCTGGAGAAAAATAAAAATAAGGCTGGGGGCACACTGCTATTTAACTAGCATGACAGAGACAGCAGAGACCTGAAGGAGGTGAGGGTGGTGTGGCCATCTGGAGGGAGCGCATTCCAGGCCAAGGGACTCGCCATTGCCAAGGGCACAGTGCCTGGGATGGGGTAGAGTGAGGAAAGAGGGGAGCAGGAGGAAAGGGACAGAGAGGTGGCGGGGCCCCTTCACGCAGAGCTTCAGACGCCAGTCTGACCATTCCAGCTTCCACCCCGAATGAGCCAACAAGCCGCTGGAGTGCTGGGCAAAGCATAATGTGATCCGAGTTCGGTCTCATCTGGGCCACTCCAGCTGCTGTGTTGAGGACAGATTACTGGGGAGCAGAAATGGAAGCTGGGAGACCATTTAGGAGGCTAATAAAATGACCCTGTAAGAAACGCTGGTGACTTGGATGACAGCAGGGTAACTGGGAAGAACTGGTTGAATTCTGGCTGCATTTTGAAGGTCAAGCCAACAGGATTTTGCAAAGGTACAGAGAAAGAGCTTTTCTTTTTGCAAAGCCCATGAAAGAATGAAGTGGCCATTAACTGAGGTGGGGAAAAACCATGGGAGAAACAGGATTAGGGGAGGCCATGTACATATAAAATGAGAACAGAAATGTGTGGATAATTTATGTGTTTTCCCTAGATTCCCTCATCTCTTTTTCTTCCTATCCAAACTGGTAGCTAAACTCTGTAATTCCTAGAGCCAGGGCAGAAACAAGTCACGGGCAGTCCAAGGATCGTTTTTATTGTGTAAAAGACTGATCAAACCTCATTGAGGAAATGCTGTGGGGTCCTGGAGCAGGGGAAAGCAGAAGTCTCTCAAGGGTCAAAAGCTAGAGAAAGGACACTTCCCCCAGGCTGAAGAGGAAGAGAGAAGTGTGAGGGGCCTGGACTGGAAGCCAGGTCCTGAGCTTCAGCAGTCCTGCTAGGGATGCAGCCGAAACTTGGAGAGGCAGCAGGATGGACTGGTCCTTAGGCCCTGATTCTGGCACCTTTGCAGAATTTCCAGCCCTGAGTAGAGTGGAGGGCTGCAGCGGGAGCCACAATTTAGGGAGACCATGAGGACAGGGACAAGGGACCTCTGAGAAGTAACACACGGGGGCCAATGACCAAAACCCCGCGGCCACCTGCCATGCCTTAGAGCTACATAAAACCCCCCAGTGGGCCCACAGCAATGGCAATTAAATTTCCTGCCAGCTTGACAGAGCAAGGGGTTCAAATCAGATATTACCCTGAGTTACGGAATGTGAAAGGATGCTATTTCTTCTACATCTGAATTCGTGTGGTTAGATTTACGTCCGCCACACAGGAAAACACATATCAAGTGGTCGAAAAGACCACAGACCAAACTGCTTTAATCTCTGAGTTCTGTGTTGCTTGGTTAACCCCCCGTCACACACACAAATATGTATATCTGTGGCATACTTGTGTAATTAGTATTATTTTTTTATCCTCACTTCATTGCAAAGCCCAGCTGCTGAGAAATCCTGGTAAAGACCCCTTTTTGTCCATTAGTAATCCTTTTGTCACCACACTCTGCTATACAGATGGATTTTTATCCCATGCAATAATAAAAGGTTTCTCAAGGAAGGGAATATAAATTCATTTTTCTTGTAAATGAAACTATATATTTTAAATATGCCAGGTTAAATAACTCAATAAAGAAATTTCACTAAAGCCACTTGTCAAGGGAACATCATTCTGCGTACACACACATGCCCCCTCCAACAAATACGATTTGAAAGATCCATCTGGTTGGCATAGCTGATTGCATTTAAGTACACCATGCTTTCAGACATAAAGATCTGTCTCTGCAATAGCTCTCTCATAACAGCATCTTGCTCCAAGGCTAAGACTCTGGAACAGGAGGGAAAGATGTAGTTTGCCGATAGTGGCTGCAGGAGTGAGATCAATGGCAGACAAGTCGCTTCAAGGAAGGAGGAACTGCCTCCCAGGAGCTGCCTTGTTGAGGAAAGACAGGAACCTGTCATCTCCTTGGGCCATTCAAAGAGGGAGTGATCAGTAAACGCAGCCTCGCAGAGTCTTTACAGATGATGACTCAACATGTCCAGTGGGCCCAGGGAGTCCTCCCAGGCTCACAGACCCATGTGCAACAGGAATTTGGAGTATGAAGGGCTGCAGTGTGCAAGACTCCTAGAGTCCCCATCAGCATCCCAAACCTGGCTCATGGCCAAGCTCCCTTGGCTCCTGTGATAAGCCTTAGATCTGTAACCTGTCCAGGTTCAAGAAACCATGGGGGCCCTAATCTGGGAAGCTGCTTTGTGCCTGGGTTGGCCATAATCAAATCTTCCTAAGGGAAATATTTTCAGTTGCTCCCAAGAGCATGGGGCCAGGTGTTATTAACACCCAGCTGTCCTCATGGCTGAAGAATCTGCCTCCTTCCATGTTTTCTACAAGCCCCTTCCAAGAGGACCTCTGATCCCCTGAGTCTCAGCTCCAAAGAAATAAGTCCCTATAAAAGAACAATCAGGCCAGTGTTCCCTGCTAGGGCCACCAAGGCACATCCTCTGCTGTGGATTCCAAAGCATCCTTCCTCTCAACGCCCGACCCACCAACAAATCCTGTCCTCAGGCCTAGGCTATTCAAGCATGGAGCGATCAATAAATCCAGCCTCACCACGTCTTCACATCACGCCTACCCCCAGGATTGGTTACATAATTCGTTGGGCCCAGTGCAAAATGAAAATGTGGGGTCCCTTATTCAAAAATTATTGAGAATTTAATACAAATTTTAAATTGTTAAGGATTTCAAGACAGCATCAGCAGAGCCTTAAACCAAGTGGAAGCCCTTTCTGGCCCCTGTGAGATTACACGTTTTGCATGCCTGTGAGGGCGGCCCTGTCTACCCCATCTACCCAAGGCCCGAGGCGCACTCTCATCCAGCAATGGCATAACAATGCTTTCCTGGGTCTCCCCACAGTAGTTGGTCCTGGGCCAGACCAGAGGAGAACCGCCCAGGCCTGCCCAAGACGCAAGGGATGATGAGCTGGACCAGCAGGGTTGTCCTGGAATCATTTCTAGGAGGGGAAATTTCCAGGTCATAAAAGTAAAAAAATAACACCTGGGGAGTGATTTGGGGAGGTTTAGGAGGTAGGAGATGGAAGGGAATTTTTGAGTACCTAGGGTAAGCTTTGGCCTTACTAAAACTTCCCACGAAATGGAGAAAGCATCTTCCTTGTTATATAGTTGAGAAAACAGAATAAGAAATTTGCTCAAGTTATGCAGGTTGCAAGCCATGAACAGGTGTTCCTGTGTCTTTATCTTCAGGAAACCACTTTGAGATAATTTTTGGATATCCTCACTAACAACCTTAAATCCTGAAATTCGAATTTCTCCAGGGAACAAAGAGTAACATGAACTACTCAATACATTTAAACTGTTATTATGTACTAAACACAGAGCCGAGGGCTTTTGCGTGTGTTTTACATTTAAATCTTCCCCAAATACTAATATGTGGGCACTACTGTTTCCTTATTTTGCAGTGGCTAAAGGTTAAGAAAATCACCCATAGCTCACCTATCTAGGAAAGGGCCAGCCTTCTTTAAGACCGTGCCTCTACTACCAAATGTAAAATAGATTAGCTAGTGGGAAGCAGCCGCATAGCACAGGGAGATCAGCTCGGTGCTTTGTGACCACCTAGAGGGGTGGGATAGGGAGGATGGGAGGGAGACACAAGACGGAGGAGATATGGGGATATATGTATGTGTATAGATGATTCACTTTGTTATAAAGCAGAAACTAACCATTTAGTTAGTTTCACCATTGTGAAACAATTATACTCCAATAAAGATGATAAAAAATCAAAGAGTATAAAGAATCATTTTCCCTACAACACAGGCAGTTGCAAAATATGATGTTCCAAACGTACAGAGCTTCGAAAGACTATTTCCACTGAGAGTTTGCATGTATATTACATCAGAATGTAAACATGGTAAAAGGTAAAACTTCATTAAAAGAGGCAGCAGTCAAGAAATCTGAAATAGGCAGGAAAACTGGTCATGGGTCCAGGAAGCATCATCAACCAGCTGGTGTCACTGGGTCTCTGGGGTTTGTTACTTTTGATGGTTAAAATGAGCTTAATTGGAAGAAGTAATTTCTAAAGGTCTAACTAAGCTCTACGATCTTTAGAATTCCTGTTAGCTACAAAACTTGCAATATTGCTTATTCCTTTCCTTGTTCATTTGTTTGTTTGTTTATTTGACTGGTTGGATTCAAAGGCTTCTGGGCTTACCTTCCTGGAGCAATTTCTCTGACCAACTGCTAATAGCGAATAAAGGCATCCACCAACTGAAATATTGGAGATCAGGTAACGTACACTGTATCTTATGACCGCTCTATAGAAACAAAACCCTAAAGGCCTGAGGTCTCCTTTCTAGTCTAAATGCTATCATCGTGATGCCACTGCACCTAGCAAGAATGTTTAACCCAGGCAGACCCGTCATCAAGACCAGGACTCAGAAGAGAACTGTGGACACCCCAGCACTATTGTAGCCCAACATCTGTCCTCAGACGGCAATATCCTCCCATTGTTCCTTGCAGCCCTCTCCCTTCCTGTGCTGTATTTGTCTTTTGACCTTTCATGGCTCAGTAACGCTTCCCCAGGGCCTCACTTAACATGGGTCCTGAGCACGCATTAGGCCTCTGGATTTCCGACCCTCAGAACTATTTCTTGCACACAATTTCCACTTATCCTCTTGGCTTCATTAGCATCTGGCCACTCCAAGGAGCCACCCACCCGCTCCGGCTTAATCCCCAGACACCCCTTGGCCGTGGCCTCAGACGATTTGACCTGGCCCATTACAATAGAGGTGTGGAGTTATTGGACATCAGGAGGACTTGGCCTCATTTCTTAACTTTGCTTTAGTTTCCCCCAGCAAACTGGAGATCATAATACACCATGTTAGTTTGTGTTAAAGATCAGATGTCTAAAATGTACCACTCAGGATGAAAATGCCTGTGATTGAAAATGATGAAGAGGAGGAAGAGGGGGAGAAGAAGGAAGAAGAAGAGAATTCCAGAGATAAACCCAGGAATTCACATCCGGCAAGTTACCCTGTTACCAATGGGCACCAAATGCAACAGCTGAGATCAATTAAATTCACTGAAATCTGAGATCAGTCATTTTACAGAAAATGATTTCGATGAAATTAATTCAATCTGCAATTCTGGTTTTTAAGCAGCAATAATGATTCCCTTGGCTAAAATGTCAGGCATTCAGAAGGGGAAGGAAACTTTATTATTACCGAGCGGGGTATCCCCCAAGAGCTCTGGCTTAGATGTGTAGCTGAGCCAAGACATCTGGCAATTTCAAAAATTGAACTTGATCTTCAACAAATATAGACACAATGTGAAGAACGTAAAATCACTCTTCAGAATGAGCCTTAAAGGGCTGCACTGCCTTTCAGAAACATTTTCTAATGAGCATTCGGACATGAAGTGATTCCAATCTGTAATGCATTTGAGGCAAACTGAGAGGAGAAATTGCATTTGCTTTTCCCCACTGGGCTGTTAAGGGACCCAGACTGACAAGCCTCAAAGACTTAGCTGTGGGCAATGCTCTCCGTGTTCCTCACTTGCTGGGACTGGCCCAGGGAAGACCCCAGCTCAATGGAGCCCTCCAGAACTGCTACAGACCAACACTCAACAGGCAGCCCAGGCAGCAAACATGGAGGGAGTCCCCGTGTGTGCCACGCACCTTGCTAGACACTGGCTGGAAAAAGAAGAGGAGCAAAGGACACAAAGACGAAAGAGACACAGAACTCACGGGCCAGGAGTGGGTGGTACACCCAGCCTTCTAAAATCCTGGTCTCCATTCTCCCAAGTTGTTGGGACAACTGGCCTTTGACATGCTCTGACTACCATATAATATGTACCCCAGCTATTTCCCGAGCTTCTCAGGGAGACCTGTGCCCTTACACGTGACAGCCTGCACATTTGACCCATGTTTTGCCGACGCACCGAGGTGGTGCTAACATCTCAGTGTTTACCTCCTTCCACATCTTGGCGTCGATTTAACCCAGGCAGAGCAGACTCTAAGCTTGCTATGTGGGCTTTTTCCACGGGCCACCAAAATCTAGGCAGACCCAACGTATGATAGAGATTTTTAAATTCCAGGCCAATTTAAGTCCCTTTCTCCTTAGCTCAGCCATTGTTTCAGCAGCTCTAGTTAGGAACCCATCACTGGCCCCGGGCCAGGCACTTAAGCAACCATTAGAGATGGATTGAGCCAAACAGCCAACATCAAGGAGAGAGAATTCCTAGGCCTTGGGCATCTTTGTGAGTTCCAGGGGAACACCGCACTCTGCTTGGTATATCTGGGCCAAGGGCTAGTCTGTAGAATTCCATTATGCAAATTAGAAAAGGTACTCCTCAGGGTAGGGAGAGCTCCAAGGGTCCACAGCTTGGGGAGCATCTGGTTCTTTGGCAAACAGAGCCCAGAGTGGACATCAGTCCCACTCGCCCCTCAGCCATTGTCCTCGCACAGGTCACAACCTGTTCCATTATAAGCAGAGGCTCTGTTTCAGGGAATCGTGGCCTTTCTTGGCTCCTTCCTAGACTCTCTCCTGTGTATTTGCTCCTGAAGAATCCATTGACAGGACGCCTCTGGCTTCCAAAATTACCTGGGCCTCTACTCATCATTAACCCATTGCTTTCCCTGGGGCACTACCTGGACTTCCTTGGAGAGCTTCGTCACCCTTGGGCAAGCCCACCACGCTGCCCTGTTTCCAGTTCCCTGAGATGCTAATATTCATGATCCTGGAAAGATCATTAATAATTGTTCATAACCAATAGAGTGGGGAGACCAAGAACCTTGCTCTGCAACCAGGCTGTCTGCCTTGCAATTCATGCCCCATCCCTTCTTAGTCATGAAAGCCTGAGCAAGTTTCTTAAGCAATTTGTACCTTAGTTACCTCCCCTATAAAGTGAGCATAATAATAGTAACCTCACAGAGTCTGGAGGAGGATGAACTGAGCGCACAAAGTGCACGAAGACAAGTACCTGCTCCATGCGATGCTTAGCATGTAAATATTATTATTGTGTTTATCTAAGGAAGGTCTTTTATAATAACAGACACGGCGAACTGTTCTACTACGTGCTCTCAACATTCCTGTGTGGTTGAAAATTGTTCAAAATAAAGCTGTGGGAAGCCACAAAATACTTCTAAGTGAGGGACATGCGTCAGCCCCTCCTACTTGGCTTTAGTGCTGGGAGTCGGGTTTTGCATAAACAGGACTGTATCACATATGTTCGTATGAATATACGCATTATTGGTACGTAAACGGGATCACATTTCACATGCTATAGAAAGCTCCTTTTAAACTCTGTGAGCCTCATTCTCCACATTTGTGAAAACGAGTACTAATCGTATGAGGCAATATATTTAGCGTGTCTACCAGTTCTTCCCCCCTTCTTTCTAGATCTCTACACAAGCTCCTGTTCTTCTGTCACCCTTACTGTCTTGGTCCCTTCTCTCTGCCCATCTCTCTCCCAAAGCATCAGAGCAAAAGCAGAAGAAAAAAAAAATTCACCCATGATCCATCTCCCAGAGAGGGTCCATAAAAATGCTGTGCTGTGTTTTCTTTTTGAGTATGGTAGAGCTGTCCCTGGTTTTGTGCCCTATGTAATGAAGATGGAGAAGAATGGGAATACCAGCCTGGAGAGGTGTCATGAGTGTTAAATGAAACTATGCAGGTTTAAGTGCCGGCACTGCATTCAATACACATTGGTTCTTTCTAGCTAGGGTGCTGCTTAGAAGGTTGATCCGAATCAGTTACATTTTTCCTAAAACTCAGTACACATTGGCCTGTGTATAAACCTTTTCTGTTCCGGGTGATTTTTCTGCCTGGCATCACTCCTCTGTCCCTTTCCTACCACCCTGTGTTTTGCTGATGGCGAATCAATGGCACATTTTTCTTAAGCAGCCTGCACTTGGTATTTTACTACCAACCATGAGGGCCCCCGCCTTTTAATTACTCCTGCTGAGCCCAGCACTATATATAACACTAATGTTTCTGGGACTGCCAGCAATTAAAACCAAAAATAAATAACACATTACAAGCTGCAAACCCAGCTAGGCCCGGGGAATGCTACGGATGGATAGAAGGCTTTTGTTTTTAATTGCTCAAGTTTCTCCAGGCCCTACAGAATGTAAACTCCTAACAGCTGCTGGCCAGGAGATGGAGCAGAGGAGGCCTTGATTTCCATATGTTTTCCGATGTTCTTTTGCTTGCTCTGGGCCCCCAGGAACCAATTGACATTCTTCTGCCTCAGTGTTTCACTCTGCAAAAGGGAGACGTTCGTGAACACAGCTGAGTGTACGCACATCCATAGATGAACATGCTGTTCTGGGGCATCTATTGAAATGGAACAAGTTATATTGATTTTTGCCGCTATCTTCGTTTTTCTAACTTGAATAGAGTACTGAAAGGGCAGTTTCGATGAATACTTATTTCATCTATTGAATGTGTGATACCAGAGGTTGTCCATAACCAGGACGAACAATTATAAAATCAAATTGCTAAAGCTCTCTTTGAAGTCCAACTTGGACAAATAATTCTTTTTATTTTTTGCTACAGGGAGTTCTCATGAGGCACCCATGTCAAAGGGTTGGCCGTGCTTCCAACAGCTTCCGCTTGTGAGAAGCAAGAGGTCAGTTTCACCAAGAAGGACACTGAGCCTTATTCAGTCCCTGCCTCTCACCATACCTTCCAAGGAGCTCTGAATTTTTCTACCTAGTAGACATTAGATTAAAGGATCAAAGGGTCCCGAAATTGTGAATGCATCTGACACATGGTGCAAAATTGTTCTTAGAAAGACTGCACCAGTAAAAACTCTGTTTTGCAAGGTCAGGAATGATTCTCCCTATTGGTGCTGCTGGATGCCTCCTGAATGGTCCCTCCCAGAACTGAGAACCTGCAGACTCCAGACCAGTTTGTTCTCTGCCTCAACTCTGAACAGCTTTCTTGGTGCGGCTGAGACAGAGCAGGAAGGTACATGCCGCTGCTAATCCAGGCAGGGCTGGGCACCTGCCTCGCCAGCAGATGGCTGCGTTGCAGTTGAGTCCCCCCCAGTCTTACTGCCTAGACTGCCAAGAAGTGCAAGATGCAGACTTCAAACACACCGGGGCAAATTCACATGCATTGCCTTTACCCGTGGGTGCTGGCGGTTTTGCTGCAGGCAAAGCATCTCTCTTAAAAGCAACAAATAATCAGCCTTGACAGCAGCAGTACTGAACTAACGCTGACTCATGAATGTCATCATTGTTCTTTCCTGCTGTGGGCATTAGTCCATGTTCAGCCCTAAGCCAGAATGTCTGCATAGAGAACAAAGCTGATTATCTCCACGATGGCTTTATTGGAGGTACGCTGCTAATGCAGGCAAAAAAAATGCAACGCTGGGGGAAGAAACATCCAAGGACAAGAAGACAAGAGGGCCTACGATTTGTTCCCATTGCCCACTGCTGCCTTTTGATGGGTCCCTTCAAGAGGAGGGAGCCCATGAATGGCTTTTAGTTCCACGAGAAGTGCTAGTCTGCCTTACTCATTAAGCTCAAGACTCATCATGTGTTGACTGCCAATGAGCCAAAAAAAAAGTACCAGCTCTCTCCTCCAGCTCCAGCATTGCTTGCCCCTCTCCTGCACCTGTCAAAGCTCTGGGCACCAACCTCCCTGCCCTGAGGGAGGACTGAGGGAGAGGGCAGGGGACAGGCTGTCAGCAGCCCAGCTGCCTGGCACAGCCCAGCTGGAAGCTCAGGCTCATTGCCTCTCTGTGTCTTTTCAAGTCATACCCATCAACATCCTTTTTTCACCCTTGTCATGTCCCTGGCCCCTACCTCGACCCTCAGCCCCCCGCCTCCCCCCTTGGATTGGTTGGCTTCCCTTGAACACGTGTTTTATTTCTTGCCTTGATGGATATCTTGGCACAGCAGCCCCTGCCACACACTGGACGGAGCAGCATACCCACTTAATTCGAGGGGTGATCATTTTTCTCTAGCAAATATGGAGTGCCGATGGTTACAGACCCTACCCACCGCTCATGGTGATGTTAGACCTTTTGGCCTATGAGAGAAGTGTCAGAAATGACCAGAAGAGAATATAAGAATTCCTTCCTTGGAGCGCAAAGATGGCGCAGGAGGCAAGGTCCCTGTGACCCCTGGAGGGAAAACCAGAGCCTGCATGTCATCTTCCACAGGAGGTGCAAACTCAGATACCTCCGGGGCCGGACAGATAAGACAGATGTGGGAAACTAGCCTTTGTAAAATAACAGGGAGAGCGAGCTGTAGGGGAAGTGCAGAATGCACACCCCTCCAAAGGGCATGCAAATTCAGTTTGAAAAAAAATCTCTATTCCGAAAAATCCATCCACGGACCACTATATAGAGGCTGCTGGTTTTGCCGTCCCTGGAAAATGGCAAGTATCTGGCGTAGAGAGGCAGACACCTGGGTGTCCATCCTCAACTCTGTCATTTACTTGCTGCCTAATTGTGGCAATGTCACTTCACCTTCTAAGCATCCACTTCCCAGCTATGAAATGTTATGACTCACTATTGGAGGTTACAGGAGCTCTTCTGTGATGAGCCCAGCACATTGCCTGGCTCATAGGGGAGCAAACACACATTGGGTTCCTCTGCTCTGAAGTCTCCCAGAGACTTCACTTTCACTAGGCAGATAATAGTAGCTGAGGACTTACTCCCCAACAAGCCAGGCGAGTGGACCTCTGACAGAGGCATCGAGCTGTTGGAATAGGTCATCTGGGAACATCCAGTCAGTGAAGGAGCTTCACTGGTGTCTAATGATCCTCAGTGAAAAAATTCTTTCTCAAGTAAGAGACTTTGGGAATAGATAGGGGCTCAGTAGCATCATTCATTCATTCATTCATTCAGCCGGTCACAGATCTTATCAAGCACCTACCAGGTGTAAAACACCATGACTTCTGCTTAGCTGCTTCTGGGTCTTTGAATTTCTAGCCCCAGAGCTTATTACAGATTGATGTTCTGATCTCACTCAGATCACAGAAGTACAAGGAATATCTTTTCTTACCCAGGCATAAATATTGATCAGATGACTTTTTAAATCATCTAAGTGCTGATTGCGCATCTGTTTGGAAATGTCCAATATTCCCTCAAAGCAGCTGCACACGAACCTGAACTGTAATTTTCCTAACACATTCGTCAACATTTACGCCCAGTGCTATACCACCTACAGAAACGTACGAGGCACTTAAAACCGCAGCTGGTTTTCAGCACTCACACTGTAATTCACCAATTACCAAGGCTTAAAAAATCATTCCAGGGTGGACCAGGAATTATGTAAACCACAGATATAACAGTGATTATACCTGGCCCTTCTGGGTGGCTCTCACCTCAGCCACAGGAATCACTTTGCAAATACTAATTAGTTGCATTCATTCAGGGATGCCCCGTGTGGAATGTGACAGTCACTGGAAATGGGAAGAGAAGCCCTGGAGCCGCTCTACTGATTGAACAGGAAGGGCAGTGGCTCAGAGCCCAGCTTTCTTCCACGTGGTGTATCAGAGAACAGAATGAGGTAACAGGTGGTGCAGGCAAAAAACTGCCAGGACCATGGGAAAAGGAATGGAGTGATAATGGCCTAAGGGCTCCCAAAATTCATAGAGAGGAGGGAACACTGGAGTGATGATTAGGGTGGTAAGAATCTACCCTAGATTCTGGATAGAATCGACAGCTATCCCAAACTGACTGTCTGTACCTGGTTGAGATTTGCCAAGACCTCTTGACGTGACCATCAGGATGGTTGTTTAACTATCTCCTGCCTCCAAGTAACCATGTTCACTGCTATCAATATTCCCACATCACAGGTTCAATCAGGTAATTATCTGCTGGGAATCTCTAACTGCCTTTAACCCCACCACTGCTATTACTTTGTACAAGGGTTGGGGGAGGTCCAGTGTGCCGCCTGTTTTTGTAATAAAGTTTTATTAGCACACATGCATTGTCATTCATGTATATAGGGTCTATGGCCGTTTTTGTGCTTCATGGCAGATTTGTATAGTTGCAACGGAGATCGTACGGCCTGCAAAGCATAAAATATTTACTATCTGGCCCTTTAGAGAAAAAGTTTTCCAAGCCCTGGTCTAAGGCAGGGCTTTTAACACTTTTCCTCCAGAGTACTTCAAACCCGAAAGGGCATTCATTGTCTTCTTACAATTGCACAAATACTTCGATGTCGCCATGTTTATCTTAAAATCATACGACTTTTGCACTACAATATACCTTGTTTGTTTTCGTATAAAAAAATCACAGGTATTTTGTTTGTCTTAAATCTGCAGAGAAAATTGATGACCCAAGGAAATGTACAATGGTTATTTCATGCTTTCAAATGAGAAGAATGGGCTCATGGGTTAAATCCTGAACCTTTCAAGCTAATATTTGAGGGTCCACAGGGTAGACAACCTAGGAGATTGAGAGGAAGTCGATTTAGTCAGGGCCCAATCAGGAAAACAGAGGGCACTCCCAGTAATATTTTAAAAAGGAATTTTACACAAGGAATCGATTACAAAGGGCATGGAAGAACTAAGACGGGACAGTGAAACAACTAAGAGATTGTCATAGCAGGAAGCACTACCCTCCCTCATCACCACCACCCAGGGCTGGAGGCAAAGGGAAGAGGCAGAGGTGTTAGAACCCAGGATTTGGGTCCATTGACGGAAACCGGAACCACGGTGGACCTGTGACGGGGGCGGAAGAGATGCGTGACGGAGGAGCAACAGCAGCTACCCCGGCCTATCCTGTCCTCTGTCCTCCAGTCTCCCACTGGTGCCCCCTACTGGCTGAGCCCAGCTAGAGGCCACATGATGGTTCCCTGGGAACTGCATAGCTTTGTTACAT
The DNA here is from genome assembly GCF_964374135.1 of Grampus griseus. Classification (NCBI taxonomy): domain Eukaryota; kingdom Metazoa; phylum Chordata; class Mammalia; order Artiodactyla; family Delphinidae; genus Grampus; species Grampus griseus. The sequence goes on from NC_139008.1 coordinate 11,127,723, forward strand.
TACAGAGTGAGAGAAGGGCACGTCATGGGTCCAGAGCAAACAATCAAATGACCGGCACAGACGGCCCTGAGGGGAGGTTGCCGTCACTAGAAAGAGTCCATCCAGGTGGCCACCAAGAGGCCAAAGAGTGACAGAGCCTCAGGGGATTCATTACAGCGCAGGATCTGGTCCTCAGAGCCTCCCTCTGACCACGTATTATATTCATTCTGATGAAATGAAGCTAATGCATAAAAAACATAGTAACCATCTAGCTAATGAGATGATGAAGAGGCCTGAACATTAGTTCCCTGTAGGAAAACTGTTAGGGACCCCAAATCATCTGCAGACGCTTTGGAGCATGGATGCCAAACCTGGGGTTGCTTGTTTTATGATCAGTATGTTTTTAGACATCGGGTTCCCATAAGCTGAGTGATCGTCTCCACGGCAAGGCTGTCCATGCCATCAAAAACAGATCCATCTCATCTTTGGGTCAAGGCCCCTTTCCACGGAACTGTGCCCACAGGAGTCTTGCCCGTGTTTGCTCAGCGACCCACCCATCATGCTTTCGTGACTGGCTAAAGGGCGACTCTTTATTTAGACGGCTAACAAAATCAATCAGGTCTCAATCTGGCCTGGGAGACAGTCTGCCTCTTTGAGAAGACACATCTTTGCTTTTATTTATTACATGTTGCTATTATGACTTAACTGTCAAAAGACAGCCCTTTCCAGAAGACTAGCACGGCAGGATGGGGGAATCAAACAAGGCAGGTTTGCTATAGCCCCTCACATGCTACACGCAGGCCCTCGCTTGCTATAGCCCCTCACATGCTACACGCAGGCCCTCGCTATGCTGTCTTCCTGTGTTTTCCTGGTCCTTGTCTATAGAAGACAGTTCACAGTGTGTTAACCACATCCTGCATTTTCCCAGCCACAGGCTTTTGCTGACCTGCTTTCCCCCAAGGAATGTCCATTCCCAAGCACCTTCTAATGCTCAGGGCCATTCTCAGTGCCCATCTTTCATCGATCTGTCCTGAACCCCAAGTCAAGCTAACTCAATTGCCACTCCTGCAAGGCCTCAGAGTGCCTTGTTGAAATACTTCTACTGTAAAATACTCTGCCTTTATTAGGGCCAGAGGTCTGCTTTAACTTCCAAAATTACCTACCAAAGGACAAGAACCATGTCTTCCTCACCTCTATATCCCCAACAGTGCTTGGTATACAGTAGGAGCCTTATTATCTGAATTAATAACTCTGACAGATGATCTGGCTTCTCTCTGAAGACTTTCCCCTGAATCATTCTATTATTAGATAGCTTTAGTTTTTAGAATGTTCTTCCTTCTTTTGACCTAAAATCTTATTATGTTCATCCGTTTGTCTTAGGTTATCCTCTGGTGTTACACAGAATAATTCTATTCCTCCTTCCATGTGGCAACCCTGTCAATATTTGAATAAAGGTCTCCTTTTCTCTCAGCTATACCTTCTATGCTTTGGGCGTCGATAATGCCCATCGCATTGGCTCTGTCTCATGACTGTCCACTCCCGGGATCTGCCCTTCACACCTATTGGACTTTCCATTCAAATGATGCTGACGTTGAACATGATGCCTAGGTAGTCATATGTGTTCATTAGCTGTCATGTGCTCCGGGAAATCACGTTAGACAACTTCATTCTCCCACAGCCCGCACTTCCACCTGAGGTTTTCAGCTCTTCTGAACAATGCAGGCTACTGGACGACTCTTTTCCAGACCAGCTCTAGATCACGGCATTCCTGGGCTTCATCTATAGATGCTACAGCTGGGACCCTCTGTTGGGGATTAAGCTGTCTGTGCCCAGCCATCCTCTAAGTTGCCACAGAGGTCTTAGTTCATATTAAATTAAATTAGCTAATATTACTTAAAGTGCACCACTGTGTTCAATCTTATAATAATCTTCTTCTACAAACCAACCTTAAGATAACAGATCATTGAGAAAGAGAATCAGAGAGAGAGGGAAAGAGTGAGACCAAATTTCTCTCAGGCACCAGATGTCCACATGCCCAGAATCAGCAGTTCACCCAGGCCACTCTCACCAGGATGGATGCAATAGCTGCCTCCAACCTATTCTCCACACAGTATCTGCTGTGAGCTTTTATTACTGAGTTTTGTTTTTCTCTCTTTTTTTTTTTTTTTTTTGGCGGTACGCGGGCCTCTCACTGCTGTGGCCTCTCCCGCCGCGGAGCACAGGCTCCGGAGGCGCAGGCTCAGCGGCCATGGCTTACAGGCCCAGCTGCTCCGTGGCACGTGGGATCCTCCCGGACTGGGGCACGAACCCGCACCCCCTGAATCGGCAGGCGGACTCTCAACCACTGCGCCACCAGGGAAGCCCTGCTGTGAGCTTTCAAATGCAAATCTGGTCATACCGTTCTCCTGCCTAAAACATTCCAATGACACCCCTTTGTTCTTGGGAAAAAGACCAAAATTTCTAGCCTGGTCTTTGTGGCCTTCCATAAATCCGTTAGAAACCAGTTGACTATCCCTTACACACGCTCCTCAGCCCAGATCAAGCAAATTCCTCTGTTACACAGTCTCATAGCTCCATGGACCATTACTACATCATGTGATTCCACACTGACTTGTGTGACTCTTGGAATCAGGCCTGTCTTCCCCTCTGGAGTAAGCCCACGTGGCAGGGACATGTCTGTTTCTGCTCATCCCCATAGCCCCAGCATCAGGCATGGACCTGACACATAAAAAGTCTTCAATAAAGCATTTGTGAATGAAAAGAAAGAAGGATGCTGTGGTAGGCTGAATAATGCTTCCCCAAACTTACCCACATCCTAATCCCCAGAACCTGTGAGTGTTACCTTCTACGGCAAAGGGGACTTGAAGATGTGATTAAGTTAGTGGTCTTGAGATGAGAGATGCTCCTGGACTATCCAGGTGAGTCCAATGTGATCACAAGGTGCTTATAAGAAGGAGGCAGGAGGCTTCCCTAATGGCACAGTGGTTAAGAATCCACCTGCCAATGCAGGGGACGTGGGTTCGAGCCCTGGTCCGGGAAGATCCCACAGGCCATGGAGCAACTAAGCCCATGCGTCACAACTACTGAGCCTGCGCTCTAGAGCCCACGAGCCACAACTACTGAGCCCATGCGCCACAACTACTGAAGCCCACGCATGCCTAGAGCTCGTCCTCCGCAACAAGAGAAGCCACAGCAATGAGAAGCTCGCGCACCACAACGAAGAGTAGCCCCCGCTTGCCGCAGCTAGAGAAAGCCCGCGTGCAGCAACGAAGATGCAACGCAGCCAAAAATAAATAAATTAAAAAAAAAACCAGGAGGCAGGGAGGTCAAAGGAGGAAAGAAGGGATGTGAGGATGGAAGCAAGAGGCTGGAGTGATTCAAGGGAGGGGTTGAGAGCCAAGGAATGCAGCCAGACAGGGGAAGTAGAAGAGTCATGGAAATGAATTCTTCCCTAAAGAGAGCAGCAGGAACCAGCCCTGCCCACAGCTTGCCTTTAGCCCAGTGAGACTGACTTTGGACTTCTGGCCTCTATAACTGGAGGAGAATAAATTTGTGTTGCTTTAAGCTGCCAGATTTGTCGTAATTTGTAACAGCAGCCACAAGAAACTAATATAGATGGGAAGAAAAAAGAGAAAGAAAAAGACAAAGATATTTCTATTTCACATTTGGAAAAAAGTAAGAAATACCTTACCTAAAAGTACCTAAGAGAAAAGATCTTTTCAGAAAGATCAAAGTACATCTATCCAGGTAGAGAACTGCGGTCCTTGGAAAGGGCCTCCTATGTGAGAATATGGTGTGTCAATTTCATCGACCTCTGGCGAGGACTTTTCCACTCCCCTGCCCCCGCCCCCCCACACACACACCTTCCGGCCCTTACACTTTGTATGTAAGTGAACACACTCCCCCTGCTCTGCTGACATCTGGAAACTGCTTTTTTGTGTGTAGGGCCCCTCTGCATCCTTCCAGGAATCTGACCCTCACTATGCCCCATCTCCCCGCCAGTGGCCCCTGCCTAAGTCCTGGTAACTCAGAGGGCTTAAGCAGCCCCTGTGACACCTGAGCTGCCATTCACAACCAGTGAGGGTGGGGGCAAGAGCTGGAGCCTATGTCTTCGTGGTCCTTGTACAGTGCTCTGTCCACCACCCACGATGCCTCCTTGTCTACAGGTCAGAAAGATTAGGATGCTTGGGGGCTTTACCTAGGGAGATAAAAATGACTCTTCCTAAAACCTTGCCAACCAGAGAGATCCAACTGCATTTCCAGCTGCAAGTCCTGCTCCAAAGTATTCCAGAGCTTGTCTTTTCTCCCTCATTGCAGGCCAAGGCTTGCCTGGCACGCATCTTAATTTCTTTCTGCCTCAAAAAGCCCCCTGACCAAAGAGGGCTGGTTTTCCTATTCAAAGCAGTGCAACCTCCCTGCCTCAGCAAATGACGTGACATTTGCATAAAGCCTGAATTGAGATGCTCTGGAGTGGGTGATGCATTCAGAAAGGGCCTTGCTCTGTTCCTGCCCATCACCCTCACCGGAGATCCTCTGCCCTCTGCCTCTGTTTCCGCACAGCCAGCCTCAGAACTAGCACGGGGAGGGAGGCAGAATCGGGCCAGCTGCCTGACGACTTTAATGTTAAAATGTGTTGAACATTCACAGGCCACAGAACTCTGCTAAGTGAACCAAATGGGCCTCCCTAAAGCCATATGTTCACTCCATCACATCCCAGCTGCAGCCCTCCTGCAAACAGGGAGCAGACTTGCTGGGGAAGCTTTGGGTTTTTTTTTTTTTTTTTTTCTTTCTTTCCTTCCTGTTGAACTGCTAATGCCAGATGCTGATGTCACAGCCTGAGCCCTGGCAGAGAAAAGTCAGCAGCGAGCGCACCCCAGAGAGCAGGAGCCTATCCTTTCTCAACAAGCACTTTTCCGAGGCATCTTTAAACTTTGGCATCCCCAGTACATACTTAAAGGATGAGATCATTACGGAGTGATTAGGAGCTGGGTCAGAGACTGGCTAAAACTTTCCTCTTTCCCTTGGGCCCCCAGCCAGTCCACATTTGTCAGCCTTCCTTGTAGTAAGCTGTGGCCAATGACTGAGTTTTAGCCAATGGAATGGACTATGTGACACTTCCATAAAAATAGAATCTTCCATGGTCTAGGGTTACCAACCATCCCAATTTGTCCATGACTGTCCCAATTTTAGCACTGAAAGTCCTGTTTCCTGGGAATTCTTTCAGTCTCTGGCAAACAGGAATGGTTGGTCGCCCTAGTGATCTCCCCCCACTCCTACTATCACCTGTCAGCTCTACACGAGGCTCCTGGGCCGTAGATCATGCTTCTCAAACTTCAGCTTACAGCAGCATCACCTGAAAGGTTAGACAAAACATGGATTTCTGGGCCCCGACCCAACAGTTTCTGATTCAGGAGGTCTGGGGTGAGGCCCAGGAATTTCCGTTCCTAACAAGTTGGCAAGTGAGACAGGCGCTGCTGGACCAGGGACCACACTTTGAGAGCCCTGCCCTAGGTCAGAGGGTCTAAAACTTTGCTACCTGTGAGAGTCACCTGAAGAGTTAAAAGAAAAAAAATCCCATTACTTAGGCTCTTCCCCAGATCACACCAGAATCTCTAAGAATGAGCCCTAGTTGGCAGTTGACTTTTAAACTCTACAGGTAACTCCAATTTTCAGCCACATTTCAGAACCAGTGCCCAACACCAGTGTGTTCAAATGTTAATGTCCCTGTGACCCACCTGGAGATATTATTAAAATACAGGCTCTTATTCAGTCTGTCTGGGAAAGGGACTGGGATTCTGCATTTTTAACAAGTTCCTAGGTCATGATGAAGCCACTGGTCTGAGCAACCACACTTGGAGTAGCAAGGCCTCAGCTCAGTGGTTCTAAGACTTCGGTGTGCATCAAATCACCTGGAAAACCTTGTAAGAACATAAAGATTGCTGGGCCGCAGCCCCAGAATTTCTGACACAGTAGGCCTGGGTGGGGTCTAAGGATCTGCATTTTTAACAAGTTCCCCAAGAAAGTTCTGGCTACTCGTGCCAGAAGAAGAGAAAGGAGTGGATTCTGAGGGACAAACCACAAAGGTTCACGACCTTGATACAGATCCCGACCCATTTTAGGGAAGCCGTCAAGATGCTGAAACGAACAACGAACACAACAGAGGCCCCAAGGTCTCCCTCTGATGCTGAGAAATGGACAAACAATCCATCTTAATCTCCACATTCACTCTACAGCTTCTGATAGAGGCCAAACCACGTGAGGTCAGAAATATCTTACTATCAATATGTCTAGCGGTTCACATTTACACACTGCTTTCTACGTGCCAGGCACTGTCACAGCCACCGAAAATTCTGTCCTTACAGCAACCCTAGGAGAGAAGTACTATCATCCCCTTCACACTGTGTCTGAGGAGACTGAGACACAGAGAAGGTAAGTAACGGGTCCCAGGTCACGAAACTAGAACCAAGATTTGAAACCAGACAGTCTGACTCCAGTGTTCACTGTTGTAATTATGCCCTGTACTCTCTCCCTCAGGGAGCAGAAAAAGATGATGACCTGAAAAGAAACATCTAGACATTATTATTTAAGATAATTAGCACAAATATCTTTGTCTCCTTCCCAAGGCTGGTACTCACTAAGGCTTTAATTGTTTACAGGGAAAATATAAAACTACAGGAAGAAAAGACATGATAAGTCCATCAAAACCTTAAAGGATCACTGAAGATCCCCAAATGCCTGCCTCGTAGCAGAAGCCTGAGAAACCATGAGCAACATTTTTGCAGCCCCCATCCAACAGATGATGATGCTGAGAGCAAATTAGAAGCAATGCCCAACCCGTCTGTGACTTTGGACAAGTCACTGAACCTCACTTAGCTTCAGTTTCCTCATCTGGAGAAGGAGGGCTAAGAAAAGAACTTGCTCCTAGGAGTGTGGTGAGAATTAAACCAGGTATTATATGTCAAGGGCTCAGTCTGGTGTCTGCATTAAAGACGTAGTAACTATTATGATGCTATTTTTAGTATCAGTTTTTAAAAAATCTACTTTGAAGGTTGATTATGAGGATTGGAAATAATATATGTGCCACACCTGGCACTAAAACATAAAAAAAAAGCCGTTATTACTATCCCCACCATGGACATGCATCATGTTACCTTTAAGGAAATCAGTATTTATGGAACACTGACCATGCTTCCAGCATCTATTCACTCATTCATTCAACAGTTACTATTGGGAGGGGGTCACATCTTGCATGTATGTTGAAGGTGGAGGCTATATGGATGGATCAGATGTGGGATGTGGGAGAAAGAGAACTGTCAGAGTTGATGAAGAGCACACAGTCCTCGGTACCACAGTGGAAGTGAAATGGATAAGGGTAGAAGGAAGGACATAAAGCTGGAGACATGGACAAAGTACAGCTCATGAGGAAACCTGTGCATGAGAAGTGTGCTCTTCTCTCAGAGGGCAATGGGGAGCCGTGCAAGGGCTAAGAACGGAGGAGGGCTGACGTGAAGATGAGACTGAGTGCTGTGGAACCAGCAGAAATTCTTCCATAATATAGCAGTTTGGGTGAAACACAGAGGGGCCTGAACTAAGGCAAGCACAGGAGGAATGGATAGGAGGGGAGATGTGGGAGTGAGCTGTTGGTGTGTTGGCGTGAATTGTTGGTTGGTTGAATGGAAAGGGTGAGAGGATAGAGGAGTCCAAATGGAGTCCCAGGTTTCTAGCTTGGTAGCCATGCCAGAGATGGCCAGTCATCAGCCCTTCTTCATTCTCCCTGTCTTCCTTTCCATCAGAAACCCAGCTAACTGTGCTCATCTTTTAAACATATATGCCCTTCCCTGGAGAGGCTGTGGAGAAAAGGGAACCCTCCAACATTGGTAGGAACGTCAATTGGTGCAACCACTATGGAGAACAGTATGGAGTTTCCTCAGAAAAACTGAAAATAGAGTTGCCATATGACCCAGCAATCCCACTCCTGGATATATACCTGCAGAAAACTCTAATTCAAAAGGATACACGCACCCCTATGTTCATAGCAGCACTATTTACAATAGTCAAGACAAGGAAGCAACCTAAATGTCCATTGACAGGTGAATGGATAAAGATGTGGCACATATATAAAATGGAATATTACTCAGCTATAAAAAAGAATGAAATAATGCCATTTGCAGCACCATGGATGGACCTAGAGATTGTCCTACTAAGTGAAGTCAGTCAGAAAGAGAAAGACAAATACCATATGATATCACTTATATGCGGAATCTAAAATATGACACAAATGAACTTATCTACGAAAGAGAAACAGACTCACAGACAGAGAACAGACTTTTGGTTGCCAAGGGGGAGGGGCAGCAGGGGAGGGATGGATTGGGAGTTCGGGACTAGCAGATGCAAACTATCATATATAGAATGGATAAACTACAAGGTCCTATTGTATAGCACAGGGAACTATACTCAATATCTTATAATAAACCATAATGGAGAAGAATATGAAAAAGAATATATATAACTGAATCACTTTGCTGTACACCAAAAACTAACACAACATTGTAAATCAACTGTACATATATATATATATATATATATTTCTTTTTTTCCCAGAATTTCTTGCAGATAAAGTCACCATGTAACATCATTCTGGCCAATGAGATATGCGTTGAATGGAACTTTTTGGAAAGCTCCTTAAGGGGACTCACTCAGCTGGAACACACCATCTCATCCCACTCTTCTTCCTTCTTCCTACCTGGAATGTGGCCAGGAAAGTAGACAGGGAGGGGGCATGCAGGGGCCATACTGAAACCACAGAGGGGTGGTAGCGCTGGACAGCTGAAGTGGCTGCTGGGCAGGAAGGCTGCTTGCAGAGCACAGAGGACCGTTTTCTTCTGGTCTAGGTTAGAGCAGAGTGTATTATGCTCTTCTGACTTTTCACCACGTGCCACCGAATGGAACCGCAGAACCATAGAATTTAGAGTTTGCAGTTTCCTCTTTTAAGTCTCTCTTGTCTGTCAAGGGGAAATTAAATGATGGAGAACTGCCTCTAGGAATGAATACATACGTCCAGGATGAAACTCCTCTCTGAAGTGGCAGCCTCGCCCGTTTCCAGTCTTCGCCTTTATCCATCTCCAGACCGCATGGAACAGTCTTAATTCATGTCCATACATCAATGTATACGTCACTTAGCATTTTCACATACATTTCATCACAGCCGCCCCTTCAAAGAATATCTAAGGGTGAATTTCTATCAGGCAACATCGCAGAAAGGATAGAGGTGTTTTACTCTCAGCCTCAATGGAATGAACTTGGAAGATGTCCTACCCCACGGAAGCTGGGACGGCTCTCCTTCCTGAAGTGTCCTCACGAAGAGGCTGTCCAGATCTTGTTTAATCCCCCACCATCCAGGATTTTGCCTCTGCCCTGCCCAGAAATGTGGTATTATTAACTCACGTAGAACAGATTCCTTGCTCAGGGGCAAACTCAGCATTAACCAAGCTTACAGGCCTAATGTCTAAAGCCAAATAGTGGTTTCTCAGTTTACAGTGAGAAAATTTATAACTGCCATGAAGAGGGTTTGAGGAGCGTATAAGCAAAGCAAGAAGAATTCATTCGATGGGCTGAATGTTTGAGATCCTCCTATTAAAGAAGAGTTGGCCTTGGTAATGGGACCAGTGGTTAACCACAACATTCCCATCCATTCCGTGCTGGTGGTGCCTATGTATCCAGCACTACAAACACTTAAAAGACCTCTGCTAAGGGTCCCCCCACCCCATGAGGGGACCTGATTTTCTACAGGGATTCTCCCGACTGCCAAGGTCTTTCTTTGAATATGTGAATTGCTATAATAAGGTGGCTGTCTGTTCTCACTGCCTCTTTAAGGTGACTTTGCCCTGTTCTGCTCTGATCTATTATGTATCTATATTAAAGTTTAACTCAGAAGGCATCCCTCACTTCTAAGATCTTAAGCAATGACTCACGTTAGACCCCAAAGGCTGACAAGAGCAATGAAACTAGACTGATTTCTGCCTGTGGCATTGAAGCCTTTCTCATAACTTCATAGTCTAATGTTTTGTTTAGTACCAGCGAGACTTTAAATTCTGGGCTGTAGGGAAATGTTTCAGAAAGGCCCCGTGTAGCCCTTCTGCTTATAAAGTAAGCTGCCATTTCCCCAGAAAAGGACTGCAGATCAGGATCTCAACAGAATTCCAAGGCTGGCTGGGTATCATTATGCCTCTGTTGGTGGGAGCCAGTTCACGGCTTAATTCATACTTGAATCTTATAGGGCAATCATTGACATGGTAACATAACAATTCCCTTCACTGTCATCACTTCTTGTGGTTCAAGCCTTCTCTCTTCTCCCCAGCAGGCCGGATGAATCATACTGTATTTGGACAGCTAAATGGTGAGCCCACATATAAAAAGGGTTTTCTGGCACTAGAGGTGGGTTCCAAGCACATAGCTGATGAGAGAGTCAATTTCTCTGGCACTGGCACGATGGAAACAACTTGCTGCGGATACGCAAGTCGCCATATGCAAAAACACATCATTTCAAGAGGCGATTTGCATGGGTGGATGCAGCACTGAAAAACACAGGAGGAGAAAAGGAGTCATTTGGGTCCTTCCTCCCTTTGAGCTGGCACCTGTCTCCAAACAAATAGCACAGAATCAGTCCTAAACCCCTCTGTCCCTGGCTGGCCACCTAGAAATGTCAAGGGGATCAGAGGTAGCACCCTGCTCCCTGCTGCCAACAAGTCCCAGAGCACTCTCCGGACCGTGACTACAAAGCAAGATGGTTGAACTAGTTGGGTTCTAAAGGTCCTTCCAATTCCTGTGTTCTATTTTAATTGATGCCTCATTAATTACAAAATTAGGCTCTCCGGGCACACAGGGATCCATCCACTTCACAATAGAAGAAAAGCAGTCATTCATCTGGCAAGTATTTATGAGCATCTTCTGCACAGAAGGCTGCTACGCTCTGCCATGGGAGACGCAGTTACAACGGAGGTGCTACTGTGATTCTACCATTTTGTCCTGACAACTCACTGATGCCACTGGAACAAGTTGTTAAAGTTACAAGGTTTTTTACTATTTATTTTTCCCTGTGTTCTGTGCACATCAGCCTCTCTGTAAAATAGGGAAGAACAAATCTGACTCCGTGTTAGGTCTGTTTTTTTTACTTTAACCTCTGTATTCTATTGCTTTTGCTACAAGTTAAGAATGTTGCCTATAGCCTGAAATACACAAGAGAGCCCATTCTCAAGGCTCTGACCTTTAAAGGTGCACCACTTTTCTATTCATATAGAGTTAAGAAGTTGCAGAACAGAGAATAACATTTGTTTTGTTGGAGGTTTATAGGAACATCCTGATATGACCTGACCTGACCTGACCTACATGGACAGCTGCAAGAACAAAGGATTCTGACACCAAGAAGTCTGCGACAACCAACCACACCCCCGTCCCCTTTTAGTATAAAAGAAGCCTGAATCCTAACTTGGGGAAGATGGTTCTTTGGGACATCATCTTCTCAGTTGGCTGGCCCTAACATCTCGTCTCTCAACGTATGGCCTGTTGTGGGGTGAGTAACTCAGTAACACCTCTTAATCCACACCTCAGTTCCACCCCATCCCTACTGGTCTTACCAGCCCCTCAGAGCTGTCATCAGACTCAGATATATGCTGGGCTCGGGGAGGGAGCAAGGGGCTTGGTGAGAGTCCAGAATGTGCACCGCTGAGTTCTGAGGTCGTGATCGGAGATGGAGGGCTTAGAGCCTGACTTCACTGTGAGCTCTGAGTTCAAGTTCAGGCTTTGCCACTTACCAGCTTCATGTCCTTGAAAACTGCTTCCCTTGTGTAAAAAGTGATTAAGAACAGATCTGCCTCATAGGCCCAGTGTGAGATCAGGAGAAATAAATGTGATAACGCACATCAAGTGCTCAGCACAGGGCCTGGGAGAGAATAAATGCTCAATTAACATGAAGAGATTGTCATCGTCAGGGATGAGTGAGGTTTAGAAATCTGACTCTCATCAAGGATGTCTATGTCCAGTTACTAGCGGATAGGATAAGAGCCCTGTGCATCTAGATAGCTGTGTCAAATGAGCCACATCACAGGGTCCTCCTTAAGGTAACATGCTGCGCCTGCTCTCACAAAGCTAGAGACGCTAAACGTATATGACTGATGGTAATAGAAAACTATCAAGTGGAAGGTGAAGATGCCAAAACCAGTGTTCAGAGGAGGGCCACACAAAGCAAGAAGTGAGTGCTTTCATTCTGGAAGCGTCACAGAGGGCTCTGTGGAGGTGGTAGCGTCCGAAGCCAGGTAATATCGAGGCAGCTCACCTAAGCCCGAGAACAGCATGAGGACACACAGGGAGCTGGACATCCCAGGACCCATTTAAGGCAATAAGAGAGCGAGTCCCACTCTGTATGCTGCGTCCGCCCCCAGACCCCAGGAGAGGGTGGACAGGAAGAGAGGGAGCCCCACGCTTCCCTTTATGATGTGAGTTCCTCTGTGTCACTTGAAAGGGAAGGGCACCTAAGAGCTGCCATGTAGCAGATAAGGCTGTAGTCCTAGGCTGCCCACATTTCAGTCTTGGATGTGCTCCCTTGCTAGCCGTGTGCCCTTTGGCAAATTATTTAACTCTTCCTGCTTCAGTTTCCTCAGGTGGAAGATGCAGTTAATCGTACTGATAGTGTTGCCAAAGGGATAAAATGAGACAATGCAAGTACAGCAGGTGGCATGCACCCTCTGAGCCAGAGCCACAATAACCGCATACAGTCATACGATAATACGACTTAGTAATACTGCATCATTATATAATGTGAGATCCCTGGGCTGGAAATGCACGGAATATCGTGTGTAGTGCTACCAATCCTCTGAGCACTGCTTGTCACCTCATCCAGAAATTCTATACCCACTTCAAGCCACTAGAATAAACTGGAGGGTTAAGATGTTTTCAAAGTAGATTTTCTTTTCAGAAACAGATAAAACCAGCCTTTTGGAAAAAAAAAAAAAAACCTCTGAAACTAATTTCAACCTCTTGGTGGTCTACTCCAGAAAAGTGACAACAATGATGACAACTGATGTTTACTGAGCACATACTATGTGCCAGGCACTGCTCTAAAAACTTCAACTGTATTAATTCCTTCCATTCCCTCCAGATCCTGACAAGGTGAGTTTTACTGTTACATGAATTTTACAATAGAGAAACTGAGGGCTCCCTTAAAAGGACTCGTATCCAACCTGGGCTGGCCCAACAGGAAATAGGAATTCATTTCTCAAGGCAAAGAGGCTTCCAACGTATTCATCCTGATTTTTGCTCCAAACCATACATTTGCCACATGTGGGAATGGCTGACTCTCCCGCTACCACCATCACCAAGGGAAACAACTGCCTGGCTGGGATGTCTCCCTAGGCTGATGCAACCAAAACAGCCTGCCCAGCAAGTGACAGTCATCACTGGGTGGTGCCGTTGCCACTTTCTGATTAGAGACTCTGTGATTCCTCCCCACCCCACTGCCCCCACTTCCTGGAAAAAAACTGGAAGAGATTGTAAACCCCAAAAGGTCAAGATCAGACTGTCTTTCTCAATGAGCACAAGGCTACAGGGCCATCGTCCCAGATCCCCCGTGCTGGCCTGAGTTCAGAAGCATCCTCATGGCGCTCCCACTGGGAAGCTTCTGATGACAGACAGCAGGAAGGCTTGGATTCCCTAAAAGTGTTCACTCTCATGAGCTACTCCCCATCTGCCTTCAGTTCTATCGCTTGTCTTATACCCTCCCTCGGGGTTGCAGGAACCAGACTCCTTTCCAGAGACAAATCGACGGACAGACAAAGAAACAAAGAGGAGTGATGAGCTGGAGTTTTTTCAAGAAAAGGCTTTGATCTGGAAAAAAATAGAGGCTGTCCATTTATTTATTCATCCCTCCACCCAACTTCCTAAAAAATACTCCTTTTATCACTTTCATACTTTAAAAGTTTAATTATCATCTATAAATAAGCTTAAATTTAAGGCTCTTCAAAATCTAGCCCTAAACTTTACAGTCAAACATATTTTCAGTGATCCCATTGGATCTGCTCCAGCCCATCTGTTCACCCACAGCTCACCTCCCTTTACACTTGGTGCACTGGTCCCTTCCTCAGTGTGTTCATGAACACTATTCCTCCTGCCTGTGATGCCCTTGCCTCTGCTTTCATGGATGTGCTCATGTCAGCTTCTTGGACCACTCCATCACACAAGACCCCTCTCTTTCTGCAGGAGAGGGCTGTCCATGTGCTGCACTGGCCTGCCAGGGACATGCCATCTTTTCACTGCTAGCTGACATTCCACTAGTTTACAAAATTCAACATTAATCTATTTTACTGAGCATTTGCTAAGGGCAAGATACCCTGCTATCTCTGCCCTGCAGAGATCTGAAGATGTAATCCCACCCTTCAAGGAGTTCATCATCTGATGAGAAAGATAAACAGATGTGCAATGAAACTCAATGAAATAAACGCTCTGTAGATGTATCAGGCATGTGTAGATGCATGGTCGAAGGTTAAGGAATCCTAACACACAGCCCTCCTACAGGGCCCCAAAGTCCAACAATAAACCAGCTGAGGCGCTGGACACAGACCCACAACGTATCAGCCACTGTAGAATCATCCCAAGGTCTCTTCTATTAGTACAGACATTCTTTTTTCTTTAGAAACTGTCCACTTGGAAGGCACGTGTATGTCTTCCCAAAGGGGATGTGGCACAGGATGGTTCCATCCGTATGGAGAGAGAAGGATCGGGAAGATGGAATGTGACATCTGGAAATGGGAGGCCAGAAGCACCATCTGGGAGGGAAGGTGGGGGGATCTGAAACAAGAACTTCCACTCGTTTCATATAAGCAATCTGGTGTCAGCCCAGCATAAGGGCTTCAACAGGGAAGAATAGATGTGACAGGTGTCCAAGAGTCCAGGGTGCCCAGCAGGGCTGGAGGGGTGAGGCAGACGTCAAAGGTGAAAGTGGCAAAAGCCGATGGCAGGGACCAGACAAGGCTGGAAGGCCAGGGCAGCAGGGTCTTAAAGGTAGTAGCTGGCGAGGGTCAGCGTAGGAAAACAGGGAGAAGCCCACCCACTTGCAGGCAGAGTCCACCCTCCACCCTCCTCCGGGGCTTGACAGTGGGGCTAGTTCCCTCTGGGTGAGAAGACGAAGTGCTTCCGCCACCAGCAGAGGACCTCAGCCCTTGTCCTTCTCAGGGCCTGGGACCCAAGTAAAACAATTCCCACCAAAGCCCTACAATACTGTTCCCTTCCTTTCAAGGACACTAAGCAACCCCCAACTTAAAATATGCTCTGAATCGTCAGGTGCCTTCAGCCCCTGCCACGCAGTCATCAGAGCAGGCACGGCTTAGTAGATGGGCTGCATGTCCTCCTGAGCGTATTCAAACCTCAGTTTCTAGCTAACCTGGCATCCAAGCCCAATCAATGCTAGACTACAGAGCAGATGTGGAGCAGTTGCTTCATGGTGTCCCTCATGATCACCTTCCTATAAGGTTCAGGGACCTGCCCCACTGATACACATGGAGATGTCCCTAATGTCTCTACTAAGCACATGCCCATCAGGGGCTCTACCACAGTGACAGACCCAGCGACCCTCCCAGGAATGAGGAGAAGCAGTGCAGCATCACGGTTACGAGAATGCACCATGGCACCAAACAGCCTGCCTTGAATCCAGGCTGTGTTACTTATTTGCTGTGTGACTTTGGACAAGTTACTTCACTTCTCTGTGCATTTTCACCATCCATAAACTAGTAATGACCACCATAGTACCCACTTCATAAGACTGGGGTAAAGATTAGATTAAATATATGTAAAATTCGTATGCAAGTACTGGATAAATTATAGGTATTACTACTTGTTTTTTTTTTTTTTTAAGTAGACGACATTTTTGTTTGTTTGTTCGCTTGCACTGCACGGCTTGAAGGGTCTTAGTTCCCTGACCAGGAACTGAACCTGGGCCACGGCCGTGAAAGCACTGAGTCCTAACCACTGGACCACCAGGGAATTACCAAAAAATGGACAACGCTTTGTCCAAAGAAGCGAAGAAGTGAGTTTCACAGAGCTGAATCCCATGCCCTGAAGCAGCTGAGTGGTTGGTGGTGCAGAGCAGAAGCACAAACCCCAGAGCTCTCCGTTTCCATCACTTAATCCACCCACCACGTCCCTGGGCGGGAACGGCCTTGGCTCCACGTTTAACAGATCAGTTTCCTGACCCAGGCTGCCTCCTTCATCTTTACTGTTCTCTGTGGTCATGTGATATATTTATTCCTTTCCTCTATATAAATATCATTTCTGTTTTCTGTATTTACTACTCAAATTGATGCATTATATCATAAGCTGTACATTTGTCTTCATTCTGAAGGAGTAAATAGATCTTTCTCTTTTTTTTTGTAATTCAAAAATTTGATTTTCTATACAAAACAATTCAAGTTTATATTCCTGAGGGAAGGGGAAAAAAAACAAAACAAGCAAATAGTACCACCTCAGTATGAAAAGAGGGAGGGGGGAGAGAGAGAGAGAGAGAGAGGGAAAGAGAGAGATTGATGCAGAAACCCTGAGGGTGAGAGAGAGTGCAATTTCACAGGGAGAAATTACCTCTCAAACATCCGAGGTCTTTCACACCATTTGAATTCGACACAACTATTATTGGCAAGGGCTGGTTAGGGCAAGAAGACAGTTAACGGGTCTGAACGAGGTGCTGTAAACCAGCCGAGAGTCTTCTTCTCCAGATGCTTGTAGAAGCCAGGGGAAAAAAAAAAAAAAAGCTGTCTGAAATTCATATTGGGAGTTGGAGGACACCCAACAGTGACAGGGACAACGGTACACAGGGGACCAGGAGGTCTGCTCTCTTGGCTGACGGATGAGGTGAATCTTAACTTTTCTCCACTAGCAGCGTGTGGAGCGCAATTCCAGTCTCAGCCAAACAAATATCACGTTGGGGCAACAGAAGGGCAGAGTGGCCTCGAGGTGGCGCTCTCACTTCCCAGCTGTGTGCCACCAGGCAGATAACCTCTTCCAAACCAACCTTGGGTTTCTTTTAAAGCCCACATAAAGGCTCATCTTCCTACAACCCCAAGTCTCACCTACACACTCCAGCTGGGAGCAATTTAGCCCTCGACCATGTCCATGTGTATGTTTACATGTGTGTATATGTATATACGTACACCTACATGTCTGTATGTCTATTACATCATATCCCTAATGTGTGTGTACACATATCTATGTGTATATGTATATGTGTGTGTGTGTGTGTGTGTGTGTGTGTGTGTGTGTGTGTGTGTGTGTGTGTGTACTGTTTTGGAGCTGCAGAAACATTAAGAACTATCTGTTTCAATTCCCCTCTTTTACAGAAAACGGGAGGAGGTCCAGAAGCTTTAGGAGACTTGCTTAAGGTGACACAGCTGGGATTTGAACCCAACGAGACACCTGGCCTTTGCTCCCACGGGGTGCCCCTAGAGGGGAGTCTTACAGGACTGAAAGGCTTATTTTTACAGGCTAAGCATGTTCAGTGCAGGCTCTTGAGACGCCTGAATACTCACTCCAAAGAGGGAGCCCCACGCGAAGCTCTTTTACTTCTCAGCATGTTCACACCTGCTGCCCCAACACTCAGGTCCCCAGGCTGGTTTATACATCCTCGTATCTCCCACAGTACTTACAAATGGAAGCTGCTCAATAAATGTTTGTAAATGAATGAACAGTTGAGTGGGACACGAGTAATGGAACTTTGCAGGGAGGTCTGGGGGGATAAAGATTTACCTAACAGTTTATGTTGCTCTTGACGTGCCATGCTTTTTTGCTTGCCCAGGAGACCAATAGCACAAATACATGTCTTGCCATGAAAAATTCACAACCGTGCGTTAGTCAGATACCCTGGTGACATTACTTGCAAACTGGAAAGCCAAGGTCACAGCAGAAGCTGCAGTAAATCAAATGTGTCTTAAACACAGCATCTTCCTGTTGGGAAATCTGACCCATTTACTGCATTTCCCCCAGGATAAAGGCTACTTAGCACACCTCCTGCTTAAGGAGAGGATGCCTGACACTCAAATACGTCTGACTCCAACCTGTAACATCAGCCACGGGCTCCAAGGCATCAATCCCTCTCGCCACAAACAGCTCAAAGGCAAAGCTTATCTGGTGCACGGTGCATTAGACAATCACAGGAGAAGATGTGAAAGGCTTTAAAGCAGCATTTCCCAAACCGTTCCACGTATTTCTAGGTGTTTGGCAAATAAAAGCATCGCACAGTCAAAGAATTTGGGGAAAGCTGCGGGTACTAAATCCTATTCTTCTTTTTTTTTTTTTTTTTTTTTTTGCGGTACGCGGGCCTCTCACTGCTGTGGCCTCTCCCGTTGCGGAGCACAGGCTTCGGACGCGCAGGCTCAGCGGCCATGGATCACGGGCCCAGCCGCTCCGCAGCATGTGGGATCTTCTCGGACCGGGGCACGAACCCATGTCCCCTGCATTGGCAGGCGGACTCCCAACCACTGCGCCACCAGGGAAGCCCTATATCCTATTCTTGAGAGTTCCACAAAGTGCCTATGAAAAACCCACAGTGAAGAAACCTGTTTAACCTTGCTTTACCCAGAGTCTCCCAATCATTTTGACAACTAACACTTTATACCAGGCAGCAGCAGCTCTGTGGAACTGCCGGCTCTACGGTTATAGCTATTTATAACTGTAGAGGCCACTGGGGTACTCATGCTGACTTTCCCTCCCACTTCTGTGGGGCCTTAGGAAGAGTCATAGGGGAACACTGTCTGCACGGGACAGCAGGGATTCAGCTCTTTCTGGAAATGATGGAGAAGAGAAATCTGCCCACAGCCTCCTCATTCACAAATGTCCTCAAGAGGCCTGTCCAATGCCCTTATATTTAGAGGTTGTCAAGTAAAAGCAAATCTGGACTTAGTAAGGAGAGACTTTTATTCAAAAGGATTATTGCCAAATATGGGGGGGACTATTGAAATAGAGGAACGCTGTCCATAAAATCTGCACACAGCTCAGACTCAGGCAGAAAGGGTTTTCTTTTATAGAGAAGGGTAAGTAAGCCTAGAAAGACCAGATGTGGGCGAGTGAGATGAAAAGGTGGCGTGATTGGATAGTCAATCAAAGAAGGTCTCATGTGGAGGCCAGCCTGTTCTCAGGAGGGGCATCTGCTGGCGCGGGCTGAGCGTGGGCCAAAGGCCAGGGTGTGGAGGAAGGAGGGGAGCTTAACCAAAGTTTGGGTAACAAGCATTTTGTTCCAATGGATCAGTGTGGATAAAACAGTTCAGCTAATCCTTTGTGGGACAAAGAATGAGAATTTGGAGAGTCTGGGTCTGGCTTTGTCATTGGTAAACAAGCGGGGGTGGGGGGGCAGCTGTGGGCCTTATCTAAGGCATGTGGAGAAGGGTGGTCCTTTGCAGTAAGCATTTCTCCAGAACACAAAGGGTGAAGGGATTTCCTTTAACCCTCCTTGGCTGGTTTCCAGGAGTGCAGGGCTCAGGCATAGTTTGGCAGGGCCTGTTCACAGCTATATGAATCCAGCACCAACAATATCTGAGGAACTCGCTTCTCCCCATTCTTCACTGGGGTGCTGGCATGGTAAGAGTGGTTCTGTTAAACCTTCAGGCTTTTCCGTGGAAGGAGGGAGATACATACAGTCATAGAGAGGAGTCTGAACTCTGCCACATGGCGTGGGTGCAGGCATAAAAGGAATGGCCGAGATACCAGGCCACCTAACCACTATGGATTCTCCCCTTCTTCCTCAGTATGGAACTCAGCCTTCCTTGCAGCCTGGTGCAGCCACATGGCTGAGTTCTGATAACAGAAGGATGTGGAAAGTACTGGGCAGGACTCCCAGGACTATTCCTTAAATAGGGATGGAGAGCTGGGGCAATGTTTTGCCCATCTGCTTTTATTCCTGCCTCATCCTGGGATGTGAATGAGAGGGCTGGACCTCTAACCACCACCTTGGGTCACGAGGTGACCTTGAAGATGGAAACCATGCACTAAGGATGATAAGAAAGGAAAATAGAAGGAACTCAGCTTCCTGAAGATGAGGTGAGCTGCCAGCCGACCTGGAACTCTCCACCCCCATGCTTCTGTTTCTTGGGAAAAAAACTAAAAAACAAATTCCTTTGTTATCAAGCCATTGTAACTTCCAATCTCTGTTGAATCAGCCCCCCCAAATTCCTGATACACAGAGATGGGGAAACAGCAGAAAGGGACAGATTAGTAATACCAAGAACACTTTCTACTATTAATCTTTGAAAATCTCTCTTGGCACCCTAAGGACAAACTCACAAAACATAACATTTTCTAAAACTCAAATTCTATCAAGAACACCCCTTGCAGACTCGTGTAGTGGTCCACAGGGCACAGGTAGGGCTGGGGGCTGTACTGAACTCCAAACTCCTTTGACTGGAAGGCCAGAACATGGCGTGACAACTGCAGATGTGCATCAAATGGTTCCATGGGCTCTGTCTTGCCAATGCCACTCAGTGCCAAGGTCCCAGGGATGTTCTGCCTGCAGCCGATGCTCGTAGGAAGAACAAGAGAAAGTCAGATAGGGAGAAGACATTTAATTGAAATTCCCTCGCTCAGGCAGACAATGACGTTAATTGTTCAATAAAGCTAGACGCAAACTAAGCCTCTAAATAAACAAGCAGGTATCTTCACCCAGACCTGTGCTTAAATACTCCTGCACACTGGGTTGTGCCCCGGCTGACTGTGGCCCGTGGCCCATCCACCAGGTCAGCACGATAATATCTGATGCAGAGCAGAGCTCTGAGAAACGATGTCTCACAGGCACGATCACTATGAAGATTGGCTTATGAACGCTGAGAGCTCTCAACTCTCTCCAGAATGGATTGCTCTCAACTCTTTCTCAATGATACAAAAAAAAAAAAAAAGCACTATGATGATACAGAAAAAAAGCTTGGTCATGATCATCGGCAGACCTGGGTTTCTGCTGATGTTGGTATTAACCCATTGCATGACCTAAATTACCCACGTATTCTGGAACTCACGTTTCTTCACATGTGTATTAGTGCCTTCTTGCTGCTGTAAAATAATTACCACACACGTATTGCCTTAAAACAATGCAAATGCATTATCTTACAATTCTAGAGTTCAGATGTCTCAACAGGTTGGTAAGGCTGCATTTCTTCTGGAGGCTTTAGGAGAGAATCTGTTTCCACCCCTTTTCCAGCTACTACAGGCTGCCTGCATTCCTTGGCTCGAGGCCCCTTGCTCCTCCATCGTCAAAGCCAGGAGCACAAGCATCTTCAAATCTTTCTCTGATTCTGAGCCTCCTGCCTTCCTCTTATAAAGACACTTGTGATTACTGTGGGGCCTCCCAAATAGTCCAGGATAATCTCCTCATCTCAGAATTCTTAATTATAGCAGTAAACTTCCTTCTGCCACATAAAAAAACATACAACTCCCAGGGATTAGGATGTGGAAATCCTAAAATGGGAGCATTATTTTGCCGAACACGTGTGAAAATTTGAAAGCTGGGAGAGAAGCCAAAGCCCATTCCACCCATTAACACCTCGTTCACCATTACTATGGTTCAGATCCATCTGGTCTTCAAAAACTGTTATAGTCCCACAGTTCTGGCCTTTTGACCAAACTGGAGATGCCTTGATGAACTTATTTACCTGTTCAGTACTTCATTAAACACTTACGGAGTGCCTACTACGTGCCAGGCACACCCTATACCCTATGGGGCACAACAAAGTTAAATAAGGCATGGTCATGAGACAGGCTGGAACCTGGGACCCTTGCTGCAGTGCTGCAATGCTTGCACCTGACAAACATCTCCTTGAGCAACAAAATACAAAGAAACTGTAAGGGACTAAAAATAACAGTATGCATGCACAGTTGGGGCAAATTACGGGACAAGAAGATACAAAAAGATCAAAAAAATCCAACTGCCACTTCTGAAGAGCTGGGAGCAAAAGCAGGGTACTGCACACGCCCCCTGCACACAATGTCACCAAAGCGGTGGGCAGACCACCTAAGCCATGCCTCCAGCCCGGCCCCTGGACACACCCCTACCCTACCACCATGTAAGGAACCAGCCTGCCCCCACTTCAGGGAGTGAGCAAGTGAACCTGTCTCTTGTTTTTGCTCCCTCCTGCGGCCGGCCGCTGGAGCCCCGCAAAAGACTTGGCTGAATTTTTTGACTGGCCTCTTATCAATTTCTATTGATTGCTGAAGGCCAAGAACTCTGATCGGTATCAGACTCAGGCTTCAGGCAGATTTCGGTACAGCAATTGCCAGGAATAAGGGGTGCTGCCTTCTGAATATCTGTTTGTTACTTTATAGGTTTGAGTTTATCAGGAAAGCATGAATGGGGCTTGTATTTCATTTTAGTACAATATTTGCAATTTTATAAGGTGTCTCATGTTCTCAATTGGGTAGCATTTTTAGATAAAACAATTCTTTGTTTTCTCGGACTGTCCTAGGAATTGTAGGACACTTAGCATCTGTGGTCTCACCTAGTAAAGGTCAGTAATGTCCCCCAGTCACTGGGACTCACACACACATACACACCTGAACATACACACATTTCCAAATGCCTCTGGGGGGGTGGGTGGTGGAGTGGGACTGTTCCTGGTTGAGAGGCACTGGGTGAAAGGTTGTGGACAAAACAGATAAGCCTTCCTTAGGCTTTCCATCTAATTCTTAGACTGTCGCACAGTTCTAGTAATCCGTGCCTTTTCCAGGATTTGAAGATGTCCAATGAGCACATTAAAATTATTTCTTTTATGATTAACTATTAACAGTTTAGCCCACGGGGGCAATAACGCCCACCTTTTTGCTATTTTGGGGTTAACTGTGTCCTTCTAAATTCTAATCACAGCTGGGCACATAAGACCACAGGGATCTCTGAGTGCCAAGGTACACCACCAAAGTCCTACTGGGCACGGTGGACCAAGGAGAGAATGCACTGCTAAGTTTTGCTTGGTAGGGAGTGTGAATTAAATGTTTGACTATATAAGGAGCGCTACTTTTCAACAGCATTAGCTCATTACACAATCAGCTGTCTTGGCCATGGCGAGAACAGAGTCTCCCAAATTAAATCTGTAGTTGGCTTTTTCCAGCCAATTCTCTGGAGTCAGTAGCTTGAATTATTCCAAAGTTGTGGGTAAAGACCACCACCAACAAAAAGTGTATCTAGGGCTATCTCAGCCACCAGGAGACCTGCTCCTTGCCAAATGCAAGAAAACCTTCATAAGGAGGGACAAAGCATCCTTCCTTGCTGTGTCCCTCTCTTTGTCTGCCTGTCTGTCCCTCCCTTTGGCAGTCACACAGTGAAAGCTGGCTTTCAGTCAGTCTGATAATGAACAGCTGGTACTCGCTGGCAATCACCAAGTTCTCAGTGGTGACTTCTCAAACAGCAGGCAACCACAAACAGTCTTTGCTGCCTGTCATCCTCTGAGTGAAAACCTCCAGTCTTCCAGGCTCCAGAAGGGAAGTAACACCAGCCATTAGGATTGTTACTTAGTTAAATAAGGACAAAACATTCTCTGAAAGAAAATTTAACCAGCCTTACATGCTATCTGGGCTTTCCCTTTCTTGTCCCATTTCTGGATGTTAAGGATGAATGTGCGATTTATATGTCATCAATATAAACGGCAATTCAACATTAAAGAATTCACAAATATAGCTGAAGCCCAGGAAGGATGAGAACTTTTCTATTATCTGAGGTCTTTCAAGGGCTCAAAATAGTTAAGCAACTACTCTCTACAGGGGGGCCTGGTGCTAAGGGAAATCTGGGTGGCTCATTCCTGTAAGGTCACCCGACACCAACAGGTCAATAATCAAGGCTCATAACCAAACTTGGATGAGACCAACATGTAAGAGGAGCTTCCATACATCCTCATCTAAGGATGAGTGGGCTGTGCCTCTCTTTCCCTAAGGACCGACCTCTGCAGAGTAGCTCACAGGGGACCCCACCTCCTCTGGCCTTCTGCAATTTTCAGCAGCAGGGCAGGCCAACTTCTGCTTCATTGCATCAAACCCCTCAGACACTGATCCAGCCCTCACCGTGCACCACACATTGCGCAGGACCCAGAGGAATTAGTAAAATAGGATTGTTTACGCCCTGCGCATAAAGCAAGTCACAAAGAGACACACACAGCAATGTTCTCCCTTCTATCATATGGACAGAGCCAGAGATGGGACCAAGAAGCACAAAAGCAGAGCCAGAAGTAGAAACAAACGAGTGTCATTCAGTGTAACTCGGGCTTCTATGGAGGCTGGGTACAAGGGACCCTGAGGACCCAAGAGAAAACGTGATCATCTCAACCTGGGAGGGTCATTCCCAGCACTGTGACTCCAGCAGGATGGTGGGAGTAGAGACGGCCATTAGTGGACAGACATGAACATATTTATATGTTTGTGTATGTTAGAATTACTTGCTGATGGTTCACAGATAGAGCAAGAGGGAAAGGCAGGGGATAAGATTAACCCCCCAAGTTAATGGCTTTCATAATTGAGTGACGGTGGTTCCACTTACCAACAAGGGAAGGACCAGGCTTAGAGGGTTTGATCATGTTCATGCCACTAGCGCTGCTTAGAGCCCCTAACATGTCCCAACTGATCCCAGTGTCCTGGGTGTGTCTGTGGCCCATATGAAAGTGTCTGAGATCCAGGAGTGCTATACTGCAAGAGGTACCACAGAAGTTCAAGTATCCAGTTCTGTGCTCTAGCTGAGCATGAGTGTTCCTATACTGATGCCAGCTTTCAGGAGAGTTTCTCTGGGCTCCACTGGAGGCCCAGGAAGAAAAGCATGACATTGACTGGAACGACAGGAAAACCGGGAGGAACACACATGCCTCAGCACTCCTCCTGCAGGTGTCCAATCTCCCTGCAGTAACCCAACTGGTAAAGCCTAGCATAAAGCCAGTTGACCAAAAAAATGTGATGTGGCTGAGTCCTAGCTCCAGCATGGCAAACTGGACTAGAGGGTGGGTGTGGGGCTGAACAACAGAGCTTATCATCACATCATTCAAGACCTCCACTCATACCCACTGATACCTTAATACCCAACCTGCAGAGTCACAGATATCTGTAGCTATGAGATCTAGACAACTGAATACGATTTGAGAATGGCGCTCAGTGGGCAATGAAGTGGACCCTTCCTAAGAGGAATTAATCAAGACACAACTTGAGGCTCCTGGGGCTGATCCCATCGGCAACTCCACTTCTCCCTCTCAGTGGCTTCACACTGTACACCCTCACCTGGACCCCACTGGAGGGATCAGGTGCTGAGTGATACTTACCCAGCAAAAAACCTCAGGCGAGAAGGAATCCCACCACGAGAAACACTGGTTGACTCCTTAGCAACAATCACACATTCTTGTCCTGAGAAGCTGGTAGTAACCTGCGCTTCTCCATCGGCTCGCTCCCTGGCCTACAGCTCTCGGTGACCCCTCACTGTCACCCTGGTTTCCATCCTGGTAACAGCCCTCAGTTCTATCCTTGATTGTGTGCTTAGATGGTGGACTATGGTAGAACAGATGGATACCCAGCTCTGACCTGTGAACTTCTGACTTTGAACCCTTCCCAACGCCAACACCATGTTGAATGTCAAGAGCTTCCAAAGAGGAAAGGAACTGAGGCAGATGCACAACCCTGACTACAGCCAAGCAGAGATGAGACTGACACCCCGTCTTAACCTCAAGGCCTCAACTTCAAGGTCACACCAACCATAACCACTACTATCTCTGGGAAACAGTGGAGCCAATTTAAAAAAATACTGTACACCAATGTCTGAAGTTCTCTAAAAAGAGTAGGACAAACAGGGGCAAATACTGGGTACACAGAGACCTGTAAAATGAATGGGTATAATAATACCTACTGCAGAGACTCTTCTGGGATGAGTTGAAAACACAAGTTGTGAATGGATAATATATAACATCAATGGAAGGATCGTTAGTACGACTCCTGCACTTGATCTAAGTTCCATTGCCAAGTTTTCAGAGATGAAAGTAAGGGAAAAGCCTTGGGAAGCACATCTGCTTGCCCTCTTTTTTAATCACTGTGTTTCATCAGCAACTTCTGCAGTTCCCCTGCAGAACAAACCTCATTCCAGCTCAGAAGGCAGCAGGTGAACACAGTGGTGTAGGCATTCCAGAAGCTCTCAGGCTCGTTTCAAAAAGCCCCATTTTATCCAAGTGAATAATACGGTTTCCCTTCTGTAAGCAAAACCATGATATATAGGCAAACTCCACGTTAATTGGATAAACCAGTGGTAAAACCCCCAAAGAACAATTAACTTGCATGTGAAATACTCCCAGCTGAAATCTTGGAAAACTTGCATGTAATTAGTACTCTCTTCCAGCTCTCCGAAGTATAAAATACAATACATGAGGGCTTGTAACACTAATATCGCCAAGAACACAGCTAATGTGGGGCGTCTAACTTGCCACTAATATGCGGATGGCAGGCTAGTTGGTGCTTTCACCTGTTCTGGCTAATTGTTTTTACTGTGATTTAGAAACTCTCTGCCCTGTGATACATTTGTATCAAGTCCCTGGTGCTGGGCTGTGGTGAGCTAGGAAATTCAGATTTCTAATTCAGAAGTGACCTTCGCAGTCATTTGGTCCAGTTCTCAAGCAATAGGTTATGGGCCTGTTGCATCGTAATCAGCTCAGGACAGTTTACTAATGAGAGTTTCCTGGGTTGCACCCTCAGAGATTCTGATTCAGCAGGCCTTGGCTGGACCTCAGAAATCCCAATTTAAAAATAAATAAATGAACACCTTTCTGAATGCCACCAGAAGATTCCGTGGTCCAGCCATGCTTGGGAACTTTGATGTCCCAAACCTTCTACTCAATGCAGAAATTCCCACTATAACTTGAGTGACTGGTGGGCATCCAGTCTCTGCTTGAACACATCCAGGAATAAGCAGCTCAGTGGCTCAGCTCCAATGGATGGCAGCTGCCTGGCCCACCATGCTAAGAGGGCTTCTCAGGCTACATCTAAATCCAGTGGAAGAGAGTGCCAAGTTGATGAGTGCCCTCTGCCCTCGGCTTAGGTAAGGGCAGTATACCAACATGTATTTTCCATTCCCGACGAGAGATATCTACTCTGATAAATCCCATTCAATAGCTTGCAGTTTATGAAGATTGAAAACAAAAAAGTGGTCTAGTTTCTAAGTTAGCCTTAAATCAGAGTATTGCAAGAGACATGACTGGAAGGTCAGAGTCTGAAAACATGGATTTTAGTTGTGGTTTTAGTTGGGACTCTACCGAAACAGTCCTACCTTGAGAAATTTGCTTACCTGTCTGAGCGTCAGTTGCCTGTTTACCAAATAGGACATGATACCTGCATGGGAGTGTTTTGAGACTCAAATACACTTAACGACTGTGAAGAGGCTTTGAAAATGCTTATTTATTAAAAACACAAAACAAAACAGTAAAGTACTCCTGTTGTCAGTATGCTATCAAACATGAGGGATATTTTCCCAGGAGTACAGGTGCTTGAGCAGGTGGCCAGACACGTACATGCAGTAATAGGAAATTGGAAACACTGAGCCTTTCTTCCCGTAAGGACACCAAGGCTCCTTTTGTTATCAGAACAAAGGCTTGTTCAAACCCAGAGCAATCACAAAGCGGGTTTGCCTGGTTCTCAAACAGCTTCTGTAAACACTTTGTAAACATCCACCTCTCTGCCTTTCCCTGCGCCTTCCCCTGCAACCACCCGGCCTGAGCGTCAACTGGAATTTAAGTGCCCTGCCCTTGGCTTCAACGCATTTGATAGGGTTGTGTAATTCAAATGGTGACCTGACCTCACGGACTTAACTGACCTCTGTGTTTTTGAATGAAGAGACTCAATTTGTTAAAGGCCAGATGAGATGGACACTGATTAGACTGAAAGATATGAGATTGTAAAACTGCATGATTTATCAGGCTGTTAATGATCTCCTTAAGGACAAGGAATGGGTCGAACCTACCTCCGTACCTTGCAGGACTTAGTGATATATTTTGTACACTGGCTGCACTCAACACCTGTTTGTTGAATGAATGAATAACAGATTTAAGAATAACTCAAATAAATTTGAGAATAACTCAAATTTAGTCACACCCATTATATGACGGCATGGGCACGTGCTCCTGTAACTGGCATTGAGGATTTCTACTCTTGGAGCAATATTCTCTGACTTAAAAATAAATGACATTGATTTATCATTAGAGCCTTTTTATAGAGGAATTTATCTCAACAGAACTTTTAAAGATATAAAATATACAGCTAATGTAGCCTTAGGTTTCTTAACAGAACCAAATCAAACCGAATAATAAATTAAAATGGAATAATAAAATGATCAAATAGTGTAAGATCAAGTCAGAACTGATTTGGAAGCACCTTTTATAATTACTAGGCTGGAAGCAATCTCTGTAGATTCGGCAGAACTGAATCACAAAATGAATTAAGACCATATCAAATTATTAATACTTTTCACATGCCGTAAAAAGTCTTACTTCCTGCCTCTCTGGGAACTGGAGCAAAATGCCTCAAATAGCAGGCAGGGAAAATTGAGGAAAATTAATAAATAGGATATTGCTTATTGTTCTTTAATAGCCCCTTGTCTAATCCTTTGAACGGTTATGGACCTTTATTCTTTCCAAAGAACTTTCAAATGGCTTATCTCATTTAATCTCTGTAAGACCTCTGTGAGGTTCTTGAGAGGAGTCTCCTGGCACGATAGGTGGTGAAGGGCCTGAGGGTTAGACTTTAGGCTGCTTCTTCTGGCTGGGCACCTGCAAGCAAGTTCCTTAACTCGTCCATGCTTCCCTGGTCTCACCTGGGTAGGGAGGATGGCAGTGCTGTGGTGGAGATGCAGTCAAGAGTGCCAACAGAGGGCTTCTCTGGTGCTGCAGTGGTTAAGAATCCGCCTGCCAATGCAGCAGACACGGGTTCGAGCCCTGGTCTGGGAAGATCCCACATGCCGTGGAACAACTAAACCCGTGTGCCACAACTACTGAGCCTGCGCTCTAGAGCCCGTGAGCCACAGCTACTGAGCCTGCGAGCCACAATTACTGAAGCCTGCACGCCTAGAGCCCGTGCTCCGCAACAAGAGAAACCACAGCAATGAGAAGCCCCCCACTGGGCTGGCAGAGGCTTTGTCAGCTCTGTGCTGTCCCACAGCTCCCCTGTCCAATCCTGCTTCCTTCCACTTAGCCGTCCATAAATGTTATTCCTAGTAAACCTTTGGCACTCCTAACTCCCCCTCAGCATCTGCTTCCAGAGGGCCCAGGTGCCTACCTACTAACAGCGCTTACCTGGGAGGACCATGATAAGATAATGAAGGTGAAGGTTTTAGCCCAGAGTTGGCCCATGATAAGTTCTCAATAAATATTAGCTATGGCCGGAATCCTTTCCCCTGCTTTGTACTTGGGGAGTAGAGGCAGTGCTCTTATGTGATTAACCAACTAGACTAAGTTTTCTCTGCCAGTCAGCGATTTTAAAAGATGCCACTTCAAAGAAGACTTCAGAGAGTCACATCGTTGGACTCTGGCATCCGTCATCATTGCCAAGAACTCATACTGGGTCACTCTCAAGGGTGAGCAGCGTTTACTGCTCAAGATGAGGGAGGTCCCTGCGAAGATCTGGCTCCCCTGGGACTGGTGCCCCAGATTACCGGCTCTGTGGTCCCCACAGAGGCAGAAGTCCCAGTAGCTCTCTGTCTACATGATAATACCCTGTTTGTTTGACCTTTTTCATTACGTCTCAACTGACAACTTGACCCGTTTTACAGTTGTGTCTCAATCCATTGTCTTTATGGTATGGGTGTATACGTAACCTCTGAATGGTACTTTGTGCTTTTCAAACTCTACAGACAACTTGGAAATGAAATGCATGATTCCAGGTGCCAATTTATTGCTGTATAGCTTTTGTCATTTTGAGATTTTAATTCCTCAGTTCAGGACATAAAAATTACTCCACTCTCCTCCTTTCCCTACCTATTAAATGTTTCAGGTGCCAAGCCCTGTGCCCAAATCTTTACACCTTACATCATTTACCCTCCCCCAAAACTCTTGAGGTGGGTGTTACACAAAGAAACTGAGGCCAGAGAAGTTCAGCATCTTGCCAGAGGTCACAGAGTTTGTAGGTGTCATTTGGGGCTTGTAGTTTTATGAGCTGTGGGTGAGCAAGAAAGAGATTTATTTTAAAATATATTGAAAAAGTAGCAAAAGATAATTTGGGGGACAGTGTCAGAGGCGTACGGAACCACTGAGAGGATGGAAGCACCCATCTTAAATCCATGCAGGCTGGAAAAATGCCCCACACTTCACGCAAAAGTTCCCTCCCTTGTTCTGATGCATCCCAAGCCCAAGTCCAGCGTGGGTCCCTCTGATGGGTGAACCTAGGTCACAAGCCTGGGTCTGAGAAAGCAAGTGTCCAGCCCTGTCAGCCCTTGAAGTGCGTGGTGGTCTTTGTACATCAACAAGTCTCAGAAGTTGGGAACTTTCTGAAACGCAGAGCATGTGTAGAAGGAAGAAAAATGCCCTCTACCCCAATGATGTCCACGGAGCCTATGAGTATATTAGGATACATGGCAAATGGAAGCTAAGGAAGCAGATGGAGTTACAGTTGCTAATCAGCTGACTTTGAAACAGGAGAACTATTCTGGATTCTGAGTGGACCCCATGTAATCACAAGTGTCTTTGTAAATGGAAGAGGGATATGGAAAAGGCAGTGCTTGAGTGATGGAGTGTGAGAAGGACTGCACCAGCCATTGCTGGCCTTGAACATGGAGGAAGGGGCCTCAAGCCAAGGACTGTGGACAGCCTCTGGAAGATGGAAAAGGCGAGGAAATGGATCCCCTACAGGAAGTAATGCAGCCCTGCCAGCACCTTAATTTAATCCCGTGAGACCCAGATTGCACTGCAGACCTCCGAAGTGATACATGAATACATCTGTGTCGTTTTAAGCCACTGAGTTTGTGGCCATTCGTTACAGTCGTAGAAGACTAATACAACAGGCTATAGCTTTGTGTAGCAATAATCTGAGTGAGACATGGAAACAATGGAGAGGAAATAAACCCAAGCTTTGGAAATGATGTCTGGTAGAGAAGTATGAGCTGAACAGGAGTAAAGGGCCTGCCAGCCCGTGCTTGGGCTCCAAGTTACCGTGTGAACCTGCATACGTGGAGGGAAGGTTTTGAGGAAGACTTACAAACTTTTACAAGCCAGACAAGGTTATGCAAGATGTTGACTATCTCAAGCCTCCAAGTTACCCAGGTGCTACCATGAGATCCAAAAAGAGAGAATCAGCCACAGTAAAATCAGAAACACATTGAACGTCTGGATAGTGGATCAGATCTGGAGTAAGGCCCTTTAACGTGTACACTCACTGCAGGAAAGCAAAACAAATTCAGTTAAGACGTAAGACGGCGAAGGAGGGAGAATGTAAAAAGTGTCTAGGGCGCAGAAGGATGAAAATCAACAGTGCCATGTTACTAAATTAAGGCTTATAAAGTTAGATTGATATTCTCTCTATCAGAGAGAGTATCTATTTTCATTTTTTAAAAAATATTTCTGGGGATTTTCAGATCTTTGCTACTGATCCTATCTTCCTGGTTTCCCTCATGAGATCTTAGAACCCTCCACTGTACGAAGGTGGTGCTGCTGGGGACTTGCTGGACAGAAACATAACTCCTACAGTTTGAGAGAAACTACTAGAAGTGACTTTTTATAGAATTCAGCTTCCATTTTTCCCCCCAGTCATTTGAGCTCCCAGCTGTGGACCATGCTTTTCAGTCTCTGAGTTTCCCTACGTGCCCCTCAGAGACACAGAAATTGGCCATGAATTCTGATCATTTATCTGTTCTGATCAGGCCTTTCTAATGAAGCTTGCCACACCCCCAGAAGGCCAAATCCCTTCTGGCAAACTCCTGGTCTTGTGATCCCTGATCTGCCCTGTGCTATTTTCCCTACTCTCTGCATGGCTCCCTTGGACTCCCGGCCTGACAGCTCAGTGATGCCTACACCCCCATCCAGCCCGAAGGACCAGGGAGGGGAAGAACTACCCATTCATTTCCATCTTCCCAGGCACTAGATGCTCATACAGATTCTACGGTCATCCCAGTTCTGTTTGCCTTTAGAATTTCTAATTTCTTCATCATCTTTTTTCCGATTTGGCCTTGAGTTCTTTCTATACTGCTTTCTCCCCTGGGGATGTGTGTTCAATCCAAGCATCTGCTTACAGCCTCCTTTTGAATCCTCAGGCAAATATTCATTGAATTTCTGTTGCATTGTTTTCTTCCTCTCTCAATAAATTATCCTGTCTCCTCTTCAAGGTCTCCCTCTCCAAATCCCAGGTTCTTCGTGTGCATGAAAAATCCCCCTGAATTTACCTTCATCTCCTGTGCAACCTCACCTTGATTGTTTTCCACAGTTGGCACGTTCCTGTCACTGCTTGATATCAGCGCACTGTGTAGCCCACAGAAAAGTTGGCTAACTTTGTTCCTTGTTTACGCTGGTCTTCCCCCTGCATGGATAAGCTCTAGGAAGCAAGGTGGCTACCCGAGCAGAGACCTCTCAGCCCCCGAGCACACTAAGCCGCACAGAGTTACCAGCCCAGAGCCCTGCCCGCTTCTGCCCAAGTCAGGAAGGGTGACTTCACAGCTGAGCAGAACGGCAGAATGGCCCCTCTGGCCCCAGCCGCCCTGTCTGGGCCTGGGCCACCCCAGAACTTCCAGTCTCATGTGGGTCCCATAAGCCTGAGGCTGGTGGGGATGGCTGTTTATACACGAAGGATCATTCGGGTTTCATTGGAGCGATAATATAACACGGTATCGGGCACTTGGAAGAGAAAACGTAAGCAGCATACAGACATCAGGAATGACTCCAAGGGTAAACCCCCTTATGCATTCCACGGGACCCCATACACACCAAAAGGAGGGATTTCATGCTTTGCCAATCCAAATAAGGACTAAGGGTAGGAGACATTTTTTTTTTTTTTTTCGCCCCTACATAAAACTAAAGTGCATCTCCCTTAGAATTCCCTGACAGTCCAGTGGTTAGGATTCTGCATTTTCACTGCCGAGGACTCGGGTTTGATTCCTGGTCGGGGAACTAAGATCACGCAGGCCGCGCTGCGTGGCCAAAAAAATTAAAAAAAAAATTTTTTTTTAAGGCATTTCCCTTAAAATGATGTGGTCTCAGGGAAATCCTCAGCAGGGCAAGCTGGGATGACAGCCAGAGTCCTTCACTGCGAGGTCAGTGAGTCAGGAATCACCATGGCCCTTGTGTTTGCAAAAGGCTCCACCGCTTCTAGCTGCACAGTCCAGGACAAGTTATTTAATTTCCCTGAGCCTCCTCCATGCCCTCATATGTAAAACAGAGACAATGAAAGCCAGGTAGCAGGATGGCCTTGCAATGGAAATGGCAGGATGTATTTGCTTATGGTGTCCGCCCTTCTCCCTGGCTTTTGATCTGATGATGACCTTCTGGTCAATGCTACAGCTGGCACTGTAGTTGGTGGTTTGGTGGGACTTCCACCAGTACAGAGGATCCTCCAGGCATCCTGGACTTGGGCGAGGCTCATCTTCACACAGACCTGGGTCCACAGCACTGGGGTGAGCACATTCCTCAGGGGTGGGCCTGCCTGGGTTCAAATTTTGTTTCTCCCCCTTGATGGTTGAGTGGTCTTAGGGGATGAGCATCATGCTAGGACTGATAGGATTTTTTGAGAATTAAAAGAGATAATTCCTGGGGCTTCGTGGTTGAGAGTCCACCTGCCGCAGTGGCGCAGTGGTTGAGAGTCCGCCTGTTGATGCGGGGTATGCGGGTTCGTGCCCCGGTCCGGGAAGATCCCACATGCCACGGAGCGGCTGGGCCCGTGAGCCATGGTCGCTGAGCCTGTGCGTCTGGAGCCTGTGCTCCGCAATGGGAGAGGCCACAACAGTGAGAGGCCCGCGTACCACAAAAAAAAAAAAAAAGAGATAATTCCTGCAAAATATTTAGCAAAAATTTTTAATACACGTTTATTAATATCCAAGTCCTTGATCATTTTGACATGTTATCATTTTCCTAGGGGGATGGGGATGGGGAATATGAGGTTATTTCCAGCTAAAAGAGAAGAACAGGTGAATGTTTACAGCACTTTTCCAAGTTCAGAGTTTTGAGTACATGAATCCTCAAAACTGTAAAATGAGGCAGTCAGTATTGCTTCCAGTCTCCTGAGGAGGAAACTGAGACATGAAGAAGTTCAATAGCTGTTCCAAAGTCACACGGCCAGTAGGTGAGAGCACCCATCCTTCTGACACTTCACCCAGTGATCTCCACCAACTCTCACACTGAAAGTCAAGTCAACCAGAACTCGTCCTCGAGGCTGGAGCTACGACAATTTTCTTTCAGACCTTTAATAAAACCATTTGTTTGCTTTAGTGCCAGGTGTAGCATCTCTTCTTGTCTGCCTGCCACTTGCCTCTTATCAAGAAAAGGACATCTACTCAGTTATTCAGCTGTTCTTTGAGAGTCCAGGCATCAAGTAGAATTACTCTCTGAGGTCAATGCAAATGATTATTGGAGAGACTCAGTCTCCTTTAGAGAAGGCACACTGTCAGTTCAATCTACTGTGGAATCTGCAGTATTAATGAAGTGAAGGATACTTTAGGGATTTCTCCCAGATGCTTATTTTAATTTAAGCTCTAGGGGTTTAACTTTCCAAAATACTCAATTTTGTTCATTATGAAAACTAATAACTGGCTTATTTCACTGCTAATTTGGGTACGAAGGTTAATTATCTATAGTGGAGTGGTCTCGAACTAATCTAAAGTCTACCTGAACACGGCACTGTGGCTAATTGATTTCTCCCATGCACTAAGAAATGAGTATTTCTTTGTGGAAAAAAAGCTCCACTGACTTGGATTCTTTTTTGCCTCTGTCTTTGTGAAAGATGCAGTGTTGTTCCAAGATGGTGGGCAATCTCTCCCTTTTTTGGATATGGTGGAATCCATTCAGTTATGTATGTGAGAAGGTCCCACTCAGTTCCAGCTCAGCGTCTTCTTTTCCACAACCCAGTCACCACTCCTACCCCCCATTGTCTCTTCAGCACAAGGTTAGGAAATGTGGATATATATTGTACATTATGTTAGCATGATCCTGATCAAGCCAGAATGCCTTGCCTTCTAAAATATACCAAAAATAATACCCATCAGAATGGCCATCATCAAAAACTCTACGAATAATAAATGCTGGAGAGGGTGTGGAGAAAAAGAAACCCTCCTTCACCATTGGTGGGAATGTAAAATGGTGTAGCCACTGTGGAGAATAGTATGGAGGTTCCTTAAAAAACTAAAAATAGAGCTACCATATCTATCAATCCCACTCCTGGGCTTACATCCAGAGAAAACCATAATTCGAAAAGATACGTGCACCCCAACGTTCATAACAGCACTATTTACAATAGCCAAGGCATGGAAACAACCTAAATGTCCATCAGCAGGTGAATGGATAAAGAAGATGTGGTACATATATACAATGGAATATTACTCAGCCGTAAAAAGAATGAAATAATGCCATTTGCAGCAACATGGGTGGACCTAGATATTATCATACTAAGTGAAGTTAAGTCAGACAGAGAAAAACAAATAGTGCATGACATCGCTTACAGGTGGAATCTAAAAAAAAAAAAAAAAGATACAAATGAGCTTATAAAACAGAAACAGACCCACAGACATAGAAAACAAACTTATGGTTACCAAAAGGGAAAGGCGGGGGATAAATTAGGAGTTTGGGATTAACATTTACATACTACTATATACAAAATAAACAACAAAGTCCTACTGTGTAGCACAGGGAAATATACTCAATATTTTGTAAGAAACTACAAGGGAAAAAAATCTGAAAAGTTTTATATATGTATATATATTTTATATATATATATATATATATCTCACTTTGCTGTATACCTGAAACTAACATAACATTGTAAATCAACTATACTTCAATAAAAAAAAGAGTAAAATACACCAAAAATAATGATCACAGCAACAACAGTAAATCTATTGTCTTGCTCTCTTTATAGTCCCAAAGGGTAGAGGGTTTCACATACATACCCCTCATCTTTCTAAAAATTCAGTGAAGCACATAGGATGCTTTATTTATTCCCCTCTTTAGCAGATGAAGAAACTGAGACTCACAGAGACCCAGGTTCACACAATATCGGGTGTAAGGCATGGGAGTAGAACATAGGTTTCTTGATTCCTAATTCTGTGTGCTTTCCACTCTACCACCCCACCTCTGTGATCTGTAACATATTGAAAAGGCATGTTATTTGCAGCATTATCTACTATCTCAGATACGCTGCTATACCACCATTCTATTTCTTGCGCTCCAAGAAACCCAATATTGTCTCCAGGAAGTAAGACAGGCTAACACTGCCCACTGGTCCTAGAGCATACTCCATTAATTGACATTCATATCTTTGCCTTTAAGGTCAGCCCTTTCTCCCTCTGCTGCCTCTGTTCTTATAGAAGGTGAGGTGTCTGGATCTAATTGATGCTCTCACTCCTCCCAAAGACTAAAGCCAGATTTGGCCCTGAACTTCCTATGCACATATTAGTCTTGGAGCTCTCTTTTCCCATCTACCTCTGATTTATTCAAAAATTACTTTCTAAACCAACATGAAGCAGCTCAAAATTAATTTAAACTCCCCCAAAACTGAATTTGTCAACGTCCACCACTGTAATTTGTTACGTTACATTATAAACTACTGCAGAACCATGGCAATGTCAGAACTCCGATGATGTAGTGTGGTCTCCATCTACAATATATCATAAGAGCAGTTTCAGCTTCGATGATAGATGGAGCAAATCTGGGAAGAATTTAAAAAGAGATCTAAATTTCTAGATTTTTTTTATTCCCTTTAGGTGGCCAAAGGCGTCACCCCCAAGAGATTACTGAACGTTTAAATCATTTTTTCTCCTTTTTGCTCTGCGTCAAACGGAGGTCTGCAAAGGAAATTAACCTGACATGTTGGCAGAATTGCTGAGGCAGAATTGCCTGTGTTATAGCCTTGTAGCTTTGGCCATGACATTGCCCCATCAGTTGGGAAAGGAAAAATGAATCTGCTTTGGTGTAACTATCTACAATCATGGTCTGTCCATCCCTTTGTCAAGGTCCAGGGTGCCAGGTCCTTGATAGAGTTTATCCCCAAGGACAGGAAAGAACTCACCTACAGTCGGCACACCATGTCTTGGGCTCCTTTTTGAAGCCAACACTTGTCAGGCAACCTGCTGGCTTAAACGCATCAATGCCAGGCTGAGGCTCTACGACCATGGAGAAAAACCAGCATGCTCTGCAGAGATGCACTCTATGTGGCAAGCCGCAAATGCAGTGCATCCACAGATACAGATGACATACCGTCATTCTGGTCCTTCCCAGAGTCTTAGACTCCTCTAGCTAAATTAAACTCAACAGTCCAGGCATCTCATTTTATGGAAGAGGAAATGCAGGCCCAGCGTCTCACACCAGGACAAAAGCTGGACCTTAGAACTGGGTCTCGGGATCTCGGGCCCCTGTGTTTTACACTCTAATCGAGCAGGCCTCCATGGCAACTGCCTAACATGCTGGTATACCCTGATGAATTCGGAGCTTGGTTGCAGTTCATTCATTATTGATAATAAATTTAAAACTTGGGAATTATTTTGCTTATTTTAAAAACAATTTCTTAAAATTTTATTGAAGCATAGTTGATCTGCAATAGTGTGTTAATTTCTGCTATACAGCAAAGTGACTCAGTTATACATATATATATTCATTTTTATATTCTTTTCCATTATGGTTTATCACAGGATACTGAATATATCAATAGTTCCCTGTGCTCTACAGTAGGACCTTGTTAAAACATAAATTAAAGTAGCTGTCTCTGTGATGACCTTTCCACTCTTTAGCCATCCTACTTGTTTTCCTGAGTGGAAGAAAAGGGGAGGGGAGTTGCAATGGGAAATGTAGGTACCTCTTGGGACTAAAATACATACTAAAGTTCACATGACTTGTATTAGATTTTTATGGAATCTAAAGTGGGGGCAGAGGTCTACCAACAGTATGGGAAGAATCAGAATACAGCTCGGGCCACTGAGGATAACTGTTTCAATGTCGCAATTTGCCGCGAAGACTACCCTTTCTTTGCTATGTTCCTTTCTTCCATTTCTGGGACTGTGTTTCTCCCCACTAATAACACACACATCCATAGATAGATAGATAGATAGATAGATAGATAGATAGATAGATAGATGATAGATAGCAGATATATAGATAACATACACACACACGTAAATCATGTGGGCATATGAACAGCACAGAGCAAGCCCAGTAATCTGATCATAAGATGTGCCAAGGACTGAGAAATGGCCGGGAAGGAGAACATGGGCGGGTGCATCCTGACCACCTGATGGTGTACATCAGCTGTGTTTCTCACTCTCAGACAACTGCAGCTTCCAGACAGACAGAATTATGGCCAAGGGTGGGAAGGGAGGTGGCCAGGATGAGATGCAACAGTGGGCTTCTCAAAAACGTCCTCTGGACCAGTTATGGCCCTGATTGGGCTCCAAAGTCTCACCACTCTGGTGTTCCGTCGGTCAGCAATGGCCCCCAGACCACTCAGGTTGCTGGTCCTCCTTAGACTTACCAGCTGCTGTGGTCGCTGCGGAACCTGGCCACTGTGGCAGGGAAGGAGATGGTGCGGGACAGTGGATTCCGGTCCGGTCCAGTGCACAACCTCTAGGGAATGACACTCGCTGTGTGACCTCGGGCTGCTCATTCAGCATCTTGAGGGTCAGGACTCTTGTTTGCTGCTCAGCACAGTACCTGACCCATACAAGTGATTAAGAAATACCAGCTCTCACGTTTATCAGATTCGAAAGGTCCAGCGACCTCAAATATGGTCCCTTATGGCTTGTCTCTATCTAAGCTTGATTATAAAGGCTTCGTT
The DNA here is from genome assembly GCF_964374135.1 of Grampus griseus. Taxonomy (NCBI): domain Eukaryota; kingdom Metazoa; phylum Chordata; class Mammalia; order Artiodactyla; family Delphinidae; genus Grampus; species Grampus griseus. The sequence continues at coordinate 11,166,666 of NC_139008.1, forward strand.
TATTCTTATCTCTTCCACGTCACTGGCAACATCACAGCCCCACCCAAGGAGAGAGGGGATAATTTCATCTGCTGGAAGATACTTCACATTCTGATATAGATGAGGCATACACTGTACTTGAACACACCAACTTGAATTAATCGCAGCTGTTCTGTGTCTCAGCAACTATTATGTGATTTACCTTTGCCACAGGTTCCTTTGAAAATGGAAATGTGGAGAGTAAGTACTGGGGAAGATATCATTTAATGAAGAATCAAAATTTAATCTAAAACATGAAAAAGAACTCAAAATACCCATGCTTCAAGAACTTGGTGTGGTGTTTCCACAGGTTGAGGGGATTTTTTTTAATCGAGAGACTGAAGACCCATCACATGTTTAATGTTCCTGCTAATCACACCAAGTCATATTTGATCATGATCAGACATAAAGTGCATTTCAGTCTGTATTCTCATATGCACACCGAATTCTAAAACTGAGTTGTAGTTTCATCCGTTTCTCCCAATCCAAACCACTGTGTATGCAGAAACAGCATCCTTCTGCACCTTGGTATTTACTAAAATGGGGCCAAAGTCCACTAGCTTTACACGTCAAAAACTTATATATGCTACAGGGCAAGTCAAACGTGGAATGTGAGGGGAAATTCAGCCCCCTCGTCTGTGAGCTACTTTAATTCATCTAGGTTTCCAATGTCGTAATGAGAAGATGAATTCCGGTTGAGCCTCCCGCAGGGCGAGGCCCTGTGCGCCCTCTGAACAGAGCTTTTTTTCTCTTCAACACAAAATGCCATTTGCAGATTTCCCGCTGTGGGTTCTAAAGGGAAGTTGTCTTTCCTACCACCATCCGCTCCTGGGAGACAAATGCAGGAGTACGGTGGGTTTCAAAACGTATTCTGAAGTGCCCCAGGCATGGGAGGGTAGGTTCCAGGGAGAACTAGGGAGGAGAGAAAGCCTGGTCCTGGAAAATCTAGCCTATTGTTTCTTTTGTCTGATCATCCTGCACAGACAGGTGAAGATGCTCTCTGTGGCCCACCTGTAGCTGCCGTGCTGCTGGCGCTTGAGGAGGAGGTGACTGACTGCGGATGGAGGGTACGGAAACCACCCTCCCTAATCCTTCCTCCCTCACTGTCTTGGCCATTGATGCTCCTGGATTTAAAAAAAAAAAAAAAAGAAAGAAATCTCGGGCTTCCCTGGTGGCGCAGTGGTTGGGAGTCCGCCTGCCGATGCAGGGGACGCGGGTTCGTGCCCCGGTCCGGGAAGATCCCACATGCCGCAGAGCGGCTGGGCCCGTGAGCCATGGCCGCTGAGCCTGCGCGTCCGGAGCCTGTGCTCTGCAACGCGAGAGGCCACAACAGTGAGAGGCCCGCGTACCGCAAAAAAAAAAAAAAAGAAATCTCTAAACGGAGAAAAGAGCATGGCTGAGGGATAGGAAGCATCCTTAGATGTTGGTGGGTTCCTGGGAGAGAACTCTGCAATCTGCCTCTCTTGACGGCATCCCAGAAGTGGAAGAAGGACAACAACAAAACCAGCAGGTGTTTGAGGGAATCAGAAACCACAGGGCTGCCTCGTCTCAGGCAGAGCTCAGAAAAGCAGCGAGATCCCAGCGAACAAAAGGCTGCTGGATGCATCTCATCCATGGGTCTAAGGGAGCCTCACGGCTTTCCCACCTCTCAGAGCCTCTTGGGTGAAGGGTATGTAGGTTTCCTGGATTCCAACAGCAGCACAGACTCGGCACAGAATGCCATGAGAAACTAAGAGGTTTTGCAGAAGAAAGCTAACCTAGCAGGACTGAGACTGCTTTCCTTAGAAAGGCCAGCTTGCAAGGCTGGCCCCTGGCTGGCATCTGGGAATTGGGATTTTGGAAGGAGTCTCCCCATGCTTTAACGGATAAGAGAGGCTTTCTGTGCCTAAACTGTACAATGTGTTTTTTGCTAAATGCCTGCTTTCCTTCTGGGACCCTGGAATGTTGGCAGGTTCTAAGCAGAGGGGACCTATGTGACCAGCTCCTGATAAAACCTTGATCACTGAGTATCTAATGAGGTTCCCTGGTAGACGGCATTGCACACATATCGTCACAGCTAGTTGCTGGAGGAATTAAGCACATACTGTGCGACTCCACTGGGAAAGAACTCTTGGAAGCTTGAGTCTGGTTTCCTCAGACTTCGCCCTGTGTGCCTTTGAGCTCTGAGGATTGTGCTTTATACTCGTTCACTGTAACAAATCTTAACCACGAGTACGACTATATGCCGGGTCTTTCAAGTCCTCCTAGTGAATCATTGAACCTGGGCGGATCTCCAGGCTCCTCAACACAGAGGCTGTGGATTGGTTAAGGGGGATGCTGCAGAGAATGACCTACAGGAACCAAACACTGAAGTCCAGACGGGTGGACGGATGCTTCAGAGGATGCTGTCCCAGACAGATAACCAAGAAGAGACCCTCACTTCCAGGGCCAGCACTACCAAGGCCCTGCTTCACGCACATCCCACCCCAGAACTGACTAAGAGGACCATAAACTGACTGAGTTCCCATCCCTGCCATGGGGTGGAATGGGGGCTTGTGAAAGAAAGTAAGTTTAATTTTAGAAAATCCAGTTTCATCTCTATTACCCCATGCTTGTTCTTGCTGCACACAAGCTCTCTAAAGAGAAAATCTGTGGCACACAGGACTGCGAGGAGGCGGCAGCATAAGGATGTAGTTCACCCTAGTCTAGCTAAGCTGCTCCCTTGCACTACCCAGAAGTGTGGGGTCTCAACCCTCAGATCTCCAGATGGTCTCCTTGAAGCGGATCTAGCAGCATGTATCTCTATGGGCCCATCTCCCTTCCCCTTGATGCCTCCTTCACCTCCACTCTCCCCAGTCCTTGACTCTTATAATGCATCCCTGACCCACACCCCCTCACTAAATTTTCTCTAAAAAGTAATCCGGTCCCAAGTGTCTCTGCTACTTATACATCTTTACAGCCTTGGGCCAGAGCCAGAGGTAGCGGACACCCTGCTTTCCATGGTTCTGCGCTCGGTAGAGAAGAGGACAGATACAGAAGGAGCTGGGAGTAGGGAAAACTGGGAGATCATTTGGTTTTCACGTTTCCCTTTGATTTTCATGTATGTTGTGGGAGGAGGAAGGACTCATCTTGCTCCCCAAGAATTAAAATCCTGCCAGCTACCGTCACCGGATCCACACGTGACGTCTATAACCTACCACCAGCCCTCTCAGTTACGGTCTAATATCTGAAGAGCATTCACTGCCTTTAAATCCTTAGATGCTTTACGAAGCCGCCTGGTGGTATCTTAGCACTGGGAGGACCCAGGCCCATTTCTCTTCTTAAATCCTGGATCTTCCTTGTATCTCAACCAGCCTAGAGAGATTAGTAGAAGGAAGGGTGTCCCATCACATATTTTAAAAAATGGGTTCCTCTGAAGATTTATTTCCTTTGTGGGAAGAAGCCTGAGGTTTTAAATCCATAAATCAACAGATTACAGTTCTCAATTCTGACTAAATTTGACATGCTAAAACTTAAAGCCATCGTAAGTTCTGTACTATCTTTCACAATTAGCACATTGCACCCCCAATCTAGGGCTCCCCGTTCGACAGGGCGCCCCAGAGGTGTGCTGTGGGAGGGCATGGTAGTTCTTGATATCAACGTCAAAGGTAGCACTTTGCATAGCCTTAACTTCCCCTTCATAGGACGCGATAGATCTATTATTCATTAGCTTCTCTAAACCATTTCTTGAAGCTGGTTATACTCTCACCTTCTAATGGAGTCATATTTCTTAGACAATAATTAAGGTTGAAAGTAGTCTGGACCTTTATGTAAATCCCTTAGCCGAGTACTTCCATCATGAGTCTCCCTCAGAGTCCGGTAACGTCTCAGATGCCAGAAAGCCTGAAGGCTCCATCATGGGGCCCTCCCTAGAGCCTCTTTCCTCCGCTATGAGAACCTTCCATGCCCACCTTTCCCCATGCTTGAGAGCAGGTCCTTTGTCAGCTCCCACTGCTGACCAAACTCCAAGTACTTCTCTCCTCCAATATAACATCTAAATGTCTCCAAAGACATCAAAATGCAGTACTGGAAAGAGTGATTCCTTCCTCTTTTGTCTCACTGGAGTGGCCATTGAACCCAACTCGATATTCCAGTTTAATTGCTATGCGAGCGTCTCCACCATAAAGGCGTCATTCATCTCCATGAGAGCTTCAACATTCTACTTCGCCGAACGTTCTTCCTTTCACTCTTTAATGTTAACAGGGCACTTGAATTTTCTCTTCCTTTGACTGTTTTATTTTAATTACCAGAGGAATGATTTTGTACATGAAAGGATATGGGAATTCAGGCTGAAAATTCCATTTCTTTCAGGAGCATCAAATGTGATGAGCTTCCTTACACTTAATACAAGTATAATGTATTGTTTGTTGGGAGTAGAGTGTGTGTCTTTTTAGAGAGTATTATTCTAATAAGAAAGACTAATCGTATACAGAGCCCCACATTTTACACAGCGCTCTTCCGGTCATGATCTCAACCCTGTGGAAAGTGAGGGTCAATGCAATGATGGTCATTTTATAGATGAGGGAACACGCTAAGTGCCTTGGGGCTGAGTCTTATTCGCTGCTCGCGATACCACGATGCCATCAAAGCAGGCAGATCTCACATCTAAAACCTGCCCACACACAAACTGACCTCAAGTGTTAGAAACACTTGACTTCACACACATGCAAACAAATAAGTGCATGTAAAACAGCTAAAATCTGAATAAGGCCCGGGGATTATTCTAATATCAACTTCTTGGTTGTAATGTTGTATTGTAATCATGGCAAGACATTACCACTGGGGGAAACTGGCGGAAGGGTACGCAGGACCTCTCTGTACTACGTTTTACAACTTCCTATGTATATATAATTATTTCAAAATAACAAATTCCAAAAAAATTGATTTCACTTGAATTTAAATGTTTAGAAATCTCCTTTATGTTTCAGAAGGATATTTAAATTTGTTTTTTATTTTTTTAACATCTTTATTGGAGTGTAGTTGCTTTACACTGGTATGTTAGTTTCTGTTTTATAACAAAGTGAATCAGCTATACATGTACATATATCCCCATATCTCCTCCCTCTTGAGTCTCCCTGCCACCCTCCCTATCTCACCCCTCTAGGTGGTCACAAAGCACCAAGCTGATCTCCCTGTGCTATGCGGCTGCTTCCCACTAGCTATCTATTTTACATTTGGTAGTGTATATATGTCCATGCCACTCTCTCAATTCATCTCAGCTTACCCTTCCCCCTCCCCATGTCCTCAAGTGCATTCTCTATGTCTGCGTCTTTATTCCTGTCCTGCCCCTAGTTTCATCAGAACCATTTTTGTTTTTTCTTAGATTCCATATATATGTGTTAGCATATGGTATTTGTTTTTCTCTTTCTGACTTACTTCACTCTGTATGACAGACTCTAGGTACATTCACCTCACGACAAATAACTCAATTTCGTTTCTTTTTATGGCTGAGTAATATTCCATTGTATATATGTGCCACATCTCCTTTATCCATTCATCTGTCGATGGACACTTAGGTTGCTTCCGTGTCCTGGCTATTGTAAATAGAGCTGCAATGAACACTGGGGTACATGACTCTTTTTGAATTATGGTTTTCTCAGGGTATTTGCCTAGTAGTTGGATTGCTGGGTCATAGGGTAGTTCTATTTTTAGTTTTTTTAAGGAACCTCCATACTGTTTTTTATAAAATAATGACTCTTCTAATAAAGGCACAAGTAATATTGATACGCCCTACTCCAGTAAGACCTCATTTAACTAAGTACATCTACAATGACCCTATTTCTAAATAAAGCCACATTCTGAGATTAAAGTGGTTAGGACTGGGACATGTCTTCTCGGGGGACAAAGAGAAGAAAAGATGCAAAGACAGACGTGCACACCAGGAGAAGGCCATGTGATAAAAGAGACAGATTAGAACAAATGCATCTACAAGCCAAGGAACACCAAAGACAGCTGGCAACTCCAGAAGCTGAGAAAGGTATGGGATTGTCCCCCTAGATCGTCAGTGGAAATATGGACCAGCTGACATCCTGGTTTTAGACTTCCAGCCTCCAGAATTGTGAAAGAATACATTTCTGCTGTTTTAAGCCAAAACAAAACCCAAACCAAAATAATGGATTCCACTGTCAATTACACACACACAATAATGCGTTGCTCCACTCCGTGAGGGAAACAATGGCACACTTTTGTCTTATTTAAATTATTTTTTACTGATGAATTCTAAAACTACCACAACGAAATCCCATAGTACGATTCCATGAAATATAATGGAAAATTATTTCAAAAGATTACAGCAAGGGGTGACATACGATAGCATTTAGCAGGGCTACACTTTAAGCGTGCACACAAGGGTTTGAGTGTTTGAAGCCACACGTGAGTCTCCATATGAAACGGCTGCCAGTAGGGCTGGTACAGAACAAAGCTCATCCAGAGAGAGACCATGACCTGTTTACACCCAGACGAGCCAGACAATACCCACAGTATCATCATCTTCACTTCGGGGCACCGTAATTCAAGAGGGACATCAATTAACAGCAGCTGAAACCAAGGAGAATGACAAGAGTTCTCACCATAAGGAACTGGTGAAGAAATATTTAATCTGGAGAAATCAATATGTAAACAGGGCTTTGGAGCTGTCTTCTCGTATTTCAAGGGCTGTCATGTGGAAGTAAGAGTAAATCAATCTGCAGAAACTAGAGCTAAGATCAGTGATGGATGTTAGACAATGGACCACTTGGCTCCATAAAAGGAAGACTGAGTCTCATTAGGACTTGCCTGCTTCAAATACAGGACTAGCCAAAAAGTTCATTCGCGTTTTTGAAACACCTTACAGGAAAACCCGAACGAACTTTTTGGCCAACCCAGTATGTCCCCAAATGGTCTTCTATGTTGCTTAGAGTCCCTGCCATTCGTGTCACTTCTTCAGGATAAGGGAAGCTTTCCCAGAGGATTTCTATTACCAATGATCTAGAAAACATAACACCTCAAACTATTAGTTCCTACACACACATTTGCACAGATTAGTTTCATAAACTAGCTGTCACCTATCAAAGCAGCAAACAAGCCCCTAAAAGAATGGGACACCCAATCAATATAGCACAGAGGAACCTGCAAAGTGGGGTGTGTTCCAGGGAGAGAGCTTGGGAGCAAGGAACACGTTCGATAAGAAGCACGTGGCTGAGGGCTTCCCTAGTGGCGCAGTGGTTGAGAGTCCGCCTGCCGATGTAGCGGACACGGGTTCGTGCCCCGGTCCGGGAAGATCCCACATGCCGTGGAGCGGCTGGGCCCGTGAACCATGGACGCTGAGCCTGAGCGTCCGGAGCCTGTGCTCCGCAATGGGAGAGGCCACAACAGTGAGAGGCCCGTGTACCACAAAAAAAAAAAAAAAAAAAAAGAGGTACCCACTGAAAGTTCTTCCTTCAAAGCCCCATTTGCAGACAAGAGGGATTTCTGCCATATCCCCTTCCATTGCAAGATGAACTGCTCTAGAGAACCTCTTGGCTTTATACACACACACACACACACACACACACACACACAAGTGCATGTAAAATAGGTGAATCTGTGCAATGACATTGTTCTAATGTCAATTTCCTGATCTGCTATAGTCACACAAGATGTTACCATTGGGGGAAACTGGATGAAGGGTACACAGGACCTCTCTGTACTATTTTTTGCAACCTCCTGTTTCAAAATAAGTTTTTTTAAAAAACCTTGATTTTAGCTGAATTTAATATTTTTCATTTCCTTTATTTTTCAGCAGAATGTTTACAAAATTTTTGACAATCTATAGATTCAATTATCATTCACACTTACACAGGCCCAATATATCTGACACCAAGACAAGTAATCGGCTGTCCCTCCCCACACACTCTGTCCACCTCCTCTGTCACCCTCCCCTCACGAGATGACAGACCCAAACCTGCCACTGGTGGCCACCCCTTCAGTGGGAGGGAAGGCATGGAGGCAGGAGAAGGACATAGATCAAGCAAAGAAAGAAAAAAAGGAAGACAGGGGAGACAGAAAAAGGAAAAGAGAACGAAGAGAAGCAAGCAAGGAAAGAAAGAAGAAAAGCCAGCGTCTGTCATTCAAAAAGATAAACATTTTACAGCCCAGCTTGACTGTGTCAAGAACACTTGTGTTTTAATAGTATGCCTGTAAGCTTTCAAAACAAGTGTTTACCTGTCACAATAAACAGTTATGAGTGAGGAACACAAAACAGAGAGAACCAGGAGCTGGCAGGCTGCCAGCCCCGCTGCGCGCCGCTCGGTGCTAAGCCTGTCATCCAGGCGACAGCAGCTCAGCGTCTCTCGTCTCCACAGTGCGGACTGCTATCACAGGTCGCAGAGCCTCTGGGCTCAGGGGAGGCCACGTAGAGCCAGAGGGGGCTGGGGGAACCCAGTCCTCAAAGGACACACAGCAGCAGTTTCTGCCTTGAGGGCAGCCCACACGGACCTACAGGAGCCCACAGGTCCCAAAAGATGGGAACATTCAGAGACTGCTGGAAAGAGCCTTGACGGAGAGCTGGCACACAAAATGCCACACACTCCCCATCCTTTTTGTCCTTTAATCTTCACAACAGGCTCACGACTGAGGTAAGTAAATAGCAGTGTCACACTTCTACTTTGATATTTATAACTTGCAACTGGGAGCTGGCAGCCTCATAAAAACTAACTTTTCTGGAGTATGTTATACTGTAGGAAGAGCTTTCATACCCATCTGTCTCAGTTAATCCTCACAATAATCACTTGACATGGCTGGGCTAATAGTATCATCCCCACTTTGAGGAAACTGGACAGGATCACCTCCAGGCCTTGAAGTCCATCATCTAATATACAGCCAAGCAAGAACTCCAGCACACGAACACATGGCTCCAACGATCTATGGTCCTCACACCTGGGTGTGCAAAAGAATCTCTTGAGTCACTAGCTTAAAATGCCTTACTCCTAGGGTTTTACTAACAGAATCAGTAGATATGGGCTGTGACTCAGGCATCAGCATTTTTAAACGTTCAGGAAGGCGACTGAGGGCCAGGTGACTCTGAAGCAGGTAATGAGGGAAGTGTAATTTGCGAAACAGCATCACTAAGAGAACAGCATGCAACCCAGCCCTTGTGAAGCTTCCATTTGGAGCTGAGCTGTCCAACATAGTAGCAGCTAACCCTCGTGGCTATTGAACACTTGAAATGTGGCTAGTGGCATGTGTTGAAATGATAATTGGATATAGTAGGTCAAATAAAAACGCATCACTAAAATAAATTCCACCCCTTTCTTTTTACTTTTTAAAATGTTACCAGAAATTTTAAAATTACCTATGAGGGATGGCTAAACAAAAAGATCCTACTGTATAGCACAGGGAACTATATTCAATATCCTGTGATAAACTATAATGGAAAAGAATATATATATATGTATAACTGAATCACTTTGCTGTAGAGCAGAAACTAACACAACACTGTAAATCAACTATACTTCAATAAAATAGCCAAAAAATTTTTTTTTAAGTTTTAATAGAATTACCTATGAGGCATGCATTAGATCTCTATCAGGCAGCCCAGGTCTACAGGGGTCCAAGAAGCATATGAAAGGCAAATTTAAACGCATTACAGCAGATGGCTAAGATACAAGTGTAACGAGGTGAGTCCAGTAGCTCTGAGAAGACTCCCAGGAGGCGTTTCCTCTTTGCCCCATTTAGTCTCAAAAATGAGCAGAAGCACAGAGGGAAGGTGGGGAGCAGAAGGAAGCAGAAAGAACAGCATCGATTCATGACGTGTTCAAGGCACCAAACTGCTTGGTATTACTCTGAAGGGACCAAAGATGGAGCACGAGTGGCAGGCAGAAGCCCATCAGTGAAGTCTTAAAAGCCAAGGCAAGAAGCCTAGGGATGGTCCTGAGCAAAACGGACAGTCACGGGAGGCGCTGAGGAGAAATGAAACATGGTCCAAACTGACACTGAGACCATTCACTCTGGCTGCAGTGTGAAGGATGGATGTAAAGGTAACAAAATGAACATCAAGAAACCAGTTAGTCAGTTACAACAATAGACCAAGTGGGAGTAATAAAGGCCTAAATTAGAGCAGTGGTTGGAAGCTCGGAGAGAAGATAGAGAATCCAAGAAATTCAAGAAGTGCTTAGGAGATAAAACCTGGTGGAGCTTGGTGATTAACTCCATCTGGGCAAGGAGGGGAGGGAGTCCGGGCTTTGGTGATGGTGAGCGTGGCTGGTGACCACACAAACTGAATCTGGGAGCTTAGGAGGCAGACCCTTTGTGTGTTCATGTGGCAGGGGATATTAATTTCATCATGGATAGGCTGCACACTGCAGAGGCCCATGTGACTTTCACATAGATAGGCTCCCTAGAGAATAAGCAGGATACATGAGCTCTAAGTTCAGAGATGAGCAGGACGGTGTTCATATTTGGGAATCATTTGTGTATAGACAGTAATCAAAACCAGGGGAGCGGACTGAAATTCCAAAGGGAGAGCAAGACATGGAGCCAAGTATGGAATCTTGGGACTCATCAGTGTTTGGTCCTGAAACTCACATTGTTTAGTCTGCATGTTGACACAAACTCATTTGACTCATCCCAACCCCCCGCACCCCCCACCAACCACTACCCCCACTGCCAAACCAAATGCCTTTTGCCTGAACCAACTGGCTCAGGGGATTTCACAGATCCAGGACAGGAAGCCACTTCCGAGACCCTTGACTGTATTGCTGCTATGAGAGTGGTTGGCATTGTGGCTTTGCCTAGGCAAGCTCAATAAGAGATAGGAAAAGACATTAGAGTCCCCTATTTCCAGAACTTAGTACACATTTTTTTTTCTTGAATGCTGAAGTTCCACAGAAAAATACGTCACTGAGCTTCTTCATGTCTTTTCAAGTGTTTTAATAGAATATAATTTCCTAAGGACATGGATACATATTCAAAATTTTTTAGCATCTTCGTCTAAGTCCTGCTTTTAGGGATTAGCAGAGTGCCAGATACTTAGGAAGATACAGTCTCTTGAAAAGTAGGCTTTCAATAAATATTTATGGGGAAAAAAAATCTACACCCCATCAAAATACATTGAATTATCGTGAATGAATGAGATGGCTATTCTGTTAAGTGGCCTTGAGCTATATCAATAGGAGTATTAAAATAGCTACTAACTATTCAAGTCTCCCTAGATACACCACCCTGTCCCATGGTTCAGATATTATTGCACAACAGTTACTCCCAAATTTATACTTTCATGATCTCTCGTTTAAGTTCCAAACATGTGCTCCCCACTGCCTGCTTGGGCTTTCTACTTCCACCTGTATTAATAGAAGAAATCACAAAGTTAACATAATTAAAACAGAACACTTAGATTTTATCTTCAAAACTGCTCTTCCTTCCTCTTCCCTAGTTGCTCAACCAAAAACCTAGGAGGCATCCTCAGCTCCCCTGTATCTACCCCAGTACCCTCCTGTTGGTCATTCATCCTCACTGCCAATGCCAAATCCCTCGCCCAAGTCACCCGTGGACTACGGCAATGGCCTTCTTCCTGGCTTCCCTGCTTCTTCTCCTGGCTCCTAGACTCCATCCTCCAGTCTTTGGTCAAAAGGAGCTTTTGAAAATGTAAATGAGATTGAGTCACTCCCCACCTCCTCCTCTAGCCCAACTCCCTTTATTTAAAACACTTCAGTGACTTTTTAATTGAATTTGCAATAAAACCCAGACTCTTGAGCGGAGTCTCCAACTCCCTACAATATTTGAAAGTGGCTTCCACCCTGATATAATTTCCAAGCTTTTTCTTTTCTTCCTGTCTTCACTCTGACTCTTCCCGTCTGCATAGAATTTTCTTCATAGGACTGACTCCTTCTTGTTATTCATAATTCAACTTAAATTACACCCTCCTCGGAGGTACCTTCCCTTATCACCTAATCTAATTTTAGTCCATAAGGACTAGCTCTTCCCTATATCAAAACATAATGTAAAGCCTGTATAATTAAAACAGTGTGGTCCTTGCCAACAAATACAGAGATAGACCAATGAGCCAGAATAGAGAACCTAGAATAGACTCAGCTACATATGGAAATTCAGTACGTGATAAAAACCCATCTCACATCTCTAAGGAAAATACGGCTTTGCAAATAAGTGATGTGGGAACAACTGGAGAGTCATGTGGGAAAAGATAAAATGGTAACCCTTTTCATGCCCTTCCCTTTGAGAGGCTGTGAGCTCACAAGAGCAGGAATTGTGTATTAATCCTGGTGGTCTCCGTAGTAAACACACAGTAAATGCGTGCTTATTGCATAGTGTTTAGTAGTCTAGCTTTTGAATCACTTTTTGGGGTTCAAATTCTGGTTTTACCACTGTGGCCCTTGGCAAGATATTGTACACCACTAATCTTCAGATTTTCCATCAATAGTGGACAGGGGGAGAGAGAGAGAGAGAGAACTTGTCTTTTTGGGTTGTGTTAAAATAAAGCACGTAAAGCATTCAGCATGATTCCTGGAGTTCTGTACGTGCTCAACAAATGTTGGTTACTGTCATGAACACAGGGCCAGAAAAAACAATGGCTTTGACATTTTAGTTTTATCTTCTTTGTTGTTAACATGATCATTGTTAGTTATTATTGTTTCTGAAAAGAATGACATGTTAAAAAGAACTTTCCAACTTTACCATGACCTTCAGCTTCTCTGAGCCTTGGTTTCCCTACTTATTCAATAGGAATGATAACATGCAGCTTACAGGTCTTTACAAGAGTAGAAGAGGACGTATATTTAAAAATCAACTATCTAGGATTTTAAAAAATCAGGGTTTGGAGCACAGAAATATTTAATTGTTGGTACCCTTCTCCTTTCCCTCCCTCCACATCTCTCAATGGCAAACTTAGGGTCGTGAACAAGCTCAAAAAAGCAATTGCCTGCTCTCTGCTGACCCAGGTTTGAGAGCCAGTCCTGCCCTGGGTCGGAGAAAATTCCAGGAATCCTCTACCTGTGCAGTAGCTGGGCATCTCATCAACGTGGGTCTAGTCCCTGTCTGACCAGAGTCCACACCTCCAGGAGGTGATGGCTTTCTTTGCCTGTTTGTCCGGATTTCTGCCTCAAAACTCCCATTGCTCAAATCTGTCCATACAGGAGTCCTGCTCAGTTCTGCCCAGTTCTCCTTGGGCTCTAAGTTCGCCTTCTAAACTTTATCGCTCATGCTCACCCCTGTGCCCTGCCTCTGTCCCACTGCAGCCCTGCAAAGTCTGATGGCCCAGCTGCACCCCTCCCAGCCTCTGGATTCCTGCCCCCTGGGCCTGGCTCTGCGAAGGGCTCAACTTCCATCCTTGCAGTACCTTTGAAGACTGGTTTTCTCTAAAGGCTGGACAAGGAGATTTGAGAATCTCTGTTGAACAATCCAAGAAAAAATATTCCTAAAGAAGAATGCTCTAGGAAGTTTGCACTGTGATTCCCAGACAGAGCATCTTGCTGTATAGCTAGCCTTAACATCACTCAGCATCGGAGCAGCAGAGATGAGCAAAGACTAAATAAAATAGGCTCAGGCCAAAAGGTCAGAGTCCTCAACCATTAGCACCTACATTACCAGCCCAGGGCAGAGATCGCTCTGCTGAAAGTCACTTAAAAATGCACTTCAGGGCTTCCCTGGTGGCGCAGTGGTTGAGGGTCCGCCCGCTGATGCTGGGGACACGGGTTCGTGCCTCGGTCCGGGAAGATCCCACATGCCGCGGAGCGGCTGGGCCTGTGAGCCATGGCTGCTGAGCCTGCGCGTCCGGAGCCTGTGCTCCGCGACGGGAGAGGCCACAACAGTGAGAGGCCCACGTACCGCAAAGAAAAAAAAAAAAAAAGCACTCAAGTCACAGAGATGTTCTGCTTTTAGGAAAGCAGCTGAGTCCCCAGGTCCTCCAGGAGATCAAAGGACACTCTTTGTCCTTTAGTGAATAAGCTGTTAAAGAATAAGAGGAACAATTGGATTCTGAAGTGAGAGAACAATTAGGCACCAGCATCATTTCCAGCAGGTTGCACGCTGAACCATACTTAGAAACTGGAGAAAACCCAGCAGCACACATATGATTTAAGGAGACGGAGCACAGTTTGTTACTAAGAATGTAAAATACAGCTGGTTTTCCATTGCTCAGCCCAGAGTTCCCATGGACTTGTTCCCTGATTGGAATCTTTAAAGGAGCGCTGGTACTGAAACCAAGCAGGACCCTGTGGGACCCTCCTGGGTACAAATCCTTTCCATGTTCCCCATTTCTTGCTTGTAGGAAAAAGACTTCTGCCTCCTAGACCTTCCCTGAGTACCAAAGGGCAGGTTCAAAGAGTCGCTAATCAGGGAAGTGAGGGAATCCAGATAGAAAGGAAGAGCAATAAAGAAAGAGTGCAGCCATGGGGCAGGGTCCTGGTTCCTCCTCAAGGAATAGACATAAGCAATATCTTTGAGTTCTTCTGCAAGAACTAAGATCCCCACCCAGGTGGAGGATGGAAACTTCAGGCTGAGCACAAGATTCCTGGAGCACCGCCCTGTTACCTCACCACCAACCAATCAGAAGAAAGTCACACACCCTGCAGCCCTCACCCCAGATTTTGTCTATAGAAACTTATCCCTGAAAACCATTGGGGATTTCATTTTTTTTTAAGCACAAGCCACCCATTCTCCTTGCTTGGCTCTGCTGTAAACCTTTCTCGGCTCCAAACTCCAGTGTTTCAGTTTGTTTGGCCTCACTGTGCGTCAGGCACATGCATTTAGTAACGGTGTGACTAGGAGACATTTTGCCCTTCCCAGAGTGTACCTCACCCTAACCATTACTGGATGTTCTTGAATGGCTTACACAGTTCTGCCACGAGATACTGGGTACTGGCATCAAAGGGTCATCATCTGTCCAGGCCTAGTTCACCTAAACTTGAAGCAATGTTGAGCTTCTACTAGTGCAGCTGCAGGGAGAGGGAAGGATAGAATGTGAGGATTACGAGTAAAGCTGTTAGGGAACCCTTGGCCGAAACTGCCTGCCTTGACCAGGCAGGATGATAACCACTTGCATGAGTTGTCTCAAAACAAGAGGTCCCAATAAGGAACACGGTGCTGCCACCAGAGACTAACCAGGAGAATTCGGGAGGGGCCTAAAGGAGGGAGGAGGCGCTAGTCCATATGTCTTACCAACCTCCCAGAGTCCTTCGTGCTGGAATCCATCTTGGCTGAGAGATGCGCGTACCACCAGGAAGGACCCTAAGTCAGACCAAATGTGGGCCAAGCAAGATAATTGGCCGGAGACAACGCGGAAACTAACCCCATCACAATAAACCCCTAGACTGTGAGCCATATGGCAGAACACTTCTGGGTTCCCTTACCCTGCGGCTCTCCGCCCGGGGCCCCCTTCTCAATAAAGTCTCTTGCTTTGTCAGAATGTGTGCCTCCTCAGACAATTCATTTCCGAGTGTTAGACTAGAGCTCATTCTCAGGCGCTGGAAGGGGTCCCCCTTCCTGCAACAAAGTCAGAGGTGATAGAGGCTAGAAAGTAGGGAAGCTGTAGGTAAAGAGGGAAGAGAAGCCACCAGGATTAAAGGAGATAGTTCATATGTGGTTGCTGAAAGCTCGGGGTGACTCCTACAACTGAGATAATTGCTAAGAATGTTATGTCCAGCTTCACAGTTTACACTTTAATTCCTGCCATCACCTCTGGGTGAGAGGTTCTGCCCATTCACACATGGTCTGAGGTTTTCCAGATCTCTTTGTCTTTGGCTGTGATGAAACTGGACACAGATCCTCAGGAGAATCTACTGACCTAAGTCCTCCAAGGTGGAAGGAAAGGATAGAATTACAAGCCTGGGAAAGAAGCCTTGGAAGTCCATCTTTCTAAAGTCCTCAGCAAAGCATTTTGTGTGAAGAGATGCTAAACAGATGCTGGTTCTGGAATTTTTGGAGGTGGGTGGGAGTTTTCTGGATCACCAGCTACAACAGCACTAATGATTACTTACTGTCTACTCGCAGGGAGGCTGCCACATCAGCCGGTACCAGGTGCCTGCATCCTTCACCCTTCCTTGCCCCTCAGCTGAGCAGAAAACAGGGGTTATCTTTAAACTAGAGGCAGAAAATAACAAAAGCTTCATGTAACATGTTCACCTTTATACCATTAAAGAGAGAAAGACGGGAAGGAAGAAGAAAGGAGAGGGAAGGGAAGGGGAGAAAGGTATCCCAATAAATACCCTAATCCTACAACAGACCATTCAGAGCAGAGGTCCCCAACCCCTGGGCCACTGGCTGGTACCAGTCCACAGCCTGTTAGGAACCGGGCCGCATAGCAGGAGGGGAGTGGCAGGTGAGCCAGTGAAGCCTCATCTGCCGCTTCCCATCCCTCCCCGTCGCTTGCATTACCACTTGAACCATCAACCCCCATCTGTGGAAAAATTGTGTTCCAGCCCCTGGTGCCAAAAAGGTCGTGGAGCTTCCCAAACTCCCGCCTCCCCCTCTCGATCATTTTCATAAGGAGGACTTTACTTTCCAGAAACTGAACATAACAAAAATAGATTAATTAGGCTGCAATTATTCCCATAACAAAAGGATCCCTGGCTTCATAAAAGATTTGACTATAGGGTTCATTTAAATAGAGCAATTTCCTTCTGGTTTTCAAATATGATTAGACTTACATGCAACTTCTCTCAGGCAAAATGAAGCCCAACTATAATGGGATCTGTCCAACATCTCTGCCGAATTACAAGTTGCCACAATTTATAAACTTCAGTGCTTCGGGGTTCAAATCACGGCGGCCCAGCGTTCATACATAACATGAAAAGGTGGAGAGAGAACTGGACAGAGGGGCCCAGTGGCAGTCCTGGCGGCAACTCGAGTGGCCTTGGGCCCATCACATCTCCACTGTGTGCATCAGTTTCCTTACGTGTTACATGACAAGGTAGGGCTAGATTCCTTCTCTGGAGTTTTCAGAGAAGGTCCAGGAATCCGTGAATTATTATTCAAGTTCCTATTTGGGATTCCCCCTCCCTTGGATTAATTCAGAAGAACTGGAGGCACTGAAGGATGCATTTCCACTCAATAGAATTTACCTGCCAGGCTCTGAGTGCAAGTGAGACAGACATAAATGCTGTACGGAGACCACTTCCTGAAAGCTGACAGAGCATAAAGGACTATAGAAGGCAGGCTACAGGCAAAAGCAGAGAAAAGGTATCTCTACCTGGGTGATGGTAGAGTGCACCAGAAAACATCTAAGCTAATTCTTGAATCGGGGCAGACAAGGCAGAGCATGGGGGAAGGTTTCTAATGGAAACCTTAAACACAGTGTTAGCTCTGCCCAAGCGTTAACTAGTGAACCGTCCTAGCTTAACTGTTCAGCTTCCCAAACACACCAGCAAATCTTCTGATGAATCTTAAGGGAAAAAGTTTCCCCATAGATTTCTACCATCCCGGGGAGAGAGGTTGGAGAAATTTTCCCGTTCCAATAGCAATTATGATAAACTTTCTCTAACACTGTGTGAACTTCTAATCAAGGTCTAGGAAGCTGGATGCATTCATTTTAATGGATTGCTGGAACACTCTGAACAAGAGATCTTGCTAATAAGGCCTGAGTAAGATGCCGTGCATCCTTCTGAGCAGGAAAAAAAATCCTTGGGGTAACAAAAAAAAAAATGCTTGGCATGTTAAGGCCAAATTCAGAGGAAAAATCACTCTGGAATCTCTGGTTTTCTCAAGTCACAATTTACAATCTACATTTCAAGGTCAATTGAACCACTTGATGGCCAAATTGGGGACAAGGGAAGAGCTACATGAGGAATTATGAATGGGCATAAGGGTTCCTGACACCAACCAGATCCGCACAGCCACACTCGACTGAGTCTGTAATGATCTCAGGTCATTCCAAAAAGTGCAGGTCAAAGGGGCTCTCTGAGCACAGGGACTGTTGATTTAACACCTGCCTGGTGACATCCGCTCTGCTCACTCTGTGGGTGGACTTTCCACGTGGGGACCTGGCTCTAATGAGCTGTGAGGGGGGAATCGGGATTTAAAACATTTGTGGAAACCTGACCCTTCTCTGACAGCCTGGGGATCCGTTTTCCATTCTGAAACATCCATCCTGTTTTAGAGACAACACCCTAGGGATTCAGTTGGCTCATGATTGGTGGAGGCATGAAAGGGACCATCATCCACAGAGATGGGAGAGTCATTCACGGAATCATCTGCGGGAAGGGATCAGGGGAAGGTGCCTGAGGAACCAGAGGAGAGAACTGGTCTCTGCCCACGTTCACACGTAATGCTTAGCACTGTGAATGGTTAAGGGAAGCCACAGCTCTTTTGAATGTAGGGGAAAAACTCTATGTCCGAGTTTACACTAAACGCCTCCGTGGGTATTCAAATATGAATTTATTTGGCTAAATTCATTTGAGTGCCGTCATTTGAAGAGGGATAGCCAAAATGTGTGAAAGGAGTCAAAAAGTACAAACTTCCAGTTATAAACAAGTCATGGGGATGCAATATACAGCATGGGGACCAGAGTTAGTACTGTATTGTGTATTTTGAAAGTTGCTATGAGAGTAGATCTTAAGAGTTTTCATCACACACACACAAAAGATCTGTAACAATGTATGGTGACGGGTGTTAACCAGACTTATTGTTTTGATCATTTCATAAAATATACAAATATTGAACAGTTATGTTGTACACCTGAACTAATATATTATTGTGTGTCAGTTATACCTTAATAAAAATAAAATAAAATCAGGCCATAAGAAGACAAACAAGTAAATAATATTACAGTACAAAAAGGGAAAACAAGGACTTCCCTGGTGGCGCAGTGGTTAAGAATCCACCTGCCAATGCAGGGGACACGGGTTCGAGCCCTGGTCCGGGAAGATCCCACATGATGCGGAGCAACAAAGCCTGTGTGCCACAACTACTGAGCCTGCGCATCACAACTACTGAAGCCCGTGCGCCTAGAGCCTGTGCTCCACAACAAAGAGAAGCCACCACAATGAGAAGCCCGCGTACCGCAACGAAGAGTAGCCCCTGCTCGCCACAACTAAAGAAAGCCCACGTGCAGCAATGAAGACCAAAAATAAATTTAAAAATTTAAATAAATAAATAAAAGCTATTTTAAAAAGGGGGAAACAAAGTACTGTATTAATACTTCTTAATTACACTACCCCATTTTTACAAAATGGGAAGACTTACATCTATTTATTGGTCTGACACAGTGATGAATAATAACATTATGGTTTAATAATGAATAAGAATAACAACTTTAAAAAATTAGATTTTAATTTTAAAGATATTATTCCCACTTAATAAAATATTTCATCACTGTACTAAAATTTGAATTTAGCAAATAAAAATATTACACTTTGCAAAAAAAAATTAAGAGTAGAGATAAGGAAAAGATTAAGTATTTTTCTTTAACTTGTCTACTCGCTGGGAAATTCAGGCATAGCAGAAGAGAAAGCTGGATTTCTAGAACTTGAAAAAATAAAAGTTACTAAGCCTTATCTTTGTAGAATTTGTCTTAAGATTACGAAGTGTTATAGCAATTGTCCCCAAATATTTGAAGACTGGAGTGGATGTGGCTGCATCAGAATCGCCAGGGACATTTATTAGAAATGCAGATCCTTAAACCCCATTTCCCAAGATTTGACTTTAGTGAGTCATTGGTAGCTCAATCTTCTCACTGCTCATTTGAGGAAAGTGAGCTGTGGAAACTATATTTGTCTTTCTTGATCAATCTCATTAAGTTGTTGTTGAGAAAGGCAGAGTGTAAGTGCATGTGAAATGATGCAGCTGGCTCAACACTGAGCCATGATCCGTCCAACGTTCTTTCCTGTGCTCTTTTTTTTTTTGGCCATTTGGAGGACTTCCTTCCTCTTAAGTCTCCTGCTTGTCTAGCTGAAATACCCAGTTACTTGAACGTCACATAGTCTGCCCCTGAACCCAAAGCAGAACCTGTGTTCTTGCATTAAACCCTACAGCTCAATGCTGCACTTCATCAAAGCCCGTGCTCACCACTACGCTCGCACGCGCCCCTAATACTTTGTGACACCCTATTACTACAGTGCCTTTACGAGCTTCAAGGAAAATTACATTTTAAATTATAGCATACAGGCATAATGGAAAATCTAATTGTAGCAATGACAGTTTATTTATCAATCATTTATTATTTTGATTTATAGGGTGCTCAACTTGATTTAAAGGTAGCTAATGTTTAAAAATCTCAAGGCACCCATACAACCACATACACATTGAAAGCAACAAAGTGAATAACTCCTGCTTTTCTGCAGCTCATCTTTCCCATTCCGAAGGCTGAAGCTAGAAGCACAACGAGGTCGATCCTGGGGACCTGCAGGCAGCATCTCAGAACGTCTTAATATCAAATCTCATTGATTACAGAACTTAGCAGTTGTAAACTGTCAATGTTAACATAGAGCCAGGGTCCGTCGTATTAATATTTCTGCATCTCAAGTTCACAGAGCTTGAGAATTTAGAGGTAGAAGGGACTTCCAGAGGTGACCTGATCCCCACACCCCATCCTCCTCCTTCCTTCTAAGGAGGTGCCTTTAAGATTCTCCGAAAGAGGTGTATAGGTGCAGGTCAGTAGCCCTTCAAATGCAACCCACTCCATGGTATAACTTCCCATGGCCTTGCTTCAAACCTTTCCTCTCTGCCAATCCTCCCTGGCTTTTGTTCTAGGCTCTGAGTACCTCTCTGACTCTCAAATTCATCCTTACTTGAGTCTGGTATGTCCTGCCAAGCCAGGCTCTGGTCCTGGCCCACCCCTTCCTGGGCTTAACTTTCACATCCCAGGGACGTATTCTACCTGACACTGGACTTCACCTTGCCCTGACTTGCCACTTTACTGTCCCCATACTGGCTCTGGAAGCTCTGAATGACCTCACCACGGAGCAAGACCCCAGTTAAAAGTCTTGGGAAGTCTGAAGTCCCAGACTTGCGGTAGCAACTAAATCAAAATCCGAGTCTTCAAGATGGAGCTGTGCCTACAGGCCAACTTCAGGGGTCATAATAGGGTTTTCCAGAGTTTCCAGTTCAAGTCAGCACATACACACATGCCAGGCACCAAGCTTACCCGGGCCCTGCCATGAAGGGATTTTCCCAGACCGAAAGTGGTTCGACTCCCTGGTCTTCCACCTTCAAAGGCGATATTCTTCCCATTACACCCTACTATTCTCCAGCTCAACATATCCCACTTTATTTGCTTTGTTCAACCACCTTGTTTGGAAAAGGGCTTAGGTTCGCTAAGCTGTCACTGTGAGAACAGAACTCTCATTTCATTCTTCAGGGCTTTGATATTTATCTACTAAAGAGGGATATGATCTGCTTCCAAATATTAGAACACTTGGTTGTCAATAGAAGTCTAGTTTCCAAATGCCTTGATCGCTTATTAATCATCACTTCTTGAATGATGCTAAAATGGTCTGTAAGGACTCATCCTCTTCCCGCAGTGAGAGAGACTGATCTCTGAAAATAACTGGTGGCTGAATCATCTGCCTTCTTAAGCAGCATGTGGACCCCTCATGATTCACAGCGGAACTCCCCTCGGTATATATTTCTTGCAATAAAAATGTAAAGGTTTGTAAGAATATGGGAAAATTGGAGCTCTTTGTATGCTGTCAGTGGGCATGTAAAACGGTCCACTCCTCTGTGCACAACAGTTCAGCAGCTCCTCAAAAAGTTAAACATAGAATTACCATATGACTCAGCAGTTGCACTCCTAGGTAAATAACCATTTTAAAAATGGGCACCCACACTGCTTTTTGTTTTGCAATGGATGATCATGAAATACTGAGAAATACAAATACTCCCCTCCTAAAAAAGGGAAAGACACGCTTTCCATTTATTTTCAACCAGAGATAACTGAGAGTATATTATTCGTCACATATATATGTATATAAAATTAAATTTATTCTACTAAAGTTAAAAAACAAAACAAAACAGGTGCTCAAACAAGTACATGTACACGCATATTCACACTGGCCAAAAGGTAGAAGCAGCCCAAACATCCATGAGCAGGTGAATGTATAAACAAATGGAGGCGTATCCATACCATGGAATATTAGGCAGCCCGAAAAAGGAACAAAATACTGACACATGCAACAACACAGATGAGCCTTTAAACGTTATGCCATGTGATAGATGCCAGACACAAAAGGTCACATATGGTACAATTCCATGTACACAGACAATCAAGAATAAATAAATCCATAGAAGCAGAACTCAGGTGGGTAGCTGCCAGGGGATCGTGCAGGGAGGCGCAGGATAAAATGGCTTAACTGGCACAGGCTTCATTTTGGAGTGACAGAAATGTTTTGGAGCTAGGTAGAAGTGGGAGTTGCATAACCTTGTGAATGTACTAAATGCCATTAAATTGTTCACTTTAAAATGATTAATTTTATGTTTGGTGAATTTCAACTCATTATTTTTTTAATTAAGCAATAGATGAATTCACTCACCTTAGGATAATGAGTTCCACTGCTACTGTACCTCGTAGAGATCCTTTTGCTAGCCTTATTTTTGTCTTTTTGTCTGAGATAAAGGGAATCTCTAACAGGTTTTTAAAAGGCATTAAAACCTGCCCAAAGAGTCAAAGCCAGTGTCTTCTCAGGCCTTGCACAAATGCAGCTGCTTTGAGCCTAAGTCTTAGAACCTGCCAACAGGATGCAGACCTGGCCCAGTGAAGTTTGATCAGCCTGCCCTCAGGCCCAGGACTGGGTGGGTCATCGCTGGCCTAGAGGGATGTGCAGGGTATACAGGGGAGGTGCTGCGTCAAAGGCTAGTAGTTGTGCTATTCACAGAAGAACTGTAATTATGAAAAAGCGGCTGGAGGGCTGAGTCCAATTCTTGGAGCTCCCGGATCTTAGATTCTAGTCTGGGACACAGACACTAAACCCAGTAACAACTCAGTGAATACGGAAGTTAGGTAAGTGTTCTTGACTAGAGAAGCTTGCTTTCTTGACAAGAAACCAGAATAATGTGCTAAATGGTGGTAGGGGAGTGGGGTGGCGGGTGGCATGAGTTAGGCTGGGGAAACTCTCTCTGAGGAGGTGACCAAGATTTGGGCTCAGACCCAAACACTGGGGAAGAGAATTCCAGGTGGTGGAACAGAAAGTGCAGAGGCTTGAATGCAAGAGTCCCTTGGGGGCAGGTTATTTCCCTCTCATGGCTGCTAAAAGCAAACGTGTCACTCTACTCACGTGGACAATTGCTCCAACACAGAGAGGGAACGAAGCCGTGCAGATCTTGGGCACAATCCACCACGGACTTCACGACAAGAAGTAACTTGTGGCACCTCCTTCCTCTGATTATCAAGGCCAGCATGAGATGCTTTCATGGTGTTGGAGCCTCCTGGGGGGTGAAGCAGGAAGAGTCCATTCAGCAGCTGCTGTACCAGCAGGGGACGGATGCACACCCTCTAACTGTACAATTAAACCAAATCCCTAGCAGGGGAGTCTATGCCTTCACAGCAGCTACACAGCCAGGTGGGCCCTGTGCACAGGGACCCGCAGTGATGCAGAGACATGGCCATCAGGTGCACGGGGGTGTGAGCAAAGCCGGAAGGGGGCTGTGGGCCTCCTCGGCAGGGCAGGCCTGGTGGTCTGAGCCAGACGAGATGTCCTCCCCCTGCAGGCTGCATGTAGCCTGCCCCCAACATCAGTGAGAGAAAAGGATGCCAAGTGATCTGGGGAAGGCCTCTAAACACAGCTCTTTCTTCCATGTTCCATGCTTTTCATTTTCACAGCAGCAGGTGAACAAACCCTAGGCCCGCGGCGGCAGCAGCAAACCCTACTTTCCCAGATTTCCATGTCATGTTCTTATTTTAACCAAATCAGGCCACCTAGTTGGAAATAGCCTCTGTGTCACATCTGATCCCTGCTGGAGCATTTCCACTGTTCCTGGGCGTGAGGCAACACCCCCTAGCTGGTGACCAGGAGTGGGGCGCGGGGGGCAGAGCAGGAAGGCCTGGCATTTCAGAACCAGCCTCAGGCCACCTGTGTGCACACGCAGCTGCTCTGATTTGCACCAGTTCAGGCACGCAAAGCCTCCCGTCTTTCAAAACGACTTCTCCATTGGAAAACCCAAGGGAAACTTGACCACCAAATGCCTTCCCAGAAACCCCATCCTCTACTCTAGTCTGTGTTTCTATTCATTTTTCTGGAAATCATCTCTTCCAGGAATTCTGCCTGGACGCCCCTCTTCAAACCGCCTGCTCTCTCATAACAGCTCCCTCCAGAGCAACACCATGATGAATCGATTTATGTCCTCCTTTTTTACTGTCATTTAAAAAAATGGGTAATGGAGGAAAAGGGTTCTTAATTAGACTGTTTCTCAAACTTAGAAATAAGAAACTCCTCAAAAGCAAGCAACTCATTTAACTAGTATTCTTGAGCCCTTTATTTAATATTAGATGCATTCATTTATTTGCCTTATTTAACCTCCACAACAAGCCTGCAAAGCAGATGTTTTCACTGAGTTTTAAGATAACGGAATTGGTCCAAAGTCACGCAGCTGGAAATGTGCCAGCAGGAATCCTGATGCCCAGGCCAGCACGGTTTCCATATACCTGGCCTCGTCTTCCCTGATGTCTCCTTCTGTCCCGCTCACGTAGGTGCTAAGTAAACATTGATGAACTGGTAGCAGAGAAATGTGGGCCAGGCTAGTTGACACCGGTTTTTAGAGTTCAGGAAAGAGAAACCACCATTCAGTTGCTAACAGCAACTCTGTCCTACCAGCTCATCCCACCTCCCCAAGGTTACAGGTCATCTGGATTTGTACTCAGTTGATTCTGAAATGCTGAAATTAGTAAAAATAGCTCTTCCCCCTTCACATGACCTGAGACACACTGAGCTCTTGGCCTCCTGCTGAGTCCAGAAATGAGGAGAGGGCGTCAGCCCTGTCCCCCCGCGATCCCAACCAGGATCCTTGAATATCCCCTCAGCCACCTGGGACAGATGGGTCTTGAAGCCCTGGTACGTCTTCCAGGAGGGCCCTTTACCTCCCAGGCCTGAACCCCAAGGGGAGGAGGATTCCAGACAAAGCTCTGATCAGCAACCTGTCGTAGGGTTTGGTCCTTGATAACCAAGGTCTAGGAGCTCTTGGAGGCCAATTTCCAAGGTGGCACCAGAGGAAAAGCGGCTGAGATGGAAACTGGGTCCAATTAGTGGCAATTCTTCTTAGTGTCACCGCTTTGCCTTGCACCCTGCTTAATGCAGGGTCGACTCGTTGTACCACGCCAGCCAACCGCTGGGGGCGGTCAAGCTGTCAGCTCCAGTATTCAAAGGAAGATCAGATTTGGGAACAAAAGGTGGTGACAAGAATTCAAGGCAGAAGCTGTGACTCCAGACGTATTTCCGAGGACAGCGTTCAGCTCCGAAAGGGACCCTGGGAAGACCCAGCAGCCCCGCATCTCAGCATCGGCCTCCACCCGTCCTCTGACCCTAGTATCTGACCCTTGGTGCCCCCGGGTTTCTCTGAGGCACTTGGCGGAGAGGCAGGGGCTGAATAATGGGAGAAATGGGCAAACAGCACTGCCCCCCCCCCTTTTTTTTTTTTTTTATGGTACGCGGGCCTCTCGCTGCTGTGGCCTCTCCCGTTGCGGAGCACAGGCTCCGGACGCGCAGGCTCAGCGGCCATGGCTCACGGGCCCAGCCGCTCCGCGGCACGTGGGATCCTCCCGGACCGGGGCACGAACCCGTGTCCCCTGCATCGGCAGGCGGACTCTCAACCACTGCACCACCAGGGAAGCCCCAGCACTGCCACTTTAACTGTGATCGTGAACTTGTCATTTAGCTTCTCAAAACCTCCATTTTTGCCGTCCGTAAAATGGGACGAGCCATGACCCCTCCACTAGTTGGCTGTGAGATCTAAAGAGATCAACTCGTGTCAAAGAGTCAGCCCAGGGTCCAGCAAATGGGACATGCTTGAGAAATGTCATCTGCCTTCTCTCCAATTCCACCATCCTCATTGGACAAGTCAGAGACCAGCTAGGTTTGCCGAGAATCGGAGGAGGACTCCTCTTCAGGGGAGGTGGAGGGAACAGCAGAGGAGACCTGGACAGGTAAGCAGTGCAGAGGAGGCGGCTGTCATTAGGGGATAATTGACTGGAGAGAGGCCACACAGCCCAAGGTGAGCCACAGGGCACTTTACATATCAGTAAGGTCGATTATCAGGGGATGTCGGCTTCCCTGGTGCTGCTATTAACCTATATAGCTCTTATTAACCTTTCAGATAAAGAATCTTTCAAAAATAATTATATTAAAGCACAATTCTCTGTGAGTTTAAAATATGTGAATGTTCCATTTCCGTACTCCTGTGTCATGAGATAATGAACACCTGATTGCCCGGCTTCCGCGATGAGGTTTTTAATCAGAATACTTTCCTTTCTCTGCTGCAGGCTCAGGCCAGTCCTGGGAGCTGGGGAAGTGCATCTGAAGGGCAGGATTGGTAAAGGGGAAACAGATTTTGCGGAGAAGCAAAGGGCCACCCACTTGGGGTGTGTTCTCAGGTCCTGAGAGGGACCTGGGGAGGGGACCCTCCCCAATGCTGCTCCTACAACTTGTTCCTGAGCCTGGATTTTTTTTTTTTAACAGAGGACACACTTTGGTTTCACAATGAGAGATTGGAGGTCAAGAGCAATCCCAGTAGAGACAGAGAACTGACCGGCTATTCACACATATTAATTCTGAGACGCAAGTGGCAGAAGCTGATTCTGTGCTGAGCGTACGTAAGTGCAGGTCAGGGATACCGAGGTGTCAGAAACCTAAGGGGGGTGTTGGAGGACCAGGAAAGAGTGGAAACAGGACCAGAAAGAAGGGAAGGGTGGCGGGAGGCCGTCTTTGGACATAATTGGTTGACCTTGCCCATTCCTGTAACTGCCTAAGGGCGAGACAGGACACAGACACCCCTCCCAGGAGTCAGGCAGCCCCAGAGCTGTCACCCACCTGCCCTTTCACACGTGCAGCCTCCACCTGGCTGTGTGCTTGACCAGCGTCACAGCTGCAGTGTCAGCAGCCTCCACAGTCCAAGGCACCATTTCAGGGGCTGTTTCATTTTGGGTAGTTGAGATGCTGGCTTGCTTTCTCCTCTGCAGCGCCCACTGCCACAGGAGATTAACCTGTGCTCCTGAGAGTTTCGAGCTTCCAGAACAAAACCTGGTACATAGCGAGTCCTCGGTTTCACCTTATCCACAGAGAACAGTGGAAGTGAAAATGTGTGAGGCGGACACGAGAAACAGCTGAGGGTTTGCCCTTTAAACACAAACTCAAAGTAGGTGCTGGAGACTTTCCATCCTAATTTTGCCAACGTCAGATTTACTCCACAATCTCTCAGGGTTTCCCCCCACCAAGAAGCAACTTTCCAACTTGGTCACGCAAAGTCTTGGAAATGGGATTTCCCTCATATTCCATGCATCCACTCATACTCCCTTAAATCACAATCTTAACAGACTAAATGGACGGAAAATATTGCCCCTAAACACAGGCCAGAGAGATAGATGTGGGGGCCATCAAAACCGTGGACAACTCTAGACCTACGTCATAACAAGCATGCGTGATGGTTACTAATATCAACCCATTTCACAGATGAGGAAACTGAGTCACCAAGAGGTTAAAGAACTTTCCCAAGGTCACACAGCCAGTAGTGGCAGAACCAGGATTCATATCCAAGCATCTGGTTCTTAGAATATGTTCGTTTGTTGGTTTTTGCCATGATTCTCTACTGTGTAAAGATGACAGGTTGATAATTTAGTCCACAAGTATGGGCAAGACAGGAGCAAACCAAGGCAAGGACTCTCAGATGAAAGAGAGGTTCAGGTGAATGGGTATGACCTCAGTACAAGCCCTGTGGTCATAAGAAGTTGAATATCAGGAAATGCTGGTAACCCAGAGAGTTAAACAGCAGGGTTGAGAAAGGACTAGGATCTCGGTAAGCAGGGGTCTCAATTAAGGCAAGAATTGTGTGGCAGGTACAAAGCCAAGGTCATCTCATGAACTAGCCTTTATCTCAAGATAGATGCCCAGAAAATGAGCAACCAATTCTTCATGAACCATATTGGAGATATAAAGGTGACAGGGTGGGCTTCCCGGGTGGCGCCGTGGTTGAGAGTCCGCCTGCTGATGCAGAGGACACGGGTTCGTGCCCCGGTCCGGGAAGATCCCACATGCTGCGGAGTGGCTGGGCCCGTGAGCCATGGCCGCTGAGCCTGCGCGTCCGGAGCCTGTGCTCCGCAACGGGAGAGGCCACAACAATGAGAGGCCTGTGTACCGCAAAAAAAAAAAAAAAAAAAAAGGTGACAGCATACCTGAAGTTTCTTACAGTTGAAAGATCCAGAAGGCGAACGGAAGGCAAATACCAGGAGTTCCAAGGACAAACCTGGTAAAGCTCCAGGCCAAACTGGAGAGCCTGCCCATCAGAGAGGCAGGCCTGCATAGTGGTTAGGACCACATTCTCTAAGACTGAACTGCCTGCCTGGCTTCCCAGCTCCTCCACTTACTAGCTGTGTAACCTCAGGCCAATTGCTGAAGCTTTCTGAGCTTCATTTTCCTCACTGGGCAAACAGGGCTGTTGTGAAGATTACATAAGTTAGCATAGGCAAGGCTTAGTTCAGTTAATGCCCACTGTATAGTCAGCACTAAATCATCCTGGGCAGAACAGGCAAAGAAACCAATACGCAAAGGAAGAAAGAGAAGGGGAAAAAACAAACCAAACTCACACCAGCGCTATCTCAAATGCAGAAGTAACAACATGGTTCCAAACCTTGCCACCATGGGTATAAAAGTCCCAGGCATGTTAGGAACTAAGCGATCAAATGCGAAAATATCAATAATACCTAACCTGGGGTGTTGTAAGATTACAGATAATGTAGACTGGGGGTAACAGACGCAGATGCCTTCAGGGGTTTGAAGAGGCAACAGTATAGGACAGCAAGTCTCCAGTTTGGATGTGCAAGTAACTTCTGGAGGGCTGGTTAAAACAAGGGCTGCGGAGCTCCACCCCCAGAGATTCTGAGTCAGTGTGTGTTGAGGGGGGTTGCCTAGAAACAGCACCTCTATCAATTCCCAGGTAATGCCCCAATGCTGGGTCCCGACCACACTGTGAGAGCCACTGACCTAGAACAATAAGGAATGGTGAAACTGGAGCACTGCATATTGCCGTGTAGAAATGTGGCCTCGAGTTACCAAATCTTCAGATGTTTGAAGGAAAAGTCTTAAGCCTGGAATTCTTTGTGCTAGAAGCCAGTGCCTAGAATGCTCTGCAGCCCAAACAAAACATGGCGGCCCTCGTGTGACTCCAAGTAGAACCTTCGGGAAGGGTGACAACATGGGAAGAAGTGGCCTGGGTCCGTGCAGATGGTGACAATGATGGGAGGAAAATCAGCCAGAAAGAAGGACAAGTGGGAGGCTGATCAGATTTAGGACTTAGATGCTCTGCTGCTGTTATAATGTCAAGAAAGTTGAGCAGCTTGTGTTTTTGT
The DNA here is from genome assembly GCF_964374135.1 of Grampus griseus. Taxonomy (NCBI): domain Eukaryota; kingdom Metazoa; phylum Chordata; class Mammalia; order Artiodactyla; family Delphinidae; genus Grampus; species Grampus griseus. Next base: position 11,196,151 of record NC_139008.1, read on the forward strand.
CTGAATTTAGAAGCAAGTCTTCTTGAAGACAGTATGTAAATGTGATAAGAGAAAAAAAAAACAACCCTGAAAGCTGTAGATAACATTCTAATAAAAAGAAAGAGGTGGCAGGGCAGGGAGAGAGAGAGATTGAGGAAGGGGGGTTAACATCCTAACCAAAGCACACCTGTCATCTTCTAATGAGAATTTCTGGGACGCCACGTTAGGGATCTGAGAGAGCCAAGCTCCATTAAAAAAAATTTTTTTTTAATTCTAACTTCCTTTTTTTTTTTTTTCCAGAAAGGCTTTCTGAACACCAAGAAATGCAAGAGTCTCAAAAATACCGCCAGAGATCCAGAAACTTGTTTTCATTTATGCAGGTTTCCCTGAATAGCACTTGCTAATGCAATTCTCTAATTGTTTAAAATATTAATTAAATGGAAGTACACATTTGATTTCTACCGGAATCCTTCCATCGAACCAATATCATCAGGCTTTTTTATTGATGATCTAATTTCCCGTTGTTTTTATGAGAAACATTACCCTTCTGACAGTCAAGGTCTTTGTGTTTTTAATACAAGACGTAAAAATAAAAATTTTTTCTCCAAAATGAAAGTTCAGAAGGGAGGATTTGTTCACATTTTGCTAATCAATTCGCTCAGATACACAGAAATCTCTATTTTGTGGGTTTCTTTTAAAATCTGCATCATTTAGACCAGTTGGAACTAAAATCCAATGATTTCTACTTACCCCTTTAATTGGACGTTTTGATTAAAGTCAGCTCTACACCAGCTAAAGTCAGAGTCCAACCCACACATTTAAACATGCGGGTTGGTGACTGTTTCACGGTAAGGATTTTGTTCTGTTTGCCTTACGCTCTATATTAACAGTTTGGTTTGAAGGTAAAGATGTAGACCTCAGGAGTTTCCTTCAAGAAGTGGGACTTGAAGGCAGGCACAGAAGACGATGCCCCAAACCCCCATCAGGGAGCTATTTGTAAGTCAAACCAAGGGGTCTGAGAATCTGGTACCACTAGTTTTAGGAGATGGCAAACGATCCGTCCTCCAGGTATCAGAGGACACTTTAAGGTGTGAAGAATCGATTATCCTCAATATTCCTCAGCGGATAACGGGGAGTTTGGTTAAATTCAACCAGTGCCCTCATTATGAGCACACTTGGGTTGTGTAACAGACCCAAGGGCAGGGTCTAAGAATCACTGACTCTCAAAGTGGCCTTAAAAGTCATCTCATCCACACAGCTGTCTGTCTCTTTTGGATTGTGACTTATGCCGTGAACACATTCTGAGCCCCTTCCTACTCATTAAGTTGACACAGGTGCGGCTGTATTGTAATCTCTGATTCACTTAATTACCTATGATGTGCTAAGATCCGAGGCCATATACATCAATCGACTCTTTTTTAGATTCTTTTCCCAAATTCCTAACAGTAACACAACATTGGGAATCAACTATACTCCAACAAATTTTTTTTTAAAAATCCAAGGCCACAGTGACTGTCTCCACAGGAATAAGATTTCCGGGGGCTTCCCATCCCCTCAACATGCATGCTGCCTTCATCAGCTCTCCTGGACACTCCCATCTTCATGGAATGTTCTCCACGCCAAGCCAAGAAGCCTTCAGAGTGGGCCATAAACCCAAATCATGGCCATGGGTGTCTCCTGTCGAGGCGGTATCCATATCTTCCTTTTCTCCGGGGCTCAGGTGTCAGTAGAAAGAATCCTTGAAAACACCACCTCCTGGTCTTCAGTCTCCTACCTAGGAAAGATGTCATGGTCCCCAGCAATGCTTCTCCCCTCTTCCTGCATAGATTTAACATGACAAAGCTCATAGTACAAGATGGTAAATGTCACCTTGTGGCAAAGATAGTCAAGCTCTAGGAATCCGGTGCATCTTCCTCTTGGATGCTGGCTAACTCCATCAATGAATGAGAGCTTAGACGTGGAGAAGTGACTGGCCCTGGGGCTCAAATGGGGAGTAGAATTCTGCGGAACATTAGGATGGGAAATGGTCAGCTTCCTTATTTTTGCAGTGAAGAGATTGAAGTCTAAAGTGGTGCAAAACAGACACGGCTCTCATCCTTGTTGTACCAGTTACAAGCAGGGCTACCTCAGGAGGATGGCTGCAGCCTCTCTAACTTTATTTACTATCCAGCAAAATGGGGAAAATGATCATCGCCACGTAGGGTCATCGTGCAGAAGAAACAAGAGTGTCCTTGTGATGGACCCCAAGCGCTCTGCGCGTGCAGGGGACGCTTACAAAGGCAACTCCTTTTTCATCCGCTTATCTTTTCAGTCGGGGCACCAAGCAGTAAAAAGACCATCTCTTGGAAGCCAGATTTTGGAGCTAAATTATGGTACTAATACCTGTGCTATTTCACCTTTCTGAGCTGTGACTTCCTTGCCTGCAAATGGAAGATGCGAGGATCACCTCACTTACTTGACACACAGCGCCAGCACAGGGTGGGTACTTGATCAATGTTTATTCTTTTCTCCTTTGAGCTCTTATCCTGGCTGTGGTATGCATCTCTATGTAACCTTGGGAGAGTTATTTAACCTTTTTGGATATGAATTTTCCTACTCATAAAACTAGGGGATTTGACAAGATTCTCTTTGAATTTCTTTCCAACTCTTACATTCTATGATTCTGTGACTTTGAGCCACCCAAGGGATATGGTAATGGGTTACGTTACACAAAAGGCTCTGTAATATGATGAGCTGTAACACTGGCTTCCAGCAAACTCTCCCACTCTCCCCAGCAGAATTCCCTATTGTTCTGCGTGTAATGAATAATCCAACACAACACATGCTCTGTCTGAGCCCTGCCCATGTCCACACTCGGGGCCAGCTAGAGGCAACACTGTAAGGCTGAAGAAGGCTGCTGTCAACATCTCCTCTTCCCCCGGCAATGCCCCTGCCCAGGTGAATGTATTCACTTACTTGACATCACCCACCAAGGACAGTATCTCATGCTCTGACTACTTCCTGCTCCCACAGCAGCCTCAAAATTCCCCATCCTTTTGTTCCATTCCTTTGGGACCCAGTGTGCTTCCTGTTCATGTGATGAAATGATTGATTTAAGTACATATCACTTGCTTTAAAAGATACAAAGGTGAACAGGACAGAGTGCCTCTCCTCAGGAGCCTTCAATCTTAAAGTGAGGGGGTCCTGGGGCTTCCCTGGTGGCGCAGTGGTTGAGAGTCCGCCTGCCAATGCGGGGGACACGGGTTCGTGCCCCGGTCCGGAAGGGTCCCGCATGCTGTGGAGCAGCTGGGCCTGTGAGCCATGGCCGCTGAGCCTGAGCGTCCGGAGCCTGTGCTCCGCAACGGGAGAGGCCACAGCAGTGAGAGGCCCGCGTACCGCAAAAAAAAAAAGTGACGCACAATTATCAATTGGAAAACATCAAATACAAAAATGAAAATAAAGAACGTTCTTTTAGGAAAGGAAGAGAACATTACTCCCTGAAGTGAGAAGGGAGGGCTTTTGAAAGGTGGCATTTGAGCTGAACCGCAGGTGCAGGTAGAATCTGGCAAACAATGATGGAGAATAAGAGCATTATGGGCAGAGAAAAATTATAAACAAAAATATTAAGTCAGAAAGTATACGGTGAGTTTCGGAAACCGAGAATAATCTGACTTGGCTGGGGTGCATGGAAAGAAGCAGGGCATGAGGTTGCAAGGCTTGAAAGCCTATCATGAAGTGCCTGGGAAGCCAAGGAAGGATTTTTTCCACAGACAATGGAGAGCTGTTGAAAGTCACGGGGCGAGGGTGTGTCTGGGGAGCAAGGGTGGAGGGGCAGGTCAGAGATTTCTGTGAGAAGCTTAATCCCGGAGCTATGCTTGGGAGGACCGGAGCAGAGACATGCGAAGTAGGAGGCAGGCCAGAAGATGTGTAAGGGATCAGGGGAGAGAGGATGAGATCTGAGACTCAAGGAGCAGCCAGGGAAATGGAGACGGAAGTGTAAGTGGGAGAATCAACACGCCTGGGCTGTGATGACACAATGAGGCCAAACATGTTAGAAAAAGAGACAAAGGATCAACACCTTGATGCCCAAAACACAGAAAAGGGAAGTCAGACAGAAGACTGGGTTTGGGTGGGAAGACCGTGAATTGGGTTTGCCAGACATTGAGTGTCGAGGCCCTTGGGGTGACCAGGAGAGGTGTCTGGGCCCGAATTCAAAAGAGGAGCAGGGCTGAAAGCCCAGGTTGGAAAGTCAGCTGAGCACAGTGAAACGGCAGCAGAAGCCAGGAGATTGATTAAGTTTGTAACGCATGCATTGCGAGAGAAGGGATGGGCGCCAAGCACCAGGCCTTGGGGAGAGCTACACGGACGAGGCTGAGGGAGGAAACAGAGAAGGGGTGTGGGCACACGGCCAGAGCGAGCACCGTGGAAGAGCAGGAAGCAAGGGAATTCCAGGATGGGTCAGGGCTGGTGGGTCTGCTTCCAGGTATGTCTTCACTTTAATCCAGAAATAGTGCCTTATCCTGCAGCTCCTGGGTTCCTCTGCTGGGGCAATTATTCAGGACAGGCAGCCCTACCGCCCCTCTCCTGAGAGACTCAGCCTTGCTCTGGCTCAGGTGGAAGTCCCAGCCTTTGTCAGCCCCCACAGAACAACTCTGTGGGTGTTCCCATCGAACAGCTTTAGTGGGTACAAAGAGATAGTTTCCTTTCAACAGAATGCCTCCTAGAAGAGCATAGCTTTGTCTGTAGGAAGACTTAGTGCCCACAAGGAGTAGGTGAGGCGCTGCGGAGAATATTCACGGGCAGATGGGAAGACATCAGAGGGTGAACGGAAGCTGTTCTGCATAACAGAGGGGGAAAAAATGAGGAACTCTTGAGGGCAAGCTGGAACGGAGCGGCTGAGGTCCTGAGATGGGAGTGGAAATGAGGAAAAGGAATCTACAAGCTACAATAAGGCTGGGCCCGGGGATGGAGGTGGGCTGGTGGGCAAAGGACGTTTTAAGAATTGATATTATGCAGAGGAACCTTAAATGCATATCACTAAGTGAAAGACGCCAATCTGAAAAGGCTATCCACTGCACGATTCCAATCATATGACATTCTGGAAAAGGCTAAACTAAGGAGACAGTAAAAAGACTCGTGGTTGCCAGGGGTTGGGTCGGGCAGGGGATACACAGGCACAGCACAGAAGTTTTTTAGGGCAGCAAGACAGTTCTTTACAATACTACAGTGGTGGATACGTGTCAGTATCCATTTGTCCAAACCTATAAATGTACACCATCAAGAGTGAACACTGGGCTTCCCTGGTGGCGCAGTGGTTGAGAGTCCGCCTGCCGATGCAGGGGACACGGGTTCGTGCCCCGGTCCAGGAAGATCCCACATGCCGTGGAGCAGCTGGGCCCGTGAGCCATGGCCGCTGAGCCTGTGCGTCCGGAGCCTGTGCTCCACAACGGGAGAGGCCACAACAGTGAGAGGCCCGCATACCGCAAAAAAAAAAAGAGTGAACGCTAATGTAAACTATGGACCTTGGGTGATAATGACATGTCAATGTAGGTTCACCAGGTGCAATAAAGGTGCCACTCAGGCGCTGGGTGTTCATGGTCGGGGGAGCTCGATGGGGAGAGGGATGCATGGGAACTCTGACTCTCTGCTCCACTTTGCCAGGAACCTAAAACTGCTCTAAAAAATAAAACCTAGTTAAAAGGAAAAAATTGATATTGCTTCCTTGCAATACTTGTTTACACTGCTGCTGTGTAAACCTCTCTTCAATCAATTCTTTCTTCCCTGTCTCCCAGCCCTCCCCCACCAAGACTTTATCAGAGTGTACTGAAGCCAAAACGTCCTTGGCATTCATGGGTTTCTTTTTCTTCTTCTTTACTATGTGAGAAACTAGTGAAGGGGCTAAGTTTTAGGCACAGAGATAATCCTTGCAAGCCCGGAATCCAGGGGACAGAGGGGACTAGGAGAGACCAAGTCTTAGAGAAGTTACGGAAGTTGGGGGAAAGTTTGTGTTTTCCCCAATGCTGGAATTGGAAGGGTCAGGCACCCCTACTCAGACCTCAAGCCCAGGGAGTCCCCACTGATAGCCTGGTTCCATCTGGAAGGCTCCAGGCTGGCACAGTTCATCAGCGCTGCATCTTACAATTGCTGTGATTCTGGAGAACAGGCTGGAGTAGAGGAAAGGGAACCACGTGAACTGGGGATGGGCAGACAAGTCCCTTATCTGAGCTCTGCCATGACCACCAGCTTTGACCCTGACCAAGTGCTTAGCTTTCATGGTCCTCTCTGCTCTAAAAATCTCCACTTCTCAATCAGGACTTCCACCTTTCTTTGACACTTCCAAGAGAAAAACATGGTTGGTAAGCAAGTGAAGCAGGATGCAGTCAGCAGGCTTCCCCACCACCGGTGTTACTGAATGCCAGCCTATACAGCATTTCCCGCCGGCAACACAGGGCTTCCTTCGCTTAAGTGGCAAACACGGGTCCCGCCTGCCCACTCTGGAGGGCTGACGGCGCTCCCAGTTCACCCTGGACCGCTGCAGCAAGTGATCACCTGCGGGCCCCTGCAGCTGCCCGGCAGGCTGGCCAGGGAAGAGCCCAACATCCCTCTGCGAGGTCCAGGGCAGCAGCAGCCCTGTAAGCACTGTGCATGGAGAAATGATCTTCCCCGACTTTCATTAATCTCTCCAGGGCCCCCTGAGGTCAGAGATGTTTAAACAGCAGTGGAGGTGGAACCTGCTCACCAGGCCAGCTCACTCATCTAACTCCCCCAGGGCTGCAGCCGTCCTCAGTCATGGCCAAACCACCAGGTGAATGCACGGTGAACAGCAAGGTGTGCAAATATTTGGCTTTATTCTTGATCAAATAAATCATTTTTCCTTGCCCTGAGCTCTAGGAAAACCCAGCAAAGCTCCTGGACCTGCCCAGGAGCAGAGATTTATGCACATAAAACATACCCTGCTTAAAGGAAACTCAAGGCTGTAGAGGAAGTCCGTTTTTCCACACACACAAATTACAACTAGGATCTCACAACTTTGCTTTTCCAGACACACATCTTCGCAAAGCATGTCAGCCTTTGCAGAGCAATAGGTGATGTGATGCAGGGAAATAAAATCTCTTTATGTGATGGGTTAACTGAGGTTTAGTCTTCAAAACGGCTTTGCCATCGTTATTCGGGGCCATGTCTGCCATGCGGAAGCTGCTCAAGGATTTCACGTTTTCCAGAAAGTCCTGAGTCCTGGACCCGCGGCAGTGGGTACAGCACAGCTTTGTCCCCTCCCTGAAGGAAAACCAAGGCCAGCGTTCCTGGGACACCCTGGCAACCAGAGGAAGCCCTGCTGTGCTTCTCACATGGTGTTCTAGATCCTGGCGCCTGTTTTGACTCCTTCCAAATGACACTAGGGGAGCTAGGGAACAAGGGGAAGACGTTCAGTCAAATTGCTTTGTGGGCTTCATCTTTACCAATGGTGTGAGATGACTTACTCCCAGGAAGTTCCACTGTTGTCTATTTTGTGCCACCACCTTTGACTGAGTGGGTTTCTGTATTTTGGGGCAGTCTCCTACTCCTGTTTCAGAGTGTACAGGGCAGACACTGGGTGGGAATTCGTGTGCTTTGTATGATTTTTTGAATCCCAGCTCTTCCTGTTTTCCCAAATGGATAGTGCAAGCCTGCTGCCTCGGCTTCCTCCTCCCTCTTCTGGACTCTTCTAGAGAAGGAAACGGCAATGACCCACTGCCGAGCAGACACCAACACGTACGGGTCCAGCCTAGGTGTGGGTAGCCTGTCGTTGGCACCAACATGATGAAACCACCCACCAAAGCAAGGACTCCCCACACTTGACACAGGTCTGGTCCACGATCACCGCACCAGGGACAAACAGGATCTTCTCTTAGGTTGTGGTTTTAGAATACAGCACGCATCTTACTTGGAACTACATACAGCCATTCTCCACCATGAACCTCCAGCATCCTCAAACACAAAGAGCTGCTTGGGATGCTCAGATCACTTTACTACGAGGAGATAAGAAGCAGGACACTGGGCCAGAGCCTTCCTTCTCATGCACGTTTAATCACTGGTGTCATAGGACTGGCACTCTCCGAGAGAGACGAGTCCTCTCTCTCCAGACCACAGACATTCACCCAGGTTCTCACACTTAAAATTACATTGCCCCATCTCTTTCTCAGGCCCCATCCTTGTGATAAATCTGTCAGAGCTGAGTCTCTAGATCCTTCTCTGACTGGATTCATGCTCCCCCACCAATTCTCTTCACCTCTTGCTTTCTCTACATCCTTACTCTGGTCTCCTCCAAACCTTTTCTCAGACACCTCATGTCTGCCTCGGGGCCAGTGGGGCTGCCTGGCTTCTTCCCTTTCAGCTTCCTTCTAAGTCATTACAAAGTGCCCATGCCCCAAACCCACACTGGCTGGAGCATACTTAAACCATGTCTAGCTACTCCAAAAAAGAGAGGACGGTGATACACCTACAACACATTGGGGAAAGTACACTGATAATCCAGGACAAGTATGGTCATGGTGGAGACAGGAGGATAAGATCTGTAATTATTGAGCATCTACTATGATACTTGTTTAAAACCCTTGGGGCTTCCCTGGTGGCGCAGTGGTTGAGAGTCCGCCTGCCGATGCAGGGGACATGGGTTCGTGCCCCAGTCCGGGAAGATCCCACATGCCGCGGAGCAGCTGGGCCCGTGAGCCATGGCCGCTGAGCCAGTGTGTCTGGAGCCTGTGCTCCGCAACGGGAGAGGCCACAACAGTGAGAGGCCTGCATACCGCAAAAAAAAAAAAAAACAAAAACCCTATTCTTCTTAGACCTGGCAACAAGCAAGTGAGTTAAGCCATGTTATCTCTATGCTACAGCGAGGATTCTGATTCTCGGTGAAGCTTAGGGAGCTGCAGAAGATCATGCACTAGCCTGACCCAGGTCTCTCGGACTCATTGTGAGAAATTTCAGCTCACGGATGGGGCGCTGGGCCCTCCTCCTCCACTTGACTCCCTGCAGTTCTTCCTCCTGCCCCTGTCAAGTCATGCCTTTCATTCAGGTCAGAAATATAAATTTAACATCCCACAAAATCTCTCACTGGTGGAGGTGGACACAAGGAGCAAACATGAGAAAGCTCACTCTTGAACTTTATATTTTGAAATAATTATAGATGCACAGGAAGTTTAAAGATAGCACAGAAAGTTTCCATAGACCCTCCACCCAGTTTTCCCCCATTTGAACCCATAAGGTTTTATATGCAGTAATTGTGCTACTGGTCAATTCTAAATATATCCTAATTTCCATTAAGATTTCTTCTTTGTCCCATGAAATATTTAAAAGCACAATTTTAAATTGCAGACATATGGAATTTCTTAAACTTATTATTTTTTTACTGATGTCTAATTTAATTGTATTGTAGACAGAAAATGTGGTTTTATGCTATTTTTTGATATTTTCTGAAATTTGCTTTATGGCTTAGGACATGGTGAATTTTTGCAAATGTCCGTGTATACTAGAAATAAATATATAATCGCTAATTATTAGGTACAGAGTATGCCCTTTGTATCTTAGAGAGCTTCAGAAGATATTTAAATAACCTATGCCCTTATAAATTTTTGTCTGCTTGACCTAATACCACTAGTGATATAAAATCCCCTAAAATCGTTATGGATTTGTCCAGTCACCTTGTAACTCAGTCAGTCTTTGCTTTTACATATTTTTGAGACTCTATTATTATTTCCATTTTTATATATTTCTGAAGAAGTGTTACTTTTAACATCCCATAGATGCCATCATTATGCCTATTATTCTCTTTGCCTTAGAAAGCATTTGTCCAATGTTAATACAATAGCTTTCTCTTGGTTAGAAGATGTCTTTTTCATCCTAATATTTTCAATCTCTCTGTGCCTTTGGGTTTTAAGTTTGTCACTTGTACACTGTGATGGACTTTTCTTTTTTTATTCAATCTCTCAATATCTGCCTTTCAATATATGAGTTGAGTCCATTTACAGTGAGTATACAAACTGATTTTTATATATTCATTTTTACTATTCTATAATATTTTGTGCTTTCTCACCATGGTTTTTATGCTTCTTAATGTTTCCTTTCCTATGTTCTTATATTAATCAATTTTCCTTTATACTTTTATTTCCCTCAGCTACTTAGAAGTTACATATCCAGTTTCTATCTGTTCACCCTCAAAAATTTAACATGCCTACTGGGCTAAACAAGATCTAAAGTTAATCAGTATCTCTACCCTCCTCCTAAACAATTAGATGGACTCAGAACTCTTCACTGCGATCAACCCCTTTCGTCACCTCGAGGTTGTAGACCCGCATTGTAATTCCCTCCTTCAGGTGTGAGGCACAGGATCTGTGGTCGCCACGTCTCCTGATGTGTGAAGCTGGTCGGGAAGAATAAAATCAACACGCAGAGAGAAACTGAGATGAGAGACAGGAAAATTCTGACAGAATTTGAAACCCTGGCTCCAGTTGTTGCCAAACTTGAGCTGCAACCTTGCCCTTCCTGTGGTTTACTTAATCCAACTGGGAAGAGAGCTTTCTCCATCAATCTTAGACCAAATGTCCTGGGCTTCCATCTGATTGGACAACTCCAGTCACATGTCTTTTCCTTAACCAATCCTCTGCTCATAGGAGCGAAGTTTTACTGGGTTAATTGACGTGGAGAGTGGTATCATTTTCTCCTGGATGACATGGGCCACATGGGGGAATGATGGATCTCACACACACACACACACACACACACACACACACACACGCACACACATAAATGAAATCCTAAGCCAATCAGTCAGGAGTCACCTGACCAGGACTAGTTAGGTAGTAGGCCTGACAGATTCCTGCCATCCCCTAAAGGAAAGTGACCTTGCAATAACCAACCCACTCTTTTGCCTAGCATAACTTCCTTGTTCCTGCTCCCTTCTGCCTATGAAAGTTTTCCATTATGTCCAGCTCCTCCAAGTTCCTTTTTGTTAGATGGGATGCTGCCTAATTTGAATCAATTTTTGCTCAAGTGCTTAACATTTTTAATATGCTTCAGTTTATCTTTTAATAGGTAGAAGTCAGGCTCTGAGTCTGCTGGGGCAGAAGGATGAGTCCCTGATGGATCATGCAGCTGGCAGCAGCCCTCAGTGCCCACCTCAAGAACTCGTTAACAGGAGACAGAAGGACACGCCTTCCTTGCTTAGTCATTGGAGTTTGGGTTTTTCTTTTCTACGTAGACAAATCAAATCCCTCCAATACAGATGTCATCAGCCTATAAATCATGGAAACTCGAGAGTAGGGAGTGGAAGAAAGTGCCAAGGGAGAGGAGATAGGAGAGGACAAAGGGCCCGAAACACCTATATTTAATGGACAAACAGAGGAAGAGATGCCTGTAAAAGAGACTGAAAAAGAGCCAAGATGAGATTGTTGAGAAAGAAGAGGGTAGATGTCCAAAGAGGGCCAGAGCAGGGTGTAGGGAGATGAAGCCCTCCCTCTGTTGTGGGTTCCTGTTCAAGGGGATGAGTGAAGAAAGGGCCTCAATAGACCCCAGGGATGAAGAGCTCAGATCCCCCACAAGCCAAACACTTCAATGTCAGGAAGCCTTAATGGGTAGAAATCTTGTCCTTATACGAAGCTGAAATCTGCCTTCCTGTGATTTCCACCCATAGCCTCCTAAAGACACACTGAATAAAATCCCACCCTTGACTTCAAGACAGCCCTTCTAAACTTTGAAGATGACATTCTTGTGCTTCTCTCCTCCCAGATGAAGATTCTTTAATTAACTCTCAAATATTCATCACATTACTGGAATCCCAGGTCCTTTGCAATGCCGGTTCCCCTCTTCTAAATGGACTTTACCTTGTCAATATCCCTGAGTAGGCACAAACTAAGACAGGCTGATGAGTCCTGCAGACCATCACCTCCCTGGACTGGCACTGTGCTCCTATTAATATGGTCACCATGGCATGGGTTTCTTCTGGAGCTCATCAGCTGGTAGCCTACGTTGAGCTTGAGGCTTCTGTTAAGTCAGCTCATCCATCAGACGAATATGTTGACATTTTTTCAAATGACATCCAACCTCTGCAGAAGTAGGCAGAGAGATTGGATCCCAAAAGGCAGTTCAGAGATGTCCCCTGACAGCACTGGGTTAGAAATCAATTTTTTTTTTAAATAAATAAATAAATTTATTTATTTATTTATTTTTGGCTGTGTTGGGTCTTTGTTGCTGCGCACAAGCTTTCCCTAGTTGAGGTGAGTGGGGGCTACTCTTCGTTGCGATGCGTGGACCTCTCATTGCGGTGGCTTCTCTTGTTGTGGAGCACAGGGTCTAGGCACGTGGGCTTCAGTAGTTGTGGCACACGGGTTCAGTAGTTGTGGCTCACGGGCTCTAGGGCACAGGCTCAGTAGTTGTGGTGCACGGGCTTAGTTGCTCTGCGGCATGTGGGATGCTCCCGGATCAGGAATCGAACCCGTGTCTCCTGCATTGGCAGGCGGATTCTTAACCACTGTGTCACCAGGAAAGTCCCTAGAAATCAATTTTAAGCTCTCATCTATAGTTTCAGGGTGAAGCAGCCCTTAGATGACTCCAGCATCATTAGCAAAGCAAATGGCACACGTCCCACAACCATCCAAGCATCTGAGTTGCCTACTTCCCTTTGGTGACAAAAGCAATTGGCATTAAAGAGTTTCAAGGAATGGTGCTGGGGCAATAGGACACGAGATGCTCTAAAAATGTCTCCTTCAAAACCATATTCACAGAAACTGGAAGAAATTCTAGAGGTTTACCTAAAGAGGTTTACAGAGGAATGAAAAGACCACAGATTTCATAATCAAAAGATGTGGATTGGCTTCCTGGCCTTACTACAAGGGAAGCTGTGTCATGGGCACACTTAATCCCTCTCTTGGCCTCGAATCCTTTATCTACAAATAGAGATCATAATATCTGCTTCGTAGGCCTTGTGAGAACTAGGAATGATGAGAGTACCTGATCCAGTGATAACCGCTCAGCAGATGGTAACCATATTAGCCTTATGTAAGCCAGCCTTCAACCTGGGCGAGAAGTCACCTCTACGATACCCATACTTCACGAAGAAAACCTTTCAGAGTTTCTAGTTCTTAACTCATACCCGTCATTTCTTAAGTTTTCTGGAAATCCGTTTTCCTGAACCGGCCATAGAGCTCTGGCAGGGGCCGTCGTGCCTTCAATATTACAAACGACAGGGCAGCCTGGCCACCTCCCCCCAGGTTCCCGTCACCCCCGCATCCTCAGACGACGCCCATTCATCTCTGGGAGGTCCAAAGCAGCAGCTCCCCACTCTTCCCCCACCCCCCCCCACGCCGGCTGAGCTACGAAACTGCCAACAAGGCAAATCAAGAATTCATTAAAGAGCTCGGCTTCTGGGAGTTTCCAGACTATAAAAACAGTTTAGCTCGCATTATTCATACGATCCATGAAGCCCAAGATAAAATCAGCAAGGCAGCCGACAATTCTCTTTGTCTGTGGATTTGATTTGTCCATGAAAGAGCCACAGATGAAGAAGTTTCATTCGGAGAGTGATTCCAATAAGGATTTGATGGGAAAGTGATGCTCAGATTCTAATCGAAGCAGGCAAAGGTGCAGTAGCCCCCTCCGTGGTGTGCTTCTGGCAGGTCTCACCATCCAAACAAGTCAACCCAAAGCAAAAGGCTTCCGCAAGCCTGAAAGTGCATGAGAGATCCACTCTTTCAACCTAAATGCTAATCTTCATTAAATGCTAATATATTTTAGGACCTGACACATTTTGCTTAACAAGCATTTCCGCCTCTAGATAAAGTTTGTAAATAAATCCAGGAGTCACTCTTCACTTCTCACTTTTCCTCACCTCCTACATGCAGTCCGCCAGCAAGCACTATACTCCTTACTCCCAAACAACGTCCTGCGGCTGCCACTTCTCACCACCTCACCTCCACAGTCTGAGAGCATCTCCCCAGCTGTGTGCAGTCACCTCCTGGCTGCCTCTGCTCTTGGTTCATTTCACGCCCAACTCAGAGTATGTTGTCAAGAAAACCAGTCTCGTTCTTCAAACCTTCAGGGTTTCCCATCACCCTGAGAACAGAATCCAGTTCTGCCGGGGTCCTCGGTGCCCCAGTGGCCACCTCTCCCCCCCTCCCGTCTCACCTCCTGCCACCCGCTTCCCCTGAAGCCCATGCTACCTTGCCCACCTCTCTGCCCCCCAAACACGTGGAATCTTTTCCCCTTTGGGACCTCCGCCTTTGCATCCCTTCAGCTTAGCGCCTTCTTCCCCCAGGTCTCATCAAGTCCTGCCTCAAATGTCACCTCCTCAGAGAAGCCTTCCTGGACCAGCTAACCAGACCCTTCCCAACTCTATCAATCCCTGTCTTCTTTGATATGCCGTTTTATTTTCTTGTATGTCTCCATTTCCTTGCCATGATCTGAAATTAGCTTATCTGTCTGTGTTTATTGCTGATGTTCTGCGACCCTCCTCACCTCTGGAAATGAAAGACGCAGTAGAGCAGGAACATTTTCTGTCTTGGCCTCATGGCTTCCCTGGGCCTTGGGGTGGTACCATGCAGCGGTGGAGAGATGAGCACTAGGGTTGAAACTCTGTGAGTTCGGATTCTAGACCCATCATTTAGTGGCTCTGATACCCCTCTGCTTTTAGGTCCCATTAGTGCTTCAGCCACAACCCCAACTCTTTGCAAGGATGTCTCTATCCAATCCTTACTGGGGCCTCATGAAATAGGCAGGAACATGTTATTAGCCCATTTTATATGAAACAACCTGGGTCTCAGAGAGACAAAGTCCAAGTTCACAAAGCTATTCATCAGACAGAAAAGGAAAGAACCAAAGCCCAGGAGATGTGGGCTCGTGGTTCCATGCCTGGTTGTTCTTAGGATGTTCCCATTTCCAAGCCCCAGAACATTCACTGAGATAGCTGCTGAGGACACAGAGATGGATTAGACATCAGTCTGTCTCTGAGGAGCTGACAGATCTGGAAACAGACCTGTCATTGGGCCGGGCTTCGGGGAGCCAGGCACAGGGGCTGGGGGCAGGGCACCTCACTGGGAATGTGTGGTGTTAGGAGAGGCTTCCCATTCCAGCTGAAATTTGGATTTGGCAAAAGGTATCAGGGGAGAGAATGCTGTCCCAGAGAAAATAGCCTGTGGCCTAGACTAAGACTGGGGACGAGGGCAAAAGTATCACAGTCTGCTTGCCGAGTTAATCGGCTCAGAAGATATATAATTATGCGCTAAATGGCCATCCTCCTCTCGATGCAGCAAGTGCCAGAAGGGCAGGAACTGAGTCCTTATTCACGTCTGAATCCCCAGGACCCAGCAAATACCTGCTACTGAACGACAGCAACAATAGCAATAATAGCTAACGCTGATGGAACGCTGACTATGGGGTGTTTAACAAATGTTCCTACTAGCAAGGGCTCAATAAATTTTTTATTTTTTATTTATTTATTTTTTTTGCAGTACGCGGGCCTCTCACTGCTGTGGCCTCTCCCGTTGCGGAGCACAGGTTCCGGACGCGCAGGCTCAGCGGCCACGGCTCACGGGCCCAGCCGCTCCGCGGCATGTGGGATCTTCCCGGACCGGGGCACGAACCCGCGTCCCCTGCATCGGCAGGCGGACTCTCAATCACTGTGCCACCAGGGAAGCCCAATAAATATTTATTATATGAGTGAGTGAATGGATGAGTAGCGAGAGTGGTGAGACAATGTTGGACAGTGAGACAATGCTGGACCCTCACAAGGTCACGGGTCAGGGAAGGGGGGTAGTTCTATCCAGAAGGCAGTGGGGGGGAAGCAGTGCCAAGGGGCTCGAAGCAGAGAGTGACGTGGTTTGGGGGTCACTTTTAAAAGTTCACTCTGGCTGCTACGTGGAGAATGGAGTGGAGCAGAGTGAGAGAGGAGATGGGGGGCGCCAATTGTATACCTTGCAGGATGAAGAATGGGTGATACTAGAACCATGGAAATAGGCAAGTACTCTCAGAGCTGAGTTTTTAAAAGGAAGAAGATGGTGGATGCCATAAACCATAGATCAAAATACGAACAGTCCCACTGAATAAAAACATCTGGCATTTCTTGAGAGCTTGCTCTGTGCCACGCACTATTCTCAGCGCTTTACACCAATTAGCTAATGTAATCCTCGAAACAACTCTATCAGACAGATACAGTTATTATAGCCAGGTCACCCTGTCAACACCCAAGTTCTAACTAATAAGCTATCTTCCCGGACTGGCCTCTAGTTATGACTTCTGACGCTCGGGATGAAAGCAACCCTTTATTTCATGAATCTGTCGCCCTACGTGAACGAGGTTCAAAGACAAGGGAAAGAGAAATTGGACCTGGAGGATGAAAAGAACTGGAACCAGTGGACAGGACCAGCTTCAGGGCTATGAACTCAGGTGGTCCCGGAACTCAGAAGGGCCCCTAACTCAAAACAGCCCTGAACGTGGTTACTTAGTTGCATGCACAGCTGTCACTGTCTTAAGATTCTAAATAACTTTTGAACAAGGGGCTCCCTATTTTCATTTTGCACTGGGCCCCACCCACGATGTAGCCAGTCCTGCTGCTGGTGGATATAAGTTGCACGCAGCAGATTCCAGATCCACATGGAGAAAGCTTTCTTTTTCGTGCAGAGCGATTGAATTGTGTCCAATTGCGACCTACATCTTTGGTGCATATATTCATGCCAATGCGGCTACACAGCAGAGATGTTGTAGAGATAATTTACTCTTCAGGTAGAAGGTTAGCCTAGGTCATCTCCCCAGAACGATCCACATCATTCAGTCATGACAGCATCTCAGATGACAGCAAACGGCCTCCTGTGACCATCCTTTGCGGCCGAGGATTTTAACCAGGGCTGTGGACCAGAATCACTTGGCTGAGATGTTTTTCAAGATAAATGTGCCCAGGCTTTACTCAAAACATTGACTCCAAATCTTTTTTTAAATTTTTAATTTATTTATTTTTGGCTACGTTGGGTCTGCGTTGCTGCACGCGGGCTTTACTTGCGGTGAGCGGGGGCTACTCTTCCTTGTGGTGCGCGGGCTTCTCATTGTGGCGGCTTCTCTTGTTGCAGAGCACGGGCTCTAGGCACGCAGTCTTCAGTGGTTGTAGCACGCGGGCTCAGTAGTTGTGGCTCCCAGGCTCTAGAGTGCAGGCTCAGTAGCTGTGGCCCACGGGCTTAGTTGCTCTGCAGCATGTGGGATCTTCCCGGACCAGGGCTCGAACCTGTGTCCCCTGCACTGGCAGGCGGATTCTCAACCACCGCGCCACCAGGGAAGTCTCTTGACTCCAAATCAAGGGACTTGAGTGTGACTGGGATGCCGATCTTTGGAAATGCTCTCCTGGTGATTTTTAAAGGCACCCCTGATTAAGGACCACTCCTAACACAGAGGCTGTCTACGGCTCCTGTCCATCTAGACCCCACTTAAAAGGCATACAGCGCTTTGTTCAGTGGGAAGGGAGTACTGGGCACAGATACCAAGTTGAAGCTCATCAGTTCTTAGATCTTTTGTCCTGTGGCGAAATTACTGCTACACTGAACCTGCCCTGCCTCTAACATCTCAACTATCCAAACCCCTGAACGACTCAACAAAATAGGAAATGACCCCAAAACTTAAAAGGAAGATAGACCCAAAGAAAGAGCATATTTGATCAGTGCCCTCTTTACCACCTCTTTGCCACAAAAAAGCCAGAAAACCCTCTGCCTTATCATCCTATAGACCTTTCCTCCTTCAAGTTTCTTCAGTATAATAACATTCTCCTGCAATGGATTAACAGAGTCATGTTGCACGGGTTGACAGAATCCTGCAGGGTCTCCAGAAATAGCCTAGAACTATAGAGAACTGAATAGAGCAGGCGGAGGTAAAAGTTGGCCAGCTTAGTTACCCCTAACCTACATCATCTCAGCAAACTCAGGTGTCTACCCACTGCCGTATATGAGCAGCCACCATGTTAAAGTTTTGTCTCCTTCCAGAAAAACGCAAACAATGTTTTAACGCTAACGGCCACCTGCTGTGTTTTTCTTTAATGTGATTTGAAACAGTACCGTTGCAAATTACATGAATCATCTCTAAGTTTAGAAATCGGCTCCTAATACTCACTGCCTGTTCTGAATGGTAAATAACGTTTTCCGGTTTTCATGTGAGAATCACTGCCAGGAACCTCTTAACTTGATGCCTTGTGATCCTTGAGGTGAGCATGAAACTACTTGCTACACGTCGCAGACACACAGAGACCCTGTCTGCGTGCTGCAAAACGACAAATGGTTTAGTCAATTCGATGCAAAAATAAAAAGTCTCCCCGGACCATGTGAAACAGTGGCTTGCAACTTGGAAGGTGTTATGGACTGGATGTCTGTGTCCCCCTAGTATGTACATCTTGAAGCCCGAAGCTTCAGTGTGATGGTATTTGGAGGCGGGGGTTTTGGGAGGTAATTAGATGAGGTCATGAGGGTGGGGTCCCCATGATGGGATTAACACCCTTGTAAGGAGAGACACAGAGAGCTTGCTCGCTCTCTCTCCAACATGTGAGAACACAGTGAGAAGGCAGCCGTCTGCGAGCAAGGAGGAGGGCTCTCACCAGGAACCAGATTGGCGGGCACCCTGATCGTGGGCTTCCCAGCCTCTAGAACTGTGAGAAGTAAATGCCTGCTGTTTATGTGAGGTTATGGCTACTGCAGGCAGTGAGTTATCTGGAGCTAAGGCTTAAAGTGGGAGCTTCTTACAGAAAATTGCAGAGGAGAGTTTAAAAGAAGTCGGAGAAATGAGCAGAAATAAGCACGAGTCCTAGTAAAGGAAGCCAGAAAGGGATGCTAAAAGGGACCCCCAAAACTCATGAGGCCAGAATCTGGAGCCATGGAGATAACAGCGAGGGCCACACGCTGCCAGTGAACCACAGAACATTTCCTGTCACGGCTGGCCTTCTAAAGGGCCAAAGACGAAACAATAGTCTCTTAGAGTCTGACCCACCCACTGAAGTTGGTGAGGTTGCCCTACCCTAGCATGTTATGATTCTCTGCTGCTTTCCACATTCTAACACATTCACACACACGCATGCACATATACACACACAGTGTCCCCACTACGTTTGACAGAGCTATGAAGCGCCTTGGTTTCACACACTGCACATCTGTCACCAAGACAGACCTTCAGAGAAATCTCTCCATTCTTCTCCTGATGACCCGACAGTTAGTCCCCAAATCCTGGCACTCATCACCACGCGGTAGCAGGGTGGCCACTCAGGGCTGTTGGACATACACTCTCGGGGCCATGTCCACATACATCACTGAGGTAATCAGCACCTTTTCTGCAGTCCTGTTCCCTGATGCCTGTCCTTCGGTCAGTAACCTTAACAATGTCAACAGTGCTCACAACTCCAAGCCTCAATTAACTCACAAGGCGGGCTGCCCTCAGAGACGGGAGCAGTCAGGCCGTAACTCAGCTGGGCACCCACAGTCTGAACTGGACTGTCCCCACCAGTAGGGAGAGCTTGGAGAAAAGCAGAAAGACAAAAGGTATTGGCCTTCCATGCAGCTGTTGTACCAACCTGGTGCCAATATAGCCAGATGGACAGTAAAATACTTCCCGAAGTAATGTGATCATTTGGGGCCACATGTCATAAAAATATAACCAAAACAGTAGAACCAAGGAATAATGATTATCAAAGATTACCTGCTGTCTTAGAAAACTGAGGGACAATTGGAATAGCCTCTGGGTGAATGTCACCCATCCTGATGCACTGGGCTGGACCCCTCATCATTGACCTCTGACCCTCTGAAGAAGCACACAAGCAATTTTAGCATTCTGATTTTACACATAAGAAAACTAGGTTCAGAGACTAGTCTGGCGGGCACCCTGATCGTGGACTCTGCAGCCTCCTGAACTGTGAGAAGTAAATGCCTGTTGTTTAATGAGGTTATGGCTAGGGCAGGCAGTGAGTTATCCGGAACTAAAGCTAAAAATGGGAGCTTCTTACAGAAAATTGCACCCCAACGTTCATTGCAGCACTAGTCTCAATAGCCAGGACATGGAAGCAACCTAAATGTCCATCAACAGAGGAATGGATAAAGAAGATGTGGTACATATATACAGTGGAATATTACTCGGCCATAAAAAAGAACAAAATAATGCCAATTGCAGCAACATGGATGGACCTTGAGATTCTCATACTGAGTGAAGTAAGTCAGAGAAAGACAAATGTTATATGATATCGCTTAAATGTGGAATCTAAAAAAAGGGTACAAATGAACTGAACTACAAAACTGAAATAGAGTTACAGATGTAGAAAATAAACTTATAGTTACTGGGGGGTAAGCAGAGAGGAGGGATAAATTGGAAGATTGGGACTGACACATACACACTACTATACATAAAATACATAACTAATAAGGACCTACTGTACAGCACAGGGAACTCTACTCAGTACTCTGTAGTGGCCTATATGGGAAAAGAATCTAAAAAAGAGTGGAGATATGCATTTATATAACGGATTCACTTTGCTGTGCACCTGAAACTAGCACAACTTTGTAAATCAATTATACCCCAATAAAGTTTTTTAAAAAAAGAAAATTGCAGAGGTGAAGGTTAAAAGAAGTCAGAGAAATGGGCAGAAATAAGCAACTCGCCCTGGATTGCACAGTCAATAAATGGCCAAACTGAGTTTTTGAACCCATGACTATTGTGGTGGACAGAATAATGTGCCTCAAAGTCACTCACATCCTAGCCCCTGAAACCTGTGAATATGTTCAGATAGCAAAAGGGAATTAAGGTTGCTAATCAGCTGACTTTAAAATAGGGAGATTATCCTGAATTATCTGAGTGGGCTCTGTGTAACCACAAGAGCCCTTAGATGTGGACGAGGGAGGCAAAGAGTCAGGGTCAGAGTGATGTGATTCGATAACGACTCCACCAGCCACTGCTAGCTTTGAAGATGGAGGAAGGGACCGTGAGCCAGGCAGCCTCTAGAACCTGGAAAAGGCAAGAACACAGGTTCTCCCCTAGAGCTTCCAGGAGGAATACAGCCCCTCTGACACCCTGCTTTAACCCAGTGAGACCCGAGTCAGATATGTATCTTACCAGAACGGTAAGATAATAAATTCATGTTGTTTCAGGTTACTACGTTTGTGGTGATGTGTTACAGAAGCCATAGAAGACCAATGCTAGCACCCAAGTCTAAAGTCTTCTTCTCTTCATTGTGACCACAGTTAGTTTTCTATGACTGCACAACAGATGACCACAAACTTGATAGCCTAACAGCAGCTTTACCTCCCAGTCTCGTAGGTCAGAAGTCTCGCAGCACGGATGGGTTCTCTGCTCAGGGTCCTTCAAGGTCAAACCCAAGGTGATGGCTGGCTGTGTTCCTTTCTGGAGGCTCTGGGGAAGAATCTATTATCCAGCTCATTCAGGTTCTTGGCCGTATTCAGCTCCTGGCAGTTGTTGGACTGAGATTCTCAGTTCCTTACTGGCTTTCGGCTCCTAGAGGCCACCTGCATTCCTTACCATGTGGTCCCTTCCATAGTCAACACCAGCAGCAGAGAAGCTGCTTTGCATGGTGTCCCTCTCACTTCAGGAAGGGCTCAGACTCAGGCCCACCCAGATAATCTCCCTATTGATTAAACTCAACTGATCAGGGGTGTGAATTACAGGCAGACCTCATTTTATTGTGCTTCACAGATACTGCGTTTTGTACAAATTAAAAGTTTGTGTCGACCCTGCAAGTCTATCAGTGCCATTTTTTCCAACAACGTTTGCTCACTTCGTGTCTCTGGGTCACATTTTGGCAATTCTCTCAATGTTTCAAGCTTTATCATTAATATCGTATTTGTTATGGTGATCTGTGATCAGGGATCTTTGATGTTACTGTGATTCACTGAAGGCTGATGGTTACATTTTTTTATCCATAAAGCATTTTTTAATCAAGATATGTACATTGTTTTTAGACATAATGCCATTGTACACTTAATAGACTACACTATAGTGTAAACATGACTTTTATATTCACCAGGAAACCAAAAAATTTCTATGACTCACTTTATTGTGATACTCACTTTATTGCGCTGGTCTGGAAACGAAAGCACCATATCTCCAAGGTCTGCCTGTACATCTGCAAAATCCCTTTGTCATATAAAGCAGCAGAACTATGGGGATAATATCCCATCACACTCAGGTCCCACCCATACCCAAAAGGAGGGAATTATGCACCAGAGGGTGTAAATCTTGGGGGGCACCTTGGAATTCTGCCTACGACAAACATGTATTAGCATATATCAGCTGAGTTCACCATGCTTTACTCCATTGCCTTTCTAGGTGAACCACAAAAAACTTTAAAAAAAAAAACGCCCGAAGTCAACATTGCCTTGCCTACCAACCCCATTCCACACCCAAATCTCCCACTGTTGTCTCTCTGTGTTTATAGCACTATGCATGCACCATGTTAGAAACTGAATAATGTTAAGAGCTAACTTTTACTGAGCCCCAGGTTCTGGTCTAAGAAACATGTATCCCCCAAAATCTGTGAGGTGAGTATTAATACCACTCCAATTTTACAGGTGATAAAACTGAGGCACGGAGAGGTTAAGTAACACAATTGCTCTTAATTATGGGGCAGAGCCAGGATTAAAAAGCAGGTCATGTAGTTCCAGAGTCAAGCTCTTCACATGTTGTTAGTTTCTTAGCAGGAGGAGGAACCCTGGAGGACGCTTATATTTGTGGATCTGGGCTTGACCGCACTGACTCTGGGAATTTCTCCAGTGTGAATATTTTGTTCCTCCTTTCAGAAACAAACAAGTTCACAGCATGTTCTAAGAAGCCCAGGGAGTAAGGGGAAGATTTGACATAGCCATATCTCCAAATCCAATGAAGAGATACCTCCACCCCCCACCTCCTGCCCCCAGTTCCAGGCAGGAAAAGTACAGGGACATCTGGTCACACACTTTTAGCAAAAGCCAGCTGTGTGTCACCCCACACCAACCACACTGTGAGTGCAAAGGGGAGCACAGAAGAGGCAGCAGGGATTTTGCTAACAAATAACGTGTGTGCCTCCCTCCCACACAGAAGGTGGGACCATGTCAGGAACCAGTGTGACCATGTGCTTTTCCAGAGCTATGGTTTCATCATCTTTCTTAGGGCCCCTGGTATACTTAATCTATGGAGAATATATTTAGAAATTAATCTTTCGCTGTGCAGGGACAATCCTGGTGCTGTACTAGTAAGAGCTCACCTGTTTAGACCTGGGTTGGACTTTCAGTCTGAGGGCAGGTGCTATGCCCTGCTTTTCTTTTTATCATCCTCTGTATCAGACTTAATAGGGGCTCAATAAAATTTGTTGTTGGTAGGTTGACGTTGTTCTCAAGGGCCACAGACCCTCCATGCTGCACGTCCTGTTTTTGACAGCTGTAGTCATGTCTGTCTAGATGGAAGCATCTGCTTTGCTCTGCGGGGTCCTAGAGCCATAAAGCCCTCGTCTCCCCTCCCCTTAGTGACTCCCTGTTCTCGGGCAGTGGCCGTGGCACCTCAGCCTTGTGAGAAGCATTAAAATCTCAGTGTGCTTTTGACGCTACATCTGACGATGACTTTGTTCCACTTCAGCAGATCTTATGTGATGGGCAGGCACCCAAAGGAATCCATGAGACTCTTCCAGCAGCAAATTGTTTCAAACTATACACGCTCCCTACCCTCATTATTTCCATTACAGCCCAATGTGGGAGATTGACACAGGGAGGGTCACCATTTGTAAAAATTTCTATCGTGGTACTGAGTCAGTCTCAGCAACCTCACCCCCGCCCCATGCACACACACACAGATACAGCACCAGGCTGATTATTCTAGAATCATGCCAGTGATCATTATTAACAAACAGAGAGCTGACACTTCATTCCTGCAAAGGTCAAAATGGAAATTCAATTTAGGAATCTGCGTTGTATCCATCTTCACAGAACAATCTGAAGGGAAACAGTTGAATTTTCTTGGCCTTAAATTACTTTTGAAAATGAGCTTAGTTGGTAGCCAGCATTCTGAATTCATTCAATTGCTATTTTAAAAAATAGTCCCTTTGTCACCTTAACTAAATTGAACTTTTCTTTTTTAAAAGAAAGCTTATTTTCCAGGAGCACCTAAGTTTTCAGAGTTCAGTTAAGATTCCATATAACGTTTCCACCCCCTCTGTGAGTCCCAGATATTTAATGTTTTTAAGATTTAATGGATGTAACTCGCTAAGCAAATTGGGTATGTTTGGCTCCCTGTTTCTTCCTGGTGGTGGAGGTTACTGGCTGCCTTCCAATATCTCTTCTCTCCTTCTTTCCTAAGAAGCTAAGTTCTCATTGCATTATCTGGAATGCAGATGTGATACTGGAGCTCTAACTGCCATATTGGAACAAGAGGAAAAGGGTCACACACTAGAGATGGCAGATGGAGTCTGGAGCCTGATAACTTGGAGAAGCCACCGCTGCAGCCCTGGACTACCATATCCAGACTACCTTAGCTTTAGAGAGAAAGAGCCTTCTACTTTTCTCAAGCCACTCTAATGTTGGAGTTTTCTATTACCCGCAGGCAGTTCTAATAACAACTGATCCAAATGATAACTTCAAGCATGCCTTCCAGCTTAGATATTCTAGAATTCCAATGTGTTTTTTCTTATTTTACCCTTGGCTTATTATCACATATCAGGGAAAATTAAGCTCAGAGAGGGCTAAGATGCCACAAGAACGGAACCTGGGTCTTTTCTGACAAGTAGGTCTTGTGTTTACCAATGCCTCTGGTGATAAAAAGCTTCAAATGTCAACCCACAAACACATTACCATTCATCTTGACATCAACTCCCCTAATGCTTTTGCATTTGGTTTTTTAGAAAAATGCAGCTTGCTAAAAGCTAAATTATCAGAGCACACCATCAACTAGAATAGCACTCAATGGTATTCCCAGCCATCATTTCTCTTCCGTTAAACTGGTGTGCATCGATTGCCTAGTCTAGAGAATTATGACAATCAATAACTTTCTTCAGAGAAATAGTGGGTGAGCCTAAAGAAATTAGCTTATTTTGTAGTGGATAGAAACAAGATGTCAATCAAACCCCTTAAACCTGACCTCAAGTAAGTACAGATGCCAATACGAGAAAAATCTAAGTCATAACTGCCAAAGTCACCCTGATGGGAGAAGACTAGCGCTCACATGCTGACTAGCCGTGAAGAGGGCATGAGACACAGGATGCCTTGTCATAGTAAGACCTCCTGTCCTGTGGGACACCTCAGAGGACCACCCAGGAGCTCTCCGTCCCCACTGCCACACCTGATGACATAATCCATGCTCTGATAACCACTACTGATGAACAAGTTACCCCCAAACTTAGTAGCTTAAAACAACCATTTCTGACAATTTTGGTGATCATGAATTTGGGAAATGCTCAACGGGAAAGTTCTAGCTTGGGATCTCTCATGTGGTTGCTTTCAGGTGCTGGCTGGGGCTGCCGTCATATCAAGGCTTGATGTGCCTGGACGTTCAAGATGGTGCATGCGCATGGCTGACAGTTAATGCCAGCTGCTACCTGGGATCAACTAAACACCTACACATGGCCTCTCCAGCATGAGGGTCTCAGCGTAGTCAGACTTATGTGACAGATGTCTTTCCCCAGAGAACCATGAGGAAACTTAATGGCCTTTGGTGAGCCAGCCTCAGAAGCTGTAGGCCGTCACTTCACTGCATTCTCTTGGTTGAGGTAGTGTCTTAGTTGTATCAGCCCATCCAGATTCAAGGTGAGGGGATTTAGACCCCATTTCTCAATAGGAGCAGTATCAAAAACTTGCAGTCTTTTTTTGACATCTCTTTGCAGACCAAAGTTGGGGCGAGGGGGCGTGAATGGGTTCCAAAGTAGAGAAACAAGGGAATGGACTTTGAAAAAATGTTCGCTTAAGCTGAATGGCTTTGTTTCTCACAGTGCTCTGGTGTTCTTCCAAGGGCTTTTCCTTATTTCCTCCTCAGCTTCAGCATATACTCTGCTCTGTTGTGTCCATTAACTCCGGTCCCACTTGACCGTGCTTTAGTAACCTGTCATGGTTCCCCAGGCCCTCCAACCCATGTCACTCATCTTCCCTCTGTGTAGCACAGGCCCATTACTCAGCTCCAGGTGGGACATCTCTCTCCTTCAGACAGGCCACCGTCTTAGTAAAGCCTGCCTTCAATGTGTCTTCAAAGCAGAAAGTGAAGTAGACCCCGAATGCAAGGCAGAAAGAGTATTAGAAAGTCTTTGTCAGGCTGTCAGAGTCCATACTGCTTTGCCAGGTAGAATGTATGTAGGAACCAGAGGAGCAGCAAAGAAGTTCCATCCTCACTGAGATGTCAGTGCATAGAAGGGACAGACAACATGCAGGCAGAATTCAAGGACATCCTGTGATTGTCCCATGCGGCTAGAAGTTACAACCTCCGTGTGAATGACATCCCCTCCAGGGTTAGACTTTGGCTTCTGAGTCCCCACCTTGATCATCCCCTTGCCTCCATTTCCAGACTCACCTCCCACCACCTACCAAGTTCTCCACGCTCTACCAAACAGAAACAGAATGACTTGCCAAATCAGAACTGTGCACAAGGAAGGAAGGATCAGAGAAGCTGTGTTCCCAGAGAAGCTCAAAATTCCCCTGCGCTAAACAGAACCTTCAAAAAGCCCAAGGCTGGGTTCACACAGTACCAAAATACTTCAATGTGCTCATCCATTTGTCCCTCCAGTGCATTGGGGGTATGCGGTGGGAGGGGTGAGAACACCAGGGAAGGCTGGCAAGCTAAGTTAGCAGTTTGCCTTTCTTCAAACAAATACAATTGAACAAAATCCTTGATGCTCAACATTAAAGTTTATCACAAATAAAGAAGTATTGCTCTACAAAACATAGATGACACTGTCAGTGCTCTGCCCAGATCCCCTTGGATCCTTTTGATTTTTCTTTGTGCCTCCACCCTGGCTTCTGGATTCCTCTGTTTGAAATAGCCAGCACTTGCAGCTCTTATCACAAGATGTCGGTGGGCTACCAGAGGTGCCCACCTGGACAGAGAGTGGGTCTGCCTAGGAGCTTACACCCACCCCCACGCCAGAGGGCTCTCAGCCAGAGGCTGGAAAGTGTGGGAGAATGAAAGCCCAGTTTACCGCCTCAAGACAGGACCAACTCCGAGGTGTATTTCACACTCCAGAACTCCCCTGAGGAATCAGGCCGGGACTTTGCTTGAAATTGCACCCCTGTGTAGTTCCTTCCCCTTCCCTGCTTTGATTCCCCTATTTCCTTACTGATTCCCCCAGGGGCACATCCCCGATAAATTATGTGCACAACATAGAGAATCCTAAAGATGCTACGAGAAAATTACTAGACCTAATCAATGAATTTGGTAAAGTAGCAGGATACAAAAGTAATGCACAGAAATCTCTTGCATTCCTATACACTAATGATGAAAAATCTGAAAGTAAATTAAGGAAACACTCCCATTTACCATTGCAACAAAAATAAAATACCTAGGAATAAACTTACCTAAGGAGATAAAAGACCTGTATGCAGAAAACTATAGGACACTGATGAAAGAAATTAAAGATTATACAGACAGATGGAGATACGCCATGCTTTCAGACTGGAAGAATCAACATTGTGAAAATGATTATACTACCCAAAGCAATCTACAGATTCAATGCAATCCCTATCAAACTACCACTGGCATTTTTCACAGAACTAGAACAAAAAATTTCACAATTTGTATGGAAACACAAAAGACCCCGAATAGCCAAAGCAATCTTGAGAAAGAAAAACGGAGCTGGAGGAATCAGGCTCCCTGACTTCAGACAATACCACAAAGCTACAGTAATCAAGACAGTATGGTACTGGCACAAAAACAGAAATATAGATCAATGGAACAGGATAGAAAGCCCAGAGATAAACCCACGCACATATGATCACCTTATCTTTGATAAAGGAGGCAAGAATATACAATGGAGAAAAGACAGCCTCTTCAATAAGTGGTGCTGGGAAAACTGGACAGCTACATGTACAAGAATGAAATTAGAACACTCCCTAACACCATACACAAAAATAAACTCAAAATGGATTAAAGACCTAAATGGAAGGCCAGACACTATCAAACTCTTAGAGGAAAACATAGGCAGAATACTCTACAACATCAATCACAGCAAGATCCTTTTTGACCCACCTCCTAGAGAAATGGAAATAAAACCAAAAATAAACAAATGGGACCTAATGAAACTTAAAAGCTTTTGCACAGCAAAGGAAACCATAAACAAGACCAAAAGACAACCCTCAGGATGGGAGAAAATATTTGCAAATGAAGCAACTGACAAAGGATTAATCTCCAAATTTACAAGCAGCTCATGCAGCTCAATATCAAAAAATCAAACAACCCAATCCAAAAATGGGCAGAAGACCTAAATAGACATTTCTCCAAAGAAGATATACAGACAGCCAACAAACACATGAAAGGATGCTCAACATCACTAATCATTAGAGAAATGCAAATCAAAACTACAATGAGATATCATCTCACACTGGTCAGAATGGCTATCATTAAAAAATCTACAAACAATAAATACTGGAGAGGGTGTGGAGAAAAGGGAACCCTCTTGCACTGCTGGTGGGAATGTAAATTGATACAGCCACTATGGAGAACAGTATGAAGGCTCCTTAAAAAACTAAAAATAGAACTAGCATATGACCCAGCAACCCCACTCCTGGGCATATACCCTGAGAAAACAATAATTCAAAAAGAGTCATGTACCACAATGTTCATTGCAGCTCTATTTACAATAGCCAGGACATGGAAGCAACCTAAGTGTCCATCAACAGATGAATGGATAAAGAAGATGTGGCACATATATACAGTGGAATATTACTCAGCCATAAAAAGAAACGAAATTGAGTTATTTGTAGTGAGGTGGGTGGACCTAGAGTCTGTCATACAGAGTGAAGTAAGTCAGAAAGAGAAAAACAAACACCGTATGCTGACACATATATATGGAATCTAAAAAAAAAAAAAAAAATGGTCATGAAGAACCTAGGGGCAGGACGGGAATAAAGACACAGACCTACTAGAGAATGGACTTGAGGACACAGGGAGGGGGAAGGGTAAGCTGGGATGAAGTGAGAGAGTGGCATGAACACATATACACTACCAAATGTAAAACCGATAGCTAGTGGGAAGCAGCCGCATAGCACAGGGAGAGCAGCTCGGTGCTTTGTGACCACCTAAAGGGGTGGGATAGGGAGGGTGGGAGGGAGGGAGATGCAAGAGGGAAGAGATATGGGGATGTATGTATGTGTATAGCTGATTCACTTTGTTATAAAGCAGAAGTTAACACACCATTGTAGAGCAATTATACTCCAATAGAGATGTTAAAAAAAAAATTCATGTGCACATGATCCCTTGAGCAAGGGCTTCTTTGGGGGACCCTTGAGCTAAGAAACTCATTAAGATGTAAACTAAATGCTTCTTGCCCCACTCTGGCTAGGCACTGTGGACACTTCAAAGATGGACACGCACTGGGGTGGGGGGGTCTGGGCTCATCATGGGAGAGACAGGGAGTCACAATACAGAGCAGAATATTATGGGTACCACGAGTGGCTAACCAGAGTCATAGATCCTAGGCAGATGATGAATACAAAAATGGGCTCAGAATATGAAGCTGCTGACAAGGAGAGTTTTTATGGAGAACATAAATCTAATGAGAGCCTTGAATGAAGAGGAGGGTAGAAGGCATTCCAGTGGAATGAATTAAGGTGTATTAGTCAGGGTTCTCCGGAGAAATAGGACTAACAGGAAATATATGTAAGGTGAAGTTTATTATAAGGAATTGACTCCCGTGATTAT
This sequence comes from Grampus griseus, assembly GCF_964374135.1. Taxonomy (NCBI): domain Eukaryota; kingdom Metazoa; phylum Chordata; class Mammalia; order Artiodactyla; family Delphinidae; genus Grampus; species Grampus griseus. The sequence goes on from NC_139008.1 coordinate 11,225,962, forward strand.
GGAGGCTGTGAAGTCCCACGATCTGCTATCTGCAAGCTGGAGACCCAGGAAAGCCAGAGATGAAGTTCAAGGCCTGAGAGTCAGAGAGCCAATGGTGGGGATTCTAGTCTGAGTCTGAAGGTCTGAGAACCAGGCGTGCTGAGAGCAGAAGATCAGTGTCCTAGCTCAAGCAGTCAGGCAGAGAACAAATGCATCCTTCCTCCACCTTTTTGTTCTATTCATACCTTCAGTGGATTGCATGATGCCCACCTACAGTGGGGAGGGCCACCTGCTTTACTCAGTCCACTGATTCAAATACTAAGAGAGTCATGTACCACAATGTTCACTGCAGCTCTATTTACAACAGCCAGGACATGGAAGCAACCTAAGACAAATACTAATGTCTTCTGGAAACAGCTTCACAGACACACCCAGAAAGAATATCTAACCAGACAGTTGGCCATCCCCTGACCCAGTCATATTAACATATAAAATTAACCATCAAAGAAGGACATAAGCGGGCTTCCCTGGTGGCGCAGTGGTTGGGAGTCCGCCTGCCGATGCAGGGGACATGGGTTCGTGCCCCGGTCCAGGAAGATCCCACGGAGCGGCTGGGCCCGTGAGCCATGGCCGCTGAGCCTGCACGTCCGGAGCCTGTGCTCCGCAAAGGGAGAGGCCACAGCAGTGAGAGGCCCGCGTACCGCAAAACAAAAACAAAAACAAAAAAGAAGGACATAAGCAAAGATATAACAATAGGAAAGAAAAGCATGGAATGGATCAAGATTCTAAGAGCCTTGCACGTATTAAGCATTTCAGCCTCACTCCAACTCAATGAGGCAGGGACTATGCTCATTCCCATCTTACAGAGGTGAAAAGGAGGCACAAAGTGATTAACAACTTGCCCATGTCACACATCTGGTGGTAAAACCAGGGAGGTGAACCCACAGGTAGACCCAGCCAGGTTGATGCCATGGGCCAAGTCTTAGCCACCATACCCAGCTACCTCTCTGTGCAGGGCAGTCTGCCTGGGAAAGGAGCAGCAGAGGTAAATGTTGTTGGAAAGAGCTACTGAGACTGAATTGTGAGGTGTCTGTGTGTCAAATACAGTTGGAATTTTTATACCTCATTCATTCAACAAATATTTACTGAATAACAACTATGTGTTGGCTTGGTGGGGAAATGGTCATACACCAGAAAGTCATGGTCCCTTTTCTCCTGGAATTTACAATCTCATCCAACTAGGTACTTCCCCAAAGAGGGAACAGAAGGAGCTGAAAAAGCATTTTGCTTCACAGATTGAGGCAGCAAAACAAAATTAGAAGAAAAGCTAGTTATTTGGGGAGCATTCTTAACGTGTCCTTTTTTAAGTTAACTAGGTGGGGGGAAAACATAATCTACCTTCTTAAGGTACCTATAGACCTGGAGCAAATCACACTGTGGATGGGTTAAGGTACTGCTGGCTATTGCAGCAAAAACAATTTTTTTTATGGTTTAGTAAAAATGAAGTTTATTTTTGACAGATGTTCCTGGTTGGCCAGCAGCTTTCCTCCATGCAGTGATTCAGGGACCCAAGCGACTTCTCTTTATGGTTCTGCCAACCCCTAAATTCTTCTCCGCATCCTTATCTGGCTGACAGTAAAGGAGAGAGGATTAAAGAAGGTACATGTGTTTCTTAAGTGATATAGGTCAACTTTGTTCACGTTGTGTTGGTGAGCTAGACTCATCACGTGGCCACACCCGGACACCCCAGTGGGCCATGTGGCTGCTTCTGGAAGTCACTTCCCAGCAGCAACTCCACACTATGGAAGAGGAAACACAAAGTTTGGTGGAAAGGCTAGTCATCTCTGCCCCACACTCTGTTCTTTCCTCTACCCTCACACTGTACTGAGACATCATGTTCAAATAGAATCAATTCCAGGAACACTAACTTCAAGGCCACCTTGAACGTGGGAAAGAAGCCACATTAGGACCACATTCAGTATTGGAGCAGAGTGGCTGGAGGCAAATTGAAGGAATAGGAATTTATTAACTGTAATGTCCAATTTTTAAAAATAAATTTATTTGTTTGTTTATTATTTATATTTGGCTGCATTGGGTCTTCGTTGCTGCACGTGGGCTTTCTCTAGTTGTGGTGAGCGGGGGCTACTTTTCGTTGCGGTGCACAGGCTTCTCACTGCGGTGGCTTCTCTTGTTGGGAGCACGGGCTCTAGGCATGTGGGCTCAGTAGTTGTGGCTCACAGACTCTAAAGCACAGGCTCAGTAGATGTGGCGCATGGGCTTAGTTGCTCCACGGCATGTGGGATCTTCCCGGACCAGGGCTTGAACCCATGTCCCCTGCACTGGCAGGCGGATTCTTAACCACTGTGCCATTAGGGAAGTCCCTGTTCAATTGTTTTTATGTGACCGTCCCCTAAGCCTACAGTTGATAGAGCCATCTCCTTTACATGCTACCTGCCTGACATACTTCTCCAATGCCAACAGCAGAGATAGACCTAAATTTTGAAGTCTGGGGAAAACTCCACATTCACCCACACACAAATGCTATTTTCTAGTCTGCTTTTCAGACTCACCCTGTTTGAGAACATCTGAGTTCCAGCTGAATACTTGGAGAGCTAAGGTCTAAGAATCAAGATGGAGGAGCATTAGGGGAAGGTACAAGGAGGCTTATTTTAATAAGGGAGGACCCTAGACTGAGACTGCCTGATGTCTCCTAGCACACCTTCTTTGGAGGAATTTAGATCCCCCTTCCTTCTTGCATAGGGGGCCTGCAGATTGCGTTAGACAATTCCAGAGGCAGAGAGGATCTTCAAGATTACCTATTCCAAAGCCTTTACCTGATAGATGAAAAACTGAGGCTCAGAGGGGTTAAGTGACTTCCTTGAGATCACACAGCTTTGAGTGGCAGAACCCAAGGATGAGAAAACAGTGGGGTGTCACAGACGTGGGGTTTGCACTCGGTAAATATAAGTGTCCATCTTCCCTCGGTTTGCCCAGCCTTCTCCCTGTCCTAGCTCATCTCTCCTGCTTCTTAGCCAGGCTGATAAGACCAACTCTGCAACACAAAACTGTCATTCTGCTACATTCTGCAGAATCTGCTAACAGAATTGTAAAGGTTTATCTCAACGCACACATCACCTTCCTGTCAATTTCTCTGGCAAGGGAGCCAATAATGGATCTTGTCACTGCCAACTCTATCCCATACCAGGGTTATTTGGAAGGGTTGAATTCAGACAAATAATCAGCTAGATTGAGTCTCCTTTCACTAAAGCTCCAAATCATTTCGTCTGTGCATACCTAGTCCCATTTCACATTCAGGCTGCTTTGGACAGACATGACCATGATGGTTATTGCCCAGAAGATACTCAGGTGTCCTGATCATATTCCAAGTAAACCAAAAAACTGGAGAACCACGTATCAGGCGCCAGTTGAAATAACAAGTCACCCAGTGGAACCTCCACCCCAGTTTCATTATGACTGCCTCTGCAAATCCGAAAGTGAGGCTGGTGGGGAGGAAAACCCGCAGCTGTTTTTCAAGAAATTAATTTCTATCCCTGCAGTGATCAGTCCTGGGTAAGTGAGAGAATCAAATTATCCAAGTTACTTCTGCTGGGAAGGTTGACTGCTCTGAATCCTGATGAAAAATAACACAATGGTGCTATTTAATTTAAAACCTCCGTCTGCTTCACTTATGATTCATAATGATTATACTTCGCGTTTATGTACTATCCAAGGATCACAGAGAACTTTGATGGCATAAATGATTCATCCTTGGGACCCTACAGAGAAGCAGTGCTGGCCTTTCTTTCTCCACAGGACAGTGAAAAGGGAGGACAGAGCCTGGTAACCTGGATTCCCAACTGACTTTTCAACACAAATCAACACTCCCTCTCTAGTTATTTAGAAGTTGGCATCAATTCTGGCCAGACTAATATATTACATAAATGGACATCGTGATATCAGGAGTGTAACAGATATAAGAAGTTATGGCTTGCACATGTAAATCAATAAAGACCATGGGCTTTCAGCCATTCCTTTCTGAGAAAAATGTTTCTATTGCTTCCAGCAGCCTGGCCAACATATGATAGCCTTCTACAAGAAAGTCTTAAATGTTGATCTAATGGGTTCATGCATTCCAGAGACAGAATGAACCGTGTAAAAATAACAATAAACACGTGGTCCACACTTTACAGTTTACAAAGCACTTTTGTATCTATTCCCTCATTTACATACTCCTCTCTTGCATTACCTTATGTGCTTTGCACTCCTGGCTAAACGCAGTGCCCAGCTGCCCTCACCGTACTGCACGTGCATTCACACGGCTGCAGGGCCCCTGCAGAGAGGGTTGGCTTTACTCTGCTCAGTTACTAAGTCACCAAGGGCCACACCATTAGCCACCTTGGCCCTTCCATCAAAGGTCACATATCTCTCCTCTATTCTGAACCAAGAAAAGAATTAATAATAATAGTGTCCGTGCTTTGTCAAATGACTACTCCACAACAGGCAGCTTGTCAGGGCTTCATACACATTAACTGTTGATACAGTCCTCACCCCAGACTCGCCAAATGTAACACAAAGGCAGTAACTGAGGCATCGACTTGCCCAAGTTCAGAGTCTGGTAAAGGGTGGAGCCATTCAGATCTTCCCCAACGCATAGCCCGTACACCTCGCCCGGGAAAATCAGGACAAGGTGGACTACATACTCGAGAGAAAAGTAGCGACCAGATACAGGCCGACACCAGTCCTGCCAGCCGTGCTCTTGCTTGAGAGCTTCTGGAAACGATGTTCTCCCTCCCTTGGGGGTGACGCTGCTCTTGAGACCCTGTGTAGTTAGTGACGGACTTCGCAACTGCTGGTACGGCTGCATTAACAGGAGAATGATATCCAGAATAAAGGAGGACAATTACACTACAGGCCCCATTCTTCTGAACAGACACAAAACATCCTACCTAACTAAGAATGGTAATTTCCCGGAACACATTCAGAAGAAAGGGACTAACCTAACTACATTTAAACAATTTGACACAAGGGGGAAAGACCAAAACAAGCTGTAAGAGGAAATTAGGCAGGGTTGTGATGTCTGTCTTCAACTATTTGATGGGATGCCTTAGGGAGAGAAAGCAGACTTGTTCTGTATGTGCCACAGGATAGAACGAAGTTGGAAATTAACAGGCGAGCTGGTTCAAACCCCTGCAAGAAATGTGACCTCTTGGACCTCCTGCTACTGATGGAGTAACATTAGCCTCTACTTCCTAGCATTACTATGACGACTGAATGTGATAATGTATCTAAACGTTTAGCCCCGTGTCTGAACACTGTAATCTATTGGTCATTACGAGGCAGGATCCTTTGCCTTCGAGAGAGAGAGAAATGTCAGAAAGTGAGATTTCTTCTCAGGACTAATTTTAGGCCAGATATTTTGAAAAACAAACACAAAAACAGCTAGCCTAGCTGTGGGACAAGGCATTTGATTCTCTTCCTTTCTGCTCCTTCACTGCGTTGAGAAAACAGCCACTCATCTTTTCAATCAACATCTCCCCTCCTTATCTCTCCCTGCTCCAGCCTAGGCCCCTGTTACCACAGAAGAATTTCTGAGTCTCTAGCCCTTTAAATAATTGCACATTCCCAAGAACAAGGAATCATTTGTTCTGAAAATCTTCCCACATTGCCTCCTAGCTGAAAGCTTCCTGCTCCACCTTCTGCCTAAAATAGACCATTTGGGATGAAGGGAACAGCCCACTGGGTAACAGACCCTCCAAACCTCAGGACCCCAACAGCCAACTCAGGTTTCCAAGGCACGCTGACCAGAATCTAGCTGGCTTTCTTGGTCTCACTTTCTGGGTCACAGGAACGTTGGTTTTTTGTCCTAAAAAGGGGGATGGAGTGGTGGAGAAAAGCAGAGCCAACAGATGCTCAATGCCCATGAAAAGCTGCTTCCACTGCCCACAGCTGTGTAGCTCCGTAGGAAGGACATTGCCATGACTGTGTGGGGCGACAGCACTTGGGCACCACCGCTTAGTGCCTCCTGTGTGTGGGAAGGACCCAGGCAGCCCCGAGAATCTCGGCCCATGCAGGGGAATGTGTCCCTGGCCAGAGAGGGCCTCCCACCCCATGAGAAGGCCGGCCGAGGCAGGCAGCACAGATAGATGTCAGGACAAACTGGGGCACGGACTGAAGGAGAGATGCTGGCTGATGGTCAGTCTGAGAAAAAGGCATTTGTGCCCCCATCCCCCAGCCAAAACAAACGTCTGGCTTGTTCCCCAAACACATTGGCCCTTGTGTTCTTGGGCATGGAACGCCTTGATCCCTCCCACTCTGTCTGCTCAAAAAGCTGCTACTCTTCCTGCTAAGCTCATAGATTTTCTCTTTCGTGTGACTGTCTTGGATATCCAAGCAGAAATAATCATTTCGTCATCTGCGAGTCCATGACATTTTATCCATACTTTATCTGATGGCCCTAAGAATGTTGTCTTAGAGATAATTATCTATGCGTCTGTTTCTTCTATTAGACTTAGATCTCTTTGAGGTCAAAGTACAGTTTAATTGTCTATGTATCTTCAAGTTTAAATGTGATAACCTAATTATTTTTGTTTTCCTTTCCCCACCCCCCCAGACTATAAGGTCTATATGGACGCAGGAGCCATGCCTGGTTACCTGCTTATCCCCAGAATCCAGCTTAGCACGTGGTATTTATTTTCTGACAGACTGGACAGATAGATAGAGGGAGAGATGGGTGGATGGGTGGATGTTTGGATGGATGGATGGATAAAGGAGGCATTATAAGAATGGAACCAACAAAAGTCAGAGAAGAAAACCTCACCACTGACACTTGGGATGAAGGGTAGTGTGTCCAGAGAGCCTCACAGAAGAGGGGTTGTCGGTGGTAAGCCTTTAATAAAAAGTAGAATTTTAGCAGCTAGAGTAAGAGAAGGAGGGCTATTCAAGCATGAGACACAGATGAGGGAAGATGCCACGGGGAGGAATGTGTAGAGCAGCAAGGACTCCGAGCAGCTGGAATGTCTAAGGGACCACAGAACGGGTAAGCTGGGAATGTAGGATCCACGTGTGTGTCACACGGCGTCCCGAGTGTCCTGCTATGGAAACTGGACTGTATCACACAAGAAGCAATAGGAGATGCCCAAGGGTTTTATTTCTGTTTTGTTTTAGCAGAAGTACACACACAAGGCATTGTGTTTGGGGGCTAAGGCATTAAGTCGTCTCTTAAAACACACGACTGGAGCACTACAGCTGTGGGTAGCCCATTACAAGCTGTTGGGACCACGATTTCCCAGACCTGCTAAGCCACCAGGTAGGCGAGAAAACAAAGCCGATGAGCTCTGAAGGCCAAGGTGAGAGGATGAAGCCTGGATCAAGCTTTGCTGCCAGCCCGTTTGGGGAGAGGCCGGTGATTAAAGAGGACGGACGGCAAGAGGGGAAGGGGAGAGGCGGCCTCGCACGAGCTTCCTCTGGATGGCGGCTCGTCAGCCTGGGTACCAGCTTCTCCAAACCACAACCAAGACAGATGCCGTGCAGGACCCAACCTGGGCCCTGCCATTTGGATGCAGGCAAACGAGGCCACGTGTCTTATCCCAGTAGGTTTGTAATCTCCTTCCCTCTGGGAGGTGTCAGCATCTGAAATCTCACTCTTCAGCTTCCGCAGACACACACATGCATCCAGCTGCCCATTCTCATTGCAATGTCACTTTGACTCTGGGACTACTTCTGGGGACACGTGCTCCTATTCTGGGTAAGGAGGGGCGACCAAAGAAAGGAGCCTTTCCAGAATGGAAACACCCAAGGTGCCACCTACACGTCCCCTCGCACCTATGGGACCCCTGCTACGCACTACTTGCGTCTGTGGCCCTCTGCTCTTGGAGACCACACTACTCCACCAAGGGAAGAGGATTAGGGCTGTTCATTGTTCTGTTTTGATGACAGATGAAGTAGCAAAGTGCAGAGCAAGGCAGAGCCCCCTGCCTGCTGCGCAGTTTTCTCCTGCTTTGATTCCCTTCTTGCCTTTCCTCCCATCCAGCCTCCATCCTCTCTCTCACCCGTCCTCGCAGAAGCTGAGTGCTACCCTCTCCACGCATCAGCGGGATAAGAGCTGCAAACAGACAGTTCTATCTGCTGCTTCTCACAGCCCAGTCTGTAACATCGTTACCTCCATGGTGCCCACAAAAGAAAATGAGGAGGTAGCATGATTGCAGCGATTCTAATTACCGTATGCTAATTGGGCCGCCTTCAGGCTTGCAGGGCGGTGCCGTTTCCCTGAGATGAAATGACAGAAGCCCCTGCACTTGCCTCGCTCTACTTATTCTCCTGTTGCTTACAGAACATTCTGTACCAGGCAGCAGCATGCACAGATACCCCAGGCAGGGAGGAACCACAAAGATGTCTGCCATTGTATGAACAGGTCCACGTTCCATGGGACCAAGGCAGGTGCTCTAACCCGAGTCCCTGTATATTGGGGCTTTAAGGATCCCTGAATGCGCCTCAGTCCCCAGGGTATGCAAATTTCCTTATATGTAAATATATGCATTTATCTGGAGGATTCAAAGCTTTCTTTGGCTTTTCAAAAAGCCCAGTATCTTTTTTTTTTAATGTGAAAATGATTGGCCTATAGGGAAAAGTGTCTAATTTATCAACATTTTCATTTATTCTCTGCATACTCTTGGGAGAAGTAATCCCCTACATCCCCACCTCCAGCATCGCCCACCAAAAACACAAAAGAGAAAGAAAGAGAAAAGAAAGGGGGGATGTAGATTGAGATTGAAATTAGAACAGAGTCAACAATCAAGGGATCAGGGCATTACAAGCAAGAAGCCCATGTTCTCTCTGCAGGGCCAGAGCAGAAATGATTTGCAGCTACATTACAAAAATTAATTTAGTTCAACCCATTTATCTCTTGTCAGGCTTGCGACCTCTTGGTTCAAATTCTAACCATTTTTTTTTAACATCTTTATTGGAGTATAATTACTTTACAGTGGTGTGTTAGTTTCTGCTTTATAACAAAGTGAATCAGCTATACATATACATATATCCCCATATCTCCTCCCTCTTGTGTCTCCCTCCCACCATCCCTATCCCACCCCTCTAGGTGGTCAAAAAGCACTGAGCTGATCTCCTTGTGCTATGCAGATGCTTCCCACTAGCTAACTATTTTACATTCAAATTCTAACGAATTTTTTTTAAACATAAGCTATACCTTTAATTTCTTGCCTGGGCTACTGCAATACCGTCCTAATTGGTCCACCTGTATCCACGCTTTTTATTTATTTATTTAACTTCCCAACATAGACAAGAGTTGAAAGAACTGGGCAATGAAAAAACATGTACCCACCCACCACCTGGATTTGACAATGAACTTCATACTACACTTGTTCTCTCACATCTCTATCCATCTATCCAGCCTCTTCCTATCCATCACACCTACTTATTCTTTGTTGGTGCTGTTGGTTTGGGTACCTGTCTCTCTCCTGCCTCCTTCCATTTTATTCCCCACACAGTAGTCAGTGATCTTTCTGTGGTATACATATTCAATGGGATATTACTCAGCCATAAAAAAGAACGAGATTTTGCCATTTGCGGCAACATGAATGGACTTGGAGGGGATTATGCTTAGTGAAATCAGAAAGACCAATATTGTATGATATCACTTATATATGGAATCTAAAAAATATAACAAACTACAGTAAGTCCCCTACACATGAACGGGTTCCATTCCAAGAGGGCATTCATAAGTCTAATTTGTTCATAAGTCCAACAAAGTTAGCCTAGGTACCCAACTAACACAATCAGCTACATAATACTGTACTGTAATATGGTTATAATATTTTTCACACAAATAGTACGTAAAAAACAAACACAAAAATAAACCATTTTTAATCTTACAGTAGAGTACCTTGAAAAGTACAGTAGTACAGTACAACAGCCGGCATACAGGGGCTGGCACTGAGTGAACAGGCAAGAAGAGTTACCGACTGGAGGAGGGAGAGGAGGTGGGAGATGGTAGAGCTGAAGAACTGTCAGCAACAGGAGACGGAGGGCAAGCTGCAATGTCACTCATGCCTGACATTGATGGAACACACGTTCACATCTTTGAAACTTCACAACTTGAAGGTTCGTATGTAGGGGACTTACCGTAGTGAATATAACAAAAAAGAAGCAGACTCACAGATATAGAGAACAAACTAGTAGTTACCAGTGGGGAGGGGGAAGGGGGAAGGGACAATATAGGGGTACGGGATTAAGAGGTACAAACCATTAAGTATGAAATAAGCTACAAATATATATTGAACAACACAGAGAATAGAGCCGATATTTTATAATAACTATAAATGAAGTATAACCTTTAAAATTTGTGACTCACTATATTGTACACCTGTAACTTATATAATATTGTATGGCAACTATACTTCAATAAAAAAAATTTTAAATTAAAAATAAAGAGGTCAATGACCTTATGGAAACAAATCTGATCATATCCCCACCTGCACCCCTCCTGTGGCCCAAAAAGGCTTCACTGGGCTCAATCTGCGACAATGCAATGATATAGGCAATTGAATTCAACTGTGTGTACAACTTATAGAGAAGAGTGCCAAGTGTGTTCGCTATGCCGCATTAAATTGAAGTGCGTAAAACTGGTTAAGAAAAATGTTAAATACACAACACATACGAATAGCACATAAGCCACAGATAAAGAGTCTTTTCAATTAAACCTTCCACTGATTATAAGTTAATGTTTTGGCTTTAATCAGAGTTCCCATGTTGCATTACAGACTAAATATGAATATCCTTCCATGGCAGCTAGAATTCCAGATGTTTCAGATTTGATGAGAAAAAAAAAAACAAAACCTCTGTCTTGCCATTGTTTTTAATATGAATTCAGTTCATTCATCCTGCCAAAGCAGTGCTGCATTAGGACAAAAGAAAACATGCGTGTGACTTAAATGCCATTATCACCTTTAGACCAGAATAGGCATTTGCCCCGGAAGTTTCAGTATGAGGGTCAGGGATTCGTGCCTTACAGACGATGCTTTGTCAGGCCTCTGCAGACATTCAGAATGTGATGTGATACAAGTTTTGATTGGAGATATATTAATAGATAAGAGTATGTCACAGGACTTTGTTGCCATATCATTTTATTATTGTTATTATTGAGAGAACATGGAAAAAAAGCTTCCTCCGACAGACTGCTCTATGCACTGCTGCAAACTGGGTCCTGCCTCTGTTCCTGAATTTCTCTGTTGACAGCAAGTCTGGCCAGTCCTGTGGGGCTCCCATCCATACCCCAGGTGGACACAGAGGAGAGGCAGATTGCGCCCAACAGCCATGGAGAAGGTGGATGGCACATGAATTTGATTTGAATGGCCAGGAGTTAATTCTACCAATGGCTCTGTGGGGTCCGTTATAGGCCTGGACTCACTCTGGGGGTCAGACTCTGGGGCACCCACCAGTCCACAGTCGACAAAGGTGCTGTGTGATGAACATATTCCTGCTTCCAGGTGCTCTGGACAAAACGAAAGCCTTGGAAAGCCCTGGCCAGGTGTCTCCCTATAGGCATGCACTCTTCTTTCTTTTTGCTAGAACTCCAACTTTAAATGAGGTGGCATGTCACCTCCATGGGTCGAATTATGATTGGTTTAGGCCAATAAAGCCTAGCTTATTCTTCTTTGCCAGATACATGATTTCCTAGAGTCCCTTGTACTGGGAGTGGCCTTGAGACCTTGTACTGGCCAATGAACTCTAAGAGAAGTGTGATGGGGAGGATCCCAGGAAAGACTATCCTCCATGATAAAAGGCGGCCCTTTGCTTTTCTGTCTGTCCCTTTGCCCTGTCCTGAGCACAGTGAGTGATGGCCTGATGCTGGGAGCTCTAGCATCCGTCTTCAGGTCATAAGGGACTACCCTGAGAATAGAAAGTGATCATGCTGAGAGCAACAGAGCAAAAGGATGGAAAGGGTCGCGTTCCTTGATGGCATGGGTGGAGGAGCTGCAGCCACCCTGCAACTGTGCACCTTCTTGTTCTCTGAAAAAATTAAATATCTTTACAACTTAATCCACTTCTGACCAGGTTTTCTGTTACTTGCAGCCCAAAACATTTCTAACTGTTGAAGAGAATTGAGCTTAAATACATGATGGTGCAAATGCTGTGTTAGAGTTTACTAAGTGCTCGTCTATGCGGTTCTCCTTTCTTCTGCGTACGCGGAAGGATGATTCTCCCCTGCTGCCTTGAAGTTGAGCGGTATCATGTGACAATACTGACCAATGTGTGTGTGTATGGAAGGGACATATGCCATTTCTAAGCCCAAGTATTTAATTACATCCATGAGATCACCCAGTTTTCTTTATTTCTGCAATGGCAAACAATGAGGCCCAGTATTCCAGCATCAGCCTATATCCCCAAGGGACCGTGGAGCAGAAATCCTTGCCCATTGATGAAAGCAGCATGAATTAGAAAGCAAACTGTTGCTGTATGAAGCCACTGAGATTTGGGGGGTTGTTAGTTAACTTGGCATAACCTAGCTATGCTGAATAATGCAGACAGTTGTCAATTTTACTTCTAAAGAGTCAGTCTGATGTGATGTACATAGGATTTTGCTATAAATTGATCAGGTCATGGCAGATCCATTGATATGTTTATTAAGTTACTCAACAGTCATCATCCCTTTCTTCATCGCCAATAGAACAGAGATTTTCTTCAGGGTAGCAACATTTCCAGACCCAGGGGATGTCCAACCTCAGAGGTATCCAGGCCCACAGTATGGCTACCTCATTCCCTTTTGATAAACACTCATTTCCCCAGATTCCTTTGTAAATCTTTTGGCTAATGAAACATAATGGAAAACCTGCATATAAGGGGTGAATATTAGTTTTCTGGGGCTGCTGTAACACAGACTGGATGGCTAAAACAACAGAAGTTTGTTGTCTCACAGTTTTGAAGGCTAGAAGTCCAAAACCAAGATGTCAGCAGGGTTGATTCCTTCTGAGAGCTATGAGGGAAGGATCTGTTCCAGAACTCTCTTCTTGGCTTGTAGATGGCTGTCTTCTCCTGTGTCTCTTCAAATTACCTTCCCTTTGTGCCTGTCTCTGTCTCCAAATTTCCCCCTTTTATAAGGAAACCAGTCATATTGGATTAGGGTTTACCCTAATTACCTCACTTTAATGTGATTACCTCCATAATGACCCTGTCTCCAAGTAAGGTCACAGTCTGAATTACTGGAGGTTAAGAGTCCAACTTTTTTGGGGGGGCAGGGACACAATTCAACCGATAACAGGTTTTTTGTTTGTTCGTTTGTAATGCAGGAGCATTACTCATCCACTTCCTTTAGGTTTGGAATGCTGGCGTGAAATGTTATATAGAGAGCTAAGGCAGCCATCTTGTGATCATGAAGGAGGAGACCAAAAATCACAAAGAGGCCCAGAGAGTAACTTATAATAATTTTTCTTATAGTTTAAGCTTCTTTTAATTATAGCCACATATGAACTCATATAGAGACCAGAAGTACTTAAATAGACTATCAGCTCTGCCTCCAACTTTATAGATAATAATAGATAAGTCATTAAACACTACAGGACACAGTTTTCAACATTTGGTAAAGAAAACTGATACTACTGGCCCTTAATGGACTTACAATACAGGTAGAGAATCAAATGAAATAATGTTCAGTCTCTTTGAAAAATTGAAAACCCAACAAAAGTTATTTTATATTTATTAATTAAACAGTTAAATATTGAGTATCTCCCATTTGTCAGCACTATGCTAGGTTTAGAAACTATGTTCAAAACCAGGTGTGATCCCTATCCTTTTAGAACTTCTAGTCCAGTAGGAGAGTTAGTCAAATAAGTACACAAACAGCCACCAAACTGAAAGTGAAAAACTAAATTTGATCCAATTATTTAAACACATAAGGAGCTGATGAAGTGTCCTCAATACTGTCTGTGGGTTTTCCACTGAATTCCATCAATGTGATTGTAAAGCATGAGTCTCAGAGCTTCTTTTTCTTAAAGAAGAAAAAGTATTCTCATTGTAAGTAAGCATTCATAGAATTTATCAGCAAAATGAGACATATCTGAAAGTTAAAGAGGGCACTATTGATAATTATTCCAGGAAAAGGGCGTAAAGCTGAGATACTCCAAGAAACCAGGACATTTGGACAGCCAGGGTATGATGGTGATCAATGGTCTAAAAACTAGGATATTAGGAACATGAAGATACAAATTAACAAGTCAAAGATTTAACAAAACAGAACATCTCATTTTGCCGGGATGAGAGAAAATGGGAAGCGATTTATGTTTGATGCAGAGGAGACTGAGAATTACACACTGAAAAATAATTTATTTTTTCATTTTCCCACAACTTCAGTACGTAAACAAAACCCTACATTTCTGGTATGCTAGAAAAGTTGTTGCAAGAAAAAGAAATAAGTGACATGGCTGCAGTTTGATGTGTAATAATAGGTTACCATGAGACAGATTGATTTGTGCTGTGCTAAGCTCGTAGAGAACATCCATCCCTGCTGTGGCTTGTAAAAGAAATTTAAAGGCTACCCCTGTATATTAAATGAGGCTAAAATGTTTGATCAATAACTTTTCTTCACCAAAAACAAAAAAGGATAAAATAATCCAAGATTGATTCTAAATACTTAATGTCCACTACCAGCTGACAGAAATACTTTACAAGCAATATTTTGAAAGTTGTCAGTAAATTGGCCCAAATTGTGAAAGGGATGTTTTTTCAAATGTGTTTCATCATATTTTTCACTCGTTTCTAAAACTGAGACCAGCCGGGGATGTCAGAGAAGATGGTGTGCATAGAAACATAGCTTACCAGCTCTGTTTCACAAATGGGTTTGAGACATTTTGATAAAATAGCAAAGTTTTAAAAAAAGAATCTTTGAAAGATACACTGTATTGAGTTTACATGTCCTTTATTTACCTAAACATTCCTTTACATTGAATCAACATCCATGTTTGTGACTTAGAGTCTATGAACGCTACCCCCCCATCTCACACCTAAAAATCTCTCTCCTCCTTTTCTTCCTCCATCAAAACAGCTGCAGATCCTGAAAAGACCACAATATTCTCTACTGTGGGTTAAAGCCTGAGTTCATTCTGGGACTGCTTCTTACCATGCAAATAATCTAATCAAGTGATTTAATTTCTACATGTAAAGTGGGAGTGATAACAGCTATCTTGATTAAATGACAAAATGGCAGGGAATAGACTAAACACAGTCCTGACACTCAATATTCTCAATAAAAATGACAACTTTATCCTTAGTCCCCTGCCTCCCTTTTTGCTCTCAAAAATTCAATTGACATCCAGGAGGGGTAAAAACCAGAGTTCATTTTTTATTTAATAAATGTTTTATTGACATGTAAGTACACAAATCACTACTTTAAATGACGAACATTTAGAAAGAAAACGCAACCCATGTAACCATAAAGAAATTAATATCCCTAGACCCTCTCAAAAAACTCCCATCTACTCTTTTTTATCTGGCGTCTTCCATTCAATATCAGGTGTATGAGATTAATCAATTTTCTCGATGTGGCAATAGTTCACTTTCATTGTTGGGAGTATTTTATTATATCAGCATATCATGACAGATTTGTCCATTCTTCTCTTGATGAAGATTTAGGCCGTTTCCAATTTTGGCTATTTTACAAAATGATATTAGGGACATTTTTGTCTTTGGGGTCACAGAGTCTACATTTCTGTTGAGTATGTACTTAGAACAGGGATTGCTGGATCATACAGTTATTGTATTTAGCTCTAACAGTTTTTGTCAGGGTTTTCCAAAGAAGTTAACTATTTACACTGTCAGTAGCGATGTACCAGAGTTCTAATTCCTTTACTTTCCACGTTGTCAATACTTGGGGTTGTTGGTTTGTTGGGTTTGGGGTTTTTAATGTATTTTAGGGTGTATGGTAGCATATTATTTGTTTCCATTTGCATTTTTCTGATGAGCACGTTTTTTATGTTTATTGGCCATTTGCACTCCATTGTAAAGTGCCTGTTTGAGTTTTCTGCCCACTTTCGTGGGTTTTAATCGTTTTTGTTGATTTGTAGGAGTTCTTTATATATTCTGGATATGAGTCCTTTGTCAGTTATGGGAACTCCCACTCTGTCACTCCCCTTTTCATTCACTCAGTGACACCTTTTGATGAAAAGAAGTTCTTAATTTTATACAGTTCATTGTATCATTTTCCCCATTACAGTCAGTAGATTTTTTGGCTTAAAAAAAACTTTGCCTACCCCTATCATGAAGGTATTCTCCTGTTTTCTTTGAAAAACATTTTTGTTTCCCTTTATTATTTGATTGATCCATATGGAAGTTTTTTGATATGGTATAAGGTGGTGTCAAGATTACTATTCTTTTCCATATGGATAAACAATTGACCCACCCCCAGATAATAAAAGACCTTCCTTTCTCTAGGTCATTTTCCTTTTTTCATATATCAGATGACCACTATGACTAGGCCTCTACTCTTTTCCCTTGTTCTATTTTTGCCTTGAACCGGAACCACATTGTGTTGATTATAGGGGCTTTGTAATAGGTCTTAGTATCTGGAAGTTTAAGTCTTCATACTTTGTTCTTCTTCAAGGTCATCTTGGCTATTCTTGGCTCTTTGCATTATCTTATGACTTTTACAAAAAAGCTTTTTAAATTCCACATAATAAGCCTTTTGAGTTTTTGATTGGAATTCTATTGAAACTTAGATCAATTTTAGGAGAATTGATGCCTTTACTGTTATAATGCATTAACATGTTATACCCCTCGATTTATTTAAATTTTCTTCAGTGATATTAGCAGTTTTTTTAACATAGTGGTAATGAACTTCTTTTTGTCAGATTTTTGTCTAGGCATTTTATATTTATTACCAAAATTAGTATTTTTAAAATTTTATTTTCTAGTGACCTTATTAAATTTATTTAATTTTAATAATTTATCTGAATAGATTTTTTTTGGATTTAAAACCAACTATATTATCTGTGAATAATACCATTTTTATTATTTTTTTAGTCCTTACTTATGTCCTTACATGTGATTTTTATTTTCTTGCCATATTGCAAGGGTTAGGAACAACAGTACAGTGTTGAATAAAAGTGGTGATTATGTACATCCTTGTGTCACTCCTGACCACAAAGAAAATTTCTCATAGTTTGACATCAAATATTATAATCATTAAAGATTTTTTTTGGTCATACTTCTATTTCTTACATGTTAAGAAATTCTAACTTCTATTTCTTCTTTGTTAAGAATTTTTTCCTTTTTATAGCATGTGTGAAATTTTATCAGATATTGAATTTTATTAAATACTTTTTCTATGTCTAGTGAAATAATTATATTAGTCCCCTCTTTACTCTGTTAATGTGGTGAATTGCATTGATTTATTTTTCAATGTTAAGCTAACCTTGCATTCCTAGAATAAACCTAACTTCACATGGTACACTATCCTTTTTGTATATTGCTGTATTTGATTTGCTAAAATTAAAAAAGTTTTTAATTTTATGCTCACAAAAGTGATTACACATGATTTTTTCTTCTTTCAGTATCATGAAAATGGTTGAACATGAATTTTCCTTTCTTTTGGTAGCAAGATTATGCTGGCCTAATAATAAATTACAAAGTGTTCCCACTTTTCCTATTTCCTGGAAAAATTAGTGTAACAGTGGTATTGTTTCTTTCTCAAATGTTTGCAAGACTTCACCAGTGAAGGCATCTAAGTTTGGAGTTTTCTTTATGAAAATATTTTTAATTAAAAATATTGCTTCTTTATTAGATCTAGGTAGCTTTAATTTTATATTTCCTCTAGTTTCAGTTTTTGTAAATTGTGTTTCAAAAAATTGTCCCTTTCTTCTAAATTGTCAACTTTATTTGCAAGCTGTTCACTTTATCCTCTTACTAATATTTAACGTCTAAGGGATTTTTTTAATTCTTAATATTGGTCATGTGTTATCATTCTTTGATTCAAACAGCTTCTTGCACTTTTGTTTGGTTGTTTATTTTTTGTTTTTTTACCCATCTGTTATAGTTATTCTTGGCAGGAAGAGTGGTCTGAGGCAAGCTACTCTACCACAGCAGAACATGAAAGTTCGGCTGGGCCACATTTTAGCACTCAATGTTCCAAAAAGATGGACTAGCAGACAGCAACTCCCAAAGGAAAAGAAATGTGTCACCCAGGATGTAACCCCAAGGTCTTCCTGAAATAAAAGATTCCTCATAGTTCTCTCTAAATCCCTAGGAACTAGCATCTTGTGAGCTCTCAATAAGTGTTTGCTAAATTTATGAATACAAGAAAGAATGACGGCAGCCTGACACGTCACCCCAAGGGGCCACGTATGTCCTGTGGCACACCAGCAAGTTTTTCCAACCTGGAGAACGCCAGCAGTCGACAGTAAGGTAACATTTGGGCAAAAAGCACATGCCATCAGGAATGACAGATTTCATGAGAGCCATTCAGCATGGGATCAGAACATGGCCTAATCAGCCTGGCTTCAACATATGAGTTCCTTCAATGCATCTCACCAGAATCAAAGGACTTCTTTCCAACAAAGTGTTGCTACAGTGAGTCTAAAATTTACTTCTGGAGGAAAGGAGCCACATATTGTTCTTTGATTCTGTAACAAAGTGTGGAACACCAGAAACAACCTAAATATCCTTCAGCAGAACTGGCCCGACAATTAATACAGCCTTGTGATAAATTTCTATTCACTTACTTTAAATGACAATGAGGTCGAATATTTAATGACATGAAAAAGCATCCATGATCTACTGTTAGGTGAAATAAGCCAGCCACAGATAAGTATAGTATGGCTGCATTTTTGTTTAAAAAAAAGAAAGGCTGGGGCTTCCCTGGTGGCGCAGTGGTTGGGAGTCCGCCTGCCGATGCAGGGGACACGGGTTCGTGCCCCAGTCCGGGAAGATCCCACGTGCCGCGGAGCGGCTGGGCCCGTGAGCCATGGCCACTGGGCCTGCGCATCTGGAGCCTGTGCTCCGCAATGGGAGAGGCCACAACAGTGAGAGGCCCGCGTACCGCAAAAAAAAAAAAAAAAAAAAAAGAAAGGCTGTATATGCATAGATAAGTGTTCTGAATAGATTTCAAAATATTAATATGGTTATCTTCAGATCATGAGACTACAGCTAATAAAAGTTTTCTTCTTTGCCTTGTCTACAATGTATAAATGTTTTATAAAAAATATTTCTACTTATGAACAGTAATTTTCAAAAGTTCTTCCTTAAAAAGTGCTGCTCTGTGCTTGTTCCACTGGAAGGAAGGGAGAGGCCCATTTTTGCAGATTTCGAGGATGAATTCTTCTCCCTGTCATTTTATTTATTTATTTTTTATTTCGGTTGCTTCTTTTTTAAATTTTCATTGGAGTACAGTTGATTTACAATGCTGTGTTAGTTTCAGGTGTACAGTAAAGTGAATCAGTTTCATATATATACACACACATACACACACACACATATATCCACTCTTTTTGTTTTTAGATTCTTTTCCCATATAGGCCATTACAGAGTATTGCATAGAACCTGTGCTATACAGCAGGTTCTTACTAGTTATCTATTTTATATACAGTAGTGTGTATATATCAGTCCCAATCTCTCAGTTTATCCCTCCCCGCCTTATCCCCTGGTAACCATAAGTTTGTTTTCTATCTCCGTGACTCTACTTCTGTTTTGTAAATAAGTTCATTTGTACTCTTTTCTTTAGATTCCACACCTAAGCGATATCATATGATATCTGTCTTTCTCTAGGACTGGACTAGGGATGAGGGTTTTATGAGGGCTGCTGCCAGCCTGGCTGACGGTGGGTGATGCTGCCCTTCACTGGCCGCATTTCACTGTAATGGGCAGAAAGTGCAAGATATGAGGAGCAGCACAGCAGCCAGAGCAGTCCGCCCTGCTGAGCCCAGCCCGGGAGGAAGGAAAGAGATGCTCTGTTGCCAGAGGACAGGAAGAGACAGCCCCTCTGCTGCGACTCAGGCTGCCAATTACCTGCAGACACCATCAGCGATTACCTGACCCACATGCAGGGCAGGAAGCAGGGCCCAGCTTGTGGACAGCTGCACTTTGCTCCCTGTCACAACTGACTAATGGGCCACCCTGCCAAAATGGTTTTCCCCGGCTTCCCTGTAGACACGGTGTGTTACTATGGTAACCACAGGGGCACGTGGCCTTGCATCAGTCATTTCACTCTGCACAAGCTCTCTTCGGAGGGCATCTGCTCTACAGCAACTGAGGAGCAGCCCATCTGAGAGATCGTGGGGCAGTTTCTGAAGCGCTCCACTGCGGGGCCCAGGGTGCCCCGTGTCTTGCTGTCACCTTCTCCAGCCGGGCCCCTACTAAAGATCTTCCCTCAACAACTTCCCATCCCTTGAGCATCAGCCTTTAGGGCCCTGTGGGCTGGGCTGAATGCTGATTCTGCTTCTTACAAGCTGTATAATCTTGGGGAAGGCAACTAACTTCTCTGAGCTCCACCGTTGCCATCCAGAAGATATTAACAGTAACAGCTAACATGAACATGTATTCATTTGCTTAATCTTCAGCCCCACCCCTTGAGGTAGCTGACATATAGTTTGTTCCACACTTCAGTGATGAGGCAGCAGAAGCAGAGATGATTGTGGAATTTCCCCAGCTCACACCTATTCATTGACAGACCACGTGGTCAGAACTGGACAGTCTCATGCCAAAGCCTGTTCTCTTAATGCTATGCTAAATTGCTTTTCCTAATAAAAATAACACTTACCTTATACTGTTGTTGTGAAGATTAAATGATACTTTTTGAAGAAGTATCCAACAGGGCTTTTGCAGAAAATAACCAATGCTTGTGAATGCATTGGTTAGTTAATTCAAATATAGTCTCACAAAGGACAAAAAGATTCCAGACCCATCCAGACACCAACTTTTCAACAAGCTGTCAAGCCCAGGCATCACTACACAGCAGCATCTTTGGAACAGCCCTCTTCCCAGAGACTCCTTGGGAGCACTGCCTGCTTAGACTGGAGACTCTCAACCTGCCATCTGAAGTCTTGCCGAGCAATATTTTTTGGTTGTGGTTGGGAAAGAAACAGAATAAAGCAAACTTTTAAAATTACTTTTGGTGCTCACAAATAAGGGACCAGGACAGCTCAAATCTCCCAAGGATATGTCTCCTTGTTGGTGTTTGTCTTTGCTGGTGACTCCAGGATGCCCTCCAAGTGAGCTACATGATGGGGCCATCACTGTCCCTCCTTCCCAATCATCCTCACTCACGGGGCTTTGGAGCAGCAAACATGGGGAGGGCCAGAAATGCAATGAGAGGTTGGTCCTTGGCAGGTAAAGCGGGCAGGAAGAAGCACACCTAGAACCGTTACTGGTGGAATGAATTGGAGAAACGCTCATGGTTTGAGGTTGGTGCTCACTGCCAATAAGTCACAGGATAATCTAGGCAGAAGGATCGACAGAAATAAGCACATCATATTTAAGTAGACGTGGGACTGAGGGAGCTACTCCTTTGTAACTGGGACAAAACCCCATGTTCCAATTGAATACTTCATCCCAGTGGTGCTCGCATCCAGGCACACCCCCAGTGGTTAAGAGCTGCTGCCTTCAGCTCTGCTTGTGGACAGTGGCTCATCAAGGTGACCAAAGTCAGAGCCATTTGTGCTTCCATCCAGTGGACCCAACAGAGGCTCCCTCTGAACAAGTACCTGGCCTTCCACACTCAGGTTCTGTCCTTTGTCCTCCGTTCAGTGAAGGCTCTTAGGGAAGGAGGTCTGTTATTCCTCTTACATCTCTCTCCTCTCCCACAGTGATGACTCATAAACAGCAGTGACAAACTGAAAGCCCAGCTCCTCCTGTAAGAGCAAGGGCAACTCCAAAAGTACCCACTATTCAGAATAACTTCCCATCCAAAAGTACCCACTATTCAGAATAACTTCCCACTATTCAGAATAACTTCCCAAAAGTACCCACTATTCAGAATAACTTCCCATCTGGTTTAGGGGACTAAGTTGCATCAGGCTGGCTGATTATCGAAGCAACTAGAAGCACTACCAAGACAAGAACAGGGGCAGAAACATATTCAAACCCCATCAGCAAACATTCAGCAAACAGGCTAATTATAAAACCTACTCCTTATTTAATACTTTCATTGTGACACATTCCTTATAAAGTACTGAATTTATAACACCTCATCAATAATCTCTACAAGATAGTTATTACCACCCCATTATACAGATGAGTAAAGTGAGACCCAGAGAGTTGAAGTAACTTGAGCAATCTCACAGAGCAAAAAGTGCAGTGTTGAAACTGGAACTTCTCCAAACACAGTACCTAGTGTGTTAGCGGGCTGAGGCCAGGGTCAGACCGTCAGTCATAAGTGGTGTGGACATGGTCCAAGCAAGTGCTGTTTTTGGCACTGACCACCGGTTGAGGGTGAACGGGCAGAAGCACAGATGCAGCTCAGGAAGGATCCCTCTGTCGGGTGACAATTACATTCCAATTGTCTCTATCTTACCCCTACCATTTGTCTCCTACTGAATTCAGGGAGAGCACAGAGAAGGGTATTGTCTAATAAATTTAAATGGTAGCGATGAATTGGAAGCCAACACAAAGCCGACACTTGCAGATGGTTGCATTAGTTGTAATATGTGGTTGTATTATTCAAGATCCTTTATGTGACAACTAACAAGTAACCAAATAAATCCCAGGGCCCATTTCTGCATGCAGTCCTGTTCCAAGAGAAACAGTTCAGAAGCCAAGGGCATTAATCAGATCCCAACCGCTATGTGCTTCTCTTAAGGAACCTGAAGAGTTGCTAAGGTATGACTCACTGTAAGACTTTTTAAAAAAGGAAACCTTTATTCTCATCTCCAGCTCCCTCATACTTTTCAACTGCTCAGGAACTTCACTCTAATTGTAAATCAACTATACTCCAATAAAAACTTTTAAAAAAATCATTTGTACACCTTAAAACTTAAAAAAAAAAAACTTCACCCTGGAAAACCACCGTGGAAAAACAAAACGAAAACAAGCTTTTCAAAAGCCCAGAAAGAGTGACATTTGTCCCTGCCTCTCAACCCTCATCTGCTATCTGCTCTTATCACCTTCCTTATTCTCTGCCCCTCTGACACGTTCTCAGTACCAGGAGTCCATGGTGGGGGGGGGGGGGGACTCCCACGTAGCACCCTCTCCAGGCTTGGATCTAGTGAACACAAGGAGACCACAGAGAAGAGGAATGTCTCCAGGATCTGGAGTCCAAGGACACCCCTTCACTCTCCACCCACAGGTGTGCACAGCCTGTGCACAGGTGTGTGTGTGTGTGTGTGTGTGTGTGTGTGTGTGTGTGAGAGAGAGAGAAACAACTCTCATGGAAAATTTCCAGTGAGTAAAATTCTCCATTTTTGTTACTAATGGAAGCCAATTCAAACCGGCTTAATCTTAAGGGAAAGATTGTTTTGATTGATTAACCGGAACCACACATAGGCCAGGGTGATGCTGGCCTATAGCAGGCCAGGTCCAAGGCCAAAGAGCATCAGAAATCCATCTCTCTTCTCTCGCTCTCTCTCCCCTTTCCCTACACTCTCTCTCTCTCCCGCCTTCTCTCTCTCTCCCATCTCTCCTTACCGCATACAGTACATACGGCCCCAGGAACTCTGTACTATGTCTTTGCAGCTTTGTGTTCCAAGAGGGTGGGAGCTTCACACCCAAGGTATCTTTTCTTGCCCCAGAGGAGGATTTAGATCGGTCTTGTCTGCATCATGTGCCCATTGCATGGACAAATGACCGTGACCGTGGGGATCAACACTGTGACTGACTCAGCACGGGTTACATACTCACCCCCATTAACAAGAAGCAACGGTGTGTGTGATTAGCTCCCCAAGCCCACTAAACCCACAGATGTGGTCTCCAAAAGAAGAAGGGTGCTGCCTAAGATGAGCAAGGGGAAGCACTCATTACCATGACAAATGGAGAAAACATGGCGTTGCAACCCTGGACTTATTTACTAGGCTCAGGCTCGTAGGGAAAGCTGCAAATGCCTAAGTACCCAAACAGGATCCAAAAATGTCCACTTGGAGCTTGCTATTTCCTTACTCCAAAGTTTTCAATGGCATCTCCATGTACTATTTAAACATATTAATCTGCTTTGCTAGGAATCAAGCTACCCTCTACAATTTGAGTCAACCCTCCCGTTTTCTTGCCTGAATCATGCATTTCAAGTAAATCGTTTGATACTCTGCTCCATAAACAATCTTTGCACCTTCCCACCTCTGAGCTTTTCCTTGTGTGCTTTCCTCTGCCTCAAGTAACATTCCTGCTTCTCTACATATTCACCTCCCACCTGTTAGTGCCTCCCTTTGCTAGTTTATCTGAAGCCCCCTTAAATGACAGCTGGTCACCTCCGGCAGAGAGCAGCCCTAACTCCAGCCCCCGGTGTTCCCTAGTTCTTACTCCTCTCTTCCACCCCGCTGCTGAAATTCCACCGTGCCTGACAGCTTAGCCATCCCAGAGATAAGAGGATCTGTCCTTCTGGCCAATAACCTCCCCTCTCCCTTCTGAAGTCCCAAAGCACCACTTTATGCCACATGCTGATTTGTTGATTAAAAATGAGATGATGCATTTAAACATCCACACAGGACCACTTTCATTTCCAGTCATCATAAATGATAATCACCATTACTGTAATTGTAACAGATCTCAATTCCCCTGCTAAGCTGGACAAATATTTGTTGAATGAGAAAATAATTGGATGAATAGATGGAAACTAATGAAAATAGTGGATATGTTATTCTCATGTTGGACATCTTAGGATGGATACTTTGTATATTTTTTTAATTTAGACATATTTTTAAAAATTAAAATCCCTAAACATTTGAGAGGACTACTGCTAGGGGCTTCACCAATTCCTCAATTTGCTAACATCGCTCAATTTATCAATGGCATACTGTTTTTCCATGAAAAGCACTATGGTCTCTTTTTTTAAAAATGTTATTTATTTATTTGGCTGCATCAGATCTTAGTTGCGGCACAAGGGATCTTCGTTATGGCACACGGGATCTTTCATTGTGGTACGCGGGCTCTTCATTGCCACGTGTGGGCTCCAGAGCGCAGGGGCTCAGTAGTTGCAGCACGCGGTCTGTCTAGTTGTGGCACATGGGCTCTAGAATGCGTGGGCTCAGTAGTTGCCGCGCACATGGGCTTAGTTGCCCCACAGCATGTGGGATCTTAGTTCCCCGACCAGGGATTGAACCCGCGTCCCCTGCATTGGAAGGCAGATTCTTAACCACTGGACCAACAGAGAAGTCCCCTAATGTACCTTTTTTGATCCATTTTTCCCCAAAGTAAAACAATGTTTCTTGTTTCATGAGCGTTGCTGGTACAGGGCTAAGACAGCAGAGAGGAACAAAGCAAGGGGAGGTACCCATGCTGCTGGTGACCAGAGGTGTGTCTGGCTGGGTGAACTGCTCCTGTCCTACTTAACGGAATTCAACATATAAATCCAGGTCTCAAATTCCCATGGAGCCTCAGGTTCGGTGAAAAGTATTCAAAACCACAAATGTCACAGTCCTCAAATGCCAAGGGTCTACTATAACTGCAATGTGCCTGGCACAAGGATTGGATCTAGTAGATGTCCAAAACATATTTAACTAAGCAATTGTTCTGTTTAGACACTTCTGTGAAAGGGACAATTCACTGGTTTATATCTTGAGATATATATATATATAGAGAGAGAGAGAGAGAGAGAGATGTAGAGATAAAGATAGAGATGCACACACACAACACATATATATGTGTGTATAAAATTTTAAATATCATGCATATATGATTTTAAATGCTCTCTTCCAAGTTGGATTTATTTTAAAACCTTCCATTGTAGTTGGGTTAAGGATGTGATCATCTTTTGCTTGCACACACAACTTCACCCCAGATCAGACAGAAAGGTAACAAAGCATTGTTAAGTCTATGTGGAAGGGTTTTAGCTACCACAAGAAAGCATGCAATATTTATTCAAGTGTCTGTATTTCCATTTCTGAATAGAGGGGAATTAATTTTCAGCCTCCTCAGATCATGAGCAGCTTTAGTTAAGAGTTTTGGAACAGGCTAGCTTTGATGAGACGAGCTGCATTAAGCACAGATGACCATCCAGGGAATTTACTAAGCTGGGATGGATTCATGCAGGCCGCCAGCACTAACTTTTTACAAACTCCTTCCCTGATAATAACAGGGGAGAGTAGACACGGACTTGAAATTTTTGGCAGTAAAATTAGCTTTAACATATGACTCATTTTTTTTCTTTCTAAACATACTAAGGGGGGAGGGGAAAGCAACCTAAAATAATTTAAGGCCTCTCTTATAGGAAAAGCAGGCAATAGTTGGCTACACGTCAGCACGCCCCAATTCTGTGTGACATCTTAGACCCAGGATCTACCCTCTGCTAAAGTATCATCGTGTCCGCATCACAAAGACTCTCCATGAGTCAAGATGACAAGATCCATTGTTATAAGGAAGTGAAATGACAATGGGACCAGATAGGCAAGAATGCCCATTATTATTCATAGCCTCCTGGGGAAAAACCAGCTCCACTGTAACCATTTCCTTTCCTGTATTCAAGTCCTTCTAATTCAGAAACTTAACAACATAAACAACATCAACTCAGGGAAAAGGCTGCATGTGTTGTGTATACTGTGTTGTCTGGAGTCTTGGTTTTTATTATTGGAGTAGAAGACAAGGCGTATGAGTTTAGGGTTAGGCTCCAGCTCTAAGGTATCATCTGTGCACACTTTTTTTTTTTTTTAAACATCTTTATTGGTGTATAATTGCTTTACAATGGTGTGTTAGTTTCTGCTGTACAACAAAGTGAATCAGCTATATGTATACATATATCCCCATATCCCCTCCCTCTTGAGCTTCCCTCTGTGCACACTTCTAAATCTCCTTGTGCCTCAGTCTCCTTATCTGTGCAACGGGGGTAATGACACCCACACTGCAGGTTATGTAAAGATTAACATGCATAATTATATGGAAACGTATCTCGGTGCCTGACACAAAGATAGTTGAGAAATAACAGGTTATAACCCTACAGAAGTTATTTGTAAACTATTTGACATGAAGACTCATTCTCGGTTATAACAAATATACTAGACGGCACCAAAAGTTCTAGCTGGAAAGTGAAAAGTTCTGGTAAATGGGTGATTTGGCACCTTGTAGATGGAAAACTGCAGCCGACTGCTACCTACTGTGGTGGAATTCAAGGTGGCCTCAGCCACACTGGCTTTGCCCACTGCTTACTACACACTGTGGAGACCAAAGAATTATTCATCCTGAGTTCATTCTTACCAATATTCTGAGGCAGTGGTATCTACTCCTGTGATGGAAATTCAGATGAAAGGTTTTATTTCTGTAAGCACACAGATCTAAAAAGGGTGGACTTGGAAACTTTATAAAATAAACTACTTAAGCTTCTCTTTATTTTGGTATTTTCTTGCACTCAAAACAAATCCCACAGGACAGCCTCATTCCCCTTCCCTCCATTTTTTAGCAGGTGGGAGTTCTTTCAGTTTCTTCTTTGATTACACACACACACACACACACACACACTCATCTCTACACAAATACACAAAACCTAAAGAATACTAGAATATATGGTGTTCAGTATCACTAATCATCAGGGAAATGCAAACCAAAACCTCAAGGAGATATATCACCTCACATCTGCAAGAATGGTTGTTATCAAGACGATGAGAGATAACAAGTGTCTGTGAGTATGTGGAGAAAAGAAAACACTAGTTTGCAGTTGGTGGGACTTTAAACGGGTTCATCCACTATGGAGAACAGTATGGAGGTTTCTTAAAAGATTCAAAACAGAACTACCAGACAATCCAGCAAACCCACTTCTGGGTGTATATACAAAGGAAGTCAAAACAGGTTATCAAAGAGATAAACGTACACCCACGTTCACTGCAGCATTATTCACAACAGCCAAGATATGGAATCAACCTACGTGTTCATCAGTGGATGAATGGACACAGAAGATGTGGTACATTTGTACAACAGAATACTATTCAGCCACGAGAAAAGGAAATTCTGCCATTTGCAACAACCTGGGTAGACCTTGAGGACATTATGCTGAGTGAGATAAATCAGACAGAGAAAGACAAATACTGATTGAAATCCCTTATAAGTAGAATCTAAAAAAAAAAAAAAAAAAAAAAAAACCTCCAAAACACAGAGTGGACCAAGGGCTGGGGATGGAAGAAAAGCAAAGATATTGTTTAAGGGCACCTACTGGCAACTATTAGATAAATAAGTCCTGAACACCTAATCCACAGCATAGTGATGACAGACAACAAAACTGTATTGTAAACATTAAACTTGCTAAGAGACTAGATCTTAACTGTTCCCACCACTAGAAGAAATGATAATTATGTGATGACACAATAGAGATGTTAGCTAATGCTACCACACCAACCATACTGCAATACTATAAATGTGTCAAAGCAGCATGTGGTACACTTTACACTTATACCATGTTATATGTCAATTATATCTCAATTGTTAAAAGTATATGAGAATATAAAAGCTTCTCTGATGTTGCAGCATTTTGCTGAATAGGAGCAGACAGTGTCAGGGTTCACCCCTGACCCCCACCCCACCCTCTGGGTCCTCACTCGCGGTGAGCATCCCTGAACCCCAGGGCCAGGAAAGAGCCCCCTGGGCCGGTTACAGGCTGCTCTGCCCCTACTCACACTCTCGGCCCCTCCCTGCTTGCCTTTGCCCACACAGCCTCATTCACCAGCCAGTTCCTCGCAACCGCTGACACCCAGGTCAGCACCACGGTCCTGTCTTCTCTTCCTGCACACAGCGGCCACTCACTCTGGCTTCCTCCTCCCCAGCGGGATGGCCTAAGCCTGCTCTGTGCTCAATCTCGGTGCCTCACGGGGCCATAAGACTTTTAGGAACACCTACCTTGGTTATGAGCCACCTTGGAATACCTACTGCTAAAGCAGTTATTGGATCTTGAATGCAATCTCAAAACAGTTACATCTGAATGACGTATGAAGTAGAAAAGGCCCCTTCTACGCACAACCAAATGCCATCTTACGGTTCCTTACCAAGTGACTGGAATGTCAGGAATCTTTTTTTTTTTTTTGGTGGGGGCGGGGGGGTGAGTCATGCTGCTTCTGCAGAGTACCCCCATTAACACGTACTCCACAAGGGCTCAGGGACACCCAGCTCTTTGCCTGGATTCTATATTTTTTTCTGATTCTAGAACCTTCTGGCCAGCTGTGCCCTCTCCCCCACGTGATGTCCAACCAGTCTGGTCCCTGCCCTCCCTAGGCTCACCCTCATCAGCAATGCCCCACACAACCACTCAGTCCCGGCTCTGTACCCTCGGAAGCCTCTGTACCCTCTACCCTCAAGAAAGCTGCCGTATGAGTCATTTTTTCCTGAATTGTTCTATGCCTGGATTGACCTCTTTGTCTTCACTGGGGCCGGGAGAACTCACTCCTGTCCCAGCCTTCTTGAGTGAGGGATGCTTCCCTTACCCCACACTCCAAACTGGAGCAGGAAAGACAGTGACAGTCTGCCACCCCACCACCACTACATCCAGACAACAGATCTCTACACTTTGCAGCTCTTGCCATCGGTTTGCCACCTCAAGATACTTCTTCACACCCCCAGCATCTATGAGCTCGTAACATCCTCCCCCATGTTTCTGGAGGGCTGGCTCACAATCCTCCTCTTTGCTCTGCTTGCCCCACTCCCACCTCCCATCATCTTGGACAATTTCAAAATCCTTGTTAAGAACCTGTCTAATATCTTGGCTTCAATCACTTGAAATCTCTAGTTTAACACTATTCTATTACAAGGCTCTTCAACCATGTACAAATAAAACTTTACCTTGGAGCTTCTAGCTAGGCTGAACTACATGACCTTCAATCTCTCTAATGCCCATCTCTCTTTCCAACTTTCTGTCTTTTCAGTTCACCTCTTTTTCACACCCACTGACCTTGCTGTATGAACACAATTCTACCTCTAGTCCCAGGGCACCTTTATGTCTCCACCGAGTCAACTTTCTTTCCTTTCTTATGTGAGCAGAACATCAGAATCAACCATGCCTCTTGCAGTCATCAACATCCCAAGATGCCTGCCTCCTCTTGGTCACCTGCCATGATCAACAATACCACTCTTGCTGCCCATCGGCCACCCCTCAGTGGCCCATAATATCGATCACCAGAGTATAAACGTGCTGATCAACTCCACTGCATGAGC
This sequence comes from Grampus griseus, assembly GCF_964374135.1. Taxonomy (NCBI): domain Eukaryota; kingdom Metazoa; phylum Chordata; class Mammalia; order Artiodactyla; family Delphinidae; genus Grampus; species Grampus griseus. The sequence continues at coordinate 11,256,205 of NC_139008.1, forward strand.
CCTCCACCCTCATCCACCCTCACGAGCCCTTAAGACCTCTGCTCACCATCTGTTTATCCATCTTCAGTTAATTCCCAAACTCACCCCTTCAGTGTCCCTTTCAAAGTGTTTCCACACTCATTTTTTACTCTCTGCTGAGTTTGCTTCATCCATCGCTTGCTTCTTCCAGTCCATTTTCAGAAGTTCATCTGTTCACTCATGGCCTCTGCTTTTCTTCCTACTGACCCTTTATTAATTAATTGTTCTTTCTCTTACATGTTCAGCCTTCCATCTTTTCTAATGAGGCCAAAGCTGAGTTCATCACCTCCATCAACCTGCTTATCCCTCTGCACATCCTACCCCCACTGATATTCCCATTACAATGATCACACAAGTTAGAAAATGTATCTTCAACTCTGTCATCTCCCTGTTTGTTCAGCCTGTGGCCAAGACTGCTAGCTTGCAAAACCCACAATCCCCCTCTTCCTGGACACACAGTTAGACTACATTTCCCACACTCCCTGGATGTTAAATATAGTTGTATGAAGGAGCTGTAGCTAATGGAGTGTGGATGGAAGTGATGTGTGTCAGCCCTTGGCCTGGAAACTTCCCACGCAAGTTCCTCCATACTATGGTAACTTTAGGCTACATGAAATTGAAATGATCCCCAGATGCGCCTTGGAAGCCACATGTTGAAGACAGCAGAGTCTCTGTTAGTAGAAACCCTCAAATGCCATTGTGGATAAGGGCAGCCTCTCCAAACTGCTCATCCACCCAGGACTGTGACATGAGCAAGAAATAATCTACTGTGTGGGAACCATGGTATACTTTGAAGTCATACTGAGTTACCTATAATAACTAATACATTCCCAATTGTCAAGCACTGTTGGTTCCACTTGTACAGCATCTTTAGGATCAGTCCCTCCTTCCTAGACCCACTATCACCACTGCGGGTTTCGGCCTTGATCTTTTCTGTCACAAGGTCTATCACAGTGGCCTCTGAGTGCTCTCCCTGCCATCCATGTCTTGACTCTGACATCAATCCCAGCATTAAGAATAAAGTTTCTAAAACAAAAATCTGCTACTTCATCCTGCACCTCTAGAAGCCTTTCATGTTCACAGAATAAATCTCATACTGCGTAGCATGGCACACAAGGTTGCACATGGACCTGCCCCAGACTATCTTCAGACATTCATTTACTTTGGGGCAAATGCAAATGGACTGTCCGTCACTTTTGCCTTTACAAATGCCATTCTTCGTAGCCTTAACTATAAGAAAAGAATTAACTATTAGAAAAGAGAATTTTCATTTGTATGACACTTGTTTTTCTTCCCTTTTACACCTGCCATTGTGGACTGGTTCTGAGGTAGGAAATAGATGGGTCCCTGGACTGGACAGCTTGTTTTTGTCAAGCGAAGTAAAATTGAAGCTTTGCTCTCACCCAGACACACCAAGGACAAAGCTGGTGGCAGAAGCTGAGCTCTGCTGAAGTAAAGAGATAAGATGACCACTCCTGAGGTCAAAGAAAACTTCCCTGTCTGCACATGAGCCCGAGGGCTCCTTGAGGGTCAAAAAGGGAGGGGGAGCCACCCCATAATAAGTGTGGACACGCACCCTCAGTCCTCTGAGGTGGGATCTACCTTAGCAAAAAGTTGCGCACACATCTTGGGGAGGGTCCTAGGACCAATCAGGTGTGAAAAAGAAACAAGATAATTAGGGACTTCCCTGGTAGTCCAGTGGTAAAGAATCCACCTTCCAATGCAGGGGATGCGGGTTTGATCCCTGGTCGAGGAACTAAGATCCCACATGGTGCGGGGCAAGTAAGCCCATGTGCCACAACTATTGAGCTCGTGCACCTCGAGGAGAGGGCCCGTCTGTAATTCCAGAATCTCATTTTCCACATTAATACTGTAGAGCCCATTTCCATGGTAGAATCGCAGACTATCGACTCCAGTCTACAGACAGCCACCACCACTGAGCTCAAAGATACCAGTGTCTCCATCACTAGTGCACCCTCTGTTAAAGAAGTGGCCTCTGGCCCTCCTAGGTACAAAGTCAGTAAATTTTCAAGTCTTACATTGTAAATCCATTCCAACCCCCTGAGTGTTCCAAGAAAGTTTAGGTATCTCTGCTTTGTTACTGTAGGCCACTGACATGACCAGGCTTCACAGAGGTATTCACGTAAATATTAGAACCAGCTCCAGATAGCCTTGCCAAAGTATTAAATTTGAATTCACAAATAAAGTACACTAAAGGAATGTGACAGCTGCCTGCCACTTGTGATATGCGATTTCCTTTCCCTATAAAGGACACCGTCAGGATAATTGGTAGACTTCGTTTTTTGTGGGTTTTTTGTTTTAATTTTATATTGGAGTATAGTTGATTAACAATGTTGTGTTAGGTTCCGGTGTACAGCAAAGTGACTTTGAATAAGGTTAATATATTAGCTAAAATATTACATTAATGTTAATTTCTTCATTTTGATAATTTTACTGAAGTTGTATGACAATGTTTTTGATTTTAGGAAATATACATTGACGTATTTATGGTTAAAAGGCAAATGATCTCTAACTTACTCTCGAATAGTTCAGAATAAACAGTATGTATGTAGGCATGATGGGGAGAGGAGAGAGAAAGGAAGGAAGGAAGAGGTAAAGGAAGGGAGGAAGGAAATGGGGAGCAGGGGTAAAGCAAATGTGGGAAAATATTAACACTGGGGAATATGAAGTTTCTTTGTATCGTTTTTCAACTTTCTTAAGTCTGAAATTATGTCAAAATAAAAGATTTTAAATGTTCCGGTCAAAAACAAAATAGGAGAGAGCCCACGTGCCGCAAACTACAGAGCCCACACGCCCTGGAGCCTGCGTGCCACAACTAGAGTAAGAAAAACCACGCGCCGTGCAGAGAAAGATCCTGCACGCCTCAACAAAGATCCCATGTGCCGCAACTAAGATCTGACGCAGCCAAAAAAAATAAGGAAAATAAATAAATTAAATATTAAAAAAAAAAGAAACAAGATAATTAGCCAAAGGTAAACAAAGACCCAGAAGGACCCTCCTGTATAAGTGCTTTCAATCACCTCTTTCCTGCACTCCTCATTCAGGACGCCTGCACTCCTCTCCAGCTGCGTATTTCTGCCCAGCTTCTGACTTAAAAAAATAAACCGTTTCTCTGTGTGCTCTCCCATACGTTGTGCTGTGTCTCCTATGATAAACTTTGTACCTGTTTTTACAGATTTTGCCTCCTTGAAATATTCTTGCTTTCAAACAGGGGAGAGAGCCAGGGCCACTTTGCTTCTAGCCTCTAGGCCCTGGTGGTCTAGTGGCTAGGATTCCTGATTTTCATCCGGGCTACCCAGGTTCAGTTCCTGGTCAGGGAACTAAGATCTCTCTTCAGGACTGCTCACTGCTGTCTCTCTGAGATCAGTTCTAGGTGGAGGATTGAGACAGCCATCACCCCTTTTCAGTAGACGCTTGCTAGATAGAGCTTGGCTTCCAGCCTCTCTCTTAGGCCCTTTACCCTGCTGGTCTTCAGATGAAATGCAAGCTGCCCCCAAGGCATTTCCCGCTGTGAGAAGCAGGGCTGGGGGGACCCTGAGGTCATGGCCACTCTAGAGCCTACTCTTCACTCCTGAGCATCTGTCTCCAAATGCTTCATTCCTCCTCTGCAGCTAGCAGCCATCCATTTCCTCCTTTGAAAGACAATGCCAAAAGAGAAAGAATTAGGCTAAGAGAAAGAAGACACAATTTATAAGAGTCTTTCCTTGTGTATCTCTTGTTCCTTCTACTTAAGACATCGTTACCCATGATTTGTGCGTTGACACCCTCTAGATGTGGGAAAGCCCTGTATATAGGAAGGAAACAGACACTTTGATGGATGTCTTCTTGTTTTTCTGTCATTCACTTAATAACATATCTTATTCCAAACCATAATAGCAAGTAGTTTTTAGATTGCATCTTGCAGGGGAGAAAATATGTTAGGAATGGTCTTTCTCTGCATACTCTTTTCTTTGGTACCGTTTAGGAGGAAAGATATTCACTGATTTACTTGCGAGCTGAGGTGGAGGGTGCCCTTGGATAGACTGTGGGGGCGGGGCGGGCACCAATTTGACTGTGGTTCATTTGTCTGAAATGCAAACATGGTCATTTCCTATGAAATAAGCTGACCCTGCAAACAAATTCCATCCAGGTGTAACATTTTGTACGGACCTCGAAGATCTTTGATGTGTTTCCTTACAGGTATTTTTCCACTGTGAAGCGTCCTAAATTCCTTAGAACTTCCAAGGGTCAGAGTGAAATGTCAGTGGTCCTGCCTTCTGGTATTCTGTCTTCCTCCTCCAATTCATGTAGTCGTCAGGCACCACTAAGTGTACCAGGGGCAGTGTACCAGACATATTAGGGTGAACTGGGGCGCAGGCTCTGCATTCAAATAGCTGCACGTCGTGAGGAAGGTGGATTATGCAAATAGAGTTAACAATCGATGTATAGATAGCATCGCATCGGGCAGGGGCCTTAGAACACAAGCTCAGGAGAACACAAGGACAGGGGCATGAACTCCAAGCTGTGCACTGAAGGATGAGTAGGAGTATCTGGGCAAACAGAGTAGGCAAAGGATAGCCCAAGCCGAGGGGAGATGACGTGCACTGCGACATGTCATACCACAGGCTGCCATGCCCGGAGATATGCACGTACCTCCAAGACCACGAACTGACAGAAGTGGCAGAGGGAAAGAAAGAATACTTTAAAAATAAAAAAAGGACAGAGACTTTTATTCTGAGAACAGTACATTTAGCAAGCACTGTATGTCTTACATTGTATGCAAGCATCTTACTTTTTTTTTTTTTTTGCGGTACGCGGGCCTCTCACTGTTGTGGCCTCTCCCATCGCAGAGCACAGGCTCCGGACGCACAGGCTCAGCGGCCACGGCTCACGGGCCCAGCCGCTCTGCGGCATGTGGGATCTTCCCAGACCGGGGCACGAACCTGCGTCCCCCGTATCGGCAGGCGGACCCTCCAACCACTGCGGCACCAGGGAAGCCCCAAGCATCTTACTATTGATAGAACTTCACTGACTAATCTGAAGTTGATTTAATTTTTTAAATTAATTTATTCATTTTGGGCCTCACCCCGCAGCTTGCGGGATCTCAGTTCCCTGACCAGAGATTGAATCCAGGCCACGGCCGGAAAAGCCCGGAATCCTAACCACTAGGCCACCAGAGAACTCCCCCTGATTTTAAAGATATGTATGGATCCCAGACAGCAAACCTCAGTTCAGAAGTGAGAGTGCTGTGCCCGCCTTACTTGATATATGTGTTCCCAGCACATATATAAGATACTGTGGTGAGTTCTGCATCAAGGCTGCATAGCACAGTGGCTAGGGACACGGTTTCAGTAGCATAGGTTTAAATTCTGGCACCCCAGGTACTAGCCAGGTGAGTGCACCTAAACTCTCTCCATCTCAGTTTCCTCATCTATGATTTGGAGATTACCATGGCACCTACCTCACTGGGTTATCATCAAGAGTAAAAAAGCTAATTTATTAAGCACCTACAAAATACCCTGGAATATAGGAAAGAACTGTATACTTTCTAAACGTATTAGTTTGTTAACTAAATAAACTAGATTTTATTGGAAAGCTTATCAAGAAATGATCCCTGCCTTCAGAACCTGAGAATAAGAGTTATAACCTGATTCTAAAGGACAGCAACTAGCTATTCACAAACCTGAGCCGTGAAAACCGGGCTGTACCTCCGAATCAAATCAGCTTGCTGAAATGAACCCTGAGATTACTGCTGCTGTTGGAAACTGCTGATTTGGGGAAGCTGGTAAAAGTTGGTCCTCTCTAGACTAATCTTCATTCACAGCAAAGAGCAGCAATTCTGAGATTTTACTTTGAGTAGGAAAGAAAGGACGAGTAGAGGGAGTTAAATTTCCTCCCTGGTCACAGACTATTTTCTGTGTAGGGACGAAAACCATTTTAAACGTCCTCAATTTCAAATTCTTCCTCTTTTTCCGTTCTTCTCCTCACTCATGAGGTATTGATCACAAACTTTACAGTTCTTTTAGTTTAAAGGACAAATTTTAATGCAGAGTAAAAATCGACTGGTATTTAGAGTTGCTATTTGTTAGTTTGAATGTTAAGTAAATTTTTTAGAAATTAAAAAGCTCTTTTTCTTCTCTGACCCCTTGAGCCAGGTAAAAACAAGGATAAAAAAATTTTTTTTTTAAAAGCTGACTTCTTTTAGTCAGTACTTGGTCTCACAAAAACACTGACTATTTGCTGGTGTTAACATTTTCTGTCATCGCATCAGCCACGTGGAGGCTTTGACTGATTCTAGGAAAACAGCAGGATGGGGGCAGGGTGTTAATTTCCTTGAACAAATCTGGTTGACCCACACCCTAAAAGGAGGTTCCAGGGCACATGCAAGCCTCCTGCTGTCACTGAAAAGGCTCCATCCAGCCTCAACAGACACTGTTTCCTAGGGTCCTGGGGAGACCTTGCTGGGCGGAGTCTGGCACCAGTCTCAGTGTGCCCGACATCCAGGGAAAGGGCATTCCAGGGTTTCCCCTTCATCCCATTGGTTTGGTGTGGACGGAGCTTTTTTTCTTTATGTTCCATCAACAGAGGGAAGAGGTGGGAATAATCATGTCAAAAATAAAAGATATTACAACCACTGCTTCCTTCTCAAATTGGGTCCCGACAAGGACTACCATTAAAAAAAAAAGTCAAGTTTTCAGCCTGGTGGCCGAAGACCCATGTAGGTAGAATCAGAATATATAATCTACTCGTCATCAGTTTTAGCTGGTTACATTAAGAAGAAATTATACGCACTCTTTAACCCAAATTAAAAGGTTATGCGGAGTTATAGCAAATAAGCTTTGAACTTCAGACCTCACACAAATCAGAGATTCTTACCCCCTTCTTGCCAGGAGCTGTGTTTAAACCTCCCTGCCTCCTCTGAGCCTACAATTACGCCCTCCTTCAACCTCTTCAGTAACAAGCTCTCAAGGCTGCCCTTTCAAAGGGCAACCGCTTACAAACCACAGAGGTACACAGCCCTTGGACTAAAGGATACTGTTAAATATGACTTTGATTTAGTGGCTCTGATTTTATCTTTTGTACTGTGCAAGGAAAAAAAAAAAGCAGTAATGTTTTATCAGCAGCTACATGGTAAGCACATTGTACACTTCAATTAGATTCCCTTTATCTAGCACATCCTTCCTTAAGTGAACTGCTGCCTCGTGTTTCTCCCGTTCCCCAGGCAGGCACACGCAGCCCATGTTGAGGGTTCTAAGATGCTTTATTAAACAGAAAATTAATATAATGCTATTGTGTCGGCTGGCAGCTTCTTGAGAGTAAAAGACTTTGCAATATTTTATTATCAGAACCAAATTCCAGCTTCTGGGGACTGACAACCTAGAGACTTTAATATCCATGCTTTCCCAGGAGAAAATTGCATAAGCCCCAATGTGAAGCTTTGGCTACAACCACATGGAGCCAAAACAACAAGTGATTATATGAATTAAGCCAAACACCTGGCTCTTTCCTAACCAAGCATAAAACTGGTCTTCATATGGTGTATAAACTGATGGGAGTTGGAGGATTTGTGTAGATTTCATTTGTTTACTCAATAAATGTTTAAATGAACCCCTTCTATGCCCAGCACTGTAGGTCCTGGAGAGAGGGGAATGAGCCATTCTCTGGACTTCAAGGAACTCACTGTTTAGTAAGGAGAAAAACAGGAAACAAAAGAATTATAATACCATATGTGGCGGTTGCTGTTGTCATTATCATTTACCCAATATTCAATACTTTCTCTCATTTTCCTTACTAACAGATGCCACTTGTGTTTGGGTTGGTGATGTGCCCAACTCTATACTCACTTTATCAGTTTCCTTTGTAGCTAGGAGTAGGCTGGTAACACAATTCTGGACAACAAAATATAAGCTGATGTCGAATGGAATATTCTGGGATAGCTTTTGCCTGCTTGAATAAAGAGGACAGACATGGCCAGTGCTGCACTAATTTCCACCTTTTGCATTGAACATAGATGTGATGCCTGGTGCAGCAGCAGCCATCTTGAAACCATGAGGTAACAAGCATGCAAATGAGAGCTAATGCTCAAAGCATGGAAAATAGAAGGACAGAAAAGTCCTGGCTTCCTGATGACAACACTGAGATCCTGAGTCAATGCCAGATACCACCCAAACCTGGATGTTTTGTTAAATAAGAGACATCAAAGAAACACTTTTTTTTTTTTTTTACTTAAGCCATTCTTCATCCAGTTTTCTGTTAATGTATGGCTGTATTCCTAATAAAGACTGGCATAAAAGCTGAAGATGTATACAGGTTACAGAGGAAGGTATGAGTAACTATTCTTGAGTTGGGAAAGGTCAAGGAAGATCATACATCCTCCTTGGGAGGACATACTTCTTCCATGGAATGACATTTAGATCAATTTCAGTGGAAGCACAAAAGTTCCCTTGAGGGGGTGTGGTGTCCAATGGAGAAATGCAGACTAGACTGAGGGACCAGCACATGTAAGGCTGGGTAGCACGAAAAAGCAAGCATGCTGGGGAACCAGAGCGGTTCAACATGAAGGAAGCATGGGTTTGGGGAAGAGAAAGTGTGGAAGTGATGGTATATGAAGATGGAGATATATGCACATGGGAGCTAGACTGTAAGGGGCTTTGAAAGCAGATTAGGAAACCAATAAAGGTTTTAAACAGGTGAGCGATGTGAGTTTGAAAGATAACTCGCTTCCATGGAAACATGAAAGAGAAAGGGGTGGGGGTTGGGAAGGTGGCTTGAGAAAGATCAGTTTGAATATAATTTTATAATTATCCAGAACTATTTAAACCCTGGAGCCAATGAGCGGTTTTTATAGTATGTGGGAGAGAAACAATATTCGTATTCCAAGCCCGGCGCATACGCTATCTTATTTAATCTTTCCGTAACCCACTGGGTTGGGCGTGATATATCCTTTTTACAGATGAGAAGACTAAATGTATGGAGCTTAAGTAGTTGCCCGGGTTCTCACAACTACGGATAGGAGGTCTAGTTCCTAAGGCCACGTGGGTCTGGTGTACCACCCTGCCTGACACCCCCCGGCTCCTACGTGACAAGGGAATTTGCCCCCAACTGGATGGGGGGTTACAGGTCCCCAACACAGAGACCCAGAGATCACAAACATGGTGACCTGGAAACCAATCTCCTGACCCTAAGAAGTATCAACCAGAGGAAGGACACGGGTGGACTGACTTGTCGGCATGGTCCAGGCGTACATCAGCTCTGCCAAAAACAGATCTGCAGGGAAATCCCGCTTGATAAGAATTCCCTAAATCTGTGGGAACCAGAATCATTGTCTTCAAGCTTGTCCAAGATAGATCACCTCGAGACATTTATTTATTTAATATATATATTTTTTATTTTATTTATGTTTGGCTGTGTTGGGTCCTCATTGCTGCCCGCGGGCTTTCTCTACTTGCAGCGAACAGGGGCTACTCTTCGCTGTGGTGCACAGGCTTCTCATTACGGTGGCTTCTCTTGTTGCGAAGACGGGCTCTAGGCGTACAGGCTTCAGTAGTTGTGGCGCACGGGCTTAGTTGCTCCATGGCCATGTGGGATCTTCCTGGATCAGGGCTCGAGCCCGTGTCCCCTGCACTGGCAGGCGGATTCTTAACAACTGCGCTACCAGGGAAGCCCTCAAGACATTTTTTTAAATGGTACTACTCATAACAAACCCTTTAAGAGTAACTTTTCCCAGTTGCCAGGCACTGTTCTAAGTGTCTTACATACATTATTTCATTTAATCAACAACAGTAACACGTGGGAAAACCTCCAAAGCAGGGTTTTTATGTTGCGCATTAAACCGCGTAGAGGCTGCCAATATGGAGTGGTACCTACCGGGGGAAGGGAGGGAGCTGCCTGCCACCTGCTCCCTGCTATTTAAAACCTCTGCAATGGGGATCAAAATGTGTATTCCTTCAGGGCAGAGCCTCCAGAGAGAGGAACACAGTGGCTGAGCCGGGCTGAAGGGAGAAAAGGAAAACAGCCAGCATTTATCAGGACATATTATAAGACTGAACCGGAGATGGGTCCTTTGAAAGCCCATACAAAATTGACTGCACAGTACCCACCCCTGAGCTAATGCTATCAAGAGGGCTGTTTAATGGCGTTACCCAGAAGAGTCATGGCAGTTTTGCTCCTGCCCAGCGAGGAAATCCATTTTCACTTAGGACATCAACCAGGAAGTTCCACAGCCAGGCAAATGGAATAAAGCATGGATCTCATGGCCCCACGTGGGCAGCACACAGGTGATAATTCTGATTGCGAACATTTATCGAGTACGTATACATGCCAGGCACAGCCCAAAGCACTGTACGTTTGTTACCGCGTTTGATCCATATGAGGTGAAAATGCCATCTCCGGTTTATTGGTGAGGAGAGGGAGACAGAGGGTTTCAGTAACTTGACCAAGTTTATCCAGCCGCTGAGCCGGGGGTTGGGGGAGGGCTACAAAATACAAGATACAGAGTGGTCAGATCCACGAGAAGGGAGGCAGAGCTAATAAACTGTAAGGTCCATTCTTGGAGTGGTTAATAGGAGTCATATCAAGTCCAATGATGGCCAGTAAGGCACTGGCACAAGCCAAACGGACTGGATGCTGGCCGTGGGCACCCACCAGAGCTGGTAGGTGTTGAATGGCTGAACGTGTGCCCAGGTGATGAGCAGGCAGCCAGCATCAGGCCAAGTATTTCGGAAGGAAGCCAAGTTTCCCAACAAGAGCACAATAAAGATCTAGCTCTTGGAGCAAACACTGAACAAGTGTTTAAATGAAGACTAAACGTCTTTACCAGGCTTTATTTTATTTCATGGTGCTCACTAATTCTTTCAGTCAATCAGTAAGCATTTGTTGAGCACCCACTGTATACCAGGCATGGCTGTAAATGCCTAGAATACAACTGCGAATAAGAGGAGACAAAAATCCCTGCCCTCATGGAGTTTACATTCTAGTAAAGAGAGAGAGAGAGACATTAACCAAGAAAAAGCAATAACTAGGTAAACTATACTAGAAGATGATGTGTGTTATAGAAAATAAAATAGGGACAGGTGGATTGGGAGTGCTGGGACTAGGGCCAGGGCCCCAGTGAAAAGGTAACATTTGAGCGACACTTAATGAAGGTGAAGGGCTTCCAATCCAGGCGTTGGAAACAGCCAATTCACAGACCCTAAGTGAAAGCAGTGTTTGGCCTTCATGGGGGAAGAGAGGAGAATCCAGCAACACCAGTGGCAGGAATAAAAGCCAGTGAACATGGCATCCTGGAGTCTAGGGGATGGGGCTCATGTCCCAGCTCTACCAGGTTCTGAGCAAGTTCTTCACCTTTCTGAGTCTTACTTTCCTCATCTGTAAAATGGGAATAACAACTGTAGCTGCCTCACAGGTTCTCACGAGGATTAAAGGTGACAATATGCAGAAAGCGCTTAGCACCCTCGTGCGGGGCAGAGAGTGAGCCCTCGGCGACGTCAGCTCCACCGTGGCCTCTCCCCTCAGCACCTAACCCCATATTTGCACTTCCGTGTTTACCTGTTGCCCCCACTTTACCTGAGGGGCAAGGGCTGTGTCGTACTTAACTCTGAATCTCCAGACCCTCAATCAGGATGTGGCACGGGGTAAGCCCAGGGTGTAGGGGGGTGTGGAAGAGGGGACTGAAGATGACCCAGCAGGGAAACGGCAGGTAGAATTGTAACTCCAGTACTTAATAATGCAAGTTATTGGCTGTTGCATTGAGCAATATAAACACTCTCTAAAGATGAGAGTTGGGTCAGGTGTTCCAGACCTCAGCCTGGCGGGGGAGGTGTAGCCAGGGACGTGGAAGAACCACCGAAAACAGACACTGACTGGAAGGGAAGCAAGTGAACCAGGCCTGTGAGGCCCTTTACGGCTCTTGGACAGAGGTATAATTTGTGAGGGGTCCAGGGCCACTGCCATCCATAAAGCAGGAGAAGTTGGAGCCTCCTTCTCCTCTGCAGTGTGCCGCCCGAGTCTCAGTGCCAGGGTCTGCCCAGCGCGACTTGCTACAGCTTCGCATCACTGCACAGAGATGGGTGTTAATGAGCTGGAATTCAGCTCATGCCTCGTTCATGGGATTTCTCTATTGCCAGTGACAAAAACAGGTACTTTTTTTTTCCCCGTGGAAACCTGAATCTGTGCTTTTCATGTATCTCTGTCCTCAAATAGCCTGGGAACAATGGGCTTGTGTGTTACGTGAAGAACAGAACAGGAAGAGGAGCGAAGGAAAATCTATACTCAGTGGGAGGCTGGACCCACACCCACGACGGGGACATGGCTTGTGCACAGGCTCCCGGGCACCACGCTCGGGCAGGAGGTGCCTCAGGAGCTGCCGTTAATTCCCAAGCCTCTCCTGCAGCCAATTTTAGTCCAACTCCTTGATTTAATTACACTCCCACGTACAATAGGAAGCTTGCATTCTCTTATACGCAATGAATATTAAGCTGATAGACCTGTAATTTCCTCCGTCAGGCGCACTCCCATTTTTGCATATTGATGCCACATTTATTTTCTAATTTTCCATCCTCCTGGTCCTGTGCTCACCACCTTATAATTTCTCTCAGCAAGCACGTACATCCTCCTTCGCTCTCTCCTCCGACCTCACCCAGATGGCGAGCAGCACACACTTGAGCAATCTGAGCCCCCCTTTACACCTGTCACAGCAGTGGAGCGAGGTCTGGGCTCTGGGCTCTAATTGGAGGCCACATGGCTATAAATGGTCAAGGACAGTCAGTAAAGAACAGAGCTGCAGGTGGGGTTCTGAGGGTGAATGGGGAGATGGGAGACATGTGCACATGCTCACAGACATAAGAGCTAGCCTTCCTCAGGACGGCCTCCCTCCATAAGGTGTCCGGTACCTTTAAGGTATTCAGGGGACAGCAACATCTTGCCAGGGAGGAAATAGGAATAAAAGTCAGGAGCAGGTTCTGGTGTCCAGCAAAATTCAGCCTGGCTCCCACGTGTCCTCTCCTGACAACGGTTTGTAATTTCGTAAGTTCCCTTGGTGTCTTGGTCAGTACAGCCTGCTGTAACAAAGCACCACAGAGTGGGCGGCTTACAAACAACAGATGTTTATTTCTCACCGTTCTGGAGGCCTGGAGGGCAGGCTTCCTGGTTCACAGAGGGCTGCTTCTCACTGAGTCCTCACATGGTGGAAGGGGATGGAATGGGAACTCTCCAGAATCTCTTCTATAAGGGTACTAATTCCATTCATGAGAGCTCCATCCTCATGACCTAATCACCTCCCAAAGGACCCACCTCCAGATACCATCACATTGGGGATTAGGTTTCAACATGTGAATTTTGGGGGAGGAGGGCACATTCAGTCCATAGCACTTGGCTTTAGTCTTCTGTAGTAGCCTCCCTATCATTTCTCTGGAACCCTGTCTCAGGGGCAGCTCACTCTAGGCTCCATTCAATTTGGTCTCAGGCTCCCAAACCTATGCGTGTTCTCTGATTCCATTTGAACACCCCCCCGCCAGTTTTGACCTTGCTTTGTCCAATTCCTGGGTCTGTTCTCACCCCAAACCTTCCTCTAGCACCACCACAGGCTCTGACTCTTCCTTCCTTCCCCAGGAACATTTCAGGGGTCTGCCGTGCCAAGTACTGGGCTAGACCCTGGTTGAATGGGCACTTGGACTCTGGCTTCAGGCTCATGCTCCAGCCAAGCCCTAGGTCCCCTGCTATCCGCAAGGAACCTCTCCACCAAAGACAGGCAGAAGAAAAGAAAGGACGTTCAGAACTATTCAGTGCAGGCAGCTTTGCCTGCATCTCCCAATAGTTCGCCTTTGTGTTGAACCATTTGGACACTTCTAACCTGCTTGGTCCTCAAAGAAATTCTTCATTCATTGGCCCTGTGGAGGTTGATGACCAGATGAGCTGCCTGCTTACTCTTCCATATAGGACACTGGATAACACTGTCAGAGGCTCCCTTCCTTTGAGGGGATGAGTGACACCATGCACATCCTCCCATGAATCACAGTTCTCATCCACACAAGTCATTCCTTGAAACAACTGGGGAACAGAAGGGGAGCAAGCCCCATGGATATCAGACTCTCCATGGAGACCTGTTTCAGTCCCCATCAACACCTTCTGATACGTACCCTTACTGACACTCACTGACAGACAACTGCTGTTTACATCTGCGAAGTTTAATAAGAAACTTAAATGGACATTTTCATAGAGATGCATCCCTCTGGAGGAAATACAGATACACTTTGGAAACCACATGAACTGTGGATGGCTTAGCCTACTTAAATGTTTAACCTTAACTTGAGTGCCATGTGCTAAACGCATAGTGCATTATTTCATTTCCTCTTCACTAGAGCCCTACAAGGTAACTACTGTTTTCACTTTTATTTCATAGATTAGGAAACTGGGGTTCATAAATGGTGAAGGATCTGCCCAGGTCCCACTGGCACTAAGTGGCAGGATGGAGATTCAAACTCAGAAGTCTTTATCCCAAAGCCTATGTTCTTAACCACTTGCAGAAAAGACATCCAGGTGTGATCAGGTGATGGTACAGACTGCCCACTCATCTCTCAGGACAGTGCATGGCAGAGCCAGCAAAATTTGGAGTTGGACTCAGTTTGAAGACAAAAATCTCCATTTTATTAGGCTTTCCAGAGGTCCTAACAACAGATGACCAAGTCCACAGGGCCAGCAGTTAAGCCAACGGCCCCTTATTCTTTGGGGACGGGGAGCTTCACAAAAGCCTTCCTGCGCATCAGCAGTCATCTCGTTCTCTCTCTTAGAGGCAAGGGTCCAAGGGAAGCCATTCTCCCACCTGGGGCCACGTAGGGCACCTAGAACTGATCAGAGACTAGGATAATCTTAAAGCCAAAGTCACTCAGTTAGGCAGCCTGGGGTCGGCCTTCACTCTAAGAAGAAGCCCGTCAACCAGCCAGCAGAATTCTTGTTACTGGACACAGCGACTTTTTTCACCAGTTCTAACAAGTTCTTACTCACTGATTGCCCTTCTACAGACTGAATGTAAATACTGTCTTTCTATTATTAGTCTTTGTTTAGACAAACTAGGAGTTGCAGTTTAGGTTGAGGCTGGCTTCCTTTACACGCTCACCCTGAGCACACTCCGGCCACCCCGGTTAGACTGAAAGACACGCCGGGCTAACGGGATTTTCTGGTGGCCCCAAATCGCCTTAGTGACACATTTATAAAGGCTCTTGCAATAGGTTGCGTCTGCAGCTGACTAATTCTGTCCATTATGTGTTGCTTCACATGGGTTCCATTTGGAAGAAGATCTTTCCCTCTGTGATCCTCCATTATCTCCCTGATAAAATGGGGATCATTACTTAGGATGATGATGATGGTGATGATGATGAAGATGATGATGATAAGTGACCTGTATCATAGGACTGCTGTGAAGATAATCAAAGGAACGTATGTGAAAATGTAAACTGTCAAGTGCCCAACTGCAGCAGATGTATCTAACAGACTATATGATAAAATAGAGCAAACACTGAACTGGGAGTTAGATTTCATGCTATTTCCGAGGCTGGGCACATCACTTAACATTTCAGTGAAATGTTCTCCCACCTGTGAAATGCAAGCCACGACCCTTGCCTTTCCCACTAGCAGAACTATGATGGAACCCGCGTGAGCATTCTGGAAAGTCATTTGTAAACTGTAACATGGTGCGCAGGCATACAGGACAGCCAAATTCACCACGGAGGTTTCTTACGTGAAGAAATCATATGGCAAATCCTTTTGTAAAGCAAATAATCTCCTGCTCACATATGCCTCGTAAGTCCAAAACACACTTAGATTTCAATTTTAAACTTCATACTGAAGTGAACTTTACTCAATGGCTGTTTGATAAATGAGTGAATGAGTGAATGAATGACTGAATGATGCCAGGTATAATGAAGAGATGGCTCTCTTCTTATATCACCAACTCCACATGAAGTTTTTTTTTCCATTTTTTTTTACTGAAGTATAGTTGATTTATAATGTGCTAATTTCTGCTGTACAGCAAAGTGACTCAGTTATACACATTCTTTTTTTAATATTCTTTTCCATTATGGTTTATCCCAGGAGATTGGATATATATATAGTTCCCTGTGCTTTACAGTAGGACCTCGTTGTTTATCTATTCTAAATATGATAGTTTGCATCTACCAACCCCAAACTTCCAGTCCATCCATCTCCCTCCCCTCTGGCCCTTGGCAACCACAAGTCTGTTCTCTACATCTGTGAGTCTGTTTCTGTTCCACATGATGTTTTTCAATTCCTCCGTATAATTAGCTTCGTGAACCACCAAGCAGCGTAAATCTTTATTGGTACTAAAAGTATCTGAATTATTGAAAAATCACTCTTACTACAAAGTTTTATTAAGAAATGTGACTCATACAGTGTTTCTGTTAATCGAACATCAAGTGAAGGCAATACACCCAGATGCAGAGAACTCACCAGGTGAGCAGTAGAGACTTGGCTTCTGCACCCAGCCTCACAGCTGTCCTGGGTCTCTGTCCCCACCCAGTGCCCTGAGCTCTGACAGCTGTAAGGAAGACCCTGCCAGCTTCTCTTGTGGTCAAGCTGCCATCTCTTTTCTCCACCCACGGCAAGCCCTGTCCTTCAATGTCCGGGCTGCAGTCTCTTCACACCCCATTCAAAACCACACAGTAAACAAACAAACAAAACAAAAAACACACAGTAGCTGGTTCCTGCTTACTCTGCCAGCAGGAGAGGAAGCCATACCTGTCTGATTTCCTGGGTGCCTGGTACTGTGCTTGCTTTGCCTTAGGGCGTTCTTCCTGTCCTTTACCCCACAAGGACATCCTTCCTTCTCAGCCCCTGAACCCCACACCTTGTGTATGACACCTCTATATTACAGGATGCTATTCTCAAGTGCATTTTCTGGCCCTTCCCTAATACTGTAAAAAATTAATCGACTGGAGATTTGTGTCCAGTTCTCAAAGAACTTCCCTTAAAAAGCTGCAATAGGAGAAAGCCTAGTTCAATGGTAAAAATGATGACTAGCTTGGATGATGACCAATTCAGATAATTGGCCAGAGACCTCTAATCCTGCTGGCATCCCTCTGTCACTTAGCAGGGAACCAGCCGATCATTCCATCAATACATTTATTTTGTCAGCTGTCACTGTGTGGCGCCCACACGTCTCAGCTGGGTAACTTAGGCTGAGAAATGGAAACTTGACAATATCAGAATCATTTCATCCCTATCACGTGCCTTTCTTGTCAGTGGGTTTCAATGCATTTCTGCCTGGCTTGGCAAACCTAAGCCATGATCTTGCTTTTAGCTGCTGGGTCCCTTTAATTATTACTACCAATTCCAACCAGCTTGAGTCAGTGCGTTTCCAAACTACATTAATTCAGTAAGTTCCACCCACAAGATTTCTATTTATTCTGTCCCACATCCACCTTTATAAACACACACACACACACACACACACACACACACACACACACACACACACACTCTTATCCATTATCACTTTGAACTGGTTATTTCTTCTCAGCAGCAAACACATGTATGTACATGCATTGATTGATTTTCATGCACAGTTTTTCTTTAGAGTAACTTTACTCTGTCGAAGGAAAGTACTAGATTCTTGATAATGTTAAATAACTAAACTATTGCCTATTCAACCTTGAGTCCTTCCCATCGGGCACTATTAAGTTCACAGGCTATCAGTCATCATTTTGAGATGTGAAGCAAAAAAAACTCCAAAAAATGGTTCTCAGAGAAAAGCTACCTCTTATTTTTTTATAACCCCCAAAATGAAATGAGGACATCAGACATCTCATGAGAAAGTGATCATGAAATAGCCTGTCCCACTCATCAGTACTAGGGATGCACTGCTGACCTCCTCCCTTTATGGGGCCCTTGCCGGCTGGTCTCCAGGTAAACAGTGCTTCTGAGCATTGCACCTAAAGTGATTTTGCTCTGATGTCGAAGGCTGGGCACCCAGGTGTGGAAGGGGGATGAATGTGAGTTTTCAAGTCAGGTCTGCATTCAAACCAAGCCCTGGAACCTGTGATCATGGATAAGCTTTATCATCTGTATAACGGGAATGATAATAGGGTTGTCAGCTGGGTTCAAGTTAAGTCATGCACACACGCAAAGGCCCAGAACAGAGCCTGTTACTTTGTAGCACCTCAAAGGTATATGCTACACCTGCTGCTGCTACTGTTCTACCCCAGCTCAGCCATTACCCACGTATATAAACTGTAATACTTATTTTGAAACAATCCTTGGACTCCTCACCCCTCTCAAAGAACAACGACAAATAGTGTAGAGATGCTACTAGCTAACTCCCAATATATATCACCCTCTTCTTTAATAACATAATCATGATTTCCCACAAGCTATATTGTCAGCCACTTGGAAGAGTACATTCCACAGCCTCCCTTGCATCTACGTGCAGACACGACCAAGTTCTGGACAATAAGATAGAAGTAAAAGCCATGTGAAATTAAAAAAAATGTGTTTTTTAATTTCAGGAAATATCTTTAAAAGAAGGAGGCATTCCCTCTTTCCTTCTACTTCGTCCACCTTGTTACCTGGAACATTTATGTGACGACTGGTGCTCTAGCAGCCATCTTGGGTTATGAGCAGCGGTCCCCAAATTTTTTGGCACCAGGAATAGGTTTCGTAGAAGAAAATTCTTCCACGGACTGGGGCGGGGTGGGGGGATAGTCCAGGCGGTAATGCGAGCGATGGGGTGCCGCACATGAAGCTTCACACGCTCGCCCGCCGCTCACCTCCTGCTGTGCTGCCCGGTTCACAGTAACAGGCCTCGGACCAGTACGGGACCGTGGCCCGGGGGTTGGGGACCCCTGATTATGAGGACAAGCCCATACCCCATACCCCATAGCCTAGCAATGCAGAGTACGAGGACTCTGGTTCTCTGACATCTTCTTATAATGGCTTTACCATTCATGGGCCACTTATTCCTGGAATTCTTTTATATGAGAAATAAATCCATTTTTACCTTATGTAAACCATCAAGTTATTGGGGGGTTTCCTGTTATAAACAGGCAAATGAACTCATGTGCCTGATTTCTGTCCTCCCCATCAGCTCAAGGGCCAGTTGGGCTCCGACTATTTCTTCTCCTCTTCCTTCATTTCAAAGAGTCTAAGGTCCAAGGATAGACGTTTCCATTCGCTGAGTTTAGATCAGGTGCCTGACCTTTCTCCATCAGGGATGAGGGACACTGAATTGGAGGAAGGAGCCTCCAGAGACTTCTGGACTGACTGACCACACCTTCACGAGGTGAAGGTAATGTCCCAAAGGGAAATGAGGGCGCCGCTGACACAGGTCCACCACCAAACCTTCTCTTCTTCATTCTCCCACTGAGCAGCTTGTCACTTCTGAGACCGTGGCAGGAGCAGTAATTAGTGTGTTTGTGACTGAGTGCCAACATCTCTGCCTTCCCAAAAGGGACGAACAATGCTTTCATCATGGGGTGACTCTAGGGGTGGGACAACGAGGCACGTATTTGTGGCACAGAAGAAGGTTAGAGGCTTCTTTGTTCCAACATTTATCGTAAGTCTCCTAATGCCAGGCCTATTCTAGACACTGAGGACACAAGGATGCAGAGTTAGCTGTCCTGCCTGGTACCCACAGCCTCGAGGGAGATGCACAAGTTGACAGATAAGTGTGTGATACACGCCAAGGTAGAGACCTGGCTGGGAGTTCACAGGAGTGCACAGAGAGGCATGTAACCCAGGCTGGGGGGAACTGGGGAGGAGGAGGGGGGATTATTTCCACAGTGAGTTCAACTTCGAAGCAGAATACGAGTTGGGGTAAGCAGAGGGCTGAGCAGGCTGGAGGCAGTGGAGGCGGGGAAAGCAGAGTGGGTCTGGGGAAGCACAGGTTACACCTCTGGTCTTACTGGAGCCCAGAGTGTGAGGGGATGTCATGGGCCACGGGGAGTTGCCTCATGGGATATGGAGCAGAGACTGGAATTTACTCTGTAACCAAGGGAAAGCCATTGCAGCATCACAATCACGAGGAGCAACATGATGAAATATGCATTTTAGAATGATTAGAATGATGACTCAGTGTGGAAAATGGATGGCAGAGGAGGGGGCCAGAATCAAGCCCCAGTAACTGACCAATCAGGAGCCTGCTGAAATAATATAATCAAAAAGTAACGGAGGGGCTTCCCTGGTGGCACAGTGGTTGACAGTCTGCCTGCCGATGCAGGGGACACGGGTTCGTGCCCCAGTCCGGGAAGATCCCACATGCCGCAGAGCTGCTGGGCCCGTGAGCCATGGCCGCTGGGCCTGCGCGTCCGGAGCCTGTGCTCCGCAACGGGAGAGGCCACAACAGTTAGAGGCCCGTGTACCGCTAAAAAAAAAAAAAAAAAAAAAAGTAACGGTACCCTGAACTGAGAAGAACACCACTTTACAGATAAAAGTACAGCAATGTTCTTCTCCCAGCCAGCTCTTTCTGTTCCCCCAGTGAAAGCCAAAAACAAAATGCTAAATGACAGGCATGTCTGCATGTATTCAGGGGAACAGAAGCCAAGTGTCCAGATTGCTGGGACCCCACTTGGTACTCTAGCGGAGCATCCCAAAATTAGCACATGCTCAGTGCTTCTTTAGACCATCTCTCTGGAATGTCAATGTTTTCCAACAAGCCCATCCTCTGTCAGGGGCTGGAAAAGTGACCAATCAGAATGGTGTTGTGGGTTATACCAGTATTTTGAATGAATGAGAGAGGGAATGAATGAATATAAGAATTCAGCAATTAATTGCATTTCTGAATCAGGGCCACTCTGGTTTCCACAGTAAAACTTCAGGGTGAGGAGATTTTTGGCCATTTCCCATTTCTGCCTCTCTTTCTTAAGTACTTCTTAAAAGGACAGGAAAGTGTTATTGAACCATCCCTACCTCTCCACTCCATGGAAAGAATTGAGCAATTATCCTCCATCAGAAACAGTATCCAGGATGGGGATGAGACAACGTATAGCCTGGAATTTTAAATGATCTTAGAGTCTTTTACTGACAACCAGGCAGATAATTGGGGAAATGTAGTTCTGTAAATGCAGAATAAGAGTTAAGCAGATAGAAAACATATGGAACCTGAATTATCAAACACCTTGTTGACTCTGTGAAAAGTCTCACTGAGCTGTTGGTCTGCACTTGGGAGCCCTGGGAGAAGTAGATTGTTTCCAGGTATGGTATGTGTCCTGGTGGAAGTGAATTCAGCAAAGGAGACGATGTGCCATGTGCCTAGCTAGTCAGTGCTTTTATTTATGCTGAATTGTCCGTAATGAGTTTCTTCCCTTTCCATTCTGCCTCTTAACCTCTTGAAAGAAGACAAGGAAAGTTTCTAGGGTAAATCAACATTCAGGATTATCAAGCAGATGCTGATCTACCTCTCATATTCAGAGAATTCTAAGACCATTCACCAGCGCCTCACTTTCCCTTCCACTGTGATCAAACGCATTCATTAGCACTTTGGGGCCTGGGGACCCTGAGATGCCCCAGAAAATTTCCAGGGGCCTTCCTGCCACCCTAAGGACACACAGTGTTTGATCACACAAAATGATAGCACAGACTAATAATGTTCAGGCAAAAAGTACCTATGGACCACCTCAGACCCATGAGGATAGCCACTATAAAAATGAAAATGAATAAAAACAGAAAATAGCAAGTGTTGGTAAGGACGTAGGGAAATGGGAACCATTGTGCACTCTTGGTGGAAATGTAAAATGGTGCAGCCACTGTGGAAAACAGTATTGTGGCATCTTAAAAATGTTTAAATAGAACTATTGTTCTATATGATCCAGCAATGCCACTTCTGGGTACATATTCAAAAGAATTGAAACCAGAGTCTCTAAGAGTTATTTGTACACCCATATTCATAGCAGCATTCTTCACAATAGCTGAAAGGTAGAAGCAACCCAAATGTCCACTGATGGATGAATATGTAAGCAAAATGTGGTATATATATATACAATGGAGTATTATTCAGCCTTAAGAAGGAAGGAAATTATGACACCTGCTACCACACGGATGAACCTGGAGGACATTATGTTAAGTGAAATAAGCCCATCACAAAAAGACAAATACTATAGGATTCCACTTAGATGAGAAACCTAGAGTAGTCAAAAATTCATAGAGACAGAAAGTAGAATGGTGGTTGCCAGGGGCTGAGGGGAGCAGGGAATGGGGAGTTAGTGCTTAATGGGTATAGAGTTTCAGTTTTACAAGATGAAAAGAGTTCTGGAGATGGATAATGGTGATGGTTGCACAAAAATGTGAACATATGTAATACCACTGAGCTGAACTGTACACATAAAAATGGTCAGGATGATAAGTTACATGTATTTCACCACAATTTTAAAAAAATTAAAAAGCATTTATGGGCCTGGGAGAAGAGGTACCAGAGTCAATGCAAAGCACGTCACTGCACTGTGACTCTTTTTAAACCTAAGGGGCATGTGTCTTCTCCTCGCCCTCTCAATCCCTCCCTTCCTCTCTCTACCCTGCTGACTTTGGACATGCAGAGACCATCCGGTGTCCTCAGAGCTTGGGAGCCCTCTGCTCTACCCCCTCCCCCACCACTAAGGTCACTGTCACCAAGACTTCAGCCACCCTCCTAGTTCACAATGAGCCCCAAATCGAAACTCCAGATTCCTCCTTTCCGCCAAGTTTCAGACCCACATTTTCACTTGCCCACTGGAAAGGTCTCCCTGCAGGTCCCACAGAGAACTCATTCTCTCCCCAGACACACCTCCTTCTGAGTTCTGACCTTAGTTAATAGTATTACTTCTTCAGCAGGGTCCTGGGACTCTTTCTTGAACCATCCCTACCTGCCTGCCTCTCCTTTTCTCAGCTCCCAGGCATCATCCTTTCGTTTCTATCACCAAAATGTTGACTCTCTTCCCTCCATCAGCCCCTTCCAAGTGCCCTGGCCACCCTGTGTCACATCCTAACTGATCCCTCAACTTTCTCTATTCTCTAAATTCCTACGTTCCGTTTTCTACACACCTTTTTAAAAACATAGATGTGACAATTCACTCTCCTGCTGAGAAACTTTCCCAAGGCTCCCCATTGCTTATAAGAGAAACCACCTCCAATGTCCCAAGGCAGAGTGAGGCAGTTTCAAATAGCTCAGGAACTTTGACAATTTCCGGTCTAACCACTTGTGACATGAAGGCTGTGGTCACTTAGGAAGAAGGCAGCTGTGGGAAGCAGAATTCTAAAGATGACACCCCAAGATTCCTGCCCCATGATTATTAAATCAAACATGAATTGAGTGACTGCTGTGAAGGGATTTTGCTGATGTAATTAAAATCCCAAATTAACTAAACTTGAAGTACAGAGATGATCTGGGTGGGCCTGACCCAACCAGGTGAACCCTTAAAAGAGGGAGCTTTTTCTGTAGCAGAAGAGTGAGTCAGAGAGAATCAAATCGAGGGAAGGATTCAACGTGCTGTTCTGGCTTTGAAGATGGAGGAGCCACGTGCAAGACCAGAGACCAGCCTCTTGCAATGCAGAGTGACCCACCCCCCCTAAACTCTGCCAACAACTGAACGAGCCTGGAAGCAGCATCTTCTTTAGACCCTCCATGCAAAAGCCCAGCCTGAGCAACACCTCCATTTCAGCCTTGTGAGACCCCAGGCAGAGCACCCACCCAAGCCCACCCACATATCTACCTAAAGTACCGCAGGCTAATGGATGTGTCTGGTTTGAAGCAGCTAGTTTGTGGCAATGTGTTACACAGCAATAGGAAATGAATACAGCCCCTCTCTGCATGTCTCATGATGGGGGCGGAGAGGGCTTCCCGGAGGGCAGGATGTGCTGAGCAGACAATTCCCTAAGTAGCTGTTCCACCCACCAACCCACTTTAAACAGTTCCATGGACCTCTATCTGTCCTTCATTACTTTCTCTGCCCTCCATCAGATTCACTTGGAACTTCATGGACTTTTCAAAAACAAGCATTAAAATTGTAATTACTTTTATCCTAATCTAGATATTTGTCAGATTGCCAAAGTCTAATATATCATCATCTTTCTCACACATCCTTGTATAAGGTTGTAATAAGCTTCACAAATTAATATCAACTCCTCCCACTACCTCCATCCCCCATTTCTCTCCTCTCTCTCTCCCTCTCTCTCTCTCTCTCTCTCTCACACACACACACACACACACACACACACACACACACACACTTACTGCATGATCGCATTATGCCTTTATCTCTTAACTGGAAGGAAATAAATGGCCATTTTCAATAAGAAAATAAGAGTATTCACCCTTAACCAGTACCCACACTGTCCGTTAATTCTGATTTCTGAACGTGAACTATGGAATCACTGAGAGCCAAATCTGAATCCCAGATGCCTCATTTAGTGGCTAAATGACATCTCTCGGTCTCAGTTTTATCATCTGTCAAATGCATACAATAATATCACCTACCTCATAGCATTCCTATGAGGATTAATTTAAATAATGCTCTTGGAGTCCTGAGCAACTACCTGGCGTGAAGTCTGTACTCAGCAAATGGGGCCATTACTGTCGCAAAGGAGAGGAAAACGTGATCCTTTAAAAGTAAGGGCATTAGAACCAGCTCAGGCTCACTCAAGGCCAGGTGCCCACGGTAGTTTGGTTTGGTTAGGGTTTTGAGTTTAGCCCGGTCTAACTAATTCTCTCCCTGACTCTGAGTCCATCTTTCTGCCATGGAAACATTACCAAGAAACTTCCAGCTACTCATTTTTGAGTTACCTGCAGACACTTGGTTGATGAGGAACAGAGTAAGGAGTGCAGATAGGAGCCAGCACAGCACCTCTTCTGTCTGGTGCGTTCCACAGTGAAGCCCAGGATCCTGGGTGCTAGAAGCACGCAGCAAATACACCTGCACCCATCAGGAGGTGCTCCTCTGGGCTGTGACTGCTGTATCCATGGTGGATGTCAGAATGGATTACCGAAAACGTCAACAACAAATCAGCGGAGACTAAATGGACACAAAGAAGTGCTCTCCATCTGAGTGTTCAAAAGAAAGAGCTCAAGGGGCTTCCCTGGTGGCGCAGTGGTTGAGAGTCCGCCTGCCGATGCAGGGGACGCGGGTTCGTGCCCCGGTCTGGGAGGATCCCGCGTGCCGTGGAGCGGCTGGGCCCGTGAGCCGTGGCCGCTGGGCCTGTGCGTCCGGAGCCTGTGCTCCGCAGCAGGAGAGGCCACAGCGGTGAGAGGCCCGCATACCGCAAAAAAAAAAAGAAAAAAGAAAGAGCTCAAGAACACAGAAAATGCAGTAGAGCTTGCCATGGTACGGGTGGGCCTTTGCTACCAACAGCTCTTGGGACCTGGGCAGAGTCCAAGGCATACTGTGGTCCCAAGTGTTCTTAGCCTGGCAATGAAACTGACCTGCTTAATATCATACTCATTACCTCACTTTTGTTACTTTGATTTTTCGTACTGGAGTCTAATCAAGGGAACTTTGTGAAGGAGGGCTGTTATATAATTTTCAAGGATTTGGAAGAATTTAGAGCTACCTTTCAAATTCAGGTCCTGGGTATGTTATATTAATAACATTATTAAACTCTCTGATTCCAGTCTGCTCTTTGAAACATGAGAACAAGTGACTCCCCATGGAGCTGTCAAGATCAAGCGAGAACACATACAAACGGCACCTAGCGCGCTGCCTTTGACACAATACGGTAGGTGCTTGCCAAGTGATACCAGCTTGTAGGACTGCATTTCACACTGGACGAAAACTTCCCCCATTATAAGATTCTCCGATGTCTTATAGGCAAGTGTGTGGATAGGTTTTGAGTAGATAAACCCCTGAACTCTCACTGGACCCACTAGTGGATTCCAAAACAAACCTGATCTGGAACTTTCAGTTGGGTTAGAATGGTGGGAAATGCATGCTGCCTTCATTGAAGGAAAGGGGGAAGGGATGGAGAAAATGAATAAATGGGAATGCTTTATTCTACAGACAAGCTGAAAAGTGGTTTTAGGGCATGAGAATTACCCAGACATGCACAGCGTTCTACCATCCTGTAAGGACAAAATAAGATGACTGAATGTGCCCACACCACTAAGAAAGGGAATCCAGCAACCTTGTCAACTCACTGGTCTAACCAGTTCTCTCCCTTTGTACAGACTCCTTTGTACATGTGCTACTGAGAAAGCCTGCTACAGGAGGGCAGGGTCTGAAGGAGAACACCTGGGGGCATTGCCTCTCCTGGAAATTAAGTGCTCCAAAGGGAGCAGGCAGATACAGTCCATCTCAGACAGGAGGTCTCTACCTGGGGTTTGTAATCATAATTTTGGATGGAGGGGAAAGAAGTACATCTTTAGTTTTCCCTTTACCTCTAACTGAAATCTAGCATTTCCTTCAATTATGGATGCAGACACAAACTGCAGTAGAATTGGCATTGCTTGTGACTTTACTCCTGATAAAAATCAGATATTTACATATCACATCATGTCTGCTGCAGATATCACAAAATAGCAATTATGCTCATCGTGACTTAAAATTAGGCTCACCACTAGAAAGCGTTACCCAAGGTGTTAATAAAAGAAACAGATCCATTACTATGTCACAAATTTGTTTTTGTAATATTGTGATACATAGTTTAAGCATAATTGGTTTCTCCTTTGACCTAAGTTATTTTACTTTATTCTTTAGAAATGGTTTTCTGGGAAGGGGTCTATAGGGCTCACCAGACTTCCAAGGGGCCCATGGCTTACGTGGGGGTAATGAACCTGCTGCCTGAGCATTAGGACCCAGTGCTGTAGAATGTGTCCTGCCCATGAGAAAAAGGGATTCCTAAGGAAGAGTGTACACTCTGCACCCTGGTGAGGAGGACAAGAAATCCTACAAGGGAAGGAATAAAAGGAACTGACTTGGTAGAGCACCCACTTCATGTCACATACTGTGTTTTATTTAAATACGGTACTCCCTGAGAGCAAACGCACGAAGTGAGAACAATTTCCCCCAATTCACAGATGAGGAAACTGTGGCTCAGAGATATACAGTCACCCTGCTAGGAAGTGAAGGCACCAGGTACAACTCCAACCCAGGTCAGTTTGACTTTCTACTGTCTGACCATGGCAATGACAGTGAGACGAAACTGCTGGGCAAATGGAGAGTTCAATGCACCCAGCAGAGAAGAAGCCACCTTGGGTGGCCTCGGAGGTGTACCACCTAGAGTGCCCTGCGTGAGAACCTGCTGTGAGGAATCCAGCTTCGGCACCTTCAGCTCCTTGACAGCATCTGCTCTGAGGACACACCCTCCCCAGCTACTCCCAGTGATTGAGGAGGGCTAGGCCATTCCTGCCTGCAAAGCAGGTCTCCTCC
The DNA here is from genome assembly GCF_964374135.1 of Grampus griseus. NCBI lineage: Eukaryota > Metazoa > Chordata > Mammalia > Artiodactyla > Delphinidae > Grampus > Grampus griseus. Next base: position 11,283,558 of record NC_139008.1, read on the forward strand.
AATGGACAATCTGCCTGCAGTCCAAGGCTTCTCCTATTCAACTACATCCTCCTTCCTTCCCTCCATCCTTTCACAGGCGCCAGACTGGCAGTGCGGTGTGAAGGCCCTCCTGGCCTCTTCCTGCTCACTCTCCCCTTTACCCTTCACAGGTATTTCCTTCAATCAATTTCTGGGATGCCTATTTCCATCTTGATGTCTGCTTCTTGCAGGACCCAAATTAATGCAGCCCCCAAGTCTGGCAAAAGCTACAACTCTATCCCTCTCTGATGGGCAATCAAAGGAGAGTGTGTTTCTTATGACAGATTCATGGGCCAAAGAGGGACACCCAATCTCTCCTCCTAAGGACTGTCACCTGGGGAGTACATCATGGGAAAAGAAACACACGTGGCACGGGACAAGGCTGTTAAGGCTGAAAACAGGGTAACTATACCAAAAGTCAAGACAGTGGTTACACTGATGGAGAATATTTGGGGAAAGGGGGCATGAGGGTGATTTCTGGGGTGCTGGTAATGTTCTGTTTCTTGAGCTGGGTGCTGAATAAAGAGGTGTGCTCATTTGTTGACAATTCATGGAGAGGTTCACTTGTGATCAGTGCAGTTTTCTGTCCATCTATTCCTCATTAAACAGTTTTTTAAAAACTAGGTATATTTATAGTACTTAGCACCTCTCCCAGTGAGGTGGGATTTGAGGGGCTGCTCTCTGTATATATAGGATGCAATGTATTCATTGACTGGGGGGGTGGGTACTCTGCACACGAGCTCCAGGGATCCCTGATGTGAACTTGGCTGTGGTCCTTAAAGAACCTTAAGGCTATTTATCTTGGGGTCCTGAGTTGCTAACAGAGGTTCTAGACTTATTGGATATAAATGCCCTTTATAGCCAAATGTCAGTTGAATAAATAAATGACTTACTTATGTCTTGACATTTTGGAGATGTCAGAAAGAGAAGAAATAGGGAGTTCTACAATCCTCGGTATTGCCTGCGACAGGATTCAGTGCTTGACTTTGAAAGCATGATGTGTAGCTCGCTGAGAAAATGAATCTTCCCCGGGTGGAGAAATGTGGATATATGTTTGACAAATCAATTCCTTTCTTGGAGGAGGAGAAGGGAGACTCCCACAGAGGCCGGGCAGCTAAATTACCAGAGGCAAAGCAGAGCAGCGGAGGTCTTGCAGAAGCAAGGAGGCCCCTCACGCTGACGGCTGCACAGGGACTGGCTGGCATCCCCTGGTCGGCTGGGCACTGCAGCGAGCCTCTGAAATTAATGACATCCTCACTTCCATGAGCAGGGCCAGCCTCCGCCTTCAGTCTCACCAGTTCAGAAACATCTCAAGGCTAAAAGGCATGCAGTGCTCTGCTAAACAGGAAAAGTGCCCCCACCGGATCACGGGAGCCCGGACAATGGCTGCCTTTCTCCTGTTCATTCTGCCAACCCTCTGCCCCGGGGGCCCCCTGCCTCTAGTGCCCACGACTGAGGTCATTTACCTCTTCTTTCCAGGCAGAGGGAGCTAGCTTTGTGGTACCCAGGCAAGTTATAGAGAATATGGCTTCAGCTCAACAGCAGCACATGAGAGGCAGTGAACTGTAAGAGTTGAGAGCATGGGTTAAAAGTATCACTCTACCACTCAGCAGTATGACCATAGGCAAGATTGTGACCTCTCTGTGCCTCAATCTTCTCATCTATTAAAATAATTATTTGTTATAGTACTTACTTCAGAGAATTATGAGATTTTAATTAGTACATAGAGAGCACCGTAAAATAAAAAAAGTGCAATTGATAGACATCAGCTATTATTATCGCGGTAATCATTAGTGATGCCCACCAAATATTTCTTGCTCTCTGTATCCAGGTACCTGTCACATGGCAGATTGCCCCAGAAAGGTAAGCTATCCATGAGACTTGTTTTAGTCAATGAAATGTATCATGTGTCATTTCCAGACAGAAGCTTTAAAAACTGGTATGCAGTTCACCATATTCATTTTTTCTTGGAAAACATGGCAACATGGAGATGAACCTTCCTTCTTTCTGAAGGCTTGAGTGGGGAAGATAAAAAGCCAAGCTCCCAGCCTACCTTAGGTAGACCTGTAGTATGAACAAGAAATACATCTCCACTGAAATGTCACATTTATTGGCCGCTTTGACCTCATCTTGTCTTTTCTACCTGAACAAAAAATGGTTCCTAAAAATGAGGTGCTGCCATTAACATGAACCTCAAGATGTGGCATTAATTTAGGATTCGGGGTGTCGGTCTATCGTAAGGAAATCATTATTGGAGGCTGGAAGGATGGCAAACTCTGATATGCATGGTTGAAGTATGTGGTAAAACTGTCATCTGCTATAACCCAGAATACAGGTAATATTTGGTGGCTCTAGGGAAGTGAGTTACAAGACAAAAATCTGTGTGTTGATTGCAACTGGCCTCATTTGGCCAGGTGATACAAGAGGGTAGCTCAGCAAAGAAGCAGCCTTTGCCAGCAGAAATAAATAGAAATGCAGAGTCCCGAAATTCAGACACTTGTAGATTTAGAACAGTAAACATCAGAGGTAAAGTTGAGAAGTACAAAAGCCAATGAAGCCTTTGCAGCAAGAATCAAATCAACAGTGTAGCCTCATACCCGTTGTTGATGCTTACGAATGTCCTTACAGCTATGCTTGGAACTCCGGCACCACACAGGGAAGCAGAAGAGCTTCTGCACCTGTGGTTCAGAGCGTGTGGACTCTGTGGCCCACGCCCAATTCTAAGACCCAGGGTCCTCCCAGTGTCCTGGCCCGTATCTGGTTCCCTGTCTTGTCTCACCTCCTGCCTCACAATTCCCAGTGCCCGTCTTTGCCCTCTGTCCAAAATTCCAGCTCTTTTAGCTCCCTGTCTTGCACCCCCGCCCGGTGCTTCTGGGGATCTTCTCCTGAGCCCTGGTCCTCATGATTCTGTCTCCACCAGCACCTGTCAGGCCCTTGAGACTCAGCAAACCTGACACTGTGAATACGGCCCTGACCAAACAATCCTGAATCTGTGACATTTGCTTTAACTCTCCAACACGCCCTGACTTTGCTGTCCTTCTGGGCTTCCTCTAGTGGTCTTACCCAAGGACTTGCCAGCTGACAAGCCACGCTTGGACATGGTTTGCACCAGCCCGGTGTTCCCCAGGAGCCCCACTTGGGACCTTACCTTTGTCTAAACTTGGTGCCCAAAGCTGAATTCCATAATCCAGATGGGATCTCACAGGGCAAAATGCAAATGGACCATCACCTCCCTTCCCTAACTCTTAACTCCTATTAATACAACCTGAGATTCCACTGGCTCTTTTCTTAGCTTTATGCCTTTCAATGAGCCTACCTACCTGCCCTTCAGCACAGAGCCAGCACCCCCAGGAACTTCTGCTCTTGGCATTGCGACTTTGTTGCACCCACATTCTGAACCCTTCCCTTCCTCGTCTATTGACTCTGCTTCCAGACTTCAGATTCCCTCTGCTCCTGGCCACAAAGCCTCTCCCTGAGCTCTTCTGCTATGACCTATGGCTCTATTTCCAGGCCACAAGTTTCACTTGTTCCTTGAATTATAGCTGCTTCCGGCAAATGAAACACCCCAGCCCAGGGCAATCTGGCCTATGGGACTATCATGAGATGATTCATGTGGTTGGCTTTCCCACTGAGCACACCCCAACTCAGAGGAAAGAAGTTGGACTCCTGCTGCATTGTAGGCTCAGAAGGCACTTTTGCTCAACAAAAGTGCCCAGGTGTTCTTCACATGAACAGCTTCCAAGATGCAAAGATCCCTTATCCTATGTCTGAACATTTCATTTGCTGTAACCACATATAATTTTAACAACTTATTTCAGAGCCATTGGCCACAAAATTGGATTAACTAAAATCCTTTGTTAACACACTGTCAACAGTAAGTACAAGTGGTCCTCTTCTGATTTATTTCATTAATATCTATTTATATGGCTACTCATTTATTTTTTTAAATATAGTGAAGTTTCACGAACCCGAAATTGAACCCCCAAAATGAGACAACTAAATATAACCTACATCTACTTCTACGTTCCTTCCTGATACAACTGGTCTACAACTAGTGCAAGAAAAGGAAACTTGCCAAACATGTTCTTGGTCAGTTCATGCTCACTTTACCTGGTCACTCCTTTCCTTTCTGATTATAAACGAATTGCCAGATGCCTGCCTGATCTGACCTTGGGCAACTTTGAACTTCTGCCCTCTCCTGAGCCCATTGTTAGCCCAGGGATCCTTGGTATCTGGCCACTCAGTACCATGGGCCTGGGGCAGCATTACTTTGCAAGGCTCAGATTTGCCTTGCACACATTTAGGACTGGCATCTATTCTATTCCCCCATGGCTTCCCTCCTGGTATTTGTTTCTTCCTATTTCCACAAAACATTAGTTTGCAAATGTCCCATTTTAGAATGCTTTTCGTCTTTAGAAAAACCCACAGTTCTGTTCTTTTGAATCTGGAAGTTAAAATGTAACGTCCATGTTCCTAGCCACATGAGAAACTACATCCTGTTGTGTCACCTCTGATATTAAGTCTGCCTGGCTCACACACCTGCACAATTGTCAATTGTCTCATTTTTTCTCCCAAAGACACCTTAACATCTGCTGGGCTTTCAGGCAACTCATTATAGGAATTCAGCACCTGGGTTGCCTGTGGAGTGTCTGCTCAGTTTTCCCTGGGGTTCCTAAGGGGCTCTATGCTCATCTATTCATCAGAGAATTGATACGGGCAAATCTCATAAATGTCAAAGGAAAGTGCATTCAAGATGCTTCCTTTGGTACATTTTAAGGGCAACAAAGCTCATTCTTAAAAGGCTTAAAGGCAATATATGAAGGGTAATACCATAGCAAGTGTTTACATGTAAAGAAAAGGAGGGCTTCCCTGGTGGCGCAGTGGTTGAGAGTCCGCCTGCCGATGCAGGAGACACGGGTTTGTGTCCCGGTCTGGGAGGATCCCGCATGCCCCGGAGCGGCTGGGCCCGTGAGCCATGGCCGCTGAGCCTGCACGTCCGGAGCCTGTGCTCCGCAACGGGAGAGGCCACAACAGTGAGAGGCCCGCGTACCGCAAAAAAAAAAAAAAGAAAAAGAAAAGGAAAGAGAGAGATAAAGAGAAAGAATGTGGGAGGAATAGAGACGGGGGAGAGAGAGAAAGGGGGGGAAGGGAGGGAGGAAGGAGGAAGGAAGAGAGATAGAGGAAGAGTAAGCTGTCCATTGAAATCTACTCATGAAACTTTCTAGACTTTGCAATGCAGAGCCATATGGCAGGCCTTGTGAAGAACACCCCAAGAGTATGAGGGTCCACTACTGTCATCAAGCTTACAGTCACATGGTGGGGCGGGGTCAGGAAACAAATCTTTTGAATTAATCAAAGGGCCATCAAAAGAGTGCAGAACCCTTGGATTGGTGAAACTACTCATTGGCTCGGCCCCATAAATATTAGCAGTTCTGTGTACAATAGAGGAATATGGGCCATAGATCACATTACACAGTTGGAATGTGATATCAATAAAATCTTATAACTGTTAATAAATTTTCATCATAGGCAAGTATTCTGAACAACAAAGTTATTGGCATATTATGCAGTTGGCCCAGAGTAAGCAGATGTTTCAATCTGAAATAGGTCAGTATGAAATCTTTTACAACATATTACCTTGTACAACAATAAAAATTCTTCTCTGATTTGTGATCACTGAACAAATATAATTTTAAAATAAGGGACTTCCCTGGTGGTCCAGTGGTAGAGAATCTGCCTTCCAATGCAGGGGACACAGGTTCGATTCCTGGTCAGGGAACTAAGATACCACATGCTGCGGGGCAACTAAGCCCACGCACCACAACTACAGAGCCTGTGCGCCTCAACTAGAGAGCCCACCTGCCACAACTACAGAGCCCACACGCTCTGGAGCCCACACCACAACTAGAGAGAGAAAAAACCCACACGCCACAACTAGAGAGAAGCCCGCACGCCGCAATGAAGATCCCGCGTGCCGCAACTAAGACCCAATGCAGCCAAAACTAAATAAGTAAATAAATAAATATTTTTTAAAAACCATAATTCTTAACTTTTAAAAACATAAATAAAACTTTTATGCTTTCCTCTGTGCAAACTGCCTACTTCTCACCCCCATCCAAAAAAACCCTCAAATCTTTCAGCTGAATTATTCCCAACTCTGTCATCCTACCATTAAGCAGCCATTAATCTGCAAATGTCCTCGCCTCTTTCAATTATCCAACATAAACTTGCACCCAAACTCAGAACCTCACACCCACAGAAGTAAGTCTACATAGAATTTTTAAAAGGAATTGGAACAATCCAATGCCATTAAGTGGTTTTGAAAATTGAGTGGATAAACCAATCAATCAACCAAAGAATTAAGAAATTAATGCAAGAGCTTGGAATCCGGTAGGAAAGAAGTGAGGCAATTTGAACTGGGCACACTATCAAATCCAACTTTCACCAGTAGGAGCAGAACGCTTCTTTTTAATTTTTTTTAAATAAATTTATTTATTTATTTATTTTTGGCTGCGTTGGGTCTTTGTTGGTGTGCACGGGCTTTCTCTAGTTGCGGCGAGCGGGGGCTACTCTTCGTTGCGGTGCGTGGGCTTCTCATTGCTGTGGCTTCGCTTGTTGCGGAGCATGGGCTCTAGGCACGGGGGCTTCAGTAGTTGTGGCATGTGGGCTCAGTAGCTGTGGCTTGCAGGCTGTAGAGCGCAGGCTCAGTAGTTGTGGCGCATGGGCTCAGTTGCTCCGCAGCATGCGGGATCTTCCCGGACAAGGGATCGAACCCGCGTCCCCTGCATTGGCAGGCGGATTCTCAACCACTGTGCCATTAGGGAAGTCCCTCCTTTTAATTTTGATTAAAAATTAAACTGTCGCCTGCCGATGCAGGGGACGCGGGTTTGTGCCCCGGTCAGGGAGTATCCCACATGCCGCAGAGTGGCTGGGCCCGTGAGCCATGGCCGCTGAGCCTGTGCGTCCGGAGCCTGTGCTCCGCAACGGGACAGGCCGCAACAGTGAGAGGCCCGCGTACCGCAAAAAAAAAAAAAAAAAAAAAAAAATTAAACTGTCACCAGAACAGTTGTTCTTCAGTTCTACGTCATTTCCTCTTCTGCAGATGGAGAAAATGCTTTCTAGCGACACACTTATGGTGACCCCACGGAGTACAAGGTAAATAGACTGTGCTGCTGGTTTCAAGAAGTTGGCTTCTTGACATTCAGTGTGAAGGCAGGGAAACCCTCAGACAGCTATGGAATCAAATTATGTGTTAAGTGCAAATTTTAGTTTCCTGGATATGAAATACTCACTACTCTACATTTGAGGACTCACATGTGAGTCCTAGTATCTAGAAAGATGGCAAAAGATAAGAATCATAAGATGCAATCTAATAGTGTGCTAGTTTTGAAGCATAATCTAATTATTCTATAATTTGTCATGTTTCTTTAAAAGGTTTGATAAACAGGCTTTTTTTTTTTTCCTATTCAAGACTTCCTTCTTGTTCTCCTTCTTGTTCTAAACAGAAAGAACAATCCTGATGATTATGAATGAGAATACATAGTCTCTGGTGTGATCAAGGCTTCTAATTCTATTTCATCCCATTCATAAACCATCCTAGGTAAGCTATCGGTTGAATACGAGTCCTGAATTATTCAGTGGAAACTGCACTGAAATATCGTGTGAAATAAGGGAGAGCCTGTAATATGCATTTAGTGTTCTTCCAGGCTGCTGTCCTGTGTCCGGCCTTTCTAATCCTTCTCCCTACCCTCAACTCAGCAATTCCCTTCAGTGGCATAGATACATGCACACATACCCATTCTAAATAATCCCTTCCTTGTTTTACAACACAAGGAGGTCTCCTTTAACATACCTCATGCCCTAATAAAATCGTTTTTTAGAGCTATTTCTAAAATAAAGAGTTGCTTTCAAGGAATAATTATACACAGTACCTCATTAATTGGGACCCAGCCTCAATAATTTTACATACGTAAGAGTATAAAAATGCCGTAGCTGGTCCCTTATGAGCACAAATAATTTCTACTATTATCAAAGTCATCCTTCTATCCTGAGGGTATGGGTGGCCCATTTCTAAAGCAGGTGTGTTTAAAAGAGCTTGGTTTACATGCAACCAACTTAAAATGAATTAGCAAATGAAATCCAGGGATACCTTTGAGTAAGAAAGATGACTACAAATGGAGTGAGGATTGAAAACATAAGATATGTTTGAATCCAACAAAGGTTAATGAAATGATTTTGCTCTGCACTTTCTGATGGAGTTCAATGAACAGATTTATGTCATATATGGGACAGTGGAAAGAGCAGGGAGATGATTTGCCCAGGGGAAGAGGTAGAGCTAAAAGGCCAGTGTTTGGGAGTCAAAGAAGGGGGAAGGTAGGAAGGAGGAAGAAGAAGACAGAGTTGAAAGAGAAAGGAGACAGAGGGAAGAAGAATCAGATCACTATTTTAAATATTTGTAGGAAATAACATATTAGAAAACAAATTGATGAAGCCCCAGAGAGCAAAATTCAGAGTAAGCATAACCGTTTCAAGGAGCAGATTTTTCAGCTCTCTACAAGAAAGCATTTCCTAGTCATCAGAGCTAAAATGAGATATGTTATAGGGTACTGGGCACCCCATCAGATGAATGATCCAAGTGGAGGCTAGTTCACCATCCTTCCTGGCTCTTCTCAAAGAGATTGCCCTAGAAACTCAGAGATTCTAAGACAATGTGATCACCTCAGTAGCACATGCCTATGATAAAATCCATAACACAAAGGAGATACAATCTCTTCTTGTTACCTTCAGTAGTTATGTTCTCTCAAGTCACCATGAATGATAAATCATTGCCCCTAGGGGAAATACAGGGCTGGGTTCCTGTGAGCCTCTGGTCACAACATTTTCGCCAACTAATCAATACATAACCTTGTTAATCCCAATCTCCTAATTTACCACTTCCCCCCACATTTCCCCTTTGGTAACCATAAGTTTGATTTTGAGATCTGTGGGTTTAACATACACACACTACTATACATAAAATAGATAACTAACAAGGACCTGTGTATATAGCACAGGGAACTCTACTCAGTATTCTGTAATAGCCTATATGGGAAAAGAATCTGAAAAAGAATGGATATATATTTATGCATAACTGATTCACTCTGCTGTATACCTGAAACTAACACAACATTGTAAATCAACTCTACTCCAATAAAAAAAAAAAATTAAATAAAGTTTTTTATAAAAAATATATAACATTGTCTTAAGTGTGTTTCTGTTTAAAGACACCCTATTTAATATATAGAATTGATTCTTTAACATTGAACTCACAGCCAACAGCACTATCACTCATGCCTAAACAAGGCCTATCTAACACACATATTCTCTTCTTAAGGCATATCACAGCCTTCTCACACTTAGGACCACTAGACAGCTCTTCATCTCTATGCTCAAGAAGCCAGGGAAGTCACCCCCAAACAGGCAGAAAAATGCAACAACAACAACAAAAAAAGTGGCACTAGAGAGAGTGAAAAGGACACTTGCTTACAGCATGAGCTACAACAAGAAGGCAGAGTGTCACTTTGTTCAACCTCAGCTGGGGACGTATTGCGCAACTCGAATTTTTCACCTCTCTGCACATATCCGTGAATGACTGTGAGAGGTGCACAAGTATCGATTTTGGGGTTACAAATACATTTTAGCAAGTAGGTGAATTTGCAAATACAGAATCCACAAACAATGAGGATGAACTGAACTTGTAAGAGAGGGGAGCAATAATGGGCAAAGCGACCAGGACAGGGGCTCTGGACAGTCCAGAACTCGACTTCCAATTCTAAAACCTCCTGTTACACAGCAGGGCACAGTGGAGTTTGCACCTTTGCCTGGCCACAGCTGTCTACCCCCCGGTCACAGGCTGGGCAGGCAGCCCAAACTACAAAGGTTAAGTGGCTTTTCCGTCTGGTAACAGCTGAAACCTTCTATGAAAATCGGAAGAGCTGGTCTCAAATGACCCCCTTTGGGTGGACTTAAGACTTCCTTTTGAAGTCCTGCAAGCCAGTGGCCCTGACTTGGAGATGAGAATCAGTGCCAGAAGGGACTTGCTGGTCCCCTGAGTCCTCCCTGGTATACAGTCCTTTACACTTTCACAAAGAGGAATTATGTCACTATCACGAAGATACACAATCGCTCTCCTGACCTGGACCCTGTTTATCTCTCCAGGCTCATCTTTTGCCATCCCTCATTTATACTGAGGTTTTGTTTTTTGTTTTCCTCCAGCTTCTTCAGTGAGTCAGGTTCTTTTCAAGAGCTTTCAATGATGTGTCTCGCTTTGCCCTTCTCCGCTCTCATCTCCTGAGTATCTCTTACTTCTTCAGGAATCAAGCATCATATACCAGCCAGGGGTCTTTTAGCTGAAGTCACAGAAACCCTGACTCAGCTGGTTTAAATATAACAAAGATGTATTACATCGTAAAACAGGAAGTCTTTAGATAAGGGAGTTCTCAGGTTGGTGAATTCAGCTTCTCAACAATGTCATCAATGACCCTGCTTTGCCCATCTTTCTGCACCCCCATCCTTTGCCTATTTTGCTCCTTTGTGGTCGTAGATGACTGCTATGGTTCTAGGCAAAACACGAGGTCACAACAATATCCAGGGGAAGAAAAAGGCTCTCTCAGTCTCTGAGTGTCTCTCTTTAAGGGCAGGGAAATATTTCTCAGAATCCTCTATCAGACTTTCTCTCAATTCTCAGTGACCAGCATTGTGTAACAAACCCATGCCTAAATCCATCACAAGCAAGAGAGGGATTACCGTGATTGGATTAGTGAAGCGCAGATTACAGGAACAGAATTAAGTCTGCTAGAAAAGCGGATGGTGTCAGACTGGCAACCAGTACTATTTTCTACTATCCCCAACCCCCTGCATGTTGTTTAGGGAACCATGTGCTGCCACTGCTCCCAATTTTGCCCCCTCTTAGAAATCCGAATCCTCTATATTGTGATTGACAATCCACTTACATATCAACCCATTAATCTTAGAATTTCTTAAAGTTAGACATGATGGCTTATTCACTGTTACATCCTAGAACCTAGTACATACTTGGGGCTTAAGAATGAATGAATGAATACATCAATGACTGTATGGATGACAGCTACTGGGTACATGGGTAAACAATAACTTTCTAATGTAGCCATTCTTTCTCCCATTCTACACTTGGGAAAACTCCCCTTCAGAAAGAACAAAAGACTTTTCCATCACCATCATGGTATGGAGCAGAGCCAGAACTTAACTTCAGAGTTTCTGGCTCTAAACTGAATCCAACAGAAATGAGGAAAAGAAGGCCAGAGTATTAAATGGCCTTCCCAGCATCCCAGAGTAGTAGTGCTTGGAACTCTTTATATATATATATATATATATATAATTTTATTAACATGTCCAAGGACCATTTAAAATTTTGAGTATAGACACACACATAATCCTAAGACTCTTCTTTTCCACCTGACTCAAATCTTACTCTGACTTCAGCTTTTTCATCCCGGAAACGTTTATATAGCAAATGGACTGAGATCTTTTGAGGATTCAGCTTGCAATCCCGACAAATTAAGGGCCCTGAAGAATCAATTATTTTTACTTATCTCCCAGGCTGAAGGGGAGAAAGCCCTACATTTCTGGAACTTTGGCTTTGAAACCTCTTGAAAGCATTACAGAAAAGCCAAGGGAATTAGACAATAAGAATTCTTTCAAAACAGTAGGATTTAAAGGATCTTATTACCTACTTTATAATCTTACCTTAAGGCTGTAGAAAGTATTAATTGGAGCAAAGACATCCAAAAGGGAACACCTACTGTAAGTCATCTATATTGTTGAAGTCTGTCTTTATCTCTTTAATTTGTTATATTGCCTCACCCTTGGCATCTCTTTCAGATAAACCTATCCAACTCCTGACTCCCTGGTGTTTTTTTTGTTTTTTTTTTTCTAGGCACAGACCGGAAAAATAAAAAGAGCTAGGCCAAGAGAATCAATGGCACTTTAAATCACATTTCCTGCCCTGTTCAGTGGTTGATCCCTTCAAGGAAAGTGGGTTGGAGAACAGAGCAGGCTCTAGGCAAGTAGAAAAACTCCAAGTATCTCTAGAGGTAGCTTACATGTGGCCCGAATCCCCAGCTTTCAGTTCTTACTAGAAATAATATACTGTTTCTCTATGGAAAGTGTGAAAGACTTTAAAATAGGTTGGAAACTGCTCAGATAAATAAAAGCAGGATGTGCTAATAGGATCTTGTCGTTCCTCACTGACTGTGCCTTGGGGACCATCTTCATCCCACTCATACATTTTTGTAGCAGGACTGGAAATACTTATCTTTTATTTGAAGTGATAATCTTTGGCAAAAAAAAAAAAAAAATGTCATAATCCCATAGAAAATGGCAGGGGAAAAGGGAGTTCTGATCTTCATAAAGGAAACAAAAAGCAAAATCAACCCTTATTTTAAGGAAAACGGGTCTTGGTATCATTTCCTCTCCCAATTTGTAAAAGGTTTCTGAGTGCATTAGGCTAGCACATAATTCCCTTTTTTCAGAAGTGCTACCTTTCTGAGGGCAATCTAGGGTACTGAAATATTCCTCAAGTTGCAGTCCTTGTGTCAATCAAAAAATGCTGATTCCTGGGTGCCTCTCCCAGATCCTCTGACTCTGACGCTCTGAGCAATAGGGCCAAAAATCAGAAATGTTTGAGGCTCCTTGGGTGACTCTTAGGCATTCTAAAGTTTGAAGACCACAGGCATGGTAAATGAATTCATGGGTTTCGGAGTCAGAAAGAACAGGATTTGAAGGCTGAAAGCTTAAAAAAGGAGAAATCAACTAGTATGCGGGAAGGAAACACATTTCATTTTTATTGGTTTAACTAAAACAAGGTATTTATGAAGCTAGGTGGCTCCAAAATGTCAGTTTCACAAAACTTTACAGATGACAACCAACCAACTCCATTGAATAAAGAGCCCACTGCCCTTGTAGGGCAGTGCTGTATTCCGTGAAACTGACTTGCACGATTTTTGTTTCTTTCTCAACTCCTGTCATTTCATCATAACTTATGATGTGGGCCCTTCCTTTTGATTCTCACCAGTTCTGCATATGTCTACATCGCAGGCTCTACAGAATAATAGGTGTCTTTGAACGGTCACTTGGATTCAGACATTTAACCTCACTGATTATTTTGACACATTTTGACAGATTCTAAACTAAGAAATAGCCAAAGCGCTGACCCCCAACAAGGCCTGGGTTCGGGGTACTGGGAGCTTTGATTGGTAGGGATTCCGGAGTCTATTTTCTGTGTCTGGTTGACACTCAGCAGAGCCAAGGCCCTCAGGCACAGTGGTGAACTGGGTTAAAGAATGGATCTGGGTACTTCTTAAACTCGCTCTGATTGCAGCCAGAGAAAACAACTTGAGCGAGCTTAAGTAGGTGATGATGATGATGATGATGATGATGATACTGAGGCACTTCAGAGATTCCAGTGAAAATCTGAACAACCAACCCAATAGAAAGATAGGAAGCCAGGGCTGCTCTCAGGTTTTCAGCAAGGAGAGCTGATAGGTCTTTGTTCTGGGATCCTGGTTTTTCTTTTCTTTTTTCTTTTCTTTTTCTTTTCTCTTCTCTTTTTTCTTTCTTTCTTTTTCTTTCTTTCTCTCTCTCTCTCTCTCTCTCTTTCTTTCCTCTTTCTCTCTCTTTCCTTCTTTCCTTTCCTTCCTTCCTTTCCTTTTTTTCTTCCTTCCTTCCTTCCCTCCTTCCTTTCCTTTCTTTCTTTCTCTTTCTTTCTTTCTTTCTTTCTTTCTTTCTTTCTTTCTTTCTTTCTTTCTTTCTTTCTTTCTTTCCCTCTCTTTTTCTTCCTTCCTTCCTACCTTCCTTCCTTCCTTCCTTCTTTCCTTTCTTTCTTTCTTTCTTATTTATTTATTTATGGCTGTATTGGGTCTTCATTGCTGCACGCAGACTTTCTCTAGTTACGGCGACCGGGGGTTACTGTTCGTTGCAGTGTGCAGGCTTCTCATTGCAGTGGCTTCTCTTGTTGCAGAGCACAGGCTCTAGGAGTGCAGGCTTCAGTAGTTGTGGCATATGGGCTTAGTTGCTCCATAGCATGTGGGATCTTCCAGGACCAGGGTTCAAACCCATGTCCCTTGCATTGGCAGGCGGATTCTTAACCACTGCACCATCAGGGAAGTCCAATTCTGGTTTTTCTTGACTCTGCTCACAACACTCACTCTCCCAAGAGACAGACTCCAGTGACCTCCCCTCCAATCACTTTCCCCCTGGTTTGATGTGCCACGGCCAGGAGGGAAGTGTCACACAGTGGAAGCATAGGTGTTCTGTGTATGGGGTGGCCCATTCCAAAGAGCAATCCTAGGCAACCCATGGTCTTAAAAAAATACACTAAAATGGAATTGAATGTAAGGTTCTAGCAGACTGGCAAACTGTTGAGGGCAGAGTCTATGCCTGACTTATCCCCCCAACACCTCTTATAAAGGCTCAGTACCTGGGAAAACTGGGTTTGGACTCAGACTGTCTCAATTTGAATTGCCAGTCTCCTTACCAAAGTTACTTACCTGATTTGGGGTATGTCTCAACTCTCAAGCTACTCTATTCATCTGTAATATAGGATGGTACTAGTACCTAACTTCCAAGTTATTGCAAGCATCCCACCCTTGTTTTGACGGGACTATGTCCGATGAGGAGACACCCTAAATATCAGACTTCTTAATGACCTCAGCTAGTTGGGGCCATGGAGTTTTATTTAGATTTGTTTAAGGGTGGCATTTCTTGTATGTCGGTCACAGTAATTCCTCCCTGATACATACATACATACATACATACATACACACTACTATCATTTAAGCTCCTGCCTGCCCCCTGACGTGGGCTTCATCACTCTCCTCTCAGTGGGAGTAATTCCTGCAGCAGCTCCTGTTCAATGGGGCTGGACCAAGCAAAGCTTGTGGTTGGGGAGGAGCAGTGATTGAATCCGTTAAGTGGCTTCAAACCCACATCCCTCTGTGCCCACAACTGCAGAATGAAGGTAGAGTCTGACTGGAGTGAGCCCATAGCCCCTGCTTCCCCCACAGAAAGCCAGTGGATCCTGCGCACTACAGAGAGGACCCAGGGCTTGTAAGGTCCAGGAACAGAGAAGCCAGGAGAGGCCATCGGAAAGAAACCAGCAGCAGAAAAGATAGGCAGAGAGTAAAAGGGAGGCTCAGACAAGACCCAGAATAACCAGCCAGGGAAGGCTTAGAACAGCAGCATCACAAAAATAACTCCAACTCAAGATCCTATTAGGTGTATTAACAGTCATTAAATTTTATGATGATTGAGGTACTGTGCTAAGCCCTGTAGGTATGCTAATCTCACCTAACTCCCTAAACGACTCTTCCAAATACTATTAAGAACTCCACCCTATAGAAGAAGAAGCAGAGCACATAATTCACCCAAGATACCCAGCTGATAAGCATACAGGTTACTTGCCTCTTGAAGCAGCAATTCTTCACTTGCATCCCATGTACAGCTAGAGCTGACCTAGGACTTGGGCAGATTTGATCCTAACAAGGAGAAGGGAACACTGGCGGGGGTGAGGGTGCCACGGGGCAGGGTCAGACCCCTCTGACAGTCTCTCACCCCTTCAGGGATGTCAGGAGAGGCAAACAGCATTGATTCAATGTACAGTCACTACTCGTGATTCACTGTAATCATGTTCTATAAAGTCACCGCAAATACCGAATTAGCGAATACTGAATCATTGTTCCTGGGAGAAATATATTTTCATCAACCAATCAATACATAACCTTGTTTTATCTATGTTTCTGTTTAAAGACACCTTATTTAATATGTAGTGGATTCATTAACATTGAATTCCCAGCCAACAACAGCACTGTAACTCTGCCTGAACAAGAACTATCTAACACACGTATTTTCTCCGTAAGATACATCCCAGCCTCCTTGCACTTGGGAACACCAGACAGCTCTTCAGCAGTATGCTTGGGGGCCATTCGAAACAGCAAAATTGCCAACCAAAATCACAGAAATGTGAAAAACGTGGCACTAAACAGACTACAAAAGGGACCCTTGTGGACAGTCTGAGCTGGGCAAAAAGCGTGTTGCTTTGATCGACCTCAGCCGGGAACGTATGTGTCGGGCAACTCAAATTTTTCTCAGGTCTATGCACGTCCACAAATGCCTGTGAAAGAGCGAGTGTTGATTTGATGATTACAGATAAATCTTAGCAAGTAAGCCAATTCACAAGTGTGGAATCAATGAGTCATGAAGGTCAACTGCAGCTTCTCCACTAGCCATGCTGCCTTGGGCAGGAGAAGCACCTGAGCCTATTTCTTCATCTGTAAAATGGGCCTAACACCACCTTCTCCCAAGGTTGCCGGGGGTTGTGAGGGTCACGCAGGGAAGCAGGCCATGGCTGTTTGCGAAATGGGCTCAGAAAGCTGTCACTCCCTTCTCGCTCTCTCCAGGGACATACCTGGATTATCTCCAAGCCCTACACTGATGACAAGCCTCAGCAAGGCTGAGTGAGTGCTCAAGGCCACACAGCTTAAAGGCATCTGACCCAAGATGCTCCTCAAGGAAGAAGGACCCGTTTGAAGTCCTCCCATTCCACTGCTCAAATAGCTGCAACATGAATGGACTCAGTTGTCCATATTCTTTTTCTTCCCTTCTCCTCCTCAATTCCTCTTCTCTCAGCCCAGGAAGACTGGCCACAGGGAGGAAGAAAACAAGTCAATTAGTCTGGGCTGGGCAAATACCACCACAGAGCAAGCCTGCCTGTGGGGAGTTTATGGAGTCAAGTGCAGACATTGAATCCCTGCACATCACAGCACTGAAGTCATCTTTATCTTTTAGCTTCTTCCAGGCCATTCATTCACCAAATAGACAAACATCTGCATTTTTGTAGATAAAATGAATGCAGAAGGAGCCATTTCCAAAGATAGATGACTGTCCTTTTTCCTTCAGCGAAGTTTAAAAAGGTAAAAATTATCATATTATGGGCACGGTGGTCATGGAGAGAAAATGAGGCCACTGCTCAACGGGAGAAATTGCTCCCCTTGCTCGGGAATGTTTTAGCATTAAATTAACTCTCCTATCTCCTGCCTGCTAATAGGAAAGCTTTCACCTCTCTGTTTGGCAGGGAATCTACATTTGCATTTAGATGGAGCTGTTGTAAAGATGGCTCTGCACAGGGGCCTCCATCCCTTATTTACAATGGCAGCCGAGTGATAAAATGATTATCACATAAGTGGTTGTTTCACTGCTTTTGATAGAGCTGGAACCAGAATGGGAAAGACTGTCATGTGAATTAGTCAATGAAAGGAAAGGATAGTCATTTTCCACGTGGTGAGAGCTCCCTCCTGTCTGCCAGAGCAAGGCAGCCCGGACACTGGATGCCTGTAGAAAGGTAGCAGTGGCTGCTGCTACTGTTGCTACTGCTGCTTCCTGGACAGATTCCACAATACGGTTTGCATCTCACAAAGATACAGTTTGCATCTTTTCATACCTCATTTGAGGAAGGCAGCACGTGGATTGTTGTTCCCATATTTCAGATGAGAAAACTGAGGCATGGGAGTGGGGTGCCATGATTCTCCCTTAGCCATACCTAGAGAATGAGAGAATTTGAAAGAGATCCGAATCCCAACACAATGCACTATTACCAACAAGCCTCCCTAATCAGCCATCCGTCCATCCTCCCAGCATCTTCTTGAGTGCCTAGAATGGAAGGTACACTGAAGTGGGAATCCAGAGAACGAAAAGCCATTCCCGATTTCTGCAGCTAACCATGTGACCTTGGGCAGCTCCTCCCACCCACACCTTTTTTTACTCTCAAAGTTTTTATCTGTAAGAGTTAAGGATTTGGACAATGTGTCAGAAAGAAAAGCTATATCTCTTGTCTGAGTGTTGCAGGTTCTTCTAACATACAAGAACCTGTCCTGCAGACTAAGAAAATGTTCAGCTGTCAAGGAAATGAGTCCATTCCCAGCTCTAGAGCAGTGTTTCTCAGACTTAAGCTGCCATCAGAATCACCTGGAGGGCTTGTTAAAATCTCTGGGTCCCAGAGATTCTGATTCAGTAGGTCCAGGATGGAGCCCAAGAATTTGCATTTCTAACAAGTTTCTGGATGATGCTGATGTTGCTGGTCTAGAGATGACCCTTTGAGAATCACTGCTCTAGAAATAAGAAAGTTCATACCATTGCAGGAAGGACTCTGACCGCTTTTTGTGCCATAACTAGAGCTTTGTCCGTTCCTACTGTTTTTGCCCACCTGTGATGACATCAAATGGTGCAAGCCCAATCAATGAGATATCTCACCATCCATGTGCCCTTATTGGCTAGGGAAATAGTGACCACAGTAACTGACCACACCAACATATGGGCAACATGTGAGGAAATGATCTTGAAATGTGTCAATGGAAAAATTCTTACTTTGCCAAAACTATAAAACCAAGTCAAGCAAGGTCTTTGGAAAGCTGGTCAACTTATATGTGTTGCTTGTCTGTCCTGTAATCAACAGCAGTATAACTTCCCTTCATCAGGCGATAGATTCAAAAATAGACAGATTTGATATACTGGATGGATAAACAACAAGTTCCAACTGTACAGCACAGGGAACTATATTCAATATCCTGTGATAAACCATAATGGAAAAGAATATGAAAAGAAGTTATATATATAACTGAGTCACTTTGCTGTACAGAAGAAATTAACACAACATTGTAAATCAACTATAATTCAATAAACTTAAAAAACAGTAGACAGATTTGGACCCAGATCAACCAAATGGATCCAGAGGAAGAATGTCCAAGAAGACTCAGGATAACCCAGGATAACATCCAAGGAGACCTTCACAGCAGATATTGTGTTGTCCCTCTAGACCCAGAAAACGGTCATGCTAATTGGTGTCTGTCTCACTGTGTACAAGCTGGAATCCACTCACACATCCCAGCCTGGGAGGCAGTTACTGAAAAACAAACTCCTCATGTCTATAGCTGGGCATCAGGAACCCCCAGGAACCCCCGAAAGATTAGGATAATGAGATGGTCTCCAAGGCTTCCTACAGGAATTAAATTCCCTGTAACTGAGCACCCCAATGTTTAAGGTGACTTATTGCTCCAAAGAGAAATCCCCATCATATTTTAGATAACAAAATTATCCTTAATGAAAAAAAAACAGTTGCTTAAAAAAAACCGGAAAGCCCAGTTTGCTTGAGCAGATCATGTTCTATCCATGAACCCCATGAAAATAAGAGACAAGAGAAACAAGGTGGACAGCGGTGGTATCAGCTCTCTCAGAGGCTACCTTTTCCCTGCCTGGGGCAGACACTGCTTATGTCTGAGCAATAAACTAGGGAAAACTTCCCATCATCCACACTTAAAAAAAACAAAAAAAACAGAAAGCGCAGAATGTCCAAAACCGGTTCTCCCCAATCTATATTCTTTGGTCTCAGAATGGCATGCACCCATCGCTGCCCCTGCCCAACACGCACACACATACACAGGATTCTTATACTGGATCCTTATCTCTCCCATGTGCTACCCCCTTGGGCAGGTACGAGGACTCAGCTGAGCAAGGGCTGATAAAAGAGGGAAAGGGAGAGGAATGATGACTCATGGTGACTGTGTCCGTATGGGCTAAGCACTTGACATATACTTTTTAGAGTCCTTGTACTGGATTTGTTCTGTATCACGTCAGCTAAGATGGGATTATATTTCCCAGAATCCACTTCCCTGCACAGCTCTGTGTTAGTGTGACCACAGCAAACACTTCACGTGAGATTTGGAAGTGGACTGGAAGTAGCAGCCAAATTCCTTATTTGCTTGCAAGGTCGGTGCTGGGCACCAGGCAATGTTTCAGCTCAGGTGCGCTGTCACTCATCCCTGGATAGTGAGGGAACTCGCCAGACACACAACTAGTAAATGGTGGAGCTGGAATCCCAAACTTCAGGGTCTGACCAGTTGGGTAGTCCAACCTCATCTGGCAGGGGGAAGGGTGGGGAAGAAGCCTTCTGGAAATGCACCATCTTTAGCCTGAAAGAAGATAGAAGTTCCCTCTGTTTTGTGTTCTTTTGATTAAGACAGACATAGAGATAACATGTAAGAGAACTTTAGCTCATCATCTACTGTGTATACATAATTGCTGATCTTTAAGCTGAGATCTCAGTGCTCATTAAAGCATCCTGCCTTGACAGCACTCAGAAAACGGGGTTGGCAGAGATGCCTGGGTAAGTGAATGAGACTGAGTGGCCGTGCTGGACTCGCGGGGAGGGAGGGTTAAAAGACTGCCACCTGCTACTGCTGTTTCACCTCTGGCCCCCACTGCGGAGTAATGACCCCTGAGAGAGGACGGGGAAAACCGGGCAGTGTGGAGCGTGGAAATGTCGATGAAAAGAAATCAGAAGGCTTTTTCTTTCATGTTTCAAGTATCAAATTATGCTTGACATTTGAATTTTCCCCAAGGCTCACTTCCATAAAATCATGCCAAATTACCCTGAAAGGGCTGGAGCTTCCCGGAGAGACTTTTGACTATAATCACACAGGTTTCCCCCATTGTTCCAGACACTCTGGAAGGATGTGGAGGAGAAAGGGGCGGGGGAGGGCAGGTGAGGGAGGGCGGGCTAAGGGACGGCGGGGTGGCTGCAGTTCTGGTCAGAGACCCACCACCGTGAGACTGGGTACTGAAGCAGCTCCTCGAAATGCGGACACCCCGGGGGGCTGGGAGAGCGTGAAGAGACCCAAACACTCCAAGGCAAAGGGACATGTAATAATACTCATATTGGCTAACGCTTGTGGAGGTTTATTGCAAGGCAGGCACTGTGCTGGGACCCCTACTCATTTGAAATTCATGACAGCCCGGCACTGTTATTATTCAGTCTTCGAAGATGAAAGCTGAGACTAGAAAAAAAGTAATTTATCCTGGTCTTCCAGATGCCAAAACCTGAGCCCAGGTGCTACTATACTGCCTGAATGACCAGGTGTAATGCCAGTGCCAAAGGAAGAGGAAAGGAGCAAGGCAGCGCCAAAATATTCTTGGATATCAAAGTATCAACGGACGTGATTGTCTGATGGAATCAACCACATCACCCAGTTCCAGGGGCTTCATCTAGACTAGCTTATATGCACTGACTGATCAGAGAGCACTCGTTCTATCACATCATTCTCCTGCCGGACACCTGTCGATGTTGGTTGGGAGTGGACATCAGGTTGGGAAAAATCTTTAAGGCCAGCAGAAGATCACTGTTGCAAGAGGCGTTGGCCCTTCCAGAGAGGCCCTTCTGGATCTTGCCTGGGAAGCTGGAGCTGCTTCCTGTGGACTCCTTGCTGGCTTTGTTCTCTGAGTCGCCCACAGACTGTGGTGTGCATTCTTGTTTTCACTGCACTTTGTTCTTTGCTCTTTCCAAGCCGTGCACTTTCCTCCCATGCAATGACGCCAGCTTAGTAGCAGTCTCCATCATTTTCTCACCTGGACTACTGCTGACACCTCCTAACAGTTCTCCACTCCAACCCTTGACCCTTCTGCATTTCTGCCAAAGAGATCTTTCTAGAAGCAAATCTGACTGTACCTACTGCCTGCTCCAAACCTTCCCATAGCTTTCGACATCTTCCGGGATCAGGCCCAGGTGCCTCATGGGCTGCGCAAAGACCATCCAGCTCTGCTCACTGGGGCCCACCTCTCTCCAAGCCCTGCTATTTCCTCCGTGCTCCATCCACTGTCAATCATCAGCACGTCTACAAATGCACAGTGCTTTCTGTAACCCCTGGAACTTTGTGGGCCACCCTCATATCCTCAGACAGATAAAGTCATGGTGGGGGGAGGAAGTGTGTTCCAGGTAAACCCATGCACATTCTTCACTTCTCACTCACATGCCACACGCAGGCATCTCTCTCCGAGCAACAAACAACACAAACAACAGCCTCCACCTCGTTTCTACGCCCGCGTACTTGATGGTTCCCTGGGATTGACAGAGGTGACTGAGTGGGAGTTTTAGCCACATGTGACCATTGAATAGGCAACGCATGGAACCAACTAGCCATCCAGGGGTAAAGTCCTCTACCAGGAAACGATTCTCTAACAGCATGGAAACCACAGCTGACACTATAGAAAAAGCCAGCTCTAGCTTCCAAGTTGTGGCACTCCAGAGAAGAAAACTTGGAAAATACTGTGTTCATTGCCCAAGTCAGACGTAGCTCAGCTTCACAGCAGAGACAACACCGATGAGGCAGTGGACCATGTGCCCATCCCCCCAGCAGGTGGATGCCAGCATCTTCCTCAGCCACTGCAGGCTTCCTCCATGCTCAGATGTATTAGTTCAGTCTACATGACATGCATCTTTCTACTCCTGCCTAGAAGCCTCTCAGAACCCCAGACCAACTGGCTGGACCTTGACCTTTTGGCAGCGGATTTCACAGAGAGCTGGGCGCCCAGCTATCTTCTGCTTCCATTCCCAATGAATTATAAGCACTGAGGTGTTCCCAGCCTGTGATTTCTTAGGTCTTCCTGCCTTGGCCTCAGCACTGACCCAAATCAAGCCTACGTCTCCAACGCCCCTTTGAATGCCCAAATTTGAACTTCTACTTCTATCTTTCTGGGACAAGGCCTATACCTGGACCAGTTCATCTAACCTGAGGCTCACCCGTTCTTGGCATCTTCCCCTACCTTGTCACTCCAAAAAAAAATTTCATTTTAATTTTATTATCTCTCTCTCTGCAGGACACACTGAGTCAATCTGCAAATTCCTCGTGACATCACTCAGCTTGGTGCTTTATGGAGAGTAGGTTTTCAATGAATATTTGATTTGAAACGTTAATAGTTTTAGTTCACAATGATGAATTGACTATGGGCTGGAGATTACCACTAGTAAAAGTCCCCAGTGGATGAGTGAGCTTAGAGGCGATGCCATGGCCTGGCCAGTTCTGCCCCAACATGGGACTCCTTTACAGGAAATCTCTGCACTGCAGCTCTCCATTCGGCTGGCTAAGACTTTCCAGGAGCTGCACCACTGTCTCAAGCTCTTCCCACTTTATCTCCCTTCCTCCGCTCTCCTTTCACATGCATCAGGCCTGCATGATGGCCTGACAGCTTTCCCTGCCCACACCATAGAAGTCTGAAGGCTCCGCAGGCTCCCCCCATTCAGCCTTCACAGGTAAGCTCCTGCACTTCTAACTACATGTTGGCATCCCTTTCCTGGAGGGTCTACACTGATACAGTATCCCTCCACAGATTAGGACACTGGGATTCAGAGAGGCTAAATGTCATGCCTTAGGTTGCAATATAAGATGATATGCAACAGGGAGAGTTTACATCTTGGGAGATGAATATCATAGTCTAAAGCATGACAGCCCTATCCCTGTTAGTGGATGAACTGTCCAAGATTCTAGACAAGGATGGTTGAAGCTGAACTTGCTATGGTTTGGGCTGGGCGGACATGAGAACCAGAAACATTCGGGTCAGTGCCAGAAACCAACAAGCAAGCAGAAGGTCCAGTCTGCCACCCTGGGATGAGACAGTCAACACAAGTATCAGGAGATCATTCGGAATTGTAAAAGGAATGCTTTGGAAATTCAAATCCTGAATGACAATCCCCAAGGAAACAGGAATAAGGAAAATGGGGCTATAGCCAGGGTCATGCTCCCAAGGAGGTCCACTGACCCAGGGCTCTCTCACCTGGGGCTGCCTGTACAGGTCTCCACCTCCTGACATTGCAGAGGTAACCCGGACAGATGGCAGCTGAGAAAAGCCAATTTTCCCTCTGTGCCTTATTTCCTTCCAGTTAGAGCAGCAGGGTTCAAAAGCACAATATGGATGACTATTGCTGAGCTGACGCTGCTTGGTCATTTTCCAAGTTGATGGGGCTTTGAGAGTGGTGCATCATTTATAGGCTCACGAGCCAGACAGAGCAGAAAACAGAGACTGGCATTGAACACCACCTCCCACTTCTTCTTCAAGGTTTCCTAACACTTCAGAGTATGGGGTGCTCTTCTTAACATCAATAAAACCCAAAGAGCCTTCTCCTCCAAAATGGTAGTCACTATACCTTGTATCCATTGTTTGAGGAAATGGGTAACAATTATTATGAATGAGGCAATTCTTTAAAATAAAATCTGTATTTCATGAATCTTAACATTTACAGAGATTAGAAAATCGGTAATACATAGACAGGCAAGGTGTCTTACCTATTTGGTCATAAGACAAGGCTTTTCTGAATATAATTTTCACATATATGGTGTTATACTGGATCCTGACAACAATATAGATGATCCCCATTTTACAGAAGGAAAAAATCGAGGCCCAGGGAGATCAAATGAGTTGATAAAGGCCACTTAGTGGAATTTGGTGATATGCAAAGTTTTTTCCACTCTGCCAGAAGGGTGCTAAGTGTAATGTGTCTGACTCCTTCCTGGTCATACATGTAGAAGACAATGGAACTTCAAGGGCCTGAAACAATATTGTCTGGATTTTAAACAGAAAATGGTCAATTTTCTAAAAGGAAAGTATTACCAAGTCTCCCTGTCAACCTCTCTCCCTACCCACGCTGTGGTGGCTGTCCATCACTGGCCTGGCTGCCCTCCCTCTGTCTACACGTCTGTGCAGCTCAGAATCCTGTCCATCCTACCCAGTGTGAATGACCTGAGATCAGCCATGGTAATCTGGTCTCTCCATACCCTTAAGGTCCAGCACAGAGTAGCAGTTCAATAAATACTCCTTGACTGTGGAATAAATTGATCTGAGAGGACAAGTCAGGACAGAATCTCCATGGACTGGAACAAATACACAGAGTAAATCCAAGTCGCTAATTAAAGTGCTGAGGCCCCTGCACTTTGCTCAGACAGAAACGAGGAAAGCAAGGGACAGAATCCAGACCCTGGATCTGTCAATCAATGACAGCCCATCAGTTGACCATAAGATAATGAAGACCTGATCTTGTGGTCGTCAAACCCCAGCGGGTGTTGTTCTGAACATACCAGCATCACCAATTTTTACAAAATGATTTGCAGGACTCTTCCTGCGGCAGAGCGAGTTTGCGGAGGCGCCTCACGGGGGTGAGACGTTTAGGGTGCGGTAACACAGACCCTGGAGCCAGATTTGCTGGGCTTGTTCCCCAGCCCCAACATTTAAGCGCTCTGTGGCTTTGGGCAACTCAGGTAGCATGAATCTCATCATCACAGAGAGAAAACTTCCCTGAAAGCTCACTGCAGAGCCGCGGGGCAAGCCAGATTCCACTGCTGCAGCAGCAGGGTTCATGGCGAGAATCACGGCTTGTGGGCGGTCTCGGTCTTCCTGCAGCTTGTAGACCCTCAGGCTTAGGAGGTGCTTCAAGCACACCACCTTGAGAGAGTAAGGCGTTCTTGAGACCATCTGTACTGAACCCAGTTAAGACCTCTATATAAAAGTTTAAGATTCTGCAGCACATGCAGAGACCTACTCTTTTAGCCACAGGCTGCTGGAGACAGCCTCGTAGACAAACTGCTCCCAAGTCAGCCTGTTTTAGCTGAACAGCTATTGTAGACCCTCATAATCTGACTTCATCATGGAGACCGCCACATTCACTGCGGTGTGACTGACAGCATCTTGGTGCTCTGGCTGGGTGTCAGGCCTGAGCCTCTGAGGTAGGAAAGCCGAGTTCAGGACATTGGACCACCAGAGACCTCCCAGCCCCATGTGATATCAATTGGCGAGAGCTCTCCCAGAGATCTCCGTTCTCAACGCGAAGACCCAGCTCCACTCAATGACCAGCAAGCTCCAGGGCTGGACACCCTATGCCAAACAACTAGAAAGACAGGAACACAACCCCACCCATTAGCAGAGAGGCTGCCTAAAATCATACTAAGTTCACAGACACCGCAAAACACACCACCGGAGGTGGTCCTGTCCACCAGAAAGACAAGATCCAGCCTCATCCACCAGAACACAGGCACCAGTCCCCTCCACCAGGAAGCCTACACAACCCACTGAACCAACCTTACCCACTGGGGGCAGACACCAAAAACAACGGGAACTACGAACCTGCAGCCTAAGAAAAGGAGACCCCAAACACAGTAAGTTACACAAAATGAGAAGAGAGAGATGAAGGAGCAAGGTAAAAACCCACCAGACCAAACAAATGAAGAGGAAATAGGCAGTCTACCTGAAAATAATTCAGAGTAATGATAGTAAAGATGATCCAAAATTTTGGAAACAGAATGGAGAAAATACAAGAAATGTTTAACGAGGACCTAGAAGAACTAAAGAGCAAACAAGCGGTGATGAACAGCACAATAAATGAAATTAAAAATTCTCTAGAAGGAATCAATAGCAGAATAACTGAGGCAGAAGAACGTGACCTCGATAAGTGACCTGGAAGGTAAAATAGTGGAAATAACTACCGCAGAGCAGAAAAAAGAAAAAAGAATGAAAAGAATTGAGGACAGTCTCAGAGACCTCTGGGACAATATTAAACACACCAACATTCAAATTATAGGGGTCCCAGAAGAAGAGGAGAAAAAGAAAGGGACTGAGAAAATATTTGAAGAGATTATAGTTGAAAACTTCCCTAATATGGAAAAGGAAATAGTCAATCAAGTCCAGGAAGTGCAGAGAGTCCCATACAGGATAAAGCCAAGGAGAAACATGCCAAGACACATATTAATCAAACTACCAAAAATTAAATACAAAGAAAAAATATTAAAAGCAGCAAGAGCAAAACAACAAATAATAAACAAGGGAATCCCCATAAGGTTAACAGCTGATCTTTCAGCAGAAACTCTGCAAGCCAGAAGGGAGTGGCAGGATATATTTAAAGTGATGAAAGGGGAAAACCTACAACCAAGATTACTCTACCCAGCAAGGATCTCAATCAGATTCGATGGAGAAATTAAAAGCTTTATAGACAAGCAAAAGCTAAGAGAATTCAGCACTACCAAACCAGCTTTACAACAAAAGCTAAAGGAACTTCTCTGGCAGGAAACACAAGAGAAGGAAAAGACGTACATTAACAAACCCAAAACAATTAAGAAAATGGTAATAGGAATATACATGTTGCTAATTACCTTAAATGTAAATGGATTAAATGCTCCAACCAAAAGACATACACTGGCTGAATGTATACAAAAACAAGACCCATATATAAGCTGTCTACAGGAGACTCATATCAGACCTAAGGACACATACAGACTGAAGGTGAGGGGATGGAAAAAGATATTCCATGCAAATGGAAACCAAAAGAAAGCTGGAGTAGCAATTCTCAAATAAGACAAAATAGACTTTAAAACAAAGACTATTACAAGAGACAAAGAAGGACACTACATAATGATCAAGGGATCAATCCAAGAAGAAGATATAACAATTGTAAATATTTATGCACCCAACATAGGAGCACCTCAGTACATAAGGCAAAGGCTAACAGCCATAAAAGGGGAAATCAACAGTAACACAATAATAGTAGGGGACTTAAACACCCCACTTTCACCAACGGACATATCAACCAAAATGAAAATATATAAGGAAACACAAGCTTTGAATGATCCATGAAACAAGATGGACTTAATTGATATTTACAGGACTTAACATCCAAAAACAACAGAATACACTTTCTTCTCAAGTGCTCATGGAACATTCCCCAGGACAGATCATATCTTGGGTCACAAATAAAGCCTTGGTAAATCTAAGAAAATTGAAATTGTATCAAGTATTTTTTCCAACCACAATGCTATGAGACTAGATATCAATTACAGGAAAAAAACTGTAAAAAATACAAACACATGGAGGCTAACCAATATGCCACTAAATAACCAAGAGATCACTGAAGAAATCATAGAGGAAATAAAAAAATATCTAGAAACAAATGACAATGGAAACACGGTGGCCCAAAACCTATGGGATGCAGCAAAAGCAATTCTGAGAGGGAAGTTTATAGCAATACAAACCTACCTCAAGAAACAAGAAAAATCTCAAATAAACAACCTAACCTTACACCTAAAGCAATTAGAGAACGAAGAACAAAAAAAACCCAAAGTTTGCAGAAGGAAAGAAATCATAAAGATCAGATCAGAAATAAATGAAAAAGAAATGAAGGAAGCAATAGCAAAGATCAATCAAACTAAAAGGTGGTTCTTTGAGAAGATAAACAAAATTGATAAACCATTAGCCAGACTCATCAAGTAAAAAAGGGAGAAGACTCAAACCAATAGAATTAGAAATGCAAAAGGAGAAGTAACAACTGACACTGCAGACATACAAAGGACCATGAGAGATTACTACAAGTAACTATATGGCAATAGAATGGACAACCTGGAAGAAATGGACAAATTCTTAGAAATGCACAACCTTCCAAGGCTGAACCAGGAAGAAATAGAAAATATAAACAGACCAATCACAAGCACTGAAATCGAGACTGTGATTAAAAATCTTCCAACAAACAAAAGCCCAGGACAGATGGCTTCACAGGTGAATTCTATCAAACATTTAGAGAAGAGCTAACACCTATCCTTCTCAAACTCTTCCAAAGTATAGCAGAGGGAGGAACACTCCCAAACTCATTCTGCAAGGCCACCATCACCCTGATACCAAAACCAGACAGAGATGTTACAAAAGAAGAAAACTATAGGCCAATATCACTGATGAACATAGGTGCAAAAATCCTCAACAAAATACTAGTGAACAGAATCCAGCAGCACATTAAAAGGATCATACACCATGATCAAGTGGGGTTTATCCCAGGAATGCAAGGATTCTTCAATATACGCAAATAAATCAATGTGATTCACCATATTAACAAACTGAAGGAGAAAAACCATATGATCATCTCAATAGATGCAGAAAAAGCTTTGAGAAAATTCAACACCCATTTATGATAAAAACACTCCAGAAAGTAGGCATAGAGGGAACTTACCTCAACATAATAAAGGCTACATGTGACAAACCCACAGCCAACATCATTCTCAATGGTGAAAAACTGAAACCATTTCTGCTGAGATCAGGAAAAAGACAAGGTTGCCCACCCTCACCACTATTATTCAACATAGTTTTTCAAAGAAGAAAAAGAAATTAAAGGAATCCAAATCGGAAAAGAGGAAGTAAAGCTGTCACTGTTTGCAGATGACATGACACTATACATAGAGAATTCTAAAGATGCTACCAGGAAACTACTGGAGCTAATCAATGAATCTGGTAAAGTAGCAGGATACAAAGTTAATGAACAGAAATCTCTTGCATTCCTATACACTAATGATGATAAATCTGAAAGAGAAATTAAGGAAACACTCCCATTTACCATTGCAACAAAAAGAATAAAATACCTAGGAATAAACCTACCTAAGGAGACAAAAGACCTGTATGCAGAAAACTATAAGACACTGATGAAAGAAATTAAAGATTATACAGACAGATGGAGATACACCATGTTCTCAGATTGGAAGAATCAACATTGTGAAAATGATTATACTACCCAAAGCAATCTATAGATTCAATGCAATCCCTATCAAACTACGACTGGCATTTTTCACAGAACTAGAACAAAAAATTTCACAATTTGTACGGAAACACAAAAGACCCCGAATAGCCAAAACAATCTTGAGAAAGAAAAACGGAACTGGAGGAATCAGGCTTCCTGACTTCAGACTGTACTACAAAGCTACAGTAATCAAGACAGTATGGTACTGGCACAAAAACAGAAATATAGATCAATGGAACAGGACAGGAAGCCCAGAGATAAACCCACACACATATGGTCACCTTATCTTTGATAAAGGAGGCAAGAATATACAATGGAGAAAAGACAGCCTCTTCAATAAGTGGTGCTGGCAAAACTGGACAGCTACATGTACAAGAATGAAATTAGAACACTCCCTAACACCATACACAAAAATAAACTGAAAATGAATTAAAGACCTAAATGGAAGGCCAGACACTATCAAACTCTTAGAGGAAAACACAGGCAGAATACTCTATGACATCAATCACAGCAAGATTCTTTTTGACACACCTCCTAGAGAAATGGAAGTAAAAACAAAAATAAATGAATGGGACCTAATGAAACTTAAAAGCTTTTGCACAGCAAAGGAAACCATAAACAAGACGAAAAGACAACCCTCAGGATGGGAGAAAATATTTGCAAATGAAGCAACTGACAGAGGATTAATCTCCAAAATATACAAGCAGTTCATGGAGCTCAATCTCAAAAAAACAAACAACCCAATCCAAAACTGGGCAGAAGACCTAAACAGACATGTCGCCAAGGAAGATATACAGATTGCCAACAAACACATGAAAGGATGCTCAACATCACTGATCATTAGAGAAATGCAAATCCAAGCTACAATGCAGTATCACCTCACATCAGTCAGAATGGCCATCCTCAAAAAATCTACCAACTATAAATGCTGGAGAGGGTGTGGAGAAAAGGGAACCCTCTTGCACTGTTGGTGGGAATGTAAATTGATAGAGCCACTGTGGAGAACAGTATGGAGGTTCCTTAAAAATCTAAAAATAGAACTACCATACGACCCAGCAATCCCACTACTGGACATATACCCTGAGAAAACCATAATTCAAGAAGAGTCATGTAACACAATGTTCATTGCACCTCTATTTACAATAGCCAGGACATGGAACCTAAGTGTCCATCGACAGATGAATGGATAAAGAAAATGTGGCACCTATATAAAATGGAATGTTACTCAGCCATAAGAAAAAATGAAATTGAGTTATTTTTAGTGAGGTGAATGGACCTAGAGTCTGTCATACAGAGTGAAATAAGTTAGAAAGAGAAAAACAAATACCATATGCTAACACATGTATATGGAATCTAAAAAAAACAGTGGTTCTGAAGAACCTAGGGCAGGACAGGAATAAAGATGCAGATGTAGAGAATTGACTTGAGGACACAGGGAGGGGAAAGGGTAAGCTGGGACAAAGTGAGAAAGTGGCATGGACATAGATACACTATATAAAATAGATAGCTAGTGGGAAGCAGCCTTATAGCACAGGGAGATCAGCTTGGTGCTTTGTGACCACCTTGAGGGGTGGGATAGGGAAGGTGGGAGGGAGACGCAAGAGGGAAGAGATATGGGGATATCTGTATATGTATAGCTGATTCACTTTATTATAAAGCAGAAACTAACACACCATTTTAAAGCAATTAAGATGTTAAAAAAAAAAAAAAGAGTCGTGTACCACAATGTTCATTTCAGCACTATTTACAATAGACAGGACATGGAAGCAACCTAAGTGTCCATCAACAGATGAATGGATAAAGAAGATGTGGCACCTATATACAATGGAATATTACTCAGCCATAAAAAGAAATGAAATTGAGTTATTTGTGGCGAGGTGGATGGACCTAGAGTCTGTCATACAGAGTGAAGTAAGTCAGAAAGAGAAAAACAAATACCATATGCTAACACATGTATATGAAATATAAAAAAAAAAAATGGTTCTGAAGAACCTAGGGGCAGGACCAGAATAAAGACGTAGACATAGAGAGTGGACTTGAAGACACAGGGAGGGGGAGGGGGAAGGGTAAGCTGAGACGAAGTGAGAGAGTGGCACTGACATATATACACTACCAAATGTCAAATAGATAGCTAGTGGGAAGCAGCCGCGTAGCACAGGGAGATCAGCTTGGTGCTTTGTGACCACCTAGAGGGTTGGGATAGGGAGGGTGGGAGGGAGACGCAAGAGGGAGAGGATATGGGGATATATGTATACATATAGCTGATTCACTTTGTTATACAGCAGAAACTAACACAACATTGTAAAGCAATTATATTCCAATAAAGATGTTAAAAAAAAATAATTTGCAGACTGACTACACTACTGGGCTATGCAAACCAAATGCCAAGCAATAAACTACAAAACGGGGAAAAATCAGACAAATGGGTGTTTTGAGTACCATAGAGAAAAAATAATTTTCTCCAGCCATAGCCGTCTGTGTATCGAGATACAACAAACCATTCTGTGCTTTCATTCTGAGCAGAGAGCACTGATTAGTTGCCAGGTTCTCAAACTCTTTAAAGTCTGTTTTTAAACTCAAAGGTCTGACATTCCAAAGCATAAATGTTGTGGGTTTGCATATCGTGGCCTGGTGTGTTTGCAGTGTGGCAATTCCAGGCATGTCAGCAATTCCCCACAAAAGGGAGAATTGAAGGAATGCCTTTCTAGCCCAAAGATTCCACATTCACATGCTTGCCTTGGCATCTACCTTCTTCTGGATGGCTTGGGGGAGGTGATGTGACACTGTGTCCTATTTCAGAACTCACAGCAGCAGGACCCCGGCCTGGACCTAGGGGAAACTTGGCCATCTGGTTCACTCTCTTCAATGGCCTCTTGTCCACCGGGAGCTGAGTACTGGGCCGGGATGGAGCCAAGGTTTTCCCATGGAAAGGTGTCATGAGTGAAGGGGCTATCTTGGGGAAAATCAAAGAGATCTTCCTGGGGATTGCACTTAAAAAGTTTTATCCAGTGTGGAACTACTTCCCTTTGGCTGTAAGGCTTCTGTGGGTACTAAGAGATACACAAATCCAAGCCACTGCAACTTTAGAGAAATATGGCAGCCAGTTATACGGATAACGAAAATAGCTGACGTGAATTGAGTACTTACCAACTGCTGAGTTCCTTCCATGCTGTCACAGCTTGTAGCCAGCCCAGAAAAGGAGCCCATAGCAGGGAGTACAACAGCAGAACCTGAATGGGAGGAGGAGATACTGATGTGTGGGAACAAGGCGAGGAGGCAACCCAGAGATGAGCAGCAGCAGGAGGCTGCTAGCCCCTCCACCTTTTTCCATTCAACCCTCCAGCCACGCTCAGAGCAACTCAGACCAACTAGGATCTTTCCAGCTGTGACCTCTGTGCTGTTCTCTGTTTGCTACCTTGAAAGCCCCGCTCACCCCACTCTGTCCTTCTCTGCCTGGGAGGCTCCACCCTCCACTGCCCTAGGCTGCCTCAATTTGTTCTTTCTCTGTGCTTCCAAAGCCCTCGGAGAAGCAAAACATAGTTACAATGCAGTGTGCTGTCACCTCATCAGAACAGGAGCTCCTTGAAGGCAGGGACCAGGAATAAGCCATCTTTGGTCCTTGACTAGCCACAAAATTGATACTCAGTAAATACGAGTTAAAAGACTAGACAAACTAATGGTATAGTACACAGCTTCATTATTGGATACAAGAAAAGGTTCCTCTGACATTCTATAGGCTCCAAAGCACTACAAAATTATAGGCTAATAAAAAGTTAAATTAATGAAACCGTGCTGTAATTAAATAATTCATTTTTTTTCATGCCCATCCTCTTCAGGGCATGAAGAGATACAACACAACAACTGCTTAATAGATCAAATTGCTCCTTGATATTCGTTTTCTTACCCTTGCTACCATTCTGGTCTCTGGTTATTTGTCCACATAAACTTGTTTGAAAACTTCAAAATTCATTGAAACAGGCTAACAGCAGGTAACCAGTTAATGACTACTAATAGTCACTTTAAAAACTACCCATTTTCGAGCTGATTTTAGCTCAGACCTTGTTGGGTTTCCTGGTTATTAAGGGAGGCAGTCTGTACATAGTCACAGCCTCTATAATTATTCCCAAATGCAATTACATTTCCAACAGGAAATCCTTCTCTAGAAGTCATCCCCAGCCTGAGCAGCTGGACCATTAAGTTCGTGGAACACTGGGTGAAAAGGCCAAAACCTCGTTTCCATTCCAGTGGTGACTCCAAAGTGGCACAGAGCTCTGAAATGTTAATAGTAGTGGGATTAAAGACGAGTTTTTCTTATATATGTCTGCTTCCCATTCAGCATAAGGAGGATTGTGCTATTCTGATTATAGATTTGATTACAGATTATACTATAGCCATAGTATACATTATTAGTATACCATAGATATAGATAGATTTGATGATAGATTGTACTGTACCATAGATTATACTATTTTGTAATTATAAAAAGTTATTTGTAAAATGAAGACAAATTAAATTTAAAAGCATATTTCTTAGTTAAGAAGCAAGATTCAACAATTTTTAAGTGTTAAGTCAGAAAGACAAACCAGAGTAGGAACGTAAGATGAATCCAGGACTGAATCTAAACCAAACATACATGCCTCCAAGACCATGCACATGTTCTGCATGGAACACGTATGTGGCTCTAAGGTTTCCAGCAGCCAATGGTGAATACGGATACCTGAGCAATTCCCCAGGTCTGGCTTCAGACAGGAACAAACCAGTTAGAAAAGGTCCACCATTTCCTGACTCTGGGCCCAGTGGAAATTTCTCATTGGGGTCTTATACGAAGGCTGGTTCTGCTAGTGGCGAGGTGAGTTTTTCTAATGGCCTGAGCTGACTAGCCAGGTCTCACAGACAGCTCACCATCACCCCTTGGGTTTGCCAAGCCAGGAGCACATATCCTCCAGGGCAGAGCTGCCCCGGGTCCGCTCTCTCCATCATTTGTAATCTGCCCCATCCTCTCATGGTCCTTCTGCTGACAATTGGTCCTCCTCTAGTTTCTCTCCTGCTCAGTCCTCCCAGTTTAACCCAACATTTAGCTACTTGCTCAGCTTCGCATCCTAGACTTGGCTCCTGGGACTCAGCTGAGCCTTTTCCCTTCGTGGTGGTGAAAAGCTTCTGCAAAGTGGTCAGTCAGTCTTCAAAGTCCCTGTGCCTGCCTATGGCCTGGGTCTGGTCCCCCTCTCATTGCCTTCCTGCCCTTCTCACCAGTCACCCTCGGGTGAAATCAGAGAAAACAAACAGCTGCTGCCCCATGTAATCAGATGGCTATCTAGAGCAGTCTCCTCAAAGCTGGTGCCTCAATCAGCGCCTGTCTACTCGGCCCACCAAGAGAGAAGGGCAGAAGCCAACAGCAAGCTTGCCAAAACTCTGATGGCGTTGCCAGGACAGCCAACCATGGGAGCACTGGACTTGCTCCTTGTGCAGACTCTAGACTAGCTCAGATGTGGCTGCCTCAAGGTGACTCACATGTGGGCTGAGCTGCCTACCAGTCATATGCTGGAGGAGCACTCATCAGTGCCTGATGCATTGGGAATCTCTAGAAAGGTCTTTCTCCAAGTTGGTTTGGAAGCACAATCTGGAGCCTTGCAACAAGTCTCTTGTCTAAGCATAATAGCACCATCAGGGATTGAGTTCTTACTACTTTCCAGGCACTGTGTGAGACAAATTGCACGTGTTTTCTCATGTAATCACACCCACGCCAAGAGGCAAGTACTACTGTCATAATCCCCATTTCACGACTAACACAACAGAGTCCCAGGGTAGTTCTGCATCTTACTCTGGGTCTTGCAGATGGCACGGGTGAATCAGGAATTCAGACCCAAATCTGTTGGAATCTGAAACCCATACATTTACTATTGCCCTTCACAGAGCAGCAGGGCAATGTCTGCTGAACTTAAGGAATTGGCAGGAAACCTCAGGCTGTTTCCCCTTAATGAGGAGGAAGTAAGAGGTAGCTACCTCCCCTGTTTTCCCTACCTCAGCTCTTTACAGTTAGAGCTCGTTATTCCTGATTTAAAAACAGTTGTTCCCATGGCAACCCCCTGGCAGCCTCTCTTAGCAACCACAGCCATCTTTCACCATTTTCACGAAGTTGGTCAAATACAAATTGATTTTTCAAAGAGTTTTCAGAGGCAAAACCAAACTGACCACTTGACCAGTGCTTAACTTCTTATCCATCTTAAAAAAATCAGGGCAAGTTTTGAAAACCACTAGAAAGTGGTTTTTCTAGTGAAATGGGTAAAAAAGGAAACACCCGGCTTTGCAGTCCAGGATAGTGTTCTAAACCTAAACAGCAATATGTAAACTCCCAAGTGTGAAATTTTCCTCTGGTTGACAAAAGGTTCACAGATTAAGAGTATTTACAGATTGTATTGGTTCTCTGCTGCTGCTGTGACAAACTGTTGCCAATTTAGTGGTTTAAAAAAGCACACACACACAAACTGAATATCTTACAAGTCTGTAGATCAGCTGTCTGACATGGAACTCATCAGGCTAAGATCAAGGTATTGGCAGCGTGCACTGCTTTCTAGAAGCTCTAAGAGAGAAGCCCTTTCCTTGCCTTTTTAAGCTTCTAGAAACTGCCTGCTTGCCTTGCATCATGGCCACCTTCCTCCTCCTTCAAAGCCAGCGACATTGAGCTGAGTCCTTCTCAGGCTGCCATCTCTCTGACAGCTCTGCCAATTCCCTCTTCCCCCTGTAAGGACCCTGTGATTACATCGGGTCCTCGGATAATCCAGGCTAATCCCTCTATTTTAAGGTCATCCGATAGACAACCTTCATCCCATCTGCACCCTTAATTCCTCTTTGCACCTCTTTAGGATGTGCACATCTTAGGGGAGCTATTTTCCTCTCTACCACAGTGGATAAGCAACCTATGCAGCTTTTCCTAATGAGCAAGAAAATCGTGGGGACGATGGTGGGGTTTCTACCCTAACTCCTCCTCCTTGTGTCCAGAGCCTCCCTGCATCCTCACCCTGGTCCAGAGCCTCCCTGCATCTTCACCCTGGTCCAGAGCCTCCCTGCATCCTCACCCTGGTCCAGAGCCTCCCTGCATCCTCCTCCTTGTGTCCAGAGCCTCCCTGCATCCTCACCCTGGTCCAGAGCCTCCCTGCATCCTCCTCCTTGTGTCCAGAGCCTCCCTGCATCCTCCTCCTTGTGTCCAGAGCCTCCCTGCATCCTCACCCTGGTCCAGAGCCACCATGCATCTCTTTGGCCTCCTCCTCTTGTGTATTCTGGCTATCGGCTAAAGTACATATTTATGAAGAAAAAAAAAATATGGTCCAAAGTCTTTTCCCCAATCTTTACCCCAAACAGCAATGGCTCGTGCTGAGCAAAGGGCTGTGGAGCAGGACTAGGCCACTTAAACATTTGTTACATGGAGTTGGGAGCTGGTATTGGGGCGACTACCAGGCTGCCCTCTAGGGCAGGACAAGCTGTGGATGGGGAGAAGCTCAGACTCAGAGCTGCTGACGTTTGCAGTCGACGGTGATGGATGCTGGAGAAAGGGCTGACTCCATGAAGTGTAAACCTTCCCTGAAAAGTTGCGACAATTATCCCATAAAGACATTTATGTAGCAGGACAGAAAACAAATCCCCGCCGTAATCAATACAAACAAACTGAAAGCCATAATTTCCTGGGGAGAAATGGCTTCCAGTGCTGGCTGAAGAATGCACCAGAATGTCATCAAGTCCTGTGCCCGGTTCTGTGCTGACACCATGGAGGGAAGTGATGGGGGCGAGGGCCCTCGGGAGCCCCCCGCCCTAGCTGGAGAGGGGAGACACAAACTCCTGAAAAGCTAACTTACAATAGCGAACACGCTATGCGAAGGGCCGAAGAACTGGGAGCTGCTTTTTAAAGAGTCAGAGGAGTTTGGAAGAGATGGAGTCCCTGTGGCCTGGGGAGAGGGGAGTGAGGGGGTTGGCAAACAGAGGCGAGGAACAATAAGTGGCCGGCAGGAAGTAGGGCTCTGCTGCTTGCCAGATGTGTGACTCGGGAAATGACTTCACCCCTCATGCCTCAGTTTCCCTGTCTGTGGAAAGGCAGTGATATCCGAACTTTTGGGTTATACCTGTTGCAGCAAGACCTCGAGTACAGTGCCGGGAATGCAGTAGGCATGCTCTGTATTGGATTTCGTTTGTTTCTTTTTGTTTTTTGTGGTAAGAGCACTTAACATGAGATCTACCCTCTTAACAGATTTGTAAGTGTCCAATCCAGGACTGTTGACCACAGGCACAGGGCTGTCCGCAGGTCCCTAGAACTCATGCATCTTGCATAACTGACTTGTATGCACCTTGACTGGGAAGTCACTACTCAGCACGTTGGTTCTGGTGCTGCAGCTGGGATTGTGAGAATACCTAAGTCTTTGTAGAAATGTGGGAATGAGGCTGCGCCCGTAAAGCTTTGGCTAGCCAGCGAGGAAAGAAAAGAAGGGGCTACAAAGGTGAGGCAGTGAGAACCATTCAGAACAGGAGGAGCCCAGGCGGGTGGTCCGACTTCCCTCGCTTTAGGGACAGAGCCTCTGTTCAGCAAAGAGGTCAGGATCATGCTGCACAGTGGTCCCAAAGGCTGCCTAAGAAACCCTCCAGAAAGTCCCCATGTGAATGAGATCAAAAGAGAGACACCAGGCCATTTGCAGCTGGCACAGAGAGAGCCCATCTCCTCACTCATAAGGTAAAGATGACAGTCACCTTCCTCAAAGGGCAAGAGTGAGGATTAAGTGAGGAACTGTCTTTAAAGTGCTCAGCACAGTGTCTGGCGTATAGTAAGTGCTCAAAAAGTATTAACTATTATTATCTCAACGGGTGTGTGATCATCTTTTCTAGTGGTTTTCAAATGTGTTTCTGTTGATTTCAACAGTGAAACATTTTTCCCTCCAAGAAACCTCATGTGGTAGAAGAGGGTAGGCCTGGTTGGTATGGGGGGGGGGGGTCAAGGCCCAGAGCCTGCCTTGCTTGGCCTCCTTCCTCCCCGCAGGGCACCTCCCTGGAGAAGGGCCTCCCTGTGCTCTTCCGAGCTGGGCTGGCCCCAGCTGCTCCACTGGGAGGCCCACAGAGGAAGGCGCTTTGGCCAGGGTCCACATGAGTGCCTCTCCACCTGGAGCTGAGTCTGGTTTCTGAATGACCAGTTCACTGAACAGCCAGTTTGCTGAGTCAGTTTGATAAAAGTCAGCATGCTTGTCATTCCACCAAATGCCAAGTCATCAATGACTAATTTTTCAGTTTCCCAAATCATCAAAAATGTGCTCCAGTTTTAACTACTTATTAAGTTTAGAGCAATGCCTACTGGACCTATGGGTGGTGCTGTGGGGAGCCGGAACTCCTTAGCTAGGTGCCTTCTCACCCTCAGCATAACCACCTTCTCTACCACCAGGAGCCTCTTCCCCCCAGGTCCCTGCCCTTGGATGCTGTGTGTTTGCCCACCCTTACCCTCGGCACCTTGGTCTACCCTGCCCTGCCCTCTGCTGCTCAGGAACCCCGGGTGGGATCTGCAGCCCAGGCTGTGTTCTCAGCTGACCCCTCTCTCCACCTTCCTCCAGCAGAGGGGGGCCCCTCTGATCCCCTTCCCTGGGCTCCAACCACCACGGGGCACTTAGGGCCCGACACAGGACGAAGAGTTCCTAAAATCTTGTTCTGAAGGCAGAATGAAAGCTGATCGCCTAAAACTTACCCCAAATCATCTAAACCTTTTGTTTGAAAAACTCAACCAACAGTTTAAAATAAACACAATTTTAGTAAACTTTGCAAATTCTTTGAATTTGTTATTTGGCAAGTTATCCATAATGAATTCTCTGTTGGCAGACTGTTTTTTGGAAAACTGACCTAAAACTGGAACTCAGGCTCCAGATTTCCAGTCCTATTTGCTTTCTTCTAAATAATATTTCTCAATGCTCATTTGTAAACACAATCAGTATGTCTTTACTGGTAGGTTAAATTTGGTTTCTTTTTCTATTTTTGGCAACTTTGTTTTTGCAAAATGCATTTCCTCAATTTTTTTCAAACTCGCTTTCTTTTTTAACGTGCAGTGTATTTAAGATGTTAATGGCCTCATTTTAATTTGCACATATTCTTGTTAATAATGAAATCTGCTTAATGTGAGTTAAAACTAAAGGTCTGTCAAGGTAATTCACAAACATTTAAAAACTCTGTAGCAATTCTTGGAGGACTCCCATTAATATGTTTAAGGACTTTCAATGGATATACTAAGTGGGCCTTGGTATTAACAGAAATACCAAACAAATTAAAATTGGACTCTTCGTAACAACTGGGAGAAAATGAATATGCACAGCCTTCAGCATGCAACTGAATCTAGTTGTACGAGTGCCTCCTACACTTTAAGAATATCTTTACTGAATAACCATCATACTAATAAGTATCACTGAAGACTGGTATTGAGTCACCTGACTTCACTATTTTCTTTCAGGAATGCATAAGAGCATGACATCAATCAAATTTAAAATAATGCAGTCCTCATTTGGCATTGATGTTAGCTGCAATCTCTATTTGCAGCGTATAGCACATTTTCATGTGAGCAATGTAATTTACAAGGAATTAAAATTCCAGCCTAAGAGACATCTTAAAATCCATTCTCAGGCCATGGAGAATATCCCGATGATTCATGAGAAATGTCAAAATGATCCCCCATTTCCACAGTGGATTACAACATCGAGAACAGTGCCCATCGCTGCAAGGATAAATCTCTCTTCAGGTTTAATCTCTTTGAGAATTCGGTTTATACTAAAATAAAAACACTTTGCTGTGTTTTTGTATGTAAAAAACAGGATTTAAAGTGGAGATTTAATACATTATCCTGTTTAATCTTCACAACAATCTTTGGCGGTAGGTATTATCATCATCACTCAAAAGACGAGACATCTGAAGCTCAGAGAGCCTAAATGACATTCCCAAGTTCACACAGCTAATGAGAAGTAGACCCGCATTAAATCTAAGTCTCCTGGCTCTGAGCCAGTAAGTTAAAACAACAAACATAAATCGCATATCATATACATAGACCCTCCTCTTTTTTCTCCCAGGTTTATTGAGATGAAATTTACATAGAACACAGTGTAAGTTTAAGCTGTACAACACAGTGTTTTTATATATGTATATATTGCAAAATGATCACCACAACAATGTCAGTTACCACCTCCAGCGCCTCACAGTTACAATCTCTGGGTGTGTGGTGAGAGCTTTTAAAACCTACTGTGTTAGCAACTTCCAAGTTTCTAATACAATACTGGTAGTTATAATCACCATGCACTACATCACCTCTCCAGAACTTACTCATCTTATAACTAGAAATTTGTATCCTCTGACCACCTTCACCTGCTTGCATTTTGTCTACGGCGGCTTTGCCTTACAAGGACAGAATTGGGTAGTTGCAACAGAGACTGTATAGCCCGTAAAACAGAAAATATTTATGATCTAACCCTTTG
This sequence comes from Grampus griseus, assembly GCF_964374135.1. Taxonomy (NCBI): domain Eukaryota; kingdom Metazoa; phylum Chordata; class Mammalia; order Artiodactyla; family Delphinidae; genus Grampus; species Grampus griseus. The sequence goes on from NC_139008.1 coordinate 11,324,484, forward strand.
CAGAAAAAGTTTACTGATGCCTGTGCTGAAAGCAAGGGCAGAAATAAAAGTCAACTTCCAGCCCTACTAAATAGAGGGGAAAAAATAACAAAAAAACAACCATATGGGAATCAGGGACTTGAGTTCCCGTCTAAGCTCTAGGACGGGCTTAGTCTTATATATCGGACAAATCAGTTCCCTGTTTGGACCTCAGTCTCCTTATCTGTAAGATAAGAAAGTTAGATTAGATCAGTGATTTTTAAACCAAAGCTGTTTCCCTCAATGCCATCTATAGCCGTGTAAAGCAAATTAAGAGAGACCTAAATGTCCATCTACAGATAAATGGATATAGAAGATTTGGCACATATATACAGTGGAATATTCACCATAAAAAGGAGCGAAACTGAGTTATTTGTAGTGAGGTGGATGGACCTAGAGTCTGTCATACAGAGTGAAGTAAGTCAAAAAGAGAAAAAAAATACCGGATGCTAACGCATATATATGGAATCTAAAAAAATGGTACTGATGAATCTAGTGGCAGGGCAGGAATAAAGGCGCAGAGGTAGAGAACAGATTTGAGGACACGGGCGGAAAGGGTAAGCTGAGATGAAGTGAGAGAGTAGCATGGACATATATACACTACCAAATGTAAAATGGACGGCTAGTGGGAAGCAGCTGCATAGCACAGGGGGATCAGCTCGGTGCTTTGTGACCACCTAGAGGGGTGGGATAGGGAGGGTGGGAAGGAGACGCAAGAGGGAGGAGATATGGGGATATATGTATACACATAGCTGATTCACTTTGTTGTACAGAAAAAACTAACACAACATTGTAAAGCGATTATACTCCAATAAAGATATATATTTAAAAAAAAAAAAACCTATTTGGGTAAGGGCTGGGGCTGGGGGCTGCAGTCATAACTCATCATCTCCCAGTCTTTCCCTGTACTCAGGGGCTCCTGGGGGGTCTCACAGTCCCCCACAGCCCCAAACACAAAGGCCACTGAGCTGACCACTCTCTGAGCCCTTCCAGAGTCAACGTCCATGATTCTGAATCCATGGCACCTTGTAAACCTCCCAGATTTAGAAACCTCCAAATCAAACTTCATCTTTGAGAATTTTCTTCATAACCAAACCACAGCTGAGACAGACTGAAAAGGAAATACATACATGTATACATACATACACGCAGACATGCATATATACATACATATCAGACATTTCCCCTCGTTGGCCGTAGGACAGCCTAATGTGTATCCTTCTGCTTCCTGGAATAAACTGGCACTTTCTGTGATCTGTCTTGGGCATTTTAAAACACAAAAGCAGAGCGTTAGCTTTGGGGGGCTGTACAACATGAGGGACTGTCACTCCAGTGACAGAGCACTCCTCGGGACAGTGCTGCTTCAAAAGTCATCAGGCAGGTAACAACATTGTGAGTTATTTGTTGCCTTGAGCAGGGACTATTCTGAGCAGCTCAGAGGTGCACTGGAACTGCATCAAAGAGTACTTTGTTCCCTTAGTAGGGGGCTTCTGAGAAACAGAGCTGGCCAGAGGTCCTTAACATCCTGAGCTCTGGACCAGAGGTCAGGGCGCTGGCACAGCCGTCCCTCTGGCACTCTCCCTGTACCTGTGACGAGTTCTCTGGGCTCTCTGGGGTCTGGCTTCCTCATCTGTGACCTGAGTAGGCTGCACCGGATAATAACTGTGTGTTAGGCTCTGTGCTAAGGCTTTGCATACATAGCTCAATTAATGCTCAAAAACCCTCTACACACATCACATCTCCCTTTTATGACAAATGTAGGAAACTGAGTCTTACTAAGTTAAGTAACTTACTCAACTTTACACAGCCAGTCAGTAGGACAGCAAGGCTTTAAACTAGCTATAGGAAGCAGTTTATCAAGATGGTTAAAGTATATATGTATAACTGAATCACTTTGCTATACACCTGAAACTAACACAACATTGTAAATCAACTATACTTCAATAAAAAAATTTTTTAATTAAAAAACATTTTAATGGTTAAGGTATGGCTCTGAAGTCAAACAGCTTCTGTTTGAATCCTGGTTTTGCCGCTGATGGGCTGTAACGCTAGTCAGTTTGTTTAAATACTTTGATTTCTTTTTCTATAAAATGAATATGAGGGCACTACCTGCCTCACAGAGTTTAGAGGATTAGACGATTTTTACAAAACACCTGGTAGATACTGAGTCATAATCATGGGCGCTATTACCATCATCCGGCTAATTCCAAAATCCATGTTACTAACCACCCGGTAAAAATGGACCTTTCCTCCCTATCTCTTCTCTTCTTCTCTTAGCAATGTCACTGATGACCTACATCAGGCCGAGGCCAGGGATTGGTCAATTCTTCATCCTCATCCCACCCCTAATCTCTCAGCAGCATTTGAAATATTTTCTGTCTAGTTTTTGGGACACCACATTCTTCTATTTTTCCTCCTGCCTCAGAGGTCACTCCTCAACCTCCTTCACCAGGTCCTCCTCCTTTTCTGGACTCCTAAAAGTTGGAGATCCCCAAGGTCCTATTCTCATGCCCTTCTCTTCCCCATCAACACTCTTTTCTTAGGTTATAATGTGTGACCCACAGCTTCCAATGAGCTGACAACTCTCAAATTCCTCTGCCCTCCCTGGACCTAGCCTCAGAGCTCCAGATGGCTTCATGTTTCTACTTGGATATCTCAAAGGCATCACAAACTTAATGTCCTAAACAGAAATGCTGGTTTCCTCTCTATTTAAATTTCTGTCCTCCTTCCAGCCCAAGACAATAAATAGCACCACCATTTACCCAGTTGCTCAGACCACAAACCTACTCTTAGTTCCTCTCCTTCTCTTACATCCATATCAAGTTCCTCAGTAAGTTCTTTTTTCTGTACTTCTAAAAATATACATTGAATCTGATATTTTTCACCATGCTCACTGCTGCAAGTCTAGTCCAAACCACCATCATCTGCTTGCTGGGTATCTCTGACAGCCTCCACTAAACCTTGACATGCTTCCTTTTGAGCATTTGAATACAATTTAATTTGTTTCCCGAAAGAAGTTACTGAATTTTAACCCTGTTTCTTTAAGGACCACAGGCTTGAAAGCTCTCAACTGGATAGAGTTAAGCCATGTCACTTTGTTTTCCTGTTTTAAGAATGGAACAACTCATGAATGAAGTCAACTTGGTCATTTTTGCAAACGGGAGGAGCATTTGAGCCCAGTTGCTCCTCCATCCACCTCCTCTTCACTCTGCTTCCACCACCTGACCCTAATCAACGAAGGTACAGGCTGAACTTTGCTGGATTGGCTAGCAATCATCTGCTCATAAATGATGTGGTCATGAGAGTCCATGCTGGAATCTCTGGCCTGGGGATAAAATGAGTGACCTGGAATCAATTAAAGACTATGCCAGGACAGAGAAATCGACCCTACGTGAAAAGCCAGGTTAACAACACATGTCCAGGAAGGTATGGTAAACTCAATTCCAGATGAGCTGAATGGAAAGCCCACGGGCTCCAATTAGAAAGGCTTGGGAGAACAACGAACAAGAAGGCAGTGATCCTCTGTGTTGACACTCATTCAGCAGGTATTTTTAGGATCCACCACTAAGGAACCATTTCAAATCTATGTCAAACACAGTTTAGTTATCATAGAATCAAACCACATCAGGCCACAGAAGACTAAACGTCAGACCTAATCTAGGGCCAGAGGTATCTCATTTTGAGGCTCGAAACCTCTAGGTGGTTGATGAAGGTAGTCTACACATGATTTTTTAATACATGTTTCCAGAAAACTTAGCCAAACTCATACAATGACTGCTGCAAAAGCCAATTGCTTTAAATATCTTGGCTTTTTTCTGAAATTACATCAACTCAGTTACACGCCACTCACATCGGGATCCCTTCCTCTACTTTCTGAGATTAACCAAAAAGGAAAAGACAAATTTTTACTTATGTTAAAGTACAATTCTCAGGATTTTAAAAACATAACTCATGCAAATATAAAATGAATACTTGTCAAAGATTTTATTCTACTTGTTAATTACTGAGGGAACCAGTGAGATGTTAAGACTGGTTCAAACAGCATTTAAGGAAACAGGTCTTTATAGGCAATTAAGTAAAGGGCTATTAGGATAAAATTTCTGAACTAGACACAAATCCTTTAATGTCCACTAGGGCAGGAGGCTTTAAACTTTGGATTTCCATTGAACAGAAATCATTTGCATATATACTGGACAAAAGTCTACAAAAGTTAACATGTAACTTCACTAAATTTGAAAATTTTACCAATATTAATCAATAAGAAACCCCTCTAAATTTGGGTGGGCCTGTGCTCCACTGAAAGGACATGTCACCCCATTTTTTGGCCTTATTTCCAAATTTTGGACAACTCAGAAGTCTCTCTACCACCCTCCTCATATCATAAATAACTTCCAGAGAGGCTGGTGTCAGTATGTTTGGGTGGCTTACTCATATATGTGCGAAAAAAGGGTCTTCAGTAACCATACACGCCTCCTTGAATATGCTCTATAGCCCTTCAGAATAAAGAAACTTCTGTGCAGAAATTTTTATATGGAATCTTGGACTGGACTTTTGAAAACCTCTATTATTTGTTCTTCTATCCTAAGGCTAGGAAATAAGTGCAACACACTCTCTCTACCAGATTTTACCTGGTAGTATGTACCTATATTTGGGGATGAATTCCTCTCTTCTTGAGGTCCCCCAAATTAGTGAAGGTCCCTGGCCTAGCAGGAGGTAGGCTTCCTTACTAACTGACACTGGGATTCTGTAAACCAGATACGAAGCTGGTTTTCTTGGGAGTGATTTGTAGGCAATGGCTCCACATAGCAGGTCAGTAATTGTATTAGTCAGGGTTCTCTAGAGACACAGAACCAATAGGATATACATATACAGGAAAAGATTTATCATAGGAATTGGTTTACACAATTACGGAGACTGTGAAGTCCCACAGTCCACTGTCTGCAAACTGAAGATCCATGAAAGTGGGTGGAATAATACTAGTCTGAGTCTGAAGCCCTGAGAACCAGGGGAGTCGATGGTATAAACCCCAGTCCAAGGGCAGGAGAAGACTGATGTCCCAGCTCAACAGGCAGGCTGGAAGCAAAAGGGGGTAGATTCTTCTTTCCTCTGCCGTTTTGTTCTATTCAGGCCCTCAACAGGTGGAATGATGCCCACCAACACTGGGGAGGACAATCTAGTTTACTGAGTCCACTGATTCCAATACTAATCTCATACAGAAACACCCTCACAGACGTACCCAGAAATAATGTTTAATCGAGGCACCGCATGGGGCAACCACAAAATAACCATCAGAGTAATTTTCCTTAAGATTGGGTCTGTCATACCTAATTAAATGAGAATCCTCCTCAAATGTGACATCCAGTCATGACCTTGGCTGCACAATTGATTTGTCCAATTATATTCCAGTAAAAAAGAGGACAGATTCTAATGAGCCCATGCCAAAACTGTATTGCCATTAAAAAAAAATAAGGAGATATTCAGTAAAAACATTTATTTTTGAACTCTAAGGAATTAGCTAAGAATCAGATACTGTTAAAAGTTTTACTTAGTTTAAAAGCAAAGTCTACTAAATGGAGGGTTAGTGAAGAAGGAGAAAAGGCTTTCTCATATTTTCTTACATGTCCATAAGATATAGAACATTAAAACACCATCAACAATATTGCAAACACACAACTCAAGTTAAATTTCCCTCATCAGTCTCTTCAGTCCCATATAATTGATTCTCATTCTGCTGGGTGTGGGTAAGCAGTCCGCTTTCACGTGGTACGCTAAAAAGAGTCCTTGAAACCTTGACTGTCTACTGATGCAATCTGAAAGTTGGTTCAGCTATGTCAGCTCAGAAGCATGTGCCTTAGAGTCTATTCTTAGACATACCAATAGTTTAGAGTATTTGGTATAATCCCTTTCCAGGAGGTTCTGAAGCTGCCCTTTTGTTGAAGAGACAAATTCTAGCCTGTAGAATTTGGGGCAAGCCTCAGAAGAAAGCAGAGACCTCTTTGATTATGAAACTGAATGACCCTGGTTAATTTATTACAGTAATAAATAATGTAGGAATGGAGAAGAAAATTCTATATTGGGGTAGAGTGCATATCCATTTAATCAGAGTTTGACTGCTGTTTCCCCTGAGGGTAAGAACACGTTGTGGAGAGCGAGAGTATTGACCAATCTCCAGGGCGTTCCTATAACGTGTACAACTTCTGAGATATCTGAATTAATATCATTTCAACTATGGAAACTTAACCTAGGGAGAGCTGAACATCCCTTTTGATTTGACAGTTTTTCCCATGCAGCTCTTATGCTAATGTAGAATTGATTTAGAGGTATGGAGCAAACCAAAAGAAAAACCTAATTATGTCTAGCATCTGTTTTTATAAGGCAGAATAACAAATCTTTATGACTTCCAGGGGACCTCTTGAAAATCTAAAATATTGTGTTAGATGTAAAAAATATCCTGGGAATGTCACTTTATCTTTCTCAGTTTAGATCCAAACTTGGGCAAAATCAAAAGAGTTATCAAAGGAGATTTAGTCACTTGATTAAGACGGGATCATGGATGCCTGAGGGAAACAATTTGGTTACCTATTTAATCAAAGTGACAATATAATGTTTTAAAGGCAACATGATTATAAGGAACCTGAGCTTGTGTACAGTGAAGAATCTTTGCTCTTTGTTGTTGTCGTTTTTAAATAATCAAAAACATGATAAAGTCAACAAAAAGACTAGAAAATTATCCTAGTGAGACACACAAACTCTACTACTAGGCGGATAAGAGCTGTAAAATCAATTTATCATTTTAACAAAGAGAAAGCCAAATTCACGTAATGAATTAATATAGTTGTAGCATAAGTTTTCTTTTTTCTTTTTTTTAACATAATCTTATGAATAGGCCCGTCAAAACTGAGCAAACTTTGCCAAAATTTTAATACACTTTGTACCCTCTTTTCAGACTCTGGTATTATAAACCTAGACAAATAAAAGCTGCTTATTTGTTCACTAAGCTCTTGTATTCTGGAACAAGCTGACATTGTAGGACAAATCAACACTCTATTTTTCTTGAAAAACAAAATTTAATCCCATTGCCTCACATACATAGTTGTATTTCTCGATCACTATTGCTCCTGGCATAGCTTTAAGCACCAATATTATTTTATTGAGGTGTAATTTACATCATCAAATTCACCCTTTCATAGTGTACCATCCTGGAGTTATGACACGTGACATGCATTCTATCACATAACTAACACCACCACCATCAAGGCGTAAAACAGGTCTTCACACATACCCTCAAATCCCCTCACACCTCTTTTAATCAACCCCTCACCTCACTCCCAGCCCCTGACAACCACTGATCTGTTTTCTGTCCTATACTTTCACCTATTCCAGAATGTCCTATAAATGGAATCCTACAGTATGTAGCCTTTTGAGTCTGGCTTCCTTCACTTATCATAATGCATTGAGCTTCATCCACGTAGTTGCAGGTCTCAGGAGTTTGCTGAGTAGTGTTCCATTACATAGACGTACAATAGCTTGTTTACCCATTCATAAGTTGAAGGACACTTGGATTGCTTCCATTTTTGAGCAATTATGAATAAAGACTCTATAAATATCCGTGTACAAGTTTATGCATAAACATAAGTTTTCATTTCACTTGGGCATATCTAGAAAGGGAGGTTGCTGGATTTTATGGAAAGTGAATGTTGAACTGCCAAATTTTCCAATGTGACTATACTATTTTGCATTCTCACAGAAACATATGAGGGTACCAGTTGCTTTGCATCATGGATGGAGAGTCATTCTTTTGCATGTGGGTGTCCAATTGCTACAGTATTTGTCGAAAAGACTATAATATCTCTAGTGTTCCCTTTGTACCTTTGTCAAAATTGATTGACCATATATGGAAGGGTCTAAATCTGGACTCTGTTCTCTGTTTCACTGACCTGTGTGTCTATCCTTTTGCCAATACCACACTGTTTTATTAGTGTATCATTATAATAAGTGTTGAAATCAGGTAGTGTGAGTCTTCCAACTTTGTTCTTTTTTTAAAATGTTCTGGCTCCAGACTTCCCTAGCAATCCAGTGGCTAAGACTCTGCACTTTCAATGCAGGGGGCACGGGTTCGATCCCTGGTCAGGGAACTAAGATCCCATATGCCATGTGGTGTGGCCAAAACACAAAAAGTTTTTTTAATTAAAAAAAATTTTTTTTAATGTTCTGGCTCTTCTATATTGCTTGCCTTTAATATTAGTATCACCTTGATGATTTATACAGAAGTCTTTCTGGGTCTGACTGGGGTTGGCTTGAATTTATAGATCAATTTGGGAAGAACAGACATCTTAACAATATTGAGTCTTCCTATTCACAAACACAAATTCATTTTAGACCTTCTTTTATTTTATTGATAATTGTACTATAAATTTCTGCATATAGAAGTCTTACATAATTTGTTAGATTTATGCCTAAATATTTCATGGTTTTTTGGTGCCATTGTAGATGGTATTTTTTTAAATTTACAAATGGTCATTGCTAATACACATAAAAATACACTGATTACTATATATTGACCTTATATCCTGCATCCTTACTAAACTCATTTATTAGTTCTAGGAGCCTCTTTGTGGATTCTTTGGGATTTTCTATATAGACAACCATGCCATTTAAGAGTAGAGACATTTGTTTTTTCCTTCTAATCTATATGCCTTTTATTTCTTTTTGTTGCTTCTTTTTTTTTTTTTTTGCCCACCAACACTAATCATAACTTTTAAACAAAATACTTCACTTTAACCAAAATTATTTCACAGAGAAAACTGGGAGAAGGGAAATTGAAAAGTCACTCTTGTACACAAACATTTTACTAAATTATCAAAGTTCATGAATACATAGAACAGAACTATCTATAGCTGCACACTTCTGTGCTCCTTCTTAATGTGATAAAAATGAAGAAGTTTTCTTAATATGATCCCCCAAATATAGCCACTCTTTAGCATATAAAAATAATTAGTAAAATATATAAATTTAAAATTACACTTAGTCATCAATGTTTAATTATCCATTCTTAGAAAGTATCTAAGTAAACAACAATTATCAATTAACTCAATTTAATATTAATTCAAGTTACCTAAAGATGTTGGAAATTATGTCCAAGCTGACAGACTACACAGCATAAACACTGCTATGAAAACATTTTTCAGAATTATCATTCAATTTAGTTAAACAAAATTTACATTTTTTTATAATCTTAAATGCTATGTAGGAGTAATGTTAGTTTATTTGATCAGTAAACCAGGAAGTTAGGAAGTTCATGAGAAAAAGTACCAAGATCTTCAAACTTGTAAATTCAAGGGAAAGATATATAGTTATTGCTTATTTTTAAACCAAAATAATTGAACCAGTCTGATTTTTCTAAAGATTTATCTTAATTATGTGAACTTGGATTCTTATACTAATGTGGTTATGAGCTAACATTTTCATTAAGAATCATTTTTAAAATTTAGTACTTTAAACTGTAGTTTACTTATTTTCTGTATATTGGGGGAATATGAGATTTATATAAGATTTATCAATTTCTGACAACTAGTCAGATCAGAGCTCCTTTATTTTAAGACATAATAATCTAACCTGGAGGTAAGAAAACATTTCATACTTGTACAATGTGATATCAAGGCCTTTTGTGAATCACAGACACACAGCCCTCCTGACACACAGACAGCTCATAGCTTCAGTTCTATAGCTTCAGCCTCAAGTCAAAAATAACCACAGAAACACAAAAATTCACCAGTTCAGATCTCAAAGAACTATTCTTTCCAGTGAGCATGAAATTCTTAATTGATTTGTGCTCACAAACAGACATACAATTTTTTTTTTAAAAGTTTCTCAAATCAGAATATCTGTCTCACATGTCAGAGAATACATCTCCATCATCCATTCACAAGAGACCATAAAACCAAAATCCCAACTCTTGCTAACACCAAGGGGAATAACGAACCAGAAACTAAAAAAAAAACATAAAATCTATAGACATGAAAAACAGAAGAAATCTACAGAAATAGAAAGCCAGCAAAGTTAGAGTTCTGTTGACATCTGGGATTCACTCTGGAAGCAAGAAAAGAGGTGTCTGGGCTTACACAGCCCTTGAGATGCGTTTCTCAAGCAACACAGTTTAATCGGCTCTGTCAGGTTAGTCCACTTGGGCATCTCTGTAGAGCAACCTACAAAAAGCATAATCTTCAAAAAGATAAAATCTTGACTCTTGTGTAAATATAAAATGAACACGTCAAAGATTTTATTCAATTCATTAATTAATGAGGGAACCAGTAATGTACTAAGACTTGTTCAAAGAATATTTGAAGAGCTAGGTATTTAAAGACAATTTACTACAGAAATGTTAGGATATGATTTCTGGGTTAGATACAAAACCACTGAAAGTTCAACAGGCTAATAAACTGTAATATTTGGGGTTATCAGTTCAATCAGACAGAAAGTACTTGTATCTCTACTGGACAAAAAAATCTCCAAGTTAACGTATAATGTCATATAGTCTGAATCTTTAACCAATAGTAAGCAGAGTTGAACAAAATATACTCCCCCCCTTGGGTGGGTCTGGGGCCATTCATGATGTTCAAGGGACATGCCACTCGCTTTATTTCAAAGCTCTGAATAATTTTTCTGAACACTAAATAAAAGCTGTATTACTTGGGAGATAAAAGCTTCATGCCATTGTGTTCTTGGACAGCAAAATAGTCAAAGATTGATTGCTCTTGATTGATGAAATGATATCCTGTTCCCTTTACCCAAGACCACAAAGATACTGCAGATCAAGGCTGAGGCTAGAACCGAGGATTTCAACGCCCATCATTCTACATACATTGTCTGAAATACTACTCTCTAAAGAAGGTTGATTGGTTCAGACAGTTTCAAGACAGATCAATAAAATGAGGGAAATAGACCCTCAATGCTAATGTACAGGTACCCATTAGAAGAAGCTGATTGAGGTAGAGAAGATTAAAGAGAGAGGACCTCTCTCTCTTTAAAAAGAGGTTCCAAGTTTGAAGTTCGTAACAGTAAAATGCCCAGCATAATCCACCCCCACCCCTTGAATGCCTCCTTCCAACGATATTGCAGACCCCAACCTGAGGGAATCCCATTTGGCTAAGTTCCTGGCCTGTTCATTGACTCCGGAAAGCCAGTGGGGGGATAGATTTCGATCCCAAAACTGACTTGTGGATTTAGCTCTCAAGCCCACTCCACCCACCCCCTGCAGCATGGCCAGAGGAGTGGTTTTGCTGCTCTGCTCTGTTTCCTAGGGTCCCTTAAATCACCCTTGGGTTTTTCAGTTTAACCTTCTCTCTCTGCTTTAAAAACAAAATGAAGATGGGCAGGAAAGTTTCCACACCCCTAGGACTATGTTTTCCAAACTGCTGGAACATATACTTTTAACCTTTATGTAGCAAAATAAAACACAGGTACAGATAACCATATGAAACGATGCTAGTGAATAGTTACAAGATGAGCATCTCTTTTTTTTTTTTTTTTTTTTTTGCGGTAAGCGGGCCTCTCACCTCCGTGGCCTCTCCCGTTGCGGAGCACAGGCTCCGGACGCGCAGGCTCAGCGGCCATGGCTCACGGGCCCAGCCGCTCCATGGCATGTGGGATCCTCCCAGACCGGGGCACGAACCCGTGTCCCCTGCATCGGCAAGCGGACTCTCAACCACTGCGCCACCAGGGAAGCCCCAAGATGAGCATCTCTATAACCACCACCCAGGTCAAGAAACAGAACTTGGCCAGCTTCCCCAGAAACCTCCTTCCTGCCTCCAAAAGTTACCTTGCTGGACCATGTTTTAAGTGGAGTGGAATAGAAAATATTGGTGGGTATGAAAAAGAGCTAAGCCTTGTATTCTAAAACTTCTGTTCCATATAACTTTTATGTTAAAGTGTCAGTACTGGGACACAATTTCTTATTGCGGGTCACAATCAAAAACAGTTTGATAGCCACTGCCATCAGTAACACCCCGCCTACCGGATCACCAGTGGGGAAAAGAAAATGCCACGCTTTTGCTAGATCTCCTGAAGCAAGGGCAGGTACAGGCTTCACATTCTACAATGACTGTAGCATTTTCTTTTCCCACCTATCAGAACATCTTAGAAAACATAAAATATTTTTAAATAAGATGAAATATCTGTCCAAGTTATGCAAAAAAATGAATATGTAATATTATAAAGAAAGCAATTAATCCACACTTAAAACTAATTGCCTAACCCAGTGGGTCTTTAAATTATTCATTAGTGCTATTTAAAAATAATTGCAGTTTATGAGGAAAACCCATTATGGATTTCTTTTAAGAACTAAAAAAAAAAGGGTTTCCTTTTTTATTTTCCAACTGCTTACAGCTCTTGAAACCAACCCATTTTTAAACCAGTTTAATAGTCTCACAATCCCCTCCCCAATGTAATCAACTTTAACATTTATCATACCAACACTTCGTGAGGGTCCCTGTAACAGATTCTGAACTCATGGAGAGGACAATGATATTGTTCTAAAAGAATATGAGAGGTGTACCCAGAAAGGAAGAGAAGAAGAAGACTTTCAGAGAACAAAGCAAGAAATCAAGATGTAAGCGTTTCTACAGATGAAGTTTATACTGGTTCCTCCATCTCCAACCAAGTGGCCTGGGGTTTCCCACCGTGTTTGCTCCTGTCAGCCAGGGCTTGTGAGTCCTCCCGCTTCTCTCCTCATTTACTTCATGCCTCAAGTTCCTTAATCTCTGTTTCTCTGGTTCCTTCAGAGGACACTCAGAACCATGGCCATGAAATGGTAGGACTGGAAATGACTTTTGTCAAGTTTAGTGCCTTTTACACTGTGTTCACCAGCACCCCAGGAGCTCCCAGTGGAAAAGGGCTGCTGAACCAGCAGGGCTCTGTGATTCCCCAATCCCACGCCGACTCCCCACTCCCCAGACTCCATCAGAAGAGCCTGCTTTTTGGGCTTCCCTGGTGGCGCAGTGGTTGAGAGTAGGCCTGCCGATGCAGGGGACACGGGTTCGTGCCCCGGTCCGGGAAGATCCCACATGCCGCGGAGCGGCTGGGCCCGTGAGCCATGGCCGCTGAGCCTGCGCGTCCGGAGCCTGTGCTCCGCAACGGGAGGGGCCACAGTGCAAGGCCCGCGTACCGCAAAAAAAAGAGAAGAGCCTGCTTTGAATCATTTAAGATTCCATTTGAAGGAAGTGCTTTTCTGCTAAAAACAAAACTTAAAAGTGACTCTCACGGTATACCTAAGAACACCACATCCCAGAAAGGGGAAGCAACTTGCCAAAAGTGGGACAGTCAGTTACAGAACTGGGAACAGACCTGGCCTCCTGACTCTGGGTCTAATGATCTACCCCCTCCATCAAGTGAGGTATGCCGAAAAGAACATGAGCCTTGGGTCCAGAATGATGTGGATCTAAATCTGATCTCAGCCACTTTCTAGTTATTTGTCCTTAGAGTTACTCTTTTTTGGTAAGATATCTGAGCCTCAGTCTTTTCCTCTGTTAAAAGAGGAAGCAGCCACATAGCACAGGGAGATCAGCTCGGTGGTTTGTGACCCCCTAGAGGGGTGGGATAGGGAGGGTGGGAGGGAGGGAGATGCAAGAGGGAAGAGATATGGGGACATATGTATAGGCATAACTGAGTCACTTTGTTATAAAGCAGAAACTAACACACCATTGTAATGCAATTATACTCCAATAAAGACGTTAAAAAAAAAAAAGAGGAAGTAAAAATACCAGCCTTGCATAACTGGCTAAGCTACTATAAATGAAAAGCTACTTATATATAATACACACATACTAAGTGCTCAGGTGTGAACAGCATCTTTATCATCAGAGATGTTCCATAAGTACCCCACTGAGAATGTGCTTATGACAGTCATCACTGTGCCAAAGGTGAGCGCGTGCGTACACGCACGCACACACACACAGAGTTATTAGGACTGTAGACAGACACAAAGAAGACCTTGTGGGCTACAGTTTCACTGATCCCCCTCTACCTTAACAGTGTAGGTCCATGGACACCCCATCCTCTTGGAGTCCTCCTACCCACACCAACACCTCTTCCTTCTTAACCTTGCTAAAAGCAAACAAACTGGGGGTGGGGGAGGCAAAATAAGCAGAACGTGGACTTCTGACCATCATGATAAACATCAAGTTGTAATGGTAAGCAAATAAACATAGCTTTGGAGCTGGACGAAAAGATGGAATCTGGTTAATTAATGACTAGAGTGAAACATAGCTTACTGACACCTGAGATTCATGCCGCCTTCCTAGGGTAACAATACTGTGATTTTTATGGTCTTTCTTTCTGGAGCCAGCTCTCCCATTCATTGTTCTTTGGCTTGATTATGACTGACCCCACCCCACTTCAGAAGTGGACCCTGATTAGCTGAAGCCAGTGGGCGTGTCCCATGCCTCTGGCCACAGCAATTGGTTCTGGGATGGGACATAACTCAGGGCCCAGAGGAGAAAAAAGATGTTTGATGGAACTATTGGGAGAAAGCATCTCTCTTCAGCTGATTCTGATTCTTCTTTTATTTAAGTCTTTGATATTCTGTTCATCATGGATTTTTGCATTATTTTTTTTTACACGTAGCATGAAAATATTATGTACCTTGATTACTGAGTTTTTTTGATGCCCACTTAAATTTTGCATCTGAGGCAAATGCCTCAATCCTCTCGGTCTTGTCCTGGCCCTGGGGGGATGTGGGGCTCACAGCTGCCATAGATATTTCTTCTTTTACTTGAGGAGAGACTTGGGAAATGAGATGGGACCACCGCATGGGGCTTTGGGAGGAAGCCATGGCAAGTACATTGGACCGGGAGAAACCAAGTCCCGGTTATCTGAGCTACTGGATCAAGCTTTGCCTAAAGTTTAGTCCTGCCGCTTGACAATTTACAAGAACCAGTAAATTCTCTTTCCTCTGACTGATAACCAAAATAACGCAAACTGACATGATAGCTAATTACAAGGATTTCACCTCTGAATGTCTTGCAGAGAGTGTTTCTAAATATCTGAGTAACACTTCCGCTCTAGAGACACATGGTCCATCAAAGAGAGCCAAGTGTCTTTGCTGGCTGTGGTCAATTTTCTGAACAGCAGCTTTCACTGTAGAGTAATATTTTGTTCTATAATTTATTAAGCCCCTTTTACACACCAGGTACTGTGTAAACACTCTGTATACCTTATTTCCTGTAATTCTCACCCCCTCGAGATGATATCAGGTCATACTATTATTATCCATATTTTACAGGAAAGGAAGCCAAAACTGAAAGAAAAAAAGCAGCATGTACAATGTCACGGGAAAAGTGGCAGAGGAGGGGTTCACAGCCAAATCTGCTAGTACCAAAGCTGGTGTTCTTAATCACCACCCGATACAGTCTCAAGATTTGGAAGGAAATACCGTTACAGATGCTCAATATGTATTTGAGGGATGTATGAATAAATTTGTTACTTAATTAGTTGAAAGGTGAAATGTTAGCCATTTTGATATCTACTCATTTCATTTCAATTTACCTCCCTTTACAAATAGAGTGTGAAACAGCCTCTTTAGGTTAAGTTTGGGTTAATAGAAGTTTTTCTATTAAGGACATGATTCTCAGGAGTTGCACATCATCAACATTTTTGAACATAAATTGATGAAAAAGCACACACAGATGGAATAATGGCTCTATATCTAAAGAAGTTCCACGGCAAAGTTGGTCTCCTCACTTCAGAGTTTCGGGGGGAAATCAAACCAGATCAAGGACTTCAAAATGTTTTGTAAACTCTGAGGCAAATATACAGTTAATTATTACTATGTTTTTATGTTTATTTTCTTGAGGCAGGGACTCAGTATCCAAAAAGCCTAACTGAATGCTGCATTTCTCTCCTTCTATGACCTAGAGCGATCATTTGATAAACGTTTATAAGACAAAATCAATACAACCTTAAGCAATAAATTTATCGGACAAAGGTAAATATCACAGTACAGAGTTCCAGGTTTTTAGCATTCTTAACCAAAGCAATAAATAAACAGACTCCTCCCAAAGCAA
Organism: Grampus griseus; assembly: GCF_964374135.1. Lineage (NCBI taxonomy): Eukaryota > Metazoa > Chordata > Mammalia > Artiodactyla > Delphinidae > Grampus > Grampus griseus. The sequence goes on from NC_139008.1 coordinate 11,340,560, forward strand.
AGATGGAAATATAATTATTCAGTCTCTCCATGTCAGATTTGCTCAGAAATTGAAATATTGTTAGCAAACACGGATTTAAATTTTGTGCTCCAATGAATTGGTAGATCTCTTAGTTTATTGTTTTGAATCCTCTGCATTCTACCACAGGGAAATTATGCAAACTCTCACACTACACGAAAAGAATACTGAAAATTACAGAATTTACCGCTTAGCTGGAAGATAATTTCATGAATCTCTTCTGATCTACTGGCATGGTAGACTGTGTACATTTGTGTCGCTGCTATTCTTAAGACCCATGATCTGATACATGCACTAACTGTGCATGAAACTGCAATGCCCAGCCAACTGTTCAATTCAGCAAATAAAATTCAGGTGGTTTTCTGTGAGGGACTGGTTGCTGAACAGACTTAAGTCATCCTAGAGTCCAAGGTTGGAAATTCACTGTCTGCTTCCAACTCTACCAGACGGTCAGAAGCCCTGGGAAAGCTTTATGAAATGGAAACCCTAGGTCCCATCCCAGGCCCGTTGGATGGGCATCAGAGCCCAGGGAATCTGCCTTTAAATACACCCATCAGGTGATTCCTCTGCACTGCCAGATGGAGAACACTTCACGTCCATGACCCACAGAAGAGGCAGAAATAATGCAATCCTTTACTTTGTCTGCATGACAGTTAACCTAAATACTTTCATTTTGTTGTATTTATTTACTTACTTATTTTGTATAATACTTGTTGGACCCACTCCCCCCAACCCCCCAGCCCTGCACCCTGGCTGCTATAATGTCATGGAGGTACAAGCTCACAGGCTTTGCTTCCGTCTGGAAAGTCTACACTGCTTAGAAGCTGAGAGAATTGTATTTATCAAGGAGTCTTAGAAGGTGTCTGTTTCAAATGTTCCATCCGCATTCTCCACAGTAGTTCTCTCCCGTTGAGGTTCAAAGTTTTCTCTCCATTACAAATAATAACGCTTCAACTCCATGAAGGCAGCAAGTCTTTCAGTTAAAACACCTCTTTTCACCTGACCATCCAAAATCGAAAAAAGTAACGGAGTGTAGCAGAAAGTACACGGGCTTTAAATCCTGCACTTATTACCTGGCAGATTACTGAGTCCCATCGAGCCTCAGTTCCCTCATCTGCAAAATGGGATTTAGTGGCATCATTATATTATATATACCTCATGGAATTATAAGAATTAAATGAGATAACTCATGTAAAATGCATGCACTAAATAAACGGTAGCTGTTATGAGCATCTTTATGACTAAAATGATGGTTTCCAGACCTCTGAGCACTGGAGTTCTGTATTAGATGTTGTTTAATCTACCATTTTCTTCCTGAAGGTGGGAATTTAATTCCAGCTATCGTTTGCCCCAAGCAGTGTTAAATAAGCAGATTATTTTATTTAGGATTGGGGAGGTCATACTCCCAAAATGCTTTTCTCTGGTCAGATAACACCTGGAATGATACAATTATTTCTGGACACCTCTCTTTAAAAAAGATACTGACAATCCAAAGTGTTGGGGAAAAGTGTCCAGAGAAGTGTTGGAAACTAAGACTGTGTCCTGTAGGAAATCATTTTAGAATTTGGCATCCTCAGCTAGGAAAAGAAAAGCCATAGGGAAAAGTATGACAGTTGTCTTCAAATATCTAAATAGCTGTTCCAAAGAGCTAGAAAAGACTTCCTAAGATGGTCCCAAGAAGTAGAATTAAAATGCGGGCATCAGAGATGAGCTGTAAGACCTCCCCAGCACTCAGAATCTAAGGATTTTCCTTGAACTGAGCACTCTGCTTCTCTTCAAGCTAACAAGAAATGTGTGTTAATTTGTAAACAGTCAAATTACAGTGCTGCCCTTTCTGAATATTCAAAAATGGCTCGGTTCTTGCTAGGAATCGTAGCCTGCAAATTAGAAAGGAACCACTGTAAATCACATGAGAAAAACAACCCCAAAGACATAGATATGTAAGTCACAAAGGTCAGCTGCCTCAGTGAACGATCTAAGGGGGTCCAAAAGCCCCATTTACAGGCGTTGGGCTCTCCAGACTGTTTAGAGCTCTTGAATATCACGATTACTGGTAAAGTAGAGAGGAGGTCCCCACACAAACAACCCTGGCTGCTCTACAAAGCCCTGGCCACAGAAAACCCATCCAGAGGAAAGCGGAGACTTTCCTTAACCTGGAAGGCAGACCATTGTTTAACAGAACCTGAATCCCCTAAATTCAGAAAAGAATAGGAAAGCTACTTTTTACTAAACTTGATTTTCGTGATCCAAGGCATGATGCAGTAGATCAGGAACTCTGAAATCTCTTAAGTTTATTCCATAAAAATATAACAGCGTTTGCTTTGTTTGGTAATAATGCCACTGTATTAAAAACACATGTTTTCTGGAAAAATCAAAGTCTAATGAAATTTTTTATGCCTACTATAAAAATAAAGGAATTAGCTAATCTAAATGATATATAAGTACCCTTCCTGCAAATAAATTTCATGCCTCTGTGACTATCATTTTATTCTCCAACAAACTATTTATGGGTGCAGTGGTCTGAATGTGTCCTCCCAAAAGTCATATGTTGAAACCTAACCCCCAAGGTGATGCTATTAGGAGGTAGGACTTTAAGGTGATGAGGTCATAAGGATGGAGTCCTCATGAATGAGATTTAGTGCCCTTATAAAAGAGGCTCCAGAGAGCTCCCCATCCACTTCCGCCATGTAAGGATACAACAAGAAATCTTTGACAAGGAAGAGAGCACTCACTTGACCGTGCTGGCACCCTGATCTCGAACTTCCAGCCACCAGAACTGTGAGAAACAGATTTCTGTTGTTTATAAGCTACTCAGTCTATGGCATCTTGTTTTAGCGGCCCAATGGACAAAATCAATGAAAGAAGCCATTTAAGGAGGAAGACAAAGGGGCATAAAGGGTTTACACCCCTTGCTCTGGGTCATGCAGTGGAAGTGGCAGAATTGGCACCAAAACGCAAACCTGCTTCTCCTGCTGGTATGTTATAGACTGAAGCAGCCAAAGGCCCTGGAGACAGCTATTGGGCAGTGGTGGACAAAATGCCAACCAAACCTGGGCTAACCCAAGGCAACAGAATAAACTGGAGGGGGTGCCATATTAAGACCCAAGGTTAGAAAGAGTGGAGCCAACACCAGAAATGCCAAAATTAAAGTGGAAAATGGGAAAGAGGCTTTTTGGAAAATCAGTGATGTTCCAGATATTCTAAGAGGCACTCTCATACCAAGCAGAGCCTTGGCATTTGCTAAGTTAACATGAGTTTCCAAATCTTAGTTTTGAAATCCTGTGAGTAACCTGGAAGTCTTACAACGAGATCACAAATTAGACCTCCATGTGGAAAGGCAACACCACTATTTTGCACAACTCCAAGGGACACGATTTACAATATGGAAGACGTCTTCTAGAGTTGTACAACATGGCAGACCTGCAGCGTGGTTGATATATTAGAAGAGATCTGAACTAGTGAGCAAGCCTAGCTTACTGCCCAGCATCTGTATCTTGATGTGGCCTTGTTGCTTTCTCTATTCAATGTCAATGTAAAATATTTTGTGTCTTTATGGAAAAAAGAAAGAAGATCCCACTTATAAGTCAGTTGCAAATATGAACAGTGGAAACAGAGAGAAAGTGAAGTATTGGGTAAATTCAAGGGTAAGATGTCGAAGCCGGTAGCTGCTTGGAGGCACCCAATACTCTATCAGGAATCAAGAGAAAGTAATTTCTGAAACTGTTCAGCAAGTGTTCCAGCAAGAATTTATTTTAATTGCTTTATAAATCGCTTTAATCCTATATTTAGTGAATCATTAGGGGCCTGAAAGGGTCACTTAAAATTTTCACTTATGCTTAACTAAGTTTTATAGAGAAAATTACATGTTTTAATAGTATTCATAGAATTGGGGACTTGCAAAGGTCTCGAAATGTGTTCTTTTAAAATAGCAAAGGTCTGTGACTCAATATCACTTAATTCTCACAATAGCCCTGTGAGATAAGGATAATTATTCTCTTTTTACAGATGAGGCAACTGACCTCGGAGGAGAGTTTGAATTATTTGCAAAGTAAGCAATCTGAAGGAAGAATTCTACCTTATTCATCTTTCCATCTCAAGGGTCTGGCACACAGCAGACACTCGGCATTATTATCTGAAGAGCTCTCAGAGCGTGGTCCCCAGAGCGGCAGCAGCAGCATCACATGGGAACTTGTTAGAAATGCAAGCTTCCATGCTCCACCCCAGACCTCCTGACTCAGACACACCAAGTACAGGGCCCAGCAACCTATGTTCTAACAAGTGCTCCAGGAGATGCTGGTGCACAAGAAAGTGGGTAAGAAGACTTGTGTTCAATGAACAGTGAATGGAGTGTATCCAGGTGGGAAGGGGTGTGTCCAAGTTCCTCAAAGCCCTAAGAGAAGCAGGGGAACGAGTTTCAAAGAGCTAGGATAGTCACATCCCAGTTCTGGAATGCCCTCTGCTAGAGTCTCCCCTTGTCCTCATTCTCAGAAGAGCCAGGTGCTCTCAAACCACAGTCTGCCAGGATTTGCTCACAGCCGCAGTGCCCACACCTCACCTCGCCACCAGCAAAGTGCAGAGAATCCGGGTCCCTTCCCTGAAGTGAATACAGTTAGTCAAGTTTCCATTTTCCTTTCTTCCTCCCAAATCTCCCACAGTGAGGGCCACCTGAGGAAAGAGGATTTCATCTTGCACAAAACCAGATTTATCTTCGTTCTTTGCACAACAATACAGTGAAAGCCCAAATGATTTTTCCCTATTTGGTAGCACTTAGAAGTTTTTCATCAGTGCAAGAATAAAGAATTCCTCATTTCTGTTTACGGCAGCAGTACAGCTGAAAGGAAACAATTTAAACCCATCAACCACTGAGATATTTTTGACTTAAGACAAGCACCAAAATTTCAGGTATTAATCTAGAATCACAGCTTGTCTGAGAGGAAAAGGGCCTAGAAGATCATCTATCTAGTCAGTGCAAGATGCTGTGCAGTGGTACCCAGATACAGTTTCTGTTAAAGAATTATGTATATATTATAATATTATAATATGTATCAGGAAAAACTATATAACTTTCATATCAAACCCATGATTTCATGGATATTATTGCTTAGGGTAAAGCTAAAGTAATTAGTGAGTAAAAACAAAAGTGAAATGATTTCAGAAAACATCAGTAAATAAGCAATAGCCCAGATGTCACGCAGATATGGCAGAAATCATGAAAGTGATACACGAAGTTTGGTGATTAGTCAATCACCCCTAATAGGGTCCTGGCAGGAAAGAGAATTCACCCCACCTGGATGGTTCAAATGGAGAGACTCCAATGAAGGAAATTTCTTAGGGAGTTATAGGCAGGGTTAAGGGAACCAAAGGTGGTGGTGAGACATCTAGAGACCAACGAGAAGAGGAAGTCATCACTGCCCTAAGGCTGAAGGAACAAGGGAAGGAAACAGGGTGGCTAGAGCTATGGAGGAGAAATGGCCTGGCAAGAGCCAAGACAGAGCCCTGCAGAAAAGGAGCAGGAAAAAAACAGCTCAACCTTTCCTGCTGCCCTCTCATCTCCTGTCTCTACTTCCCATTGGCCAAATCCAACCGGAAGCCAGAGGGCAAAGGAACCAGGAGGTCCCAATGGTAGAGGCCAGCCTCCAGGATACAGGTGGCACAAAAGATGAGTACAGTGGTGGGAAAGGCAATGGCTAGTGACAGGGAGACACAAGTCTACTGCACCTCCTCCTTTTAAAAATTTTTTTTTTATTGGAGTATAATTGCTTTACAATGTTGTGTTAGTTTCTGCTGTACAATGAAGTGAATCATATATGATTTTATATATATATATATTCCTTCCCTCTTGGACCTCCCCACCAATCCCACCCATCTAGGTCATCACAGAGCACCGAGCTGAGCTCCCTGTGCTGTACAGCAAGTTCCCACTAGCTATCTCGCACCTGCTCCTTTTAGACATGCAGAGCTATCCACCAAGCAGGAAAGGCAGGCCAAGGGGGCTTCAGGGAGAGTCACTGGGCTGGTTAGAAATATGACTAGAGAGATTGGTAGATCTCAGAAAAGTTCCTTAAGCACTCTGCACCTCAGTTTCTTTATCTGAAAAGTGGGAAGATTATTTCTACGTTGCAGGTTTCTTGGGAAGATTATAAACTACACGTCACACTGCTGGGGCACAGAAGATGCTCAATAAAAAGTAGCAACTTTCACGCCAAGTGAAAGAAGCCAGACACAAAGTGTCACATATTGTATGATTCCCTTTATATGAAATATCCAGGATAGCTAAATCTATAGAGACAGAAAGCAGACTGGTGGTTGCCACAGGCTACGGGGAGGGGAGAATGGGGAGTGACTGCTTAAGGGGTTGGATTTCACTTGGAGGGTGCTTGGAGGAGGATAATGAAAATGTTTTGGAACTAGATAGATGTAGTGGTTAGACAACATTGTGAATATACTAAATGCCATTGAACTGTTCACTTTGAAATGGTTGTATTAATTTGCTAGGGCGGCCATAAAAAAGTACCAGGAACTTGAGTGGCTTAAACAACAGAAGTTTATTGATTCACAGTTCTGGAGGCTGGAAGTCCAAGATCAAGTTGTCTCATGGTTAGTTCCAGACCTCTCTCCTTGCCTTGTAGATGGACAACTTGTGTGTGCCTCTGTGTCCAAAGCTCCCCCTTTTATAAGGATAACAGTCATATTGGATCCAAGGACCCAGCTACTACACCAGGATCTCACCCTAACTAATCTGCAGCAATCCTCTTTCCAAATAAGGTCAATTCTGAGACACTGGGGGACTTCAACATATGAATTTTCTGGGGAGGAGACAAGATTAAACCTGTAACAGTGGTTAATTTTATATTATATGAATTTCACCTCAATAAAAAATGGGGAGAAAAGTAACTAATTATTATGATCATTATTATGAAAGTCAGTGGCCCATTATCTCAAGGTTGGGTGTAGCATAAAAACATCTATCAAGAATTAATTCTTCAAAAAAAAAAAAAAAGAATTACTTCTTCATGGGCCCTAATTTAGCCTCTTGCAAATACCACTACTTTGACTGTCATGGATAATGCCCACCCATCCCACGTACCTTCAAAAGCACCTGGAGGTACAGATAATGAAGTTTTCATGGGGATATTAAGAAGGTAATTAGAATGTTTGTTGGAGATACCAAACTTTTACCCTGGAATGAAAACTGTATAGAGTGTAGCATGTTTTAGTAAGCATAAGCATGCCATAGCAACCTATTCAGCAAACTTAATGTCTGTTAATTCCTTACTAAAGACATTCTGACAATCCTTAACTAATTAACTGGGAGTTTCCTGCTCTGATCTACACTGGCCTCATCTTCACCCCATGCTGGCTGAACTTTGCTGAGCCTACTCACTCCCTGGGGGTCTCATAACACTCCTGCACCTTGTCACTCTGTGATATGACCATTGCTTACGTGTTGCCTTTATCATTGTCTACAGCCGGACACTGGGTCACCGTAATGCTCAGAGTTCTCTTTAAGCATGGATCTTTGTTTCCCTCCAACATGTTTTGTCAGATGGGAGCAATCCGATTCATCTGTGAACCCTGGAGATGGCATCTGTTTGGCCCTGGAGTCCGCTGTCTAAACCTGGAGCTCAGTCTGAAGTCAGCATGGTCTGTGCCTGCTCCAGTGTCCCTCCTACAGAATCACACAGCTCTACAGTCCCCACCCTCCATCGTGCCTCCCTGTGTATCATTACATCACCAAACCCATCCCTGAGAGCAGCGCTTCTAGAGATTCACGTCCCCCACCATGTACTCTACACGGCAGATGGCAATATGAACCCCAACAGTGTAATTTTACCAGGAAGACAGCAGACTGCTCCAAAAACCAGTTAGAAAGGGGAATTCAAGACCAAAGGAGGATGTCAGGGCAGGGACAAGGCAGGACAAGAATGACAGGAAGTGAGCAATGGTCCAAGGAACTCACTGGGAGGTTCTTATTCAGGGTTGGCCACCAGCACATGGCATAGGAAGTTCCAGTCTCAGAAAAAGGCAGCAGAGAGAGGGGTGATTTTGGCTTTTCATGGTTCTCCCAACCAAGATCAAAATCACACCGGAGCTGGGGTAGACCTTGGCTATCAGCCAAGGTTAAGGCTGAAGTAAGAGAGAAGAGGGGCAAAGTACCATGATACCATTTCCCCCCATTCCCCATGGGGTGGTCCCACCTCTCCGAAGATATTCCAAAGACGCTAAACATCTTTCTTCCAAGCCTCTCTTCCCTACCACCTTGCTCTTAGCTCATTTTTTATTCCACTCTCTACATCTCTACCTTTATCAGTTACCTATTGCTGTTTAACAAAGCACCAAAATCTAGTGGCTGCAAACAACAATAATTTTCTGTGCACAATTCTGCAGTTTGGGCTGAGCTCCGATGGGAAGTTTTGTGCTGGCCTCACTGGGGGGCACTCATGCGGCTGTAGTCTGATAAAATTGAGGCTCCAAAAAGTTGAGACAGAACTTGAACTAAGGTCTCCTGGCTTGTAACCTTCTATACAACATGCTGTCTACCAATTGACTCGTTTCGGGATAATATGCTCACAATAATTCAGCTACTTTGGCAAATGCTGTTCTGTCATCTACGTTGTAAAAGGCAGCATGCCACTTTCCCTCCATCTAGCTAGAACCAATTTCTAATACGAGCATGCTCCAACAGAAGTGTTTCTGTGTTAACTATCATTATTTCCAAGGTTGAGTCGAAACATTCCAACAACTGGATTTATGTACAACATGTACGCAATGAAGGTGGGAAAATGACCCCTGATCCTCCTTGGCATCAACACTCTTCATTTAATTGGGGGTTGGGATGGCCATGGGGTGAGTATTTGGACTGGGTCCCTGTCTCCAGAAACTGCACAGTGAAGGCAGGGGAGCTGCTCTCCTCCTTGCTAGAATTACAGGAAGGAAGGAGATTTCACATCTCTTATAGGCGTCCCATCCCAAAGACTATATTTCCCTCTGTGTTTTCACAGCCAGGAAATCCCTCATCAAATCCAAATAAATCTTTCTCTTCTCTAAGCCCTCATCTTGTTCTGTTTTCTAGGAGGAGCAGGAACAGCTGGTTGTTCCTAAGAAGCAGCAACCCCTGAAATCTGCCCACCCCAGCACGCTGTGGGATTCCAAATATTTAGTGTCAGACATCTGAGTGTTAATTACCTTACCGTGGCTCCCACAGGCATGCTGATGGGTGCAAAGCCAAGCTGGCTGAGCTAAGCATTGCAGGAAGAGAAAGCAGAAAGCAGGTTCTGGCATCCCCAGAGGGTCCTAACGTCACCCAGCTTCTCACACTTTGCTTGTCTGTTACCATTCCTCACTCTACCCCAATGCTCTGCATCCACCACCCTCACCCAGACACCCACATTTGCAAAGACACACGCACGCAAAGAAAATCTCTGGGATTGAGCTTTCACCCACTTTCTCAGCTTCCCTCCCACCCTGTCTCACCCCACCTTGATCCATTTATTTCCTCTCCGGCGTTGGAATGTTCCCTCCTCCCTTAGTCCAAAACTAAAGCCTCTTCTCTACAGCCGCATGTCTTATCTAGTCCCTTGCCCACAGCTAGGGTTTTCTGGGAACAGCTTTGCACAATAAGTGCTTTCTCACATAGCCCATGGTATTTTCCCATGCTGCAGGAGGACTGGGAGAACCGGAGTCTGCATCACACATTACTGACAGGAAGACTTAAGGAGTAATCACTGCAGAACAAACACCCCATAAACATTTGGTACACCCTGACCGAGGATGCAAAATAAAACCTTAAAAGTTTGTCACTGGGCCTCTTTTCACAAAATCCACTGTGGGTGGGAGGGCATTTAGCTGGAACTAGAGCATAAATATGGTTATTATATAAATATAATAAAAATATCTAATTTTATAATGTATGTAGTGATCTAATCAATAAAAATCATAAAAAGAAAAAACTAGATCATTAAAAAAAAACAGTCCCATTAACCAGAGATAGTTCTGGACCCCACCTGCTATTACTATTGGGGGACTGGGGTCCCTTGAGGACTTGAATCTACATAATCCTGGTATCCATGCTCCTCTTGGGTCCTTTGCGGGCCTTACAAAATCTCTACTCTGCTCCTCCTGCAAATGAAATGTTATCAGGAACACGCAGATCCCGGGCTCCAGGCCCTCGTCACCTGGTCCCCCCCACACTCCCGGTGAGAGGCCTAGATCAGGGACTGGCCAATGGGACTTCTAATAAGGTTTTGACCATTCCACAGAATAGAGGGGACGTAACCTTATAATCACACACACAACAGCCCTTAATGGGGGGAAAACTCCCCAGAGAGCCACCAAAACCTTTATGTATTCACCAACTTAGGCAATTACTTACTGTTTTGCAATTAAATTCACTCAGGAAAACGGAATCATTACTGTGAGGAGCAGCTAACCAGCAAAGGGTGAAAGTGTGCTTTCAGCCACATGGCAGGCAATTCCCAATAATGTCGACAGAGAACTGCACTGAGTAACTGTGAAGCAAGACTCATCCCTGGGAGAGTCTCTGAAGTTTCACTATCACAAAGGGAAGCGGTAAAGTGTGGGGACTGAGCGTGGCTGTATAAAGCCATCGTTTCATGCAAACAGACAGACCTTCTAGGTCAAGTTGACCAATGCCACCCAGTTCGTTATAGAGTATTCTTCCATCCTGTCCAAGCTTTAGGGGGACAAAAGAGAGTATCTTTTGCAAAAGCTTCATTTTTTACTTTCTTTTAACATATTGAGATTCTGCTCATAGCAAAGAAACACTCAAGAGTAGTATCCGTCTTGAGTTAGTGAATAAAGACCCTTAATATGCTGAGAATCGTGCGGAAGGAATGCACAAGGTCTCAAATACAAAATGGACCATCGTAGGATCCGCGTTTGGGGTTGCTGGCCATCTTCTCCAGAAGGGACACACTGAAAGCAACAAACACAGAGCACCCATCCTATTAATTGTTGTCACTTTCTCAACAAGGAGACAAAAGGACGTCTTAGAACTATCTTTGTCATCAGCCTCTGCACAGACAGCTATGAACGTATCAAACTGGCATCAAGTCACTGGATAGTGCCAGTCCTGGCGCAAATATGCTCAGCCTGGGTCAAACCCCATACAGCATGTTGTCCAGTAAAAATCATCGTCCCTATATCAGAACAACCCAGATTTTCACTCATTTGCATGAACTAAAGCCCCTGCCCTAAGGGTTAGTTTTATAAAGGCTGGGTGTGGATTATAAATTCAGAGAGGAAAGACATTGCTTCTTGCTTTTATTTTACTCCTGTAGGCTCTTAGTATGTGATTGCTCCATCCACCCCATAAGAAGGAGGGATGCCGATGAGAAAGCAAGTGGAAGAAAACAAGAGTTAATTGGGAAAAGGCAGGAGATTCAGAAGAATCTTTCACTGGGTTCCCCGTAGCACTGCTTGCCTGGAAGACAGTGAGCCAACCGGGGGTGACGACTACAAACAGAATAATCCCAATAACAATAATAATAATAATAACAGCTAACACCCACTGAGTGCTCTCTGTGAGCCAGGCACTGAGCTAGGTGCCTACACACATTACCTGACTACATCCTCTCGATACCCCATGTGAATTTCAACCTCCCAACTTCCCTGCATGGTAGGTACTACTGTTATTCCCATTTTACAGACAAGGAAATTGAGGTTAAACAATGTAGGAAAGGAGATATAAAGTGAATGGATCGGGCAGGGTAAGGGATGGTCATTGAGTGGGGGAGTCTGGCCAAAATATGCAGGGGAGGAGATAAGTCCGCAATGTCAACAAAGGCAGATGAGAGTAGGTGGGTACCATGGATCCCAGCAGGCAGGCAGGGTCCAGGGTCTGGATCATTAGCGGATGAGTCAACCAGCCCAGTGGTCCACAGTAGCAAGCTCTAATCATAGGCACAGAAAACACACGTATTGAGCAGCAGCTCTTTCATAGTTGCTGCCACGTGAGATTCTTATAACCACCCTGAGGTACAAACACTGGGACAGAGGCTCAGAAAACGCCTTACCTAAGCTCTCCTTTGGGAATCAGTAGAGCCATCACTCAAGGATCATTCAAGCTCAGGCCACCTGTTAAATGCAGCTTCTTCCAGGGCTGCTTAACCAGCTCCTGATTCATATATTCCTGAAACACTCACATGTCGACCATTTGGAGTATAAACCAAAGTCCCAGAGCCTGAGTGACCCCCTGGATAACACGAGAAGACCATTTCTACAATGGGATGGACTGTTAGTTCAGCAAGTGACCTATGGTGGCAGGGGCAGGACACCCAGGATTAAAGGGCAAGGCAGAGGTCAAATCATCAAACTGAGAGGACTGAGAACAGCAGGCGTGCCCGGGGATGCCCAAGTCATGGAAGAAGAGAGGTCGTAAATTAATGGATCAGATTGAAGCAAGAGGCCGGGGCTTCAGTGTCCCCTGCAGCAGTGAAAAACTCATCAGCGAGAAACTGCACTGTTGAGAGAAGGGAAGGGGATCTGTGTCTTTCGGAAATCCTCTACCTGGATACTCTAGATGCTGGGATGGTAGAGGACAAATGTGAGCCTTCTTTGAGTTCTTACCCCTTGGGATGACCATGATCCAGCCCAGTATCTTTTTTTCTCCAACACTAACATCCTTCCCACTTAGTCTGATGTGGTGTCATGCCCAAGACCTTATTCAGATGCTCCTTTTTAATTCACTTCCAGGTGCAACCCTGGCAGTCAGGCACTTTGAGGCAGGTGTAAAGAGCTGAAGCATCCTCTTGTGTTATTAACTGTGTTATTAAAAGCTTCCTCCCAGTGATGCGTCCCCAAACCCTCAGAGGCTTCTAGCCTCTGTCTCACCTGAGATACAGGTAGATGCCCCTTGTTAAGCTGTCAAGGCTAATTACCAGTTCACACTCTAACCTCTTTTCTAATTTAGAAAGACTCTTCATTTCAGTTCCTTTTGACTTCCTTGCTTCCATTTCTTTCTTTTCGGCAAAATGAGAGATTAAGGTCTAACAACCGTAATGAGAAAACCATTGGTTAATTTTTTTCTAAAGATAAGAATGTAACATTCTTTTCAAATAAGGGAACAGAAAGGTTTTCCAAAGGAAGCAGCCGGAAAGGTGATAACTAAATGGGGAAATCGTATAGCAACAGCAACTACACTTCAGTCTGCAACTTCCTTCCCAGGTCCCTTTGAAGCAGACTCTCCTGAAAGCATTTGTTTCTTTACAAGAACAGAATGTTTGAAAACCAAAATTAAACCAGGCTTTTGACCCTATGATTAAACAAAGTTTGTGATAATCAAGTACAGAACTGGGTTTAAAATAAGGGGAGAGGGGGGCTTCCCTGGTGGCGCAGTGGTTGAGAGTCCGCCTGCCGATGCAGGGGACATGGGTTCGTGCCCCGGTCCGGGAGGATCCCACATGCCGCGGAGCGGCTGGGTCTGTGAGCCGTGGCCGCTGGGCCTGCGCGTCCGGAGCCTGTGCTCCGCGACGGGAGAGGCCACAACAGTGAGAGGCCCGCGTACCGCAAAAAAAAAAAAAAAAAAAAAAAAAATAAGGGGAGAGGAATGCAGCCCCTGTAAACTTGGTTGGGGAATCAGAAATGGCCGTTAATGAACCGGTTTTTTCAAGAGTGGATGTATGCAACACATTGATGGTCAATTTTCAAGTAATTTGCTTCTTTTTAAAACGTACTTACCACACACACCCTATTTCACCTCATTTAATAATGTGTTGGTATTTCAAAAGGCACTTCAGAATCTAGTGTGGCTCAAGGTTCTCACTCTGAATTAGAATGCTAACTCCATCACAGACTTGTCACCCTGTAGTCTTGCTTCAAGCCAGCAGCCAGAGTGAGCCTCTTAAAACGGGACAGCTCACATCGCTCTGTGCTTAAAATCCTCCAAGGATGTCCCTTCATCAGTCAAAGCAAAATCCAAAGTCCTGGCTAAGACCACCCAGTCTTAGCCCCACCTTTCTCTCTCTCCCTTTCTCTCTCTCTCTTTCTCTCTCTCTCTCTTCCTTTCTCTCTCTCTCTCTCCCCCAAGCCTGCACCTTGCGGTTCCTAAAACAGCCTCACCACCCACTCTGTTTCCCCTCTGCAGAGAATGCTCTTCCTCCAGGGTTTCAACGTAATTTATTCCTTCACCTCTTTTAGATCTGGACACAAATCCCCTTAACAGTGAGGGCTTTTCTACCTTCTCTAACCACCCTACTCAAAACAGCAAACCCCTCCCTGCAACACACACACACACACATTCCTTATGTCCTTTATCCTGCCTTCTTTCCTAACACTGCATTCTTCTATTGTTTATTCATTCCGTGAATTCCACCCCCCTACCGCGCCCCCCACCCCAAGAGGGCAAGGCTTTGTCTATTTTGTTCACTGCTGAATCCCCAGCACCTAAGACAGTGCCTGGAATATGGCTGTCACTACTGAATATTTGTTGAATAATTTATGCATGTGCCTGGCACATAAAAGTTGTCTGAAAAATTCAAATTCTTCTTACGGTTACCAACGGGAAGGGTGAAGGGGAAGGATAGATTGGAAGTTTGGGATTGACATGTACACACTGCTCTATTTAGAAAAGATAACCAACAAGGACCTACTGTATAGCACAGGGAACCCTGCTCAATATTCTGTAATAACCTAAATGGGAAAAGAATTTGAAAAAGAATAGATACATGTGTATGTATAACTGAATCATTTTGTTATACACCTGAAACTAACACAACATTGTTACTCAACTGTACTCCAATATAAATTAAAATTTTTTAAATGATAATAATAAAGAAAAATTCAAGTTCTGGCTTACTAGTCCAAACTGACTGATCCAAGGCCTGGGAATTGTCTGCCTAGCTCAGGAGACAAAATAGAGGATTCTAGTCACCTGTCAGCCACTAGCTACCTCCATAAACTTCAGAGCTCACTCTTGCTCCTGCTGTACGCACTGGCCACTTTATATTTTAATTGTATATTTACCAATCAACCCTCCTTAGACAATGAGTTCCTTGGCAGCAGGAGTTGGATTTTTTCATATTCAACATACGTTGCGTAAATGGTTACCATGTGTCAAGCACTAAGCCAGACATTCAGGATATAGAAATGAAATGCAGCATTGATCTAAGGCTGCTGCACATCTTTGGGCAGGCTGGGCTACTCACATAAAGTTGTGCAGTGCACAACTTGCACAATGGTACCTAACGGCCTTGTAATGATGATCAATCAATGACCAATTCCAATTGATCATACCTTCCAATGTCTCTCATGTCCTTTTGCTGCACTGCTGGTGACCTGGTGTATGTCTAATTAATCTAATTAAATAATCTTCCTGGATTATTGGTTTACACTTCTGTGACAGCCATGAGAATGTGCTTTGCAGGGACTGTAATTGGCCAAAGGCCTCCACTGCTTGAATGTTCTGAAATCCATTGCCCGATCTGGGGCTCCCTGCCCATGACTGAGCATGACAGTCCCACCAGGAAATTCATTGTCTAAGGAGGGGTGACAGGTAAATACACAGACCCGTTCCTGGGAGACACATGGCCCTGTGATGGCAGATTGCGGCTTAAGGACTCTCTGACAGCCTTTCCAAACCTTCCTAAGAATACACAGCCATCTAGGACACCGTCACCCCCCCCCCCATCCTTCCCTTTCTCCTTTGCTCATGGTCAGGCTTGCATCCCGGTCTGCTGGCTCTCCCAGCCTTTTCCAACTCCCTCCGCAGAAACTCACAGGTGTTTCCCCTAATAAAACCTTTGCACGTTTAATCCTGTCTCTGTTTCTGCTTCTTGGAGGACCTAGACCAACACCCCTTCTTAACTCCCCCGACTCTGGTTTCGATTCCCTGCAACAAGTCCCCCAAATAGAGTGAGCTTCCCAACAAGAAAAATCAGACTGTGTTTCTCCCTGACTTTGAATTCTTTGCGGGCTCTCCACCACTCATAGGATAAAATCAAACTTGCTGAGTGAGACATAGGAACATACGAGGCCCTTCTTACACGAGTCTTCCCCGACTTTTCCAGCCCCTCCCAGCCTTTGCTGCCTCCTATATCTTATGCTATCACTGCTCCAAAATACTGTAATTTCCAAAAGCGCCATGCTTCCGCACCTGCTTTATTTTATGTTTATGTTTCCCCTGTCTGGAAAGCCACCCATCCCGAGCTTCCATGGCCGCTACAGACACGCACACGCACACACACACCTTTTTGTGTTCGAGATTCAGCTTCAGTTAGGCATGTTCCATGGAGCCCTCTGTACCGCTGTCAAACCGGCTTGGGTCTGGAGCTCTCAAATCTAGAAAAGCCTCCTTTCCAGAACTCTTCACAGCACAGCGTTTAGAGGTTTCCTTTCAGGTAAGCTCCTCAAAGGCAGCAATTATGAAGGGGACCCCAATGGACTACCTGCTCATCCCCCCTCTTCCAGGGGCCTCTCCCCCTTCCCAGGGCCCCAGACAACCACATTCTTCACCTGGCCGCCCTCCCCACCACGTGAGCCGGACGCAGGTATGGAGCACTTGAGACAGCTCCCTCTCCAGGAGGGAGAGAAATCCAGGCTACCTTTGGGCGGCTTGATCTGCAATATCATCTCCCACCGTTTTGTGAGTAACAGAGAAGAACTAAACTAGTGTCCAGAAAGGAGCAGAGAGTTCTAAGGCCTGCCGCTTGCATCGTCCCCCTTGTTATGCTATGGTGAGACACCCCAATATCCTTACAAGAAGCTTCTCTTTTCTGTTAAGCTAGTTTGAAAAAGACAGGCTATCTTTTTCATCTCTGCCTCCAAAGTGCCTGGCATGAAGCAGATACTCACTAAACGTTTGGAACAGAATAAACAAACGAATGAATGAATGGAGTGGCTGAGTAGAAAATTCATGGTGGAGGGCAATGATGCCTGTCACTGATAGAGTAGAGCACTTTGAGAGACACTGGAAGACAGCTCTCTGTGACAAGGCAGTGACACTGGTCTTAAG
Source organism: Grampus griseus (assembly GCF_964374135.1). Lineage (NCBI taxonomy): Eukaryota > Metazoa > Chordata > Mammalia > Artiodactyla > Delphinidae > Grampus > Grampus griseus. The sequence continues at coordinate 11,357,547 of NC_139008.1, forward strand.
AGACCCAGAGAGAGAGAGATTCACACTAAATGTCATAATGAGGGCATTCCATGCACTTGCCGGAGGACCTGATCAGGAAACAACTTCCAGCCCCTCCGGATGTCTTGAAGTCAGCCACGCTGCTGGTTATTAGTGCTCCAACTGTTGCCCTAAGTCAGCAAACACCGGCTGACAGTGCAGGGCCCTACAAAGAAGTCTGTCCTGAACTTCTTCAAGTGGTATGTCACACCGTCCCAGTGCCCACGCCTTTGAATTCAGTGACATGGTCCTTTTGAGGACAGGTGTCTTGGTAGCAGAGAGTGGACTGAAGTTGGAGGTCTCCTTCTAGCCCTCAGGTGTGCCTGGTAAGATAGCATCCTCCTCCCAGTAGTGCATGGTACCCAGTACATGAGGTTCTCCCTGCAAAGTGCTTTGCAGAGGCCGGCTCCTAGTACGTGCTCGATAAAGATGGCTTAGCCGGTCTCAGCCTTGGCTTCCTGTCAGTAGACTGAATTAAATTGGACCGGATGCTTTCTAAGGCTTTTCCAATTCTAAATGTCTATGGTTTTTATCAGTCACAGCACAGTTTGGGGCCGTAGCTTTGGGGCATTCTCAGTGCCACCCAATCAAGCCTCTGCCCAAATCAAAACCTGCCAAGGAAACAAGCCTCCCATGAGGACTAAAGGAGCAATATCGGGGATGGTGACAGTGATGGCAATGTTCTTTTGTGGAGTTAATGGTCGTTAGCTGGTCTCCAAGGGTCCCCCAAGGACCTCTGCTGCTAATTAGGAACGATGCGGCAAGAGGCGTTCTGGTCCCCAGGGCCCCCTCTTCATAATTTCTCATGACTCCTACTTCTTTGTGATTGATGCTCCATCCCATTAGTGCAGGCTGCTCTCCTTAGCTCTGATTGATGGGAATAAAGTAGGACAAAGGTGGCGAATGGAGCCAGCAAGCCTGGGTCCCCAGGCAATGCCTGGAGTGTCATCCCCCACATGTGAGGCCTTATCACTGGAAATCTCCCAGCAGAATCTAGGTGCTCACTGGAAACCCTGAACTTGACCTATCTTCATTCCCTCAGTATTTGTTTAGGGCCTCTATATGTGTCAGCAGGCACCAAACTTATAAACAAGCAATTAACGCAGCATAGTAAGTGCTTTCCTAAATGTGCGAACGTGTGTTGAAAGCCCCTCGCTCTGCTGGAGAAGGTCATAGGGGTGGAAATTTCCGATCAGGGCTGAACAGGCTATCTGAGGACTCGATGAAGGCCAGCCGTGCCTACCTCGGTTGCCCCAGTCCACACCACAGCTCCCTCCTTTCTCCCTGCAGCCCTTATAAACTGAGGTCCCTGCACACCTAGGACCTGAACCCAAGTGGGTAATGACAGTGTAATGGTTATCCGCCGTTCCCGCCCTAGATCTGCTCTTCATCTTTTTCCCCACCCCACCTCCTGTTCCCAGGAGACTGGCCACTGTGGACTCCATCAATGGGGTCCCCTGGCTCCCTGGAGCTGAACCAGGAGCCTGCAGGGCAGGAGGAGAGAGAGGTCAGAGTGTGTATCTCCCCAGCTCCCTCCCTGCCGGGCAGTGGTTGGCAGTGCTGGCTCCTCCACCTAGGACCACACTCCTATTGCATCAGCTCATGCAGACTTCTAGGACCACCCCCTTCCCCTGAGTCTTCGTCCTGCCATCGCCAGCCCAGGGTACCCGACTATGTCCCATCAGTCCCCTTATAACCTGGCCCACATCTGTGTAAATAGCCCTGTCACTCCAGTCTTCCCAGCTTCTCCTTTGGAGCGTGCCATCTGTTTCCTGCCGGGACCTTGCCTGAGACAGATGTTGACATAAATACTTTGAGACTAAAGGATTTACATCAATTGATTTACATCAATCCCAGAGTTATTTCCCTGGTGAATACAATGTTTTATAGAGGGTCTCATGTGTAAACTTAAGAAAGAATTTTACAAATGAATATCTTTCGGTATCTTTTTCCCCCTAGAAGGCTTTCAGGAAGCTTAAAAATCCCCTGGAATTTGATCCTCCTGGATTTCTGGTATGGAATCACTGCTCAGAGTTTTTTAGTAACTGCAGACTCCCCCACAAAGAATTAGGTAGGGATGTCTCACTCAGATACTCAGAACCCGTTATAATCAGGCACCGACCGACCCTCCTCACTGGCTTAATCCTCTCCTCCCACTCTGCCCCTCTATGATCACAGCCCCTGGAGTACTGCCTCTCCCCTTGGTTCCTTCTGGTTGTTTCAGCTGGCACATCCCGTCCCCTCCAAACACCATCCACCTTCCATTTCTCCTGTTATTGAAGTCCTAGCCATTCCTTGAAGCCTAGTTCAAATCCCCCTCCCAGTCTTGCCTCATACTCTGCTATTTCTGGCCTTTAATCCATCCATCTCCTGTTTGCTCCCTACTTTGGGTTCCCAAAGCATCTTTATTTTTTAAATTAACACCCAGTAAAACTGGCTTCCTGGGGAATATCCATTTCTGTGAATTTTAACACACGAATAGATTCATGTAACCACCACCACACACAGGATACAAACCTTTCCATCACCAACAAAAACTCCTCACGCTATCCCTTTAGAGCTATGTTTACACGTATATATGGTTGTGTATATATGTATGTACGCATATAGAGAAAGATTTATTATAAGGAATTGGCTCACGTGATTATGGAGGCCAGCAAGACCCAAAGTTTGTAGGGACTGTCAGCCAGCTGGAGTCCCAGGAGAGTTGGCAGTGTTCATCCCAACCAAAGACCAGCAGGCTCGAGACCCAGGAAGAGCTGATAGTTCAGTTCAAGTCCAAAGCAGGAAAGGCCTACGTCCTAGTTTGAAAGCAGTCAGGCAGGAGGAGTTCTCCTGTACTCAGAAGAGGATCGGCCTGTTTGTTCTATTCCGGCCTTCAACTGATTGGATGAGGCCCACCCACATTAGGGAGGACAATCTGCTTTACTCAGTCTACCAACTTAAATGTGAATCTCATCCAACAACACCCTCACAGAAACACCCAGAATAATGTTTGGCCAAATATCTGGACACCTTATGGCTTGGTCAAGCTGACACATAAAATTAACCATCATGATCATATAAATGGAATCAGACAGTATGTAAACTTTTGAGACTGATTTCTTTCACTCAGCATAATGCATCTGAGATCCATTCAAGTTGCTCTGTGTATCAGTAGTTCATTCCTTTTCATTATATAGTAATATTTATTGTGTAGACATACCACAAAATGCATAGTTTTTCTATTTATTTACTCATGGAAGGATATTTGTGTTTCCAGTTTGTGGCAATTATGAACATAAACATTCTTGTATAGGTTTTTGTATGAACATAAGTTTTAATTACTCTAGGATAACCTGAGGGTGGGATTGTTGAGTCATGTGATGAGTATATTTAATTTTATAAGGAACTGCCAAAGTGTTTTCCAGAATGCCTGGGCCATTTTGCATTCCTACCAGCAATGCATGAGAGTTCCGATTATTTCCCATCTGAAGTACTGGTATTGTCAGTAATTTCCTTTTTTTTTCTTAGTCATTCTAATAGGTATATAGTGATATCTCATCATGGTTTTAATCTGCATTTCCCTAGTAGCTAATGATCTTAGACATCTTTTCATATGCTTATTTGACTTCCATATATTCTCTTTGGTGAAGTTTCTGTTCAAGTCTTTTACCCATTTTCTAATTGAACTTGTTTTTTGTCATTTTTTTTTTTTTAACCCCTGAGTTTTGAGAGTTCGTTATATATTCTGGATAGAAATCATTTGTCAGATATGTGATTTACAAATATCTTCTGCCAGTCTGTAGCTTGTCTTTTCCATTTGTATTTTTCACAGAGTAAAAGTTCTAATTTTAATGAAACCACATTAATCAATTTTTTTCTTCTATGAATCATGCTTTGGTTTCATGGCTAAGAACTCTTATCCAACCCAGGTAGCAAGGATATTCTCCTATATTTTCTTCTAAACATTTTATAGTTTTACATTTTACTTTAAATAGATTATCTCTCCTCTCTGAGTTAACTTTTGTATAAGGTGTAAAGTTTAGGTCAAGGTTCATTTATTTGCATACAGATGTCCAATTGTCCCAAATTCATTTATTGAAAAAACTATCTTTTCTCATTGAATTCCTTCAAAGAGTTATCAAAAATCAATTGGCCAAATTTACGAAGGCTTATTTCTGGACTCTATTCTCTTTCATTGATCTATGTATCTAGCCATTCACCAATACCACACTGTTTTGATTATTGTAGCTTTATGGCAAGTCTTTAACTGGGTAATGTGATTCCTTTCACTTTATTCTTCTCTTTCAAAATTGTTTCAGTTATTCTGAATCCTTTGCCTTTTCATAGAATCTAAAATAAGCCTGTCTATATCTATATATAGACATTGCTTAGATTTTGCTGGAATTTTATTAAAGCTGTAGATCACACCTTGCCTTCTGTGACTGTGTTAAATGTATTTATTAGTTTCAGGAGGTTTTTGTACACGTCTTGGGATTTTCTGTGTAGAATATCATGCCATCTGTGGTTAGAGAGTTTTATTTATTTCCAATCTGTATACCTTTAATTTCTTTTCCTTGCCTTATTGCACTGGCTGGAACTTCCAGTGAAAGGATGAATAAGACTGATGAAACTGGACATCCTTGCCTTATTCTCAACTTTGCAGGGAAAGCATTTAGTCTTTCACCATTAAGTATGATATTAGCTATAGTTTTTTATAGATGTCCTTTATTCGATTGAGGAAGTTCCCTTCTATTTTTAGTTTGCTGAGAATTTTTATCATGAAGAGATGTTTTATTTTGTCACATGCTCTTTCTGCATTAATTGATATGATCATGTGGTTTTTCTTCACTGGACTATTAACATGGTAAGTAATTCACCATCTAATCAATGTAATATTGATGGATTTTGAATATTGAACCAGCTTTGCATTCCTGGGGGAAAATGCCACTTAGTTATGGTATTCTTTTCTTTTTACGTATTGCTGAAAGTGATTTGCTAATATTTTAAAAGAGTTTTTAGATCTATATTTATGAAGGATATTGATCTGCAGTTTTCATTTTTTTATACCTGCTTTGTCTGGTTTTATATCAAGGTAATCCTGGCCTCATAAAATGAGTTGGCAAATGTTCCTTCCTCTCTGTTTTCTAGAAGACATTATATAGAATGGGTTGTATTCCTTTACATTTTTGGTAGTATTATCCAGTGAAAGCAGCTGGTCTTAGAGATAACTTTTACAGGATATTTTAAACTATAAATTTAATTTCCTGAATAATTAAAGGTTCAAGTTATCTCATATCTTCAGTGAGTTTGGGTAGTTTGTGAGTTTTTAAGGAATTGGTTCATTTTACCTAAGTTGTAGTATTTATAGGTGTAGAGTTGTTCATAGCACACTTTTATCATCCTTTTAATAATGATACCCCCTCTTTCATTCCTGATTTTGTTCATTTGTGTCTTTTCTATTTTCTTCTTTGTCAATCTTGCTAGACCCATGGCATTTGATATCTCCTTTCACTTTTTGATGTTTCTTTCTCACTTTTGTACATTGTAACAGTGTTGTCCCCAAGCATATTTTATGCATTCCCCCTGCCCCAAGACTCTTCCTAGGAGCTAAAGTAGAGCCCCACATATTGCTTACTGGACGATAAAACTTTCTTTTAAATAGGAGAAGCACCCGCAGGTCTGAGTATAGCTCCTCCCACTCCCTAAGCTAGATTTTGATAGCACTTTTGTCTGCTGCTGCCACATTTACCTTATTAGAAGCAGCAGTGCCTGCTCCTGGTGGGGCGGGGGGGGCGGGTAGGGGAGGAGTGGTCATCACTTCTCTCTACCTGCCCACACCCTCTCCTCTACATGCCAGCAGTTCTCCAGTGCACTGGTCAAGTAGAGGGACATTCACTGACTGATTAGGCTAGGGGTTTAGGTTTTCTTCCTCTTTTTCTCTTGGTTGTGTTTTTTTCTCCCTTACTTCTGTAAGTCTCGGGTGGAAATAGTGGGGGCTGGTTATAGTCAGTTCCCGTTTGGGAATCACTTAGCCCTGAGATGGAAGATTCCTGGGTTTCTACGTCTTCTGAGCTTCGGAAGGACTTGAAGAAGAAGGAGGAAGGGGAGGAGAGGAGGAAGCAGAAGAAGGCTCAAGCTTCACTCCAGGAAGGATGAGTGGTCCACTCTGTTCCGGGCGTGAGGATGAACAGTCCATTTGTTTCTTCAATGGTTTGCTAGTGTTTCCTTCAACTGGCCTGTCTTCACTTGTTAGAGAGAGAGAATACAGAGGGCCAAACGAGACTGGTATGGGCTTAGAAGAAAAGAAATGGAAGAGTCTGTCCAGACTGCCTTAGCTGTATGTCTGGAGTCTGCCCCTAGGCTAAAAAGAAAGGCTCTGTGAAACCCAGTCTAGTTTACCAGGAGAATGCACTATGGTTTGGAGCAAAAGCTTCTTGGTGTCAAAGAGTGTGCTTTTGCCTGGCCCTCCACTCTGGATATATGTCATTTAGGCATCTCATAAGGTGGGGCTGGGGGAAGCTGTGGCAGGAAAAGCTTTGAGGATTCGGGTGTTGAGCCCCCAGCCGTCATTCTAGACCTACACAGGGCTGTGTTGCAGCTGATGATCAAGAGGCCACCATGGAGACTTTATGGCCTCCCAAGAGGGGCCATAATCTGGGTCACCCCACACATCAAAGCATCCAGGTAACAGGCCCCGGGGCTTTATTAAAAACCAAGCCTGTGCAGCTAGAGAACAATTCAGCTGAAAATGTTGTAGGAGCTCCCAGCAGTTTACTCCATCCACAAAGCAGGCTTTCTTGTCACTGAGCCTATAAATATTGATTTCATGATAATGTCAGTCTTCTGAAAACACTAGCACAGCCTGGATCTAGGCCCTGGGTCTCTGACTCTGCCCCCTCTCCTCCTTCTCACCAGCTTGGGCCAAACTCTAAACCAAATCATACAAGCAAACCACAAACAGCTCAGTAAACCCCAAATCATTTTTATCCCAATAGCTGTCATAAAATTATCAACAAAATTCTAAAGCATAATTTTAAATAAATTATATTAAATTCCACTCAGCTTTTCTGAAGTACAGGAAGAAATTAAGTTAAAAAGTGAAGAAGCATTCTTAGAAAGCATCCCTACAGTGTCCTTTTTAAAGGCTTGATCAAGATTTATTAAGTTTTAATTATCTGTGAAGCACATTACTGGTTACTCTGATGGATACAAAATAAGCAGAGAGCATGGTCAACCTTGAGAGCATTCACTCTGCTATGAAGACAATTACAATTGGGACCAGCGCTTAAAATCCAGATCTCATGCTTATGTACTGTGTGATTCAGGTTCTAGATTTGTGGACAAATTATTCAGAAATCTAAGGCTCAAAGAAAAATCTGTGAAACTGGGGTGGTAACTCCCTCAGGGTGTTTTGTGAAGAATAAAATAAAATTACTCGTGGGAAAGCAATTTAACACGGTGTCTGCACATGGACACTGGTCAATATTGGCTGGTAAAATGGTTAAATGGATGAAGGCTTACATCGATCAGCTTACTTACTATCCAGTTGGAAAACCAAGAAAAAAACAAATTAAACAATGAAGAAATAACCTTACATTATGCCCTGGCTGTAATATAAACTGCATACTTATGAGTGGAATAAAGTAAAAAAAAAAAAAAAAGTAGCACTTGTAGAGCGAATTTGACCAAGAAACACTTTTGGAAAGGAGGAAGACATCGGTTGGGTCTGGAAAATGGGCACAGTTTTGATCTGCGGAGATAGAGCAGCCAGCAGTGGAACAACCAAGAATAAAGACAGAAACAAAACAAGACGGGGGTATGCAGCAGCCAACATCCATACGCAAACCATCAGATGCCACCACGAGTGGAACCAAACAAAATTATAACAGTGTGTGACACCCAAGTACACTACTTGGCCTCTAGCTATACCCTTAACTAAGCTCCACGGCTCATCACACCAGAAATGACACATACTCACAACTCCCAGCTTCAGCCTCTCTGCCAGAACCTCTCCAGGACTTCTGGCAGAGGAATAAGCCTCAAGACACAGTGAGCAGGCATCCACGTGCAAAGCATCTTCCTTGACTGCGAGTCTTCTCACACCTCAATCTCTAGTATTCTCCAAAGGAAAGATTGCTTTTTCCTCTTTGAAAGGGGTAAGATCAATATATACAACTCTCCAAGGTAGGCGATGGAGCGGGCATGCAGGCAAGCTGCCCTGGAGCCCCCGGAAAACACTTCCATTAGCAGGTTGAGTGTAATGGTTTGTGTACATGCCCAAGCGCCCAGGCAAGCTCCCTGCAGTGGGAAGCGGGGAGGCGTCAACCAAACTCTTGATAAATTCTAGTCATCAAGCTAGAGAATCTATTTCCCGCGGAAGGGAAAAATGCTCTGTGTTAGAAAACGAAGCAGAAAAGATTTCACATTTTCAAGAGCACAGACTCAGCATTCTGTATCAGACAGCATGCTAGGGACCTGTGTGTGTTACCTCCTGGGTTATCACAATGGCTTTAGGAGGTTGGTAAAGGTATCCATAATTTACAGCTAGTGAAACAGATGCCACTTAGAGAGATGACATCACAAAGCTGGACAATGGAAAAATCAGAATTTGAGTGGGTTTGTCTGACTTCAAAGCTTGTTGGTTGCCAAGGGGGAGGGGTGGGGGAGGGGTGGACTGAGAGTTTGGGGTTGGTAGATGCAAACTATTACATATAGAACGGACGGACAACAAGGTCCTACTGTAGAGCACAGGGAACGATATTCAGTGTCCTGGGATAAACCATAAGGGAAAAGAATATAAAAAAGAATATGTATATATGTATAACTGAGTCACTTTGCTGTGCAGCAGAAATTAATACAACATTGTAAATCAACTATACTTCAATAAATGAATGAATAAATAAGCCTGTTCTGAATATGCTAAGTGCTGAGACAGATAATAGGGCCCAAGAAGGAGTAAGTTACACTGTAGAGTCCCCGTCCATACATGTCAATGAAATTTGGGGCAGTGATCTGTGAGACAGAAAGGGCAAATAAATAAATGAAAATGATGTGCAAATGTAAGCACAGAGAGGTGTGGAAGACGAGCATTTGATACACACAAGAGGTTTGGTGACAGGGTTGTGAGATATCATTCCTTAACATCATTACACTTCATTACAGATGCTTCACAGTCCTAAATTTTGTATTTATTTGTGGCTTTTTTTAAACACAGTCCCTTTTTGATATGAAAGTCATGCTGACAAAACAAGATTGATTAAAGTTTCTAATTATCTGTCATCACAGCATGACCAGTGGCAAATGGAATGCATTTTCTCATTTCTTCCAGCAAAAAAAAGAGAGAGAGAGAGCTCCCTAATGCAAGACATAAAGCTCTTCTGGTTCACTCAAGTGCTCAGTAAAAACCTGCATGGCAGGACAATAAAAGGGGTAGGTGACAACTCACAGCCTCTCAACAAAGCTGAAAGCAATCAGCCTGGGCCAAAAGTAAGGACTCCAGAACGAGTGTCCAACGCAGGCAGCTTATAGAATATTCTCCTCCTGTCTTTAATTTTGGCACCAGATATAACTGGGTTATATCTGCCCTTCCTATGGTAGCCATGAAACAATCCTATTGAAATTCTATGTGAGTGTCTACTTCCAGCAACACTAGCGGCTAGAACAAATAACTTAAATTATCAGTATCTTAACACAAAAGAAATGCATTTCTTATCCAAGCGACAGCCCAATGCAGGTGTTCCTGGCTGGTCAGCAGCCTTCCACAAGGTGATTCAGGGATCCAGCCTTTTTCTATCTGTGGTTGCCCATCCTTTCCAGCCTTAGAGTCCCCTCAATCCAGCCAGTGGATGGGGCGAAAGGCACAACCACATTTAACCTCTTTAGAATGTAAATGGCACTTTAGACAGTTAGTTCATGGCAAGAACCAGTCATCATACCTGTGCGGAATAGGCAGCCACTTCCCAGTAAAACTCTCATCCCTGGAAGAGCAGACTTTGGTGGGCAGTGAGTCATCTTTCCACTGCCATATCCTTTGCCCATCAATATCCACCTGCCCCCTTTTCTCCACACATGCATATACTCACCCGCTCCTTGGGTCTCACTCATTAATACACCACGTGCAAAGCACAGAACGCGGAATGTCATCTCCATCCGGTTTTTACAAAGCTCCTCATGGAATGGTAAATAATCTGCTCCCCCCCCCAAAAAAAATTATCTACCCTACATACGCTCAACATACACTGTGGTGATTAAAGGAGGGACCAGAGAACCACCAAAAAAAGGAAAAAACCTCCCATTCTCCCTGCCGAAGGGAAAGGCAGCACTCACCAGTAACATTCTGTTTTCTCATTTTTTTTTCCACCAGTGCTGTAGCCTTAGAGGCACTGAGCTTGCCTTGCCGAGTTACTACAGACACTTTCTAGCTTGCCCATTGCGTAGTGTGAGTCTGGACCTGTTCAGCCTCTGATAGCTGCATCCTCACCTCACCACCCACACACCAAGCCCACAGTATGTATTTTAGGCTTTTTCTAATGTCAGGACCCCTCACCAGGGAGGACCTGAAACTGGGAACACATCCTTTTCCTCTTAGCAGAATTCTGAACATGCTCTGAACTGGTATTAGAAGGAAGTCATTCTAGAAATGTTCTGTGTATCTGGCAGGCTAAGCTTAGCGCTTTATAGAGTGGTTTTTATTAACTTCTTAGAAACAAAGAAGCTATGAAACTGTATTCTTCCTTCCAATCTACGGTTTGACCATTTCATATGCATTCAAGGACTGATTAAAACCAAAGGCAATCAGTTGGTAACGTATCTCCTAGGCTGCTTATGTCTATATTGTCCCTTGAGAGTGGTCTCATTAAGAGTTTATGTTTGCATCCCAACTCTGTTCCTCTTTACAAACCATCGTACTGTCTTTTGACTTTCTGCATTGTGGCAAACCTTTGGTATTAGGCCATTTCCAAAAATCAAATCTACTTTCAAAGGTATCCATTACCAAGTCTGGTGAGTAAAGTGGATGATCGGAGCACTATCGAGTTGGGTCCAAACTATCGGGTATATTTCAGGAGGGGCACGCAAGTAATCTGTGTATAAGAATCCCAGGTGCACCTCGGTAAAAATCAGCACCCCAGGCGGGAATGTGGGGAGATGTACATTTATCGTCCTTCACATTGTGGAAAAGGTTTGAAGAATGCTATAATATATACTTGGGAACCCACCACTCAGTTTAAGAAACAAAGCCTTACACATACGTTTGAACACCCCCGGAACCACTCTGTGGTGGCAGGGTCACCCTACCCCTCCACCCTTGCTTGCCCAGCGTCACCAGTTCATGACCTGGGGTCTCTGTTTCCCCTAGGTGTGTTTATACTTCTTTATACTTTTACTAGATAGGTATCGAAATGATACGTAGCGTTGTTTTATAGATTCTTGAGCCTTAAACAAATGATATGCTATACTCATCCCTGCACAACTTGCTTTTTTCAATCTTATCTTTGTAAGATTTCTCCATGTTGATAGATACAGCTCCAGTTCATTCATTTTCCACTCTCGTTTGGTATATGAATATAACACATTTAATTTCTCCTCCTGCTCTTGGACATTTAGTTTATTTCTAATTGGTCACGACTACATACATATCTGCTACGACATTTTTATATGGGTTTCCTTATCCCATCTATATATTTTAAGAGTTTCACAGGTATTCTGCTTGTCCATCCAGATCAAGAACTGATGCTCCAGGGAAGGCGTTCTCAAAATGTGGTCCCCAGACCAGCAGCATTCATTCACATCACCTGGGAACTTGTCAGAAATGCAAATTACCAGGCCTCACCCCAGATTTACTGAATCAGAAACTGGAGGGGCAGAGGGTAGTGTGACCTGTATTTTAACAAACTCTCCAGTTTATAACAAGATTCTGATGCTTGGTAACATGTAAGCACTACTGTTCTAGTCTGATGTAATGATGTCCCTGGTTTGCATGTCTTGGAACCCAAATTAAAATTTCTGAAACGTTTCTGCAGTGGCTGAACATTGAAACAAATACAGAAATTCCCACTGATGGCTTCAAAGCACTAGATGCATTTTAATGCAGTATACTAAGGTCCAAGGAAGACCTTTGAAAATCATAAAGCATAAGACAAATTAGTAATAGTCAATGTGGGAAATTTGTTTTAAGATATTGTTGTGCTGCATTATAAGTCATGACTCATGTAACTATAGACAACAGCCAGGGAACACAGAAATACAAAGGCATAAAGTCATTTCAGTCAAGTGTAAGTGTTTAAAAAAACACTCAAGAGCATCAGAGTCAGTAAATATATTTCTGAATGAGTTTCAGTATCATCACCCATATGGCATGGAATTGTTTTCCTCTGTATTTCAATGTGTGCTTTTGCTTGTGTTTTGGCTGTCTGGACTACTTAAAATTCCATGCTCTTGAAACAAAAAGTCCTATCTCTGGTTTTGCTGGTAAAACATGGCAGCTTTCTAGACTAAGATAGGGCAGTGAGGAGAACAGGGTGAGAACTGTCTGTCTGCCAGTTGCGGAGGGGTGGGGGGATGAGTCAGATCCACAGTGAACAATCAGCAAACCAGGCATGGCCCAGTGCCCGAAGGGCTTGGCATTTTCTCATCACCATTCAGGGAAACGTTTGATACCATGGGTCTTTGATGTAATTGGAGGTTCCCAATAGGTGAATAAGCATGGCTTCAAGTCATAAAAACAGAACATGGATAGAGAAATCCAAGAATCACCAGTAGTTTTCATCTAGGGTAGGGTCTGGTCAAGAGTAAGGAACGTCCCCATTCTCACTGAGAAGCTGGGGTTAACTCAAAGGACCAAGGATGAGAAGCCAGTGGAAGCTCAAGCTCTAGGATAGGGGATAGGGGAAATCAAGCACAGGGACTCCATTAGCAAATGGGAGGTGGTGTGACTCTGGGTCCAGAGGGCAGCCCATCATCTAAGGATCAGAGCTGCCCAAAGAGTAAGTCAAAGGCAAGTCCCTGGATGGAGAGATGGAGCATCTGGTCTCAATCAGGTTAGGCTCAAGAACATGGGCAGGTGAGGGGTGGGCTGAGTCTCTGTGGGAGCATCAATGGGCCCAGATATGAGAAGCTAGGGAAGGCAGACCATGGGAAAATGAAGAGGGGGTCAACAGAAAGGAGAAGAAAAGAACAAGTCAAATGTTTAATCTACTGACCTATGCCTCTCTTTCCCCAAGGGACTTCTGAATAAGACGTCCAATCCCCTCCCTTGAGGGAACAAGGTGAGTGGAAGAGGAGACTCCTGAACTCAGGTGGGCGCTGTGCGGAGCCGTGCGGAGCCAGAGAACGGGTATGGCAAGTTCTGCCATGCTAGAGACACGAAGGTCAGGGCCAGGAGCATAGCTTACTCCATTCTGAATCAGCAGACAAGGTGGCTTGGGGGAAAAGGTGGAGCAAACATAAGAAGGGAGAAGGAATAGCTTAAGGATCCAGGAGAGCCAAGAATGAGGGAAAAGTCAAAAGGACAAACTGGAGATGTTCTGGATCAACTCTGGCCACCAACGCCAGAGCCTACAATGGTACTCAACGGAGCCAGACAGGATGGACAGTATCCTCCTGGGTCACACTCAACCAGTGGGAAGAAATGGGCTTGCGACAAAAATCCTGGTCTCAGAGAAGGGAAGAGAATAGAGTCCTTATAAGAGACATTCTTCCCTTCACTCTCCCCACCCCACCCACCCTGTCTCTAGGCAGGCGTCATCTCTCAAGTAATCCAGGCAGGTATTAGACCCAGAACATTGGATGCTGCTAAGAAGTTTGACAGGACTAGAAAGACCAGGGTTTCTTTCACTGAGCCCTAAATAAACAATGATCTAACTCACAAAGCAGACTCTCACTCATTTGCAAATCTAATTTATGTAAAACCACCAGTGACCATAGATAGATTGTATCACCCACCCCTAAACCACTTTCTACTGTGACAACACCAGGATCTTTGGTCTGCTTTGTGTTTATTGAACTGAAATGAACCCACATTCGGAGCCAAATGGTTGTTGAGAACTTTCTGGGTGCCAGGCCATGTGCCCTGAGGACAGAAAGGGTGAAGTGGACCCAGTTTCCTTGTCTGGACAAGGCAAGCATTGAATAGGAAAGACAATAATGTCAGTATATCACTCCAAACTCATCTGGTTAACCAGGTCAATATTTATGTCAAGTTTGGGGTCTTCCTCCCTCCCTAAAAAGAGTTTCTGATTCTGTAGTGATTTCACCAAAGTGTTAGACATTTAAAAACAGGGCAATTGCAAAAGGAATATTTATTACTACATTGGAGCCTTAATGTAACACTATTTGCTTAAGGACACAATTGATCATTAAGTTGGGTACATTGTGGACTGGATTTAGTTAATGAACTACTAAGTGAACCCTTCCAACGGCATTTTATCCTGAGCCCTGGATGAACTACTATTATTTTTCTCTAATCTTTTCCATCACTCACATACAGGTATTGTCAGCATGGGCCCTAAAAGGGAAACACATTCTTCCTTAATTTAAAAAAAAAAAAAAAAAAAAGGATTCAGTTCTGTTGATTCACAACATTCTCTTTAGTGTAGTTCTCTAAAAGCACTTAAATTCAACAACAGTTTTGCTGTTTATTAAGACAAGTGGGTGTCCACTAACTGGCATCAGTGTATTTCCCACTGACATTTCGTGGGTCCCCTGTCGATAAGACATTGGCAAGAATCAGATTCACTATGTGTCTAAGGACATTGGATGGGAAGTAATCCCATGACTTCTGCTATCATTTTACTTGTTAGTAAACAGCACATTTCAAACCAGAGAGAGGTTTATGTAGAAAGGACACACACAACCTCAGATCGTGTGTCTATGCTTCCAAAGGCAGAATTACAGTTTGGCTTCTTCTCTGTCCCTGAAGACTAATGTATCATATATGCACAGGCCCTGCCACAGGCAAGTCTGACCATGTTGCAGACAAGGGAAGCAGAACCAAGTAGGAATACCAGATCCATTTCCTGAGGCTGCTTAGCAAATTACCACAAACTGGGTGACTCAAAACAACAGAGATTTATTCTCTCACAGTTCTGGAGGTTGCAAGCCCAAAATCAGTACCACTGAGCCAAAATCAAGATGATTGGCTGCCTGAGGAAGCTCTAGAGGAGAATCCGTTCCTTGCCTCTTCCAGCTTCTGGTGGCTGCCAGCATTCTGTGGCTTGTGGCCCCATCACTCCAATCTCTCCCACCTTTTCCTTTATGTTGGTTGAATCTCCCTCTGCCTCTCTCGTAAGGACAATTGTGATGGCATTTAGGACCCACCCAGATAATCTCAAAATCCTTAAATTAATCTAACACGTGCAAAGACCCTTTTTCCAAATAAGTAACATTTACAGGTTCCAGGGATTAGGACCTGATACCTGTGGGAGCCATTATTCTGCCTCGCTCGGCTCCCCTGGAGGTTAGGCTGACATCGGAACTTCACCAGGAATTAACCCATGCTTGGCTTCTTCCCCTCCCCTACCTGCTTCCACCCTTCCCTGATCAGTTTTCCCTGGGAGCACATCCTCCATCAATCACTTTCTTGTCTCTGAGTCTATTCTCAGGCAACCTGACATGAGACAGTAAATAGCAGAGGGAGAGGAGCATAATATATTAGGTTGTATTGTTTGAAGCCACCAAATTCATGGTCATTTTTTACAGCAGCCATAGGGAACTAATACACCTGGAGTGTAATTCACTCCACAGAGCCTGTTCCTCCTCGATGCATTGACAAACGGCTGCTGTGGGGAAATTAAACTCCCAGACACTTTCTGGTCTGGTTCATCTGGGTGAAGCTCCAGTAGCCCGAGGATAATCAGCTGATAAAGGTTGCAGGTGTGAACAGTTAGGAGGAAAGCATGCAAAACCTAGAGAAAGCCCCACAGAGAAAAAAAAAAGGGCGGGGGGGGGGGAACTGGGCAAAGCAGCGACTCCGCCGGCAACAGGGGCAATTAATTCCTTCCCAGAGACTCCACTCCCCCTCAGCCCCTGACTGTAGGAATCTCAGCTCCCCTGGAATCAGCATGCATGTCCCTCAGCATCAGAAGCCTCATTTCTGAGTCTGAGGTCCTTGTGACATAGTACTTATCTCTCTAGAGCCAGCCTCTTACCATCGCTCCAGACTGCCCTGTTTCGGGTTGGGCTGGTGCGTCTGTTGGTTTGCTAGAGTCACCATAACAAAGTTCCATAAACTGGGTGGCTGAAACAACAGAAATTTATTGACCCACAGTTCTGCAGGCTAGAAACGCAAGATCAAGTTGTCAGCCAGTTTGGCTCCTTCCAAGGGCTATGAGAAAGCATCTGTTCCAGGCTTCTACCCTAGCTTCTGAGGGTATGCTGGAAATCTTCGGCATCCCTTGTCTTGGAGATCTCTGCTTTCATCTTCACATTGCTGGTGTTCCTGTGCGTGGCCAAATTTCCCCTTTTTGTAAGAATACCAGTTATACTGGATTAAGGGCTCACCCTACTGTAGTATGACTTCATCTTAAGGGCATTTGCTACAACCCTGTTCCTAAATAAGTGCTGAGGTACCGGGGGCTGGGACTTCAACATACGAATTTGAGAGAGACACAATTCAACCTGTAACAGTGCTCAAGGACCTACTACCTTCTTACAGACCTTTCTGCTGTTTACTGTCTGCCTCAGTTTCTGTCCATCCCCAGCCTCTGGACAAGCTCTTTCAATCTTCCTGCCTAGGGCAGCCCTGGCACAGATACAGACCAGTCCCTGGCCTGCCACCAACTGACTGGCATCTTACCCTCACCTTGTTCTGACTGTTGACCTGGAAGTCTTCCCAGCTCTTGCAGCTCTCATGCTGGTACAGTGTAGGCATTCAATAAATAGTCATTGGATTAGTTCATTGATCGGTTACCATCCAACAGGTGGATGTACTTCCAGATTCTGACCTACTTGGGCTGTCACAAGCATATATATGCACTTAAGCCCCACTCAGCCACATCTTCAGTCATGACATTATCCAGCAGTGAGATATCGGAGAAATGACTGAGAATCCGTAATTCCGTAACTCCTGCACGGCAGGCCCTGGTTATACATGGCAGCCAAGGAACAGAAGCAAGCACACAGCTTTCTGATAAGTCAATAGAGAAGATAAGATCACATGCAGTCCCTAACTGCCATCAAAAACTGCTGTTGAGAAAATCAGATCATGTCTCTTTGTGGCTTCAAAGTCTTAGAAAGTCAGTGTGACAGAACGTGAGCCAGGAACGCTAACAAGGAATCCCATTAGGTATAGTTTTCCTAAGGCTTTCAGATTAAGTTCAGCTGCATAATCACCTAGATCTACCTGTCCATCTACTCCCCTCCCCACCCTGTCCTTCCCTCCTTCCTTCTTAGGTGTCCATGCCCCTCACCTTCCTCATCCATCTTATTTCAACACTATCAAAAATTCCAGAAATCCTAACTTCAACACTGATAAATTTGGGGGTGAGGACACAGAATCACCACCCATTTTTGAGGTGTCAATATACACAAAAGGCCATGAGCCAAAGACAGGATAGTAGGAAGTCATTTCATTTCCTACTCCTTTAAGAGGTCATTACTTTTCTTACATTGTTTTTATTAAATATTAAATACATAGATAAGGATGTTTCTAATTTGTGCCAAGTTTATAAAGAAAGCCTCTAACAAATGTGAAGGCCCCAAAACCCAGATCAAAACAATTTCAACGAGTTAAAACTAGTATTGCATTGGACTCCGTGGATATATTTTCTTTTCCATGCATCACTTAACTCAGAGGGAAATAAGTAAAAGAGAAGATATCCTACATCTGCACACTTGATCTGGTAGCTTTAAGTCAGTTCAATTTTCCATCCCATGAGTTGTGGTGGGATAAACTCTGTTCCCACCAACGATCTCAGATCCATCTTGCTTTGTTTGTGTTTTGTACCCATTTCTACTCAGCCCCTACCCCTTGAATCCTGTCTTCTCTATTCAGCTTCAAGTTCATCCTTTATATCTACTGACAGCTCATGGGAGTTTTAACCACAGCAAGATTTTGACTCGAACCCACTTATCTAGAATTGTTCTGAAATTCTATCTTTTTATCAGTTCCAAGTATCTGAAATCTTTGCGGGTCCCATTCTTCTGTCTGTTGTGTCTGTAGGATCTGAGTCTTCAGCCTTGTTATGTATCAGCTCATATAACAGCCAAGCCCAGCCTCATACAAGGGGAGGATTTGGGAAATGCCCGTCATTTTCTGAAACTGTCCTATTCTGTTCACCCATGAGTGGTTATTTACAAAAAGGGTTAAATAGCAAAACCCAATTGAAGGATACTTTAATCTTATCTGCCATAGGACTGGGGCAGGGGGTAGGGACACACAAATACAAGTAAATATTGAGTATACTATTTCTGAGTA
This sequence comes from Grampus griseus, assembly GCF_964374135.1. Taxonomy (NCBI): domain Eukaryota; kingdom Metazoa; phylum Chordata; class Mammalia; order Artiodactyla; family Delphinidae; genus Grampus; species Grampus griseus. The sequence goes on from NC_139008.1 coordinate 11,375,962, forward strand.
GTGAGGAAGACTTCCTTATATGCTCAACATGGAACCAGTTCTTTTGATTCAGAACTCCTAAAAAACCTGCATGGTGAATGCCTCACTGTTAATAGGGGTGCCAGATACATAAATATATCATTGCAACACAGCCTGAAAGGCAACAACCACAGGTACCCAACAAGGTACAGAGAAGAGGCCCTCACCTGTCCTTGGGGGGATGGGAAGCCCAAGGTCCAGAGATGTCTTTCCATAGGAAGGGTCATCGAATATGAGTGATAAAAGAAGAACAGATATCTTTCCCCTTGCTCTACTTTTTTAAAGTTCTCACCCAATATGGCCCTTCCCTTCTGTATGGTTGATTTTTTGTGTCAGCTTGACTAGGCTTCTAGTGACCACGTGTTTGGTCAAACAGCAGTCTAGATGTTGCTGTGAAGGCATTTTTAGACGTTACTTTAGGTAACTAATATTTAAATCAGTAGACTTCGAGCAAAGCAGATTATCTTCCATAATGTGAGCGGGCCTCATCCAGTCAGTTGAAGGCCTTAACAGCAAAGAATGAGGTTCCCCAAGGTAGAAGGGATTCTACCTCAAGACTGCAACAAAGAAACCATGCCTGAGTTTCCAGACCCGCTGCCCTGAGGAATTCAGATTCAAGGCTGTAACATCAACTCTTCCCAAGTCTCCAGGCAGCTGGCCTGCCCTCCAGATTTTGGACTTGCCAACCCCCACAATCACATGAGCTAATTCTTTAAGACACATAGATGATAGACAGATAACATGGATAAATAGAGAGGTGGGATAGATAGATAACATGGATAGAGAGGTGAGATAGACAGATAGATAACATGGATAAAGAGAGAGATGAGATAGATAGATAAAAGATAGATGGTTAGTTAGATAAAAGATAGGTGGGTAGATAGATAGAAAATAGATAATATGGATAAATAGATGAGATATAGAGATGAGATAAATAGGTAGATAGATAGATAAAAGATAGATGGGTAGATAGATAGAACATAGATAACATGGATAAATAGAGAGGTGAGATAGGTAGATAGGTAGGTTGGTAGGTAGGTAGGTAGATAGACATATCCACTTGGTTCTGGTTCTCTGAAAAACACTGACTCATACACCTTCTAAATCAAAAACGTCTAGGGTGAGTGGGTTTCGACAGAGCTAACTCAAGACCAGCAGCAGCAACCACGTTCTGAAGGAGGGCTGGGGGCAGGTGAAGAACGCACAACGTCAGGCCTTCTGCGGGTTGGCTGCACAACCACCAAGGGAGTTACTTCTCTGGCAACTTGAACAGGCCTCCTCTTAAAGAGCAAGAAATCCCCTGAGGCAGGTCTCTGGGGGACTCAGAGCTGTGTTGCTAAGTGCCATCACCCCTGGGAAGGTACTCAGAGGCAGATCCCCAGACATCTTCCCTTGTTCAATGGGCTGAGGCGGCCCCAGAGACTTGGAACTCCAGTGAGTGAGAGCACTCAGGAGCTAGGGAAAGGGTGGTGGCGAAGGGGAAGAGAAGTCACACAGTTTACGCACAGAGCAAGGGAAAAACTCCCACTGCAGGGAGGTGCTCTCTCTGACTTTTCGGCTACCCTCTGGTCCAAGATGAAATCTGAAACACACACAGTTCTGAAGCCTCTAGGCAGGTCCCCCATGCCTCTTGCCGTGCTCTCACCATCCCCCCAAACCTGGATGCTTGCTTGATGAGGGTCATTGGATGGTCCTGGTTTCAGAATCTTGATTCTCTAAAAGAGGCTCAAATGGTTCCAGAACCTCAGAAGGGTCTCCCAGGACACCTGGGAGTTGACTCAACTTCCATGAAATGCTGTATGAAGTCAAGAGCTATTCACAAGATGGAGAAATGAGGGCCAGCTGAGAAGTCAAGAAAGTCTTCCTAAGTCACGCTTTGAAGAAAGGATTCAATTTGAGTAGATGAAGAAAGGGATCAAGGATGCATCTTAAGGAAGCAAATGGCAGCCTGCAGGGGAAGACAGGGCGGAGAGAAGACCCACCTGCTAGATCACAGAATACAAGTCAGGACGTTGTCAGAAAAAAATGTGGAGGCAAGTAAGGGCTCTATCTCAGCTTTTCACTTATCCACGAGCCACATCTTCATTCTGAACCTCCCTCCGTGACCCTCGCTTATACCTGAATTCTGGTCACTCTCAGAGTGACCTAGCTGACCGTGCCCAGGCTGCAGCCTCTCCGTGATGCTTGGTAACGTTGCTCCCGCACTAACCTCAGATGCTTTTAATAAAAATCCTGGTTCTTCACACTGCTGGTTGGCCTCGATCTGCCTTCAGAATGCCCCTCCTGGTTTGACTTGACCCATGACCAGGACCCCTCAGTCTGCCCACGAGCGAGGAGCAGACCTCTGGGACGTGTTGCCTGACTTCTCTACTGGACAGTTTACCCTGAGCCTCCACCATCAATGCTTGATCATTTGCAGTTTTAATAGAGATGCAAATCCAGATTATAAAAAGCACTTTTAAAGATAGAATGTCTTTGCCCATAGAAGAAAGCAGCACATGCACAAACACAGAGCGTGTGAAATGCCTGTTTGTAAAATAAAGCCACATCCTCCAAGTTGGGCATCATACCGTCCCCAGAAAATGGTGCCACTTTTCTGTGGCGGCGTGACAGGGTCATTGAATCGGGCGGCTACGAGTCTGCTGAGAGACTGCAGCCTTGTGGGATGGATTAAATGGTCATTTCCACCTGTCACTAGTTTCCCTTGCTGGGTGAGCCACAGCTCTATTAATCAGGACAGACCTTGATTGGTGCAGCTTCTCTGTCCTTAGATTCAGGTGTGCCCGACGTGGTCCGTGGAGCGCAGAAGGGGCTCTAGGCGGCCAGCCTGCAGGCAGCTGCCAGAGTGGGTCAGTGAATCTGATTGCACTGCTACTCCGTCCGGAGAGCCTAGCTCTAGTTTTTTTTTTTTCCCTCTCCCTAAAGAGTGGTGTGATTACTTTATGCCAAACCACTCAAGGATAATTCATACTGTCAGGCAACCCTTGTGTCTGCCCATTATCCGACAGTTTTGGGCTCACTTCATATTCCAGAGTGGCGTGATATAATGTAACGCGATTTGAAATACTGTAAAGCAATAACCAAAGTAACGCAGTTTGACATCTTGAATCTCAGAGGAGGTATGCACACACTAGCTACACTGTATTTCTGCTTCTCCTGTATCTGCTACTTGATATTATTTGACTTTTTAAAGCATTATCTGTTTTTAAATGCAATTAGAAGGTTGAGGTGTTGGCAAAGGAAATTCCTCATGCTTGAAAAGAACAGTCAGTGACATATCAGTCCTAGACAGAATCTCTCCAGTGGGGACACCATGCACCTGCACATACGACATGAATGGTTAGCGCTCACCCCATGTTCTGTGATGAGACCATGCTTGCTCCTTTATGGGAGCCGCAAAGGTCTGTGTGCATCACACCCATCCAACCAAACCACAACTATTTATTGTGCACCCACTACGCGTAAGACTTTCAGATGAAGGAGCTGGCATGAGGAGTGGAAATCAGACGGGGTATGATGAAAACTACCAGCCAGCTTAGAGCAAATGTGGTTTAAAGCTTGGAAAATAAGCTGGATCAGAGCACCGGGCTTACTGGCCCAGCTGATTTGTTTGTTCTTCATATGAGCCAAAAGCAAGGGTTTGAGGCCAAATGGGGAGTGACTGTCTTAGCCTCAGCAGCCCAAAGTTCCAAAAAGTCAAGAAAACTTGCTGCCTCAGCACTAAGGCCCAGATTTGGTCCTGAGCCCATTCTAAGGAAAGAAAGAAATTCTTAAAAACAAAGAATGTTCCTAAATCCTTTCTCCTTCTCAAACAATTACCCAGTGAACTTTTAAACAATTCCTGCTTGCTGAGTCCATTTCCTTACCTCCTGTGCTCACGCCAGGCTCCGGCAATGCCACTTTCATCCAGTCATTCCAGGGCAATTCTAACTATTGCTTCACCTCCCCACTCCCTTGCACTTGACCTCTGAGCTGCTCCTGAGATGTGGACTACGTTGTCCTTCATAACATGAAGGCTGCCTCTGTTTCCTCCTTCTCACCTCTAAGACTGCTTATTCTAGGTCCCCTCTGGGGTTTGTTCATTCTCTCCCAAAGTTCTGTGCTTGGTTCTCTTTATGCTCCATGCTCTCTACCAGGGCAAGCCTGTCTGTTTCCCCATTGATCTCAGGGCCACATTTGCATTGACAACTCCCAATCCTTAACTCTGGCACAAACCTGATTCCCAGTTTCCAGGCTTGGAGTTCCAGTTGTCTGCTGAGCATCAGCTAGCTGTCTGGTCAACCTCTCCTTCTAACTGACGTAAATGTTGGAGGCAGCCAAAGTTCAGCTTGGGGCTGTTCACTCTCCTTCATCTCTCCTGATCCAGCGGCAAGGACTTCTTGGAGTTCCTTGAGCATGTCAAGCCTTTCCCCAGCTCCTGGCTTTCCAACTTTGAGTTCCCTCCTCCTAAAATCCTGTCCTCAAACATCACCTCCTCGGAAAGTCTTTCCTTGCTCAAAGGGGCTACGCAGGTTCCCATGCCTATTCTACTCCATCACTTATCACATTCAGGAATTATCTTGTTTATGTACTTATTTGTTGTCTATCTCCATTGCTAGAATGTAAACTGCATGAGGGTCGGTGCCCTGTCTTTCATCTAAACCAATTTATTCCCAGCACTTATTAGGGAAAAGTAAGTGCTCTATAAATGTTATTAAATGAGTGACTGCTGTGACTCCAACAATTTTATATTCAGCACAGGTGTCTTCTCTGAGCTCCAAATGATATGCCCAGTGGCTTACTTGGCATTGCTTTTGATGTCTCATAAATCATGTCTAAACCTACGTTCTTGATCTTCTCTTGTTGCTTTTTTACCTTCTTCACAGTAAATGAATGGGCCCAGTTACAAGCTGCCCAGCCAGAAATCCAGGAGTTGTTTTTGATTTCTCCCTCTTCCTCATTCCTGCCCATGTCCACCTCATGACGAAGACCTGTGAGGACCGCCTCCAAAATATACCTCAACCCTTCTCTCCAGCTTCACTCTATGCCATCTCCCTTATTAGCCACCATTACATCTAGAAAGGAATAGCCTAACCAGTGTCCCTGACTGCACGTTTCCTCTACATAGCACACAACATTTTCTTTTAGAAATCTAGTGATGTCATATCCATGCTTAAACATTTTTCTTTGCATCCCACTCCCATGACATCCTACAAATTCCAGCATGCTATGTCCCTAGTCTTCTATCCCAGCTTCATCCCATGATCTTCACCAACTATTCACCTGCCACACTGGACTCCTTCCACTTCCTGGGACACTCAGAGCCTTTGTATATATATGCTAGTCCCTCCACCTGGAAGGCTCTGTTCCCTCCTTTCCAAGAGACTAGCTTCCTCTGTCCTTGAGGCCCTGGCTTAAAGCCTACCTTCTCAGTTCACTAAGTTGGGTCTTCCCCTACCGCCATTATTCTGTTCTCCTGTTCCCAGCCTGTTTCCTCATGGTACCACATAGCTCTCTCCTCCACTAAATAATAAATGCCCCAATCACAGTTTCCAAGTCTGTTTTATTCTACAATGTATACCAAACTCCAGGCATAGCTTACAGGATATGTTTAAAGAGTTTTTGAACCACATGAAAGAAGGAAGGAAGGAAGGGAGGAAGGGAGGAAGAAATGAAGGAAGGGAGGAAGGGGAGGAAAGGAGGGAGGGAGAAAAGAAAGAAGGGAGGGAGGGAGGAAGGAAAGGAAGGAGGGAGGAAGGAAGGAAAGGAGGGAGGGAGGGAATGAGTTTCACAAGTACTTTTAGACCAAATAAAAACTTTATCTTTCCCCATCATAATACATCCCCCCAAACATCCCAAATTCTATCTCCATTGATGGCATCACCAATCACCATGCTGCCCATGTTAAACATCTCAAAATCATTTCATTTATTCTTTCATCTCTTCCATCCAGTAGACCACCAAAAGTTATCATCTCTACCTCTAAAACATGTCTCAGATTCCCCCCTCATTCTCCATCCTTGTTTCTTAGTAACTTGGATACAGCTTTCATGATGTCTCATCTTATCTCCAAGCTTTAAACTGCATGAGCTTCCTGGCTGGTCCCTGCTTCAGACTAGCCTTCCTGCCAAGATCCAAACTCTAAAATAGAAGTGTGATGTCATTTCTCTTGAAATCCTTCAATGGCTCCCCATTGACTGAAGAATTCTTTGCCATGGCATTTGGAGCTCTTGAGATTCTGACTATATCCTACACTTCCTGTCTTATCTCCAAGGGATGCCAGAGATTCTCTTTCTCTCTCCATTCTCACAGGCACCTTCATCATCCCCCAATCTTACGCATGCTGCCAACCTTTATCTTAACCACGTCGTCAGTCTAGAATCCAATTTCAACCCCTTTCCTCTCTGCAAGATCCCAATTCATGTCCAAGTCCTATCATCTTCCAGTAAATTAAGTAAATGTCATCTTTACATAAATTAAGTAAAAGCTAAGCATTTTTACATAAACTTTAAATCAATTATTGGACTTTTATATGTATTATAACACATGAACAACTAAGCTCTCTCTACACTGAGCATCTACTGTGTGCTAGCCTTTATATATTGTCTTTACACACACCCTCTAAAATAAATACTACTATCATCCGTACTTTTATAGAGTAAGAAACCAAGCTTAAATAAAGGGAACTACTTTACCCAGGTCACTCAGTTAGCAAATAGGAGAGGCAGGAATCTAACCCAGGCAAGTCTGTTTTATTTAAAGCACTATTTGGTACATCCTCAAAAGACCGAGGTCCCACTTGATTTATCTCTAGTGCTCAATATCTAGGCTACAGATATTGCAGACAATCAATAAACGTCTGTTGATGGAAGGAGAGAGAGTGGAAAATTATCAGGCTTCCCAAGGTTCACAAGGGAAACCAGGAGACAACTTTGTAATTTGGCTGAAGTAACTATTCAGTCAACATTGAATCAAATGTGAGTTGAATTTAGTTAGCCCAAGTAATAGAGCTAGATATGTCTCCCAAATTGAAGACAGAAAACTCCCTTCTACATGACTTTGCAACTTATCACTGTCAGAAGGGCTGAGCAGGGAGCAGTGGGGCTGAGCCGGCATACACCAAAGAGTCTGGAAAATAATCAATTGAATTCAAACTACCATACATCATGGATGTTTAGAGCCAGAAAGGACCTGGGAGATCATCAGCTTCTCCTCCTTCATTTCATAGAAGAAGAAAACAAAGCCCAGGAGGGGATGTAGCATCTCCTAAGCCACCCAGGCTAGTGGAACATTAGGATGAGGAACATACTGGAACCAGTCGTTATCTCTCCCATGGACTCACCCACTGCTTGCCAGAATGAGCCCTCGGTTGTCAAAATGACTCCATTATTCTCTTTCTTTCTAAATAATTTTAAGATAAATATCCAAACTTTTTCTTGCCTTACATGCCTATTTAGAACTTTTATGTATTCTTTAATTAATGGTTATACTGTTTTCCTCAAAAGGATCATCTGCTTAAACGTTTTGCTTAAATTTGGGGCAGGGACGGGGAAGAGGGAATAAGATAATTTATAGCAGCAAAAAAGCCGTATATTTAGAGAACTTCCATTTTCAGATATGGAATGTGACCTTTCTAGCCATCAGCCCACCAAACCATAATAACCCTAAACCTCTCGCTCTTAAGATAAGGGAGACCAAATCAAACTCAGGTTAGAAGGGGTGGGGTTCAGATGGCAGCAGGATGGTGCTGAAATACCACATCAGCTAGGATGCTCCCAGTTGCAATTCACACAAAACACTGCTCAAACATAAAGAGAATGTCTGTCAACTCATGCAGCTGGAAAGTCCACTGGGAGTGGTGGCATCAGGTGAGGTTTGCTCTAGTAGTACAAATGGAATATCCACGACTCAATTTCACTTAACTCACAACTGAGGTTACAAAGTTTAAAAAAAAAAAAAAAAGCATAGGTAGCTATCCTCAAAGAGCTCACTGCCCACTGAGGGAGACAGATATAACATCTGGGCATGCTGAATCGCCTTCCTCACCACCTGTTCACCATTCAGCTCATTACGACTGCATAATGAGAGGTATGCACAGAAAACTTGAGAACATAGGAAAAGGAATTTCCCCAGACTGGGCATAGCACTCAGGTTTCCTCCTTAGAGAGGTCAGGAGGTAGCTCTGAATCCTTAAAGAACAAGTTAAAATTAGTCTGGGAGTTGACGTGGAAGAACTAGGAAGCACGAGGGCAAAGAGATTATATTCGTGGATCATGGCAGAGAATTACTGACTGTTCAGTGCTGACAGAGAACAATCCAGACAGGGAAGGGAAAGACCAAGAAGTAGGCAGCCTCAGATAACAGGAGGAGATGCACACAGGATGGAGAGTAAGATTCTGGTCACCAATTCCAACGTGTGGGTGTTTTCCCCATAAGTCCAAGCAAGTCTCTGACACCAGCTGGGTGTCTTACAGTTCAACTCAGTTTGACACTATCTATCCAGAGAGAGCATCAGATTCCACAGCTTAAGGTCTCAGTCCTGTAAGACTGTCCCCCAACCCCCTCCCACCTGGGCATCACCTGTGCTTCTGACCAACCAGCTATAAAGGTTCCCATGACCTCCTCCTTAAGTTTGATTAATTTGCTAGAGCAGCTCACAGAATTCAGAGAAATATTTAAATTATTAGATTACAGGTTTATTATGAAAGGATATAACTCAGCAACAGACAGTTGGAAGAGATGCACAGGGCAAGGTCTGTGGGAAGGGAGACAGGGCTTCCATCCTTTTTGACCACACTACTACTCTCCTGGAAACTTCATGTGTTCACCAACCAGGAAGTTCTCTGAACCCCATCTTTTTGGGTTTTTATGGAGGCTTCATTACATAGGCAACATTGATTAAATCATTGGCCACTGATGATCAATTCAACCTCCGGCCCCTCTCCCCCTCCTCTCCCTGTTTAGAAGGTGTTCCAACCTCCTAAACACCTGCTTGGTTCCCCTGGCAACCGGCCCCCATCATTAGGTGTGGTCTAAAAGTCACCTCCTTAACATAACAAAAGATACCTTTATCTCTCTCATCACAGGAAATTCCAAGAATTTTAGGAGCTCTGTGCCAGAAACTATGGATGAAGACCAATTATATATTTCTCAGTATAAATCACAGTATCACAGAGAGACACCAAGGAGATGAAGGGCCACCCTTTAAGGAATTAAAACAAATGTATATTGGGGGAGTTTCAGCATATAGGACCTGAGAGTGGAGGAGGGAGTCACACAGGTAGAATGAGAAAAGATGGAAATGGTCTGATCCCTGAAAAATGCCATATTGAGGACCTATGCACGGAAGAGGGCCCATGAAGGAGATATAGAATAAATACAGGCAGTTATTACTTGTCACAGAAGATCAAAAAGACTCTTAATCATGAACATTTCCACTGGAAGAAAAGGTTTAAATTTTTGTGTGTCAATAGGAACCTTTTTATGGAGAAAGGATCGATAGATTTCATCGGAAATTCAAAGATACCTGTGACCCCAAATTGACAAAGAATCACTGGCAAAAAATAAAAATAAGTCATGACAAACAGTTTTAAATCCCCCAGAGGACTAGTCATGTGAAAGGCAAGAACACTGGGAAATACAGAGGTCATTGGTGGGGGGAAAGGGAAGATTGAGGTTTTACCATAATGGGCTGAAAAGTGCATAGTAGGGGAGGAAGTAGAGGCAGCAGGTCCAAACTACTGTTTTCTAGAAGTCTGACCCTAAAACAGAGGAGGGAGACTGGGATAGTAACTAGCAGTGAACACTGGAGTCTAGAGGGTCATTTTTAGAATGTGGGCGAGTCTATCATGTTTATGGCTTAAAGGGAAGGAATCAGTGAAGTAGATAATGGAAGAATCAATCAGAGGCTTTTTGTAGGCCCAGAACTCTGACCAAACCTTCCTCAGCCTAAAAAGTACAGGTTTCTGGGTCCAGCATTTGGTGGCAAGCATTCCATAGCCACATTTATCAACATTATCCTCATGCAGTTAAAGAGAGAACAACAGAACAGGCTTCCCACAAATCAACTTTTTTTTCCTTTGTGCCCCAAAATCCCTTGCTATGTAAAGGCCCACCTGGGAAGGCTGTCTGCAATTCCCTAACATCCCCTCTCCTCTTATACCAAAGAAACATGTTATAGAATATCAAAAATACAGTGTTGTTTTATGACCATAAGAGAGGCACATTTCCTTTGTCCTTAAGATATACAGACAAAATGTTAGTCTACACTGAAAATCCAAAAATTTTCTTCTTTATATCCCCAAATAAAGCATTTGGCAAACAATGTGGTACCATGTTTGCATGAGTCAGCTCTTGCTGCAATAAAGCTGCATAATAAGTCAACCCCAGACTCAGTACCTTACAACAATAAACAGTTATTCTCACACTAAGGGTTCTGTGGGTTGACAACGAATTTTCTGACTTAAGCTAGGCTCAACCAGGCGGCTCTGTCGCAAGCTACAGGTTGGGCTGACATCTACTCGATGTGTGTTCTTTCTGAGATCCAGGCTGAAAGGGCAGCAGCTACTTACGGGAAATGCTTCCAAAGCATGTCACCAGAGCACAGGGAATGGGTAGAAACAAGCAAAGTTCTTAAGGCCTTGGCCTGGAACTGGCCCACTGTCCATTCCATTAGCCTAGGCAAGTCACTTGGCCAAACCTAACATTAATAGTGCAGGGAGAAATATTCCACCCTCTCTCTAGTGGAGCTGCTGCAAAGGCAAATGGCAAAGATCATGAATGTATAATTCTACTACAAGGAGAGGTGAATAATGGTGAACAATGATTCAGTCTACCACAGTGTGGACCAGGACTGGGGAGGAAAGGATAGTCAGGATTTGCATGCATGTTAAAGATTACCTTTTTCTACATTCAGCATTCAGTGGAATCCACCACTATGATTACACACTCATACACACACACACACACACACACACACACACACACACACACACACACAAAGAGGCACACACACCTTTAAGATTGTTCATGTCCACCATCCTACTTCTTGGTATGAATGTATCATCATGGAAGCATCTTCTGAAGAGGTGGTGTGATATAGTGGAAAGAGCCCTGTATGAAAAGTCAGAAAAGCTGGTTCTAGTCCTGGTTCTGCCAGCAACTGGTGTGTGACGTTGCTCCCAATGCATGTGCATAGAGAGAATATTGGCAGTAGATTTTACATGCAGGACCGCACTCTCTGGGGAAAGCAGCAACTAATCCTGTGAGGCCCCAGGTGGCAGACACGTCTTCTAACCTATTCTGTTAGAGCAGAACAAGGTCCAAGTAGACAATATTCAGCAGGGTCTTTGGGGGACATTTTACCTGTAGTAGGAGCAAATCAAAGTGCCCCAAAGCAGACTTCCCTGGTGCTCCAGTGGCTAAGGCTCTGCCCTCCCAATGCAGGGGGCCCAGGTTTGATCCCTGGTCGGGAACTAAGATCCCGCATGCCAAATAAATAAATAAATATTTTTTAAAAGTACCCCAAAACAGAGCCCTGTAAAGAGATCACAGCATATCCATGGCTCAAATGTAGATTTCCTGACCATTCCACCCATGTTTTCCAGGAGAACCTAGACTTTCTCTTTCAGCGTGTGCTGCACCCACTTTCAGTCTGTACCAGAGCTTCCTTGCCTATGTGCCTAAGCACCTGGCATGCTGCGTAAGGGTGATGCACCAAAATATTGACCCCTTAGGGCCCCTGGGCAGCCAGGCACAGTCTGGGATCCACGTTGCTCCTAGACCCACAGCCTCTGGCCACAGGCAATGTACTCTATTTCCCACAGTGTGCTATACAAAATCATCCCTTGCTATGTGTGCCCTGACTATAAAAAAGTTTGAGAAGCCCTTGTCTATATACTCAAAAAAGGTTAAGAACTTCGAAAGTATATTCTAACAGTGTCTGAAGAACTAGTAGAATTCTCAGCCGGTGCTCCAAGAGAGAATTAATCCCTAATGCCCTAAGCCATCAACTGCATGTAACAAATTAAACTCTCTGGTCATCTAGAAAGGTACTAGTCATATTCCGCTCTTGGAAGAATTGAGAAAAAGTAGTCACACAAATCAGCTTCTGTGTTCTGTGGTTCCAATGAGGAGCCCAGTTGAGAATAACTACATGACTGCTTGCTGTTTACGTCAATGGATTCTAACATTTTTTTAGAAAAAAACAAAACAAAACAAAAAAAAAACTAGCTGTATGTCAAATAGACATCACTTAGTTCAAATATCTAATTTAACAAAATAAACGTCGCACCAGTGTAGATGTATGGGGGATCACATGAATGCTATTACTCTCTTCAATGGTTTGACGTTTCTTGAAGATGTTTTCTTTTATCTTTCATTTTTACAGAAAAAGAAACAGGGACTGGAAGGGTTCCAGAAGGGGCAGTGGCTCACTCCATCATGCTGGTTACTCACAGAGATGGGATAGAACCAGGGTCTCTTGATCCCTTCCCTTCTTCTCTCCTTTCCTTTGCTCTTTTACTGTCAAAAGCATGTTTTCTGATTATTTTCCATTAAATGCATCATTCACATTCACTCTCCAGAGAGCACTTTTGAAGCATCCTCATTCTTTTACCCAATCACTTAGCGTGGTTGCTCTGTGAAATCTGCGGTTTGGAAACCTTCTTCTTGCCCCTAATTATTTCACTTCTTGGATTCCTAGGATGTGTGCACCTGATAATCAAGAGTTATTCACTGGAAGTCTTCATTACATTTGATACAGATAATACAAATTTCCTTCGTGAAATGCTACTCAGGGTCTCCTTTTTGAATGAAGACATTGATTTACTTACATTTTCAGAACACACACAATAGGCAGAGAATTAAAATAATGGACAACAACTAATAGAAAACAGGTGTGACTCTGAAACTTAAATGGTGCATTCTCCAGGCTTAGAGCAATGCTGGGAGAAGAATGTTTACCATACAATAATAGAGACAGCAAAAAATAAATAAATAAAATGAAATAAACAATAAGTTCTCATTGAATGAGTGCAGCTTCCCAGCTGGAGCCTATTTCAGCACTGAGCAGTGCAACCAAAAATGAACACACAAAGACTGCTAAACTAGGTTGGTTTTATTTCCCCTAGAGACTGGGAAGAAGATGGCAAGAGTGTAATTTAATTTCTGTGAAATATTTTCTAAACAAGTTCAGGGGCTGTATCATTTGGGTTGACAAATTGAATACCAGGTCTGAAGTCCTTGTAATAAGGTATATGCCCTGACTTCATAAGAGAAACTCATCACTCAAATCCATAGCTGAGAAGGCAACAAAATTTAAGGGAGATACACTAAGCCACTAAAGGCCAAACCTGCAGGCAACTCCTGGTGCCTGACAGGCCAAGGGCAGAGGATTTAATCTGCTGACCTCAGTGTCCAGAAGAAGCTGCAAGTGGTCAGGACTAATGTAAGTGGTTATTTTTGGCAGCCTGTGCCTATGGGTAACACTGAATTAGTGCCACCAGCCAGTTTTGGTGGAGTGGCCATCATGTTTGAAGAACCTCTTTTCCTCCTGCTCTGAGGTCTGAATTACACTCTGTCAGATTAGGCTAATTCCATTTTTTTTTTTTTTTTTTTTTTTGCGGTACACGGACCTCTCACTGCCATGGCCTCTCCTGTTGCGGAGCACAGGCTCCGGACGCGCAGGCTCAGTGGCCATGGCTCACGGACCCAGTCGCTCCGCGGCATGTGGGATCTTCCCGGACCAGGGCACGAACCCATGTCCCCTGCATTGGCAGGCGGACTCTCAACCACTGCGCCACCAGGGAAGCCCAGGCTAATTCCATTCTTGGTGCAGTTCTATAGATCTCATTGCACAGATGGACTGAAATAGTTTAGGGGAACTGAGATGAACAAAGATCAGTCTTTTTTTGTTCTTTTTGAAGACTGGCCACCTAAAAAATCCAGGCCTGATTAAGGGAAGTGCTATAGAGTGAGTGTTTGTGCCCCCCGAATGTTGAAACCTAATCCCAAATGCTGTGATGGTATTTGTAGGTGGGGCCTTTGGGAAGTGATTAGATCATGAGGGCAAAGCCCTTCAAGTTCACACAGTAGCTGGTCCAGAAACACAGGATCTGAACCCCTGTAGTGGACACTGTTACTACCTGGATTCCGCTTGCTATCCTGCAGCAGGGAGAATGGTCAGCACAGAGCTTCCAACTGTCAGCACTTCAGGTGAGCTGCAGAAAGCCATGTGCCCCTGGTCACAGCACAGAGGCAGCCCACATTCTGATCCTGAACGCAGCGAGAGTACAGAGGCTCAGACATTTCCATCTGACCTAGGACGCTGGCGGACAGCAGATTTCAGAGTAGCGGCCGCTTTGGCCAAAGATTTATGGGGGCTGCTCCACAGTTCCACTTCTTTCCCAGTCCCTTCCTTTCATAAGGGATCCCTAATAAATGGCTTACACCCCAAACTTTGTCCCAGCATCTCCTCCCAGAGAACCCAACCTGCGACACCCCAGTCTCTTGACTACAAATCTGCTGTTTACTTCCATAAGAGTCACAGACAAGCTCCTTTAAAGCCTGAAGAACAGCCCCTCCACACAGCAACGCCTGAGGCAAACAGGGCAGCAGATCACTAGGTTTGTGTTAAGCCAAAACCTCTCCAAGGTGAGCACTGTGTGCAGACATCTAAGCCCTTGGAGCTACTGCGATTTATATTTAATGTGCAAATGCTCCAAGGAGGGCCGCGCGGAAGCCAGATCAAAACCTTTATCCTCACTGTGTCTTAGAAAAACTTATTAGCTGGCTGTCTAGCATATTCAGGAGGAGCAGAAAAAAGGTGGGAAAGAAAAACAAAGAAAAATATCTGTAGCTACCAGATAAATGGAGAGAGCCCCTCGGCGTGCAGGACGGCGGTGGCGACTGTAATATATTGTGATGCATCGCCAGCGAGCACTTGTAGAGCAACCACAGACCATGTCTGACATTGCCTCCGCTGACCTTTTCAATATTGCCAAGCACTGTGGAGCCCGTGTTTCTAGAGGAATTCAAATCGAATGTACTCAGGCAGAAAGGATTTGGCTGTGGGCAAACCCTATCAGTCTCTTCACGTTTCTCCTTGTCATTTTCATGTAAATTGTAATTCTTTATTAGCATGGCCAGTCTTCCGCCCAGGTGCACGAGGCACGGGCTAAATGGCAGCGGGACCACATCTGTCTGCACAGAAAGCGACACCGGTAGCAAGGACACCAGCGCAGATCACTCCCCAGGACAGGGAGAGGTGCTGAGCCCACCACGGGCCCACTTGAAAGCACAAAAGGGGGAATGTGAAGTTCAAAGAGAAAAAAGGATCTACCCTCTTAACAAATTTCTAAGTGTACATACAATACCATACTGTTAACTACAGGCACCATGAACAGAACATCTCTAGACCGTATTCATCTTGCATAACTGAAACTCTACACCCATCGAATGGCAACTCCCCATGATTCCCTCTCCATCTCTTTTCTGTAAGTTTAACTTTGTGTTCTTACAATACACACACACACACACACACACACACACACACACGTGAGGAGATAAATGATGGGTATGTTTATTACCTTGACTGTGGTGAAGGTTTCACGATTATATGCATGTGTCCTAACTTAGCAAATTGTGTACCACTTTTTGTATATCAATTATATCTCAATAAAGACATTAAGATAAACAGACACATGTAGAAAAGATGATGCTAAGAATACTAGGTGTACATGTGAATAAGGACGGTGTTAAGTGAAAGAATGTGTTCATCACACTGGGGTGCATGGAATACACTGTAAATGCACCTGCATAAAAGATACCTCTAAGAGTGCTTGAAAAATACAACACACTAAAAAAAGAAGCGAGGGGGCTTCCCCGGTGGTGCAGTGGTTAAGAATCCGCCTGCCAATGCTGGGGACACGGGTTCGATCCCCGGTCCGGGAAGATCCCACATGCCACGGAGCAACTAAGTCCCTGCACCACAACTACTGAGCTTGCGCTCTAGAGCCTGTGAGCCACAACTACTGAAGCCCGCACACCTAGAGCCTGTGTGCCATAACAAGAGAAGCCACCGCAATGAGAAGCCCATGCACCACAATGAAGAGTAGAGCCCGCTCGCCGCAACTAGAGAAAGCCCACGGACAGCAACGAAAATTCAACACGGCCAAAAATAAATAAAATAATTAATTAATTTTTTAAAAGACCCAGTTCAAACGTCACCTCTTTAAAAAAAAAAAAGGTAGGGAGAGAGGAAGGGAGGAAAGAAGGAAGGAAGGGAGGAAGGTAGGGAAGGTGGGAGGGAGCGGGGAGAGAGTGAGGGAGGAAAGAAAGAAGAGACTAAATCTTGACATTTGGTCAGCTCTTGGTTTTCTTTTTATAATTTCCCCCAAGTAGATCATCATCCCCATGGCTCAGCTCCATACATTCCTTGGCTGCCTCAGGAGGCAGGGGAGCCCCAGAGAAGGGCTGGGAGGGATGACTGGTGGTGGGAGGTGGCAACAGCGTAGATCACATAATCTTTCTCTGCCTGCACTTCAGCTAAGAGCAAGGTCAGAAGGGTGAGGGAAGCCAGCTTGGTAGGACCTGTTTAAGGCCCAGTACCTGCCCATGGAAGT
Organism: Grampus griseus; assembly: GCF_964374135.1. Classification (NCBI taxonomy): domain Eukaryota; kingdom Metazoa; phylum Chordata; class Mammalia; order Artiodactyla; family Delphinidae; genus Grampus; species Grampus griseus. The sequence continues at coordinate 11,392,581 of NC_139008.1, forward strand.
GCTCCAAGGGCCTCTTATGGGCAGGCTCAGCAATCAGGGCTTCAGTCTTTCCAAAGCCTTTCCCTTATTCCTGCTCTTCACGTACCTTGCTTAAATATGGTGGTGTTCTCAAAATGTGGTCCCCAGAACACAAGCATCAGCATCACCTGGCAACTTGCTAAAAATATAAATTCCCAGGCCTCATCCCAGACCTACTAAATCAGACACTCTGGGATGGGACCCAGCAATCTGAGTTTTGACAAGTTTTCCAGAGGATTCTGGTACAAAGTGTGAGAACCATTTCTCTAATAGCAGCTTTTGCCTGTCTCTCTAGCCTTATCTGCATCCAACCCAGGGAAATTTAACCAGAGGAGGAAGGGAAGAGGAGATTCATCTCACCACTGTCACCCCCTGAGGGGCATATCTAGCTGGCAGGAGCTTGTGGATTTTGGAAAACAGAATCAACAATTTAAAGTTCCCAGAAATGTGGAACGGAAGAATCAGAAGGATTTAATGGATTGACTCCTTCCCAGAGTGTGTCAGAGCTTCCAAAAGAATAGTAGCTGGATGTTGTAATGTGGGAGAAACTAGAATCACCTCTTACCTGGCATCCCTGGAAACAGGTGAGCCTCCTGGGGAAGCAGCCATGCAAGGGAATCTAAGATCTGTGCAGTTAAGAGCCCAGGTCTAATGCGGCATGCAACATTCTTAGCTGGATAATCAGGAGTCTAGCTGTCCACTGGAGGTGGATGCACCCAGGCACTTACAGGAGAGACTGTGCAGCACCCCTGCCAGGTGCCTGGGGCAGGGCTCCAAGCGTCAGAAATGCCAGGCAGGGTAACGGAGGCAGCAGCCCAGCCTTGGGACAGGACGTGGAGGAATACGGAACTCATCTACCCAGAAAACAACTCTGTGGTAGCACCACACCCGGCTTGTGCATCCTGCCCCAGTTAGGGCTGGATCAGGAGCTGGTGAGCCTCACTTTGATAGAAAAAGTGTCACACACTCCTGTTAGGAAACACTGGGAAGACAAGATCTGATGGATCCAATCCAACCTTGCAGGTTTAGGAGTTTAAATGAACGCAAGGACTTTTTTCCCCCAGGTGTGGGATCTCAGGCTTTTACTGGGGCAAATACAAATGTGCACTAAAGAAGAAAGAGCTTATAAAGGCAGAAGATGTTTACAAGACGTCAGAAATCTTTGAGAAAACGATATTTTGTCAAGTTAAGTGTAAATTAATTTTAAAAAACACATGGATTGTATTTCTCTAAAAATACGCACAGCTCTGAAAGTCAAGGGGGTGTAGGAAGCCGGTAAAATCTGTTTGGGGTTTGGCAGAGCAGACTCCAGCATATTTGGGAGTGAGGTACAGTGCTTCAGGACACGGGTTTTTCCTATTATCTTTCTTTTTCTCCACCCATAATCATTGGGATACAAAGATTTTTAGATCTGAAGTCATCCACTGGACTACCTTGGTGGACACATGAGAAATCTGCGGCTTAAGGAGATTAAGTAACAGTGTATGGTTTCACAAGTAAATGATGGCAAACTTTAGAGTACTTGAGGACCAGATCATAGAAAGACAGGGTCAAGGTCCAGGAGTGAGGATCATTAACAAGTCCCTCAGAAGGCTGGCAATAAGACACTAACGCCCCATTATCCATTGACAGATACATACATAATCACATAATGATAAAAGGACCAATCAACCAGGAAGTCACAACAATCCTAAATGTGGACACACCAAACAACAGAGCCTCAAAATATATGAATCAAAATGGATAGAGCTGGGCTTCCCTGGTGGCACAGTGGTTGAGAGTCCGCCTGCCGATGCACGGGTCGCGGTTCGTGCCCCAGTCCGGGAAGATCTCACATGCCGCGGAGCGGCTGGGCCCGTGAGCCATGGCCGCTGAGCCTGTGCATCCGGAGCCTGTGCTCCACAGTGGGAGAGGCCACAACAGTGAGAAGCCCGCGTACAGCAAAAAAAAAAAAAAAAAAAAAGGATAGAGCTGAACAGAGAAATAGAGTAATTCACAATTATTGTTGGAGACTTCACTACCCCACTCTCAGCCATTGATAACATTACTAGATAGAAAATCAGCAAGAATACAGAAGAATTAAGTAACACAATCAGCCAGCAGGATGTCACTGACATATATAGAACACTCCACCCAACATCAGCAGAATACACATTTTTTATCAAAGGCCCATGTACATTCACCACGATTTATGTGTAATGTGACTGCTGGTATGGTACACTTAAGTCTATCACCTTGCCATTTGTTTTCTATTTGTAACTTCTGTTCTTTGTGACACTCTCTTTTTCTGCCTTCTTTTGGATTAGCTTAGTATTTTTATTTTTCCATTGTATCTCCTATATTTGCTCATAAGCTATAACTCTTTGTTTTATTATTTTAATGCTTTGTTTCTAAATGTATCAGTTTACCTTAAAGGACACTGTACTATTTTACAAACAATATAAGCACCTTACAAAAATATACTTCCATTTCTCCCCTCTGATCTTTGTGCTATTGTTGTCACACATTTTACACACACACACACACACACACACACACACACACACACACATATAGTAAGCCCTCAAATATATTATTAATATTTTGGTTTAAACAGTCAATTCTCTTTTAAGGAGATTTAAATAATAAGAAAAAATTCTTCTGTAATCATTTCTGTTGCTCTCCATTCCTTCTGTCAATTCATATTTCAGTCTAGTCTGATTTTCCTTCTGCCTGAAGACTTCCATTAATATTTCTTGTAGTGGGAATGTGCTGGTAATGAATGCTTTCAGCTTGTGTATATCTCTGAAAGTACATTTATTTCACTTTGGTTTTGAAAGATTTTCACTGGGTATAGAATTGTAAGTGGACAAACTTTTCTTTCAGTACTTTGAAAGTGTTCCCCATCATCCTCTCACTTGCACAGTGTCTGATGAGAAATCAAATGTCACCCTCATCTTTATTTCTCTATACAGAGCATGTCCTTTTTCTTTGACTGCTTTGAACATTTTCTCTTCATCAGTGGTTTGAGCAATTTGCTTACACTGTGTCCCAGTGTAGTGTTTTTTATGTTTCTTGTGCTTGGAGTTCATTGAGCTTCTTAGACCTGTATGCTTACAGTTTTCATCAAACTGGAAATTTGTTTGGTCATTTTTTTCCTCTGAATTTTTATACCCTCCCCCTCCTCTCCTCCAGGGACTCCAATTACATGTATATCATGCTGTTTGAAGTCATTCCACAGCTCACTCATACTCTTTTCACTTTTTTTCCTTAATTTTCTTTTTACTATATAATTCATTTTAGATAGTTTCTATTGCTATGTCTTCAACTTCACAAAACATTTCTTCTGCTATGGCTAAATTTCTGCTAAACCCATTCCATTGTATGCTTTTTTTCATCTCAGACATTACAGTTTTCATCTCTACAACTCTGACTTGGAGAGGTATATAAATATCACACATACATACATTCCATGACTCTACATACATATATGTGTATATGTGTAAGTATATAAGTATATATACTTAATTTCTTGAACATATGGAATGTAGTTATAAAATCTATTTGAATGTCCTTGTCTGTTAATTCTAACACCTGTGTCAGTTCTGGATCGTTTTAGCCTCCTCCTTACAGACCATGTTCTCCTGCTTCTTTGTATGCTTGCTAATCTTTTAGTGCATGGCAGCAGACTAAGTAAATTTCACCTTGCTGGATGCTGCATGTTTCTGTATTCCTATAACTATTTTTGAGCTTTGCTCTGGGATACAGTTAAGTTACTTGGGAATAGTTCGATCTTTTGAGGTCTTGCTTTTATGATTTGTTAGGCAGGTCCAGGACAGGGTTATTATCCCCCACTATTACAGCAAGACCTTCCTGAGTATTCTACCCTATTTCCCATGAATCACAAAATTTTCCAGTCTGGCTGGTGGAAACAGGAACTATTCCTGACCCCAGGTGAGCTCTGCGTACTGTTTTGTGATCCTTTCAATCATCCTTTTATGCATGTGCTCATCAGCACTCTGCTAACACTGAGGGCATTCCTGCAGATCTCCAGGGTTATCTCTTCATGCAGCTCTCTCCCTTTCAGTACTCTGCCCTATGAACTCTAGTCACCTTGGTCTCCCTGGACTCCCAGCCCCATCTTTTCAATCCAGGGAGACTGCTGGGTTCCTCCTGGGGTCTCACTCCCTGTGTCACAGCCTGGAAACTCAAGACAGTAAGCTGAGGCAGTGTTGGGCTCCCTTCATTTGTTTCTTGTCTCTCAGGAATCACTATTCTTTAAAAAACAAAACAAAAAAACAAACAAGAAAAAACACTGTTTTATATATTTTGTCTGGGTTTTTTGGTTGTTTCTGGCAGGATGGTAAATTCCATGACTGTCACTCCACCTTGGGTGAAAGCAAAAGTCCTATAGGAGTTTAAACTGGGGCCTGAGCCCAGCCACAGGGATCTTGGCAAAGAGGCCAGAGCTGGGAATTTATCATACAGCATCCAGCAGGAATGTTGTCTCTGGAAGGTTCTCTGGGAGCCCATGGTCAGCAAACTTATCAGTCATTTTTAATCTCAGTGGTAGTAGAAAATGTACATCAATATCTTCTCTTTGTGCTCATACTGGCTAAAATAGAAGGGTTCAAAGTGAGTTTCACTGAATATAGAGTTTGTTCGTTTTTAAAAAATTGAAAACAGCTCATTGACCCAATTTTTTTTAATTATAATTTAAACTTAATTTCTTATAACCATCATATAATAGAATGGTAGTGTTATGGCTTTCAAAATAACTTTTAATAATGGTATTAAAAATAACAGATTATATAGCCCTTATAATTTATAAAGCAATTTCATATGCATTATCTTTTTAAATCTTTTCTAATTTCTTTAATATAGAAACATACACTAAAGCTCTTAATGGTTATTTGACCTCAAATTTCATCAGCTAGAGCTAGAACTCAAAAGTCACATAATTATTTAACTGTAATTTACAATGTGTAAATAATTATAGACTCTAACTTTTGAAAAACTTGATGTCATGGAGGAAAAATTTAGGGTCTATTCTAAATTAAGGAGAACAAAGAGACAAAATTTAAAAATGCAAACCATGGGCTTCCCTGGTGGCGCAGTGGTTGAGAGTCTGCCTGCCGATGCAGGGGACACCGGTTTGTGCCCCGGTACGGGAAGATCCCACATGCCGCGGAGCGGCTGGGCCCGTGAGCCATGGCCGCTGAGCCTGCGCGTCCGGAGCCTGTGCTCCGCAACGGGAGAGGCCACAGCAGTGAGAGGCCCGCGTACCGCAAAAAACAAAAAACAAAAACAAAAACAAAAAAAGCAAATCATAACTCTTGACTGAATTTCAGTTCAAAAAAGCTATAAAACATATGTAGGGAGAAAAGTGGGGAAATTTGAATATGGATTGGATATTAGATCATAGAGAAGTCTTATAAAATTCACAGATTTACTCATGATATTATCATTTATAGGGGAATATTCTTATTCTAGGACATATGTGATGAAATAATTCAGGACAAAATGTCATTATCTCTACAACTTATAAATGATTCTGGAAAAATTATATGTATATATGCACACACATATATAATAAGAAAATATGACAAAATGCTAACTGCCATTGAATCTAAGTGGTGGGTGTACAGGTATTCACCATATGATTCATTCAATGTTTCTGTATGTTTGAAAGTTTTAATAATAAAGAAGATGGCAGGTGAATGAAATGATAATATCAGACTCTAAAAGGGAAGAAAAATAATCTATGCATGAACAAGGAATGGCTGTAGAACTATCTATCCCCACGGACAACAGGGAATCCCAGGACTATGAATTCTCCTTCCTTACATCAACCATGCATACAACGTTAGTCACATACGTGAAATGTGAAATGCATTTAAACTAGTAACCTATTTAGTTTAAAATATTGTTAAAGTGAGTAAACTAGTATTTATGCAAATATATTTGAATGTTCTAAGCCTTCTTTGTTATAGCAATAGAAATTCAGATACTTTTTATTGTAGGAACCCATTTCCCCAACAGCCTGACAAAAGTAGAGTAAGAAAAAGACTGCAAAGTTAATAACAATCTTAACATACAATTTACATGTTAAGATGTACAGTCAATTGTCATTCTTCCTGGTATTATCTTCTATAAAGTTGCCAGGAACACTAAAGTGTCACATGCTGAATCATTGCTCCTAGAGGAAATATGTGTATATATAGATACATGTATCCCATAGGTCATAATCTTAAATCCTCCAAACAATACATTCTGGTAGATTCTGTTGTCCTTATTTTCCTGAAGAGAAAATGAGGTTCAGAGTGCAAAGTGATGTATCTGAGTCCACTCCACATACAGGGATTGAATCCCAGAGTTGGGATTCAATCCCAGAGTTGGGATTCAATCCCAGAGTTGGGATTCAAAGCCCTACCCAACTGGCCTCAGAGCTGGAGCTTCTTACACCACCGTGTGCCACTCCCCACCATCTCCATCATCTTGTCGTCTCTCTATGAAGCTGGAACAAGAAGGCAGAGGGTGGCCTTGTTGACCTCAACTGGAAATGTGCGTGTTGGACGACTTGAATTTCTCGCTGTTCTGCACATGTCTGTGAATGACCAGAAAGTACAGCGAGTATCCACTTGGGGGTTACAAATAAATTTTACTGAATCTGCAAATGATGCAGATAAATGTAATTTACAATTGTGAAACTTTCTACTACATTGTAATAGGCAGTACCCATGTTAAATTCGTTTCTGTTTGTTCAACAGTGCTTATGCCAGAGAAGGTGCCTGATATAACTTTTTTTTTAAATAAATTTATTTATTTTGGACTGCCTTGGGTCATCGTTGCTGCACACAGGCTTTCTCTAGTTGCGGCGAGCGGGGGTTACTCTTCATTGCGGTGTCCGGGCTTCTCATTGCGGTGGCTTCTCTTGTTGTGGAGCACGGGCTCTACGTGCACAGGCTTCAGTAGTTGTGGCACGTGGGCTCAGTAGTTGTGGCGCACGGGCTTAGTTGCTCCATGGCATGTGGGATCTTCCCGGACCAGGGCTTGAACCCGTGTCCCCTGCATTGGCAGGCAGATTCTTTTTTGTTTTATGTTTTTTGGTTTTTGCGGTACATGGTCCTCCCACTGTTGTGGCCCCTCCCGTTGCAGAGCACAGGCTCTGGACGCGCAGGCTCAGCGGCCATGGCTCACGGGCCCAGCCGCTCCACGGCATGTGGAATCTCCCCGGACCGGGGCACGAACCCGTGTCCCCTGCATCAGCAGGCGGACTCTCAACCACTGCGCCACCAGGGAAGCCCAGCAGGCAGATTCTTAACCACTGCGCCACCAGGGAAGTACTGCCTGATATATCTTTGATAAATAACTGAATGAATGAATGTAAAGCTAATACCCTAAACCCAATAGGTGGTGCTTTATAGATAAGATAATTCAGGGCTAAGACAAACAAAACCAGAAAAAGAATCTCTAAATCTTTCTTGGCTTCAACCATCCAAAGCAAAGATGAGCAAGCAAGCACTTTGGGAAAAAGTTAAAGCTTGGGACATTGCCTCCAGACTTATGGGGAAGGGTAGGCAAGAATGCACATTGAACAGTTGTCAGGCAGTTCCTAAATTACAAAATAGGTTGTATATACTTATCAAAACAGGAACTCACTCTAAAATTCAAGACAGGGACTTCCCTGGTGGCACAGTGGTTAAGAATCCACCTGCCAATGCAGGGGACATGGGTTTGAGCCCTGGTCCAAGAAGATCCCACATACCACAGAGCGACTAAGCCCGTGCACCACAACTACTGAAGCCCGCGCGCCTAGAGCCCTTGCTCTGCAACAAGAGAAGCCACCACAACGAGAAGCCCACGCACCCGCAATGAAGAGTAGCCCCCATTCACCGCAACTAGAGAAAGCCCGTGTGCGGCAACGAAGACCCAACTCAGCCAAAAAATAAGTAAATAAAATTAACAAATAAAAAAAAACTACTCTATTAAAAAAAAATAAATCAAGACAGATTTTCTCAGGTTTTGAATCGTGCTTAGTTCCCAGTCCACAAAAGCCAACATTATATAGAATCTAGCTTGTGACTGCAGTATATTAACTGAGTAAATGCATAAAGTTCAAACTTTACTGCTAGCTCTTTAGTCCACAAATCTCATGATCAATGAACAACCACATCCTTTCTTTCAAAGTCTGTTGGTGACTGGTCACTGTACAATCTGAATAACAATGAATAACAATCTGTCATTCAGTTCACACACAGACAGCAAAGTGTGTACTCGTGTTGCTTCTTTATCTACCAGTGATAAACCTGTGTGACATATTAGAAAAATGGATAAGTGAGGGAACTAGCTAACAAAGATCAGAGTGCAGCAAAGAAACAAAAAGAGATACCACTGGAGGTGAAATTTGATTCTAATGTTAATGGCATTACAGAAAACCATGGGGATGTTGACACTGCCTCAGAGAACCCAGACTTGCAGCCAAAAGAAGTTAGTGAAGGCAAATGTATCGACATAAATAAGGAAGAATTTTAGAAAACAAGATCATGTCCCAGAGGAAGTGATGCTTACAAGAGACTTCACGTGAAAGGAACGCTCAGAGAGATATCTGACGACTCTGAAAGCACACAGAATGAAATGTTGAAAAGCTGATTCAGATTTAGAAAGGAGTATGACAGTTCACCAAAATGCTCACTCTGTATCATAAATTAAACAAAGAGAAGTTGAGCACGATTCAAACTACTCTTGATAATTTTTTTACAGAGAAATGACATTTTCATTCTCAATGTTTCAAATGTTTTCAATTACTTTACCAAAGAAATATAGTTTTTCCTATTTTTAAAATTTTCCTACACATTTGTAACTGACAGCAAGAATGCTTTTAATGTTTTGACAAAAAATTTAAAGGCCATTGAACAATCGAAATTTTCCCTTTGGTTATTAAGATCACTCTGCATGGTTTAAGCTTACAGAATCACTTTATGGTTCCCACCATCATGTGAAGCAGCTAGGAATGTCTGTATGGGCAATGATAAAACAATACGCTATTTATCATTAAACAAGGCTGGTAAATAAACAAAACAAAATAACAATGAAGTAAAAAAATTCCATCTATTTTACTTTTACATGAAAAAAATGTGTGCATTCCTATAAAACAAGCAGCAGACTGATGAAGTTCCAGAATTAAATTTTGTGTGAGAGTTGGACCTTTCTTTTTTTTTTTTGTGGTACACGGGCCTCTCACTGTTGTGGCCTCTCCCGTTGCAGAGCACAGGCTCCGGACGCGCAGGCTCAGCGGCCATGGCTCACGGGCCCAGTCGCTCCGCGGCATGTGGGATCTTCCCGGACCGGGGCACAAACCCGTGTCCCCTGCATCGTCAGGCGGACTCTCAACCACTGTGCCACCAGGGAAGCCCGAGTTGGACCTTTCTTAAACACAAATTCATAGCTTTGACATTTTCTGTAAGAGGAAAAAGAAATTTTAACTGTTTACATTTAGAAAAGAGAGAAACTCTTGTGAAATCTATCAGGGCTGTGAACAGAAGCGGGTAGGGACTCATAACTGCCTCTGACAGTTAAAGCCCCTGACTCTCCTTGCGATGCTTCAAAGTGTCCCTACACCTAGTAAGTCAGGGCCTTGCCCTCCCAGCCAGGCCACCCCTCTTGGAGGCCAGGCCACATTTCAGTGGCCTTCTTTTGTAGCCTCAATGGCACTTAGCTGCCCTAGGCAGCTAGCAATTCAATCAAGACTTGTTGATTTATTATGAATTTGTTTTTTACAATATGCACACAATGACTTGAGATAAAGCTATCACCCTATTCAAACCCAGTCTACTCACTGCCACAGAGCTGCAGATCAGATCAGGATGCTGCCTTTAAAATCCCAGATACCCCATACTTTACAGTGGGGCGGGGCAATAAACAAGACCGGCTTTTGGCGGAGGGACAGCCTCTATCCCACTTGACAACACAAAGACTGAGCATTAAAAGCCCAGTTTAGTCCCCAGGTATTTGTTGAGCACCTGCTACACCAGGCGTGATGCTGTGAGCGTAGGACACAGAGATGTGAGAAACTCTACCCTCCGCGGAGCTCCCCGAGGCCAGGTGGACGTGTGCACGCGTGACAGTCTGCAAGGCTGAGCATGAGCACGACAAGGAGGCGATCCTGTCAAGGGATGTGAGGGAAAGCTACGGGGAAGACGGGATGACTCCAGGCCAACTACAGGGACGGAGGTGCCCGTCAGCTGGAGCAGCAGAAGCAGGGCACGGAGGGAAGAGGAAAGGGAGGGTGGTTCTCGGCAGCCTGCTCCACGTGCCAGTGGAGCACACGAGGCCTTGTGGGAAGGGCTGGGGATGGTCATTCCAAGGCAGGCAGTCACCGTAATGCCCGAAAACCTACTTTCTTCTCGGTCAAGGGAGACACTGCAGTTCCTTCAATCAGAGGTAAATGTTGGTCTTGGCTAATTACCACCTCACGCATCAGCAAGCTCTCAGCCCTACCCAAAGTCTTGTCTGTGCTCAAAGAGAGAAAATCATGGGAGGAAGGACAGGATTATAAGGAATAAACCTGGGGAGAATAACAACCATGAGTGTTTATTCACTGCTCTACACCCAGCAGGCAACACAGTTCCTAATAGAGGGCTGGCAGCCCATCTAGGCATATAGACTTAGCCCCAGTGCCCTTTAAAGGAGCCTTTGTTTGTGCAAGGGAAAATCTAAATGGAAGGGGCAGAAGCGAAGAGTTTAAATCTCTCTTCCTTAGTGAAAGGCGTCTTCTTTGATGAAGGCATTTTGGCTAAGATTTTTTTTAATTATAATATTTTTACTGTTGAGGGACTTGAAGTTTTCACTTGGCAGGCTCAAAGAGTTCTACTGGGGGCTGAGGCAGCTGCAGAAGGTATTACTGGGTCTTTGCTCTGAGGAGGACTGGGCCTCCACAAAATAACATTCAGCCCAAACCAAGGAAAAATACAGCTTTTCAGGGACTTCCTGTGGCGAGGGCTGGTCAATAAATTTTAGCAACAGCGATATCTGTTATCCATTATTAAGCTGTTTCCTGTCCCAAGCTGTCGTTTCCCACCATTCCCCTACCCAAATTCTCAAGGGAAGTCAGTGTGGGTGGGTGGAGCTGGGGGGTTGAAGGTGGGGCGCCTCTATTCACATTTGGTGAGAAGTAGTGAGGAAGGAACAAGGGCATAAACAACCAGAGACTCTGGGAGGACGTGGCTGTCAGAACCATGCAGCACGCACAGAAAAGGGGTGAAACGGAATAGAGGCTGCAGCTATATACCACTTGGTTAATAAAGGAGGCTGGTGGACCAGATGCTCAGGTTACCTCCTGTGCTCCCTCCAGAAAAGCTTCCTAGCTTTTAGATCATCGCCAGTGGCTAGAGCCGCTTTTCAATTGTTTGAGCCTCCATGCGCGTTCTGTGAATCTACGTGCAGGTCTTACCAGACTTGTACCAGCTTTGCTGCTGCTTAAATATCCCACCTGCCAGCTGCCAAGAACCCACTGCCTCCTTCCTGCGTGCTCGGCACCGTCAGCCCAATCCCCTGCTGCAGGCACCAAATGGGATGACAGTTCTCAGTTCTTGGCTCAGGCAAGAACTCACTAATCGGTCTCATCACCAAAATACACGTCATCCTTATGGAGTCAGATTCACCCCACCCCACCCCCCATATCCTGGTAAAAAAGCTACATCTCTGGAAATCCTACCAGGTTGCTCTCTTTTCTCATCCCCTTAAAGAGCTCCTGATCCTCTGCATTCAACCAGCTGTCTTCTCCATCAGAAAGTTTGTTCCCAATAAGATAAGGAAATGATCTTGAAAGAGAAACTCCCCAAAAAGAGCACAGCAGTCCAAAAAGGCAGGCTCATTTACTCGTTTAGCAAAGGTTCTTGAGCTATGTGCTAAGTGCAGGGAACACGATATGGATTTTTTTTTTAAGATACACAGAATATGGTGGCTGTCCTCTTAAGCTCAGTCTTACAGGGGAGGCATCCATTCATCTAATTACCTTGTGGCTGACGTGAGAACAAACCACAAGTGGTGCCATGAAAGGAAGGAACTCATTTCTTTGAGAGTTTTTAGGAGAAGAGCTGGCGGCTGAGCCCGGGCAGCCAAGAACTTCTTCCCTGAAAGAGTGTCGTGTATTTGAGATCTGGGAATAAGCAACTAACAGTTAACTAGGCCAAGGGGCAGGGATGGGAAAGCAGTGTGGCTGGGGAGGCAGGGAGGTGCCTGTGGATCAAGGGAACATGCAGCTTGGAGGAGCTGAAAGGACTCCAGAGTGGGGAAAGCATAGAGCATGTGAAGCAAGACCATGCACGGCTTCTACGGAGGCAGCATATATGACAAGAGGCTCGTCCTAACCCGGCTGCAAAAATAGCTTCAGGATAATGCAAACCTCCCAGTATTCACAACCTTATGGAATCCACTCCCCCTGAATCTCAGTGGGCCCTGCATCTTAATTTTGACCAATAGAATGTGGTAAAAATGACTGTGTGACTTCTGAGGCAGAGACATAAGAAGCTTTATGGGGACTTCCCTGGTGGCACAGTGGTTCAGAATCCGCCTGCCAATGCAGGGGAACACGGGTTTGAGCCCTGGTCCAGGAAGATCCCCCATGCCACGGAGCAGCTAAGCCTGTGCACCACAACTACTGAGCCTGCACTCTAGAGCCTGTGAGCCACAACTACTGAAGCCCGCTCGCCTAGAGCCCGTGCTCTGCAACAAGAGAAGCCACTGCAATGAGAAGCCCACGCACCGCAACGAAGAGTGGCCCTCGCTCACTGCAACTAGAGAAAGCCCGCACGCAGCAATGAAGACCCAATGCAGCCAAAAATAAATAAATAAATAAAAAGAATTCCATAAATATTCTGATATGCCTGGTAAATTAAAAAAAAAAAAAAGAAGAAGAAGCAGCTTTATGTCTTCCATCCAGAGATCTTAGAAAGCTGGCATTGCTGTAAAACTGCCATGCCACGAGGAAGCCCAAGCTAACCACTTGGAGAGGCCATGTGAAAAGAGAGAGGTGCCCAAGCCAGCACGTCACCCAGGAATCCAACTGAGGCACCAAACACATGAGTGAAGACATCGTCTTAGGCATGTGTCCCAGTTGAACCTTCAGAAGACTCCAGCCCCGCCCAATAGCTGAATGCAACTGGTTGAGAGACCACAAGTGAGAAGCACCCAGTTCATCAGAACCACTGGGCTCAGTCCATCCACAGAACTGTAAGAGCAAAATAAATTATGGTTTTAAGCCACTAAGTTTTGGGCTGGTTTGTTCTGCAGAAATAGTAGAAAAATTGGTGCCGGGATGTTGGGTGCGGCGAAAAAAACAAAAAAAACAAGAACCCCCAAAACAAGGCTCAAGACATGAAAATGTTCCAGTGGATCCAGAGAGTTGTCCATTTCACGTCCTGAGTAGCAAATGCTGCCCAGACAGGCTTAAGGGCACGGTGCCTGCTTGACAGAAGCCGGCCTCTGTCTACCTGTTGAATTTCTACAGTCTTTAATTTGAGTCGTGGGCTTTTCTGACAGACCCTGATAGTTCAGTGTGGCCTTCTGGTCAGAGTGCTATAAAATTGTAACCGAGTTGATTAATACGGTGTCCCTATTTCCCCTCTTTAGTTCACTGCCATTTACAAGAAAACAGCAAAAGTGTGTGGCAAAATATAGCCCTGTCAGGATCCTGCCTTAACAGAAATCAAGAAAAATGTGAAACTGTCAAATCACAAGTGTTCTATATCCAGAGGAACATTATTGCATCCTCTCTGGCATCCCTCAACATCCCATAATGCTCCTATCAGTGAAAAAAAAATCAACAGCGTGATGTGCAGATGCTTCTTCTGGGTTTATTTTCATCTGGCTTGGGGATGACCAGGGTGATTTTTGAATTCCAACTAGACAGTTACACACAGTACTCCTGCCTTCCCAAGAGAAATATATTTTATTCATTACACCAGCCAGATTAAAATGCCCAGAAAATTTCACCTTGGCCTGGGGAAGAATTCTAGTACTATTGGTAGAGATGGTAGATGTCATCTAATCTAGCTAATGACCTGATTCATTTACTTCTTCATTCAAAAAAATTTCCTTTAATGCCTCCTATGAGCCAGGTACTGTGCTTTCCTAATCCAACTGTTTCCATTGTGGTGGGAGACTGTGGTCTAAGCCTGAAGAGTTTCATTTACTTGGGAGTTCTGGGTGGAGCTACCTCTGAGCCCAGGTTTGGGCCATGAGGGTCTGTGTTTTGCTATCACTCAGATTTCCAGAGTGGCATTGGCACCTTTCCTTCAGGATGCCTGGTTATTCAATTCTTTCTTCAGTTCCAAGAAGTATCGTCCATCCTTTCCATAAGCTCCTATTTCTTTGTTTAAACTAGCTGGAGTCCATTTTTATTGCTTACAACAAAGGAACGCCACCTGATACATTCCTACTTACAGACCAGCAGGCTTCTCTCCAGCTTCAAATAAAACAGAGAGCCCTGCTTTGCGTCAGTCTTAAACCCTTTCAGTTTTAATGTCCTTTAGATGCAGTGGAAGTGGTCACTTTTGGTCATATTACCTTGAGAAGCTGCTATGTGCCAGACCTAATGGGGAAGTCCAAACTGAAAAGGCACAGCTCTCGAAGCTGTATGGACACATCGCATCCACCTTACTCACTGTAAGCTCCTTGCTGTGAGAGACTATGGCATGTTCATTTTTGGATCCTCAAAAATTCCTAAGCATATGTGCTCCAAGGGCAGTAGACATGGTTTTTGAGACTCATTAGAATGTAGATGGCCATTGGATGGATGGGAGTCTTGGAAATAGATGACAATGTCTCTGGAGATTGGAGAGGATTTAAGAACTAAACCCTAGGGAACATCAACATTTAAGAAGAAGAAAGAGGTAGAAAGAAAAGCCAGTAATAGAGGCAGAAAAAGCAGTCAGAGATGTAAGAACCAAGCATGTTAACACAGAAGCCAGAGGAGACCACAGTTTTGAGAACTGGATAATAATCAACAGTACCAAATGCTGCAAAGAGTTTAGGCCAGTTGAACACTAAGAAGAGTTCAAACAATTTGACAACAAAAAAAATCACTGATGATTCAAAAATTCATTCCCAGCAGAGCGATGACAACCAAAGCCAGGTTGTACTGGCTGGGGAGCCAAGTCAGGGCATGACTCTTCATTATTGTCATAAAAGACGAAAAGAAAGAATGGGCCATACACTGTGGCAAAAATGAGATGGAGAGAGTCTCTGGCTGTTCTTTGTAAAGGTACAAATTATTAAATGAATAATTCTTTTTAAATGAAATGTCCTAGTTCATGCTTAATTATCTGACTACCACAACACCCCAAATTCCATTTTAAAATAATAAAAATAACTGGTATCTGTGTAGGACTCTGTGGTCTACAATGCATGGGTTCGTGCCCTTTCTCTCTCGTGTTCAAGCAAAACTGATTTACTCAAAACCCCAAACCAAGAATAGTCTTATATTGAATCTGAGACAAACTAAGACTAAAACCCTTCCTTTGATCAGGGACTGAGACCACTTGAAAAGAATACTGTGCTAATCCTCCCACTCTCCACCTCTGAAAAAAAATGTAACAAGCACTGATGCAAATAGCGAGCGTGTCTTTGCGCTTTGAACTAAAAATCACCTAATGACAGAGGAGCAAGAAAAGTGCCCCCGTGAAGAGTTTCTCTGATGGAGAACAAAAAAACCCACTTCCTAACATGGTCAAGGAGGTTTACAAAGAAAAGGCAAAGTCATTTTCATGCCATTGGATGCCAAAACCTTTATCCCCGTAATAACGCATTTTTCTAGGTTTAAGAATTTCCTCTTAATGTTGGATGTGGAGAGTACACATCCACAGGTAAATATGATAAAATAGCTCAGTGGATCCTTTCTACACCACATCCTCACTGCCCACTAAGCAGCCAACTTCTCCGGTGAAGGGGCCTTGTCCACCCAGTTCATATTGTATTCTCATAACATAGCACAGTGGCTGGCATGTCATAATTATCTGTTTAATTAATTAATTAATTAGTGCTTCAGCTAAGGCCCTCATCACCTCTTGCCTGAACAATTATGTTCCCTAATAGTTACCCCTGCTTTTATTCTCTTCCCTGGTACCAGTTATCTATTGCCCTGCAGCAAGCCATCACAAAATGTAGGGTGTTGAAACAACAGCAATCCTTTATCTTGCCCTTGAGTGTGGAATTTGGCAAGTCTCAGCGGGATCAGCCCTTCTCCCTTCCAAGTGGCAGTAGACGGGGTGGCTCAACTGGCGACTGGGAAGTCCACTTCCAAGATGGCACACTCACATGGCTGGTAAGTTGGTACAGACTGTCAGCTGGGAGCTCAGCCGTGTCAGCTGGGGTCTTGAACTCCTCTCCCTGTGGACCTCTCTGTAAATGCCTGGGCATCCTCATGGTGTGGTGGCTGAGTTCCAAGAGCAAGCATACCAAGAGAGCTAGGCAGAAGCTGTCTTCCCTCCTGTGATCTGGCTTGGAAGTCAGGCAGCATTTTAAGTCTGCCCAGATACTCCTCCACAATAGGAGTGTCAACCTCATATTGTAAGATGAGCATGTGGCATGTCTGATATTGTTGCAGCCATTTATACAATCTGCCACATCCTCTTTAACCATCTTTCTCAAGGCTTCTAGATTTTCTGAAACACAAAGCTGACTGTGGTACTCTCAGCTTAAAAACATCCAGTGTTCCCCTTTACTACAAGGATAAATTCCCTACTCTTAGTGGAAGCACAGAGAGCATGGAGGGCATAAAAGGCTTCCATGGACTGGTCCCTGAGTCCTTCCTAGTTTCACTGCTCACCTGGTCCCCCAAGTTCATGCTGGTAACACCTTTGCTCTTGCTGCTCTCTCTGACAGGCCATTTCACTTATCTATCAGGTGCATCCTCACCTGGAAAGGATACGTGGTAACCCTCACCATTGCTCCTCCACCACCATCAGGGTTAGGATACCCTCTGTACATCATCCAGAGCAGCCTTCCATTGGGCAATTTAAGGAACAATTTATTTTTCAGTCTGTCCTTGAAAATGACCTCCTGGAGAGAACCAACCTTGTTTTATTTATATATTTATATCTATATGAATGCCCATAGATACAATATATACATTCATATGTATAATATATATCCCAGAACCTCACAACAATAAAAGTTATCACTATATTAAAAGATAAAACTGTGACACACCAAGAATAAGTAACTTAATATCACCATAAATGGCATGGCTAGAATTTTAATCTGCATCTTCCTGGTTCTAAAGCCCTCACTTCCATACACAGTGATCTACAAGGTTCTTAAACATACCACTAGCACAAGTAATATGAAGAGATAAATAGTTTCTCCAGCTCTCAAAACTAACAAAATAAATTTAAAAGAAAAATAAATGTAAAAACAGGCAATAATCATAAAACAAATGACCATAAGCTTATGGCATCATCCTTTTGGAAAGTCTAGAAAAAAAGAACTAGGAATTAGTGCTTCTTATACCCATGTACCGCCAAAAAGCAGAACAGAATAAAGATGGTCAACAGACACAATCCTAAAATATCTCGTAAATACCTCATAATTTCTAGAGAAGCAGGCTGAGGGATGTGAAGCAGTCAGGGGAAAAGATGTAGAAACGCTTCAAAAATGAAAGCCCTCCCCCAGAATCTCAGAGCCTCACCTTTGCTTTTCCCTGGCTGGAAGGAAAGCTAGAGAGGGAATAGAGAATGATTATAATTGCTCAAAGCTAAATACCTCCAGCAATAACAAGGATTTAGCAATGCAGTAAAGAAAATAAATAAGACACGATATCCTGAGGGAGGGAGAGACTTGGAAGGGAAAGAAACACAGAGAGACCCGGTTTTGCCTCCCTATTCCCACAGATCAAAACGCTGTGGCTAAAATCCCTTGAGTTTCACTTTCTGTGTCTTCCACAGGCTGGGAGCAGAGTCAACACAGCCACTGGGGAGAGGTGGGTGAAGACAGGCAAGAGAAACATTGGGCCTAAAAGTCTGTTTAAAGTGAAATCCTAGGACTCTGCCTGGAATCAGGGAAATGACCCAAAGCCCAAGAGTGACCTCAGTGATAACCCTAGGAGAAGACTTTTTTTTAAACTTAGTTGCAGAAGCAAAAGCAGAAATTGGTCCGCTAACCATAATGGCCCACATCCCTTCTTGTCCTCATTCTCTCTCTCTCTCTCTCTCTCTCTCTCTCTCTCTCTCTCGACTCAGATTCTGTTGGAACAAATAGCATTGATCATGCTAAACATGAACACATGGGTGGAGGGAGGGAAAAAGTCTTAGCACTTATGCTACATAACTCATGCAAAACACAGAGTTATCATATACAGATTACAAAATAACTGCATTTAAAATATGTAAAGAAATAAAAACTATAATTTTAAAATGAGCAAAACTTAGGAGACTTCCAAAACTTCCAAAATAATCATGCGGATTTGCAAAAGAACTGAACGGAGCCCCTAAATATGAAAAAATAGGTAATTATCAAAATTCAGAACTCATCATGGCTGGAAGAGCTAAGAAACACAACTGAAAAGAGAATTAATGAACTGGAAGTAGACAGGAAGAGCTGATCCAGAATGAAGCACAAAGAGATGGAAAATTTGAAACAGTAGGAAGGAAAGAATGATATGGTCTGACATACACCCAAACCAAAGTTCCAAAAGAAGAAAAATATACAGAATAGAAAATATTAAAGGTACTAAGGGCTAAGAATTTTCCAAAAATATTAAAAGATGTGAATCTTCACATTCAGGAAACACTACAAATCTAAAGCAAGATACCTAGAAAGGATACCATGATGTACCCACAGTACATCACAGTAGAACACCAAAGGCAAAGAAAATCTTAAAGAGTAGCCAGGTAGAAATGTCAGATCACCTACAAAACAATGCCAATTAAACTGCCTCCAGACTTCCTTTACAGCAACTATGAAATCCAGAAAAGCACCGATTAATAACTTGAAAGTACTAAGAGACTGTCATTTTTATTAATGCTTCACCACTAAGTGAATCTAAGAACTTTTAAATATAGTCATAAAGACAGAGAAGGGAAGATGGCCCGACAATAATAGCTAAGTTGGAATTTTTTTACTATCTCATCGAGATAGAGACTTAGATTGGAAAAATAAATATTGAAATAATAGGATATGCTATTTCATAACAAAAAAATAAAGTGTTAAAAAAAATACATCCAGATAAACTATGATTCCATCCAAGAAGGAGTATTAAGCTAAATACAAAGTCAAAGAAATACTGAATCTATGACCCAGAGACCTCACTAAAGGGCTATCCAAAGGATACACATCAGGGAAAAGGAGATGATCTACAAGGGAAGTCTAAGATTCAAGAAAAAATGTTAACTAAATAAAGCAACAGTCATGACAGAACATCCAAAGCAGATGTTGGCAAACTATGGATCATGGGTTAAATTCAGCCCACTGCCTGTTTTTGAAAATAAAACTTTATTGTAACACAGCCTCTCATTTGTTTACATACTGTCTATGGCAGTTTCTACGATACAACAGCAGAGTTGAAAAATCGTAACAAAGACCTTACAGCCAGCAAACCTGGCCCTTTATGGAAAAAGTTTGCTGACCCCTGATTTAAAGCATTTGCAAAATAAAACAAAAAAATAATAATTTATAGGTTAAAAGAAAAAATCAGCAAAAAATATTGATCTACAATAATACGTAAAACAGGATAAGTGATTGAATTTAAAGTGTTCTAAGGTCTATTATTATTTGGAGAGAAAAGATATTGGTTAACTTTGGAATTTATGTTTTTTAAGCATATTAAAGTTTTAAGAATAGTGACTGTTTTGGAGTGAAAACTTCCAAAACAGTAGAGGGGGAACATGAATTTTTTTTTTTTTTTTTTTTTTTTTTTTGCAGTACGCAGGCCTCTCACTGTTGTGGCCTCTCCCATTGCGGAGCACAGGCTCCGGACGTGCAGGCTCAGCGGCCATGGCTCACGGGCCTAGCGGCTCCATGGCATGTGGGATCTTCCCGGACCGGGGTACGAACCCGTGTCCCCTGCATCAGCAGGCGGACTCTCAACCACTGCACCACCAGGGAAGTCCTGGAACATGAAATTTTAAAATACCATCAGTCCAAAACAGACAGAAAAAGAAAATGACAAAGCAGAGAAAAGGCAAATCAAATAGAAAGTAGGAGCTACAATGCCAGAAAGAAGTTTAACGGTATCAGTCATAAATGTATAGACTTATGGGAAAGGAATCTAAAAAAAAAAGAGAGTGGATATATGTATATGTATAACTGATTCACTCTGCTGTACACCTGAAACTAACACAACATTGTAAATCAACTATACTCCAATAATTTTTTTATTTTTTTAAATGTATAGACTAATATTCACCAGTAAACAGAGAATGTCAAACTGAGGTTTTTAAAAAACAAGGATATGCTAGTATACAAAATGAGTATTAAAAACACAGAAGAAAAATTTTTGTGTAGCTTACTGATATCAAATAAACTATATGGCAAAAGAGAGCCTTTATGAATAAAGAGGGTTGTATCATGGTCAAAGGTTTGCCTCACCAGGAAGATACAGCAGTTCTATATTTGTTCACAATTAATAGCATAGTCTCATTTACAAGATAAAAAATTACAGAGCTATAAGACAAATTGTCAAATCCATCAACAGAGTGAGAGAGTAAAATCCATCTTTCCTAGGAATAAATAAAGTAGACAACCAGTAAGCTATCGAAGGTTTGAACTACACAATTAACAAGCTTGACCTAATGAACATGTATGTGTGTTCCTGCATCAAACAATTATGAAAATCATATTCTTCCCAAGCTCTCATAAAGCATTTATAAAAATTGACATCATTGCAGGTCAGAGAGTTCTTAAAGCTTTTCATAGAACCGACATCTGATAAATCACATTCAACCACATTGATTAAATTAGAAATCAGCAATAAGATAACTTTAAATCCAATGCATTTGGACAGTTCAGAAGCACACTTTAAAAATATATACATTTTTATTGTGGATGATTCCAAACATACATATAATCAATCCTATGCTTGTATCAACATTCAAACACACACACACACACACACACACACACACACACACACACACACACTTTAAAATAACTCATGCGTCAAAGAAGAAATCATCATGGGAATATTTAAATACTTGAGACTGAACCATAATAAATTCTACATCAAAATTGTTGGCACGCACTAAAGCAATCCTCATAAGTTTAATTTATAATCTTAACTGCTTATATTAGAAAAAACAAAGACTAAAAATTAGTGATCAAAGCATCTAATTTAAGAAGTTAGTAACAGAACACAGAATGAACTCAAGGAAAGTAGGAAGAAAATAATAAAGATACAGGCTAAAATTAATGAAGTCTAAAATAAAGATAAAATACAAAGGATCATTAAAGATGAAAGTAGGTTCTTTGAAAAGACTTAAAAAGTAAACAATCTTTCACTGAAAGTACTTAAGAAAAAGAGAAAGAAGTCACAATATCATGATTGAAAAGGCATAACTCAAAGAAAACTGATTAAAATAAAGACACTAAGAGACATGATATACATAAGAGAACACTATAAACACCCTGATACTGACAAATTTGAAAACAGAATAAACTGACATTGTCTTGAGGGATAAAGTGTATGGAAGTCACTCAGGAAGAAATAGAAGACCTGAGCGCTCCTCAAACATCTAAAGACATTGAATCAGTATCTTATCTGATAACAAAGAACAAATTCATAGAAATACCCCCTGAATAAGCAGGCTTTCAGTTTTATGGTGTTGTTTTCTACTTTACAGTTACTTACTGTAACTGTAAAATAACCTAACACTAAGGTTATTCATATCATATAAAGCCATAGTCTTTGGCTACTAACTGTTATAACTGCTTGGAGATTCAGGGAAAACTATATAACCAAATACTTCAAACATTCAGAAAATAGGTCATAGAACTAAACTTAACATGTAAGTTCTCCAAAACCACAGAGCAAGGCATTGATATATAAGGAGCTTCAAACAAATTATGAAAGTTGAGTTGCACATTAAAGAATAGGTGAAGGGGATTAAGAGGTACAAACTTTTAGCTCTAAGACGAATAAGTCACAGAGATGTAATGTACACATAGGGAATATAGTTAATAATATTGTAACTACTTTGTATGGTGATGGATGGTAGCTGGTCTTATTGCAGTGATCATTTCATAATGTATAAAAATATTGAATCACTATGTTGTACATGAGAAACTAATATAATATTGTACATTAATGATAACTCTATTTTTTTGAAAAAAACACAGGTATCCAAAGGTGATCTGTCAAGTCACCCAGATTAGGAATTAAGACATTACATCCACTGAGTTTTCCCTTGAAATCCTGAAGTGGATCTAAAAAGTGCCTGTAAGTTTTCCAGAGCAGATGTGTAGTAATATGTCCAAGGCTGCTGTGTTTATGGTTCTCTGAACTGCAGACTTCAGCCTTCCTTAGGTTAAATTTCCCCTTGACTGTTTCCCAGGGTTCTCATGGTGAACTGCAGTTCCCGTCTCACTGTCCCTTCCCTCAGATGTTTGCTTTTTTCCTAGGAAACCTGGAAGAGTCAAGAACAGGTGGCTTTGGACTGTCAGAACAGAAACTCACTTGTAGCCTTGCAGTGGAAAGGGAGCAGGAAGCACACACACGATAGCTCTTCTGTCGTACAGAGCAGGAAAGAACACTCCCCCACTTATCCAAAGGCACCTCTGGGTGCTGCTTCATCCTGTTAGATTTCACAATCAAGGTGGGCAAGACACAGAGAGAAGGAAGGGAAGCAACACAGCCATGGATTTTTCCCACCTGACCCCACCCCATCCACATTTAGCACAAGCTTGTTACCATCATCTGCTTCTCCAGTGAATGCAATTAAACGCACCTTCATGTCTGATCCACTGGGAACCTGAAATGTTGCTTACAAATTACCTGCCTTCCTCGGCCATTACCGAGCCTGTGTAAGCCAGCATTGCACTAACAACCAGAAGGGAACTGCAGAAAAAGCGCGGCTTGGAAGGGAGATGAACCTGAGTTTATATCCCTCGTCGTGGTGGTTTCACACCTCACAATTTAGGATGTGCTTCAGCAAAATTTAATTTTAACATACCG
The DNA here is from genome assembly GCF_964374135.1 of Grampus griseus. Classification (NCBI taxonomy): domain Eukaryota; kingdom Metazoa; phylum Chordata; class Mammalia; order Artiodactyla; family Delphinidae; genus Grampus; species Grampus griseus. The sequence goes on from NC_139008.1 coordinate 11,415,745, forward strand.
TTACCAAAGCTTTAATTAAAAACCCCATTCCCTTTGGACTTGCTATTTGTCCTGGATTCGGTTACGCCCTATCCCAGATCCATATAACTGCCCCGCTTTCTGGCTGAGGTGGCCCCAGAGCAAGGTCTCTGCTACTGCTGTCACTGCCATTACAGACCCAGTGCCCACAGTGACAGCTACTACTGGTCCCTGATGTCACCAGTGAGCCTGCCCAGATGGCGTCTTGCCTCACACCTGTGCCATGCATCTCTGCATTGCAGCCACCACTCTGGGGCTTTCACAGAGTTCCTAAGGTACACAATGCCTCAGGACCCACCAGGCACTCACGCTTACCCTGGAAATGCAGGGCAAACTTTGAACAATGGGAGATGGATGTCAATATATAAATCCACACCCGCTTTCCCTCTCTGAAACACAGCCTCTCTGAAGATTACTTGAGTGATGGAGACGTCACCTTGTGATGAAGCTGTAATCAGCTGGAAACACTCCTCGTATTTGCTCCCCAGCTTTCAGCCTCATTCCTGCCACCCTGGGATCCCACTCCCCAGTACAGTGTTCGGTCTTAAGCCCTTAAGCCTCAGGCTCTGTTTTGCAGGGACCTGGAATGAGACACGATTCTTTAAAAATGGGTTTCATCTGGGGCTTCCCTGGTGGAGCAGTGGTTGAGAGTCCGCCTGCCGATGCAGGGGACACGGGTTCATGCCCCGGTCCGGGAGGATCCCACATGCCGCGGAGCAGCTGGGCCCATGAGCCATGGCCGCTGAGCCTGCGCTCCGCAACAGGAGAGGCCACAACAGTGAGACGCCCACGTACCGCAAAACAAACAAACAAACATGGGTTTCATACTTTTCTCTCTGTGCTGCCTCGTTCAGGAACTGGATTCCTACTTACGGGCCATGAGCTCAAGCCAAAGCGGATCACTCACACACACTCCAGCCTGCCCCTTGCCCAGTTCCCACCCCACACTAAATCCATCACAGAACTGGCAGGAGATCATGTACAAAACAAAGGTTCAGATTCAACTTTAGAAAAGGAACTTTCTGTTGATGTGTTCCACAGCTGTATATATATACATATATATATATATATATTTTTTACAGCTATATTTTTTTATGTAGCCAGAAAGTGAACACTGAAGAATCCTTCTTTCAAGCAAACATTGGTTCAATAAAATATGAGGCAAAAAAGAGGGAAGAGCATTATTCTTCAAGACCGATTGTCATCACAAATTAAAGCATTTTAACATTCAAATATAATAGCTTATTTTTAGGCAGTTGGGTGGCCTCCTTATATTTTATTGACAAGAAAAAAAATTAATTTTAAAAATCAGAATGTTTAACAGTAATGTATCTAATCACGCACAAGTGATGGAATAAGGAGACATAACAGAAAATTTTCATTTTGCTAGTCCATTAGGTATTATGTTACATTTCATGTTTCTGAATCACTAGATTTCAAAAAAAAAGTAAATGATACTACTGTTACAATTTGCTTTGCTATTGTGTGTTAAAATGAAACATTTTTACATGAACTATTCATTTTTATTTTTTTTAATTCTTAGGATTTTAATTAGTGGAAGGAATGACAGGAGGATATCACGTGGCCCCGTGGCTATTCTCTGCTATATCAAATTCCACCCCTTCATGATTGGGAGCCAGAAAACGTTGAAATGGCTGGTGGTTCTTTGATAAACCACATCCTGAGATGTGAGTTTTTCTATCAGAGCATTCCAGCCTTTTCAAAAACCTGTTATCTTCTTTCAGTGATGCTAACTATACAGCACAAATATCAACACTAAAGTGAAATTTCAAAAGAACCACATGCTTTACGGAAGCAAATGTATTCACTCATTGGCTATTTATCCCAGTGACACAACTGTCTCAGCCACAATTCAAGACTTTGCAAACAGATTTCGTTTGGCGTGTCAGGACTTACAAAGATAACCTGAAAGATTACAACTCAACGAATGTGCTGCCTCTTATTAGATTCTGAATAAGCAGGTAGATATAGATCCTTCATTCATTCAAAGGGACAAACTAACATGTTTATTTAGCACTGCTGTCAGGCACTGGGCTCACCATTCTGCATACATTATCTCCTCTGATAATGTGAGAGTCAGGACAACATTAGCTGCTGTAAAGAATAAGACCCCAAATCTCAGTGGATTATCACACTCTCTGCAGTGTCATCCACTGGCAGGCAAGGATAGAAGAAGTGACAAAGGCACGCCCATTTCCTCATCACTTGCCGTCACGTGGTGAGACCAGAGGAGAGTCCTCACCTAGATGGGAGCAGCTTGGGGGGCAGTCATCAAATGTAGTCACTGGCTGGACAACCCATTCTCAGAGAGAATCTACACTGCACAAAAGGGAGCACACTTTTGGGGGGTTAACTAACCATCTCTCTCCTTCTCCCCTCCCTCTCTCCCTTTATCCCTCCTCACCTCCCTCCTTTTCTCTTTCCTCTCCCCACCACACACACACACACACACACACACACACACACACACACAGCTTTGCACACACAAACCCTATGAAGTAGGCATACGTTTTCCATTTGACTAATGATGAAGTGGGCTAAGAGAGGTTTTGCAAATTTCCTGAGGTGTAATAATAACCCAGGTCTATAAGACTCTAAAACCCTGGGTCTTTCCCATATATCATGTGACATATAACAAGTATTTGTACAGCTCTTTCAATATACAAAGCACTTGGGGCTTATTGGGAACTGGTGTGTGAAGTGGCATGCCCTTTCTCAGTTCATATCAATAACGTATTTCTCACAATTTTATTCAATCAATGTTGAATGAATTAGTGGGTACCCCAGGGGACTTTGAGCAATGATATATTTATTTATTTATGAAGGGTCTTTTTTCAGGTTCATTTTAGAGAATAACATAGTATTTTCATAGCACAATAGTTTTTAACATGGCAAAAATTTTTTTTTGTTTTTTGCGGTACACGGGCCTCTCACTGCTGTGGCCTCTCCCGTTGCGGAGCACAGGCTCTGGACGCGCAGGCTCAGCGGCCATGGCTCACGGGCCCAGCCGCTCCGTGGCATGTGGGATCCTCCCGGACTGGGGCATGAACACGAGTCCCCTGCATCGGCAGGCAGACTCTCAACCACTGCACCACCAGGGAAGCCCCCCCAAAATTTTTATAAGATATATAGGTTTGACTGTAATTTCAATGGAAGGCTTATATTCACAATTTTTAAAAACAACTTTGATTTGGTTTGTGGTTCACTAAAAATAAAAGTGATACTTAGAACCAGTTCTGCCTGGGTTCAGTAAATTAATGTGGTAAGTCTGGTTTATAGTTAAGTTGAATTCTGGTTCCTAGTAAAAACAGAGCCTTATTTCAAATAAAATAGCTTGTTATGTGTTTTTTTAAAGCCTTTTCCTATAGAGTTATTTACTCCTTCTTTGAGGCAATAAATCTTGGATAAGATGAACATCCTTTCTACTTTCCTGTCATGTGCCCCCCTCCCCCACCCTCTGTCCACCAATTCACTTCATTTCTATTTCTATTTCGCCTTCTATGGTTTATTATATTGACTGCTCAGGTAATTAAAATGATGTTACTGAGTTCAAGTTTCCAGCGAACCTCAACTGGAAAATAAGCATGAGGGGTGTTCCAGTGATCTATCTTTGTATAACAAACCAACCTACAACTTAGTGACACAAAACAACCATTTTTGTTATGCTCAAAGCTTCTTTAGACCTGACATTTGAGAAGGACCCTGCAGGGACAACTGGCAGGCAGGGCAGCTGGAGACTGGAACCATCTGAAGGTGCCTTCACTCACATGTCTGGTGACTGACGCTGACCAGAACCTCAGATTAATCTGTTGGCTGGGACATCTATATCTACAACTACCTGTGGCCTCCCCATGTGTCCTTGGCTTCCTCATACTGTGGTAGCTGGGTTCCAAGACCAAGCATCCCAAGAGAACAAGACAGAAGCATGTAACATGAGAAATCACATGGCATCATTTCCACCTTTGCTCTATTGTTGAGGCAATCACAAAGGTCTGCCCGGGTTCAAGGGTCAGAGGAAATGGAGCCCATCACTCCACAAGAGGGTTGTCAAGGTCATATGGTGAGAGAGTGTGGGATGGGAGATATTATTGTGACCGTCTTTGGAAACTATAGTCAGCCACAGGAGACACACCCAGTAAAGTGGCAGATGCCTGTCCACTCTTCTCGCACGCTGCTGCTGCTCACAGAATCACTGCACACGTGGCCAGAGAGAATCGATGGAGGCCTGACCATACTGTAATGCTTACTGGACTTTTAGAAAGGCTTGGAATTAACAAAGGAGAATGACAGTAAAAAGAACTTAATTCTCTAGACTAGATGTAACTATTGTCAGATGCAAAGACCTGGCCCCTGCAGAGCAGGCCTATTGGTCCCAAGCTCCTGGAATGCTGCCAGGTGGTAAGAGTCAGCTTCCCTCCCTAAAGGATCAGTGCCCAGGTATGTGTCTCCTCCACCCAAGGTCCAGAACACAGTTCTCCAAGCCTCAAATAAAGTCTGCTGTCATCCTCTAAAATCTGCCCTCCTCTCTCTAGGCTGACTGATAATGGAAGCAAACATCCCTTCAAACGTATGACCTTGCCCTCAGCTCAATGTTAGCTTATTTCCCAGAACGCCGTACATTTAGTGCTGAATTCACCAGGGGTGGGGCCTCCAGTGAACAGTCCAGGCTGGGTTTTGGCCATTCTGTTCAGGGCTCTTTGTGTTTTGCTGCAGCAAGGTGAGATTGTGCCTTCCTGTAACTTCTGCCTTTAGCTCCCTATTTCCTGTGAGCAAATGCATGAAAATACATGCACACACAGCTTGCAAATACATAATCACATTTATACTCAGAATTACCTGTTGGTATAGATATTAATATTCCCATTTTGCATTCAAGGAAACTAAGACTTAGCAGAAGGGCATGCTCAAGTGTCTTAAACTAGGATTGATAAGTCAACCTCTAACTCCAGTTGTTCTTTCCTTTGGACCACACTGGCTGTGCAGATTCAGAAATTCTTATTTTGAGTCTCGTGCACACGAGTCAATATTTCTCACCTGCTATTAACTCATAAATCATTTCCTTTACAGGAGCCTTTGCCACGGGGTGTAGGTAGCTCCCCATCGCTCTTCTCCCTCCTCCTGCCCCACCCCTCTCTTTGAGACTATCAATTTATTTTCCATCATTATCCTTTTGGTTTGGATCTGCACCAGTTTTCTCTAAGTGATAGAACACCTTGTATCCCAAAGAGAAATGCTGCTACTCTGCAAAGCAAGCCTTTGAGTCTCTTTTTAAAGAGAGTTCCTACAGTGTGGCAGATTTTAATGACCCCCATCTCTCATGCCTGCATTGGGTCACCCGAGCCACACTGCTCAAAATGATCTAACCACCTCATAATGCCAGCCGAGGCAGACTCAGGCTCGCCACGGGGCACCCAGCCTAATTCATTATACCACTCAAAGCCATAAATCACAGGATTCTCCCCCTCCCCTCCTTTCCCTCCCACCAAAAGGAGGGCTCACATGAAATCTATTTACATGGGATGATTATTCAATTAATTTTTTCATTACACTTGCCAGGAAGCATTGCCAGGATTTCTAAAACTGCCCTGTATGTTTGCATTAATGATGACGGTGGTTTGTGCTACTTAATTTAGCAATCACGGCCCATTTGGAGGTCATGCCCAGCCATATGCAGACTGGAGATGGCAGAGGGGCAGCTTCCTGATCAGGAACATGTGAGCACTTGACACATGTCTAGGATAAGCACAGAGATATTAATATCTCTACGTGCTGTCCCCACAGCCAGTCCCACTGTGGTAGCCTTAGCACAGGCTTAGGGCCCTCATCCTCAACAGCCCAGGTGAAACAAGACCCCTTGGTTGCTCTCCCTGTCTCTTTGACCCCTTCCAAAACACCCCCCATAAAGGCTGCCATAGTGATCTTCCTAAAGTGTAAATCTGATCTTTTTGCCCCTCATGTCAGTGGTGCTCAGCGGCCCAAGGAAGAAGGTACAAGCTCCCATCTTGCTTTGCGTGCAACACCCTTTGCATGCACCTGGCCAGCCTCAGCTCTCTCTACCTGCTCCTCCACCGCAAGAGGAGACCCATGCTCCAGCCACGTAAATACCTCCAAGCTACTCACAATTCCTCAGCCAAACAAGCTCTCCCCGGCACCCAGGCTACTTCCTCTGCCTGAAGTGCTTTTTACTCCCTTATCCACCTGGCAAATTTGCATCCACTATTCAATACCCAGCTCAAAAGTCCCCTCCCTTGGGAAGTTTTTACGGCTCTCACAAGGCACTAGCAATCTTTCTGGGGTCTCCATAGCGCATTGTAAATGCTTTACTCACAGCCCACACCTCGTATTTTAATTCTCTGCTTTTCTGTGAGTTAGATCAGTGTCCTGGTCATTCTTTCTTGTATCCCTAATATGGGGACACTCAAATGAAAACTTTTTTAAAAAGACAGGTTATTTGGAATTTACCTGGATCTATTGAGAAGCCCCAGAATTGTTATGTTTTTTTCTACTGAAGTATAGTTGATTTACAATGTTGTGTTAGTTTCTGGTGTACAGCAAAGTGATTCAGTTATATATATTTTTTTCTTTTTCATATTCTTTTCCATTATGGTTTACAGGATATTGAATATAGTTCCCTGTGCTATACAGTAGGACCTTGTTGTTTATCTCTTTTATATATAGTAGTTTGCATCTGCTAACCCCTCTCCTAATTTACCCCTCCTCACCTCTTTCCCCCTTTGGTAATCATAAGTTTGTTTTCTATGTCTGTGAGTCTGTTCCTGTATTATAAATAAGTTCATTTGTATATTTTAGATTTCACATATAAGTGATATCATGGTATTTGTCTTTGTCTGACTTACTTCACTTAGTATGATAATTTCTTGTCCATCCATGTTGCTGCAAATGGCATTATTTCATTCATTTTATAGCTGAGTAATATAGCATTGGTATTTTTAACAGTTTCCAGAGTTGTTTCTTTTGCTGCCAACCTGGCCAGGTCCACAGATCCTGAGTTGGGGACCTACCACCCCAGCATGTGGCCTGCCTCAGAGCAGGGGCTTAATGATTATTTTATAACAAGTGGAGGAATGCATGGCTATTGGGTAGACGGAATCACAGAGTAGGGTTGTGTTGATAAAGGCAACAGGGCAGCAACTGCTCTTTCCTCACCATTATAGGCCAACACTGAACTAAAAGGGATCCTAACTCTGTGAGCCTGTTAGAAAAGAAATGAATGAAACATCAATTTGGGTCTCACATAAATTTGGATCTCAGGCCTGGAGCCTGACTCCTAGGCTCCAAGCACAGTGTATATCTGCTGCCTAGCATCTACCCTTTCCCATCAGATCTGGGTGCCGATGAAAAGAAGGATGGGCGGGCAATACCTGTGCAGACCTGGTCCTCAGCTGACACAGTGGTAGGAGTTGCTACAGATGCTGAGGATGCTCTGGAAATCCAGCCCTCTCTCCCTTTGGCCAGGCGCTGGGAGAGCCTTAAGCATCCACTGGCCCCCACAGGCTGTGAACCAGAGTCGTAAAGTCACCTCCTGTCCTACTGTTGCTGAAGCCAAGCCCTTGGATTCCTTCTTCCTCCTTTCTGGAGGGCCAGCATCTCAGGGGGGATCGTCTGTGGCTCCCAAACTGACTTCCCCTCCTGGTTTTACCTAGAGAATGCAGGTTCATTCTCAAGCACTGGTATATAACATAGATCACATTGACAATACAGATCCTATTTAGCTGATCAGGCCTTCACCATCAGTCCATCAAAATCTTCACTGGCTACAAACCTTCCCCTGTGAGGACCAGGGAATGGAGGGGGAATGTCTCTCGTTGTGGCTAAGTTCACATCTGAACCTGCCAGTGCTTTTGCACAAAGGACTGGCCCTCCCTACCATGCAGGGCTGGAGCAACCTCTGTGCATTGTTGATTTGAGGTACACAGAATTAGATGCCTGCCTGAAGCCCCCTCTTGGCCGCCTTCCATGTCCTGAAATGCTCACCCCAGATTCCACCTAGGGGCCTCCTGACATGGACATATATCTTCCCAGGAGTAACCAACATGCAGGGCTTTTAGGGACTGACTCTCAGGTAAGTCATCACTAGCCGTTGTACTCCAGCTGAGAAAAAAACTAAGAAAACCTAGAAAAATCTAGAAAAACCCAGAAAATGAGAAAATAGGGAAAGAAATGAACATTTATTGAACTTCTACTATGTGTCTGGGATTCAATATCCCACTTAATGCCCACAACCCCCTTATAACGCAACTGTTATTCTGCTCATTTACAGATGAGGAGACTGCGGCTTACGTGGATTAGGTGACTTGTCTAATTTTGTACGGGAGTCAAGACCATGGCTATCTGACTCTAAAGCCTTTAATTATTTCATTATCCAATCCTTTCTCCAAGTGGGACCTTCCAGCAGAGCTTGAAGTAAAAGGCTTGAGTCTTGTCTACGTACTGTGCATTTTAATTTGGGAAAAACCTGTAAAGAAAGAGGCAGTGCTTGGAGCACACATTACCGATGTTCGGGCAGCATAATACCTCAGGGTTCCTAGAAAAGTGGGCAGTAGAGGGGGTCGAGGGCCAAAGACCCCTGTGAGCTGCTGAGCTGGGGAAGCTCACTCTCCCTGGTCCTCTACGGGGTAGGGAGGCAATTGGCCCACCCATATTTCTCTGGTTGGGAGGAGGGTTGAAAAGAGCCAGCTATGAAAATTCAGAAGAAGACCCACACATTTATTAAGGGGACAGGAGCAGGGGAAACAGGGAGAAAATTCCAAAGAATAGTAAGACAGCTTGTCTTCGAGGAAACGGGGAGACAGTAGACTCGCAAACATGTAATTACAGTACGCCTAAGAGTCGTGCTGCATTCTCATCACTAGAAATGTGCTTAAAATACGGGGTGAGTCCACAAGGCGCAATTAGTTCTAGTGGACAAAAGAGGTAGACGGAAAGCTGACACTTGAAGGGGGAGGACAACATTCCAGCCCTGTGGCCTCAGCCTGCATGAGAGTAACTGGGAGCGGATGGGCCTCCAGGGCTGGCAGTTCCCTCCTAACCACAGAAAGGTAGCAAGTGATTACTTTGTGTCGCCAGGCAGGAGATGTATTTAACTTCTTTTTTGGTGGAGACCTACAAATGTTATCAGAGTCCCTGCTGTCAAGTTCTGCAGTCCCTTTTAAAAACTCAGGCTCTTAATTCGCTACACGGCCTCCCAGGAAGCGTGAAATCCTCCACGGATGGACGATGCAGGGTGAGGAAGGAGGTGGCGCTTGCAGCCACGTTTCCCGAGGAGCCTTCTCGGTGCCCCCTTCCTGGCCCTCCCTCTCTTCCCCTCCCCTCTCCTCTCCTGGAAGTCCAGCTGGCAAAGCTCGTGGTAGAAGACACACGAGAACTTTGGGACGCATAGGATGGTTTGATGGAAGACCTGATTTTCTCCTGTCAGACTTCACAGCATTTGTACCACCAGCCTCCCCTCAGCCTCCTTGGAAGGACTGCCATCAGCAGCCATCTTAGTTCCCTTCTTGGGATTAGCAGTAAATCCCATCATTGGGCCTTTTGAGCAGACTTTTGACTGCCTTTGGGCCTTTGTACTACACACTGAGTCAAGAATGTAAATACTCGTCTTTAAGCTACTCAATCACTATAGTTCCTTTCCAATTATCTAACTAAACACGAGGTTAACCTACAACTTGAGCTCACTGGTCTTCATCTGAAACAGAGTCAGGAGAGTCTGTGAAATGTTTGTTGATATTGTGAGAAAGGCCATATGACCTTCTGCCTGCCTCACTGTAGAAGAAGGGGAGCCTAGAGGGTTTTGTTTCCTTTGTATTATTATAAAAATGAATATGTGGGGTTTTTTGGGAAAACTTGAAATATTCCAGAAAGTACTGAAAATAAATATTTTTTTAAAACCCTCGTAATCCCACAATTCAGAGATAATCATTGTTAACATTATGGTACATTTCTTCACACACACACACACACACACACACACATATAATTAGCAATTTATGACTTTTCCTGCTACTTTATCCACTAGTTTTCATAGGCAGCCGATCAGTTAGTAGTCTTTTGGTTGTGACAGAAAAATATAACTCGAAGTGCCTGAAGCAGAAAAGGGGATTTACTGGCTCACACAGATGAGAGTTCAGGGATAAGCATGTATCAGACATGGTAGAATCTGGAGTTTCAAGCCATGTCCCTAAGGCCTGACCTCTTGTCACTGCTGCTCTGCTTTCCTGTGTGGTCACCACCTCAGATTGGCTTCCTCCTCAGGCTGGCAGAACGGCAGTTCACGGCTCTGGGATTCTCCTCACAGCTTCACAACAAGTTCTAACAGAAGTCTCATATCATTACCTCTGAATTGGTCCCCTGCTCATCTCTGAGCCAGTCCCTGTGTCCAGGATGATACAATTCTCTGATTGGCCAGGACTGTTTCACACGGCCACTCTTGGAGCCAATAAGAACAGTCTCTGCCTCCCATCTTAACACACTGAGAAGGCAGAAATGGTTTCCTGCAAAGAATTTGGGCATTATCCCCAATGTCACAGTATTCTGGTGGAACTAGCGTCAGTGACACTGTCCACTGCTGTTGCTGCAGCTCCCATGTATTTTAAGGACTCCTGCTGCCCTCTGGCTAGTATCTCCATTGGTGCCAACGCTGAAATGAGTAAGAGGGGGAAAACACATCATGCGACCTTCCAGTTTTAGGTAAATCTTATTTTTTTATTTTTTCATATGCTTCAGTGGCTACTTGTGGTAGAAGACTTACAAAGTAGTAACTGATCCTCTTACTTTTAGCCCCAAATCCCAAAAGACAGGCTAAATGTTCTGCTTATTCTACCTGCTCTGTGATAATTTATGAGGTCCATACCCTGAACCCACCTACTGACATAGCTATGGGCTCCTATAAGGAGTCCTGGCCCAAGATAGTCCCTGGTTGGTCATTGCATTAATTCTTCCTTTATTGTTTTCCTTCATGTATCTTTTAGTGGGAGCCCAGAGAAGTCTGCAGAATAAGATGCTTGAGTCTTCGGGGTTTGGAAGGCTGAGCACATTAGATTTTTTAATTTATAGGTTTCAGGCATGTGAGTGTTACTGCCATATAGAACATGGGAGGTCTCCCATCATAACCATCAGAGGAAAAGGAAAGGATATTAGGGAACAAAAATAACCATGTGTACAACAAGCACTTTCCCATGTCCATAACCATCCTTTGAAAATATGATTTTAATGGTTGCATAAAACTCTACTGTACAAATGTACTGTATTAACCAATCATTGTTGGATACTTTCTAATTTTGTGTCTGTTTTGCACTGTTCTAATGTAATGCTATAAGGAATATCCTTGCATATAAATCTTCAACTGCTTCTTTAATTATTTCCTTGGGATAAATTTCTAGAAATGGAATTTCTGGATTACAGGCTTTTTACATTGGACTTCCAGAAAAGTATTCAGTTATAAGACCACCCACTGGGTGTGACCTGGGTCTGTTCTGACCCTGACCATGCTGTTAACATGAGAAAAAAAATATTGGGATTGAGGAGAAATGATAAAGCAGATGGCAGCCTGAAAGCGATTTCTTAGGAGAGCCTTAGGAGAGGTAAAGTCGAATCAAAATTAAAAAGTGGAGCAAAAAGTTATTTCCTTGGGGTATGTATGGAATGGAGCCATGAAAGTGTCCTTCTGGAATCCATTTTGACATAAAGGTCACCCTGAACAGTATAATATTGATAGACCCCTGGGTCTTGGGAGGCGGGCTAGAAAAACTATTTTTTCAGCCATTCAGTTTTTGTTTAAGTCAACTAAATACGTTAAATAAAACCTACTTTTCTTATTTAACCATTCAAGCTACATAGAGACAAAAGTGAAGCTAGTCACTCATTCATTCATTCATTCAACAAACATTTCACAAGATGTTTATTTGCAAAACATTATTCTAGGTATTCGAGGCTACAGAATTTGAAATGAAGAAAATAAATCTCTCTGAGAGCTAAGCAAAACCTTCCACACATTAAAGAAATAAAGTTGAAATATGTGCATTACTCTTACTGAAATAGAATGGTTCCTAGGTGAAAGTAAGACCTGGTGGTGAGTTTACTATTTTATTAACTTATCCAGAGATAGAGTGTATCAGACAGAAGAGAGAGGTTATCAGAGAACACAGAAGAGGGAAAATGAGAGAGATCCATTTTGGCAGTGCCCATCAAAGCTCTGTTCCAGTAGTCTAGGAAGCCCACAGGAACACATGATTTGTTTGATTTCTCTGTGGACATAGATACATCAGACCATCAGAGCCTGATGATATTAAACATTCAAATCCACCACCAAGGCCCCTTGCTCTGATCTCTTATAATCCATGCAAACTTCTGACAATTTGACTTTATATGTAGTTTTCCAAGATGGAGAAAATGTGCAGATCAGGCTAATGTGAATGCCTGCTCCTCCTGTACGTTGTATTTCCCATTGTAAATTAGTGAATTGACATTCTTTAATTAAATTTATTTATTTTACTTATTTATTTTTGGTTGCGTTCGGCCTTCGTTGCTGCGCACAGGCTTTCTCTAATTGCGGCAGGTGGGGGGCTACTCTTCGTTGCAGTGCACGGACTTCTCATTGCAGCGGCTTCTCTTATTGCAGAGCATGGGCTCTAGGCGTGCAGGCTTCAGTAGTTGTGGCACATGGGCTCAGTAGTTGTGGCTCGCGGACTCTAGAGCGCAGGCTCAGTAGTTGTGTCGCATGGACTTAGTTGCTCCGTGGCGTGAGGGATCTTCCCAGACCAGGGCTCGAACCCGTGTCCCCTGCATTGGCAGGCGGATTCTTAACCTCTGTGCCACCAGGGAAGCCCCATGAATTGACATTTTGATTTATAGACATGAGTTTCTTGTGAGCTGGGTTAATTTGCACACTGAGAAACTGGCCCACTTAATATGCCGAGAGAATCAACCTTCTAAGCCTTCAAGGCTGAGGTTAGATTCACCAAAGTAATACCATCCTGTGACGAACCAACCTGCTCAGCACAGTATCTGTTATAAAGAAGTTGTCCAACAAATGCTGCTTGACTTAAATGGATTTGAATTGAATGTGTTTGATTTAATTAAGGTTGGGTGTGAGAGAGAGAGAAAGACAGAGATAAGGACAGGCTCATAGACTTGGGAATTCACCAGTATCGTCAGTTGAAGCCATGTGAATGAATGAGGTCACCCAGGAGTAATGGAACCTGTAGAGGGAGGTAGGGGATCTGATGGTGGTAACTTAGCAAGTTTCCATAAGAAGGAGCTGGAAGAGGAAGAACAGTTACTGGGGCATTTGAAGGTCAGGCAGAGAGGAAGACTGAGTAGTGCTGAGGAAGTTCTAGTTTATCCTTCTCTATCATTACTTTCTCCATAAATTATCTACATCACTAGCTTTAAAGATTATTTATGAACAATCTTTTATAATAATCCAAACTCTTATATCCATGTGACAAAGTGCCATCTATAATGAGATGTCTGGGGCTTCCTTGGTGGCGCAGTGGTTGAGAGTCCTCCTGCCAATGCAGGGGACACGGGTTTGAGCCCTGGTCTGGGAAGATCCCACAGGCCACGGAACTGCTAGGCCGGTGAGTCACAACTACTGAGCCTGCGGAGCTTGTGCTCCGCAACAAGAGAGGCCGCGACAGTGAGAGGCCCTCGCACCGCGATGAAGAGTGGCCCCGGCTCGCCGCAACTACAGAAAACCCTCTCACAGAAACGAAGACCCAACACACCCAAAAATAAATAAATAAATAAATTTATAATGAGGTGTCTGCTGGGTTCCCTAACATAACACATGAAACAGAACTCCTGATGCTTCCCCTCGAAACCTTTTCCTCCTTCAGTCTCCCCAGCTCAGTAAATGGTTCTCCAGCTGTTCAAGCCAAAACCAAGGCATCACCCTTAATTTTTTCATTTCCTTCACTCACCTCTCCCCCAACCCCACATCGAATCCATCACTACCTTCTGTGGCTCCATCTAAAAAATACGTCTCAAATTCAAAACTCCCCTTGTCTTCACCGCTCTTCATCAAGCCACCAATATTTCTTGCATTCTAATGATCGTCCTGATTATGTCATTGGCACCTTTGTTCTTTTAAAAATACACATGAGTTCATGTCGCTCCCCTGCCTAAAACTATTTCATGGTTTTCCACTGCAATTAGGATAAAACACAAAATCCTCCCCATGTGGTCTAAAAGTTCCACATAACTAACCCTGAATAATCCTCCAACTCCATCTCCTACACAAATCCGCTGTTGACTATGACCCAGCCACAGGGCTTTCTTTCTCTTGCATGACGTTACCAAGCTCATTCCTTCCTCTAAGACATGGCACTTGCTACTTCTTCTGCCCCTAGGTTCCATCCCAATCTTTGCAGGACTGCCAGGTGTTATTCAGATTTCTCCTCCTAACCATCTCTAAGGACCCTATCAAATTACCCAGTCCCAACTACAGCCACATGGAAACGCATCACCGTGTTCTGTTTTCTCCATGGCACTCCCTTATCTGGTAATGTGCCAACTGTCCTCTTCACTCCATCTCTCCACCACACGCATCCCATGAGAGCAGGGACATTTTTCCCCACCACTGTGTTCTCCAGGACCTAAAAGACTGCCTGGCACATATTAGGTGCTCAGTAAATATGTATTCAATAAAAGATAAATCAATAGAAGATTAAGAAGCTAAAGGAAATTCTATAAGAGGAGGAGGAAGCCAACAGCCTGCTCACTTTTTACCAGAATATATTTTTCTCCACCAAGAATCTCCATTAAAGAATTTAGTTCCATTTGCAATATTTTATTTTGCATTCAAAAACCCAAATACTTGATCTCTCTGGCTCTTCTTAATGGCCTCAGGAGGAATGCCAAAAACAAAAAAAATCCACCCATGCTGTTGAAATACCAGAAAGATGATTTTCATGCATTCAAACTCAATATTTATACTGGAATACAGAAATGTGATTATAAGAGAAAAAGAGTAACAAGAAGATACAACTCACTGCAGTCTAGTCCTACTTTCTATTTTTTTACCTTGAAGAAACGACTTAAATTCTCTGAGCCTTAACATCCCCAGGTGTAAAGTAGGTGTATCAATACCTGCCTCTTTTTTCTAACTCTCAGGTCTATTTTAACTCATAAAGTGTGAAAAATATCTAACAATGGCTTAAGGTTAGAGATTTTATAGGTTATAGAGCTTGTGATTTTTTTGATAGCTTTGGAGAGAAGAGTGAGTTATTATTTTTATGGTCATAATTCAGAGACAGTTTATCACATTATATAACCTCGAAAATAATTGTTATTTGACCAGAGAAATAACATGTTTACATTATGGACTGTTACACTAGTAATAGGATCCGTCACTACTGCATTAATGAAAAGGAAGATGCTAGAATGAGAGGAATGGAAAATCAATTTATCTACTTTTCCAACCCAATATTTATACGCTGACACCAAGTCCTGATATAGAGTCAAGTATCAGATGTTTATGTAATGTCTCAAACACTACAGGCAGCCAAGATTTTCTTCTGCAAATTCCAACTGCCTGACTTAAGTTCCAAGTAGGATTTCTTGCTTCTTCTGCACATCCATGGTATTACATTGAATATTTTCCACCTGTGATTGGTAGAGTGGGATAAATAACTTAACAGTTATGTAAGTTAAATTTTTTGCTGCAAATACCAAACAACTTGACTAATTTTGGCTTAAAAACACTGGGGTTTAATTTGAATCATCCAGAAAGAATTCTGGGAGAGAACAGTCCTAAAACTGATATGGTAACTCAGTGATGCCATCAGAAACCCAGTTGGTAAATGTTTAACAACCATCCTGAAGGGAAGGTCCTGATGTGTCATATTTGCCAATTTCCATAGTGTACATACTTCCACCGTGGCTTGATTTTAAACCTCCAACGTGATATAACTGACTTTGGAGTTGGGAAGAAATACCAGTAGCACACCATTACAGAGTATTTCCACCATGCATGTAATAGATGTAACTAACGTTAAGAGCATTAGATAATAGTAAAATGTAATAGAAGAATTAGGAAATTAGGAGCTTAGGGCATTATCTTTGTTTTAATAGAATTTATTTAATTGTAAGTTTATATAAAGTAATTTTTAGTAATGACTGTGCTGAGGGGACTTCCCTGGTGGTCCAGTGGTTAAGACTCCGCACTCCCAACGCAGAAGGCCCGGTTCAATCCCTGGTCAGGGAACTAGGTCCCGCATGCCGCAGCTAAGAGCCCGCATGCCACAACTAAGACCAGGCCCAGCCAAATAAATAAATAAATAACTTTAAATAATAATAATAATAGCTGTGCTGAAAAACAGGCTTGCAAAATTTCTGGAAATTTAACAGTCAACTCTCGCAAGCTGGTACAGCCGTGTCCCACACACCACTGAATGCAGGTTCTTTACATCATTTTGCTCTTCCATCTTCTAGATGCACACTTTTCATCTGCGTGCTTGTTGCCTTACGGTCGCAAGAAGGCTGCTGCCCTTCCAAACCTCACGTGTGCATGCCAGGCAAGGAGAAGAAAAAGGGGGGACACTTCCCTGGAGATCCAGTCGTTAAGACTTCACCTCCCAGTGCAGGGAGTGTGGGTTCAATCTCTGGTCAGAGATCTAAGATCCCACATGCCTTGCGGCCAAGGAACCAAGACATAAAGCAGAAGCAGTATTGTAACAGATTCAGTAAAGACTTTAGAAGTGGTCCACATGAAAAAAACCCTTAAAAAAAAAAAGAAAAGGGGTGAAATAGCAAAAGCAGCAGGCCAGTTTTTTCAAAACTACTTGCCCAAAGCCCCACTCGGAGGCTTCTGCCTACAGCTTGCTTGCTGGAATTGTCCACAAAGATGGACTGCGCAGAAAGGAATCACGAATGAAGGCTGGGTTGGCCAGCTAAATGGATCTGCTATAACAATAAAAACATCTATGGAACTCCAACTTTTAACACACCATACCATGCTCAGCACAATGACACAGAGATGAAAATAGAGTGGTTCAAGACTCAATGCTTGCCCTCAGATTCTCGGAAGGTAAGACATTCACACATGGAAATATAGCCAGCAATTCTCCTTGAACAGCACACTGAGACCCGAGTGTTGGCACAGAAGCTAAGTACCTCTGGACCTGGCAGAGGCAGGCATCACTCTGGACTGGGTGGTCCATTTCAACAGAAGCGCTTATCAACACAGAAAGAGAAGTCAGTTCAAACAAGTAACTGCCAACAGGTTTATACATTCTGCTTAATTTGAATCATTAATTAGTACACATGAGCATGGCCTTTGTATACTCCCCAATTTTAGTTATTTTAGCTAATTGCATGGGAGGCTGAAATTTGTGTGGAAATACGTGGACTAAAATTAAATTGCTCTCTCTGCAATGACCTACCTGCTTTTTCTAGGTAACAGATAATTATCATTTTTCTAAGCTTAGCCCAATACTCTTCAAAGCCCTCTGGGATCACATTAATGGTATCAAGTGGTTTTTCAAGTGTTCCATTTTTTAAAACTTCTATCTTTCTACGCAAGGAAGAACATGACCACAGTGGCTTAAAGCATCATGTGAATATTTCCAAATGATGATCGTAATACTGATTTGAATATTATTGCCATTCCCCTGGAAATTTCTATCATTATCAAGGTTGAATTATATTATGCCTGTATTTCTTTAAATGTTCAGAGCTCTCTCCTGCGCCTAGGCAGAGTGGAGGACCCTCACTCTTAGCACGAACAGACGTCACCTAAACCAACAAGAATGAAGGTTGCTCTAAGTTGCTGAGCTATACAAGCCTTCGGGGCTGTGGAATCAGGCCATCCATTTTGCCTGATGTAAAAGGTTATTCTCTTACTGCCTTTCAGTTTTGCCCTTTTAGCTCTGTACGGGTCACCACTGAATTCCTGCCTTAAAAAATCTGGCATAATGGCCTGTTGGGCACAATGATAGGTATGGAAAGTTCAGAGAAATTTTGACCACAAGGTCCTTCAGGACCTGTGACAGACAAATAACAGCGTCCTCTCCTCCCCCGGGTAACCTAGAAATCTTTCTTTCCCCCACCACCCTGCCTTTCTCCCCACAGCACTCACTATGCCCATATAAAAATAATACATTAACCAGCTGTTGCTGCTGCATACCTGACTTCCCCAAACACACTGCCTTACAGCAGCAAAAATGTCCTTTTCTAGCTCCTAGGAGCTTCTGGGACAGCCCAGGATGTAGGTCAGCTTAGCCTGGCTGAGCCTTCCAGTGGGGTTCAGGCCCGCTCTCTGGGTCTCTACCTCTCTTTGGACCAGCAGCTCCCTGGTGCACGGTCACGGTCTTTGTCAATAAGTAGACACTGAACGCCTGTGACTATCCCACTAGTCACCTGAGGGCTAAGATAGGGGTAACACTCTAAAGAAAAATGTAGTAATGGAATCAATTTGCACAAACACACTCGGCATAGCTGGTTGATAATGCAAAACATTACATGATTAAAAGTGAGAATGGGAATGGATACGTAGGATTTTGATAGCTCTAAGCAAGGGCATTTTCAAAAGAAGAAACACATCTAAGGGAGGCAAAGGGTCTATATGGGAATGAGTGTTATCTCAAACATACATCATCCTAACTTTTTTTTTTTTAATTTTTTTGGCCGTGCTGCATAGCATGCAGGATCTTAGTTCCGCAACCAGAGATCGGACAGGTGCCCCTTGCATTGGAAGCACAGAGTCTTAACCACTGGACGGCCAGGGAAGTCCCACATCATCCTAACTTTTATAAGGTGAGCTATGAATAAGGTGAATCAGTAGATTGGTTATACGTTGGTCCTGTTTCTCAATCCCTAATTTTTAACTATCTTTCCATTACTTGATTTGTTAATAATAATAATTGTAGAATGGCACAAAAAGAGGAATTCTTCAGAATGCTTTTATAACATAAACATTCATAGTATCTAAACAATCGATTTGTTTTATAGATTCAGGCTTCGTTAAAACCAGAAATACCTTCCTACAGAGACTTTTATTCACGTGTAAAGAAATCACAGCCAAGGAAACAGTGACTGAAGGATTTCATTCTAGGCAGGAAGAGACCTCAGTCACTCAGTTCTGTGGTCCCCTGGCAGTGGCGATGCATGCAAAGATTACTTATGTCTTTTATTCATTTCAAGTGAAGTCTGGAAGGACAGACATTTAAAGGCTGCGCTGGTTTGGATCCAGTTCCTAAGTTTTGCCTCCAGGGGATTCAGAACTCTGGCCACTGGACTGAACTGGATTCCAAGAGCTGGAAGGTCACTGAACCTTCTTCCTTCATGTTACAGATGCTGAAAAAGAAGCTGGGAGTTTATTCAAATAAATTTGAATAAAACTGGGACTAAAATCCAGGTCACCTGATTTCCCAGGTGAAGGCAATATTCTGCCAGTCACCTCCTGGGTCCCTCTTGTGCTCCCAGAGCATTTCCTGTAAGCCCTCTCCTCCCACCAGCTTCTGCAAAGCAAAGTCAACTCTTCAGAACAGGCACGAGAGCCTTGACTTCAGACAGAACTCATTTCAAATCACACTCATTTAAAAAGGACACCCATTTGCTGGGTGTCCTTGGGCAAACTGCATGATCGTTCTCTGCTTCCACTTCCTCTCTGTAAAAGGGTGTTAATGAAATCTAACTTGCAGTGTTATTAGAAGAGCAAATACAATAACACACTGCACAGGGCCTGGCCTGTAGGAGCAGAACTACAAATAGTGGTTATGATGGTGACAATTAAGTGACTCAGAGGCCAGTCCGGGGAGGATGCATGCACAGAACACTTGGTGGGGTCTTATGGCATCACCTGGCCTGAGACCTGGGTAGGTTTCTGTAGTTTTTCTGCCCTGGGACAGCAGAACTCAGTCTGCTGGGAGAGAGAAGATATGGAGGCCTCCCAGCCCTGCCAAGTACCCTGTTTGGGGACTTGGGAAAAGCAATAATTTCCCTGCTGCACATCCTCACCCACCCTGCCCAGGGTGTTACCATTAATTTAATGACTCAGATGAGGATAAATGTACCGTTGGAGTGGGATGGAGAGAGTCATGGATCTTGAGATTCAGAGATTTCCCTGAGGATAGGGAGATAGATTTCCCAGGAGGTAGATGGAGATGTGCTCCATGGAGACGGGAAGAATGGGATGCTTGATAAAAGGGTCCTGAAGGGAGGGGACCAGTGTGGGGAGAAGGACCCCTGTGGAGAGCCTGCTGGGCTATAGGGAAAATTATACTGGACAGTGTTCAGTTTCCTCCTCCAATGTTTTAAGTCTCCTGATTCACCCCCACATTTGTGAGGACAATTTAATCCAAGCTTGAGGGATAATATAATGGAGAACAAAGCATCAAGAGAATAATGAAAAGGGGGACCTGCCTGAATTGTCTTGGAGGTAAATGTTGGGTTCTACAGGCATACACACATCCCAAGGATCTACATGAATTATTAGAGCTAGCACTGCTGAAATCCAGAAGGAAAACAAATATATTCTCCTGTCCCACCCTGTCTCATAATTTGAGAGGTTCTCTTGCATGTTGGAGACCATCCTGCACATTATTGTAGAGAAAGTGTTAATTTCTATCCTTCATCTCCTCTTTAAATATGGCACTGTATGGCGAATATATCAAAAAAGAAGCAGACTCACCGATATAGGGAACAAACTAGTGGTTACCAGTGAGGAGAGGGAAGGGGGGAGGGGCAATATAGAGGTAGGGGATTAACAGGTACGAACTATTAGGTATAAAATAAGCTACAAGGGTATACTGTACAACACGGTGAATATAGCCAATATTTTATAATAGCTATAAACGGAGTATAACCTTTAAAATTTGTGACTCACAATATTGTATACCTGTAACATATAATATTATACATCAACTATACTTCGATTTAAAAGAAATGGCACCATATGGTCATTGGAAATAAGAAAGGGTCCATTAGAAAGCCCAGAGATAAACCCATGCACACATGGTCACCTTATTTTTGATAAAGGAGGCAAGAATATACAATGGAGAAAAAGCCTCTTCAATAAGTGGTGCTGGGAAAACTGGACAGCTACATGTACAAGAATGAAATTAGAACACTCCCTAACACCATACACAAAAATAAACTCAAAATGGATTAAAGACCTAAATGGAAGGCCAGACACTATCAAACTCTTAGAGGAAAACACAGGCAGAACACTCTATGACATAAATCACAGCAAGATCCTTTTTGACCCACCTCCTAGAGAAATGGAAATAAAAACAAAAATAAATAAATGGGACCTAATGAAACTTAAAAGCTTTTGCACAGCAAAGGAAACCATAAACAAGACAAAAAGACAACCCTCAGAATGGGAGAAAATATTTTCAAATGAAGCAACTGACAAAGGATTCATCTCCAAAATTTACAAGCAGCTCATGCAGCTCAATATCAAAAAAAAAAACAGCCCAATCCAAAAATGGGCAGAAGACCTAAATAGACATTTCTCCAAAGAAGATATACAGACTGCCAACAAACACATGAAAGGATGCTCAACATAATTAATCATTAGAGAAATGCAGATCAAAACTACAATGAGATATCATCTCACACCAGTCAGAATGGCCATCATCAAAAAATCTAGAAACAATAAATGCTGGAGAGGGTGTGGAGAAAAGGGAACCCTCTTGCACTGTTGGTGGGAATGTAAATTGATACAGCCACTATGGAGAACAGTATGGAGGTTCCTTAAAAAACTACAAATAGAACTACCATATGACCCAGCAATCCCACTACTGGGCAAATACCCTGAGAAAACCATAATGCAAAAAGAGTCATGTACCGCAATGTTCACTGCAGCTCTATTTACAATAGCCAGGACATGGAAGCAACCTAAGTGTCCATCGACAGATGAATGGATAAAGAAGATGTGGCACATATATACAATGGAATGTTACTCAGCCATAAAAAGAAACGAAATTGAGTTATTTGTAGTGAGGTGGATGGACCTAGAGTCTGTCATACAGAGTGAAGTAAGTCAGAAAGAGAAAAACAAATACCATATGCTAACACATATATATATGGAATCTAAAAAAAAAAAAAACAATGGTTCTGAAGAACCTAGGGGTAGGACATGAATAAAGACGCAGACGTAGAGAATGGACTTGAAGACACGGGGAGAGGGAAGGGTAAGCTGGGACGAAATGAGAGAGTGGCATGGACATATATACACTCCCAAATGTAAAATAGATAGCTAGTGGGAAGCGGCCACATAGCACAGGGAGATCAGCTTGGTGCTTTGTGACCACCTAGAGGGGTGGGATAGGGAGGGTGGGAGGGAGACGCAAGAGGGAGGAGATATGGGGACATATGTATATGTATAGCTGATTCACTTTGTTATAAAGCAGAAACTAACACATCATTTTAAAGCAATTATACTCCAATAAAGACGTTAAAAAAAAAAAAAGAAAGGGCCCATTGCCCAGCCATATACCTCTCAGTGACCACACAAAGGTCAGAGAGAAGGCTGGAATTACCACCTGTTAGAACACTGCAACTCTCTCTTAAAGGTAAGTTCCTATAACCTTGTTAAGCCTCAGTTTCCCCATCTGTAAAATGGAAATAAAAGCTCGACCTCATATGGATATCACAGGGCTTAAATGAGCAGCCCCAGCTAAAGCACCTGTGCAGCACCTGGCATGTGGCAGGGTTCATGTTAGTTTTCTTCTTCTACACCTCAGTAACTCACCAAGGTCAACCCTCAAGTTTACATGTGAAAAAGTGAGTGCGTCCAACAGCACTGTGACAGAAGCCTAAAGTTGGGGCTCCCAAAGGAAGCTTCTAAAAGAGTACCTATTGTAGCCTATTCAGAAAGAATATTCTGACAGGAAACTGTTTCTAGGAATAGGGCACAGTGTTATTTCCAGGAAGAAAAATCACTAGTTAGAAAACCGAGGCAGCTGGATGTTGTTCAACGTTCTCCCAAACTGGGCTGGTTCCTATCAAGGTGTCGGGGCCTGGGCAAACTTGTAATGTGAGGGTTGCCTTAAAATAGATGAAAAGAGACTTTAAGGGAAAAGAAGCCCCAGAGTGGCAATCTGAGGGGTGCTGGCAGACAGAGACGGCACAGTCCACAGCTGGGGCTTGGTGAGGAGAGGGAGGGGGAGGACCTGGGGGTCAGGGGCTAATGAGAGGACTGACCATGGAGTGCCCTGACTGCTCGCTGGAGCTCTTTCGAAGAAACTGTTGGCAGAGTGACCTTGGTCTCTTTAACTTTAATGAGCCCTGACCAGATGCCAGTAAGTTAGGAACTCAGGACCGTGACTTCACTCCAGGCCAGCCAGTGCTGCCAGGTGGACAGGAGGCTCCAAACTCCAGGGATTCAGCCTTTAGGAATCTCCTTTCTGGAATCACTCCTGATGGGCTGTGCTGTGGAACTCAGCACACTGTCCTCTCCCTCCCTGTAGGACCCTGGAGATTGTCAAAATGCAAGCTGGTCCCACTCAGCTGCTGAGTCTAGGAAAGGAGAGCCAAGGAGTTACGGACATGGCTCTGAGGGTTTTTTCATCATCTGAAGGTTCAATATTTAGAGCAATATTGATTCGATTTATCTAGTGTTGTAATGATCCATTGGTTGCTAGGCAACAGAGTTCTTGCTTCCCTGTTTTCTGGGGGGCTCATGGGAGTTTGACTACCAAAGAGATTACTTTGTGTATACGAAACTAAATGGACCATAGGTGCCACACACAGGTGGAGGAATACGGTTTTACTGGGCAGCATTAAGACCACGTTTCCTATCACATCTCGGTAACTGCAATTCAACCTCCAGAACAACAGGGCCATTCATATTCACGTGGCCCCTACAAGATACCGGCTGAGAACAATCTGACACAAAGTTGTGCTGATGCATAAAACCCTATGTTGTGTGCTTACCGTTCCACCCTCATAAAGTTCAGACCTGCACTGGGGCAAGAATACGTTTCTGCCTCCCCATTCTGGTCCCCTCCATACCCCACACTGATAACCAAAAATAGCAACCTGGATTATAAAGGGCAAATTCTGGTTTGCACTTAAATCTTGCTATGGCAGGGTCTTTCCTCATTTCTCTTATCCCATCTTCTCCCCAACTCACCCCAAAACTGCCTCCCTTTTGGGAAGGCTCTTTTTTAAGTCCTTTCACTGTTTCTTTAAAATCCCAAGTCAGAAGCAGCAGGGAGAAGAGGTACTGTCAGCTTGGGCTGTATGGTTCAGTGATTTGGCATTAATGATGTTTATTTTGGAACCTGCATGATGGCCTGACCTATTTTAGTATCTCTGCTTTAACCACACCTCCCTCCCCTATTTTTCCAATTAGAAATGAAGGCAGAAGGGATTGTGGGGAGGTTAGGGAAGGCAGGGAGGGAAAAACCTGGAGCTCACAGCTCTAGGAGTCACACCTGAAGCCGCCCAAGTTGACCATAACACTAACCACTGTCACAAAGGTGACTTGAAGCCCTTCTGGAAAGGCTGGAATTCAGGGCTGTGTCCACAAAATGGGAAGAGCTTCCAGAGGCCCTGCTCTGCCCAGGTTCCCCGGTGCGGGGTGGCGGGGGATCAGGAAATACACAAACCAAAGGCCACATTTGGTATTGTTCGGCGTTTTCCTCCCTGGAAAGACCTGTTCGGGGAGAGAAATGATCTGGTTCTTCCAAAGAGAAAAGCTATCGGGAGGAGGGGGAGAAGGAGAGAGAGGCAAGTGCAGGCAAATAGCCAACTACACACATTCACGGATAGCAGGATGTAAAACAGATGCTGTGCAGGAAAGTAAACCACTGCCCTGGGAGCACCATCATCAGCCTCTGGAGAACAGGGTTTCTCAGATCCAGGCGAATAACACAGCAAGTCACTGAAAACTGCAAACGCATCATAACTCACTCTAAGGAATGGCCCTTCTGGGTTGCCTGGTCCCCTGTCTCCACATCTTTCTCGTTGCTGAGTGGTAGCCAGCATTCCTCTGAATCGATGTTATTCTGCCTCTTTAACTAAGACTGAGGAGTTCTTCTCACCCACACCAGAGCTCCTTCCCTGTGATGGAAAGCAGGAGCAGCAAGACCTGGAGCTCCAAAGAGGCAGACAGTGGCCCTATAAGCCCTGTCCTATGGCTCTAGTGGAATGTATTCCATGAGAGTAGGGGTTGTGAGAAAGCAAAAGGGCCCAGGCCACTACGTGAAGACCCTAACATAACAGTTGTAGCACTCATGGAACAAATGCTGACATCAAGGTCAGTGTATAGAGGACCCATGGTAGCTGCTGCTGTGGGCAACTCAGGATCCCATTAATGGCTACCAAGAAGACACTATGCTTAAATGCAAATCAAAAGAGGTACCACCTCACGCCGGTCAGAAAAGCCATCATCAAAAAGTCTGCAAACAGCAAATGCTGGAGAGGGTGTGGAGAAAAGGGACACCTACACTGTTGGTGGGAATGTAAGTTGGTTCAGCCACTGTGGAAAACAGCATGGAGGTTCCTCAGAAAACTAAAAATAGAATTACCACATGATCCAGCAATCCCACTCCTGGGCATATACCCAGATAAAACTATAATTCAAAAAGATACATGCACCCCTATGTTCATAGCAGCGCTATTCACAATAGCCAAGACATTGGAAACAACCTAAATGTCCATTGACAGATAATTGGATAAAGAAGATGTGGTATATATATACTCAGCCATAAAAAAGAACAAAATAATGCCATTTGTAACAACATGGATGCAAGTGGAGATTATCATACTAAGTGAAGTAAGTCAGAAAGAGAAAGACAAATACCGCATGATATCACTTATATGTGGAATCTAAAATATGACACAAATGAACCTAGGTACAAAACAGAAACAGACTCCCAGACATAGAGATCAGACTTGTGGTTGCCAAGGTTGTGGCGGGGAGAGGGATGGACTGGGAGTTTGGGGTTGGTAGATGCAAACTATTACATGTAGAATGGATAAACAACAAGGTCCTATCTATAGCACAGGGAACTATTATCCAATCTCCAGGGATAAACCATAATGGAAGAGAATATTTAAAAAAGAATGTCTATATGTATGTAACTGAGTCACCTTGCTGTACAGCAGAGATTGACACAACATTGTAAATCAAATCTACCTCAATTAAAAAAAAAAAAGAAGACGTTGTGCTGTGCTTGAACCACCCGGGATGCGCCAAGGGGAGAAAAAGAGGATATAGAAGACGAGGGGTCCCAGCACTGGGTGAGACAGAGGTCAGAGGTATGACATCTCCTCCCACTGGGTTGGGGTCTAGGAAGCAAATCCACAGGAGTTAACATAACTCAACCCATCAAAGGGCCACAAGAACATAAAAGGCCAAGTGAGTCTTAAGAGAAATAAAATTAAGGAGCAAGTGTCCACTGTGGGAAGTCACTAAAGTTGAAGGTAGTGATTAAGTCCAGCTAGCAAATTTCTCCCTGAGAACTGAGCCCACAGAGCAAGTCTTAGATTCTTTAAATCAACAACTTCTATGACCCCTGAACTGTATTGACAAAATCAGAAATAGTCCTTTTTCTAAGCATTCCTCTTTGCTTTTCTGAATCTCCTTTTAGAATTTCACACGGCAGGGAGGCACTGCAATATTTTGCGTCCCAAAATATCTTTCAGGAACGCAAGCTGGAAATATCAACCTGTCAGACATTGTCTTAAGTTATTAACTTGTCTGGTGGATGCCTTGGGAGGCTGGGGGACATCTGGCCAGGCATTTTTCCTCCTTCTCTATATATTTCTTTTCTTTCCCCATGTGTTTTCCTAGGACTGTGATTCACATATTTATAATTAAAGCAGAAAGGGGGAAGGAGTGTTCTTACCCCATTCCAGGCAAGGCTTTCACCTCTGGAATCTATATTAGCAGTGATACATATTGAGGTCCTGGAGGGATAATGGAAGAAGGAGGAGAATGACAAGAAAAAGAAGGAAGAAGAGGAGGAATAGTAGGATTTCACTGAAAATTGTATTTCCAGTTCCCAGACCCGGAAGGTCATTGAAATTTCTTGCTCCTATATAATTCTATGACGCCAAAAGAACATATCTTTTTCGAAGTGGGATCAGGTTTAATGGAGGAATATCATGCCTTAAAATTAATTAGAATAAATTAATTCCTTAAGGAAACATACTAGCAAAGCATGAGAAAACTAAGGGTACCCAGTACTGATGTGCCGATGAAGAGGCGTGATCATAAGGATGTCAGTTGATAGGAACTCCTGCCGCGTCTACACACACAGGCGGCTTTGAAAGATATCACACTTCTGATGGCTGGATCACAACCCACCAGTTAGTAACTGCCTGGTTGCTGGTTGCTTGACTGAATTTAGGCAGTCTGTTTTGAAAATAGCCCACACTCTACCTAAGAGCATGACTTTTGAACCAGTTTGTTGGGTGCTCTGTTTACTGCTCTGCCCAAGCTCAAATGGTGGGGTGGATGACAACTTCAAGTTCAAACTGAGCTAAGAAAATTGGTTGAAGAAGAGAGTTAACAGAAAGTCCAGCAGTGAGGAGAGCATCAAACTAAGGCCGCTGGTCGACAGCTAAGTCCATTTTAAGACAGACACTGAACTGAGACAGTGGAACTGCCAGAGAGAAAGCCAGGTGATTCTAGAAAATTCTATCCTAACACGTATCACAGGAGTCAGGATGCAACCCTAGAAAATAGGAAGAAGGAACCAGCGAGGCAGTCTGATCGCTCCGCACGGGGATCTGGCAAGGTGGGATTATCACTCAGTGACATGTCAGCACTCTACATGGAATGTCATTTCTATTTTCGCAATCGAGACGTTTTCAGGAAGAGCACTCTTGATGTACTGCTCAGCTGACCTTTTGTTAGTTCCGGGAGAAGAGCAGAGAAGCCTGCCGAGAGCTGGCTGCTTATTCTAAACAGCTGGGCTGGAGTTGGAATGACATAAATGTAGACATCCATTTCTAGCACCTCACACTAGTAACACAGCTCCAGGGAAAGGCAGGGACTGACTCCTTTCTAATTAGTCAGAGAAGCTTACGATAAGAACCCCAGGAGTTCCTTATCCCAAAATATCACTTGTCACATGAGCACATGGGCCCACGAAGGCGCCCTGAAGGAGATGGATGAGTGGTGCCAGTTCTAAAGCTCCCATGGGGTTCCCCATGGGGTTCCCCTTGACAGGCTGCTCTCATGATTTAGGGCACCATCAGTGGCCCTGGTATGATTCATCACTTGGTGATTCATTCATAGCCTGGTGAACAAGCTATGGTTCCTGTTTTATAACACCCTTTCCATTTCTCTCCTTTGAAGAGAGAGAAATAGGTGATGAAAGCCAGGTTTTGGAACAGAATTTTGGCTTGTTCCTGCCAGAATTAGCACTCGGTAAGAAGGAGAAGCAAGCTATCAGATCAGTTTCAGGGAAGACTATGCATACTGACAAAACAATGCCCATTTATATCAAATATGTCACTTCTATTATTTCACGTATTGGTATGATAAGTACTATAAAAGCCACGGCAACATATGACCAAGTGAGTGGATTTTTCTACCTAAACACTATGATTAATTAAAAATAAGCACATTTGATTTTTTTAAAGTTAAATTATATTTTGACCCTTAAGTATACAGATTTGTTACCATATTGAATCTTACATTTCTGTCCTAAAATTTATTATCACGATTTTGAATGTTGTCACGTAGTCTGTTTTGGCTATTGTAAGTCCCTACAGTTCCTATTTTTACAATATTTTTAAGCAACAGTTATTGTTTTTATGACAGAAGCAATGCATGAGCATTATAGTGAGCTTAGAAAAATAAAATTTCAGGCTAATATAAAGAAAAAATTACCTATTATACTACTACTCAGAAATAATCATGGTTCATAACTTGTTGAATTTTATGTATTTACACATAACGTATTTACATATTATACAAAAATATATAAATTGGGATCATCTGATATAAAGGTAACATAGTAACGTTTTGTCTTTTTCTATGAATAGCCTTCATCCTAGTCAGCCCTCATCAGCCCCTAATGCCCAGCTACCTGGAGGGGTTTATTAGAGAAAGAAAGCATAGAAGGAAACTAAAGTTAAGCTTCTAGAATTCAAAACTAGGATTTTGTAGCAGATAATACCTTGCAATCCCAGGCATTATCTAAAGAAAGTTTGTCTAAATTTCTCTAATCTCCCTGGCCCCAAACATCCCAAACCAACTGTTTTTATGATCTAGATTAAAGGTATGTATTTAAGAGAGGTCCAGCTAGAAAGAGGAAGGGGGAAATTCCACCCTCCCACGTAGGTGTGCCCATTTTCCCCTCTTCAGCCTGAGAGGGGCAGGTATTTAGGTGGATGAAGGTACTATGGAGAGCAAAGGAGACTGTCTTAGTGCATTCAGGCTGCTGTAAGAAAAATACCATAGATTGGGTGGCTTACAAACAACAGAAACTATTTCTCACAGTGCTGGAGACTGGGAAGTCTAGATCAACGCTCTGGCAGATTCCGTGTCTGATGAGAACCTGCTTCCTGGTTCACAGGTGGCCCTGACAGGTGGTGGCCCTGACAGGTGGTGTCCCCATGCTAGAAGGGACAAGGGAGCTCTCTGGGCTCTCTTTTATAAGGGTTTTCATCCCATTCATGATGGATTCACCCTCATGACCCAATCATCTCCCCAAAGCCCCGCCTCCAAATACCACCACACTAGGGATTAGTTTTCAAAATATGAATTTGGGGGATGCAAACATTCAGTCTACAGCAGAGAGACCCTAGGTCTCATTCTTCATCTAGGACTTCAAAACATGCCTCTGAGGCTTCTCTTGCACCATCTTGGGGCACAGTCGTGTCTATGTGGCTGCAGAGCATCAATCAGGGAGGGAGGACACCTTGAGGTGTGGCTCTCCTGAGCTGCTCTGGGTTCCTGGATAGCAGGAATACAGAGTAGAGAGCTAGATGGGCTGCCCAGGGATGTGGCTGAGCAAGGTGAGTCCGCTACAGACACCAGGACGCAGCACCCCCTCCAGGCCAGTAGGCTGAATAGAGGATAGTGTAGAAGCTCAAAGATCATTTTTTATACAAAGGCTATCAGATCACTGACCTTTTTGAACTTATAATATTGATTCAGCTCTGGCAATTAGACAATGTCTTCTGGAAAAAGTTTTCCCACAAAGGGCAAATAGTTGGTAAATGTCCTAGGTCCTTACAGTTCCTAGAATAGTTTGCTTCTACCTTCAACCATAAACGAAAATTTAGCCTGGTTCAAAAACCATGGATATAAACAATTTCCCTATAAAACCAGTAGATGTTATTCCATCATCTTTTATCATTTAAGCTTAAAGAGTAGAAGTCTGGGGCTTCCCTGGTGGCACAGTGGTTGAGAGTCCGCCTGCCGATGCAGGGGACATGGGTTCGTGCCCTGGTCCGGGAAGGTCCCACATGCCGCGGAGCGGCTGTGCCCGTGAGCCATGGCCGCTGAGCGGGCGCGTCCGGAGCCTGTGCTCCGCAACGGGAGAGGCCACAACAATGAGAGGCCCGCGTACCGCAAAAAAAAAAAAAAAAAAAGAGTCGAAGTCTGAAGCCAGACTGAATTTTTGTTCTCTTGTGGTAAAACTGATTTTTTTTTTCTGCCTGGATACGTAAATAATTTTGAGTGGCTGATTTTATTTTTTTAATATAAATTTATTTATTTATTTGTATTTTTTATTTTTGGCTGTGTTGGGTCTTCGTTCCTGTGTGCAGGCTTTCTCTAGTTGCGGTGAGCGGGTGCTACTCTTCGCTGCAGTACACAGGCTTCTCATTGCGGTGGCTTCTCTTGTTGCAGAACACGGGCTCTAGGTTGCAGAGCATGGGCTCTAGGTGCGTGGGCTTCAGTAGTTGTGGCACGCGGGCTCAGTAGTTGTGGCTTGCGGGCTTTAGAGCACAGGCTCAGTAGTTGTGGTGCGTGGGCTTAGTTGCTCCGTGGCAGGTGGGGTCTTCCCAGACCAGGGCTTGAACCCGTGTCCCCTAAATTGGCGGGTGGATTCTTAACCACTGTGCCACCAGGGAAGTCCCAAGTGGCTGATTTTAATTCTTAGAATTTTTTTTAATGGCCAGGATATGAGCGAGTGTGTGTGTGTGTGTGTGTGTGTGTGTGTGTGTGTGTGTGTGTGTGTGTGTGTGTTGCCTGGAACATAGCAAGCCATTTCAATCTTTAAATTCAGATG
The DNA here is from genome assembly GCF_964374135.1 of Grampus griseus. Taxonomy (NCBI): domain Eukaryota; kingdom Metazoa; phylum Chordata; class Mammalia; order Artiodactyla; family Delphinidae; genus Grampus; species Grampus griseus. Next base: position 11,446,947 of record NC_139008.1, read on the forward strand.
TTTTTTTCAAATTCATATAGATTCCTTCAACATACTTTCGATCTTTACATTTTATTCCATTTGTTCTGTTTCTTTCCTCAGAAATCTCTATAATTCCTAAGTTTAATCTTTGTTTCATGCCCTCCAAATCTGTCAAATTCTTCTTGCTTTTATCTATTAGTTCTTTTCCCCTGAGCTCTGAGAGAGCTTCTCAAGTTTGCCTGGGAATTTTCATCTTGGCACTCGTATCAGTTTCACTGATTTCTCCTTTTAGTGCTTCTTTCTCCCTTTCTGCCTCAGTTTGTTAAATCTGAATCTCATCCCGTTAGACCCTTCACCTCTTACATTTTGTCTTATTGTTTTGCTTCCTCTTTAATCAAGGTCATGCCTTCTTGCAACTATTGTGGTCAACAAATAGTTTCTAAAAAGTTCTTTTTGTTCTTGCAGTAAATATTTCCAGAACTATATTTCTCCACTCAGTACACTGAGAGATGGTCCCCTTTCCTTATTCTGTGGCATATTTTCCAACTAGCCTATGTTAATTTTTATAATATTCTCATCTTGAAAACAGAAGAGCATAATTGGGATCTCTCAATAGATTTTAGTGTGAATTTATGTGGGTTCTACTCACAAGCCCCCTAAGTGCCAGGAGATCCCCTTCTTCATCTAACTCTAATGGGAACATTGGTTAGTATAGCTCTCAGCTCATATTTAGGATCTGATATGCATTTATCTGGTCCTAACTTTTGTTTTCTCCCATCCCCACAGCTTGGTCCTCTAATATTGAGAAATAATGGAATATATGCTTATTGATTAGGATGTGGATGCAGTAAAAAATAGACCCAAAAGTTTATGAGAGCTCAAATACAGTAGATATATATAACTAACTCATGTAAAAATTCCAGAGTTCCTGAATGTCATCAGGCAGCTCTCCTCCAGGTGGTGACTCAGGGACTCAGACTCCATGGATTTCCATCCAGAAGATGGAGGAGGAGAAAGGGAACAGGGAAGAGGCACAGTCTCTTATACAAATCTCCAGACTACTTTCTAGAGCTGCACAAATCACATCCGCTCACATGTCACTGAACACAACTAATCCATGACCACATCTAGCCACGAGGAAAGCTGGAAGTGCAGTCCAGCTATGTACTCAAGAAAAAGAGAAGGAGACATTTTGGTGAACAAGTCTGCCACATTTTTCAGAACAGAATCACTAGTACATACGGTTATACAGATTTTCCCTGCTTTCCCTCCTTATCAACACTGCTTTTCTTGATCGTGGAAGATACAACTCTCGTTTATTCAACTATTAATACTATGACTTCTCTGTCTCCTTAGTTCTTGGCTATTTTGCTTAAGATAGTCCATTCATCCCAGCCTCAGCCCCTATAATGCAAACTCTATACCCAGGCCAGGAAGACTTACATCATATAGAAATTAATCAGGAAAAATGAAACGGAGAGGAGGAGGTGTCCAAGACAAACTAATCCCTTTTCTTTAAATACGTGGGAACACTCTTAGCTTTTCTGTAGCAACAGAGGCAAAACAAAGCAATCTCACTGGGCTAACATACCTCTAGCTCAGTAGTTCTCAAACTGTGGTCCTTGGACCAGTAGCACCAGCACCACCAGAAACTCTGGGAATGAGGCCTGGTAACCTGTGTTTTAACAAGCCCTCAGGTGATTCTGTTACACAGTCAAGTGTGACAACCACCACTCTGATTTAAACTTGGCTTTGACCTGGGACATAGCAAAGTACCCTACGTCAACTCGTAGCACTCCATTTTAGTTGTAAGTAAACCACCTAAGAGGAATATTTGGAATTCTAATCTTGAAAAACTAAGAATATAGAGCAATGATAAAACTTTGACACTAATTCTCTAATTCTCTGTGCTAAATCAAAATGACCATCAGTGATGAACACAGAATCACAAAATATCTGATATACAAGGTATCTCAGAGATCATCAAGTCCACTCACCCATTTTATGAACTGGAAAACTAAGGTCCAAGAAGAGTATGTGGATCTCCCAAGGTGCCACCTCTGGTTGGCGGGAGAGCCAGTCCCAGAACCCAAGACTCCTGATTCTTGGTCCAGCTCTCTTTCTCATGAGATCATGTTTGTAAAGCCCTCTGAAAAATATAAAGTGTGCAGTGGTTGCATTATACGAATATTGCATCGAGTTCAGATCATTTGAATTCCAAATCTTAAAGAGCCAATGTTAAACGTACGTGTAAATTTGTTCTCTAAGCCCTGTCCAAATGCAAATAAAAAATGAATGAACAGCATTGCCTTAGAACTACAGAACACTTCAGAACATTGATACTGATATTAAGAAATGCAATGAAGAAGCGTCAGGCAGCAGCCTCTGATATCTTCTTTTTGTATTTTCTTCCAAAATGTATGTGATGTCATAGAAATCTGAGATAAATTTCCAGTAACTGTAGGGTCAATAGACCTGCATAGAGAAAAGCAATCTGTGGGTTCCAAATACCCTATTTCACAAAAAGAAAAACTCAAGCATCACAGAGCGTAGTAAGTCAGAAAGAGAAAAACAAATAGCATATGCTAACACATATATATGGAATCATTAAAAAAAAAAAAAAAAAAAAAAAAGGGCTTCCCTGGTGGCACAGTGGTTGAGAGTCTGCCTGCCGATGCAGGGGACACGGGTTCGTGCCCCGGTCCGGGAAGATCCCACATGCTGCGGAGCAGCTGGGCCCGTGAGCCATGGCCACTGAGCCTGCGCGTCCGGAGCCTGTGCTCGGCAACGGGAGAGGCCACGACAGTGAGAGGCCCGCGTACCGCAAAAAAAAAAAAAAGGTTCTGAAGAACCCAGGGGCAGGACAGGATAAAGACGCAGACATAGAAAATGGACTTGAGGACTCAGGGAGGGGAAGGGTAAGCTGGGACGAAGTGAGAGAGTGGCATGGACATATATTCACTACCAAATGTAAAACAGATAGCTAGTGGGAAGCAGCCACATAGCACAGGGAGATCAGCACGGTGCTTTGTGACCACCTAGAGGGGTGGGATAGGGAGGGTCGGAGAGAGGGAGATGCAAGAGGGAGGAGATATGGGGACATATGTATATGTACAGCTGATTCACTTTGTTATAAATATAAAGCAGAAACTAACACACCATTGTAAAGCAGTTATACTCCAATAAAGATGTTAAAAAAAAAAAAAGGAACTCAAGCACCATTAAAAGAAAGTGGGAAGCCAACAGACCCTTCTGTGACTATCTCAGTAAACTATAGCAAAAGCAACAATGAGAAAAGTGGACAACACGAATACTATTGGAGGTGATGGTAGATCAGACCCCACCCTCCACTGGCCCTGGCCTCAGCCCCACCCCAACATTCAACATCCCTCTAGAGGTTGCAACTCCCAGGAATGTACAAGGTTGCCTGAGTCAGAGACCTTCAGTTTCTGAATGCAATAAGAACCATGCACTATTGGACCTAGAAGCCAGACCTAGAACATTCCAGAGATTGAGAGCAAGTGAGGTAGCCATGGGATTGTGTCCCAGGTCACTGACAAATGGAGTTGAGTGTTCCTGGCTTGGTTTTATTGGTGGTCAGCTGCATAGTACCCAGCTGGTTCAGACAGGATTGGAGAGGACATGGCAGCCCCATACACCATAGGGTTGCCTCTTTTCAGGAGGAGTTTCTCTTCCAGTTTATTTTTTAGGATATGAGCTGAAATAGACTTCTCTCTGCCTAAACTTTGTAAGTGGCTTAGCTGGGTCTTTAAAGAACCTTTTTTTTGGGGGGGGGACAGCTTTATTGATGTTTAATTCATATACCACACAGTTCACCCATGTAAAGTGTGCAACTCAATGGTTTTTAGCATGTTCACAGATTATCTACAACCATCACTGCGGTTGATTTTAGAACATTTCACCAGCGTGTAAAGAAACCCTGTACCTTTTAGCTATCACGTCCTAAGTAGACACTGATCTACTTTCTGTGTCTACCGACTGATTTCCCTGTTCTGGATATTTCATATGGATGGAATCACGTAGGATGTGGTCTTCTATGACTGGCCTCTTTCACTTAGCACAATGTTTTTGAGGGTCTTCGTGTTGTAGCATGTAGCAACACTCTAGTCCTTTTTATTGCTGAATAATATTCCATTCTATGGATATTCCACAGTTTACTTATTGGTTGATCAGTTGATTTGGGTTTTTTCCACCTTTTGGCTATTATGAACATTTGTATTGGGAACATTAGACTTGTCATCCAGTCTGAGGGTAAAGAAATTTTGAATAAAGGAATTTCCTTAATAACTGGATACTTTTACATTATTTAGCATAGTAATTCAATAAGTATTGAACACCTGCAATGTGAAAAACAAAATGGAAGCTACTCTGAGGTTATGGTTTTTAAGAATATTTATAACAGCAGTAGTGAGAAGACCATCTCTTACAAAGCCCTTTGATATTATCTTAGGGAATCCTTATTACCGTAAGAATACTCTATGAACCAGATATTGTCAGTCCCATTTTACAGCAGATATAAGCTCTGAGAATTCAGCATCACCAACCTAGTGAGTAGAAGACAATTTGGAGAACTTCCAGTCCTAGCTCTTGTTAAGATATATTTTCATCTAATTTTTATACGGAAGATATCCTTTTAGAAACATTTTCCCACAACAGTTGAGACTTCTGCAGCCCCTTGTTATGAATCAGAGACCGGCACATTTCTCCTATTCTAAATTCCAATAGCTCTTTTTTATACTTTTTTTGTTAACATCTTTATTGGAGTATAATTGCTTTACAATGGTGTGTTAGTTTGTGCTGTACATCAAAGTGAATCAGCTATACATCTTTTTTATACTTTTAAAAATATATCACCTTTTGTGGAGGATTCCTGGACTGAATGTCAATATTATGACATAGTATGAGTGTGTTACGTGTTCGGTAATTGCAATCATTGTTGCTTTTGTTGTGGTCATCCATTTACAATGCTCGGTGTCAGTTTATTTATCTCTTGTAAAAATAAAATACAGTGTGTGTGTGTGTGAAAAAAAATATATATGCCTAAAAAAAAAAAAAAGAAAGTATATGAATTTGAGAGTCTACAGTTTTAAGTAAGGGCCTACACAGTATAATAATAGCAACTTTAAATAGAATCCAGGGAATTCCCTGGTGGTCCAGTGGTTAGGACTCGGCGCTCTCACTGCCGAGGGCCCAGGTTCAATCCCTGGTTAGAGAACTAAGATCCCACAAGCCACACGCAGTGCAGAATGAATGAATGAATGAATAACTAAACAAAATCCAAAATCCAAGAGTCGGAGACCCCGAGAATAGGAGGGGCTGATAACAGAGATTCTGGGGGAAGCAAAGAAAGCCATTCTAGGGCATTCTGAGAGACAATAAAATAAGGCGAAGCAGTGTTGGGTGTCTGGAGCCAGGGATCCCAATCAGGGATCAAGGGTCAGGAGTGTGGAGCAACTCTCCTAGCGGAGTGATACCTTTGAACACCATCCTTGAGGTGGGGATTACTTCAGTTCAACCTATCTCTCATGATATTTTGCTAGACCTTGGGTACAAATATTTGATGGATAACATTTTAGTTTTTCATTTGTGCTTAATATTTTACATATTAAAATAGTAATTCATCAAAATATATATATATATATCATCTTTTGGCCTTTTATCATTATATTCGTGTTAAGGGCCATTCCCTTTGGTAGCTGTTCATAGCAGAAAGACTGGACCAGAAGTCCACTGAAAAGTCTGCTATTAGCCATAAAGTGTCTGGGACATTTTCTTCAGTGATATGGAATGATTCCACCATTACCACAATGCTTATGGTTTTCTTATTGGTGGCTCCCTTTCTTTGAGGCTGGGCAAACCTAATAGAAATACTGGCCATGTGAGCTCATGCTGGATGGATCTGGAGTTGCTGAAAGCCAGGAGCCTATGCAAGTTGACACCAAGGAGGGCCATGTGTTTACTAAAGGAATATTATCACGAGAAAGGGAACCGCCAGACAGAGAATGAGGAAGGTCAGGAGCCCAGGACATCAGACAGAGGCTGGAACTGGACAGAAATGTGGAATGAATTCAGTGGGCTCATGACAAAGGCTGTGGATGAATCAAGGTAGCTGAGGGCTTATTTATACTGCATCCTTGCTTCCTGGTTAAAGGCAGAGTTGTCCAGCTGAAGGGAGCAGGGCACAACTGAACACCCTAGGCTGTTATTGAGTCTAGTTTTTAGATTTCACTTTCTAAGGACATCATTATTACCATCTTCAGGGCACAACTGCCACCTTACAGGCTACAAACAAACAACAACCTAAATGTCCATCAGTGGGGACAAATTAAACTATAGTAAGTCTGTACAGTGGACTACTGTTGGCTTTTCAAATAGTGGTGGAGAGCTATACACTTTTCTCAGAAGATATTCATGACATAGTGTTGATTTTAAAAGATTATAAGAAAAAACAAAGAACAAGCTCATGATACAGAGAACAGATTGGTGGTCGCCAGAGGTAGGGGGTGGGAGGGTGGAAGAAATGGGTGAACTGTTTTTTTAGTTTAAATAAGTCGAATGATTTATATTTTTTAAAAAGGTTATATGACACCATGAATATTATTTGAATATTATTCCATTTGCATAAAATTGTGTGCACACAGGTATATATGTGTGTGTGTTTATGTATGTGTGTATAATTTTATGTCTCTATGTATACACGGACGTAGAGACCTCTTCCATTTTGAAAGTATATTTACCAAAATTAAAACTGCTTTCAGAATAAGTGGATTTTTTTGCTTTTCTTTTAGCTCTTTCCCCTATTATTTTTACCACTATCCTTATCCTTATAACTAAATGCTCAAAATTCACAAAACATCTGCTTTAAGATAATACTATTGATTGGGCGCCCACCAGTTGCCAGTTACATGAACGGTCTCACTAGAATGGCAGAGCAATTCTTAGAAGTATAATATTGTTGTCTGCATTTTTAAATGAGGCGACTAAAACTTAAAAATGTTGAGAAATTGGTCCAAGGTCAGACAGCAAGCAAATGGCAGAGCTGGGACCATAGTTTAGGACTATGTAACTCTACAGTACATGCTCTCAGTCACTGCACTGTGCTACTGTGAAAAATGCGAAAAGCACAGGCCTTACATGGTAAAGACTATGACCATCAGTGAGCATGATTTCCAGTGTTATTTATTCTCCAAAGCCACAGGAACTCAGATCTGCCCTGACAAGAAATGTTCAGAACCCACAAAACTATTCAAAACTGAATTACTTAATCCTCTTCATATACCAATATCAGACACTGCAGTGGTTTTAAAACGTGTCTGTAAATTCTTTGACACTCTTTCCATTGAGAGGCAGTATCTCCATCCCTTCCTTTGTATCTAGGCTGGCCTTAGTGACATAACTAATAGAACACATTGAGGTCACTGCATGACTTCCAAGGTGTCCACCTTGCTCGCTGGGATGCTCACTTTTGAGCCCTGAACCACCTAGGGCCACTCTGATTGAGGAAGCTCAGGCCATGTGTGGAGATGCTGCAGGGGACAACCCCTGCTGAGAGCCCAGCCAACAGCCAGCATCAACCTCGAGACCTTTGGGTGAAGATGACTCTATGGCTCTAGCCTCCAGATGACAAATCACCCCCAGCTACTGAATCTTTCCAGCTGAGACCCAGACACCAAGGGTCAGAGGTAAGCGATCCTGTCTGATTCCTGACCCACAGAGTCCATGAGCATAATTAAATGGTTGTCTTATGCCACCAGCTCCAACTCCAGCACATTCCTTCAATAGCTATCCATTTCACTGAATTCTTACTAGTGACATTTGAGCCTTGGAGGTTATTTAGACAGGAGTTATTGGCTCTAATCTCTTTTTTCATAGAGCTAGGACAAGCTGCAAGCTCCCTGAAGGCAGGAATGAGTTTTTCATATAGACAATTATACCTCAACGCTCGTCACAGTGCCAGGAGCATATGAGCAGGCGGTTTCAGCTACCTCTCTAGATATTTATCCCAAAACTTAGCGGCTTAACACAGGGGTTGGCAAATTATCATCCACAGGCAAATCCAGCCTGCCAGCTCTTTCTGTAAATAAAGTTTAATGGGAACACAGCCACAATCATTCATTTATACATTGTCTACAGCTGCTTTCACTCTGCAGCGGCAGAGCTGAGTAGTTGCAACACAGACTATACAGCCTTCCTGCAAAACCTAAAATATTTACTATCCTATCCTTTACAGAAAGTTTGGGAGTTCCCTGGTGGTCCAGTGGTTAGGATACCACGCTCTCACTGCTGAGGACCCAGATTCCATCCTTGGTCAGGGAACTAAGATCCCACAAGCTGTGCAGCTTAGTCAAGCTGGCTTAACACAACAATGACTTATTATTTCTCCCAATTCCGTGGTTGGCTGGGCTCAGCCAAGCAGGTTTCTTCCCTCTACGTTGTCACTGATGAGGCTGCATTCATCTGAGAACTTGGCTCGTGCCAGAACGTCCAGGTTGGTCTATTCACATGTCTGGAGCCTTAGTCCTGTTGGCTGCGGCATCTTGATTCTCTTCCATGCAGCCTCCCTCTGTGGTCTCTCATCATTCATTAGTCCATCCCAAGTTCCTTGGTTGAAACTTCCAAGAGACAGAGCAAAAGCAGAAGCTACCAAGCCTCTTAAGATGTAGGCCCAGAATCTACACAGCATCCCTTCCATTGCCTTTTATTGGTCAGAGCGAGTCACAAGTCAGTCAAGATAAAAGGAAAGAGGTCTCTGGGTTGGAAGGAGCAACACGGACGTACAGAGAGAGCAGAAATTGTTGGAGGCTATCTATCATATAAAGCACACAGTAAATATTTGCTGAGTGAAGGCAGGGGAGATTTACAAAGGCATAAATGTAGAAAGAAAAGGGGGCAAGTAACAGGATATGTCCTAGGTTATCTACATAGGGAGGCAAGATCTCCATGAGCTGCCAGCACTAACGGAGGGCCAGTGGACCTGAAGAAAGATTCCAAGTGAGTACAGAAAGAGAGAGAAATCAGGAACATAGTCAGTGAAGCCATTTGGGGATGGAAGGCTGCAGGGGTAGGATTAGATACCAGATCTACACAGCAAGAAACATCAGATCTCCTCAGAGCAGGTGCAAGAGTCATACTTCATCAGTCAATGCCAGACACGAACGAGCAGTGACTGATGAGGAGGCAAAGCAATGAACCTCTGTGACCATGTGCAGCATGTGGATGGACGTATTGGACGGCCTTCTCTTGTCCTGGTGGTGTGTCAGACCCGACGGCTGACCTCAGTGAATATGATTCCTCAGGCACAGAGGATGTGTCCACAGCATTGGATAAAACAATGATCCAAACTACTTAGTTAACAGGCTTAGAAGAACTTGTTACCACCCAAGAAAGGAACATGGCAGCTTCAATAACAAAAAAGCATTACCTTCCAATAGTCTATATAGGTTGCAACTAGCAGAGCTAGCAACTCAGCAGGTAAAATGATTGGAAGAAGAAGATGAATCATGTTCATTATTTCACTCAATCCTGTGAATATGTTAAAATTTCCACCATTTCACAAAAGGGGAAACTGAAGCTCGCAGAGATTAAAGAACTCTCCCACGTTCATATAGTTAACATGCAGAAGAAGCATGATTTGGACCCAGTTCTGCCTGAATCTAAAACAGTCATTTTGCTTCCCTATGGAATACAGAAATTGCTATATATGGAAAACGTAAAAATATGAGGCTTCATCTGCCTAGAAGAGTTTGTCTCAAAATATGTCCTGTGCAATACTAATACCTTGAAATGGTCCTCCAAAAAATGACCCCAAGGTAAGTAGTAAGCATGAGAGCTGATGCATGACAGAGCCCCTTGTGAAAGTCACATGAGCATTTGTATATTTAAACAGAAATCTGTCTGAAATCCAAATCCTTTTTTCACGGACTGTCCACCAATATCCTGAAGAGCCAGTGTTCTAAGGAACATGCTTTGGGAACATTCTATCTCGGAAGATGAAGCAGTGAGAGACCACTATTTTAATAATCTCATTAATTATGCGGCCATTGGGAACACACTTTTGGCAGCCACTAGAATTGGGAACCCAATGAAGGGTGAAGCAATTTTAATACACATAAAAAAAGGTCTTATTCTTCACAGTCTAAAGTAAGCTTAAAAACCTTGCTGCCATGCTAAATTAAAATATAAAAAAGCCATGATCATGTGATTAAAGAATAGGCCCCTCTGGCCACCCCAAAGCAGCTGTGGGTGTCAGAATTAGAGGCACAACATTGTATTGGATGTGCTGCAGCTCCAGCGTTTTGTAGAGACTCAGAGCAAATCTGACCCAGCTGACCTGGCCTGCCAGAGCTGGCTATGGGTTCATTGCTCCTGTCTCTAATCTGCAGATGGTACCTGGAAAAGTTAGCATCTTTCTATCCTGCCCTGTTTACATAATCTCAGTAACTCAGAATGGAGGTGGCAGTTAATTTTGCATTGCTGGTGGAAATGTAAAATGGTGCAGCTGTTATGGAAAACAGTACGGGAGTTCATCCAAATTTAAAAATAGAATTACCGTATGATCCAGCAGTTCCACTTCTGGGTATACACTCAAGAGAATGGAAAGCAAAGACTCGAAGTGATATTTGTACACCCACTTTTCACAGCAGCATTATTCTCAATAGCCAAAAGGTAGAAGTCACCCATGTGTCCACTGACAGTTGAATGGATGAACAGAATGTGATATGTATGTATAATGCAATATTATTCAGCCTGAAAAAGGAAGGAAATTCTGACATATACTGCAACATGGATGAACCCTGAAGACATGCTCAGGGAAATAAGCCAGTCACAGAAAGACAACTACTATATGATTCCACTTATGTGACTTAACGGAGAGCAGTCAAATCATGGAGACAGAAAATAGAATGGTGGTTGCCAGCGGCTGAAGGAAGAGGGGGGAGGAGTAATTGTTTAATGTAAACTGAGTTTCAGTATGGGAAGATGGGAAGAGTTCTGGAGACGGATGGCACTGACGGTTACACAGCAATGTGAATGTACCTAATACTATCGAAGAACTCAAACATGGTTAAGATGGAGTGTGGCTCCAGTGGTGAAATGGGTTAAGGTGTGGTACTTATAAAAATGGTTAAGATGGTAAATTTTGTTATGTGTATTTCACAGGGGAAGGAATGGAGGGACGGAGGGAGAAAGGGAGGAGTGGAGGGAGGGAGAAAGGGAGGAGTGGAGGAAGGGAGGGAGGGTGGAGGTTAGATAATGTTTTATTTTGCATCTAACAGGAGCAAGAGGGTCTTCCTAACAGCAAGGCTGAGCTTGGAGCCCTGCACTCGCCCCCATCCTCTCAGCACACCCCCACCCCCACCCCACATAGATTCACACGGGGCAGAGCGCTGCCCTCCCCAGGCCTCCCAGAGGGAGGAGGTGGGCAAGCCCTGCAGCTGGTTAATCACCTGTCACCCAATCCTTCATTCACAGGAGTCCTGGAGCAAGAATCCCAAATGTCCTGCACAGCAGTGAGCATGGCAGGTTTCAGGCTGAACAAAAGAACCAATTTAAACTATAACAAAGAATTGCTTCAAACCAATGAAAATCAGGTATTGAACGAAAGAAGCCCTGTCTCTCCTTTCTATTTCCTTTTCTTGTGGGGAGGGTGGGGGCGGCTCTTGAGACCTGGCTCTGGAGGGGAATCCAGGATGGGTCAGCCTCCAGTAAGGGCTCCTATTCACCAGCCACCGGGCAGGTACCTGGTCGACACCTCTGGGACCCCATACAGTTTGTATTAACCCCAATAATCTTCCTAATTGCCACCTGTTTGTCGTTTCCTCATAACGTCCTCCTGTTTGGACTAGACTGAAAGTCAAAAACATTTCTGAAGCAGTGGTGAAACAGGGGAAATGGTCATCAAAGCAAAAGTTAAGTGTTGTTTTACTCCTACGGAATTGGAAGGAAGGAAGGAGGGTAGGGGCAGGGGAGGAAGAGAAGAGGAGGAGTGGGGGAGGGGGAAAGGAAGGAAGGGAGGGAGGGAGGGAGGGAAGAAGGAAGGGAGGCAGGAGAAGGAAGAAAGGAAGGAAGGAAGGAAGGAAGGGAGGCAGGGGAAGGAAGGAAGGAAGGAAGGAAGGAAGGAGAGAAAGAAATAAAGAAAGAAAGAAAGGGAAGAAGGAAGGAAGGAAGGAAAGAAAGAAAGAGAAAGAAGGAAGGAAAGAAAGAAAGGAAGAGAAAGAGAGGGAGGGAGGGAGGAAGGAAGGAGGAAGAAAGAAAGGAAGAAAGAGAGAGACAAAGAAAAAAAGAGAGAGAGGGAGGGAGGAAGGAAGGAAGAGAAATAAAGAAAGGAAAAAAAATTTAGTGCAATTGTGTGAAACAAGAACACTCAAGCGGATAGCATTTTACATTGACAATTACACTGGAAAACAGGACAGTGTGCATTAAGAGCAACACAAATAAATGCACCTTTTAACCCAGTAATTCCACTCAAGGGATTTGTTATAAAAAAATAATTTGAAAGAAACAAAAAGCTACGTGCAGTAAAATCAAGATCTCAGAATTATGTCCAGTACTGAGAAACTGCAAAGAATCTACCTAGTAATGTGGGAATAGCTAAGTAAGGGATGAGAAATTAGCTTCATGGTATATTATTGTGAAATAAAATTCATATTCTTTGGCAAGATAAGAAAAATTTAAACATAAAAAACTTTCTCTGCCCTTTGGCCTTCTCTTTCCCCTCTACTGTGCATTGTGTATCTGCATTACATGTCGACCAAACCTCTCCATCAACAGAATATACCTGCTCAGCCATAAAGAGCAACGTTCTCCTAACATCAACAAGACAACTCCTTAAAATATAACATTCCTTCTTGATCTTGTAAGGGGTCACAATGACACACCACTTCGTATACCATTTAATGTACAGCCCTCTGTCTCAAAAAACTGATATAACTGTGCTTTGACTTCTAATGGGCAGAACAGTTCTCAGAGCTTTCTGAGATGCCATTCTCAGGTTATAATCCTCAGTTTGGCTTGAATAAAATTTTCCATTTCTTTCTTAGATTGACCGATTAATTTTTCATTGACATTGTATAGCCATAAAAATAAGTATGAAAAACATGTCACATTACAGAAATTTTCTAGAAAAACATTAGTTAAGACATGAAGAATTTACACTTATGTGTATACTCCAATTATAAGTATATAAGATATGTGCATAGAGACTAATTGGAACAGAATTTAAATTAAAACTAAAAATTGTTGCCATCATAGTAAGTGTAGTAGAACTATCAGTGACTTTTTTCCTTCTTAAAATATTTTGTTTAGATCAGCCATGATGGTGGAGTCAAAAGACCCTGAGCTCACCTCCTCTCGCAAGTCCACCAAAATCACAACCATCTGCAGAACAGCCGTCAATGAAAAAGACCAGAACCGGCCAGAAAAGATCTTCAACAACTAGAGACATAAACAAGGAACCACAATCACTGCCATTGCACAGAAAAAAGAAAAAAGAATGAAAATAAACTAGGACAGTTTAAGAGACCTCTGGGACAATACCAAGCACACTAATATTTGCATTATAGGGGTCCCAGAAGGAGAAGAGAGAGAGAAAGGGGCTGAGAGAAAGGGGCTGAGGAAGACATAATAGCTGAAAGCTTCCCTAACCTGGGGAAGGAAACAGTCACCAAGTCCAGAAAGTACAGAGAATTCCATACAGGATTAACTCAAAGAAGACACATAACAAGACACATTGTAATGAAAATGACAAAAATTAAAGATAGAGAATATTAAAAGTAGCAAAGGAAAAGCAACAAATAACATACAAGGGAATCTTGTCTGCATTACTGACTTCTATACCCCCAACACCCAGGACTGAACCTGACACATACTAAATGTAACAGTTATCTATTGCTGTGTAACACACTATCTCAAAGCCAAGTGGCATAAAATAATAAGAAACATGAATTATCTCACACAGTTGCCCTGTGGCAGGAATTTGGGAGCAGCTCCACTGAGTGGTTCTGGTTTATGGTCCTCTCATGAGACTGCAGCCAAGATGTAAGCCTACAGTTATCTGAAGGTTTGACTGCAGACTTCCCAAATGGCTCACTTTCATGGCTGATCCAAGAGAGAGTAAGGCAGAGGCCACAATGTCTTTTATGACACTGGAAGTCACACATGTTATTTCTACAATATCCTCTTGGTTACACAGGTCAGTCCTATTCACTGTGGGAGAGGATGACCTGCTGGTGAATACTAGGAGACAGGGGTCACTGGGGGCCATCTCAGAGGCTGACTCCTACACTAAGTGTTCAATTAATATATTGATGAATAAACTCATGATTAAATGGTAAAAAGAAGTCTGACTGCTTGGATTCACATTCTGGCTCTGACACTTGCTGGATGCATGGTTTTAGTAAGCTATCTAACTTCTGTAAGCCTCAGTTTCCACATCTATAAAATAAAACTGCTGTAAGCATTAAATTATATGTGAAGTGTAAAGGCACTTAACATGATGTGGTGGTGTTTTTTGAGCAACGTAAGTGCTCAAAAAAGGTCTATTTTTTATTACGGTTACTATTAATTCTCGACCATAAGTCTCCTCATTAATATTCCTTTGTAAGGGTTTATTCTTCAAGGAGACAGAAACTCACTTGTCTAGAAAAATTGTTTGAATCACTTTACTTGTGCAAAAACATCCAAAACATTTTCAAGATTGCCCCGGAAGCAAGACAATTGGCAACAGAAGATTTTAAGATTTATTGAAAGAAGACTATCAAGGCCACTGGAGAAAGCTGGTATTTGGGAAAATTGGATCAAGATGGCAGCTGAGCATAGGTTTTGGTCACTCCCCCTCCCCAGGAAGAAACAGAAAATCAATACTACCAATGGAATATAGAAAAGTGTGCCAACAGCAGACCAGAAACTTTTAGGAATTCATAAAAGAGAGGAAGCAGATGGGCCCTGTGAGATAATAGAATATATATATATATATATATATTGGTCTCTGCCCTCAGTTCCTGGCACAGAGTCCCTAAAACCCTTGTAAATTCCTAAGTGATAAAACACTAGGAGGATCTTTTATTTTAATGAGTGACCTTGGGTGGGCTTCTCGGTGGCTCTTGGATGGGGGCTGGTCACCAGAAAGACCAAACCACAATGAGAAGCTTGGAGTTTCCAGCCCCACCCCACCCCCATTCTCCAGAGAGGAGAGAGGGGCTGGAATGGAGTTAACAATTTATCATGCCTACAAGATGAATCCTGGTTAAAATCCCAATAGTTTGGGGTTCGGAAAGCATCAAAGTTGGCAAACACATCCACACCGGGAGGGTGATGCATCCCAAGTCCACGGGGACAGAAGCTCCTGTACTCAGGACCCTCCCAGACCACACCTTATGTGTCTCTCCATCTGGCTGTTCATCTGTATCCTTTATCATACTCTTTAATAAAATGCTAAATATAAGTAAGTGTTTTCCTGAGTTCTGTGAACTGCTCAAGCAAATTAATTGAGAACAAGGAAGGGGTCGTTGGAACCTCTGATCTATAGCAGGCTGGTGCAAAGATCAGGTGATAACCTGGCCTTGCATCCAGTGTCTGAAGTGAGTGTCGGGGGCTCTGGTGGAACTGAGCCCTTAACCTATAGGATCTAATGCTATCTCCAAGTAGACAGTGTCAGAATTGAATTAAATTGTAGGACACCCAGTAGTTGGTGTCACAGAGAACTGCTTGGTATAAGGAAAAACCTCCACATATTTGATGACCAGAAGTGTCAGAAGTGAAGTGTCCTGTGTAAGTAGTAAAAGAAACACACAGGAGATGGACTGAACTGAGGGTTTTCCTTACACCAAAGGGAAAGACTGGGTTTTTCATTTTAGGTACAATCATACCTTGTTGGCAGTAATGATAAAGCTTTTTTTGAGGGTATTGGATGCATGTATCTTAAAAAAAAAAAGTTAATGTGCATGTTATTTAAACTATTCTAATAGTAAGAACCTGTCTTAAAGATATATACTAAAACATGCACCTAAAAAATTACCTGTGTGTTTGTGTATAAGTATATTCACCAAAACATTTTTCTATAACTGCAAAAAAATTAGAAACAACCAAAAGGTCCATAAATGGTCATCATTAAATAGATTATGAAACGCTATGCAGACTTGAAAAATTATAGGGAAACCCCACATGTACTGACTTGGAAAGTTCTTCAGAATATATTATTTATTTCTTATTATTATATCTTATTTCTTCATATTTAAAATTAGCTGGAAAATGCAAGTTGCTGAACAGTAGGCAAAGACTATTGTGCCATTTTTGTAAAAATAAAGTCTTGTACTTACAATTAAACATATAATACCTGTGTGTATGCATGTGCGTGCATAAATTCCTAGGAAAGAAATCAGAAACTTAAAAATGAATCTTTTAATAGTGCTGTATCAGTCAGAGTCCACTCAGGAATCAGAAATCACAAAAATTATTTCAACACAGAATTTCATAAAAATAAATTACCATCTAGGTATAGAGTTGTTAACTAGGTAACTGGAAGTTCCCACAGAGGGAGCAGCGACCATCTCTAGGACTGGAGGAACAAAGGAAAAGGCTGGAATTATTTCAACTTAGAGAACTTAGAGGAGAGGTTATGGAGCCCCAAACCTCTGAGGAGGCGAGAATGGACGCCTGATGCTGGTGGCTCTGAGGGGGCATGATGGAGCTTGTCTGCAAGAGCTGGAGAAACTGCAAAGGGGTGCAGCTACTACTATAGGAAGAAACCACCACTGCTGGGGCGGCACTAACAAGAACAGGAAGTCCACCGGAAGCAGACAGACAGGAAGGAGCAATTCTCGACTTCCTCCTCCCCTCGGCAGTCTCCCTCTAGCCTCACTTTGGCAAAGCCTAACGAAGCCCAATGTGATTTTCAGAGTTGCTGCTCCAAGATCAAAAAGCAGCCTACAGGAGCCAAGGACTCCATGCAAAGAGTCAGAATTCCAGTGGAGAAGGGTCTTCCTGAGGTCATGTTGACAAGGCTTTGAGACCCCGGGCAGATACTTTTGCAAACTCTCTCTGAGATGTAATGAGCAATTACCAATGATGAGCAAATGCCTCTGAATCCATGGACCATCATTCAGAAGGAAGGTGGAGCTGGAAGCTAATGATTCATTTACTAGAGGTAGCACTTCTCAACTCAAAACAGCACATATTTCCATTTCTATGGAGCAGAAAGAGTCTTTTATGTTTAATTTTTATCAAGCTGTGAAATGAGGTTTGAGCTGCTGTGGGTGTCTCATTGATGCTAGGTGTGCTCAGGAGGCTCTGTCTCTCCAGTGTCTTTAAGATCCTGCCCCTGCAGTGTCCCCCACAGGCAAGAGCACACAGCCCAGATGAGATGGCAACTTTTTCCTTAAAAGCTTCCTGAGAAGTTTTTCATCCCTCATGATTTTTTTTTCAATTTCATTCATCCTATTATCTCAGAAAGCCCCATTCAGTATCAGTATCAGTCACTCACCAAAAGCATCTCTAAAACAATAAAAGCTTCAAGGCAGCCAAACTGCCTTTTTGATACTAAGGGCTGATGGGCTTATTGTGTGTGTGTGTGTGTGCGTGTGTGTGTGTGTGTGAGAGAGAGAGAGAGAGAGAGAGGGAGAATAAAGACAAGGTTTAGAGTTTTACTTTTCCAAGGCACCTGGAAAAGCCAACTGGGAATAGAATAGAATAGAATAGAATAGAATAGGAATTTCCCTTAAAACAAAGAAGCTGATATGCATCAAAATAATATCATTCCATGAGTCAGCACCTTGAGTTTCAGTCCAGTTATGTCATTTGCTTTTCTGGAAAGCAGGATAACAGAAAAATCTAGTCTCATCCACACCACCAAACATAGAACCAATGAAGAACTAGAATGGCAGGAATGGAACCAGTTCTGTTGGTTCTTCCAGAGACACCCTCTTGGTCTAAGCTTTGTAAACTGACATCCAGAGAAGTGAAATAATCTACCCAGAGTCATACAGCTGCTAGCAGGCTAAGACAGGACTAGAACCCAGGTCTCCTAGTCCCCTGGTCAGTGCTGTGTCCATCACCCCAAATGCATATGTAAAACATGGAGAACATGAAATGTTCACCAGGAATCCCCTTGGGATCAGCAGACCATGTTAGGAATAAATAGTTGATGATCAATTTAGAATAGAGTTTAAAACACAAAAGGTAGGTTCAAAGAATTAGAGATAGCTTCTCAACTATCTTTGCAGAATGGCTCCTGTCAAATGGAGATATTCTGACTTCCTTCTTGAGGATGTGAATGCATTTCAGGATCAGGGACTGTGATAGACTAGCTCTGCCTAACAGAATGGCCAGAAAAGTAAGATTCAGATTAGAGAGTCATAATCCTAGGAAGAGGGAGCAAAACTAGTAAAATTATGCATTATGTGGGAAAGAATGGGGGTGAGGACATTAGCAGCTCTTCCAGAGGTAGACTTTGGGGAAAAAAAAAAAAAAAAATCTAAGCAGAATTCTTAGATTATTAGCTGAGTTGCATGTGCTATAAACTCCTATGTTAGTCAGGGCAATGTTAGCTGGTGAAACAAATAAACCTCAAAGATTGTTGTTTAACCTGTTCCTTGATCCCAAAGGATGTGATTTTCTTTCTATTCTGCTAGGTATGGTGGACCCTGCTTCTGTTTTTCTGCTGCTGTAGAGTTGGTGCTGTTGCTGTGCTCTGATGTGAAAGTGATAGAATGCTCACTCATCTACTCTGTGTTGTACTTTGCCTCCTTCTGTGAAAACAGCACATTTTTATGCTACAGTCTCACAAGGATCTTTGTATCAGTCAAGTTAGGTTAGTTTATGCTAAAATAACGAACAACCCCCAAATCCCAGAGGCCCAAAAACAAAGCTTAATTGCTCCCTTCCTAGACATCCATTGCAGATGGTGCTCTGTTCATTATAACCAGGCAAGAGCCCAGGCAGATGGAAGAGCTAACATCTGACTATTTGCAGGTTACTGTGGCAGAAGGAAAGAGGGCCTGGGTGAGACTTCACCAGGAATCAAATGTTCAGCCTGAAACTGACACACATGGCTTCTACTCCCAGTTCGCTGGCCAAAACTAGTCACGTGGCTGCACTCAAATAAAACGGATCCAGGAAGTACAACCCTACCATGTATTTGTGAAACGTAACTTTTATGGGAACGTCTTCAGCTTCTGGTCCCATGTCCTCCCTTTCTAAGGGTTAAAAATTTGTCCACATAGCTGGTAAGGCCAGTTCTCATATCATCTTCATCATTATTCTCCTTCGCACTCATTTCTCCACAGGAGAAATGCACAGTTTCTCCCTCCTTCTTTTGTCAAAATTACAACCCAAATCCCCTGCACAACCATGTGGCAACTCATATATATGGAAACCTGGAGGGGCGGTCCAGTGAACCACTTTCAGAAATCGCCGGACTCGGAAGCCCAGTTTGGGTTCATTTGGAAGAGCTGCTATAAACATGTTAAACATGTACACACAAATGAGCCTGAGGGCTGTGCTCTGCACGTACATGTAAGCCAGATGGCAGCTGTCGCCTTGTTCCTTGGACCCTTGGACAGTCTGATTTTCCCACTGGACTCCAGTCACAGAAGTGCAAGTTCTCTCCAAAGAATCCAACCTCTCAGAGGTTCAAGAAGCAATATAGACTTCAATGAAGATTTTTTAGGAGGCATGGGGGAGGGACTGTTACAGAGATATCTAGCTATACACCAAAATCTGGTCTCCCTTTCACAGTGGGCAGGTCCTACATCAGGACCAGATCTTTACAAACTCTCTTGAATGCAGGGTGTCCCACATGGCTTACTTTTGCCAATGGAATGTGCATGGAAATGTTGTGTATCATTTCTGAGCATGAGTTTTTGAGAATTGTTTGTGTCAACTACCTGACTTGAGTTGGTGTCTGGCTTTGTCACTTTGTGGCCATGTGGCTTATTCATTTCACCATGTCTTCTTGGCCAGCTTACTCCATCTCATTGTTCACTTCATCTATGAAACAGGCTAATTATATCTGCCTCCTTCAATAATTATGGGGATTGAGTGAGATAACCTATACTGGTAGTTTTTAAACATTCTCAGAGGCTGCCATGAGGAACTCAAAGAGAGGGGTTTTCCATGTCCCAGCTCCCACCCTTCTACTCAATCAAGTGACTCCAGTTATATCAGTTTTGCATATTTAATCTTCTCCATACGACTCTGTTTGCAGAGAATGTTCTATAGCAGAAAAACAGTTTGAAACTACTAACCAGAGTAAAAATACCTGATGAAATGGAAAGTGCAAATCTAATGAATTAGGATCCATCCATTTACACATTCATCAATATAGATTGGCCCTGGAGCTGTTCTAAGCACTAAAGATACAACAGTGAACAAAATAATGGGGAGGACAAACAGTAAACATATAGACTAATAAATACATAATGTGTCAAGTACTCCAAAGAATCGCAAAGTGAGGTCAAAGGATTGGGTGATTGAGAGCGTTACTTTAACAGGGTGGTTAGGAAAACTGCTGATAAAGCGAAGTTTGAACAGACCTAAAAGAAGGCGGGACTGATCCATGCAGGTGTCTGGTGGAAAAACAGTAAGGGAGAAGAGATAAAGAGGAGAGGCCATAGGCAAGATCACACAAGGCTTTGCCCACCATGAAAAGCACCATGCATTTCGTTCTGAGTGAGATGGGGAGTTGGGGGGGGGGGTGGAGCAGAGGAGGGACATGATCTGATTTGCATTTTAAATGGACCATTCAGGCTGCTCAGAAGAGATTAGACAGCAAGGAGTCTAGAGCAGAAATAAGAAAACCAGTTAGGTGATGGTAGAGACAGAGGAATAAAGGTGAGCAGTGCTCAGACTCAAGATGTATTTTTAAACTAGAGCTGGCAAGATTTGCTTATGGATTGAATATGATGTGAGAAAGAAAAGTCTAGGGTGGCGCTAAAGATTTTAGCTAGATGACTGGTAGAATGGGGTTGCCGAGATGAGAACAAGGGAGATACGATACGGGGGGAATTGGGGTGGAAAAGGAGAAGAATCCAGAGTGCTTTGGCGGCTTTAACTGTGAAATGTCTCTTTGACTCAGAAGAGATGTCAGCCAGACAGCTTGATGTGCAAGCCTGGGCTTAGGGGAGAGGCTGGGTTACAGCTCATCATGCATGGATGCTACTGAATATTGGGAGACTGGAGAAATCTCTAGCGATTAAGGACAAATGGAGAAGAGGTTCAAGGCCAGTTACCATCACTTATCAAAAACTACATTAGAAGTATAATCTTTAACCTATCGTACCTGATCACACATTAAAAGCATGAAAGTTACTAAAATAAGAAATTTGAATATTGTACTGTCATTTTACCATGAGAACTTGAAGAGATAAGAAGGAAAGAAGAAAAAAAATTAAGGTGCAGTTTCCCAGATACAAAAGCATAACAAAACTTAGGGATTAGGGAGAGGGGAGTGAGTCCAAAAGTGCATCTCCCATCCACTCTAAAATTAAAGTTCAAAAGGGAGCTGTAGGTTCACATATATCAAGAACAGAAAAAAACCCACAATTTATTTAGTTAAATAGGTTTAATTGTGAAACAGTATTAGACTAGTAGAAAAAAAGTTTCCTTCCAGGGCTTCCCTGGTGGCGCAGTGGTTGAGAGTCCGCCTGCCGATGCAGGGGACACGGGTTCGTGCCCCGGTCCGGGAGGATCCCACGTGCCACGGAGCGGCTGGACCCGTGAGCCATGGCCGCTGAGCCTGCACGTCCGGAGCCTGTGCTCCGCAACGGGAGAGGCCACAACAGTGAGAGGCCCGCGTACCGCAAAAACAGTTTCCTTCCAATTGTATTTAAGTAGAAATAGAAAAGCTCAAATTATTTAACAGAAATAATATTTGTGATGAGAGAAAACAAAGAACTTCATTAAGTAGAAAAGAAGACAGGTTGGGGAGAAAAGGATAAGTACGATTATAACATTAAGCAGCAGTCGGCTGTATTCAGCTTCTAGTTTTAAATACCATCTACTTAGCAGCGCTGAAACAGCCTTTCCCAACTTTTAATTAAAATTCCTTTAAAAAGACAGAAAAAATTAAAATTCACAACTCCCTAAGAAAACAGGACCAATGATCAACCTACTTCCAGATAGAATTGGGGAGACTGTCCTTTATGAAGCAATGAAACTGCAAGGAAATACACAATTGATGGCTCACTCGGGCTGAAAGCAGATACATAGCATTCCTTCCTTCACCCATATTTGCTCTCTGGTTCAAAGTACGTATCAGCGGAAACCTGAGAAATATCCCCTCTCCTGCAAGAATGCTGATTTTTGAGGCCATCCAAGTGCAATTCCTCTTCCCCCAAGCTCTACCTCTCCCCGCCCAAATCAGGGGCTTTACAATATTCAGTCAGAACCTGTCACTCCCAGAAAACACCTGGTCCCAGGAAATGGGCTAGGCTGGTGGGAGAACAGGAGTCCCATGCACCCTGGAAGGTAAATTCCCGGGGAGGGAGGCACACAGGAAGAGCTACTGGTGCAGTGCATTCTGGGAGCTGTAGGTAGGGCTTCACTTCCTACACCTGTTAGAACCTTAGGCTGTGGGAGAAAAAGGCCCCATCTCGACTAGCAGAACCTGCTTAGAGTACACCTGCCACACACGGATGACTGGTCTTAAGAGCTTCGTTCACTGAATTTCTGAGAAGCATGTCTGACCCAGTGCCTAAGTGAACCCAGCAGGCAATGCACATACCCAGCCCTTAGTGGGAACCATGACTAAAAGCACCTTCCTCTGTCAAGGGTAAGTAAAGACACATTACCAACACCATCACTAACATACTCTAAATAAGTAAATAATAAATAAAAAAATAACAGAAGACCTGGTGGAACAAAAACACAGAACAGGTAGGAAAGAATGTTACCATCTAGACTAAAAAGAGAAGTAAATCACCAAAATAAAGAAGGAAATTTTAGAAAACTTATTCAAGATAGAACACTTCTGACCTCTATGACCTAGGAATGGAAAGCCAGGAAAAAAAGAAAAAAAAAAAAAGACTGAAAGGAACACACAAAAAAATAAGAAGGAAACTAAATGAGATAAGGAAAACTTGCAGAGAAATTTGAAATGTCACTGGGCAAAGAGCATGACTGCTTTGTTCACCACTGTATCACCAAGGACTAACACAGCACCTATACACTACCTGTCTACATTCCAAAAGCTGCCAGAAGTCTAACCAAAGTACCAGAGGGCCATTATTTCACATCATAAATATTAGAATATGCTTCCCTTTCATGTAAAAATAGTTCTCTATTAGTAGGTTATATATCTTGATTTTTTCCAATACTCTGATAATGTATTCATAATCTATTGAATTAATAATCAACAGTTCACATTTCTGATAAATCTAATGCAATTGGGGAAATAAGATCATATACACAACAATTAGATCAACACAGGATTGTAAAAAAAGTAATAATAAAAATAATGTCAATGAGATCATATAGAGTGTTGTAGACTGACTGTATCTCCCCAAAATTCGTATGTTAAAACCTAGTCTTAAGCGTGATGGGTTTTGGAGGTGAGGCCTTTGGGAGGTGATTACATCATGAGGGCAAAGGCGCCATAAACGGGATTAATGCCCTCATGAAAGAGACCCCAGAGAGCTCCCACCATGTGAGGTTGTTCTAAGAGGATGACTGTCTAAAACCAGGAAGCAGGCTTTTTCACCAGACACCAAATCTTCCAGTGCATTGATCTTGGACTTCCCAGTCTCCAGAACTATGAAAAGTAAATTTCTGTTGTTTATAAGCCACCAAGTTGATGGTTGTTTTTGTTATTGCAGCCCGAATGTTCTAGGATGTGGATGTCACTACAAGACTCTGGCCCTATTAGGGCTGTGCCCTACAGAGTTAAGTTAACGGCACATCTCCAAATTCAGAGAAACATGTAGGGCCACTTAAAACCATTAGGATCAGTGCCTTTTTTGGTTTGGATATATGTGCACTTGTCTTCCTCTTGTTCAAAATAACTCCGTGCTATCAATGTCTCTCCATCACATTGGTTAAGGGATGCAATAATTGTACAGTATTTTATCCTGCTCAATGTGTTTTCACATCCATTATGTCATTAGAGCTTTACAGCAACCCAGAGAGGATGTAGATCAGGTGTCCGCCTGTGTCCACACCAAAGAGGTAAGTAGCAGGAGGAGAGAGAACACTGTGGCTTCCCAGGACACGGAGGGGAAAGGATGGTAGCTTCATATCTCCCATCACAACCCTTGGCTCCCCGTCCTGCCTCCACTTCTGCTCTCCGTCCAGCCTCTAGTAAACTTTGGGACGTTGTGCTCAACTCTAGCACCTGACTCCTGGAAACTGTAATCGACAAGCAGACCAAGGATCTCCTCAAAAGAGCCTGGCTAAGAAACTTCTAGGATGACAGTGGCCAAGATCCTTAAAAACAAATCAAAACATAAGAGATATTGGTTACTTTGGGGGAGGAAGGCATACAAAGTGTATGAATGAGACTGTGGTTCTGAGTTGCTGTATGTTCTAGTTCTTGGATATATTCAAATTGTGATAGTTCATTGTACCGTATGTACCCTTAAGATTTGTGCACTTTTCTGTATCAAGGTTATGGGTTCAATGAAAGTGGGAATTTTTAAAAGGCACAAATACCTTTCTAATTCCATGCTTGCCTTTTCTTCTCTTTGTGTCTCTCGGTGTTTAACATTCTTTTTCTCTTCTCTTCTAGGGTGAATCACCCTACTTGTTAAAATTGTACTACAGCACATGTTGGTAAATGATGTGCCTTGTGGTGGTGATTAAGTCAAATCAAACACATTTGTCACTGAAGAGATGGCCTCCAGCTGTTTATGTGGGAAATATAATTGAATACTAATGGGATAAACACTGTAAGTTGCCGGTTTTATTTTCTCTAAGGTGTAGGCTAAAGTATGAGAGGGTGAATTTCCCTAAGTTTAAAATACAAACAGAATTTTTAAAATACAACCTAAGTCTTCCAAAGAATTTAGCTCCGGTGATTTCATCCTCACTCCCACCAAAGAAGAATAAACACAGATACTCTTATTTACATGGTACAATTGGTACTTTAACTTCAAAGCTACTATGCTTGCTACTTGCATGAGAACTTATCAAGGCATTTCACATTGAACTTGGCTCAATTTTCACTTCCCAGAAAAACCTGTTACATCTCTGCCCTCAAGCCACACTCACTATCCAATAGCAGTTATCAAGATTTGGACAGAAGTGATAAAAGCCTCTGAACATTTTTGTTACATGACTCAAAAAGTAGATGTGTGATGTAAAAGATGATGATATTGCAAATGGAAGAGATGAGTTGGAATAAAATTGTTTCAAAGAAAAAAACATGTTTGATGACTTTCTATAACACTTCTGAAATATTCTAAGCGCTCTCTGAACTGAACAAACTCGAGTCCCACACTGAGGAAGCCCGTGTCTCCGAGAGCTGAGATACACTCTGACAAAAACAGCAAACACAGACCCAATAAAGACAGCAAGACATCAGTGCAGGTCTTTTTAAACAAGCGCCTTTTGATAACGTGGTCTACCAAGCTGTAACCTTGTAAGGGTCTGCTGTCCTTTTTGAGGGAAGAAATCACTCACACAGAGAGCAACTAAGCAACATGGCCAAGATTTCAAAACTGGAACCCAGGTTCCCAGGACTGTTTTGTGACGGTCCATGAAGATAGCTAGAAATAATACAGGTCAAGCATTAATAAATTACTCGGAAAGTGTAATAGGAAACAAAAGAAGCTTGTATTTGGGATGCTGACATAGACTTGGACTGTCTGTTGGGAGTGGACCTGACCAAGATCCAGGGGCCAAACAGACCGAAAATGGGGCAGGGGCAGTTGGAGGGGTAGGTAAGAGGCAGGCCATGCAGGTGGCAATCAGCGTCTTGGATGTCTGGCAATGGCTATCATCAAAGGCCATGTAGAAAGGCAGAGCCCAGGATAAGAGTCCATCAGCAGGCAATGGGGACCAACTTCCAAAAGGGCTACAGGTGCTGTGGGCACAAGAGACCTTGTAGGATTCCAGGACTGTCCATGGTCAGAGATCAGATAAATCCTATTACACACCTGCCTTCAGATGCTCACTCTTCTACTCTCTCTCATAAATCTTTGCATGTGGCCCAACGCCTCCCACTGTTGAGAAAGATTCCACCAAACAAGCTGACACCACACAGGGAGAGAGAGAAGACAATGGATCCTTGAGTCCATTTCCTTGACCACCCCTCCTGGGGGACAGCTCACCTCTGTCTCTCAGGTCAACATGACTCTAGTCACTGCTCAACATTTTCAGAATATCTCCTTGAATTAGAACCAGGGAAATATACTGTTAATAGATATTTTTTGCTCCATCAAATCATTTTTCCCTTCTCCCCTCAACTATCTTTCCATTCAAAATTCTTTAAAATTACACACAAAGGGGGAAAAAAATGTAGGTCGGCACGCGTGCTAATGACATTGTGTTCATTTCTCCTCTAGTGCAGCACGCCAGCAGAACCTTGTCACACTTTTGTTTTACTCTCCGTTCTATGCTGTAGCACACAGTTGTTCTGCTCTCGCCTGGCAGGTACAGCAGAATCAAGGGGATTATATACACTTAGCATCTGGAAATATTCCACCAGCATCATAGACCAAAATCTATACTCATCCCTCCTGTGCCAAGTTAGGTAAAATAAGAAAAAGAGAAGGCTAGGTTTGCACACCCAGAGCAGCCCCATCAGAGGAAGTCAGCAGGCTAATGCAAATCTTGTATTCTAAGAGCCGGTGACTTGTTCTGGAAGTGAAACGTGCATGGGGCTTTTAAGCAAGGAGAAGACGTGGAAAGACTTAGGTGATAGGCTTTTAACACTGCCAGGAGTAACATTAAAATGCTCAAATTCATGCATACTGCGCTCTCATAATATTTCTCCAGAAAATGGAGCCTAACTCCAGACTTTTCATGAAGCAGGCAAACAGAGACTAACAGAGCGCCGTTCGAACTCTGGGAAGTCAATTAGGCTCACTCATATCTGCTCCCACCACAGGTCCACACCGCATAGGTTTCCGATTCCTGCCCCCGCACAGATTTCGGGGAGTCACGGAGCTATGGGGCCACTTGAGGATAATCAAACCCCCCAAAGTGAAATTGTCACAGGAGAGATATTACTTTCATGGTTCTCAATCTTTGATGTGCATCAGAACCGCTTTTGGATGCCTGGACCCCACTGCAAACCTAACCCAATCAAAACCTCCGAGGATGGGACCCAGGCAGGCCTAACCGTTAATAGCACATAAATGACTTGGCTGTGCTCCCCTCAACCCCCCACCCACCCTGGCCCCACCTATCCCTGCTCAGGACCACGGCTCCTCAGCAAATATTGGTTTGCACGTTCATTTATTTTTAATCTCACTCTGCCATCTGTGACAATGAGTGGTTTCTTCTTTGGAGAGATATTCAGAAGAAATATTCCATGGGAGGACATCTAATTGTAAAATAAAAGGGAGAGAAAATACAAGGGTCTTATCTCCACACAGAATCCATTAGCTCTCTTACCAGACCCTTCCCACATCAGTTGACTCATCGCCAACACAGAAAAGGCTTTACCGGGGCTTTCCTGGTGGCACAGTGGCTGAGAATCCGCCTGTCACTGCAGGGGACATGGGTTTAAGCCCTGGTCCGGGAAGATCCCACATGCCATGGAGCAACTAAGCCCGTGTGCCACAACTACTGAGCCTGCGCTCTAGATCCCGCGAGCCACAACTACTGAAGCCCGTGCGCCTAGAACCCATGCTCCATAACAAGAGAAGCCACCGCAATGAGAAGCCCGCGCACCGCAAGAAGAGTAGCCCCCGCTGGCCGCAACTAGAGAAAGCCCGCGCGCAGCAATGAAGACCCAATGCAGCCAAAATAAATAAATACATTTATTTAACAAAAAAAGAAAAGGCTCTACCAAACCTAGTGTCGGGGTCTCAGGTGTTCAAATAAATAGAATGTTCCCTACAAAAGGGGAACCAAGATTGCAGGATCCTTGTGAAATATGCACAGGTGGGTCCAGGCCAAACGCAAATCATGCTCGGGCCCTGTTTGCAGAGCTGGCCGTGCAGGGAAAAGAGCCCCAGACAGGGAGTTCACAGACCTCAGCCTCTTCTGCCTCTGCCACTTAACAGCTTAGTAGGACTCTGGGCAAGTCACCTCCTCCCGGAGCCTCAGCATCTTCACCATTTCCAAAATAGGGCTGTAACAAAAGGAGCTGGCGTTCCCTTACGTGAACATCCACACACTCACCTTCCCTCATCCCAGCCTTCACCTTCGAATCTGCTCCAACCTCAGCCCAGAGGTCTCAACCAAGGGTATCGGAAGAACTCATGGGTGAGGCAGAACTTTCCTCCTGGTTACTATTTACCCCAGTCTCTTGGCCTCATTTCTACCTCTCTGACATGACCTGCCCAGCCCCCATCTCTGCCACAGTCACAGAACTGAACTGGAGCAAGAAGGAGAACCAGGCCAGCACCCTGACATCCAGCGTTGATTCCCATGTCCTGGGCTCCTCTGCTGTCCTTCTCTGGAGCCTATTCTGAAACCTAGACTACAACCTGTTTCACCCATATCAGTATCTATCGGGAATCTCACCTCTTCATTTGTCTTCTGCTTTAGTCCAGCTCCTGGACACCTATTTCATATTCCAGATCCCGTCTTGGACTGAAGCCTTAAACTTGAACCCCAGCCTAGTCAGTGACTTGGCCTGCTTCCTACTGAGAGGCATTCCCGATACCAATAGTCTACAGGACTGTCCAACTAGGTGTGCCCCCCCCACTTCGTGGGAACCCCCCCCATTACTGCTCACTGCCCAACCGCCAGTGCTGCCTGAGCAGCAACCAGAGCTTGCCCCACCCT
Organism: Grampus griseus; assembly: GCF_964374135.1. NCBI lineage: Eukaryota > Metazoa > Chordata > Mammalia > Artiodactyla > Delphinidae > Grampus > Grampus griseus. The sequence continues at coordinate 11,475,813 of NC_139008.1, forward strand.
TTTTCCAACTGTCCCTACAGTCCCTGCAGCTGGGATGACTGCACCAGAGCCTGGCTTACCCCAGGAGGTAGGCTTGGTGCCATGTTCCCCCCACTTCTGGCCTGGCTCATCATTCGTATCCCTGGTAAATGAAGCCCCACCCCTCATCCTGAGCCTGGCCCTCCAACCTGCAACTCCATCCCCTTTGGAAAATGTATGCACTACCCTGACTTAGTGGGATACCCTTTCTACTACCAACTGTTCAACCAGTTCAGACAGTGGACCACTCCCTCCAACACCGACCACTTTATTCCCTTAGAGACTGTATTCATTTCCTTTTGATGCTATAACAAATTACCACAAACTGAGTGGTTTGAATGATCCAAATTTATTATCTTTATTAATAAATATTTATGATCTTGAGGTGAGAGTCTCACGGGGCTAAAATAAAGGTGTCAGCCAGTTCCCTCTGGAAGTTCTAGGGAGAATCCTTCCCTTGCCTGCTCCAGCTTCTAGAAGCAGGCCACATTCCTCGGTCTGTGGCCATCTTCCAGCTCAAAGCCAGCAACCACATCACTCTGACCTCTGCTTCCATCGTCACCTCTCTCACTCTCCCGCCTCACTCTTTCCTTATAAGGACCCCTGTGACTACACTGGGCCACCCAGAATAATCTCCCCATCTCCAAATCTTTAACTTAATCACATCTACAAAATCCCTTTTGCCACATAAGGAAACAAATACACAAGTTATGAGATTAGGATGTGGACATCAGGGGCCATTATTCTGCCAAGCTCAGAGACCAGGACATTTCTCTCTCCAGTTCTTTTTCTCTCTCTGACCACTCTGCCTCATTTTCCATCACTGGATCTTTAATCCCCAGTGACCTCTTAAATGTTAGTGCCCCCTCGATTTCGCTACGGTCCTGCTTCCACTACACACACTCCTGTGTACTCTCACCCACAGTCATGATTCAGGTCACACACCAATGAATTCCTAAATAGAGGTCTACAACCTCCTTTCTCCTGAGGTTCAGACCTCTACATCCAGCTGTCAGATGCTGGTACTCTGCCTGGGTACACCAGTGTTCCCAATGGGCAGTGGGCTCCAGAACAAAGTCAAGAAGTAACCAATGTCAAAGCCCCAGCAGGGGGACCTCTGGAGGTTGTATTATCCACTTTGGTGCAATGATTGAAGAGACCAGCTTATTCTTGCAGAAGAAATAAACATGGGCAGGCAGAAGGAATAAACACAAACATCTTCAACTTATTCATCTTACATTCCTGATATGTAAAAAGTCCCACTTTCCACATTCTTGCTCTCCTAGAACCTTACCCATAAGAGGGGGAAAAAAAATAACTTAAAAGTAATACAAGGAAGAAAGTTACACGGGATAACAATGCCAATGACACTCATTTATAGAGAACCTATCAGGCATTGTATTAAGCAAAGTACGTGAAATATTTCATCTCCTTTAATCCCCACGACAAGCCAGTGAGGTATTTTTAATACCGAAAGAAGAAAGTGTGTCTTGGGAGGTTGAGTAACTTGCCAAATTCACACAGTTAATAAGAGACAGAGCCTGGACTTGAACCAAGGTCTGCCTGACACCAGTATCCAGGTTATCCACACTTCTCTCTTACCTCCAACACACACTGTGTGGAGGTAAGAGAGAAGGCAGACGCCCACAGATAAAGATGAGCACATGAAAGCAAAGAAGAAATGGCTTCTCTTCTGCCATAAGGCAACGTGCATCCTTTCTGGTGTGATTTTTCTTCCCATGGTCATTCCAGAATTCTGCAGGCCTGGAGAGACAAATCTCAGTCTCCCTGCTAACACTAGCACACATGCCACCATTTCCCAGGCTCTGGGGTCAGATTATCCAGCCTGGCGGCCCCGAGAGGCTTGGAGTGATGAACATGCCTCAGGGACAGACAGCCTGGGAACTGCCCGCCCAGTCGCCACAGGCCCCCATCACGCCTGTGTGTAATTTACACTGGTCAGAGGAAATAATTGCTGGGTATTGATTCTGGATGAAGACGAAGCAAAGGGAACAAATACAGCCCAGTAATAACCCAGTGAGGGGGAAAGCCAAGAGGAGAGACCGCAGGTTCACTTAACTCCTCTGTGGTCGATAGGCTGTTTATTGAGACGCATTACTCTTCCGCTCCCAGATCCTAAGAGCTCGGGCATCGCCTGGGAGCCTGTGGCTCTCGGGCTCCACACCCCCGCCACTTCTGTGCTTATCCTAATGGATGCAGACTGAGCTTTGTGCGCTGTTGGGATCCCCAAAAAACACAACGAAGGGAAGTAGTTCCATCCGATAATCCTCCAATGGGAGCAGATGTGCACTTTCTAACCTCCTGTCCTACCCACCTTCCTCCTCCTCTCCATACCCCTATTTATGACTTTCTTTTCACAAGTGTTAAATTAGATGATTCATTCTGCTACAAAAATGTTAAGAATGAGAGAGAGACAGACATTGGGAAGGAAGAAGGGAGGGAAGGAGGGACAGCATCACCTTCCTCTTTTTGGGGACAATATTTTTTCATTATCCCACCACCCACTGAAGTCTCTGAGTACCTTGTTACTGACAATAAGTAATCAGAATAAAGGACAAAAAATAGAAAATTGCTGAATTTGAAGCTATGTCTGCCACTCACGGAGAAGCTTTGGTTGTGAAGAAGCGACGATTCAGATTTTAAGATAAGAGTGTAGCTGTGAGGCTCAAGAAGTTCTTCTGTCTGAAAAGGAAAGATGTGGAGGTGAACAAGGTCAGAAGTGTCGACAGGAAGAGGCTGAGGTATCCCAATGGTCAACTGCCAGATTTCAGTGCAAATTTGACCTCATCCATTGTAAGCACTGAGTAATTCCTCCCCACAGGCCATACTCTGATTCATTTCTTGATAGCTGTCTAGCAGCTCTTTAAATATGGGGTTCCAGAAAGATGCATGGCAAAAGGAAAATGCATGATTTCTTTCTTTTTCTCCATCTCTTTCTTTCCTTAGGTGAGGCAACACTTCTGTGGTTCTCATGCATGTTTTTTTTTTTACATTCAGTACAAATAATTGCTATTCCTGGCTGCTTATTCCAAAGGGATTCTTCCAGAAATACCTTGAAAAAAGCAAGGGCTAAGCTCACTACACATTCATTCATGAATACAAGAATTGGCTGAGTGCCCACTGTATGCCAGGCAAGTAAGACTGGAGACCAGTTCTCTAGATAAGAACAAATGGCATATTGTTGACATTTTAATGACCTTCATGAGTGATATCAAGAATGACCAAGTATTTCCAACCCATTCCCTGATGGTCCAGTGGTTAAGACTCAGAGCTCCCAATTCAGGGGGCCCGGGTTCGATTCCTGGTCAGGGAACTAGATCCTGCATGCCGCATCTAAGACCCAGCAAAGCCAAATAAATAAATAAATATTTTTTTAAAAAAAAAGAACTTCCACCCCATATCAGACCACTTGTCCTTTCAGGCCCACGCTCTGGAAGTGGCATCAAGGAACACTTGAAGAAGAACAGGGTAATTACAAACTCTACCTTCAACATTCTAGGTTCTCTCTAATAATGGGGTGACACCAGGCTGTTGCACACAGCACGATGCCTGGCACACAAGAAGTCTCACTAGAAGAGACCAAGCATGGAAGACCGTGGAGGTAAATCATGGAAGACTACTGCATGGGTTTAAAGGCAGTCATGTGCTCATACTCGATTACTTCCAAACCACTTGGAAAACAAAAACTAACATTGAGTGAACATGATTCTATGTGAGGCACTGTGAGATATACTTTACAGACATTATCTCCTTATAGCTCCCAATGGGCCCTGGAGGTAGGTCATTCTACCCATGAGCAAATGGGCACAGGAGGTGAAGGGACTCATCACAATCTCTGCTGCTCTCCTGCTCCCCTTGGAAGTAGCACTGATGCTCCACCCACCTTTGGGGAGAGCTGGGTGCACTGGAGAACGGTGGAGCCAAATCCTGAGAGAGAGAAGCACCAAGGTGGTACCTAACTCTGCTCTTAGGAAACCCCTGAGTGCACATCCTGAAGAGGATTCAGGGGTGACTTCTCATCCACACTAATGACACAGTAAGGCCTACTTTGCCCCAACACTCCACCCAGCAGGGGCCCAAAGGATTCCTATAGTTCCCTCACCAGCCAACTGTAGTCAGTTAATTTTCATCATAAATGACCCAGACTCCTTGGTATATATAAAGAACCTACTTCCTACCATAGAGGACATAGTACTTGAGACAGTGTTACAGCCTCAAAGGCTCTTCAGTTTTTTTTAGTTCAGTTATTTTTTAATTTTATTAAGAGACTACCATGACCAGGGCACTGCCAGGTACTAGAGAAGCAATGGTGGACACAACACACACGTGCTCTCCACCCTGGCAGTTTACAATCCAGCAGTCACTCCCTTTCAACAGAGACACTGCCAACCCAGAAAGTGTCCAGGAAGAAGGCAGGTGGGAATAAGGTCAAGAAATCATGTGACAGGACTTCACAAAACAAAAAAACCCAAAAAACCCTGGTGGCGCAGTGGTTAAGAATCTGCCTGCCAATGCAGGGGACACGGGTTTGAGCCCTGGTCCAGGAAGATCCCACATCCCGCGGAGCAACTAAGCCCGTGCACCACAACTACTGAGCCTGTGCTCTAGAGCCCGCAAGCCACAACTACTGAGTCCTCACTCACCGCAACCAGAGAAAGCCTGCTCACAGCAACGAAAACCCAACGCAGCCAAATAAATAAATCAAATAAGTGAAAAAAAAAGCGGGTGCATCTCTGGCCATGTATCAAGCAGAGGGTGGGATCATGGATTGAAAGCTTCAAGAGAGCCCTCCAACTATTACTTTGCCACTGTGCTGAGGATTTCAGAAGGCTTTTTTGTATTTCCTCGTTGGTTCCTTCCTGGGGAGAAGCGGGGAGAGCAGGTCCTCCAGATAGGACTTTGGTTCCCATGTGTATATTGGGAGGAAAGAACACCAAAATGAAAACAACTCCCCCCATTTAATGAACAGGAACACTCCACCATGCGCTTGCTGAGTTTATATGCATTATCTCACCAATTTTCATATAAACCTAATAAGCAAATACCATAATTATACCGAAACGGAGGCACGAAGAATGCAAGTGACATCCAGCTGACAAAAGATTCTTGGCAAGAATCTCAATACTAAACTTCAGCTGATGGAGAGAGCCCCATTCCTGGGTCAGTTTGTGCTCCTTTCCTTATTTAGAATTCTCTAGCACCCAAGGAAGCCAGCCCAAGACTGACACGGGCACTTAGGGAGTGGGAAGGAAAAATAAAGGCACCTGCAGAGCCAATTAGTGAGTTGAAATTCAACTCCAAAACCTAACTGTTGGTTCCCTGAGCTAAAGTCAAGAGCTTTGATCACTGTTACTAACTGTGCAGCAGTGCTGACTGGCCTCCGTTCCCCGCAGGGAAAGGTAAACATTCTTGTGGAAATGCAAACATATCACTTATGGTCTAAAATGGCCTGTAATGGAGGCATAATTTCTTTTGGAAACAAGCCCCCTATAAAGGTACAGGTGGTTGTTTTTAACCGCCTGGATGAATGATCTTTCCGACTGCAGCCAGGACTCTTCCTCTGGTATTGACAGCACCTGCAGGGCAGATGAAGCATGAAATATGCATTTTATTTCCCTACCAAACCCCTGCCGGCTCTGCTTTAAGGTGTCAGCACCTCCCCCTCTGGGGAGGTGAGTGTCACCCACTGTAGTTTTCCTCTGAAAGGGAGGTGGATAGGTGAGGTTGAGAAGGTATAATTATGCGTAGAGCCTGGAACATCTTGGATTGTGATACCCGGCCAGGCTTTCTCTGCAGAGTGCACCCCTGAAAGAACCTTCCCCTCCACCTTTATCAAAACCACTGTCGGGGGAGCACCCCTGTTATTAAATACCGTGTGGCACGTCTGCTTGGGAGGCGTAATCACAGGTGGTAGGCCTGGAGGGGAAGTTGTTCAAGGGGAGAACAGAAAGAAAACACAGGGATGAGCTAACTAAAACACAGGGATGAGCTGACTAAAATGAGGTGTAAAAATGTTATTAGGGACCTAGGAAGGTGAGAAAAAATGAAGAAATGGAGGTGTCAGGGTGGGGGGGAACTCTGATCATATCTTTAGTTCTTGTGTGGATGGGTCAGAGCCCTTTTGTTTTTCAATCCTTGGTGGGGGAGGGCAGAAAATTCTAGAAAGGTGAGAAACATGGGAGAATGTGTGGTCCTGGCATGGCCACATTGCCCTGATGCACCTGCTCACTCATTTCAATGAAATAACAGAGTAATGGATCAAAAAACTAGAAAGCTATTGGCAGTGTACCTGACCCGGCTTTGGCACGTGCATCAAAACCGCAAATGACCTGAAAAGACCCAGGCACTAGGACGTTAAGGAGGGTTTGTGACCCCAGAGTCATCCTTGTGATGGGCCAGTGAACTAAAGGCAGTTCTCAGTCACCAAATAATAAGATTATCTTGGAGGAGTGGTTAGCAAACCCGACTGCCCATCGGAATCACCTGCGGGGCTTTAAAAGTAACTCAATGTCCAGGCCAGTTAAAGCAGAGTTTCAGGCGATGGGGCTCAGACATCCCTACTTCTTTTAAAGCTCTTCCCAATGATTCTAATGTCTAGCCAGGGTGGAGCCTCTACCTTAGAGGAAACAGGGCTCAGCTCTATGGCCAGGGACTATCCATCCCCACCTATCACCCCAGGAATACAGCCATTGCAGCCTGTATTGAGTGCAAGGTAATGAGTTAAGTGCTGAAGGCCACACAAATCAGAATAAGAAGGCCTCTGCCCAGTTTACAAATGCAGTGAGGGAGAAAGCTTGTGTCTGGCACAGAGGGGAGCTCAATGAATATTTATGAAATAAAAGAACGAATGAATAAATAAGTGAATAGCTTAACAATAGTAAAACAGCAAATGAAATACATGAAAAAGAGAGGTACGCACAGAGTGAGGAATGGTCAAAGGGATGGGGTAGGGGGAGTCTTTATAAAGGTAGCGTTTGAATATAAAGGTAGCATTTGAATTGGGCTTTGAAGAATCGGCAGTAATAACATTTAACATTTGTTCAGAGCTTAGAGTTGATCAATGTTTTACATACATTAACTCATTTAGTGGATTTCAATTGCCCTTGAAGTTGGCATTTTAACCCCGACTGTAGAGGATGAGGAAAGGTCAAATGGCCTAACCAAGGTCAGATGGCTAGTGAGGGAGGGAGCCACTGACCCTTTATGACACTGCTGACGACTCACCTCCTATGTCACTTAAGGGGAAGGACATTCTAGGCCAAGAAAAAGTATAAGAGAGACTCAGGTGCTCCAATTCTGAGCATGTGGCTTGCGTAGGGAAGGTTGGGTTTTTTAATAAAAGGTGTGTCTCCTTTAGGAAGAGAATTGTGAATGTGAGGAGAAGAGCGGACTGGAGAGCTGAGATATTGGTGAAGGTACCCTAGAGACCCCGGAAACCTCAGAGCAATCGGTGAACATTTCTCCTGAGGCCCTTAGCACGTTCCCCAGGGCATTCTTCTTGGGTGAACTTGTCTCATCTCCCCTCTTTTACGACAAGCTCTTTGGCCAGACACTGGCCATATTCATGTTTGAATTTCTCTGAAACCCAGCCAGGGGTGGATGTAGGTTTTCTGAATCCTGTAGTTTATACAATTCATGGGGACTTCATGAAGAAAAATAATAAAATTATAAACACCAGATTAGGTACAAAGTGAATATTTGTTTAGCATGAAGAAGAAACTCACAGCAAAATGCAAATTTTAAAAACTGACAAATATAACAAAACCCCCCAAATAGCATATATTTTTATTCCTCAACTGCCTGATATCCCTCTGTAATACTTCTTTAACCTCCAATTTTTTAACTGCATAATCTTTGCCTTTTCAAAGGATAAAAATTTTCTTATACCTTTTTCGAGAGCGAGTATGGTTGACCGAAACTTGTTTTGTGTTATCAAGAGTTTTGAAATGTTTATTTTAGCATCACAACTTGTCAATGGTAATGTTACATTTATCAAGTTATTTCCTATAATAACTATAAGATTTGGGGACAAGTGTTCTTTTTCAGGGATACATCTCAGATTCTCTTGATTTGATGACCCTTGTTTACCAATGTGTCATAAATGTCCTCGTTGCAGGGGTGTGGTAAGTTTTATGTTATCTTACAGGAAGGAAACTCCACTTTGGATAGGAATCAATAGGAATGGATAGGAATGGATAGGAATGGGAATCAATGGATAGGATAGGAATCAATCCTTGCTAACAGTTTTACTTGTCTGATACTTGCAAGAATTTTCCTCAGGCTAGATTATGACTCTGTACATTTCAAATCTTCTTTCTCCCCCATTTCTTACTTGTTTCGGGTTCTGGGTTCTGGGTTCTGGAGGATCCGATCATATTACTATATGACTTCTGGCCTTGTACCACTGTGTCAGGATACCAGGTAAGTCAGTACCATGGAGGTTAAGAGTATTCCTGGAAGCCATACCTACACCAGGAAGGCAAGAATCTGACTATACTTAGAAATGAGCAAATTACATCCATCCATGCCACTAAACCCAGTTGCAAATGCATGCCACCTCAACTTCCCCTTCAGAAGATGAAAAAAACAGATGACCACTCCTCTGGTGACACTCAAAACAAGTGGAAGGAAGTTGATAAATGGAATATTGCCTGCCATATCAGTAAACAAAGGATGTCACAGTCAGCAGCGATTGCAGACCTCCTACGTGAGCTGGTGAGCCCTGAGGGAACTCAGGAAGGAAAGAATACCTGCCATCTAGCAGCCATCAGACTGCAGCCACTCCCCATGGTGAGCCCTGAGGAAACTCTGGATATGAAAACACAGGATACTGGCCCCAGATAGCTGAGGGCATATCAAAGGAATGACTTCAGTGAGCCCAGACCCTTGCATTCTTCCCATATTAGAAAAGTGCTAAATTACTTAACTTGCACTTTCTGGTTTTCTTTAATTAACAATCATCTTTGATGTTCCGACTACTTGACCTTTGTTGCAAAATTCCTATATGTCCTAGCTCCCTGCTCACCTCCGCCTTGGAGCAGTTCTCTCAGGGTTACTTGAGATGCTGCTTCCCGGGCTTGAAGTCCTAAAAATTCCCACTGAATAAAACATAACCCTCAACTTTTAGGTTGTGAATATTTTTTAAGTCAACAAAGTGTAATGTCATGAAAGGGAGGTCAGAGCACAAAGAGACAGCACTCTTAATCAATTCCACTTATAATAGCTTAGGTTTACAAATTAAGTAAAAACATACAACCGTCAAGACACACTGCCAGGGCTCATCAAGGTCTTAGAAGGGACCCAGGCAAGAGAAGAGTGGGAAGCTTCAGCTCCATCAGCTTCAAAGTAGATCTACCTCTGGACACATTCCTGTGCTTTTCAGAGAACGGGTGCTGAATGAATGAATGCCTTTTACACTAGGCTGGGAGCTGGGGTCCCAGAACCCTCCAAACAAGTGGGAGGGACCTGCAGGGGCTCTCTCGTTCATTTGTGCCCCAGGGTGTCAGGTCTGGCTCAGAGCAATGCCCAGAATTGAGTGCAGTGTTTCAGGAGTGATCTGACCCGTGCAGGGCTGGCAGAGTAGACCCCTCACCTTGCTCAGGCCAGCTAATTTGCCTCTATTAATCCTAACAAAAGTTGCTTTATTGAGTTTTTTCCTTTCCTTCTCTTTTTATCAAACTTCTCATGACACTGATGCGCGCTGAGCTTATAGTCAACGAAAACCTTTTAATTGTTCACACTTGCTAAACCAGTTCTCCTCCAGGCTGTAACTGACCAATTTAAGGTGCGGTGATGGTTAATTTTATGTGTCAATTTGATTGAGTTAAGGGATGCTCAGAGAGCTAGTAAAACATTATTTCTGGGTGTGTCTGTGCAGATGTTTCTGGAAGAGGTTAGCATTTGAGTTGGCAGACTGAGTAAAGAAGACTGCCCTCACCAATGCCATGTGGGCATCATCCAGTCTATTGAGGGGCCCAAATAGAACAAAAAGGCAGTGGAAGGGTAAATTTGCTCTCTTTGCTTGTGATGGGATATCCATTTTCTCCTGCCCTCACACATCAGTGATCCTAGTTCTTGGGTCTTTGGACTTGGACTGAATTATACCACCGGGTTTACCTGTTTTCCAATTTGCAGACAACAGACTGCAGGACTTTTTGGCCTCCATAATTGCATGAGCCAAGTACTACAATCAATCAATCAATCAATCCTATTGATTCTTTTCCTCTAGAGAGCCCTGACTAATACAGTCCAAATGCATAGCTCCACAGTGATTCCAGTTAAATGCTATACTCTTATGTTTAGCCCACACTCTGGCCTCAGGAGACGGATCTGACTCTCCTGTGTGTCATCTAGCATACTAACAATTGCTACCTTTTCTATAATGTCCAAGGCACTGATTCTGAAACATAGACTGGGATGTGATCCTGAGGGGAGCTCTGTAGCTCAGCCTCCTGAACCTCCTCTCTGGCCTGACATTAATTTATCAACATTTTTTTTTTTTTTTTTTTCCCGTATGCGGGCCTCTCACTGTTGTGGCCTCTCCCGTTGCGGAGCACAGGCTCCGGACGCACAGGCTCAGCGGCCATGGCTCACGGGCCCAGCCGCTCCACGGAATGTGGGATCTTCCTGGACCGGGGCACGAACCCATGTGCCCTGCATCGGCAGGCGGACTCTCAACCACTGCGCCACCAGGGAAGCCCAATTTATCAACATCTTTGGGGTCCATATGTTCAATCTATGTTTAATCCATCTGACTGTAATGGTACACAACCAAATTTCAAGCTCACAAGGATACCGAATGCCAGGGACTGGGAATCCACTTCCAAGACGGCGTCATTCACATGTGTGGTGCCTTGGTGCTCCTCGGACTCTCACTCCACAAGGTGTCACATCCTCCAGGGCCTCTCCACATGGCATGGACTTTGAACAGCCACGAAAGACGCACTTCTATGGCAGCTGGCTCCCAAGAGGGAGTAAGTGGAAGCTGCTGGGCCAGCAAAGAGCTATGCCTAGAACTGCCATACAGTCAACTCCACTGTACTCCATTTGCCACCGTTGTCACAGGGCCCACTCCAAGTCAAAGGGGTGGACACTCTTCACTGCTTGATGGAGTAGGACAGTCACATTGCAGAAGAGTATGCAGGATGAAAGACTGCTCTAGCTACCTTTCCCACAGACCAGAACTTTGATTTCCAGAACCCTATTCCCTTGTGTTTCCCACCAAATAATACTTCTTGATATGGCCCAAATATGAAGTGCACATACCCTCACCTTAGCAGAAGGCAAGAGCTTTACACACAGCTACACACATCCCCTGTATAATGTTTGTCCCCAAGAAAACAATTAAAACGTAGTGCCATCTTTAGCAATTACAAATTCACAAGTTGGTAGTAAATGTTTTTTTTTTTAAGCCAGTAAAACGTACATTCAGAATCAGCTCACTTGGGATTTGTAGTGATTTTAGAAATATGTCTGCCAATCCCCTTATCAATTCTAACAAAATTGGAAGGGGGATGTTTAATCTACTTAAGAAAATCAACTGTGGGTATTTGGCAATCACTTTATCAGCATCATTTTCACATAAACACTGTGCTTATTGATGATTCTTACCTAGTCATTAAAGCAGGCCTTGTATTTGGCGAAGCACTTGTCATAATTCCGCGATTCTCGCTCACTAGGGCTGGCCACCCTCCAAGATATTCCAATTAAGGGTTTATTACTCTGTCACACTTTCAGGTGCCTGAGTCGACATAAAGTTAAATTCTATCTAGAGGACATATCCCAGGCTACAGCTGTTGTGCTTCTGTGGGATTTTTTTTTTTGGTCTTGTTTTTCTAATGAAAACAATCTATGGATCCTGTTCATAAGAGGAGCACACAGCTCCAAATCATCACCTCCTGGCAGTGACTACTTTTTGAGTCCTCTCTGCTTCAGCACACTCCTTAATGGCAGTTGAATAAATATCTAAGATGCAGATTTCTCGGTCCTTTCTGAAGGATAGTATCTTCCAACAAGGGGGCGAAAAAAAAAATTAAGAAAAGAATATTTACAGAGCATCAAACTATGTGTTGAACACCAAGCCTGGCACCCTCAGGGTCTCTGCCCTTAAGAAGCTCACAGCACAGCAGTGGAGACAGTACGAAGCCACACTAAGGGTAATTCTGCACTGTCTGGGAAGGACCAGGGCTCTCACCCTCTCAAGTAACAGCTCACAGGACCAGGGATGGACATGTGACCCAAAGACAGCCAGTGTGACCTATGGCTGTGCTCGGGCAGATAAATGGGTCCAGTCTAATTCTCACCAGAATTTTCAGTAAAAGGCATAGAAGCTTTCGCCAACAGGAGTGATAAGCCCTGGAGCTGACAGGGCACACAGACTCAGCAACTGGGGCAGACATTTTTCCAGGAAAAGTCAGTCTGCAGAAGGAGTAGAACTGAGCAAACCAGCAGCATGTGACCCCGGAGAGAGAAAGAGACAGAAAGAGAACAAAACCTCTGTTATCATTCTGGTTCCCAGCTAGAGTTCCTGAGAGGTTGGTTCTATTTGGATTTTTTTCTTGGATGCTGTGAGCTTTCTTTGCAATATAATAAACACCATTTGTGTTTGAGCTGGTTCAACAAGTTTCTGTACGTTGAAACTCAAAGGCCTGAAAGAATCTCATGTTTTTGTTTTTTTTTTTTAGATTTCACATATAAGTGAGATCATACAGTGTTTAGCTTTCTCTCTGACTTATTTCACCTAGCATAATGCCCTCAAGGTCCATCCACGTTGTCACAAATGGAAAGATTCCATTCTTTTTTATGGCTAAATAATATTTCATTATATTTACATATATATGTACATATATGTGTATATATATGTATTATAGATATACATATATAATCACATTTTTCTTATCCATTCATACGTTTATCTTTTTTTTGAAAATAATAATAGTAGTCTTTCACAGATAATCAACATAATAAATCAACTTTGGGTCAATAAATATTAGAAAAAAACAAAACTAAAAAAACCAAATCAAATACAAAAGCAAAAAAGAAAGCTTTCTACTTTCCCTGCTCCGAGGTTTTGCTTTTGTTGCTCTACCTACCTCTTCATGACCCCTCCACTGCCCCCATTCCCCTCCCCGCCTGCGCTACGCACCTGCTCTTCAGTCCTAGTGCAAGGGTCAGCTTTTTCTCTCCAAAGCACTCCAGGATTAAGCCACCCCACTTCTCCCACCATGGCTATAGTGCATACTGACTGTTTGTCAGTTCTTCTACATCCCCAGCCCAACCCAGGGAAGCCCCAGCCTGTACCTCCTCTTGCCCCCTGTGCCGCTGTGATCTCAGCATACCTCCAAACTTAGCCTTCCTGAGCTACCACAGGGATGAAATGAAGTGAAGCTGAAAGGCAAGAGCACAGCCGTGATGGCACCTAGTGCTCACAAAAGGTGGATGGAATCTGAAGATTCACAGACAACAAATAAGACAACTGGGGTATAATCGAAAAGGTACTGACACTGAATACTTGCTCCACTGATTGAGGGATCATGGCCAAGTTTACTTAACCTTCTGAGCCTCAGTATCTGCATTGATAAAAAAGAGGTAATAACCTCTATCTCACAAGACCATTGAGAAGAATAAAGGAGACAATGTCTGTGAAAGAATCAGGCACTGTGTGGTCTGTAGGCCTAAGATTAACAGCAATTCCTTCTTGGCTTCAACCATGGACTGGTTCATTGTAATGCTATATAACTTTTCACGGGCAGATCATGCTTCCCTGGAGGTCAGAGACCGTGACCTACTTCTTCAAATTCCTAAACTTAATATTGATACATAGAAAGTTCCCAGTAAATATTAAATGATTTATTGAAAGCTGTATACTGAAGACTTTTATTAGCACACACATAACAACATCATAAGACCCACGTTCCCATTCATCCAACTACATAAATCATTCACTGTGTTCCTGTAATCTTGTCAAAGAGCTAGTATAGTCAATTTCCAATTATCTGTGTCAGTGGGGACAGGAATAGTCTGAATAATGAAACCCACGAATAATCCATACATTTAATTTTAGCAGCTGCTTCCAGCCAGTATGAAAATTTCCCGCTGTGAATGTCACTGTTCTTCCTGCCCCTCCTTTCTCTCTGGCAGGGCAGGTATTGCCAAAAGGCATCCTCATCAGAGGAGGGAAACCCACAGTCTAGACGATCTGCAGGCTTGCTAATCAGCCTTCGAATAATGAAGCCTGGCTCTGCGTCTTAGGAGGCATTGCCTGGTGCAGTGGCAAAGGACAAAGAGGAATTATAGGATCACACACTAAATTCCAACCCTAACCTCACCCTGACGCCCATGGTCACCAGCCATGCATGTCCTCTGGCTAAATCAGCCAATGTGGGTCTGACTCCTCATTCTGAAACAGAGACTCACAGGGCAAATAAAACAGGAATCACAGCACACAGTGACAGATCTACTTTATTCAGTTAGCAAATATTATTGAACGCCTACTCTGACATCTGCCAATAATACATGTGTGTGTTACATATACATATATATACACACACACACACACACACACAACAATTACTGTGCCTTTGGAATACAAGACAGACTCAAGAAGAAATGGGCCTGATTTGAGAACCACTTCATAGGGCCACTGCTTACCAGAATCTTGAATGTCATTTGAGTTTACTAATTTCAGATTATTCTAATAATAGCCAAAAGGCAGTGTGTTATCTTTGTAACCAAGTCTTAAAAGTTAATATGCTTTTTTAAAAAAAGGCTCAATTTATGACCTCCAGTCTTTCCTGAGTTGGAAACTGTTCAACCTAAGTTTGCCAACAAGGGGCCTGAGGGCTGACTCTGGGCTCTAAAGTGTTTGGCTCTCCCATTGTGGGTGCTCTCCAGGGCCTCCTCCATCCTGTTTCTCCCCAACACTGAGGGCACATGACAACTGCCTTTGTCACCTGACACCCAGCCTCTTCAGTCACTTACATCGTCCACCTGGCTTCTCCAGGCATTTCCTCTGTAGTCTATGGCCTGTTGTACTTTCTAAATTGCAGCAAAAATACCTCCCATCCTACAAGCTCTTCTTACAATGTGATTTCAGTATCCTTCTCATGAAGAGATGGGGTCTAGGTTTCTTCCTCTGAGTATGGGCATGTCTGAGGACTTCTGCAGAAGTGACCCTAAGTGACCCCCAAGGCCAGGACTATCTCCACCTGTGGGTGCTGGAGCTGGCTCATACCAACTGTGCACCTCTCTTCTGAACTCTGTGTTCAGTGGCTTAAAATGGGCCATGATGGGGGTCTTTACATCATGGAAATCAGCAAACATGACAAATAGGGCTTTTCCACCGAGAAAGCCAGGTGTTTCTTGTTTCCCAACACACTGCTTTACCTGGTTCTCTTCTGATGCTCACTCCTGGAATTCAGCCGTCACGCTGTGGGGAAGCCTGAGCAGCCCGAGAAGAGGCCCCCATGACAGGAAACCAAAGCCCCTGGCTCAGCCCCAGCTGATAGCCAGCACCAACTTGCCAGCCACATGAAGCCATCTGAGAGTAGATCCTCCAGCCCCCAGTCACATCACCCAGCTGACACCATGCAGAACAAAGACAGGCCTTTCCTACTAAACCGTGTCTAACTGTGGGCAACTCATGAGCACCTAAAAAGGTTTGGGATGGTTTATGCAGCAGCAACAGTGACCAGAACCCAGTTCCTGGTGGCTTGGAATAGCCTGGCTCTGCCCCGCATGGGCCCTTTTACCTACAGTCACCAACACCACTCTTACTTACTGGCTCCCACCGTTTCACATCCCACGTGGATTCAGGCAGCCTTGGCCCTTTCCTTGTATCAGGGCTGACATCCTCCCCTCAGAGAATTCCAGAGTCTCCATCCCTAGGTGCTCACAGTCCGACTCATGGCAGCTGGAGCTGGAGCTGCTCTGAATCTGTTTTCCTGAATCTCTCGCTCTAGATATTCCGAATTTGAAAGTGGATGCTGCCTAGAAAGCTGAAAAATTAGGGAGTTCGGCTCTTCTGTACCCACTGCTGTCGTCTGGATGCCTTGTCCCAGGGGTGGCCACACATCTGAAATTTTAGGCAGATTTGGAAAACATCCCTATTTGGTGCTACCTGAGTTACCGGCTCCACCTCGCTTTCCCTGGCTCACTCTCAGGCATATGTCCTTATGGGGGCAGGACAGGTTTTCCTAACTTGCCATCTCATTCCTGCCCACGTGGGGGTTACACCGGGAGTGAAAGGCACCCAGTGAATAAGACTCTATCCTGGCCTGCAAGGGCTGCAGTCTACTGGGTGTTTGCACTGAGGGAACTGGGGAAAACTTGATTTGGGTTTTAAAGTTTGAAGAAGAGTTTACTTGGCAGAAAGAAAGAGAGAAAGAGAGGAAGGAAGAGAGAGAAGGGAGGAGGGAGGGAGAGAGGGAGGGAGAAAAATTAAATAAATTCCAGGCAGAAGGGAAAATGTAGGTGGAGGCAGATTTGTCAAAGAGTGAGAATTTGAATGTATTTGGAGCAAAAGGTACACAGGCAGAGTTCAGAAGAGGACGTGGGGTCAGACGAAGCGTAAATTCGTTCCATGGGCAATGTGGAGTTACTGCAAGCAAGACCGAAATGACATGGTGTGATCTGCATTTTCTAAAAATAACACTCTTGGAGGCAGAGTGGAAAAGGGCTCAAAGGGGGACTTAACTGCCAATCAAAGGAGGCCAATCTGAAGGCTATTTCTAGGCAAGAGGTGATGAGGGCTCAAAAATGACATGGTGACAATTAGAAGAGAGAGAAAATACTTGTGGAATAGAAACCACAACTTTCGGTGAGTGCTTGCATCTGGAGGATGAGGGAAGGTGTCGAGGGGTTGGAGTGTATGGAATACAAGTATAGTAATAGCAGTAGTGGCAACAGCAAAAAGCATGGGCATTATTTTAAGAGTTTTGCTATATTAAGTCATTTAATCCTCACATCAATCTTATGAAGTAGATTTATTATTTTTTCATCTATCATTATTATGATGATGATCTTACTTTCTTTCACAGATGAGGAAACTGAGGCACAGTGAGATTCAGTCACTTACCCAAAGTCACAGAGCTGGGATATCAAATGCAGCTTTTAGTGATTACCCATCACTGCCTCTCCAGGGACCAACTCTGAGGAGAGGATGCATAGGACAGTCATCAGAATACGAAGGGGTGGGTCTAGCACCAGAAATGGGGAGGAGAGGGAAACTCAAAGGTCTCTGAGAACAGAAAACAGATCTGGTAACAGATTTAGTGTAAAGGACTCTGCTTCGTTTTACAGCCTCAGCTGCCCAGCTTTCAGGGCTAACGGCCCCACGAAGGCAAAGCTGAAGCTCTTGGTGGGGCTGGAGTCAGTTCTGAGGAAGTCAGGGCAGCCTCAGTAACCTCAGTGCTACTGCCCTGCGAACTTAGCCTGAAGTCACTCTCCCAGTTCCAGACCCCGGGTCCTAGCCCCTGCCCCTTGTTCCCACTGACACCAACTAGATCTGGATGCAGTCCCACATGGAAGCCCAAGAAGCAGCCTTGCCTTCCTCCCCCTCCCAATGCTCCCTTTCTGCAGACCCAGCCAGAGCCTGGGCCATAGGCTCTCACGCTGTCCTGCCTAAACCAACTGCCCCTGCTGCTGGGCAACCCTGACGGATGGGTTCTTAGAAGCTCACCCTTCTAGTGTTAGTGAGACTGGTGGATGCTTTCAGACATTGTGCTGGAACTAGATCAGCTCTCCCCCATGCCTGCCCTACCCCAGGTGGCTGCCCTGTGTGCCCAGCCTCCCTCCTTCCCCATCCCAGCTGACCCAGTATTGGGAAAGGACATCAGGCCTCCGGATAAAGCTGTGCAGAACCAGAGCCACAGGAAGGGGGAAGGCGACGGCAGTGTCAGAGCTGGCAGTAAGGTTTCTAGCTTGGGAGGAGGAGTGATAACACTGGCAGAAGCAGAGTCGCTGGAAGGGCGTGAAGCCCTTTTGTGCCCTCTCTTCTGGGTGAGTGAGATCCCCGGCCCTGCCACTTACACTGTGCAGGCAGCTGTGCCCGTCAAACCATCTGCATCGCAAAACGCCACGTCAAGGGACTCACTCAGGGCTTGCAGCTGTTTAGGGGGTGGGGACACGAGGCTTCGGATGACTCCAAGGCTGCTACACAGCTCTGCTCCTTCCAGCATGCCTTTCCAAGGGGGCCAATTTTCCACTGCACAAAACCCATGAGCTGCCGATCTGTGGCCATTTGTGGGTTGTTTGTGCTCGCTAACGAAGACCAGTTGTCATTGAAGGCACCCCTGATTTCCACTGCTGACCGTTACGGCTGCATGCAACTAACTCTAAGTGAATTTCCACAAAGCCTAAAAGACACAGGACACTTCATTTCAAGACATTAGCTTCCAACCACATCAAGAATTCTTAAAGCATCCAGGACATGGCAGTAAAAGGCTCGGCTCTGTGGCCTCCCATGAGCGTCTGTTTTGGGTGTTTCTTTATGGTACCAGGGTTTTGACCTTTGCAGTTGCCATCCCACAGGGAGAATGAACGCTCCTTCCTATACGCCTTCTTCAGAGCCCTGCCTTTCATCCTCATGGGAAAGTTTAGCAATGTATGGCCAATCCAGACTATTTTGCACAGCAGCAAATAGCAAGTCAAAGTTCATGAATAAAGAGCAAAGTGATAGTCTGTATGGGTATATAGGAGAGTGGGTAGGTGAATGATAGATCAAGAAATAGATGATAGATAGATAGACAGACAGAAAAAATCTCCAATATGTCAGGACTTACCATTTGGGAAGGATAAAATAGGGTCGCATTATAATGAATCCAAGCCTCCCAAGTTACTCAGGAAGATAACTAGCCCTTGTCAAAGGGTCCTCCAGTTATTTCTGGCAGCCCACAAGGTAGGGTACCTTGTAATGCTTGTTCAAGGGCTGTAATGTCAACAGTCCCTGTGTGGGAAACTAATGCAGGTTCCAAGGGATGTTCCCGAATTTGCCATTCCTCAGCCTGGCCAGGAGTATCGGGTGCTATGCAGACGCCACCCCAACTCCACATTACTCACGGTCCCCACTTACGATTGGAGACCAGTCCCTTCTCTAGAATCTCGCTGCTGAAGGTGTGGTCCATGGACCTGAAGCATCAGCATCACCTGGGAGCTTGTTGAAAATACCCAGGCCCCCTCCCAGCGGTTCCTACCTAATGAGTATGGGGTTCATCTAGCGTGCTGCTCAAGCTTTAACGGCTGAGGATTCACACAGGGACCCAGTTAAAATACAGATTTCGATTCTCTGAACTCTCTGATGGGGTCTGAGATTCTGCATTTCTACAAACTCCAGGGCAGTGCCGATGCTCCTGGTCCCCAGGCTATGCTTTGAGGAGAACAGTTCTCTCGGCTCCAGTCTTAGCCCCTCCACCTAGTTCCTCTTTTTAAACGCTCCCCTCACCCCCCGCCACAGAACCAAGAACATGTCTTACTTCTGCCAATTTTCTGAGACAGGAAAAAAGATTGGAATCCTGCCTCTAAACCCTAGAGGAGTCCAAAGAAATGTGCTTTATGTTGATCCAGGAAAGATTCTAGAAGAGATGGTTTCTGAGCACTTAAAAAAGGAAGCAGCAAGGATTCATTAAGAACTCGCCATGCCAGGTTAGCCTCGCAGGCGGTTTCTCCACTGGCTACAGGACTCTTGGAGATCACACACACTTGGCCTTTGGCATTGCAGCCTTTCTCCTCCACACATCTGAGTCTACTCCCTCCCCACCTGCTTGCCTCCCTATGCCAGTACGCAGGACCAAAGCTGCCCAAAGGTAAGAGCCTCATCTCCTGGGGCTCAGCATTGGGATGCTATTACAAATCATCTGTCCCTGAGCTCAGGCCCAAATTCAGACAGTTGCCCTTATCCCCTGTGTCTCAGTTCAGGGAGAAGGGCCTCAGTCCTTGACCTGAACACCTATTCTAGCAAGCTGCCCGGTACCCTGGATCCCTTGGCCTCAGGTCTTGCTTTGTTTTGGCTACCCTCTTCCTCAAAATAGAAGCCCTGCGTCTCAACCCTAAATCAACTATCAGGAATCTGCAGAATGACAACCCCAAAACCAACCACCTTCCTACCCACCTGAACCCTCCGATCAGGACCCTCAATTGGCATCATCATTGTAGTCTCCTCCTCATGGTGATCTGGGCATCCATTACTCACAACTTGCCTGGACCATAGTCATTAAGGAAGATGCTTCATGGGCCAGATGGAAACTTCCCTCAGCTCCTGTATATGGGTCTGTGCCTGATCATCACATCTGAGTCCTTCTCTACTCTACCAGCCCTTCAGTAAGTGACCAGGTCAGATCTAGCCAAAACCTGAGATGGGCAACAGATCAGGGAAATGTGGTCAACATAGGATACTAGCTTCAGCAAGATCTCTCATAAGGTCTTTCAATGGATAAAAAAGGCTACTTATTAAAACAAAAAGTAACTTCTGTTCTCATGGAATGAATATCAGAAGAGTATTTACTTTCTTAAACAGCTTTATTGAGATATAACTATCACACACAATTTACAATTTAAGGTATACAATGCAGGGACTTCACTGGTGGCGTAGTGGTTAAGAATCCGCCTACCAATGCAGGGGACACGGGTTTGAGCTCTGGTCTGGGAAGATCTCACGTGCCACGGAGCAAATAAGCCCATGTGCCACAACTACTGAGCCTGCGCTCTAGAGCCCGTGAGGCACAACTACTGAAGCCCACACGCCTAAAGCTTGTGCTCCACAACAAGAGAAGCCACTGCAATGAGAAGCCCACGCTCCGCAACAAAGAGCAGCCCCCACTCACCGGAACTAGAGAAAGCCCGCGCACAGCAACGAAGACCCAATGCAGCCAAAAAAAAAAAAAAAATTTATAACAAGATAAAATAAAAAATAAAGTATAAAATGCAATGGCTTTTAGAGTTGTATAACCATGACCACAATCAATCTTGGAACATTTTCATCATCCCAAAAAGAAACTCCATATCCATTAGCTGCCACTCCCAAACCCTGCCATCCCCTTCAGCCTAGGCAACCACTAATCTACCTTCTGTCTCTTTAGATTTCTCTGTCCTGGACATTTCATATGAATAGAATCATATAGTTGAAATCTTTTGTGATTGGCTTCTTTCACTTAATATTTTTGAGGGTCATCCATGTTGTAGCATGTATCAGTACTTCATTCCTTTTCATGGCTGACTGATATTGCACTGTGTCAGTATACCACATTTATGTATCCATTCATCAGCTGATGGACATTTAGGTTGTTTCCTACTTTCTGGCTACTATGTATAATCTGCTATGAAGGGCTTCACTGGTGGCACAGTGGTTAAGAGTCCTCCTGTCAATGCAGGGGACATGGGTTCGAGCCCTGCTCCAAGAAGATCCCACGTGCCACAGAGCATCTGAGCCTGTGTGCCACAACTACTGAGCCTGCGCTCTAGAGCCCGTGCTCTGCAACAAGAGAGGCCACCGCAATGAGAAGCCTGCTCCCTGCAACTAGAGGAAGCCCTTGCACAGCAACAAAGATCCAACACAGCCAAAAATAAATAAATAAAATAAATAATTTTTAAAAAAAATCTTCTATGAACACTCATGTATAAGCTTTTATAGGAACATGTATTTTCATTTCTCTTGGGTGTACACCTAGGAGTAGAATTGCTGAGTCATACGATAACTTTACATTCGACAATTCAAAGAGCTGCCAGACTGTGGAAGAAGATTTGCTTCTGCATTAACTCTAGTGGTACGCCACAGGGATCGGTCCTTGGCTTGTCTTATTCAAAGTTCTTAACCTAACCCGCCTGAGAACGTAGGTGGTGTCTTCATCAGTTCCCGAGGTTTTACTTTTCAGGAGTACCCCCGCCACATGCCAAACTCTACTGAAGAAAAATTATACCTGCTTTGGACTGTGGTCTCTATCCACAACTGAGCCCACGACCCTATATAATAGTTCATCTATTTTACACTACAGATTCTTCCTCTGCTCCCTACTCTCCACCTCCCCGTCTTTTAAGAGATGCCACTGCTTCCTAGTCCTGCTGAAAAATAGAATCCATCAGGTGAAACTTATTCACATCAATAGCCACCCTTTGCCCTTTCCTCTCCATCTAAGTGGCTGAGCTCTCCCTCCCTCATATGAGGCTAATCCTACCATGTAATACCCGAATCTCCCACTCTCCTTCTTCCTCAGAGACTTCATCAATTGTCTTCTCAGTCTCCCAAAATACATGGTCCTCCCTCCCCATGGCCCATTTTCATTGATCTTAAGTTCAAGTCTCTCCCATCTTTAAAAATTATGAGTATTATTTTTAAAGCTCTCCCTCCGACTATTGCTACTACCACATCTCTCTGCTTTCTTTCAGAGTAAAGGTTATTGAAAAAGATGTGCAGTAATTTCTCCATATTCTCACTTCCCACTTATAATCTTCAACCTACAACACCACTGAAACGTTCTGGCAAAGACATTGCCACCGTCCTGTATTTTGCTAAAGCCAAAGAATGTTCTTCAGTCCTCATTTAAACTGACCTCTCTTCTTAAAACCTGTCCTCATTGCTTTTTCTTAAATTTTTTTTTTATCGAGTTAGAGTTGATTTACAGTGTTGTGTCAATCTCTGCTGTACAGCAAGGTGACTTGGTTATACACATAGAGCCATTCTTTTTTTCATATTATTTTCCATTATGGTTTATCCCAGGAGACTGGATATAGCTCCCTGTGCTATACAGTAGGACCTTGTTGTTTATCCATTCTAAATGTAATAGTTTGCATCTACCAACCCCAAACTGCCAGTCCATCCCTGTCCACACCCCCTCCTTGGCAACCACAAGTCTGTTCTCTTCATCTAGGTCCTCACTGGATTTTAACTCTCCTTCCAGTCTCCCTGATGAACCGCCTTCCCCTGTTTGTTCTCTTCTCCTCTCTCACTCTGGAAGTTTGCATCCACTCTCATGGCTTTGAATTCTGCCTAGGCGTGATCACCACTTTTAAATTTGTCCCTCAGCTCCAAATTCATATCTCTAACTGCCTGCCCAACATCTTCATTTGAATGACAGAGAGAAAACTCAAACCTAACTTGACAAAAAGCAAACCATTTACTCCCACCTCCTACAAAAAGAAAAAAAATCGCTCCATCCTCAAGGTTTGCCTATCTCAGCAAATAGCATCACCGCCATACAAAAGTGCATGCACAGGATTTAGGCATATCCTTGATTACTATAAGTATGTATTTTCAGCTAAACTTCCAAAACCCCTATGGAATATGACCCTTTCTCCCACCTACCCTGCGACTTCCCTAGTGAAACTACCACCATCTCTTGCCTGGACCACTAACAGTGACCTAATTGGTCTCCTGCCTTCACTTTGCCTGCCTAGAATACATCCTCCACGTGGCAGCAATGATGTTCTTTCAAAATCATAAATCAGATCACATTATATCACTAATGAAAATTCCCCCCAAATCTTCCCATCACAACCAGAATGGAATCTGAACTCTTCAGCAAGGTCTGTAAAATTCTACACGACCTACAATATACCTCCCCTACCTCTCTCCCACCGTCCCTCCCCACCCTCCTTCCTCTTGCTTAGGACACTCTCCAGCTGTTGTGGCTTGTCTTGTGCATGAAGGCCAAGTTATTCCTGTCTCTGGAGCTTTACACCTGCTGTTTCTTAGTCACCTTGTGATCTTCCTCCAGATTGTCACATGGATGCCTCCTTCCTATTCAGTTCTCAACCAGAATGCCCCTCCTTTTTCCTTTAGCACCCTAGCTAAAGCAGCTTCACCTAGTCACTCTCTTCCACATTACCCTATTTTATCTTCTTTGTGCCACTGTGGATGCCTAAAGTTATCTCATTTTCTTATTTATTGTGTGTTTATTACCTGTCTCTCCCCATCACCACCAGAATATAAGCTCCTTGAGGACATCTATTACTGTCCTTGACCTATCAGAGGCTTGCTGGATGGATACGTGGATGGATGGATAGATGCTAACCTCGTAAGGCTCCATCTCAGCCTCTCTTTACTTCATACACTCTTCCTGAACATTTTCATCAACTCCATATTCAACTACTGTCTCCGGGCAGGTGATCCCCAAATCTTTACCTCTAGCCCAGCTCTCTCCAGACCCCATGGATGGATGTATTCAGCTGCCTTTTGGACATCTCTAACCAGATGTCTCAGTACATCAACCTCAAATGCCCAAACTGAAACCTATTCCTCTTCCTAATTTCTTATCCAAATGAAGATTGCCACTATGTACTCAGATGCCAAAGTTGGGATTCTGGGCATCAACCTTCACTCCTTCCTCCCAAACATTACCAAGACCTGTTGATCTGATCCCAGATCTATCACCCCCATCAGCCCTCAACAGGAGCACTGTAACAGCTCCAGTGCCCTCTCCACCTCTAGATGTGCTCAGTCCCCTCCACTCACAGCCTCAGTGGTGTTTCTTCAACTCATTTTTCTGTTCCCTGTCACCGTGAGGATGAAGTCCAAAGCCCTCGGTCTTTTATGGTCTGGCTCACTATTCCCCACCATACATTATACTCCTAGTAGTTGAAGTGCTTGCAGGTTCTTCAATGTACATTCATGCTTTCTCTTGCCTCTGAGCCTTTGCCCTCTGCCTGAAATACCATCTATCCTATATCTTCTGCTTCTGCTTTTTATACAGGACTTATTGAGGGTGCCACCCTTGCAAGGGAGCCTTCCCTCATGCTCCAGGCCATCATCCAGGTCTAGATTAGGGACTTTTTCCACCTGTTACCATAAAACCCAGTACCTCTTTTATTACACCGCAGACACTGTATTATACTTGCCTTTATACATATATGTGAGTTCTCTGAAGGCAGTGACAGAGCCTTAAACATCTCTAAATCCTCCATACTGAGAACAGAGCTGACACAGAAAAGGCATTCAAATATGTGTAGATTGATGGGTGGAAACTTGTGGGAGTACAGCGTATATTTTGGAAAATCTAATAAGGGCTCCAGGCATTTTTGACAGGATAGAGTGATGAGCTGGGTTTAACAAGATAAAATTTAATTGGAACAAATGTAAGGTTCTGCCCTTGGGTCCAAAAGGCACATATGCGGGAACAGGGAACAGTGTGCAGCTGCAGTTTATATGAAAAGCCTGGGGAGTTAGAGTTGTCAAGAAGCTCAGCGCGGGTCAATAGTGTGATCTGACTGCCAAAAAAATTAACACAACCTTAGCTTGCACTAAAAGTGTAGCTTCTAGAATGAGAGAGGAGCTACACACATGCCAGACAGACTATACCGTGCTTCTGGGTTTGCTCTGAGCATCACACTTCAGGGGCCAGACTCTAGCAGGCTCTGAGGGAAAAGACCCGTGTGGTGAGGGGACTTCAGGTAAAGTCAGATGAGAAACAGGTGGAGGATCAGGGTCTGCTTCACCTTCAGAAAGTGTGCAGGTACCTGCTAGTTACCTTGGAACATCTAAAGATATGTGACCTATTATAAAGTATTACTTTCTGACCGATCAGGCTGTCCACAAACGGACAGGTAAGGGGTCTCCTGTCAATGGGTGCATTTCAAGATGCAACCGAAGCATCTTTACAAAATACAGATCTGATTATGTCTCTCTCTCTCTCTCTCTCTCTCTCTCTCTCACACACACACACACACACACACACACACACACACACACACACTCACAATCCCCTTTTCCCACACACATCTCCCCTACCATTCAACCCCTGCTTTAAAACCTTCTAAGATTTTCCAATGTCCTTAGGGTTCAAAAGCACAACTCTCCCTGCAGCCTATAAAGCTCTGCTCTTTCTGGCCTCACCCTCCTCTCTGCCCTCCTGTTCCCTCTGCCCCCTTGAGAACCTCTCACCAGACTCTCCTGCCTCAAGGCTTTTGCCTGGGCAGTTCCATTCACCTGGAAAGCTCTTCTCTCCCTTCTTGAACCTAATTCATGCTTTGCGTCCGTTAGCTCTTGAGAGGCTCAGGCTCCACCCCTTCAGAAAGCAGATCATTGCCCTACTCCAGGCTCTCCTAGCCCCAGAGGACTCCTTGTTTCATTGTTTGCTGTCTCCCCTACTAGACCATGAGCACCAGGTGGGCAGGGACTAAATCTGGGTTTGCTCACCATCTCACTGCCTCGTCAACACACAAGAGCTTCATCATAGACATGCTGAACAAGTCAATGAATGAAGAGATGAGATGACCAGAGACGATGACTACGTGGACATACCCTGAAGGGAAGTAAAAGCCTCCGGTCAGTGGTCAGACGAAATGTGCTTTCAGGTCTCTTTTTACGGCCAAAATATCTGCTCCTCACTATCAAAAATCCCCCCCATAATTCAAGGGAACCTCAAACATTGGCCTTTCCAATTTACCAAGGGCCTCTCATGAGTCCCCCACCCCTTTTAGTAACTCTTTTAGTGCACTTGCCATACCCCACCTAATCCTAAAGACACTGGTGATTTGTCTTAGCCCCTCCACTCAAGGAACTTAAAATCCACTTGGAGAGATGTCATATTCACCTGCATACCCCTCCCAGCACACCCCAACCTACAACCAGTGCTTGGTACATACTTGTGTTATATGCAGGTAAATGGGTAACATTGACTTGACATTTCACTATGCTGCGTTTCACTGTCTTGTTTTTCAATTATGTAAGTGTGTTTGCACATTAAGTGGCCTATAATACAGGTCAGAGCCCATCGTAAGAAGATGCACGAATACTTCTGACTACACCAGCATTCTGTTTTATCAAATAGTTTGAAATAGGGAGACAAGTAGGCATGGGATGTTTAGATCCCAGTTACGAAGGGATTCTGTTGCAACCCTTTCCTTGAATGTGACCTGTGTGTGCGTTAATGAATTTTTAAACTATCTTCCTTCAGGCTGCCAATTACAGTCAATTTTCACTCATCTAAAAATCATAAACAGTAAATTAAGCCGAACATTACTCATTTAATACTTCCCTGTGGGCTTTCTATTTTTCCCTTCCCAAACTTAAGGAGGCCCTCTTAAATATGTACGTATGAATTCACAAGCCATTTATTCAGAAGAGGACAAGAAAATTTAACTTTGTTTTTCTAAGCTGAACTTAATTTCCATCCCACAACCCCAGCTGAAAACTTTAGTCTTGCCAATACATGGCGAACTCAGTCAAATTCCGCATCTTCTTTTCTGTCTCCAGCCTGGCTCCCCGTTCTGGCGTTTAAGTTCTGGCCCTCCACTCTCAGTAGATTTATAAAGCTGTGTTTTGGGATGCTGCATTCTGTCAAGTCCTCAGGTCACCTCTCTCCAAGCTGACATTTGTTAAGGTGTCTCTGTCACTATCTGGTTTCAGGTATGGCCTGGTATCAGTTAGGATTGTGTTCCACTGCAAATACTTGTTGTCCTGACTTACGGTGAGTTAAATCAGTGTTTCTCAAAGTCTGGTCCCCAGACCAGCTGCATCAGAATCACGTGGGTCCTTGTTAGAAATACAGATCCTCGGGCTCCACTCCAGGCAACTGAATCAGAACCAGCAATCTGTGTTCTAATAAGCCTTCCAGGTGATTCCGATGCATGCTCAAGCTTGGGAACCAAGAGGTTTATTTTCTTCACAAAAAAACGAAGTCTGGAAGTTAGTGGCTGTCGCTTGGTGACACCACGGCCACTCCCAGCTGCAGTGAAAGCTAAGGAAACACCGTTAACGCTTTGGGTCCCTGTAGTAGAAGGTGGCAGAGGAAATGCAGATGGAAATTGCAGCGGTTTCTGCCCCACAGCTGTTATGCTCTGCATGGCAGTGTCCCCTTTGTGTAATGATGAGCCTTTGGGTCCACCCTTGCTCAGCTACCTGCCACCCTGGCCTTGGAGCCCTCAAGCTTCTGCTGCCCTCACCTTGTTGGTTCAGGGCCATCAGGAACTTGGTTTCTCATCCCCCAGCCTAGACTCCTGCAGTAATTTCCGGACCACACCATGCAGAGCTCCTGCAAAGCAGCCATGCCCCCTAGGCTCAGGTGCTCACACTCATTGGGAAGTTCTGTCACCCACCTCCCTTTGGCAACAGGGCATCAGGAGAGCTGCGGAGAGGCAGGGTACAGCACTGGCAGGCCCCTTACCGCCTTACAAATCATCCCAACCCACCCCAGTGAGAGTCCCCTCTTTCAAAATCTCATCTTAAGTAGAAAAAATATATATATATATACTGATTCTCCAAAATCTCTCTGATTTGCACCAGGATTGCATCTTAAAAGCCAAGCATTTGGGCTTCCCTGGTGGCGCCGTGGTTGAGACTCTGCCTGCTAATGCAGGCGACACGGGTTCGAGCCCTGGTCTGGGAAGATCCCACATGCCGTGGAGCAACTAGGCCCTTGAGCCACAACTACTGAGCCTGAGCGTCTGGAGCCTGTGCTCCGCAACGAGAAGCCGCGATAGTGAGAGGCGCGTGCACCGCGATGAAGAGTGGCTCCTGCTTGCCATAACTAGAGAAAGCCCTCGCACAGAAACGAAGACCCAACACAGCCAAAAATAAATAAATAAAAAGCCAAGCATTTGAAGCCCTTTTTCTCTGACTCTGTTCTTGAGGCAATGGAAGCCTCCAATAAAGGTCTGTAGGAGGTACTGGTGGAGGGAGTGGTCCAGAGGAAAAGGGAGAGGGAGGGGAGGCGGGAGGCACTGAATACTTGACAGCATCCTGTCAAATCCAGAGTGACTTCATAAACACTAGCTGCTGTTTTCAGAAAACATCTTTGGGAGGGGATATTATACAGATGTTGGAGTGTGTTGGCGGGGGTGTCTCCCTTAATGCTGTATCTACAAAGTCCAAAACAGCAGTATGCGACGAGATCTCTCTCAAACCCAGTTATTTTCAGAGGAAACCTAGTGGAGTGGAAGGAATAGCGGGGTAAGAATGGAAAGAACTGGGTTTTCTATCCAGATCTGTCACTTCCTAACTAGGTAATCACAGCCAAGTGACTTCATCTCTTTGAATCTTAGATTATATAACCTACAAAAGGGAAGTGAAAAGATCTGCCTGGTGCATACTTTCATACCCATTTTACAGATACTGGTTGTGAGGGTCAAATGAACTCAGGCACACAAAAATACTTTTTTTTTAATTGAGGTATAATAGACATATAACATTATATTAGTTTCAGGTATACAACATAATGATTCAATATTTGTATATATTGTGGAATGATTGCAAGTCTAGTTAACATCCATCACTACAGTTATGAAAAATTTATTTCTTATGATTTTTTCTTGTGTTTTTCAAGGTCTACTCTCCTAGCAACTTTCAAATATGCCAGACAGTATTATTACCTATTGTCACCATGCTGTACATTACATTCCCAGGACTTATTTTATAACTGCAGGTTTGTACCTTTTGATCCCCTTCACCCATTTCGCCCACCTCTCATCCCCAACATAGAAGTACTTTGAAATAAAGCAGTGATTATACAAATGAAAGGTCATACAAGTACCATTATTTTCTGTCTTTATAAACCAAAGGCAGGATAATTATTCACTTTAATAGAACCAGGGTTTTTTTAAAAACCAAATTAAATTCCAATAGAGTTTCTAGATTTACCCTATGGTCGTCTCTTCAGACATTTCAAAGAGGTTAGGGAAATAAGGACAACAGAAAAGTACGTTTTCCACGTAACACAGCAGGTTATTTTAGGCCAAGTATATCCTCACTGATCTTCTGCCTGCTTGATCTACCAATTACTGCTGAAGTCTCTAGCTGCCAGAGCAGATTTGTCTGCTTTTCCTGGTGGTTCTCTCCGTTTTTGCCTTGCATGTTTTGACAGTTTATTAGGCTCGTACACACTTAGGATTACTATGTTTTCTTGGAGAATTCAAATTACACGATGTCTTCTTTATCCCTGATAGTTTTCCTCGTTCATAATGTCTGCTTTTGTATGAAATTAACACAGCCACTCTAGCTTTCTTCCAACCAGAGTTAGCAGGGCATTTCTTTCTCCATGCCATTACTTTTCATCTGAGTCTTTATACTTAAAGTGGGTTTCTTATAAACAACTTATACTTGGGTCTCTTTTTATATTTTAATCCACTCTGACAAACTGTCTTGTAATTGGTGTTTTTAGACCATTCACATTTTTTTTTCAGCAACAGACACCTTTATTTTCAAGGTTCTTGGAATATGTTACCACATTTTTCCCCCAAAGTGTTTTGACAATTAACACAACCAGCAGCAATTCAATATAAGTGCCTACAGTGAGCCAGTCCCTGGGAATAAATGGTTGGGTCCACATGTAAGCATCAGTTTTATCACATGCTTGCTAGCACGGGGTTTTAGTCTCAGTTTGCATCTCTCTAGCATGAGGAAAGCAGAACTCCTATGAATGTTTGCTTACTTATTGGAGCAACTCCCTGTTGTATGTATGGATTGTCCATTTACCTCTTTGGGTGCTGATGTTTTTCTCACCAACTTGGATTCATTCCTTATATAGTAGAGATCATTGCGCTTTGTCATTTTTATGTCAGAGACTTCGACGGCTGAGTGAGACCTGGAGTTTATTTGGCCTAAACCCCTTGTGGTGGGTTGAATGGTAACGCCCCCAAAAGATATGTCCATGACCTACCCCCACCCAGAACCTGTGAATATGACTTTATCTGGAAAAAGAGTCTTTGCAGATGCAATTCAGTTGAGGTAGCCCATTCCCATTTAAAGTGATAATTGATCAAGCTGGACTACTATCTCCCATGTCGATGACAGTTTTATTGTTTTCTGTTTGTTATATTTGTTCTCTGGGGGGTGTTTCTCCCTCTTTTTCCACCTGCTCTGGTTTTAACTGAGTGTTTTATATGATTCTATCTTACCTCCTCTCTTAGCATATCAATTATACTTCTTTTTAAAAAATTTTTAGTGGTTGCCCTAGAGTTTCCAAGACGCATGTTTAACTAATCTAAGTCCACCTCAAATAAGACTGTACCACTTCACATGAAGCACAGGTATCTTATAACAGTGTTCCCAATTTGTCCCTCCCACCCCTTATAACATCCCTGTCAATCACTCTCTCTATGCTGCAATCACCCAATGCAGGAGTTTCTCACTCTCAGGTGAGTCCACACTCAGCCTCCAGCAATTCGTCAAGATTACCACATAAGTGTTCCTATCTGCTTATGGCCCCAGTGGCTTCAGGTTCAGATAAACAAGCCTTGGCTGTGACTCTCTGGATTTGCCTGTCTCTCCAGACTTCAAAGTGGTGGTTTGCTTGTCAACCTCAGTTCTCTGAGGAGTCCAAGAAAAGTTACTGATTTTCAGTTTGTTCCCCTTCTTTTCATTGTCAGGGACAGGAGTGACAACTTCCAAGAGCCGAAGCCGAAAGAAGTCCAGCAGATTGTTTTACATCATGGAGATTATAGTCGTGTTTGCTGATTTCCCAAAGTATCCAGTCCCTCAGCTCAGACCTGCTCTATCCCTCTGGCCAGGCCCGGACTAAAGAGAGAAAGCAGTTCCTAACTCAGACGCAAGAGATCACTCAATCTTCCAATCTGATCTGAGGACCCCTCCTGCCTAGTGTTATTTGCACAAGACAAGAACAGTTATGTTCCTGTCGTGTGCTACCTTACAACCTTAGTGGCACTGGTGTAATTGTCCCAGGATGTGGCTGCTGTGTTTTCAGTTCAGAAACCTCAACTTCAAGCACTGGAACACGTGAGCTCAGCTCCCAGATAATCACTATTAATTATACTCTCATCCACCCCACAGCTCACCAGAATTAATCTGCTTTGTCCAAAAAAAAAGCTTTTTAAATCAAGCTTTTGATTATAATATGTACTTTTAAAACACTTAGGCAAATTGTTGGTTTAAAAATAAAAGAATTCTGATTTCCCCAGAACTCTACCAACCTGAACTCCTGACTGGCAGGGCCACACAATGAGAACGGGTGCTTGCACTGATGATCCTGCAGCACTACAAGATTCTGGAGAGCTTTTGAACCATCCAAGAAAGATTAAATTATGTTCAGTAGCACTTTAACGTTAAGTGCATCTTATACTGTATTCCACATCGATGGACTCTGATCATTCATATGAAGCACAAGGTGACTCTCTTCCTCGCCCAGAAGCCAATGCGTTTTAGTTCGATTTGAATTACAAGGGTCTGCTAAACACCTACTGCACTGGTACACACCAGAAGGCATATTCCATTTATTTGTGGGGCTCACAATTTCATGGTTAAGGAAAAACAAACAAGCAAGCAAACAAATAAGCAAAACAGACAAGACACACCATATAACCCCAGCACCCAACACACGCGCAAGTTAATTGAATGAGTGTTTGCTCAATGACCTGTAGACAAAGTGCCTCATAGGCACAGAAATGCAGGCAATCACAGAACGTGATGCAGGGAAGAGATATTCGAGCTCGGCTATGGAGGATGCTCGGGACGCTGGCAGACTACAATGAAGTGGAGGGAAGTATGCTAGCCAAAGGGGAAGTGATGAGAACCTGCAGGGAATGGAGAAAAGTCTGGTGTTTCTGGAATGTGTGGGTGGAAAATGCCAGGAAATGTTGTCAAAAAAGTAAATCACAGAAGGCCTTGAATATCGTGCTGAGAAATCTGAATGTTTTCCTGCAAGCAATGGGATGCTGTCAATGTTTTGAGCACACGTGTTTTGGTCAGATGTGCTTTAGGAAGATCACTCCAGAAGCACCTGGGAAGATGCATTGGGGTGCAAGGGGGAGACAGGAGACACAGAAGCCAGTTAGAAAGCCACTGCATAAGTTCAAGCAAGAGAGAAGGGATTGCAGTGATGGAAAATGGAAATAGGTACATGGCTGAACAGATACTGCAGAGGTAGATTCAATAGCACTGGGCAACCAGTCCTCTGCGAGAGGTAGGAGTTGAAGATCGCTCCAGAGTTGTTTGCAGAAAGAGCTACATTCCCCACCCCACCCTATATGCACACCCTTTGCAATGTAACAGCTCCTACCACCATCGAGAGGTGGAATCTATTTCTCTACACTGTAAAACTGGATGCCAGCTCTATACCAACACTGAACAGTTAGGCTGATGTGGAGGGAGAGGATGCTGCTATAATAGAATACCACGGACCAGGTGGCTTTGACAACAAATACATATTTCTCACAGTTCTAGAGGCTGGGAAGTCCAAGATTAAGGCATCGGCAAATCCAGTGTCTGGCGAAGGCACTCTTTCTCATTTGCAAATGGCCGTCTTCTCCTTGTATCCTCACATGGCAAAGAGACGGATCTTTTGTCTCTTTCTCTTCTTAAAAGGCATTATTCCCATCATGGGAACCCCACCCTCATGACCTCATCTCATCCTAATTTACCTCCCAAAGGTCCCACCTCCAAATGCCATCACGTTGGGGAATAAGGTTTCAACCTATGAACTGGGGGGAGGACACACACATTCAGTCCATAATTAGACCTCTCCTTTAACTCCAACCACCTTGGCTGGGTCCTGCCCTCCTTGCCTAACTCTTACCAGACCCGTATTTCTGAAGTCAGGACCCTGCCCTGAAAGCTTTGGCACTGCCTAGACTCCTGCCAGGTGGGATCAGTCATTTATAACCAAAGCCCTGCTACTCAGCCAACTTCAAGAAATGTCACTCTCCAGAGGTTCCTCCTACAGCCCCACTGCCCCTGCACTGGGGGATCTTTTGGAAACTACAGGCAGCTGAATGGAGCCGGAGTTCACCCGTGCCCCTTGGCTCTGTCATCTGAACAGCAGGCTCTCCTCTCCCCCATCCCCATACCGTTATGGGGCCAGTCCTGCAGTTGGATTCATACATCCCACTTCCCGTCCTTCCATGGTTTCCACTGCTTCCCTCTCCAGTTTGGTGTGTTTGGCAGAGGAGCCAGTTTTTGTGCTTCATTTAACCACTTAGTCAATGGTCATAAGCACCTATCCTGCGCCAGGCATTGCCTGGGATTCAGAAGTGACTTAGAGAGCGTGCTTTGTAGGTGCTCCCAACCTAGAAACCCCTCTCATCTGGAAAAGGCAGGAGAATGCACACAACAGAGCTTTCTTAATGGGAGGGCACTTGCCCACAGGCTCCACCGCTGACTATTTAGCGGGCATAGGGCAACTGAGCCAGTATCCTCACCCAGCATAAAAATAAAAGGTAAAAGCCTTTCTACAGCCCAGGACTGTATGGGACGAAATGAAGGAGAAGACCAGACCTTGACTTAATAATGGTTCCCAGCTCACTGGTGGGTCCAGGTCCAAGGGTCCAGCTTTCCGGCATCCGGAACCTCAGGAGAGGGGCACCGTCAGGAGGTAGCGTCCCCACGGCGAGGCTCTGGTGAAGTGTGTGCACCATCAGAAAGCCCTTAAAATGCTCCGCTTGAGGAGCTGCCAGGTCTTATCTAAAGAGCCATGCACTTGGCACTAAGTCTGATTCATAAGGAACCCCTAAGAACTGTGGACAGGGCATTTACGGACCTAGAAAACCCTGCCTGCTCTTTTTAATTTTTTTCTTCTCCCCTGAGAAAAGTAGGAGTTAAGAGATTTGGGGGGCCTCAGCCAGGCCTCCTCCCCCAAGGTCACTCTCCCAGGCATTCCCACTGGTTCTGATGCAGCCCTGATTCCAAACTACAGCCAAGGAGCCCAAGTGCAAGGCTCAGGAGGGAGAAGGCAACCAGACGCCAGGCTCCCTTGCCTGGGGAGAAAGAGCATTTCCCCTGAACACACAGGCAGGCGATGGCCAGAAAATGTACAGCAGTTTCAAAAGCCACAAGCGGCAACTAGAGCACCATGCGTGCCCCAGACAAGCACTCCCACCAGGCTCCATTCCCCCTATCAAACCATCATAGCCCAGCCCTTGCCTCCGGGGGCTTGGGTTGGCTTAGCCTGTTCCTTCAGGTACTAGATTTCCCCACTTCCCCAGTTATTGTAACTCAATCCTTACAACCCCTCTACGAGGGATGTTTGATGACTCTGCTCCTTTCACAGATGTGGAAACTGAAGCACAGATCGGTTCTGGTCTTGCCCGATGTCACAGAGCAAGGAAAGGGTGGGGCAGTATTCAAGCCCCCGTGCACATCCGAGTAGGCACCCCTCTGCTCCTCCTCCATTCCCACGCCAGGCCTCTGTCCCCTGACCGCAGGAGAGTGACTCACAGGGCCCTTGCCTTGGATGCCAGCTGGTATGGGTCTGAGGGCTTTGGAGGGCTTACAAGATCCCCTCACTGAGCCCTCAGAGGCCCCGGGATGAAAGGGATTAGGCTAAGCATGAACATTTTTTCCTTGTTAGATTGTCCATTTTTTCCTTTCACCACATTCCTCATTTCAATCATTCCTTTTCCTTTCCAGACCCCAGGAGCCAGAAATAAACACACACAGTCTTTGCATTGATGTAAATAACCATTGGCTTTATTGAACCCATCTGCTTGGGCTATTGGTTGAAATCACAGCTCTGGAGCATTTTCCAAGTACCCCCTAGGGCATCGGGAAGTTTAGCTGCTGCCCTGCCCAGGCAGGTTTGTTCTGCTCCCTTCAAGAAGGACCCTCACTATGGAAGCCATGTGTTCATTTTCTCGGTATCCTTAGAGCTCAAAGTCTAGCCATTTCTCCCCACAATCAATTTCTCTCTCTCCTCTTCTCTCTCCCATCACCCCAAGAAGCTGCCTCCTGCCTCCCAGGCCCACAGACTGCATGGCCCCATCATTCTGTCCAGGGACCTTAGGTTTGAAGGCAACAGAGCCAATAGGTACCTCCCAGCCCCACCCCAGCCCCATGTAGCTGCCTCGTGGTTTTCCAACTTCAACTGGGGCTCCCTTCTCTTCTAACAACAATAACAGTAACCGTTAAGTGTATCAGACACTTGTTATGTGCTAGGTACTGCTGTAAGCCTATGCAAGTATTATTTCTTTTATCTCACAACCACCCTTAGGAAACTGAGCCATATACAGAGTTGAAGTAACCTGTCCAAAATCATACAGCTAGTAGGAGGTAGAACCAGGATTTGAACCCCAGAAGTCTGGCTCTAGGGCTGGGCCTCTTAACTACTGCCAAGAACTCAGCTCTTCAAGCCCCACTTGTCTGCAAGCTCTGGGGATCAGAGCCCAAGTCTTCTGCTGTGCATGGTTGATCTTTTGTCTTCTGGTTGAGCCACTGTTTGTTTTCTGTTTTTTGGTTTTGTTTAGTTGTGTTTCATTTGCTTTGTTTGTGTCTTTCTCTTATTTTCTGTATCTCCTGAGTTTCCCTCATGACTTGAGCCTTTATTGTACTCAGTGGCCTCCTCCTTACTTCTCTCTTCTTTCTCTCTTGCTCTCCACATTCAAGCAGTAGCCAAGTCCTCTGAATTCTTTCATTTCAGAAAGGTTTCTTGAGCATCTCCTTCATGCCAAGCACACAGGAGGTGATCAAGACGGATGGAGTCCTTCTGCATGTGGCATTTTCAGTCCATTTCATTGGCCTCTCATCTCTCACACCTCCCATCCCCCATGCCCTGGTCCCAGTTCAGGCTGATTTTCACACCCACCTGTGCAATTGCTGCTCCCTCCCCTGTGTGTTTGCCTCACTCTGCACATGACTGATGAATAACTCTTAAATAAGCCTGCCTGGGCTTCCCTGGTGGCGCAGTGGTTAAGAATCTGCCTGCCAATGCAGGGGACACAGTTTCGAGCCCTGGCCTGGGAAGATCCCACATGCCATGGACCAGCTAAGCCCATGTGCCACAACTACTGAGCCCACGTGCCACAACTACTGAAGCCTGTGTGCCTAGAGACCACATTCCGCAACAAGAGAAGACACGACAATGAGAAACCCACACACCGCAACAAAGAGTAGCCCCCGCTCACCGCAGCTAGAGAAAGCCCACCCACTCACAGCAACAAAGACCCAACACAACCAAAAATAAATAAATTTATTTAAAAAAAAAAAAAAAAAAGGCTGCCTTAGATCAGGTCTTTGCTAGAGGCCTTTAATTGGAGCTCAGACTTGGAGCTCCAAGCCATCCAATAGTCCCTATGGGATAACATGCCAAATCCCCAGTCTGGTACTCTGGACTCAGACTGTTAGTTCCAACTCGACCAAACACACTTCCTACTGCATTCCCTTATTTAGCCCAAGACAACATTTCTTACAGGGCAACCCCACACTTGCATCACAATCACTCATGTGCCCATTAAAATGCACCCTTCCCAACCTTCCAAATGAGAACTTCCAAAGCTGGGATCCAGGAATCTGCCTTTGAACAAACTGCTTGGTGACTGGCATGCACTCCATGGTCGGATACCCACCTGCCTAGGTGACAGCCTCTGAACTACGGGGTTCACTCTGTTCCACACACTAGGACCCACAATGCCAACCCCAACACCAGATCTCCATGTCTGATCCTACGCATTCTTCAAGGCCCATCTCAATGGCCCCTCCTCTGAATTACCTACTAGGAGTCCACCTTCTGTTACCCCAGCTGAAATCATTCTCTCTCTCCTCTTACAGTATTAGAGCCCTTGTAGAATCTGAGTGTCTTTCATTGCATTTGCTACTTTCTAGCTTGTATTACTGTTATGTATGTGTCAGTCTTATCACCACTACTAGGCTGTAAACATTTTAAAGACAAGAGCTATCTTTTAATCAACTGACCAGGATGTTATGAGGGTAGCAGCCAAAGCAATCCTTTAAAAAGTCTCAGTATGTCACTCTTCTACTCAAAACCCTCCAGTGGCTCCTCATGGCCTGGGAGTAAAGCCAAAGTTCTTGTGATGCTCCACAAGGCCCCGTGTGGTTTGGTCCCCTTTACCTTTGTGACCTCCCTTCCCACTACTCTGCCTCTCACTCCTCCCACTCCAGACACATTGCCTCCTAGACAGACCTCAAGTGTGCTCCTGCCTCAGGGCCTTTGCACTGGTTGCTGGATCTGCCTAAATGTCCTTCCCCCATATAGCAGCCCAGCCCATTCCCCCACCTCCTTTTAGAATTTGTTCAAATGTTACTTTCTCAATAAGGCCTACCCTGTCTACCCTATTTAAACCTGCAATTCACCCCTGCACTCCTGTTACCCCGCTATACTTTTTATTTTGTCCATAAGGATAAGCATTATTGATTTATTAAAAATGGATTTATTATATTTACTGCATTTTGTCTTCTTCCTTCACTATACTATAAGCTCCAAGCTTCATTTTGCCTACTGACATATTCCACGCACCTAAAACATTGCCTGACACATAGAACATGCTCTATAAATATGTGCTTAATGAATGAATAAGTGAGTGAGGTGAGGAATGAATAAATGGAGGGAGATGGGGAGGCAAAAGTTGAATTACAGGCCTGGGTGGGGCCCACTCAGCATTTCTCACAAGTCCAGGCCAGGAGTCAGAAACAGAGAACAAATTAAGTCAAGGGTGTAATATGAGCCATATATTTTCAATTCTGTCCTAACAGGTGAGACAGAATGAGGGCAGGTCAGGGCCGGAAGTAGTGGAGATGGCTGTCACCATCACCTGAATCTGATGTCATTCGACCAGACAGCTACAAGGCCTCAGCAGCCTCTGGGTGACTTTCCTGGAGCTTGAGTACAGAAGGGAAAGCAGATGTAAAGAGTCAGCACTGGTGGGGACAGGCAGAGAGAAGCCTGGGCTCTAACTGTCAGGGTCCCGTCTGCATGTATGAGTTTCCTATCGCTGCTGTAACAAATTACCACAAACTTAGTGGCTTAAGACACCACAAATTTTAATCTCTTACAGGTGTGGAGATCAGAAGTCTGAATGAAATGATGTCATTTGCACCAACATGAATGGACCTAGCGATTATCATACTAAGTGAAGTAAGTCAGACAAAGACAGACAAATATATGATATTGCTTATATGTGGAATCTAAAAAAAAAAAAAGATACAAATGAACTTATATACAAAACAGAAATAGACCCACAGACATAGAAAACATACTTATGGTTACCAAAGGGGAAAGGGTTGGAGGAGGGATAAATTAGGAGTTTGGGATTAAAATAGATACACTAGTAATATATAAAATAGATAACTGACAAGGACCTAATGTATAGTACAGGGAACTATACTCAATATTTGGTAATAACCTATAAGGAAAAAGAATCTAAATAAGTGTGTGTATATATATATATATATATATATATATATAGCTGAATCACTGTGCTGTAGCCACGAAACTAACACAACATTATAAATCAACTATACTTCAATTTTTAAAAGTCAAAAAAAAAAAGGGAGGCTGAAACTAGTCTCAGTGGACTAAAGTCAACATGTCTGTAGAGCTGGTTCCTTTTGGAAGCTCTGAGAGAATTTTTTCCTTGACTTTTTCAGCCTCTAACAGTGACCTGCATTCCTTGAGCTGTAGCCCCTCCTCCATCTTCAAAAAGCATCCCTCTCTTCTGACTCTGACTCTGACCCGCAAGCCCCTCTCTTATAAGAACGCTTGCGATCATATCAGTCCGACCTGGATAATCGGAGAGAAGCTCCCCATCTCAAGATCTTTAACTTAATCACACCCACAAAGTCCCTTTTGCCATGTAAGGTAACATTCACAGGTTCTGGAGATTAGGCTGTAGAGTATTTGGGGGCCATATTCAGCTCCCACACCCTACATAGAGTCAAGGCAACCTCGTCATATAGTTGGGCCCACTCATCCCTTCCTAGGTGTATCTAGGAAATTCGTATCCAAGTGAACCCCTCCACTGGAGAGGAAGTGAGATCCCCAGGGAATCTGTCAACTAAGGGACCAGTGAGAGGGACCGCTGACAGCCCAGACCTCCCGCTCAGGTTTAGGAAACTCTCACACGTTCACTTTGCCTTCCTGCTTCAGAAAACCTTCTCTGGAAGGACTTTCAGTCCATGTTCTGCACTTGCCGCCATGTGATCTCAATGGCCAACCAGCCACACCCTGATTCACACTGCAAGTGAAGGCCTCTCTGCGGAGGTGATATTTGAAAAGACACATAAAGAGAGTGAACCAGTCATCAGAAGGACTCCAGACTGAGGGAATAAACATACAAAAGCTTAAGAAAGAGGGAACTTGACAAGTCTGAGGAAGAGGGAGAGGCTAGGATGGCTGAAGGTCGCGAGCAAGAGAATTTAAGATTGGAGATGCAGGCAGAAGTTAGATTACGCATGACCTTGGGAGCCATGAGAAGTCTGGAGTTTTCTAGGAGCAAGGATGAATTGATGAGAATAATAATAACCACAATAGCTAACCATTATATGCATAGTAACATGTATATGTATACCGAGACAAACATATATAGTACCAGGTACTATTTTAAGTACTTCATTTACATCAGTTTAATTCTCAAAAATTTGCATGAGTAGATGCCATTATCCCCATTTTACAGCTGAGGAAATTGAGGCATGGAAAGGTTAAGTAACTTGCCCAGCCCATACAGCCAGCAAGTGGTAGAAGCCGGAATTCAGACCCAGGTGATCTGGTTTCTCAGTGTGTGTTTTAAAGGGCTGCACTGACTTTCCTGCTGAGGACTTCACACAAAAAGATCATTCTGTGTGTGGTGGCGGAGGAGGGTGAACAGGAGCACAGAATATTTTCAGGGCAGTGAAAATACTCTGCATGATACTATATAATGGATACATGTCATTACGCAGTTGACCCTTGAACAACATGGGGGTTAACTGGCATATAACTTAGAGTCAGCCCTCCGTATCTGCTGTTCCTGGGCATCCATGGATTCAACCAGCCACGCACGGTGTAGGACTGTATTTCTTACTGAAAAAGACCCACGTGTAAGGGGACCCGCACAGTTCAAAGGCACAATGTACAGGGTCAGCGGTACGTCTGTCCAAACCCCTAAAATGCACAACACCGAGAGTGAACCCTATGGGTGATAACGATCTGTCAACGTAGGCTCATCAGTTGTAACAAACGCGTTGCTCCGGCGGAAGATGCTGACGATGGGGGAGGCTGAGCACGTGTGGGGGCAGGGGTGCCTTCATCTTAATTTTCCTGTGAACTTAAAACTGCTCTAAAAAATAAAGTCTTTTTTAAAGTTAGGTATAAACAAATCAAGTGATGCAGCTCTTCCATTCCTGGGATTTACTCAAGAGAAGTGAAAATACAGGTCTACAGAAATGCTTGTATGTGAGCGTTCTTAGCAACATAGCAACTTATACATGAATGTCCTTATTTATTCGCTGTAACCAAACACGGGGAACAACCCAAATGTTCACCTTATGGGAAAAGATCAACAAAATGTGGTATACTCATATAATGGAATAACACTCAATAATACAAAGAAATGGATGATTGATAGACACAGTAAAAAAAAATATGCACAATCTCAAAAAAAAATTAATTCTGACTTTAGCAAGAGCGTGGATGGTGGAGGGTGAGCAAGAGAACTGACAGACTACCTGCTGTATAGCACAGGGAGCTCAGCTCGGTGCTCTGTGATGGCCTCGTTGGGTGGGATGGGGAGCGGGGGTGGAGGGAGGTCCAGGAGGGCGGGGATGTGTGTATTCGTATGGCTGATTCACTTCACTGTGCGGCAGAAACTAACCCAACATTGTAAAGCAATTATACTCCAATAAAAAAAGAGAGAGAGAGAACTGACAGACTAATTAAGAAAGTCTTGTAGCATCTAGGTTAGAGATGTTGGTGGCAGGCCCTGGGTGAAAGCAGCGAAAATAGAGAAAAATGAATAGACTTCAGATAGATTTGAGATCTGGGAGGAATCAAGGCTGACTCCTAGGTTTTCAGCTTGAGCAACTGAGTTGATGCCTTTACTGAAAAAGAAACAGGCTTGGTGGGGAGGGTCCCCAAGCCCAGGATCCCTGCCCTTGCGGAACCCCTGAGCCCTCGTCAACTCTCAGCCACATTTCTCAGCTAGAGAAAGCCCAGCACACAGATGCCAAGGTTAGCCTGCACTGGCGGGCCCATGCCAAGAACCACAAAAGCCTCATTTTATTTAAAACACAGGGTTTGGCAGAATTCCCTACCTAGATAGAGACAAGCCCATTACTTCATCTTGTGAGCTGCATTACAACCTCTGCTTTCATGTATCTATTAGCAAGACCTCTCAGTCAAAACTCCAGCCAGCCCATCAATCATTCTTCCTGGAGGCCCACAGACCAGGCAGCTGAGGCTGGGAGCCCGGCAGACATCCATAGACATTTGCACAGGGGACTAAGCCCC
The DNA here is from genome assembly GCF_964374135.1 of Grampus griseus. NCBI lineage: Eukaryota > Metazoa > Chordata > Mammalia > Artiodactyla > Delphinidae > Grampus > Grampus griseus. The sequence goes on from NC_139008.1 coordinate 11,517,935, forward strand.
AAAGGCTTTCCTGTTTGCGTACAGGGGGCCTTACTGCTTTCTATTTTTAATTAAAAGCAGATTTTTATCAATCCCCCCAAAAATCTATTGGGGGAACTGTAATTTTGCTTCCAATCTTCCTATTTAATACTCCCCTAATGCCCATAAAAAGCTTTGGAGTTTCAGTTCATGATTTGAATCTTTACAGATAATTAGCTGGTAGAACGACTTGGAGAGAGAAGCAGGTATATATTTTCACAGCTTGGTGGGGAGTGGGTGGGTGAGTTGTGGGAGAGGCATCCCCAGGCACACCTCCATTCCAGAAACATAAACATGCAATTCATTTAAACGTACATTCACTTAGGTTCTTTAATAGCTGCCTTAAAAAGGGCTTTTCTCTCTGACTTCTGGGGCACCCTATTTTCATGCCACTTGGCTCTTCCACCTTCGACTTCCCCCTCCAGGTCCTCAGACCCTCCATCATTAAACTTAACCTTCTCCCTGCCACCTTGGCCCCACCTACTTGCCTTATAGTCCAAGTCAGTCCCCTTGGACTTGGACAGGCCTTTCCTGTCGCCTCTCCGGCCCTCTGTTCCTCCTCCCTCCTGCTCAGCCCATCCTCACACTTCCCTCCCTCCCCTCCCTTCTCTCCTTCTCTTCTCCTTTCAGACTCAGCTTCTGTGACCACCTTCTGCATGAGTCGGAAATGGTGTCATATGTACTCACCTTTAAAAGCCCTATAGTAATCACATGAAATAGTAGTGTTACATGCACACGCACACAGGCGCATGAGCACACAGTTCTTTAACATCTGAAGAACTGGAGGCTCCAAGAAGTCCAAAAATTTACTCAAACCCCACCTTCCCCTTTATTTTCTCTCCCTTTCCACTCTCCTTTGTCAGGTGATATATACATACACACACAGACACATAGACAGACACCTAGACAGGTACACAGATGGACAGACTGACAAAAGGGCAAATACTCAATAGATAGTAGAAGAAAGACAGGTTGGTAGGTAGGTAGGTAGATATAGATAGAGACAGACAGATGGTAGAGGAGGGGAGACTACAGCAGCTGGCAAAAATCAACCAAATACCTCATTCCACTATTTTGTCCCTTTTCTCAAGAAGCCCTCCCAAATCTTCTGCTACAAGGAATTGTGGCTCAGTGAAAACTACATAAGGTAGATTTTAAAGGCTGGAAACAAGAAAGTAACGAAGAGGCTGTGTGGCTGCCCAGGTGTGAATCAGGACACATGTGGCAGTGGGTGTGAAGGCTCTTTCTTGATAAACAGTTAATGTTCTCAAAGGTGAGAGGGGATCAGAGTCATCCCTAATTGAATAGAGTTCAAGGTCCAAGGGGAGGTGGCTTTTGACAGTGGTTCTCCACCTCACCATGCATTTGAGTCACCAGAGGGCTTCGGAAAAACACAGATCCTTGCACTCCACCCAAGAGTTTCTGATTCATTAAGTCTGGGTGGGGCCTGAGAATTCACTTTCAAACAAGTTGCCAGATGATGCTGATGCTGCCGGGCCAGGGACCTCACCTGGAGGACCACTGCTAGAGAGTAATGTTCAGAGGTTAACCTGGCTATTATGATGATATGAAATCAGGTCTCTTTTAATCAAATCATATTACCTGGCATATTTGAAAACAAAAGAAACAACACTGGTTTGATTGTTTTCAAGATTGGGTCAAGATTTCAGAGGATGACTGAACTTTGATCCACTGAACACCTCGCCCCACGTCTCCTGATGCTATCGGGACCTCCACCTCTGCCTACCATATTCCTACCCATCTGCCTCCTCCTGCATGAGAACAAAGACCGTGTCTGTCCTGTTTGCAATTAGAACTCCAAGGCCTAAAACTATATCTGGAATTGTGGATGTGTGTGTGTGTGTGTGTGCTTGTGTATCTGTATGTATACGTGTATGTACACACACACACGTAAAAATGCATACGTGTGTTTGTGTCTGGTGAATGAGCCAGTGAATGGATACGCTGCCTATATAAAGGACTCTCTGAAACGGGCAGGAGGAGAAAAAAAAATAAGGGAATTCCCTGGCGCTCCAGTGGTTAGGACTTGGTGCTTTCACTGCCGCAGGCCCGGGTTCAGTCCCTGGTCAGGGAACTAAGATCCCCGCAGGCTGCGCGGCACAGCCAGAAAAATGAAATGGGCAGGAGGGTGGGCTCAGAGCTGGCCCACCTGGGTTTGAGGCCCAGCTCCAGGGCTCAGAGCGCTGAGCAGGAAATCTCTGAACTGTCACTGCTCCTGCCCTAACAAGGCCCCCTCCCCCAGGCAGTCCTGGGGGGCTGGCTCAGCTTCTCTAAGTACACTTATCTCCTAAACTGAAGACATCTGATCTCCCCAGCCCTGTTCTCACTGCTGGCATCAGCTCAAAACAGACCCACTGAGGGCGAAAAGTCCTTCCACCAGTACTAAAAATACTCGCATTGATCTCCTGCTCACTGTGGCATCCCTCTCTCTCCATTCCTGGTTTTTCTTGCTGTTTTCGTTCTACACAGTCCTCCAAATCAAGCACAAGATCATTTGGGCCTGGATCACGAGGTGGTTTGACCCTCCCCACAGTGTCACATCCAAAATCGTTCCTCCCATCCAGCACATCATTTGCAGGGCCCGGTGCAAAATGAAAATAAAGGGGCCTCTGTTTCAAAAATTATTAGGAATTTCAAGACAGTGACAGAGACCATTAAACAACCCTGGACAACCGCACAGGGTGTACCCACCACATGTTTCTGGACACAGTGGATAGACCCAACATTCTCCCCAAGCTCCAGGGAAGTTCTGCCCTCCTCTGACACTTTGTCCGTGAGATTAAGGGGTGGTTCTTGAGTCCACACTGCTCCTGGGAGTTCATCAGCTCCCAGTGCAAAAGGTCCTTGCCCTCTAGGCCCATGGGGTCCTTTGAAGTAGCTTCCTAATGGCCCTCCCTGACCTGACAGAATACTCAAACATGTGGGTAGAAGTCCCTTTAGGGAACTGCTCACACCCCTCCCCCCTCCCCCGTTGATAGCTAACTCCTTGTAGAGACTGTGTGCATTCTCCCGAGCATTTTGAAATTGACACAAACTGAGTTGCTGCAGGTGCCCATGAAGATGGGCATTTCCTCTTTGAACAAAGGAGACAGGGACATCTTAGGAACCACACCCTGTTTCTAAAAATGGGTCAGCTCATTATTGGCAAGCATTCTCACAGGCCTCAAGGGCAAAATAAATCAAGTGCAAAATGACTATTAACTTCCTGAAGTTTCAAACCAGCTGGGGAAATTAGAAAAACTAATAGAAAAATAGATCTTAACACCCTGCAACTGAGGTAGCTGAAAAAAATATGTAAAGATGAGATCAATCACATGGGGAAGGGTCGTTTCTGCAGTACAGCATCTCTCTAGGGGGACTGAATTCGAAACTCCACTGGGGAGAGGTCAAGAAAATTAAAGGAAGTTCTGGAATTTGGGCTGCACATTAAAAATCACAGAGAGAGCTTTCAAATAGAAACAAAAGCAAAACTAAGCCCAGGCCCTACCGCAGGCAATTCAGTAAGAATTCTTTCTCTAAAATTGTTAAACTTGTTATATATTTTAAGAGCACGCAACACAGACGGACATTATGCTGACCTCCCATGTACCACATCAACTCTCAGTAATTAACAGTTCAGGATCAATCTTGTTTCACCTCTGTCCCCACCCACCTCTCACCACCCCCCCCAAATACAACTGTTTTGACGCAAATCCCACATGTCAAACTTCAGTATGTATCTCTGAAAGGTAAGGACTCCTTTTTTAAAAATAACTACGATACTATATCACACCTAATAATAAGGTATCTTTATAACAATAATTCCTCAAATCTATCAAAATCTAATTTCTCCTGCTGTTTGATATATTTTTAGGCATTTGTTACAGGTGGAATGCAAATAAGGTCTGTGTGTTATAATTTGTTGATGTAGCTCCTAAAATTCTTTTAATCTATAGGTTCTTGCTCTATCTCATTCTCTTTTATTATGAAATTTATTTTTTTAATGAAGAAATGAGGACAAGTTTCCTGTAGAGTTTCTCAGTGTCTGTATCTTGCTGTTTGAATCCCCATGGCATGGTTTAACATGTTCCCCTGTCCCCGTATTTCCTGTAAATTAGTCATTAGATGTGAAGGCCTAATAAAATTCAGATTTGAATTATTTGATAAGACTATTTCATAGGTAGTATTGTATGCTCCAATCAAAGATATTTAAAGTCTAGTTGCCTCTTTTTCATGATGTTAGTTGTTAATAATCATTACCCAGATTCATTAATTTTTTAGGGTTCTTTTAAAAATCTAGGGTTTCCAAATCTATGATTCCTTCTTTCAGCAGCTGCAATGTTTCTATAAAGAGAAACTTCCTTTTATCAGCCATGGGGTTACCTGAGAAACAGTTCAAATAGGAAAAGCAGCAGAAATGCTTGATACTTTCTCTTTATTTACCAGTTTTTAAAATAAGGAGCTGGTTCCCTAGCATCCGCCAAACGTGACGAGACGTTCATAGTTGTTATTAAGAACTCATTAATATAAACATACTCAATGTGTTTCAATTTGTTATTCTAATTCTGTCCCAATTATCCTACCTTTGGTCGGTGGGAGCCTGTTTAATTTCTCTTCTGAGTTCTCCTGAGATAATCCTTGTCATCACTGACAGCTTCCTTGCACTCCTGTGACAAGATGCTTCAGGCCCATAGGTACATTCCTGTCCCAAACTAGAATCATCCATTTTTCTAAGAGGTCCTGGCTTGGTTTTATGCAAAATAGTATTTAGAGGCCACAATCCAGGTGCTAAGGGTGCTGTTGCTACTGAGTTGGTGACTGTTTCTGGGCCTTTGCAGTGGATAAAGCTGGAAAATATTTTATGTTTTAAGGGAAAAAAGAGTTTATATCATGCTTTTGGGAGGAAGAGATATTGAATAATATCCTCCAAACTGAGAAGGAATTTTGAGACTGAAAACCGAAGCAGGGAACCCAAAGTGCAATTAGAAGTTTATTGCAGGTAACTTATATACAGGCAGGATCAGGCGGACGGCAATCCAGAGGCATTCACGGCTGCACTCCATGCATCAAAAAGGGGTACAGGGGGCTTCCCTGGTGGTGCAGTGGTTGAGAGTCCGCCTGCCGATGCAGGGGACACGGGTTCGTACCCCGGTCTGGGAGGATCCCACGTGCCGCGGAGCGGCTGGGCCCGTGAGCCATGGCCGCTGAGCCTGCGCGTCCGGAGCCTGTGCTCTGCAATGGGAGAGGCCATAGCGGTGGGAGGCTCGCATACTGCCAAAAAAAAAAAAGGGGGGGGGTACAGGGGAGTTTTAAAGGATCTAAAAATAGATCTGACTACCAAGTGAGAAGCATGTCTGCACCAATGGGAACCAGGGGTTTTTCTTCCCCCTGGGGGGGTTCTCATGTCCATTAACCCATCTGCATCAGCAAAACTCATTTTTCCAGTTTTCATAGCGGATGAAGGCAAAGGTGAAAATTGCTAGGGAACTTATCTGGCTTGGCCGCATTTCTTGTGAGCAGGCTAAAGCTCAGTCATGCAGAAAGGGGAAGAGGTAGGACTGGGGGCCTAAGATGGAGCTGACAAGACGGAGTCAGTGTGGTTCAGCCATACATCATACTCCAATTCAAATCCTGGACTACAGGGTTTTTACTGACCTCAGTGTTACATGTGTAACATCTTCCATTTTTTAAAATAATCCCAGTATCCGAGTTCATAATTATTAATTAGTTTTATCCCTTACCACACCCAACAGTCTCCAAATAACACTATCAACCACTAGCAACAATATGATTACTTAAATCAGTTTAAATTTTTCCCAGCCTTTCCTTGTTACAATTCACTGATAATCTCCTAAACTTCTAATCCAGAGGTGCCTGCTCTATCTCTTTCTTTGTCACTGTGCAAAAAATTAACCAAGAAATGTGGACTAGTGTCCTGTAGAGTTTCTCACCAGAAAACACACAGTCTCAAATAAACGTAGCAGAGACCACACACTTAGCTTTCTTTACTGACTTCTAGAGACTGCTCCCTCATGCTACATAGAGATCCTCGTCACTCCTTTTCACAGAGGCATGGTATTCTAGCGTGGGATGTGACATAGCGGTGTCTGGGCGACTTCCAGGTATTTTGCTATTACAAATAGAGCTGCAGTATAGAACCCTATGTGTATGACTACTTATATTTTCATGCTCTCTTGTGCCAAAGTTGAGAACTCCTGACCTACAGAAAAAAGCAGGTTGTTAAGAGACCCAAGTTCGAATCCCAGCTCTGCCCTTAACTTACTCCTTGTAAAATCTGGATAATAATATCTGGATAAAAATCTACCTCATAGATTTCTGGAGAGGATTAAATAAGCTGATATATGGAAGGTGCTTAAATCAGTTCTTAGTATATTTTAAGAGGAGTATGTTGTTATTGTTGCTATGAATCTTTAAATTTCTTTTTTTTTAATTGAAGTATAGTTGATTTACAATATTGTGTTAGTTTCAGATGTACAGCAAAGTGATTCAGTTACACTTTTTTTTCTTTCCATTATAGTTGTTACGAGAGTTTGAATATAGTTCCCTGTGCTTTACAGTAAATCCTTTCTGTATGTCTATTTTATATATAGTGGTGTGTACTTGTTAATCCCATACTCCTAATTTATCCCTCCTCCCCCACTTCCCCTTTGGTAACTATAAGTTTGTTTTCTATGTCTGTGAGTCTGTTTCTGTTTTGCAAATAAATTCATTTGTATTATTTTTCAGATTCCACATATATGTGATATCATATTTGTCTTTCTCTTGAAATTTTTTATTTAGCCTCCCTGCCTCAGTTTCCTCAGCTGTTCTATCTCAGGATGTTGTCACAACAAAATTAGATCATCACGGCGGGACTTCTCGAAATAGCTATCATCTCTGAAAATGTGGAGAAAGGGTATTATTTTCATCACCGTGATTATAGAATGCCTGGTTAGGAGAATCAACAGTATTCGTCTGGTGGGACTCTCATCTCTGGAAGCTGTCTATATAGGGTTTCCTTACTGGACTGAGTCTGAAAGACAACCTGTCAAATCACTCAAACCACTAATTTAATTGATTTTTCAATTTTCTACTAAATTGACAAACTGAGTAAATTGACCAAATTGGCTGTTTTGATATCATTTAGACTCAGCTTGAGTGGAGCTAATTACGAAGGGGGAAATAATTGTCATTGACATTGCCACAGTGATCAAAGACACCCCTGGCGTGGCTGGTGGGGAGCACAGGACCCTCACCATGTCCACTGGCCTCATGCTCCACCCAACTAAGGCTCCGAGAACAAACACCGCCCGATCCACTGCACTGCATGACAGGGGGGAAAATTCCGAAAAGGATCAATCAATACGTAAGTGAGCATTATTGGCAAGACTCCATGTGCCCAATTCTGAGTGTAGTCAAGAGCTATCTAGGCTGAGGAGACTTAGATGGTCCCTGGGGTACAGTGAATAATGACCCCCAAAGATATCCCAATCTTAATCCCTGGAATCTGTGAATGTTACTTTACAAGGCACAAGGGACTTTGGAGATGTGATTAAATTAAGGATCCTTCAATACAGAGATTACACTGGTTTCTGCAGGTGGGTCCAATGTAATCACCAGGGTCCTCATAAGGGGGGGACCAGGAGAGATCTGACAACAGAAGGGAATAAGACATGTGAGGATGGAAGCAAGAGGATGCAGTGATGTGAGGAAGGGCCACAAGCCAAGCAATGCAGGCAGACTCGAGAAGCTAGAAAAGACAAGAAAACAGATTCTCCCCTACAGCCTCCAGAAGGACCCCACCCTGCCAACACCTTGCTCTAGCCCAGGGAAACTGACTGGACTTCTGGACTCCAGACTGCAAGAGAGCACACGTGTGTTGCTGCAAGCCACCACTTTCACAGCAGCCACAGGAGGCTAACGCACTCCCACCAGCTGTCTTCCAGCCATAATCCTCAGTGGAGACACTTCAGGGAAAGAGGGGACATTAAATGGCTGTGAAGAGTGGCAGTCCTGTCCCCTGTTTCTGCTTCTAACGAAGCGGTTCTATTTTAAATGTGGGTTCCACGTATGATTTCACGGTGCGGGGAAGAAATGACTCTTCTGAAATGGGGGGAGGGCGCAAACTGAAATAGAGATAGTTGATATTTGTGGATCTCATACATGGAAAACACTTGGATCAGTGCCTGGCACATAGTGAACATAATAAAATGCAGTTGTGGTGGTGGTGATGGCAGTTATTATCTGCTCTGATTCCATCCAGCTCACTGCCGTTCAGGGACTTGCCCAATAGCATCCAGCTCCTAGTAGCAGAACCAACATTAGAACCCAGGTCTTTATAATCCTAGGGTCGACTGCAACCTGCAACCCGGATCTTCCGCCAAATAGGAAATGCCACCAGCTGACCGTGACTCATACTGAAATTAAACTTGCTGCATAAGGGCTGTTTTGATTTTATGTGTTTTGTCTGCAGTTCCAAGGAGGGCTGACCACGCTGGGTGTTCCCTGTGTTGCCCATTACTCTGGTGGGCCGCAGTGCCAGAGGTGATGGGATATCCGAAGGCACTAGCTGCTTCTGGCTCCCCCAACCCCACCCCACAACCGCCAGCTGGAGAGAAGATTGCCGTGGAGATGGCGGGCAGGCTGCGGCGATGGGCAGGGATGGTGAGGCAGCGGCAGAAGCAGCTGCCGGCTCGTTAAGGGCACTCGGGTGAAATCTGGACTGTACCAGGCCCAGCCACATGCTCAAATGCAAACCACAGCTGTTTGCAGGCGATTCTGTCCTCTAAACGGCAGCAGCAGAGACAACATATTCTCCCAGTTCTGGAGGCGGCTTCTCTTGCTGCTCCGTCACTTGCTTTGATGTCCCACTGAGGAGGTGTCCTGTTAGCCTAACATCAAGTCGAAGGGACAGAAGTTTTAGTCTAGCCAGTACTTTTCTGTAACTGCACTGTAGGAGAATTGGGGTGGGGGGAAGACACAGCAGATGAGCCGTGAAGACACAACCCTTTGGCATACACAGAGCTCTCATTGTCTTTACCTAACTAGAGCCATTGCTTCCTGTCTGAATAAAGCTCCTCACCTGGGCTTACAAGGTTCCAACTATCTTGTGCCTACTCACCACTCCAAGGCCTTTTTCTATTCTTCCACTCACACCAAAAAGGATTACTCATGGACCCCCCCAGTATGCCATTCCATTAGAACACAAGCTTCAAGAGGGAAGGAACTCTATCTTTCCAATGCTGTGTCCTCCATATGTTTGACACACAGTGGGTCTCAGAAATATCTGTGAAGGAATGAATATGGCTTATTTTCAACACCTGCACGGTACTAAACACAGTGCTAGGCATTGACTGGCATGAGACTTAGCTATGTTTCTAAACCTCATTTACAGGATGTCTGTAAGGGTGAAAACAGAGACAAATATACAAAATGTCATCATGGACATGTTCAACCTGTTAAAATATAATTAATATTATCCATATTTCCATACCTGATGAACACCCTACATAAAATTGCGTAAATAATAAGTTCATAGGGTTGACGTGAGAATCAAAGGAGATAACATGTATGAAGTGTGCTCAGTCCCTGACTCAGAGTATAGCGCAAAAGATGTTGGCCAGGGCTTCCCTGGTGGCGTAGTGGTTAAGAATCCGCCTGCCAATGTGGGGGACATGGGTTGGAGACCTGGTCCGGGAAGATCCCACATGCCTTGGAGCAACTGAGCCCATGCACCACATCTACTGAGCCTGCACCCTAGAGCCCCCGAGCCACGACTGCTGAGTCCGCATGTCACAGCTACTGAAGCCCACACACCTAGAGCCCATGCTCCTCAACAAGAGAAGCCACTGCAATGAGAAGCCTGTGCACTGCAACGAAGAGTAGCCCCCACTCGCCACAACTAGAGAAAGCCCGCACGCAACAACGAAGACCCAACACAGCCAAAAATAAATTAATTTTTTAAAAAAATAGATGTTAGCCATTATTACCATGTTGCTATTTTCACAAAGATTAATAAAATAGCAACAAATACAGGAGTAAATAATTACAGTGAAAAATGAGAGGTGCTGGCACAACAGTACAAAGTCCTGTGCAGCCCCAGAGGCTCTATCTTAAAAATGTATCTAGAAGCAGAACACTTTCACACCATTTCCACCAATACCATTTTAGTCCAAGCCACCCTCATTTCTCACTTAGTCTATTTCAGTTGCCTCCTAACTCTTCTCTCTGCCCTCACTTTGCCCTTCCCCCTCCTCCCTGCCCTAGTCTATTCTCAACACAGCAGCCAGGGGTCCTGCTAGAATTTAAGTCAGCTCAAGTCACTCCCATGTTCAAACCTCTCCAGTGGCTCCCCATCTCTCTCCAAGCAGAAGCCAGAACTACTACTGCCTACAGTGATGGTTAATTTTATGTGTCACTTAACTGGGCCACAGGGTGCCCAGACATTTGGTCAAACACTATTTTGGGTGTGTCTGTGAGCGTGTTTCTGGATGAGATTAACACTGAAATCTGTAGACTGAGTAAAGCAGATTGCCCTACTTAATGTGGGTGGGCCTGGTCCCATCAGTTGAAGACCTGAATAGAACAAGAAGGCTGAGTAAGAGGGAACTTCTCCTATTTGACTGATGTGAACTGGGCCATTGGTCTTCTCTTTAAGGCTCAGACTGAAACATCAGCTCTTTTTGGGTCTCAAGCCTGCCAGCTCTCAGACTGGAATTACACCACTGGCTTCCTGAGTCTCCAGCTTGGAGATAGCAGGTCATGGGTCATCTCAGCCTCCATAACTGTGTGAGCCGATTCCTCATAATTCTCTTAATTACATAATAGTATATATAATAGTATATTATACATATATAATAATATACACATCTGGAGAACACTGCCCAATACACCTACAGGCCACCCACCCTAACCACAGTGCACTCCCATGCACCACCATTATTTCTTTAATTTCAACTCTTTCTACTTTCATTTCTCTCTCTTTGTTCCAGCCATGTTGGTCCCTAAACATGAGAAGCCCAGTTAAGCTTAAAGACCTCAGTGCCCACGATGCCCTCCACCTAGAATGCTCTTCTAAGTGCCTCACATCTTCACTTCTTTCAGATCTCTATCCAAATGTTATATGACTGTGAAACTTTCCCAAACCTACTTATATGAAATTGTGTGACATACACACTTTCACTTTATCTCTTTTAAATTGCTTTAGTTTTCTCTACAGCACTTACAATTATCTGACATACTGTATCTTCACTTGTTTATTTGTTCAGTGTGTGTCTGTCTCTTCCAAATAGAATATAAATTCCTTGAGAGTAGGAGCTTTGTCTTGTTCACAGCTGTATTCCCAATACGTAGACTTGTACCTAGTCCTAGTACCTAGTTGTGCTCTATGCCTACCTGTTGACTGAATTAATGAATATATTAAAATTTTAAGTTCGATTCTAGAAGGAGAGAAAGGTATTATAGACAGGTGGCAATAAAGGATATACAGGCAATCACAGTAGAAGACTAGAGTTTTGCTGAGTGTTGGCAAAGAATTCAGGGTTTTGCTCTCCAACAAGGACCTGGAGGACAGACACTCCACATTGCTGATTAAGAGCTGATCTTCATGCTTAACAGCCAGCAGAGCAAAAAGCATGTCTGACATCCTTGCCTATAAAGTAAGGAGCCCAACCAGGATATAAACTTGAGGTGAGATGACTGAGTAGCCCCATTCAGGGCCAAGATTCTCCTCAGAAAACAGCTCTGGGTCTGCTCCAACACTGAGATAAACTGGAGACAGAGACCCTAAAGTTCAGTGCCAATGAGAATAGCTGCAATATTTTTAGTTGGAAATAGCCCACCAGAGCCATAAAATCTCAATGAAGAAATCAAACATAGACGGTCTAGTTTTAATCAATGTGACATCCTGGTAAAATCTCCAAGAGAAGCAGGTGGTGAAATATTGCCCCTAGTAAGCAAATGAGTTGTCCTGCAATAAATGGTTGTCAGAAGAAAGAAGCTGAGAAGGCTAAAGTTGTCACGTACATCATGGTCAGGAAGAAGAGACCAGAGGCTGGAACCGGAGAGAGCTGGCTCTGTCTACACTAGAATAGTAACCAAATGGGGGACCCAGTGCTTGCTAACTGTCCCTGCCCATGAGATAGCATATTAACTGCTCTAGCCTCTTTCATAGGGTAACCACAAGAGTCAAAGGAGGTTAAGTTTGCAGAGGTGACACTGTGAGATAATAGCAGTAGATTATGAGCATTGAGTTTTAGATGAGATGTTCCATGGACATAAGTGGACAAATCTTTCTAAAGAGGACTAACTGCTACTTGGGAAAGAAGCCTAACTTAATTAATGCTATACCTATGACACAGCTTGCATCCCCCAGCCATGAAAGAGCTTCCTTCCTTTCTGTCTCTCCTGCCCATCCCAGTCTTGTTCCAATCAACATGGCGTTGTTGAGCTGGACACAGACAAGAACTTGTCTCTTTGACAAGCCACCTCTTAGAGGCCTCTTGACAGTTGTAATCAGCTGTTACTGATTATAAAAGTCATACATGTTTGAAATGACATATGTCCAAGGTTCTTCATCACAACATTGTTTATAACAAACAAAAAGGATTCATAATAGTTTGTGTTGATTTTTTTAAAACTGAGATACTTGTGAAGAATGAAATTCTATGCAAGAATTCCTAAGAATCTAAGTTCTTTAAATACTGATATGACATCACTGCCAAGAAATATTACTAAGTTAAAAAAAAGGAACAGAATGGTGTACATATAGGTATGCTACTATTTATATAAGAAAGAGAGAGAAAAAAGATATCTATGGGGGGGGGGGTTACTTGGTTTGCATAGAATAACTCTGAAAGTATGCCCATGAAACTAATAATACTGCTGCCTCCAGGGAGAAGAAGTAGGCAATTGAATGAATGAGTGAACAAATGAATGAGAGATAGAGATGTTTGCTATCTATCCTTATACCTTTTGAATTTGTCCCACATTAATTTATGTCCTTAAAACTTAAAAATAAAAGGCCAATATAAAATATATTAGATGTGCTCACTGCAGAAAAATTTCAAAACACAGCAAAATATAAACAGCAAATAAGTATGACTCCATTGTTTCATAATTCATAACTAGAAATGATCATTATTAATGCTGATTTCTTTCCAGTTGTTTTCTTTGCATATTTTACATAACTAAGATCACAAGGTTTATAGATTTTTATGTCCTACCCTAACATAGTGCCATAAGCATTTTCCCACATCACTGAAATGTTAACAGAAAGATTATTTTAATGAATGATTTCTACTCCATCATTTGAATGCACCACAGTTTAACTAGTACCCTTGATCACTTAAGCAGTTTCTAATTTTTTGTAATTATTTTTGGGCATTGATCTCTGACTGAGTCTCTGATTATATCTGTAAGCTGAATTCCTAAAAATAGGCTTACTGGGTGAAAGGGTATGATTTTTTTTTCCAGTCTCTTGATACAGACTGCCAGAGTCCCTCCAGAAATCCTGTACCAATTTATATCCTTACCAACTGTGTATGAGAGCACCCTTTGCACTATAACCCAGGGCTGTTCTGATGTCACCACTGGGAGCCAAAATTCTAGTCATCCTCCAGCTTTGGATGAGAAATCAATAAACAGGACAGCCACTCTCAGAGCTGGCAAGCATAAATGATACAAGTTTGATAATTGCTTTGTAGAAGCATCTTTTCTGGATTCCTGAGACAGTTATCCAGAATTGGTAGATACTAAAAGTACCATTATCGTGAAGAATAACACTGTTCCAAGTATTCTTTGTCCCTCGCTGAGAGAAAACTCTATTTTATAAAGCAAATTTCTCTTACAACCAAGCACCCAGGCTTTAAATTAAGCCACACAACAGTGCTGCAAAAGAATATCAACAGTACATGGATTCCAAGTTGGTTTCAGAAGCAAGACTTCTAGTCTGAACATGGCTACGTAAATAAGTAGGCTTCTCCTCATTTTACTCCTTCTCCCCCTAGAAGTCACACAAAAGCAAAAAGAGAATTATAAACTACACAGACTGTGGTTTCCACAGAATTTGAAGATGAATATAATCCAAAGTACATGTAAGGGTGCCCTAAACAGGCTGCGACTGGACTGAGATTCAGTTAGTGGAAGTGAAGAGTAGAAGAAAAAAAAGAGACGGGAGAGTCCAGCAGGGACAGATTTCAGAAAGTGCCAATGACATGGCCTGGAGGTGAGGGCACGTTGAATGTTTACAGGGACTGGGTGGACAGAACAGGTGACTTGGACCCTCTGGGACCCTACTGGCTCACAGCAGCAGTCTATCTTCATGGAGCACAGGAGGGAGCATCGGAGGCTGCCCAGGCCCGTCCCCACACAGGACCTCCCACCCATGAGCTGGCTCAGAAAACTCAGCTCATTCCGTTATGAATAACACCACCACCAACAACAACGGCATTATCATCATTATTCATTGCTGGAATAAGAATAATAACAGCATTAATCGTATATATAATATCACGTAACAGACTGGGAGAAAATATTTGCAAACAATGCAACCGACAAGGACTTAATTTCCAAAATACACAAACAGCTCATACAACTCAATAACAAAAAAGCAAACAACCCAATCAAAAAATGGGCAGAAGACCTACATAGACATTTCTCCAAGGAAGACATACAGACATACATGAAAAAATGCTCAACACCATTATTTTAGAGAAAAGCAAATCAAAACTACAATGAGATACGACTTCACACTGGTCAGAATGGCCATCATTAAAAAGTCTACAAATAACAAATGCTGGAGAGGGTGTGGAGAAAAGGGAACCCCCCTACACTGTTGGTGAGAATGTAAATTGGTGCAGCCACTACAGAAAACAGTACAGAGGTTCCTTTAAAAACTAAAAATACAGCTGCCATATGATCCAGCAATCTGACTCCTGAGCATATATCCAGAGAAAACTCTCATTCGAAAAGATACATGCACCCCAATGTTCACAGCAGCACTATTTACAATAGCCAAGACATGGAAGCAACCTAAATTGGGGCCCCCCAACCCCCAGACCGGTACCAGTCCATGGCCTGTTAGGAATAAGGCCGCACAGAAGGAGGTGAGCGGCAGGCGAGCGAGCGAAGCTTCATCTGCCGCTCCCCATCGCTCCCCCATCACTCCCCATCGCTGGCGCTACCACCTGAACCATCCCCCCACCCCATCCGCGGAAAAACTGTCTTCCACAAAACTGGTTCCTGGTGCCAAAAATGTTGGGGACCGCTGACCTAAATGTCCATTGACAGATAAATGGGTAAAGAAGTGGTATACATAAACAGTGGAATACTACTCTGCTGTTAAAAAAAAGAATGAAATAACGCCATTTGTAGCAACATGGATGGACCTAGAGATTATCATACTAAGTGAAGTAAGTCAGACAGAGAAAGACAAATATAATATGATCTCATGTTGTCTATGGCCATACCACCATGAATGAGCCTAATCTCCTCTGATATCACGTATAGGTGGAATCTAAAATATGATACAAATGAACTTATTTACAAGACAGAAACAGACTCACAGACATAGAAGACAAATTTATGGTTACCAAAAGGGAAAGGGGGTGAGGGAGGGATAAATTAGGAGTTTGGGATTAGCAAATATAAACTATTACATATAAAATAGGTAAACAACAAGGTCCTACTATGTAGCACAGGGAACTATATTCAATATCCTGTAATAAACCATAATGAAAAAGAATATGAAAAAGATTATATATATATGTATATGTATCTGAATCACTTTGCTGTACACCAGAAACTAACACAACATTGTAAATCAACTATACTTCAATTTAAAAATTTTAATAGAAAAAAAAGAATTTAGATAGAAAGGTTAAAAAATGTATACCATATAGATTATAGACAGATAACAACAACAGTAATAATAGAGATAACTGCTTCAGAACCAACGCAGAGAGTCTATAAGAAAAAATAAGGACAAAAGGTAGAAAAATTATTCATTTCAAAAATTTCACAATGAACTGTGGCTGGCAAAGCTCAAGGAAGAAGTAGAAATAAATAGTATAAACACCACAGAAATGAAAACAAAAGCATTAAGGTGCAAAATGCAGAATAGACACTGAAGAAAACAGAATAAGGGATATAGAGACAGGTATGTGAAACTTGAATAAAAGGACACAAAATGAAATGAGTTACAGACATGAGAGATAAAATTATAGCTGTGAAAGACACACGAAGGAGAACCAATACTAGACTCCCTTAAAATATAAAAAATAAAATGAACCAGAACGATGAAGGAAAACAAATACTTAACAATACAATTCAACCAGCCTGAAATGAAAGGCTTGATTTTACGTGTTGAAAAGGCCTCTCATGGTCAGGAAAACTGACCCAGAACATCAACACTGAGACACTGCCTGGCAAAGTTGCTGGACTTTAAAGATACAGAATCTTCTGATCCAGCATTTGAAAGTTCGATTACAAGAGAGAAAGATCAGGCTGACTTCAGATTTCTCCACATTCAACACTTCAAGACACTGGAGAGATGCCTAAAAATCCCCAAATATTCAACATCTGAGCCAAGAATTTTATATTTATCCAAATCATTCTCCAAGAGTAATGACTCTGAACTAACAGTTCTGAACCTGCAAAAACTCAAGGAACGTTACTCCACAGCAGTTCCTGAGGAAACTTCCAGAGGATAATCCACAGCAGTGTGAGAAATGCCTTGGGTTCTAGCACAAGAGTCTTAAATACATTCACCTAGGAGCAAAAAATGAAGCACAAACATAGGTTTGGATGATGGAAGAGCATGTAAGTGTTATATACCCTGACAATCCAGAAATAACAATAACAAAAGAAAAGTTTACAAAAACGGACCAGGGAAGACAGAGAAGGAAGGAGATACAGTAACTCTGCCATTTACCTCATCAGTAACAGATAAGAGTCCGAGAACATTATTTAAAGCTGACAAATCAAGTACCCGAGGTGTATGAGAAGAAAAAAAAGGCTTACTGACAGTTCAAATGTAAACTGCAAGCAAGATAATATTATGGACTAAATTTGGGAAACTAAGAAGGAAGGAAGGACAAAAGAACAGGAAACAGGGGAGTCCAACAGAGGTATTTTAGCTTAATGCTCATTACCTGGGAAGATGTCCCCTTGACCTGGAGGTGATCCCAGAGATGGGCCATTATGCATAATTAAAGCTTGTAGGCAACATCCCTTTAGTGATTAACTTGTAGTAGAACACAAAAGGTTCTTCCCTATTACACTAACACAGCTACTCTCACATGAAGGAAAAATTGGCCTGGATGATGCACATCTGTGGGAAACAAAGGAAGCACGCATCTATTGAGCAAATAATTTGTGCATTTTCTCACTTAATTTGATATTACTACCTCCATTTTATAGATGAAGCAATTGAGGCTTAGAGATCTCAAGTAACAGTAATGTTATAAAGCCAAGACTTAACTCTAACTTAGATTTTTCTGAATCCCAATCCAGTACTCTTTCCACTATACCTGAGTGCCTCCCAGTAATGATGAGAAAACATCATCCTGACCAATAGCTTTCCCTTCCATTTCATCTTCAGTACTTCAGATAGGCTACCTTCAGTTTGACCTTCGGCCCCACTCCTTCCTTCCCTCTGTATTGCCGAAATAGTCAAAGGGTTGGGAAGGCAACAAGTGAAGGGAAAAAGATTAGCCACACCACATTATTGATCCCTCGGTCCTCCAATATTGGCTGGTTTGGAGTCACGCTTCTGACCTACCTGCCATACCTGAAAGTTTTGATGTGCTTTCTGTACTATTTGGGGGTCAACGTCTCCCCAGCCCCTTTCTCTTGTTTCATAGTACATGTTTCCATCCTGTCCTGTCTGAAGGCTATATTGACGCTGAAGCAGTGATTCTCAAAGTGTGGTCCAGAGCCAGCAACGTCAGCATGACCCGGGAAGTGGTTAAAACTGCAGATTTTCAGGTCCCACCCCCAAACGCTGAATCAGAAACTCTGGGGGTGGTACCCAATAGCCGTCTGTCTTTTTTATTTTTTTAACATCTTTATTAGAGTATAATTGCTTTACAATGGTGTGTCAGTTTCTACTTTATAACAAACTGAATCAGTTATACATATACATATGTCCCCATATCTCTTCCCTCTTGCATCTCCCTCCCTCCCTCCCACCCTCCCTATCCCACCCCTCTAGGTGGTCACAAAGCACCGAGCTGACTAGCTATCTATTTTACATTTGATAGTGTATATATGTCCATGCCAGTCTCTCACTCTGTCACAGCTTACCCTTCCCCCTCCCCGTATCCTCAAGTCTATTCTCTAGTAGGTCTGCATCTTTATTCCCATCTTGCCCCTAGGTTCTTCTGACCATTTTCTATTTTTTTTTTTTTTAGATTCCATATATATGTGTTAGCATACGGTATTTGTTTTTCTCTTTCTGACTTACTTCACTCTGCATGACAGTCTCTAGGTCCATCCACCTCACTACAAATAACTCAGTTTCATCAAAAAAATCTACAAACAATAAATGCTGGAGAGGGTGTGGAGAAAAGGAAACCCTCTGGCACTGTTGGTGGGAACGTAAATTGATACAGCCACTATGGAGAACAGTATGGAGGTTCCTTAAAAAACTAAACACAGAACTACCATACGACCCAGCAATCCCACTACTGGGCATATACCCTGAGAAAACCATAGTTCAAAAAGAGTCATGAACCAAAATGTTCATTGCAGCTCTATTTACAATAGCCAGGACATGGAAGCAACCTAAGTGTCCATCAACAGATGAATGGATAAAGAAGATGTGGCACATATATACAGTGGAATATTACTCAGCCATAAAAAGGAATTAAACTGAGCCATCTGTCTTTTAACAAGCCCTCCAGGTGATTCCCAAGCACTCTCGAGCTTGAGAACCCCAGCCGTTAAGACTCGTTCTCTTGCCCTCTGAATACAGCACCTCTTTCCAGCCCTTTTCCCATCTCTTCACTTCCCAGGACCCAATTTAAGAAAGGTGGCATTTCAGTGGCAGGTGAGATTTAAACTGACATTTTCCCTCCTTTCTAGCTCTGTTGGCTACCTGATTGCAATAATACTCCAGAGGCCCCACCCTCGGAAAATACCTATTCAAAATCAGAGCAGATTATTTTAAAATGCTTATTGGCACATTGATGCCACTGGCTGGTTTCTGCTGATTAATTAATCCTTATTTGACCTGAATTAATTCCTAATCTGTGTAAAATGACGGAGATTTGCTGGAATGCAGCAAATTTGGGACTCTAAAAACCAAAGGCATGCGGGATTCAGCATCAGGCTGCCATGAGGATTAAAGTACTTCTTCAATTGGTACATTATTTGAAGTTTGATTTTTCCTCCTTTCACCTCTCCACCCCCACCTCGTACCAGGAAAAGAAAAATTACCAGAAGACACGAGCATATTGTCTCCCCTTCTCCCAAATAAAGGTAAACTGACAGCGCTTTCAATGAAAGACTGCATGATTGGAATTAAATGTCAAATACAATTTTCTGTTGGCAATTCAAAGTGTTGGTGTCAAAACCATAACTGACAGTACGGCTGGAGATTAGTATCTGTCTGGATCTTAGCATCACACTGCAGGGAAGGTTTATGATTTAGTAGATTAACACAGCTCTCTTCACGCCACCACTTAAGAGCTAATTTGTTGAAGCAGGAGCCAATTAGATTGTGGTTGCCCCTGGGCAGGAGGCTCCCTCCCCTAAAGTTCTGTCAGGCATTTGATAGCACACCCTGCTCCCTGTGGGGGTCTGCATCATGACGGTGACAGGCAGGCGAGGTGAGCAGGCCACAGCTGCCAACAGCCCGGCTGTCAGTAGCCACCAGTGATGTTTGCTGGCAATGTCTCAGGGAAAATGGATTTGCTATTGATCCAACCAATATGAAATGGCCTTCCAGGTTGGAGATTTGATTTATTTCGTTTCTGCTTCTCACATGGGATGGAGGGAGGAGGGGGACTTCCTGGCAAGTCATTGAATCATACACTCTACCACTAGATTTCTTCTAGCTCTAGGAAAAAGACGACGATCCCGGCTCAGAGAGGTTAGGGGACTTGCCAAGATCACAGCGTTTGGGAGGAGGGGGAGCTTGGGAGCTGGTACTGCTTGATACTCACAAAGTGATAGACACTGACTTCGGTACTTTGATCTCCAATGTCCTGTGTAAGATTCTCAAAGTCTTTGATGTTATTATAAGGGCAGACGAGGTTAAGGGTGTAAGTAACTTGCATAAGCCAGAGCAAGTCCACAGCAGAGATGGGTTACAACTATGTTTCCTAATTCCCAATTCAGCATTCTCTGCGACATCTTGCAGAGTATCTCTAGAATAAATATTCCAACTGGGGAGGGGATAAAAGGGCTTTGAAAATTGTTCTTCTATCGTATACGCATGCCACTTCTGCTGAGTGACAGCCCACAGAACCCAGATAATAAAAGAAATAAAGTGGATGCTCTGTGTCTTGACCAGCCATAAATTGTCAGTGGCTCTCTGCAAGCCTGATTTAAGAGTTTCATCTTGCAGAAACTATATTTGTTCTTTCTTTTTTTTTCCCCTCTTGTCCCCACTTCTGGGGAAGAAGGAGAAACGATGAAAGCAGTTGGTTCCGTGTAGCATTTATATTACCCAACAATGCCAGGATGTGACAGCACAGGAGACTCACAAGATAGAGTTCAGACTCCGGTTTTAGAGTGTTTACTCTCTTCTGGGTGAACTCTGACATCCAAATGCATTAATGTGGTGCCATTTTCAACTCTCATGCCAATCTCCGTCCTTGTACGTATCGGAATTTTAATGCCCACTTCCCTGTTTGAGTTATGGTAATTTATTGTAATAGTACATTTTGACCTTTTCAGTATTTTGTATTTTTATTGGATAGCTGTTTCACCTCTTCCCTGGAGGGTCAGCCAGGCTGAAAATGAGAGAGAATGCTAAGACCAACCAATCAAAATACAGAATATTAAAAAGGTCAACACACAAGAGCAAACTACTAATTTGGAAAACACACATAGGCGAAAAGAATGAATGGTGACCAGAGCAAGAATAAGTGGACAGGAGAAGGCTAAGGGGTTCCTCTGAACCCACAGCACAGCAGTTAGCTCAACCACTGAATGTAAACTAGCCCATCATCAGAAACCAAAGGAGAGTAGAATCAGTGCAAACTCCAAAGGGTGTAAACTATACCGTTTCTGTTTTTACCTGGTCAATGCAAATGACAAAGAGAGGCAGAGGGGGGTTGAAAGGTCCCGGCTTGAAGATGCCAGGGCACTTTGGAATATGCAATAACCAGAGGATGCATCAAAGATATCATATGAGTTCAACCCTCTACCTGCAAGCAGATGAAAGTCTCCAGAATCTAGAATTGATGCTCATCTATTTCTTTTTCAAAGCTCTCCAGGAAGGGAAATCCGCAAACCTCCCCCACTGACTCTTTCCAGTTGAACAATATTAATTAAGCCACAATAATAAGCATAGCTGGACAATCAAGATTAACAGAATCATAAAAGTAGTTCAAAGCATACTAATTCAAGTGGACGTTCAGGTCTTGTCTACTGAAGGTTATGGTCACCAAGTCACCGGGAAGCACACTGAGCGAGTAACCTGGGTGTAGCCCACTCACCCACTGAAACACACTACACTGGTTGTTAGCAATGCAGAACAACATACACAGAAGGTTTTGGACATCCCAGATGACTGGCACCAGGAAATGGGAAAGAGCTACTTTAAAAGAATACTTGTAAAACAGGGACCAAAATCTCAGTGTGAAGAGTGAAAAGATTTTGACTGCAACTTCATCTTGAAAAATAAAATGAGAATGTATGAAGAGATGATTTTGCTTTCTATTTAATAAACTATAGGTTAAAATTCTAATCATATTCTCAAAAGCAAAAAGGATTTAAGGGTTGACTGGGAAGTTTGGGCAAAATTTTCCCAACAATGTTTTATGTTAATATAGATACATCACCCTTCACAACACCTCTGACACAATCACGAAAAGCGTAACCCATAAGATATTCAGAGGACCCAAGATAGGCGCTCCTCTAAATTCTTTGACATTCCAGTTTTTTCTATTTAATATCTTCATCTTTGTTTTCTATTATTAGCTTTGGTTGATTTCCTTTTATTCGATTGCTTGTGAGATCCTTATTTGTCAATAGATTTGAGAGAAATGAGCCATCCTACTATATCACATTCATCAACTTCATGAAATCCTATATTGTTTACAAAATTTGCAATTTCCATTTGCTTTATATTTAGCACCGCCAAGACATCTGAAAATCATCTGCAAACGGACCAAACACTTATGCCATACAGGTTTGTGTTAAATAGAGTCACGTTTGAATAGGGTCTAATTTTTAAAGTTTGTTAGCAAATATTTGACAACTCTTAATTCCCTGTGTAAACAAACTTTTAATTACAGGTACTCTAATAATGAAAACTCAAGCACATGGATCCCAGACTTATCTAAGTGCAAACCAGAATATCTTCAGCATAAAACATGCTATAACCGACATAAAAGTGATTGCTGGAATATATTCAACTATTAACACTTTCTAATCTGACTCTTATGAATAGCAGTCCAAGCAAGTTGCGTCATTGAATAAGAATTTAGGGTTAGAAACACTATGCAGATTTGTAATGACTGTTCTTTAAGAATATTCATATGTAATACACTCGTCGGTGGGGAGGGATAAATTGGGAGATTGGAATGGACATATACACACTACTATATATAAAATAGATAACTAATAAGGACCTACTGTATAGCACTCAGTACTCTGTAATGACCTACATGAGAAAATAATCTAAAAAAGTGTAGATATATGTATATACGTATAACTGATTCACTTTGCTGTACAGCAGAAACACAACATTGTAAATCAACTATACTCCAATAAAAATTTAAAAAATAAAAAAAATACTAAGATTACACAGTTAAATTAAAAAATACTTTTTAAAGTACCATATAGCACATGATCCCTGTTCTTAAAAAATTATCCTTTATTAAATATTTACTGCGTATCACAAACTGTACTTTATATGCAATATGTTACTTAATTCTTATAATAGCCCAAGAGGAAGGCATCAATACCTACAAGTTATAGATAATGGAATAATACACTGAAGTGAAGCAACTTGCTGGAGATGAAACACCTAATCAGTGGCAAAGTCAGGGCTCAAACCCAGGTCTTTATGACTCCAGGCCCTTGTTTCTAACCACTCTGTTGTAATATACAGAAAAGGCGTCTAGAAGAATTAAGATACTGCAGTAAGATTGCGGATGCTTTTATTCACTTCTTTGTATTTTTCTATCTTTTCTACATTTTCTGGATCAAAACTGATGGCTCTTATAATCAGAGAAAAGAGAACTAATTTTTGAAAGAAGTTATGGTTAGAGATGGGAGATCATCTTGTTGCTTGTGGCTAATGGAAAGAACTTCCTTTTGTGGAGAAAAGGGAGGTAAGACTCTGGCTGGTTACAGCTCAAGGGATGACTCCCAGCGGGCAAGGGGCCTCCAGAGGGAGGGTCTGGCACATCCTGTAGGTGCCACTGACATGGATACTGCCCACCTGACCTACTGAGGAGCTGAAATCACTGTGTGCAGTGGAGGGAAGAACACTGACCACAGTCAGAGACAAGGACACCCACCATGTCCTCTGAATGCCTGTTTGGCTGCCCGTCCCCCACCCCACAGGCCCCATCTACAGCTCAATCCTCCCTTCTGCTTTGAGGCCAACTCTATCCCAAGTCAGGGCACTGAGCACCACTAGTGTCTCCAAGACCTCAGTTCCCCAAGAATGGGGCCCTACCTTCCCGCAGGACTCTCGGAGACATCCTCAGGGCTCTCCTACCTGTGCTCAGGCCTGGCCTAGCTCTTCTTGGGCTGCACCTCAAAGCACAGCCAGCCACATCTTCTTGGACCTCCTTGCCACTGACATCTTAACTGTCTGAGCCATCCTTGTTACAAGTCCACACAGCCTTTCAGCCAAACTTCCCATCCACTGTCTGTCAAAGTCTCAACTTTTTTCCCAAATGCTTAACTTGGGCTTTGCATAGTGAGTTACAGGGAGCTGAGATGCTTACCTCCCAGCTGTCAGGGTAGCAGGTGGGCCTTGGACCCTTCATCCCTGGCCCCAAGCAAGCTGAGTGTGCCCTATAAGTGTTACCATTTTGTGAAACTTGGGGCATGCAAAACTTGGGAAGCACCAACTGTGAACCACGCTGGTGGGTTTTCTTTGTCCCCATATACCACCCCACCCTTTTCTTTTTTGGCCACACCACGTGGCATACAGGACCTTAGTTCTCCGACCAGGGATTGAACCCGTGTGGAAGCACGGAGTCTTAACTACTGGACCACCAGGGAAGTCCCCTACCATCCCCTTCTAAACTGATCCATCTTACACCGACTGAGCTCCTGCTTTGTCTCTTGGTAATTTAAATAATTTGTGTACTGTGTGTCAGGTACTCTTCTTTCTAATTGCTTTACATTAATATGGCTATGACATGATTGACAAGTTCTCTGGGCCTCTTTCACTTCATCTGAAAAATGGGGACAGTGGTACTCTATCTGAGACCCCTTCCAGCCTTCTTTGGGAGTTCCAGGAATGAACACCAGTACCCACGCAGCCTCCTCTCAGTACATGGCTTAAGGACGTGGTACCTTGCAAGAAAAGGAGAGATCGATTTAGAAACAGAATGGAACACTTTTCTCTAAGATGATGTTTTCAAACCCTTAACCTAAAAAAAAAAAAGGTTGGAATTTCCAGTAGAAGTGGAATAATAGAAGAAAGAATCGGCAATTGGCTGGAGGAAGCAGGTTTGTGGTGAAATGGACCCCAAAAGTGATGGGTGGAATTGCAGGAGATGTGCCAGTTAGAAAATCAAGCCCGACAGTAAGAAATCAGCTTCCAGAGAACTGCAGTCCCAGGCTCAGGCCCAGAAACATGACTGGGGCTTTCCACATGGCTCTAACCAACAGCTAATATATAGTATTTACCCAAGGAAGATGGTTCCAGAGTGAGGAATGAGATTTAGTTAGTTACTGTAAAACACATTATTTCTTGGAGCTCCCAGTTGCCCTATGAGAAAAGCCATTCTTCTTTTTCAATATACGCCTCATTTTTTCAATCTCTCAGGCTATCATCAAATGGTTTCCATTTATTTCAAAAGACAATTTATCTGCCTTGAGGTTTTACCTACCAGAACTTGGTGCTAGTATCCCTCGCTGCAGTGTTACAGCATCCACCCAATTATGCACAGGGATAACAGACAGAGCCTGTTAACCTCACACAAAGGCAGATTAAAATACCATATTCCCCTTTGCAGATATTGCTAAAACTATCATCAAAAATTAGATGAAAATCAAGAGTCCTCTCTCTGGTGGTTTACGGAGTCTTCCCTCATTTTTCCATGCTCAATCACTTGTGATTACTGTGTCTTTGCCTTGACTCCTCTGTGTAACAGATCATCAAATTCACTTTTGTTCTAGGAACTTATTTGTCAGCTAATTGATACTTCCAGGCTCAGAGGTACTGAGCTTGACACCAAAGGGCCTTTTGCTTTATATTAATATAGCACCTTTCTCAAGAGAGTAAGCATTTGCAAATACCAACTAATTATTTATTGCAGGGATTTCAATGAATTAGAAAGTTCCGAAGTAGATGAAAATTAAAAATCAACAACTCTTTCTTATATAATTACTGTCCGTGCAAAGCTTATGCTGTCCAGGCATTAGTCATACTCCAACCATGGTCTGAAGTAACTCCTGACGAACCGAGAGCTAGTAGTATAATTATAGGAGGTTTTAAACACAGTATGTGAAGGAAGACTAACAGACCAAGTGTCAGAAGACCTGGGGTCTATGACCTTGTACCCCACATCTCGGTCTCCTCATTTATAAAATGAGAAAGCTGTAGAACTATTAACTCAGCAACATTAGGCTTCTATTCTGAGTCATGTGGGCAACCTGCCCCACAGGCTGGCCCACGTCAGGACTGGGGAAGATAGACAGACATTTCCTCTATGTAGAGAATTGGTCCCTGTTTCTCTTTCGCCCCTTGAAAATCGAATGCATCCTTCAAGGCCAATTTCAGTCTTTCCTTCTCTATGAAGACATTAGGCGCCATTGGTTTGCAGTGAACTTGCCCCAATTGAACACTGTTACCACTTTGCATCGGCAGGGATCATACACTGATGAGTATTGTCCTTATTGCTGTTTACATCTTGTCCAACAAACTAACTGGTAAGCACTTAATGGAAGAGATGTTTCTTATGTCCTGAACCCTGATCCCCTAAATCAGAGCATAAACATAGTAGGAAAGCAATCTTTTGTCATTTTATCTGTTTATGTTACTAGTATTAACTTACGAAGGGGACCCTTTCTGAAAATCTAGGAGCCCAGCACATGTATCTATGCCAATAGCCTCTCACTTATACTATGTAACTTATGTCTAAACTAAGACCTACTCCGAATCTCACTTTTTTCCCTTCCTTTTGTCTCCTTCTTGCTCTCTCCCACCACTTCCCTCTAAGTGTACCATCATTACCTCCATGATATTCTACCTTTCTTTGAAATTCCTCTTAAAACATCTCTATAAATAAGCAAGGGGCAAATAGTATTACCAAACTAATATGAAATTTCAGACTAGCTGTTCCAGCTGGGATGGAAGAGAGAAGAGTCACACATTAAAAATTGGGGTTGGAGAGAAAATAATGCTTTTGAAATTGCTTCTCTTCTAGGAGAAGAGCTCTACCTCCTTCTCACCAAGAAGATGGCAGATCACTGGGCATCCTTGAGGACTATGTTTTACTCTAGACCTCATCAAAAGGTGAGAAGGGAGCAGAGAGATGAGTAGGTATAGAATATGTAGAGAATTCTGCCTCTGGCAATATGATGCTTCAGATATTTTGAAACAGCCCCACAAAACAGTCAGATGATGGAAGAACTACAATAAATGTAAGTGCACTGCTGAGCTCACAAGAAAATGAGGAAAATTCCCACGCGCAAAAATAATGTTTTATAACATGAGACTCGTAAGTAAACACCAAAGTTGGGTAGCCTTGGGAAAACGCTAATTCCAAGACTCTAGAATTTTGGAGATTAATGGCCACACCTAAGGGAATAGGAGACCAGGCTCTGTGTCCAAGCAAAGCAGGGGAGAGAAACCTTAAAAACTCTGCGTTAAACACAGCGTCCTAAGGACCACACTCTAAGTGAAAGGAAAGGTCAAGATGTAAAGAAAGATATAACGATATCAACAACACATTTCTCAAGTTAGGTTTAATGTATAAACACTGTTCTCTAGAACACATGGAATATTTACAAAAAATAAGTATGTGCTATTCCACAAACAATTCTCAAAGTATTTTCAAGAATTAAGTATCATGCACACATAGCATGTTCTCTTACTACAGCGCAACTGAGACAGAAATAAATTTTTAAATCAACTTTAAAAAATCAATACATTTGGAAATTTAAAACATATTTCTCCATAATTCATAAATCAACATAGAAATAACAGAAATGTTTAAACATTTATAATCAAATACAATATAACAAAAATACTATATATCAAAACTTGTGGCATACAGATAAAGGAATAGGTAAAAGGAAATTTACACTTCTAAATTCTGACATTAAAAAGGAAAAGCTAAAAATTAATGAGTTGCACATCCAACTTAAGAACTTGGATGGAATGGGGGGATAAACAGACAAGAATATAAATAGAGTAGAAGAAAGGAGATGATAAAGATAAGAACAGAAATTAATGCAATAGGAAACAAAAGTACAGTGGAAGGAATAAACAAATCCAAGAGTCGATTTTTTTTTAAAGATCAATAAAATACCCAAATTTCTAATGAGATTCAATAAAGCATAAATAGAAAAGTCACAAATAAATAATAGCAGAAAATTTCAAATGAAACATAACTAAAGATAGAACAGAAGTTAAAATGATAATACAAGAATACTATGGAAGGACTTCCCTGATGGTACAGTGGTTAAGAATCCGCCTGCCAATGAAGGGGACACGGGTTCGAGCCCTGGTCCAGGAAGATCCCACATGCCGTGGAGCAACTAAGCCTGTGCACCACAACTACTGAGCCTGTGCTCTAGAGCCCATGAGCCACAGTTACTGAGCCCACATGCTGCAACGACTGAAGCCTGCGTGCCTAGAGCCCATGCTCCACAACAAGAGAAGCCACCGCAATGAGAAGACTGTGCACCTCAACGAAGAGTAGCCCCTGTTCGCCGCAACTAGAGAAAGCCCGCACACAGCAGCACAGACCCCACACAGCCAAAAAATAAATAAATAAATATATTAAAAAAGAATACTATGGAAAAGTATATGCTAATTAATATGAAAACTTAAGTGAAATGAAAAAATTCTAAAATATAAATTACCAAAACTGACCCAAGAAGATACAGAAATTTTGAATGGTCTTATAATCATTAAAGTCAAATCATTGACTCTGTAATTAAAATTATTTTCCACATAGGTAAAGCCAGGCCCAGACGGATACGCAGTAGAGTTCGCCAAATATTCAAGGAAAATATTATTCTGATCTTATATAAACTCAGAGAATAGGCAACTTTTTAGGCTACTATAACTTGATACCAACACCAGACAAAGATGATCTGGAAAATTACAGGTCAATTTCTCTCATGAATGTAGCTACAAAAATTGAAAACAACATATTAGCAAAATGAATCCAACAGTATCTAAAAATAATAATTTATAATGACTAGATTGGGGTTATGCCAGAAAGACAAAACTGATTCAATATTTTAAAATCTGTGTATGTTCATCTTCCCTCCTCATTCATTCAGATTAATTCAGAACAATTAATGCCTCAATATCATCTTAACACAGTTGCCTGGTTTCTTCCCTTTCCTTCTGAATCCACTCAACCCCGACCAAAGGAAGTGCATTCGAGGCCATGGTTTCTTTTTCAGCTTTCTCACAGACTGGTATATTTCCCACAGGAACATTAACACCTTCCAAATGTGATTATCCCAATCTCTTGAATGTCTGATCTTTCCAGGATTTCAGGGAATTATAAGGAAACACAATACAATAGCATGAGGCCCGTTTCCACAATATTTAGAAAAAGCACTTAATCCCCAAACCAAATATGACTGTTAGAGTAGTTTACAATCTTACGGTCAATTCCCAAGTGGATATAACATTTCCTAAACCCAACATCTTATGTAATCTAGATCCATGTTGTTATCACCAATCACAGATAAGGAGTTCATACTAGTTTAGTGAAGGGATTAGCTAAAAAAAAAAAAAAAAAAAGTAAAGGAGGAACCAAAAAGCCCACGTGGCTTCAGCTTTTCCACCACATCAGTCAGTCCTGCCTGGTATCCAAAGTCCACCACCTATAAGGTTAATACTCACTTGAAGAAGGGAATTTCATCAAAATACTAAGTTTGCCGTATCCTAAGAAAACACCTCTTGGAAAGGGCAAAAAGAACCAGTCACCTCATCCTTCCTCAAGAGCTTTCCTTTAAGGTCCAGCCAATAAACCTTCGTATTTCCCGCAATAATTTGTGCATGATTCCCTCTCCAACCCTGCATACCTGACACCCTAAACTTCCGTGAATAGGGCTCTGCCCAGTAACACAGCAGCTACTCCATCAAAAATCTACAGCCTGGTACCCTCCCCTGACCCCAGGAGCATACCTTTGTCTGTATTTCTCCAAATCAGAAGGCTCTCAAGGCTTACTTATTTGCGCAACATTTCTATTTCTATAGCTGCTGCATCTTCCTTCCATTCAGATATGCCTTAGCTTTGTCCCATAATGTCTCCTCCAAGGAGGACATCCTCTTTAGTTTCCATATTTGCCCCAGCTGGAGAAACCCACTTGAAAGATTTCTGAATCTCAGCTGCCTCTAGGGCATTTCCCAAACCTGCTCTCAGTGATAGCATGAGGTCTAAAATCCCATAACACCTGTCTTCTTTCAATACTTGAATTCCCCAAGCCTTGACAGCTTCAACACTACTTTCCCAGAACACAGCTTCAGATGCATTTTTAAACCTTCAACCTGCCCTTAGATGAGAGGTTCCTGTTCCTCCCGCCTCCCTCTGAGCTAAGACATTTTCAACCTCTCAACATCTTTCTCACCACCTGGTCCTCTTCCCAAAGGTGTCTCCAGGCCTAAAGGGTTGAAAAGTATTTTTAAGCTGATCCCATTTCTCTCTGAGTTACCTCCCAAGATCTGAGCATTATCTGCTCACATACCAATTCCCAAATAATCTCACTCACTTACTCTACAGTCATCCTTCAGTGTCTGCAGGGGATTGGTTCCAGGAACCGTCCCCCGGCAAAACACACATGTGGATACCAAAATCCACAGATGCTCAAGTCCCTTACGGTAGGTCTTCCTTACCCTCGGATACAGAAGTACTTTTTTACCTCCAATGAGCAAACTTGATTCCTAGCAAATAGGAAATTGTTTTGTTTTTGCTCTTTGCTTCCTTCTTAACAACTCACTTTCAGATAATTCCATTAAGTTGTTCCTGTGACTCAATCTAAAATTATATACCACCTGCATACAGAAGCCTCATCCCCATTCTGCTTTATCTGTTTTTGGACAAACACCACCAATTCCCAATGTTTGAACCCACCTTCTATGTATTTCTACGGAACATTTTCTCTGAATGGAAAAAAAAAAAACCAGAGAATACAATGAAATTTGAGTCCACTAATACTAAGTCAGTCCACAATCCAGATACTAAAGGCATTTTACACCAGAAGTCTACTTATTTTGAAGTCAGCTTTTTCAAGAACTCAGAAGTTTGCTCCCCTACCAAGCCCAGATTTCCTGCTAATCAGATTCAAGGCACAAACTCTCTCTCTGAGTTTTACTAATGAAAACCAGAGCTTCTCTTAACAATGCAAGTTTCTTCAGGAGGCTAAACCAAAATCCCCAACTTATGTGCATAAACTCACCTCTGCCTGAAGGACAACTGGTGTTAGTGATTGTAAAGGGTAGATGGACCAGACCCCAAACTCCTGACCAGCATTGGCCATGGCTGCCATCATTCTACCCCTGCTATGCTCCTAACGGAGTCCAGGGCTTAGAATCGCTCTCTAGTCAAAAGTCTGGTGATCTAGACTGAGCCCTACATGGGATTCAAAAGGTCCTCCCATTTCTTTACCTTAAGATCTTTACCTTGGAGTACCATCTGCTTCACCTTCACATGGCAAAGAGAGACATACCAAGACAAACCCAGGGAGGAAGACTTGAACCTTTTTCCCTATTTCCCAATATCCTTGAGGTCTCCACTTTGTCTTGGACCCACAGTAGACCTCCCCCCACCCCGAAGTTCCCAATCACTCCCGGGATGAGACCATGCAGCCAACTTAACGCAGTTCTCACTTTAAGCATCAGAAAGCAAAAACAGTGGAATAAAACCTCTGACAGTCTTCCCCTCTCAGGAGTTCAAAGGAAATAAGAGATGAGATTACAGCCACTAGAATCTGTCTGGCTGATTATTGGTGCTGGTGGTGACATGCTGCTGTTTACTGATTCATGGAGTGATAAGGAGCAAAAGCAGAGAGTCTGAGAATGTACTATATATATTCCTGGAGCTGTGTTCTCTCTACGTAGCCACTTGAATCAAGCCATATGCACTGTGGGCTGACTTTGATTCTCAGCAACAACTGTTTTAAAAAGGACAGAGGCAAGGATTCCAGATTTGTTGACTTGTGTTGTTCTTGGGGAAGCAGGGGGAGTGAGGGCTCTGTTTCTAGCACTTCCCATGGGAGACTGTTTCCAAAGGAACACAAATCATTCGCTGGAGGCAGGGTATGTTAGTAGTAGTTTTGGGTTAGCAGCAACATATGCCAGGCCCTTCAAAGAGGTGTGGGCTTAAACAGAAGGATTTTTTTTTTTACTCATATTCACCAAAAACGAATTCCTCCTCCTGGCTTATTATACGAACTAACAGTACTCAGATGTGGTTATAACATATTCTGAAAGATTTATAACATCGCATGAGCACAAGAAGAATTTTTAGCTGAGAAATTCCAGAATAGGACCCTGATGCTGGTAAGATAAGCAATGCTGGAAGCTTAGGTTCTGATGAGAGTTTTTTTATTTCACTGAATCATATATTCAAACATTCATTCAACAGGCTTTATGTGCCAGGGCTGAACCGGATTCTGTAAGGACTGGGTGAGGGTAACCTGGCTGTGTCAAAGTCTTCCTTCAAAGTACGGGGGTGCTTCTGCAGATAGGACTGGTCGTCTGAGGGGTCCAGGTGCACATGCCCACCTTGATTCTAACTGTTCAAAGGAAGCCCATTCTTCTTGTGGTCAAGAGACCATCAATAAAAATAAAGTTCTAACAGAACTCCTCTGGGACTTCCCTGGCTGTCCAGTAGTTAAGAATCCACGCTTTCACTGCAGGGGGTGTGGATTCGATCCCTGGTTGGGGGACTAAGATCCCACACGCCATACGGCACAGACATAAATAAGTAAATAAATAAATAAATAATAAATAAATAAATAAAAAGTTCTTCAAAAGGAGTACTAGAGTTGATTCACTCCTATTCTAGAACCACCCCCACAGCCAAAATTACCAATCATCACATTTCAAAGTTAGAGGAACTCTGGTTCAACTATTCACCTGATGGCTGAGTCTCTCTACGATATCCCCAGCAAGGCAGCAGCAACCTGTGCTTAAACGCCTCCAGTGCCAGGGAACTTGCTACCTTCTTGGAAGCACTTCTCAAGTTATCTGTCATTCCCAGGACTTGAGTTGAGCTCAATTCTATCTCTCTGAAGCTTTCACCCATTGGGTTCTACCGTTTGGAGCCATGGAGACCAAGCCAAATCCCTCCTCCCCAAGATATCAAACGTGTGTCTTGAGTCCTCCTCCCTCCTAGCTGAGGACCAGCACTGCTTTGATCCGTTCATCACATAACAAGCCCATCTACTGAAGTTTACTGTGTATCACTGCAGTTGCTAGATGCATTCCCTCCATTACCTCATTTAATCCCCATAACCACTCTGTGAGGATTTTATGCCCATTTTATAGATGGGAAAGCCGAGGCTCAGAGATGTTAAGTGCTTGCAATAATGCCAGGTAAGATCACATTTACTTTTTTTTTAATATAAATTTATTTATATTTGGCTGCGTTAGGTCTTCATTGATGCACACAGGCTTTCTCTAGTTGTGTCGAGTGGGGGCTACTCTTCACTGTGGTGCATGGGCTTCTCATTGCAGTGGCTTCTCTTGTTGCAGAGCACAGGCTCTAGGCATTCGGGCTTCAGTAGTTGTGGCACACGGGCTCAGTAGTTGTGGCTCGCAGGCTCTAGAGCACAGGCTCAATAGTTGTGGCGCACGGGCTTAGTTGCTCCGCA
This sequence comes from Grampus griseus, assembly GCF_964374135.1. Classification (NCBI taxonomy): domain Eukaryota; kingdom Metazoa; phylum Chordata; class Mammalia; order Artiodactyla; family Delphinidae; genus Grampus; species Grampus griseus. Next base: position 11,551,376 of record NC_139008.1, read on the forward strand.
GCATGTGGGATCTTCCCGGACCAGGGGTCAAACCCATTTTCCCCTGCATTGGCAGGTGGATTCTTAACTGCTGTGCCACCAGGGAAGTCCCACTTTTACTCTTTTTCCAGCCATATCACAGAGTTTATCTCAACTAACACTCCTTTTCATAGGAGGTGCGGTTAAGCCATGTCTTTTCAGCTGGGAGCAGTAGGACCTGTGTATGGGACCTGACACTTTTCCCAATGCATTGATCTGGTTAAATCTGGCCACCTCATCCTTTTGCTTACACCCTTCAGGATACTGATTTTTATCTCTAACATGCTTACTAGGCTTCCAGCTTCATGTTGTACATTAATTTAATAAACCTCTTTCTAAACATTCATGCAAATCAAAGATTAAAAGGAAAAAATCAGGATGCAGGAGCAAAGCTTCAAAGCATGTCACCAGACACTTCCCATTGGATTAACATTTACTTTTAAATCAGTCCCTTTAAAAATAGAGCTCTTTAATCAGTAACGATTCCACTCACTCGTCCTTTTTCTTGCCAAACACCATGCTGACTTTCAGCATTCTGGATGAAGTTAATCACACAAAACTTGCTCGTGGCGAACCCACACTGGCTGCTAGGATCTACGGCTTCCTTTTCTAGGTGCTCACATGCCAGCCCTTTAATCTTCCATTAGACATTCTTAAAACCTATTTAGTTGCAGATTCCATCTCTTTCTTGGTTGGAAATCCAAGCTCCATTTGCTTGTCTCCAATTTTCCAAACCACTAACATTCTCCATGTTCACAAGGACCACCCATAGCAGTTTGGATGATCAAGTTTGACAGGTTTCTTCCAATAACATGGGGTGTAATTTTCCAGCCTAGAATACCACAATGTCTGTTTCATCATCTATAAAACAGAGACTATACTAGCTGTACTCCACAGGGTGGTTTGAAAATTAAACGGCATAATACACCCAAAGGACCACTAATACATAGGAAACACCCCACTCCCAAATGTATAACAAGCCACATCATTTCATTTCTTCCTGAATGTCATGTCAGCACCTCCATTCCATTTCAACTGGCCTAAAAACCCAACTCTTCTAAAATATGCCTTTTTGCCTAAGGTTCTTAATTCTATACACGGTGCCACTATTCTTGTAGTCACTAAAGCTTGACTCTCAGAGACTGCTTTGATTCATCACTTGCCTGCATCCCACATCAACCAATGTTAGGTCTGGTAGATTCCATTGCTGCAGTTCCTCAGACACCAACCCTTTACTTCCACCCCACAGTCACTGTTATGGACTGAATGTCTGTGTCCCCTCAAAGTACATATGCTGGAGCCCTAACCCTCAGTGTGACTCTATTTGTTGATAGGGCCTGCGAGAAGACAATAAAGGATAAATGAGGTCATAAGAGTGGGACCCTAATTCAATAGGGCTGGTGCCTTTAGAAGAAGAGGAATAGACCTAAGAACGTTCTCTCTCTGCCATGTGAGGACACAGCAAGAAGGCAACCATCTACAAGCCAAGAGGAGAGTCTTCTCCGGGAACAAATTGGCTAGCACCTTGATCCTGGACTTCCCAGCCTCCAGAACTGTGGGAAATAAATTTCTGTTGTTTAAACCATCCAGGTTATGGTATTTTGTTACCATGTGTCTACTTTGCAGCCCAAGTAGACTAAGATAGCCACCACCTTACTTGAGGACTTCTTACCTGGTTTGAAGCAAAAGCCGCCTGACTTGTACCCCATCTCCTATCCCTCTCCACTCCAATCCATCTCTCTCACTAATGCCAGCTTACACTTCCCAAATTCTGGCCCCAAATTATCAGTAGCTTCTTACTGTTTACCAAACTGAGCATAAACTCACTCACTTTCAAGATATTCCAGACAAGCCTCACATATAAACCTTGTTTATGATCCCAATCTATCCCCAAAAACTCATATCCCCCATTCTTGATATATCCACCATTCCAGTCAAAGGAAACTTTGCATGGTTCCTAAGAAACACCATCGATCATTTGCATTTGTCATTGATCTCTGCATTCAAATAGTGTGTTTTTCAGGAGTGTATTCAGCTGTAAGAAAGAGTAACTGACTAACAGTGATATAAACAATTAGGAATTTATTGTTGTCATATAACAAGTCCAGAGATGGGAAGCTGCTGCTGTTAGTTTAGTTGCTCAATAATGCCACCAGAGATCAGGAATTCTCCTTTTCCCTACCTCAAGATCAAAATGTGGTTGCCACACCACCAGACATCAAATCTAGGTTCAGTGCTTGAAAGTAGGAGAAAGAGAAGAGAAGGAGCATGGCAGCTAAGTCTGTCTCTTTTGCTGGAAAAAGTCAAAACATTCCCAGAGCTCCCCTCCCCCCAGCCCCACTGCAGACTCTCCCACTTACAACTCATTGGCCTGGATACTATCACATGGCCACTCCTACTTGCAAGGGAGGCTAGAAAGTGAACGTTTCATCTGAGCAAGGCACATGCAACAATACCCACAACAAAATTGGGACACTGTTAGCAAAAAAATAAGAAAGCAGTGGATACTGAGTGGGTAACTAGCATAGACACAAGCACCTGGCACTCATTCCTGGTGGGAGGATTTTGTCCTTATTTCTCTTCAAACATCTACCAAAATTTCTTGCACATACTTTATGTTCAATACCATATACATACAGACTGGTTGTAGTATAGTTTATGATTGCCTACAAATGGTTCCACAATCAGTATTTGCTGGCCCCCATTAGGTATACTGGAAGGAGTAAAGGAAATTATATTTGTCCTCAAGTCAGAGAGGCAAAGTGACTGTTGCTAAATTACCTTCCTGAAACACAGTCATTTTTAGATCTGTTTCACATCCCCAGCACCAACATTCACATTTGCTCAGCAAAATCTTTCTTCACGGGACAGTAAACATAATAACCTTCGGCCTGGGCTTGGTCAAATTACTCTGACATCTATATTTCTCTGGCTTGACTGGACAAGCTTTTACTATAGATGTATTAAGAAAACTTGGTTATGAGCAATAAAATTAAACATCATTGCATAAAGAACCATTAAAAGGCAGGAAGTAGCCATTAGCAATGATGCTACAGAATAACTAATGAAATATAAGCAAATATTTAAGTAAATGCAGACTGTAAAGCAGAGTGCAGAGTGTACCTATCCATAATCACTGATAAGATATATGGTGTGCAGGGGTGTTTATATATAGACGGGCCTGGAATTGGAATAAGTATACAAATGAAAACAAAGACAGAGAGGTTAAAAACATGTATGTTTACCAAAATCTTGATAGTGGTCAACCCTGGGCACTGCATTATAGATGATTTTTATTTTTTGTTTTTGCTTGTCAGGATTCTCCAGGTTTTCCAGAATGAACCTGCATTGTTCTTATAATAAAAAGCAAAAGGGGTTTTGTTTTTCTTAACTTTCAGGAGTTTTAGGCGACAAGCCTGCCTTCTGATGCTTCAAGTGATGATCCAAATTTGATTAGACGAGACAAGGGCTGGTGAACTTAAGTGGCCACAAATTTAAAAGAGCCTCTATTTATGACACCAAAACCATCTGAAGAGCAGGAATGAATCACTAACTCTTCTTTGCAGCTTTAGAAATACAAGGAGCAAAATATAAAGACAGCTTGAACCTGAAAGGAGGGGGTGCACAACAGAAAATAATTTTCTGTGGAGGTTAACTTACACATTTCGTATCCTCAGAGTTTCCCATTCACTGTGAAGTGTGACCCCAAAACAATGAAATTGTTCAGCAGGGAGGAACTATCTTCAGTGCTATGAATGCTGCCACCTGTACTTCAAGCCTCCTTGAATAAATAAATGCTGGAAAGCTCATTGCTTTTTTTTTTTTTTTTTTTTTGCAGTACACGGGCCTCTCACTGTTGTGGCCCCTCCCGTCGTGGAGCACAGGCTCCGGACACACAGGGTCAGTGGCCATGGCTCACGCGCCCAGTCGCTCCGCGGCATGTGGGATCCTCCCGGACCAGGGCACGAACCCGTGTTCCCTGCATCGGCAGGCGGACTCTCAACCACTGCGCCACCAGGGAAGCCCTGCTCTTCTTCTTTTGTTTTAGTAATGGAAAGGCTTTACACAGGATGGACTCACATCAATTTGATGACGATGACCATGACATCCAAGTGATTCCTATTTTACATGCAGTGCTGAGCTGAGTGCCTGCTGTATCTTACTATTCACATGACAAAGCAGCCGCTTATCAGTTACAACTGGAGCAGAAAAGGCTGGGAAGTCCTAGAGAGCATGGGATAAGGCTCGGGATTGCTGCTGAATCTGGTGTCCCAAAATTAACCCCTGGATATCTCAGAAAAATCATGACCTGCCCTCTAGAAGACTCTGGTTTCAACAAGTTACTCTTTCCACTATGAGGTGCTGTGATTAAGATTTACAAAATACGTTACTATAAAATAATGACACAGTTTGAAGTTATACTGTTATTTTTTATTTTAAGAAATGGAAAGGGGTCAGAAACAATATTTTGCCCTAAGAATATAGGATGATAGAGCCCAAGAAGTAAAAAACGCCTTGAAGTTATAAAACACAACAGACCATAGTCATCTAGATTTGATTCCAGTGTCTGACTGGCTTTAGACATGTTCTAAGCTCAAGGGGGAAGAAATACAGGTGTCTTTGGAATTTCCTTTAGATTGTCCTGCCTGGATTCCAAAACAGGGAAGGAGGCAGGGATTCAAGATAAATGCTTAGTCCAGAAATAAATTCAGTGCATTGGGCTGTGCCTCTCTGGAGAGTGAACTTTCCAGGAGGGCGAGGGTGTAATGCTGTAGAAAGGTCAACTTTCTATAGAATGGTCAACTATGAAAAGACTGTTGTCACCTCAGCACTACTAGTCCATTTGGAGGTCTCCTCACGTAAGCATCACTTTAAGAAAGCCAAGAACTGCATTTCCCAAAGTCCCCTTCCCCACATGTGGTGAGTTAGTGTCCACTGGAGATTGGGAAGGTAGAAGAAAAGCACATTATGCTCTGAAGGGAGATGAAACAAGACAGGGTCAAACAGGAGATCTGCTGTGACTTCCCAGTGAACACTTTTGAGCCCTTCATTTTGGTAGATCAGGCTAAAATCACTGATGAAAGATTACCACAAACTTCATTTCAGTCCCCTATGTCTTCCAATGTCTAAATAAAGCACTAAATCCCAGAGCACAGAGGATTTTTAGGGCAGTAGAAAAACTCTGTGTGATACTATAATGGTGGATACACATTATCATACATTTGTCAAAAGCTATAGATTGTACACCACCAAGAGTGAACCCTAACGTGAACTGTGGACTTTGGGTGACAATGTGTCAAGGTAGGTTCATCCACTGTAACAAATGTACCATCTGGTGTGGCATATGGATAGTGGGGGAGCATGTGGAGGTGGGGGATGGGGGGTATATGGGAACTCACTGCATTTTCTGCTCAATTTTGCTGTAAACCTAAAACAACTCTAAAAAAATAATGTCTACTTTTTAAAAAATTCTTTGTACCCAGAATAGCTTCTATTTTCCTCACTAAACCTGAGAAACCTGTGGATTTGCCAATAGAAGTCTACTGGAAACCTTAGAAAGAGCCATGCGAAGACCATGGTAAATGTGAAAACTCTATGAATGTAAACATTCAGATTGTGAGTGTAAGTATGAAACTTAAACCTCTTGTGAAGAGGATCTGGTTAGAGTGATTACCATATTCTCTCCAAATTTATAAAACAATTTTTTCTTTTTACTATTTTACAGTTTCTGTATTTTTTTCCTTTATTATGTTGTGTTAATGTTATGCTATGTTATAACGCTATGTTATGTTTTATGTTATTTTGGAATTCAGATAGATCTATATCTCCATTTTCTCCACAATCAAATCTTGCCAAATGTATATGAAGCCTCTAAGCACAGGTCCTGGTCCACAACAGGAGCTCAATCGATTTTCATGTCTGGTTCTCATTCAGTCCTGTTTTATTAAGCATCTCTCCTGTACCAAAGCTAAGGGATAATCCCTGCCTTCAAGGAGTCTGTAATCTTTTTAAGAAGACAATATAGAGATAACAAATGAAGAATAGAAATTTTCATAGTTTAACATAGCAATTCAGGAAAACATCCTAAGGTAATGTGTGGTTAACTGCCATAGAGAGGATGCTGGCAGTAGAACAATAGGAGTTAAGAGATGGTACCAACACTCCTGAATATTCATCATCTTGGAGAACCCCAGGCACTTTTGGAAGACCAGACAGTAAGAGGGAGCCAAGCAAATGCAAAAATCCTTTCCCTCCTCCACATTTTCTTCCACAATATTTTGCATCCAGTGAGATTCTTCAGGTTGAATGGAGCCAGATATCTAAGTGGATTAATTGTTCTTTATAACAACAGTTTGAACCATGAAGCATGGGTGACCTCCCATCACTCGCTCTCCACTAGCTAAATCGTGCAACTGTAATAAACAAATAAATGGAATTTGCCTCCCTGCCAAGGATGTGCTGCTGTCATCTTTCCACCACAGTCATCAATTAAAGGATTAAATAATGAATGAACTGGCAGAGTTCAACTATAATCTTCAGACTCAAACTCCAAAGATACTCCATGAACAGCAGTAGGGGATTTATGGTTTTCATTTTCCTTCACCTCATTCCATGAGGGTGCACACAGCCATAAACACACTCATTCACACACACGCACATGCACAAACACACACATTTGCACACCACATGCGCTCTCTCCCACGGCATCTCTTGCCATTTGCGTGGCCTTTTCAATTAGGTAATGAACTTATTTAACTCATGGAGGGAAACGTATTCATCTTGGAGGGAAGTTGCTTTGATCCTTTAGTTGAGAACAGAGCTCTGGTAAATTTGGCCAGAAGTTCCAACCTGGAGTGAGGCCAGGAGAGGACAGGCACTCAAAATCCCAAGCCAGCAGACACTCAGCTTGACATGTGGGACAGTAACTTGGAAGAGGGCTGCTGCTCACAGGGGCTTCCAGCTGCCCAGGAACACCCATCTGGGGTGCATTTTCTCCAAAGGCTAGTGAAGCTACAAGTATGCATGAGTTCAGCAAAGATTTAGATAAAGACATGATGCCCATCCATAATGCAATGCAGAGAGGTTGTTAGAGATACTGAGTAATCAGAGTGGTAACTTACATTTATAACTCCTCTACAATAGGACAGGCAGCATGCCAAATACTTTCCATGGATTATCTCATTTAAGCCTCACAATAACCCCGTAAGGTAAGTAAATGATTAACCTGGTCTTGAAATGAGAGACCTGTGCTCAGGGAAGTTAAATAACAAAAAAATCACACAGCTGGTATGTGGAGTCGAACTGAGATTCAAACCGGTCAGATGGATTCCAGAGCCTACTCATATAATAGGTGCATGTCTAACTTCTTTTATATTTTTTAGCACGCCTAAACTTTTGAGATTCATTGTATAGAATGACAATATCCATTATCATATTCTCCACAAATTCTCCCTTAATACCATAATGAGAAACAGACTACGCATACGCAGGCACAACTACACATGCATGCATATAAGCATGTGCCCGTGCACACACGCAAACACTCACGTGTGGCCAAGGAGGGTGACTAACGGCCGTACAGAGAACACCCTTAATTCTCTCTTTCTGCCAACCAGGAAGGATGTGCAGATTGAATCAAACTCTCAGACACCATCTTGTCCAGCACCCCTGCTACACCTCAAACTCAACACGAGACAGGTAACATCACCTGGGAGTCCTTAGCACCTTAGGAACATGAGAGTCCATGACAACACATGAGCAGACCACATACAGCCCTAAAGCGGGCAAAAAAGTGTCCATCTGAGCCCACGAGTGAGTTATCAACCATCAGCGTCCTCTCCCAGAACTAGTTCAAGGTAATAACGATCAGGTCTTGTGCTGGGCAAACACACAGGTTAGAGCTGACCCACTCAGGCCACATCAAGGGTGCTGCATGCCCCCAGCCCCATGCCCTTCTACTCTGACACTAGGGTACGTAGGCTCATGAGTCTGATCCATCTCCTTCTCTATCCTCCCTGCCACCTGTCCTCCTGAGACATCAGTCCTGCCTGATCTGCTCTTGTCGGCAGTGCTGGCTGAGGGTGGTCCTTGGCAGGGGGGACAGAGGGGAGCTTTATCCCTTCTTAGGAATGATCAGGACTCCCAAGGCCCAGGGGCAACCGTGTTCCCTTCAGCTCCTTACAGAACTTGTCCTTTGCCTTCCAAAGGCACATGTGGTGTCTGGAAACATTCCTGTGTCTTGAAAGCCCCATCTGCTCCCTGATGGAAGCTGCCCACGCAAAGGCTAAACTTCCCTCTGTTGTTTTATAAAGAGCAGAGCCTCCTTCTCAAGTCTCCAAATAAAGTCCTTCCCTCCCAAACACAAACACTGACACCCAAATGTCTGGTTCTATTGGGTCTCTTATCTCAATTCACTCACTAAGGGAGCTTAGCCCAGCACAGTGTTTTACCAAAGTCCTCCCTACCTTTTCAGCCACTGCTGAAAAGGAGCCCAGCTGCAGTCCCCTCATTGCCTGTAGCCTAGCCAAGGTCAAGAGAACCAAGGAGAACGGTAACTCCTCCCAGAAGTTACATGGTCTGAAGGGGAGGAGATCACAGAACAACATGGCATTCTTGCAAATGGTAATGCATTCGTGCAACTGGGCTACTGGGCAGAAATGGGCCTGGTCTTGAGGTCATAAAGGCAGGAATAAATCCTTCCAATGTTGTGATTTCCATCTCAACATTGAAAAATCACGGTATTTTATTTAAGTCACAGGTCTCTGCTGAAGTTTGGGTCCCTTAGAGAAGAGAGGATGGGACAGCCTACCTGGAAAAGGCAGAAAGTTGACCAGGAGCAGACCTGACTGGACACGGGCGGAAGAAGTTCTTGGCACATCAGACTGGCCTCCCCTGCCAGGGAAGCCTTGTGCCAGCCCCAGCTCCAGCTAGAGGTCACTACCGGGGCAGAGGGGCCACAGGGACAACACTGCTCTGTGCTCTGACCTCTCCTCAATCCTTGGCTTGCTAAAGAGGCCCAATATTTCCTTTCTACTCACATTCCCTTTGTAGAGAACACCCCCTTACCCCACCCCAATCCTGAGCCTACAGAGGTCTTATATGCCACAACCCCAACTGGATATCTGACTCAAAACCACTTTTGGGGCCACAGCTAGTTAAATTCTACCCTTAAAGAAACTGTAGCTTCGGAATTCCTTGGCGGTCCAGTGGTTAGGACTCGGCGTGTTCACTGTCGTGGGCCCAGGTTTAATCCCCATTGGAGGAACTCAGATCCTGCAAGCCGTGCAGTGCGGGCAAAAAAAGAAACTTTATCTTAGATCCAGGTCTGTGGATAGGCAACTGATGCTGGGCACTAAGACAACAGACATGGATTTGAGTTCCAATTTTGATACACATTAGTTGTGCTGCTCTGGGCAATTACTTTTAACGACTCTAGGCTTCAGTTTCCTCACCTATGAAATGGAGACCTTGATAGTAACTACCCCATAGGGTTCTCACAAGAATTACTTCAGGCCAAGCACTTGGAACAGGACCTGGACAGTGGCAAGCTCTCCATAGATAATAACAATTATTATCATTTTTACCACCATTTCTATTATCATAGTAACACAAAGCCACGGGTAAGCAGAAGTCATACCAGAGTAAAAATTAAGAGATTGAAGATGAAATCAGTCTGCCAAGTGAAGCCAAGACAAGAAACCATGTGGCCCCAGAGGAAGGGAACAAAAAAAGGAGGTAGAAAGGATATAACTCTGCTGCCTTTTCAGCTCCTTGAGACCCACTCTGAATTCACTATTAGATGCCTTGAGATTCCCCCATATCATGACTATAAAAACCCTCTCTCTTAGATATACAGATTGCCAACAAACACATGAAAGGATGCTCAACATCACTAATCATTAGAGAAATGCAAATCAAAACTACAATGAGGTATCACCTCATACCAGTCAGAATGGCCATCATCAGAAAATCTACAAACAATAAATGCTGGAGAGGGTGTGGAGAAAAGGGAACCCTCTTGCACTGTTGGTGGGAATGTAAGTTGATACAGCCACAATGGAGAACAGTACGGAGGTTCCTTAAAAAACTAAAAATAGAACTACCATATGACCCAGCAATCCCACTACTGGGCATATACCCTGAGAAAACCATAATTCAAAAACAGTCATGTACCACAATGTTCACTGCAGCACTACTTACAATAGCCAGGACATGGAAGCAAACTAAGTGTCTATCGACAGATGAGTGGATAAAGAAGATGTGGCACACAGATACAATGGAATATTACTCAGCCATAAAAAGAAACGAAATTGAGTTATTTGTAGTGAGGTGGATGGACCTAGAGACTGTCATACAGAGTGAAGTAAGTCAGAAAGAGAAAAACAAATACCATATGCTAACACATATATATGGAATCTAAAAGAAAAAAATGGTTCTGATGAACCTAGAGGCAGGACAGGAATAAAGACACCGACATAGAGAATGGACTTGAGGACACGGGGAGGGGGAAGGTAAGCTAGGACAAAGTGAGAGAGTGGCATGGACATATATACACTAGCAAATGTAAAACCGATAGCTAGTGGGAAGCAGCCGCATAGCACAGGGAGATCAGCTTGGTGCTCTGTGATCACCTAGAGGGGTGGGATAGGGAGGGTGGGAGGGAGACGCAAGAGGGAGGAGATATGGGGATATATGTATAGTATAGCTGATTCACTTTGTTATAAAGCAGAAATTAACACACCATTGTAAAGCAATTATACTCCAATAAAGATGTTTAAAAAAAAAAAAAAAACCTCTTTCTTACATTAGAATGTGTGGTGGTTTATGTTCCTGGCAAGTAAATAATCCCCAGCTAAGTCTCAGGACCTCCTCCACCATCCATGCCAGGTAGAATTAGTTCTGTCACCGACTCCTCTTATTTATTGGGGCAAACCCCACCTCCCCCTCCAGGACACATGTAGGACTGTCACCCCATAAAGACTGATGTCCTGTGACTCTTCTTTCTCAAGGGCCTGCCCTTACTACTTTACCCGCAGCCCTACCCCTTTCCATCAGTACTTCAATTTTCCCTGTCTGCTTGGTAGATCAGGACAAATTTGAACATAGCAAGTGACCAGAAAAAGAACAGCAGCCAGCCTGAAGTCAGCAGGTGGTCTGAATCACTTCCGTGCGAATTTCCCACAGCAAGGGCAATGAGAAAAGCCCGTTGAGCTCTGAGAGGGGCAGTAAGTCTTCAGTGATGGTATTCACCTTTCCAGGTATTACTCCAGTTTGCAAGTCTACGTACATGGCCTCAATTTTACACAAGTGTCCCCAAGGCCATGACTTGGGCTCAAGACACACAACCACAAGAGAGGGCGTCACTCAGGGGATGACCTCATTATATGCTTTCAGCTTCTGCAAAAAAACTCACTATCCTGGGGACACAAGGTCATCCTGGGCAACAATGACAACCCTAGATGGGAAGAGGACCAGTGTGGAAGAAACACTTGCTCACCAGTTATTAAGCATGAAGGATTTCCAGATATGTCCTTCCACTTAATCCTTGCAGTGACCCTTCAAAATTGGTATGTGCTCTGGTTAATGATGCTGCATTACAAATCACTCCAAAACTTAGTGGTATAGAACAACAATTTGATTTTGCTCATGGTTTTATGAGTCAGGAATCTGCAAAGGGCTTGGCTGGGCAGTTCTCATCTGGGGCTTCTCACATAGTTGTGGTCAGACGTCGGCTATGCTGCGGTCATCTGAGGGCTCAACTAGACTGGACGTCCTAGATGGCTCAGACAGATGGCTGCCACTTGATACTGCTGTCAGCTGGTTGCTCAACAGGATCTACAGACGTGGCCCCGCCAGGGTAGTTGTACCTCTTACACTGGAGTTGTCTCCCTGCCAGAATAAGTGTCCCAAGACACCAGGCAGAGACTGGATGGGAAGAGCCTCAGAAGCCACTCAGCATCACTTCTGCCATATTCTATTGACTGGAACAGCCACAAGATCCACCCAGATATGAGGGGAGGAGACATAGACACCCACCTTTCACTGGGAGGAGTATCAAAGAATTTGAGGCCAGTTTTTAATTGCCACTATGTGATTATTCCCAATATGAAGTCGGGGGAACTCAAAGAGGATTACTAAATTGTCAAAGTTCATATTCCTAAAAATTAATAGAATGGGAATTCAAACCCAGCCTTGTCTGACTCCAAATTAAGCACCCCTTTGGCTAGGTCACAAATGCCCAGTAAACTGGGGCAGTCCCGCTTTCTTTGCCTTGGTAATCAAAATGAGAGAGGGGACTATAAGTGCATGCTATCTATAGAAACTTTAGAAACTCTTTTTTTTTTTCTCTAAGCATCAACCTGGGTGCCTTGCCTCCCTGAGTTATTCCTAAACTAGGAGTCAAAATCTACCACCCCCACCTCCATGTTGGATCCCTTCCCCCAGGGCTGTAGAACAAAAGGAGGTGATGTCACCATGCTGAGGGCCAGAATGGAAGGGAGCTCTCCAACTTGTCACCAACTCTACCAGTCAATAGTGTCTTCCCAAAGGCTGAGTCCATATTGCTCTCTTGCTCTGAAAGGATGGACACAGCTATTGAATTAAGAGCTCCACTGTGTGCGAGAACCCTACAGGGTGAGAGGCTGCACGGTCACTACTCAGATTCCTACACTTGTTCATTCTGAAGACACTCAGAGATATCTTTTGCTCGTCCATCCGGAATGATAAGCACAGACACTATGAGTATCAAACATGGACACCTACATCATCTAAACTGCTCGTTGGGAAGAATTCTCATTTCCAAATGATCCTTCAGGTGATCATAACAGATTATAGGCTTAATTGCATCCTGTTCATAGCCACTGAATGTTTCAGCTGAGTGACTTCTGTTGTCAATCTTTCCCCCTGGAGGATGAAGTGTTCATGCCCTCCAGTTCTATACCAACTGCATCCAGCGAGTCCAGTGGCCAGGTAGTCCAGAAAAATCTCTCTAGCACAGCAGCTAAGCACTGGTTTTGAAGTTTTATAGTCCTGGATTCAAATCCTCGTTCTGCCATTTATTCAGCCTGTCTCTCAACCTCTTCAAGCCTCAGGTACGTGACTACCAAATGTAGATAATAAAAGCATCTTCTTCATTTGGGCTGTTATGAGATCATGTTAAGTGAGACTAAGTGGCATCATGCACTTAGCACAATGCCTCACACCCGGTAAGCACCAAACAACTACTAGCTGTTGTTATGATGCCAGAAATAACTAGAGCCTTCTGGGATAATACTGAAACTCAGGCTGGAAGGGAAGGGGACCAGTCAGGCTTTAGAGACCTCATAGGTACAGTAGTTTTAGGTAGGCAAGGAGACAAATCCCAGGAGATCAACTAAGGGAAAGAAAATGTAGAAAATCATGCAGAATCTGATATTTGGAAGATTAAAGAGTCCACAGGAACCATGTCATAAGCAAAGACCCTCTTATATTGTGCCAGAGGCCCTTGCCTCTCCTTAAACAATGCTCTGAAACACTGTGCAGGCCAACATCCACATAAAGAAAGGAAGACTTATAAGGTCAAACAATATCTCCTGTCCTAATATAGGCAGATACGGAAATTAAGGAGAAGTAGCATTTATTGAGCATCTACTATGTGGTAAGTATAGTAGAGTCACTTCTACACATATTGTATCATTGATTCCTCACATTATGCTGAAGAATTGGAATCCTTGCCTCTATTTTTTGAAAGGTAAAGAAACCGAGGCTCAAAGAAGTTAACATACTCAAGGTCATGGAGTTAGGACGTGGATGAGCTAGAAGGTGAAGCTCAGCTGACTCTGAAACTTGCATTCTTTCCACTCTATTTCACAAAGAAGTTTCAGAGAAGACCAGAGTGTGCTGACAGGCTTTGAGAGATGTCTGACTCCCCTACAGTAAGGAAGAAGAGGAGGGTTGTCCAAAGGTTCTCAGCCACAACTGAAATATCATCTTCTGCTTATTTTTTCCTTGGAAGTTCCATTCTCTGATTCCAGTTGTCTTTTCTTGCCAGAAAAGCAGAAACATTAGGACTTGACGTTGAATCTGTACTTTCCTGACCTTCGGCATTTACTCTCTCTGTAACCTTAATTTTGAACTTCCATTCAAGCACATTAAGAAATTGTTTGACCTTGGTTTAAGCGGTTTGTTCTCATAAGAAAGCTTTGCATTGGCAGCACCCAAAACAGAGGCCCTCGTCAGTTAAGGAAGAAGGTTGGCAATTGTGCAAGAGATTTTGACAAATGGAAGCACAACCACAAATTGCTCTTGCATATCTTAACTTCCACACAATAAAATATACACTAATGTAACCACTGAATAATGAAAACTAAGTCACAGTAATGATGTGGAAGTGACCTAAAAGCATGTCTTTACCACCACGCTGAGAAGCCAGTGGTGATTTTCTGTTTCAGAGAAGTGGCGTTGCTCTGCATTACACTCAGAACTGTGGTGTTTGCCTGATGGGAGTGCAGCTGAATCTCTTGTCCCCTGTACCTAAGACGTATGATGATGACAATGTTTATGCACACTCTCCATCCAGCCCTGTATATGGAATCAATCTGGAATTATTCTTTAAAGAGGATTTGAATTTAGCAACACATGGGAAATGCCTGTGTCAGGAATTCAAGAACATGTTAGTACACTATGTCAAAACAGCTGTACTAGTAAAACATTTCACATTGCACCATCAGAGAACAGTAGTCTGACATGAATGTCAGCATGTGCCACCTGGTAAAGTTTTCAGAAAATGTTGTGATCAACTTACCTGTATTAATTTTTTTTCTTCTCCTATGTGAAAGACGGGAGTCACCAGTATTCTGGATTAGCTATTAAAGTTTTTTTTCTTTGAGTACTTTTCCCAAAGTAACAGGAAAAAATATCTGCTTTGAGTATGATCATATAATGCCAGAAAGAAACTTGCCTATTTAACCCAAGTACTGCCTTCCTTGAATCATGACATGGACGCCCAGGGAATGTAAACCACATACACAAATCTACCTAGACAGGGAGTAGGAGAATCAAGTTTAGAACCAGCTGACTTACAGATAAACGTTTTGGCGAGGCAAATATTCAGATAAGGCAGGGCATAATTCCAGGTGAGAAAATGAAAGTTAAGATTTCATCTGGTTTAATTTGGATGGGGGAAAAAAGCGTTTCTCTTACTTAAAAATAAGCCATTTTAAGTAGGCAAGAAAAGTAGTACGCTCTTGGGGACAGGAGAGAAATCCCTGATTTTATACCAGCTCAACATACAAAATTTCAGATTGAAATATTATGAAGAAATATCTAGTGACACATAATTACCTGAACATTCACATTTGTAAGATTTTAAATGTTTAAATGACAAATTATAAACATATTAATATCATACGATTTTGAGCATCTTATATATATTCTGATGACAAATTATATCTTGACACTTGCTGCAATGGAAAAGCCTCTGGAATAGAAGTCAACAGACTTTGGTTTGAGTCCTAGATTAGCCACTAACAAGCTGGGGGGCCAGGGGAAAGTTGCTTCATAGTTCTGGGTCTCAGTGTCTTCAACTGTAAAATTAAAATGTTCGATTATATAATCACCATGGCCCTTTGTTAATCCAAAGTGCAGGATTTGATTTTCGTTTTTCTTAGAAGACTGAGAACAACAGAGACAATGATGAATATGATCATAGCCCTAAGGTTGCTAGAAGTCGTTGCTCAAAGGACTTCAAACAGCAAGGAGTCCCACAAAGTCACCCTGGGAATCAACTTCTTTGTCATTCTCCTACCCTCATCTTTCCTAACATCTCCACCCCTTTGGGGAATTCCATGCACTGCAGAAGTTAAAAGATTGGCAACCTATGCTCCCCCTTTAAAAGTCTGTGCTCTCACCAAAGGAAACTATAAACAAGACGAAAAGACAACCCTCAGAATGGGAGAAAATATTTGCAAATGAAGCAACTGACAAAGGATTAATCTCCAAAATATATAAGCAGCTCATATAGCTCAAAATCAAAAAAACAAACAACCCAACCCAAACATGGGCAGAGGACCTAAATAGACATTTCTCCAAAGAAGATATACAGACTGCCAACAAACACATGAAAGGATGCTCAACATCACTAATCATTAGAGAAATGCAAATCAAGACTACAATGAGGTATCACCCACCTCACACCAGTCAGAATGGCCATCCTCAAAAACTCTACAAACCAGAAATGCTGGAGAGGGTGTGGAGAAAAGGGAACACTCTAGCACTGTTGGTGGGAATGTAAATTGATACAGCCACTATGGAGAATAGTATGGAGGTTCCTTAAAAAACTAAAAATAGTTTTTTAGTTAGAACTACCATACGACCCAGCAATCCCACTACTGGGCATATACCCTGAGAAAACCATAATTCAAAAAGAGTCATGTACCACAGTGTTCATTGCAGCTCTATTTACAATAGGCAGAACATGGAAGCAACCTAAGTATCCATCGACAGATGAATGGATAAAGAAGATGTGGCACATAGATACAATGGAATATTAGCCATAAAAAGAAACGAAATTGAGTTATTTGTAGTGAGGTGGATAGACCTAGAGTCTGTCATACAGAGTGAAGTAAGTCAAAAAGAGAAAAACAAATACTGTATGATAACACATATATATGGAATCTAAAAAAAAAAAAATGGTTCTGAGGAACCTAGGTGCAGGACAGGAATAAAGACGTAGATGCAGAGAATGGACTTGAGGACACGGGGAGGGGGATGGGTAAACTGGGACAAAGTGAGAGAGTGGCATGGAAATACACACACTACCAAATATAAAATAGATAGCAAGTGGGAAGCAACCACATAGCACAGGGAGATCAGCTCAGTGCTTTGTGACCACCTAGAGGGTGCGAGGGAGATGCAAAAGGGAGGAAGATATGGTGATATATGTATACATATAGCTGATTCACTTTGTTATACAGAAGAAACTAACACAATATTGTAAAGCAATTATACTCCAATAAAGATGTTAAAAAAAAAGTCTGTGCTCTTTCCCAAGACATTTCATTTTTCATTTACTATCACAGGGTCTCTCTACTTTCACTAGTTGTAATTTCGGGAACATCTCAGCATAAACACCATTCAGGGAAAACACACATTCAGTGTTGTAAAGGGAAAAAAGTAGAAAATCAAATTCCAAAATCAGAACTTCACCTTATGAAAATGTTATAAAATTTAAGAGAATAACTGAAGTTCAGCTGAAAGTTGACAACAGGTATACGTAAACAATGTGTGATAACTCCAGCCCTGCTTGGATGGGTGGGAGGTGTAACGGGAGACTCTGTTCTTTTCTTTAGGGGATCCCAGCACTTTACACCAGCATTTGACTTCCATCCAATCGTCTAGGTTAGGAATTTACGTGACTATAAAAACAGAGTTTTCGCTTCTTAAATTGATGTGTATTTTGGGCAGTTAGCTCTAGTTCACTTTCCCTGTTTCTTAAGTAGATCGTCCCTATTTGTCTCTCGATATATTCTTTCTCCTACCTCTTCAACTCTCCCAAGCACTATTCAGTGCTTTGACATTTACTGCTAATAAAAATAATAATACTTATCATCTGAAAGTTAGTAGTATCGTTTCAAAGTTTTATGTACATTTATTTTTCCTTGGATTTATGTCACTCTCTCCTCCAAGCAAAGAATAAATAAATAAAAGCACTGTATCAAATTTATAACCTACTCAAATTCAGAGATTTCTGAATAGGAAACAGACCAGGGACAGTTTGCCAAGGTTAACTTAACTAGAAAACGAAAACCTTGCACACGGTGCTTTGAAGAAAGACGTTAGTCTAAAGATTGTGTCCACACACGAAATGTGAAGTGTCACTAGGGCAATTACCTCTATAGCTGAGGCCTTCTAGCCTTACCTTTTCCCAGAAATGCTCAGGTAACAAAGGCAAACGGAGTCTTCTGGTCTCAATTACATCCTAGTAATTGTTTCAATTCTCTGCTTCCTTTTGAGTGTGAAGATCCAGGCTAAAAGGCTTTAAAAAACAGGCTGAAAAGGTTTCCCAGACGTGAGATAGATTTTACAAAAGAAACTTCTGGCAAGCTTAATGTAAGTAAATCAGAAGCATATGGACTATGTTTCCCTCAAAATACCCATGGGCTTGAAAGCCCAGAAAACACATAAAAAGTAAAGGGAAGCTGTTTTCCGAAGCTGAGCTTATTGGAGAAACTGCACGCTGTAACAGAGAGCCTGGCTCAGCTCCCCCGAAAGCAGGGGATGGAGCCGGTGGTCAGGCAGCCCATCAGCTCCTGCCCTCACGCTTATGTTGACAGTCCTTATTTCTGAGGATGATGTGATTGATGGTGCCTTGACCTGTGCCGACGGGTGTGACTGAGAAAACCATTGCTCAGTGCTTCCCGTACTGAAGACATGACTTCATTGCTCCTTTGCAACCATCTGTAGTGAATGTTTACACAGCCTGTTTCTGTTCTTAGGGCCTCTCATGCTAAACAATCAGGCTGGTGGTGAACATACATGTACCGGACACAGCGTGTACCCCGTGGGGAGGGATAGAAAAGAAATAATCATATGCCACCCCAGGAGATGAATTATAGACTCAGACTTGGAAGAGGCTTTAAGATTCCTGAGTTCCTCCTTCCACCCAGTGTGGGAATTCTGGCTACAGCTTGCAGTCCAGATAGTGGAAGGAAAACTCAAAAAATACCTCAAAGGGAGAGAGCACAGTTTGGAGAGTCAGAGGACCTGATACCCGGTCCCTGCAATGCCATGACCGTAGACCTGTCCTTGGACCCCTCAGAGTCTCAGTTTCCTCCTCAGTTAAATGAGAATAATGGTCAAATCATCTATTGGGGTTGCAAAGGGCACCTCAATAAATATTATGTCTTTTCACCACCCAAGCCCTGAATAAGTAGAAAAACAAGACAAAAAAGAAGACAAAGACTAGAATTTTTACCTTTATTCCTGAGAGAGGGCAGGTTGAAAGACAGAGTAAAATGAGAGACAAATGGCCTTGCCACCTGAACCCCAGAATGAGGCAGATAGCTCATTTAGTCCCAGGCCAGGCTGAGCTAGGACAGGCTGTCAGGGGCCAGGGCGATTTTGAAGGAAGGCTTAGAGCTTGAGGAGTACAAGGTACCTCAGACTCTGGGTGCATAGCTCACTCCCAAAAGGAAATAGCATGTCCAGATTACTCTTTTCAGACTACCAATCAGATAGACCCCCCTGCTCCCATGAAGAGGAGTGATGAATATGCCGAGAACAGCCAAAGGTGGCTCATAAGATGTGCTCTCTCCACCTAAAATGGAAATACCAGGAAAAGCCAGCTGAGCAAGACAAAGCAAGTGAAAGCCCTCACATACACTATGAAGCATTGTGTGCATTTTATGCTTTTGCTATACCCGTCTGCATTTGTTGAACATCTACTATGTGCTCAGTCCTGTCACTCACTTCCAGGGATTTTAGGTTGAATAAGACATTGTTCCCTTACTTAAGATTACAGTCTAGGGACTTCCCTGGTGGCACAGTGGTTAAGAATCGCCTGCCAATTCAGGGGACATGGGTTCAAACCCTGGTCTGGGAAGATCCCACATGCCGCAGGACAACTAAGACCATGCACCACAACTTCTGAGCCTGCGCTCTAGAGCCCACGAGCCACAACTACTGAGCCCATGTGCCACAACTACTGAAGCCCATGCACCTACAGCCTGTGCTCTGCAACAAGAGAAGCCACCGCAATGAGAAGCCTGTGCACCACAATGAAGAGTAACCCCAGCTCACCACAACTAGAGAAAGCCTGCGTGCAGCAACGAAGTCTTAACACATCCAAAAAATAAATAATTTTTTTTAAAAAAATGATTACACTCTAGTAGGAGAAACAGACAAGGAAGCCGAAAATTACAGTATACCATGAGCACACTAAGATTCTGAAGTCTGTACAATGTATAACAAAAACGCAGAGAAGGGACATCTAATTGAATGGATGGCTATGTAAGCCTTCTTTGTGGAAATATTTGAGAGCAAGGTTTGAAGAACACAAAAGAACTAAGTGGTAACAGAAATCGGAGGGACTTTCAAGGCAGAGAGAAGTCCAGAAGAAGGCACAAAGGAAAAGGATGGGACATTTCAGAGAAGTGAAAGTCATTCTGCATGATTACAGAAGAAATCATTTTAGTGTTATGGAGAATAATCAGAAAAGAGCACTACGATCTAAAACAGTACGACAGAGTGTCAGTGTAAGAACACCCAGAGTACGGGAACACAGTAAGTCCACTACATATGAACCTTCAAGTTGTGAACTTTCAAAGATGTGAACATATTATAAACCTATTACAGGGGCTTCCCTGGTGGCGCAGTGGTTGAGAATCCACCTGCTAGTGCAGGGTACATGGGTTCGAGCCCTGGTCCGGGAAGATCCCACATTCCATGGAGCAACTAAGCCCATGTGCCACAACTACTGAGCCTGTGCTCTAGAGCCTGTGAGCCACAACTACTGAAGTCCACGTGCCTAGAGCCCATGCTCCGCAACAAGAGAAGTCATCACAATGAGAAGCCCATGCACCACAACATAGAGTAGCCTCTGGGCTTCCCTGGTGGCACAGTGGTTGAGAGTCCGCCTGCTGATGCAGGGGACAAGAGTTCATGCCCTGGTCTGGGAAGATCCCACATGCCATGGAGCAGCTGGGCCCTTGAGCCATGGCCGCTGAGCCTGCGCGTCTGGAGCCTGTGCTCTGCAACGGGAGAGGCCACAACAGTGAGAGGTCCGTGTACCACAAAAAAAAAAAAGAGTAGCCCCTGTTCACCGCAACTAAAGAAAGCCTGTGCACGACAATGAGGACCCAACACAGCCAAAAATAAATAAATAAATGCATTAATTAAAAAAAATAAAACCTATTACAGTACAGTACTATATAGCCGATTGTGTTAGTTGGATGCCTAGTCTAAGTCTGTTAGACTTACAATCAAATAAGCCTTATGAATGCACTCTCGGAATGGAACTCGTTCTTATGTAGGGGACTGACTGTAACCCAGAGAAGGTGAATAGTAAGTCATTGCTCACATGTGGCAAAGGACAAAGGCAGAAATAAGACCAAACAAGGAGAGAAATTTTCTATTTTACGTGAAACAAAAAGGGGATTATTTTAAAAAGGAGTGTGTGTGTGTGTGTGTGTGTGTGTGTGTGTGTGCGTTGTAAGACTGGAAGGACAGGGGAGACCTTCAAGATGGTGGAGGAGTAAGACGTGGAGATCACCTTCCTCCCCACAAATACATCAGAAATACATCTACACGTAGAACAACTCCTACAGAACACCTACTGAACGCTGGCAGAAGACCTCAGACCTCCCAAAAGGCAAGAAAATCACCACTTGCCTGGGTAGGGCAAAAGAAAAAAGAAAAAACAGAGACAAAAGAATAGGGACGGGACCTGCACCTCTGGGAAGGAGCTGTGGAGGAGGAAAAGTTTCCACACACTAGGAAGCCCCTTCACTGGCAGAGACAGGGGGTGGGTGGATGGGAAGCTTCAGAGCCACGGAGAAGAGCACAGCAACAGGGGTGCAGAGGGCGAAGCAGAGAGACTCCCGCACAGAGGATCAGTGCCGACCAGCACTCACCAGCCCGAGAGGTTTGTCTGCTCACCCGCCAGGAAGGGTAGGGGCTGGGAGCTGAGGCTCGGGCTTCAGAGGTCAGATCCCAGGGAAAAGACTGGGGTTAGCTGTGTGAACACAGCCTGATGGGGGCTAGTGTGCCACAGCTAGCCAGGAGGGAGTCTGGGAAAAAGTCTGGACCTGCTTAAGAGGCAAGAGACCATTGTTTCGGGGTACGTGAGGAGAGAGGATTCAGTGCACCTCCTAAACAAGCTCTAGAGGTGGGCGCAAGCCGCAGCTATCAGCACGGACACCAGAGACAGGCATGAAATGCTAAGACTGCTGCTGCAGCCACCAAGAAGCCTGTGTGCAAGAACAGGTCACTATCCACACCTCTCCTCCCGGGAGCCTGTGCAGCCCGCCCCTGCCAGGGTCCCGTGATCCAGGAACAATGTCCCCGGGAAAACACAAGGTGCCCCTCAGGCTGTTGCAACGTCATGCTGCCCTCTGCCGCCGCAGGCTCGCCCTGCATTCTGTACCCCTCCCTCCCCATGTCCTGAGTGAGCCAGAGCCCCCGAATCAGCTGGTACTTTAACCACATCCTCTCTGGGTGGGAACAGACACCCTCAGGCGACCTAAACACAGAGGCGGGGCCAAATCCAAAGCTGAACCCCAGGAGCTGTGCGAACAAAGAGAAAGGGAAATTTCTCCCAGCAGCCTCAGGAGCAGCGGATTAAATCTCCACAATCAACTTGATGTACCCTGCACCTGTGGAATACATGAATAGACAAGGAATCATCCCAAAATTGAGGTGGAGGACCTTGGGAACAACTGTAGACATGGGGTTTCCTTTCTGCATCTAATTTGTTTCTGGTTTTATGTTTACTTAGTTTAGTATTTAGACTTTATTATCATTGGTAGATTTTGTTTACTGATTTGGTTGTTCTCTTTTTTCTTTTTTAATAGATATATTTTCTTTTCCTTTTTCTCTTTTTGTGAGTGTGTACATATATGCTTCTCTTTGTGATTTTGTCTGTATAGCTTTGCTTTTACCATTTGTCCTAGGGTTCTGTCTGTCTGCTTTTTTTTGTTTTTTGTTTTGTTTTCTTTTATTAGTATAGTTTTTAGCATTTCTTATCATTGGTGGATTTGTTTTTTGGTTTGGTGCTCTCTCTTTCTTTTTTTTCTTATTACTTTTAAATTTTTTCAATAATTTTTTTCTTCATTTTAGTAACTATTTTATTTATTTATTTTTCTTTCTTTCTTTCTTTTATTCACCGTTTTCTTCTGAGCCGGGTGGCTGACAGGGTCTTGGTGCTCCAGCAGGGTTTCAGGCCTGTGCCTCTGAGGAGGGAGAGCTGAGTTTAGGACATTGGTCCACCAGAACCTCCTGGCTCCACATAATATGAAACCGCAAAAACTCTCGCACAGATCTCCATCTCAACGCTAAGATCCAGCTCCACTCAACAACCAGCAAGATATAGTGCTGGACACCCTATTCCAAACAACTAGCAAGACAGGAACACAACCCCACCCATTAGCAGAGAGGCTGCCTAAAATCATAATAAGGTCACAGACACCCCAAAGCACACAACTGGATGCCATCCTGCCCACCAGAAAGACAAGATCCAGCCTCATCCACCAGAACACAGGCACCAGTCCCCTCCACCAGGAAGCCTATACAACACACTGACCTAACCTCACCCACTGGGGGCAGACACCAAAAACAACGGGAACTACACACCAGCAGTCTGTGAAAAGGAGACCCCAAACACAGTAAGTTAAGCAAAATGAGAAGACAGAGAAACACACAACAGATGAAGGAGCAAGGCAAAACCCACCAGACCAAACAAATAAGGAGGAAATAGGCAGTCTACCTGAAAAAGAATTCAGAGTAATGATAGTAAAGATGATCCAAAATCTTGGAAATAGAACGGAGAAAATACAAGAAACATTTAACAAGGACCTAGAAGAACTAAAGAGCAAACAGACAATGATGAACAACACAATAAATGAAATTTAAAATTTTCTAGAAGGAATCAATAGCACAATAACTGAGGCAGAAGAATGGATAAGTGACCTGGAAAATAAAATAGTGGAAATAACTACCACAGCGCAGAAGAAAAAAGAATGAAAAGGATTGAGGGGATTCCCTGGTGGCGCAGTGGTTGAGAGTCCGCCTGCCGATGCAGGGGACACGGGTTTGTGACCTGGTCCGGGAAGATCCCACATGCCGCAGAGCAGCTGGGCCTGCGAGCCATGGCCACTGAGCCTGCGCGTCCGGAGCCTGTGCTCGCAACAGGAGAGGCCACAACAGTGAGAGGCCCGCGTACCACAAAAAAAAAAAAAAAAAAAAAAATTGAGGACAGTCTCAGAGACCTCTGGGACAACATTAAACACACCAACATTCGAACTGTAGGCTTCTCAAAAGAAGAATAGAAAAAGAAAGGGACTGAGAAAATATTTGAAGAGATTATAGTTGAAAACTTCCCTAATATGGGAAAGGAAATAGTTAATCAAGTCCAGGAAGTGCAGAGAGTCCCAAACAGGATAAATCCAAGGAGAAACATGCCAAGACACATATTAATCAAGCTATCAAAAATTAAATACAAAAAAAAATATTAAAAGCAGCAAGGGAAAAACAACAATATACAGGCAATCTCCATAAGGTTAACAGCTGATCTTTCAGCAGAAATTCTGCAAGCCAAAAGGGAGTGGCAAGACATATTTAAAGTGATGAAAGGGAAAAGGTACAACCAAGATTACTCTACCCAGCAAGGATCTCATTCAGATTCGACGGAGAAATGAAAACCTTTACAGACAAGCAAAAGCTAAGAGAATTTAGCACCACCAAACCATCTCTACAACAAATGCTAAAGAAACTTCTCTAGGCAGGAAACACAAGAGAAGGAAAAGACCTACAATGACAAACCCAAAACAATTAAGAAAATGGTAATAGGAACATACATATCGATAACTACATTAAGTGTAAATGGATTAAATGCTCCAACCAAAAGACATAGACTGGCTGAATGGATATAAAAACAAGACCCATATATATGCTGTCTACAAGAGACCCACTTCAGACCTAGGGACACATACAGACTGAAAGTGAGGGGATGGAAAAAGATATTCCATGCAAATGGAAATCAGAAGAAAGCTAGAGAAGCAATTCTCATATCAGACAAAATAGACTTTAAAACAAAGACTATTACAAGAGACAAAGAAGGACACTACATAATGATCAAGGGATCAATCCAAGAAGATATAACAATTGTAAATATTTATGCACCCAACATAGAAGAACCTCAATACTTAAGGCAAATGCTAGCAGCCATAAAAGGGGAAATCAGCAGTAACACAATCATAGTAGGGGACTTTAACACCCCACTTTCACCAATGGATAGATCATCCAAAATGAAAATAAATAAGGAAACACAAGCTTTAAATGATACCTTAAACAAGATGGGCTTAATTGATATTTATAGGACATTCCATCCAAAAACAACAGAATACACTTTCTTCTCAAGAGCTCATGGAACATTCTCCAGGATAGATCATATCTTGGGTCACAAATCAAACCTTAGTAAATTTAAGAAAATTGAAATCATATCAAGTATCTTTTCTGACCACAACGCTATGAGACTAGATATCAATTACAGGAAAAAAATCTGTAAAAAACAAAAACACATGGAGGCTAAACAATACACTAATAAATAACCAAGAGATCACTGAAGAGAGCAAAGAGGAACTCAAAAAATACCTAGAAACAAATGACAATGAAAACATGACGACCCAAAATCTATGGGATGCAGCAAAAGCAGTTCTAAGAGGGAAGTTTATAGTGATACAATCCTACCTCAAGAAACAAGAAACATCTCAAATAAACAACTTAACATTACACATAAAGCAATTAGAGAAAGAAGAACAAAAAACCCCCAAAGTTCACAGAAAGAAAGAAATCATAAAGATCAGATCAGAAATAAATGAAACAGAAAAGAAGGAAATAATAGCAAAGATCAAAGTAACTAAAAGCTGGTCTTTGAGAAGTTAAACAAAAATTGATAAACTATTAGCCAGACTCATCAAGAAAAAAAGGGAGAAGACTCAAATCAATAGAATTAGAAATGAAAAAGGAGAAATAACAAATGACACTGCAGAAATACATAGGATCATGAGAGATACAAGCAACTATATGCCAATGTATTTCACAACCTAGAAGAAATGGACAAAATCTTAGAAAAGCACAACCTTCTGAGACTTAACCAGGAAGAAATAGAAAATATAAACAGACCAATCACAAGCACTGAAATTGAGACTGTGATTAAAAATCTTCCAACAAACAAAAGCCCAGGACCAGATGGCTTCACAGGTGAATTCTATCAAACATTTAGAGAAGAGCTAACACCTATCCTTCTCAAACTCTTCCAAAATATAGCAGAGGGAGGAACACTCCCAAACTCATTCTACGAGGCCACCATCACCCTGATACCAAAACCAGACAGAGATGTCACAAAGAAAGAAAACTACAGGCCAATATCACTGATGAACATAGATGCAAAAATTCTCAACAAAGTATTAGTGAACAGAATCCAGCAGCTCATTAAAAGGATCATACACCATGATCAAGTGGGGTTTATCCCAGGAATTCAAGGATTCTTCAATATACACAAAACAATCAATGTGATACACCATATTAACAAATTGAAGGAGAAAAACCATATGATCATCTCTACAGACACAGAAAAAGCTTTTGACAAAATTCAACACCGATTTATGATAAAAACCCTCCCAAAAGTAGGCATAGAGGGAACTTACCTCAACATGATAAAGGCCATATGTGACAAACCGGTAGCCAATATCATTCTCAATGGTGAAAAATTGAAACCGTTTCCTCTAAGGTGAGGAACACGACAAGGTTGCCCACTCTCACCATTATTATTCAACATAGTTTTGGAAGTTGTAGCCACAGCAATCAGAGGAGAAGAAGAAATAAAAGGAAGCCAAATCAGAAAAGAAGAAATAAAGCTGTCACTGTTTGCAGATGACATGATACTATACATGGCGGATCCTAAAGATGCTACCAGAAAACTACTAGAGCTCATCAATGAATTTGGTAAAGTTGCAGGATACAAAATTAATGCACAGAAATCTCTTGCATTCCTATACACTAATGATGAAAAATCTGAAAGAGAAATTAAGGAAACACTCCCATTTACCATTTCAACAAAAGAATAAAATACCTAGGCATAAACCTACCTAAGGAGACAAAAGACCTGTATGCAGAAAACTATAAGACACTGATGAAAGAAATTAAAGATGATACAAACAGATGGAGAGATATACCATGTTCTTGGATTGGAAGAAACAACATTGTGAAAATGACTATACTACCCAAAGCAATCTACAGATTCAATGCAATGCCTATCAAACTACCAATGGCATTTTTCACAAAACTAGAACAAAAAATTACACAATTTGTATGGAAACACAAAAGACCCCAAATAGCCAAAGCAATCTTGAGAAACAAACACAGAACTGAAGGAATCAGGCTCCCTGACTTCTGACTATACTACAAAGGTACAGTAATCAAGACAGTATGGTATTGGCACAAAAACAGAAATACAGATCAATGGAACAGGATACAAAGCCCAGAGATAAACCCACGCACATATGGTCAACTTATCTTTGATAAAGGAGTTAACAATTTACAATGGAGAAAAGATAGCCTCTTCAGTAAATGGTGCTGGGAAAACTGGGCAGCTACATGTAAAAGAATGAAATTAGAACACTCCCTAACACCATACACAAAAACAAACTCCGAATGGATTAAAGGCCTAAATGTAAGGCCAGGCACTATCAAACTCTTAGAGGAAAACACAGGCAGAACACCCTACGACATAAATCACAGCAAGATCCCTTTTGATCCACCTTCTAGAGAAATGGAAATAAAAACAAAAATAAATAAAAGGGACCTAATGAAACTTAAAAGCTTTTGCACAGCAAAGGAAACCATAAACAAGATGTAAAGACAACCCTCAGAATGGGAGAAACTATTTGCAAATGAAGCAACTGACAAAGGATTAATCTCCAAAATATACAAGAGGCTCATGCAGCTCAATATCAAAAAATCAAACAACCCAATCCAAAAATGGGCAGAAGACCTAAATAGACATTTCTCCAAAGAAGATATACAGATTGCCAACAAACACATGAAAGGATGCTCAACATCACTAATCATTAGAGAAAAGCAAATCAAAACTACAATGAGGTATCACCTCACACCGGTCAGAATGGCCATCTTCAAAAAATCTACAAACAATAAATGCTGGAGAGGGTGTGGAGAAAAGGGAACCCTCTTGCACTGTTGGTGGGAATGTAAGTTGATACAGCCACTATGGAGAACAGTACAGAGGTTCCTTAAAAAACTAAAAATAGAACTACCATATGACCCAGCAATCCCACTGCTGGGCATATACCCTGAGAAAACCATAATTCAAAAAGAGTCATGTACCACAGTGTTCATTGCAGCACTATTTACAATAGCCAGAACATGGAAGCAACCTAAGTGCCCATCAACAGATGAATGGATAAAGAAGATGTGGCACATAGATACAATGGAATATTACTCAGCCATAAAAAGAAATAAAATTGAGTTATTTGTAGTGAGGTGGATGGACCTGGAGTCTGTCATACAGAGTGAAGTAAGTCAGAAAGAGAAAAACCAATACTGTATGCTAACACATATATATGGAATCTAAAAAAAAAAAAAATGGTTCTGAAGAACTTAGGGGCAGGACAGGAATAAAGACACAGACATAAAGAATGGACTTGAGGACACGGGGATGGGGAAGGGTAAGCTGGGACAAAGTGAGAGAGTGGCATGGACATATATACACTACCTAATGTAAAATAGATAGCTAGTGGGAAGCAGCCACGTAGCACAGGGAGATCAGCTTGGTGCTTTGTGACCACCTAGAAGGGTGGGATAAGGAGGGTGGGAGGGAGACCCAAGAGGGAGGAGATATGGGGATATATGTATATGTATAGCTGATTCGTTTTGTTATAAAGCAGAAACTAACACACCATTGTAAAGCAATTATACTCCAATAAAGATGTTAAAAAAAAAGCCTGGAAAGACACATCCAAAAAGTCTACAGTGGCTCTAGCTGGCTAGTGGGATTACTAACTATTATTGTTTGCTTATCTTTATTCTCTATTATAAACATTTATAGTTCTTTATAAAGTAACTAATAAAACTGACCTGATTACAGGAGGTGTTCTATGTAAATTACCCTTTCAAGTGGTGCCAAGTATTAAGTTCCCTTGTATGATATTGCTGGCTCTTTCCAGGAATCAATTACCAGGTCACCTGGCCCCAGGTTATACGTGTCCTAGTTGTGCTTCTCCTCCATTGCAACTGCGATCTTCCAAGACACTTTCAGTGAACATTAGGTAAATACAGTGATACACTAACTCCCTGGTTCCTGCTGGGAGGATTCATTCAGTTGCAAGCTCAGGAAAAAGGTCAAGTTTCCTCATTCATTCATTCATGTATTCATTCAACAGTGTTTACTAAGACAAGCCCTGTCCTAGGTGCTGAGAGTGGAACAAAACAGACTCAACCTGACCTCATGTAATTTACTGGAAAAGAGAGCTATAGAAGACCCTTGTTTCACACCTACAGTGAAGGCTACCTATTATTACACATTTCTGCGAACACTGTGGTCCCATTTTGTTCCCTTTGTGTTTCCACGGTTAAATATGTCTGGGTTAGCCCAAAGTATTTTTTAGATATGTGAATGAATTTTTTCTTTTTATTTAATAAAAATACTATACATACAATGCAACCTATATGCATTCTTCTCCACTTGCATCTTTCACTTAAAAATGTATCTTAAAAATGACATGATATCAGTAAACACTTTATTTTGCATATGAGCAAGCACAAAGACGTTTCTAAAAGTAAAATGTGTGTTCCAGATTTCGACACACTTTACTAATTTGCTCTCCACAAATGTTGGTCCAATTTACTCTCCCTGCTGACCCCCACCCCCAGTGCATGCTGCCCAGTATCCTCCTGAACCCACCATGGTATAAAACTTTTTTTTTTTTAATTTATTTTTGGCTGCTTTGGGTCTTCATTGCTACGTGCGGGCTTTCTCTAGTTGTGGTGAGTGGGAGCTACTCTGTTGCGGTGCGCGGACTTCTCATTGTGGTGTCTTCTCTTGCTGTGGAGCATGGGCTCTAGGTGCGCGGGCTTCAGTAGTTGTGGCGCGCAGGCTCTAGAGTGCAGGCTCAGTAGTTGTGGCATGCAGGCTCAGTAGTTGTGGCTCGAGGGCTCTAGAGTGCAGGCTCAGTAGTTGTGGCGCACAGGCTTAGTTGCTCCACGGCATGTGGGATCTTCCCAGACCAGGGCTCGAATCCATGTCCCCTGCATTGGCAGGTGAATTCTTAAACATTGCGCCACCAGGGAAGTCCAGTATCAGACTCTTGATCTTTGTCCAAACAAGAGGTAAAAGGTCATATCTCATTTAAGTTTTCATCTGCATTTCTATTGTGAGGGCAGAATATGCTTGATCAGGATTAAAGAGCCATTTTGCTAAAAGCCTATTTACTGCCACCAAACACAATCTCTTTAAGAGACAAGGACTGCAAACTCTCCAGGGAAAAGAAACAAAAAACGCAACAGCAGGCAGTATAAATCTGTTCTCAACCACTACTGTGAAGCAACTGACTGTGCTTTCCACATATAACCTGAGCATTCAAAAGCTGCTTTCTAGACCACAGTAGAGAAATCACAGAGGAGACAGAAACCAACATGTGAGTGCTTACTCTACACCAGGCACCAAGCTCTATATACACTCTCATTTAATCCTCCTAACACTTTTAATACATGAGGCTCTGAGAGGTTAAGTACCTACTCAAATTCATATAGATTATAAATGGCAGAGGAGAAACCGAACCCAGATCTAAATTCCAACATCCATATTTTACAAACTACACCACAGGCCTCCTGCTATGTCAGGATGTTTGAAGCCCACTGACCTGCATCCTGAGATTCATATGCTAAGAAGCTGTCTTCTGACTTTAATCAGGACCCTGTAAGCAGAAATATACTATAGGGACTTCCCTGGTGGCATAGTGGTTAAGAATCCGCCTGCCAATACAGGGGACACAGGTTCGAGCCCTGTTCCGGGAAGACCCCACATGCCACGGAGCAACTAAGCCCACGTGCCTAGAGCCTGTGCTCTGCAACAAGAGAAGTCACCGCAGTGAGAAGCCCGTGCACCGCAACGAGGAGTAGTCCCCGCTCGCTGCAACTAGAGAAAGCCTGTGTGCAGCAATGAAGACCCAACACAGCCAAAAATAAATAAATAAATTTATAAAAAAACAGAAAAGAAATATACTATAGTATTGCCTATCTGTGGAGCCCAAATATAGGCCTTGATAAGATTTCCCATGATCCCAGCTTCTCTTAAGACTTACCTGCCACTTAAGACTCAACATCAAATTAACTTGTAGAGTTACTGAAGGCATCCAATCCTCAGCACCAGGAATTGTGCAGAGATTTAAATATTATCAATAAGACCAAAAAAGTTGGCTGGAAATTGGTATATATATTGCAGAGCTGCACCACTTAGCTCAGCAAGGTGGCCCGGAGGATGTTTTTAGATAGCATGTTGGTTGGGAATGAATACAACAACACCCTACAACAGTATATTGAGAGAACCAAATCTGACAACTGCAAAGCTCCACATGAGAATTCTAGCCAATGATAATTCATTACTCACATCAGGGTTCTTAACACAAACATGATCCAGAACAACAAGAAGACAGCCTCTTACCCAGAAGCTGGGTAATAGCTGGATATCAGTTCAGGCAATCCAATCCCCGCCTACAGTATGAGGAGTCAAGAGTCAGGAAGAAGGAAAGTTTTCTTGAGAGAAAGTATCTTACACAAAAATCTTTTATGTTTCCAAGCAACCCGCCCCCACATGTGGTGCTCCAGACAGGGGTGTTACGCAGGGTGTGGTCTGGGGACCATGTGCTCCTGGGCCACAAGGAGATAATTATAGAAATTGGGAATAAGCATTTAGAGACTTTTTATGGCAATTTGGCAGAGTAATTTTATGTCTGCTGAATCTAATAATAAAAAAAAATGGGGGCTTGTAAAAAAATTTTATTAAAGCCATTAAAATGAAGAAGTATTTTGACATGTGACAAGTGTTCACAGGACAGGGTCGCAATTACTCAGGATAAGGAAGCCGAGGTGTTTTATAACATAATGAAGGATTTCCAGGAGCCCCTACATGGCCAGGAGTACATGACGCAGGGCACCTTCATGGGGATCAATACCACCATGTACCACAATTCAAAAGTTGAAACCACCACCATGATTACCATCGCACAGTTGTTGTAATTGGAAGTTGCGTTAAAAATGTGCAAAGTGGCTCCTTTGGAGAGAAACTTCTACTTACCATTTCAAGAGTGGGCAGAGCAAAAGCCTATGAGAAAATACTTGAAGAATTATGTCACATACTCCAGAAATCTGCAGCCAAGACATTGGGATAGCCAAATGCCAGGGAGCTGGCGAGAATTCCCAAGGATATGCTAAGCGAAATAAGCCAGACACAAAAGGATAAATATATGTGATTCCACTTCTATGAGGTACCTAAGACTAGGTAAATTCAGTGACAGAAAGTACAATGGTGGTTGCCAGGGGCTGGAGGGAGAGAGGATGGGGAGTTAATGTTTCATGGGGACATAGTTTCTGTTTGGGATGATGACAAAGTTCTGGAAATGGATGGTGGTGATAGCGGCATGACATTGTGAATGTACTTAATGCTGCTGGATTGTATGCTTAAAAATGGTTAAAACTGTAAATTTTTATATATTTTAGCATAATAAATAAATAAGAATTCCCAATGTACTTTCTGAGTACTAACTGCTTATTTAAAAAACAACAATAACTACAGAACAGCTGCCAATAAACCGGCCTCTTTCTGAGGCTGGATGGACACCAAAAATAAATTAGTTAATTAACGTATAAGGGTCATCCCACGTGGATCCAGAAATATACCTTTTGCTCATAGGGAAAAACTAGGGAGTAAATATACACACACACACACACACACACACACATTATTTTTTAAAAAGCAATCAAGCATTCTACCAGTATTAAAAACCCAGTGATTGACACTCCTAATCCGCCCATCTTATTGGAATTTCCCCACTCCCATGCAAAGTCTTTCTCGTTGCCTATTGTCCGAGCTCACTCAGCTGATCAGGTTGTCTGGGTGAAACCACCAGGCTTCAAATGCAAACTTGCAAACACCCTGCACATAGCTAAAGAGGGTATCATCACATGAAGACAAATTCTATTTTTCATTTAGGATATGTAAGTAAGAGTTCCCTTTGAGAGTCTCCAAACAATCTCTCAACAAACTCTTCTCCATAAATTTCAATGGTTTTATATTCTTCTGGGACTCTTACATCTTTCCGCATCCCTCGGGCTCACAGTTAGACTAGACGTTCTCCAAGTACCCATTCACCAGCATCTGCCTGTCTCTGTATATTCTCTCTTGGCAATCCCATCTACCCCCTCAACTTCAGCAAGCCTAGTCTTTCTCACTATGATTCTGACCTTCATATCCCTACAGCATCAAGTCTCCATTTTGACAGCCTTCTGAACAATTCCACAATGATGTCCCACAAACACTTCAAGCTCAGCATGATCAAACATGTATCATCTTATCTCCCAAACTTGATCCTCTTTCCGTCTTAGACACGTCTACAAATGCAACACCATCATCCTCCTAGTAAACCAAACACAGAATCTCCCTTGACTTCTGTGATTCCCTCTATGTTTCCCCCCTACCTTCTGGTTTTCCTTCCCTCAATCCATCTGGCACATTCCCTGATTAAATCACTCCTCAACCCATCTGAAGTGTCAGAAGCCAGAGCAATAGTTGATCATTCTCTGCAAATACTAGAAAGTTTCAAGGATCTCAAATCACCACAAGCCAGGGGTTAGTGAAAGCACAGATACAGGAAGCTGTAAATTGCCTAGAATTCAATAATGGGCACCCAGAAGCTGGAGACACCCCACTTTTCCACCAAACCTAAAGGTATTACCCCTATTACTTAGAGGGGGAGTGGCAATTACCATACATCCTTCCAGCATTATGAGACAGAAGTCAGCACTAGTATCAGAAGAAGCTGGAGAAGGGAGTTCCCTGGTGGGCCAGTGGTGAGGATTCCGGGCTTTCACTGCCAGGGTCCTGGGTTAGATCCCTGGTCGGGGAACTAAGATCCCACAAGCTGGTGTGGGAAAAGGAAAGGAAAGAAAAGAAAAGGGGAGGGGAGGGGAGGGGAGGAGATGGGAGGGGAGGGAGGGGAGGGAGGGGAGGGGAGGGGAGGGAGGGGAGGGAGGGGAGGGGAGGGGAGGGAGGGGAGGGAGGGGAGGGGAGGGAGGGGAGGGGAGGGAGCGGAGGGAGGGGAGGGGGGGAGGGGAGGGAGGGGAGGGAGGGAGGGGAGGGAGGGGAGGGAGGAGAGGGAGGGGAGGGGAGGGAGGGAGCGGAGGGAGGGGAGGGGGAGGGGGAGGGGAGGGGAGGGGGAGGGGAGGGGGAGGGGAGGGGAGGGGAGGCAAGGCTGAAGGAGTTGTAGACGTCACAGGATAGGAAGGAGACAGCTATTCAATCTCTCATCACATACGGCATCATTTATGTGCCATTTATGTGCCAAGCACTGTACTAGGAAGCCAGAGACACCGAGAACCAAGCCATGGTCTTTCAAGGAATTCCCAGTCCAAAGAAGAGACAAAAAATTGCAATAAAGGGTGATCTTGCTTTATTAGAGATACACAAAGGACACAGGAAGGCACAGAAAAAAACTCTCAATACTGTTAGGAGCTTGTGTGAAGTGGTAGAGATTGTTGAAGACTTCACAGAGGCTGCTACCTCTGAGGTCTCAGCTGGGATTTAAGCAATAAAGAAAGAGTGCCTTAAAGGAGAGGGACCTTCCAGGATGAGGAACCACATGGACAGAGTTGTGAGGGCAGAAGGAAACATGGGCTTTTAGGAAATAGCTAGTGTTATAGCATGGCCGTGAAAAGCAGAGGCAGGAAATGATGCTAGAGAGGCATTTGGGTCCACAATCACGCAGAACTTTGTACAGGAAGCTAATCCAGACTCTTACCCTTTTCCCGTGGCCTGAGAAGCAAGGATTACAAATCACAAACAATTAGCCCTTAGAGGTGGTCGTGAACTTACACATCATCTAGTCGGTCCTTTCATTTCATAAGCCAGGAAGGAAGGTACAGGGAGAGGATGCAACTTGCCCAGAGCCTTTGGATGTCTTGCATACTACACCTCCTCATGAAATTAAAAAAACGCACACACAGAGTCTCTGTTAAGAGCTAACCATGTAAAACAGATTCAGTGGCATGAGAGGAGTGAGGATGCATCCAGGCACCTGCTCCAGGGCACTCCTCTTGAAAGCAAGTCTGAAGGGAGAAATCGTCAAGTGCAGAAAGCATAGATTGCACACAGACTTAACGAGGAAAAATAAACACCTTTCAAAGGCAAACCGAACACTCCCCGTGCGTCATCCCAAACCAGATGTGCCAAACCCCAGAATGTGCTAGCAGCACTTATGGTGCTAATAGCCTTAACCATTCATAAGATAAACAATTAGCCTTAGACATAATCAAGAACAAATGGTCAAGTACAAGCATACAACCTCTAATCTCAAAATTTTAAAGGGTCACTCTTTTTTGTTTGTATGTTTCAGCAGCAGCAGCAAAGGGGGTTCTTAGCGCTTTGTGAAGGTTTGTGGAGGCAGGAAACTTACACTAGCTATATAAAGGCAGTGGGGGTACAATCAAGCACGAACTTTGGATCTACATGGAGCAAGGTTTGAACGGCAACTCATTCACTTACTAAGTATGACTTTGAGCCAACTTCTTACCTCTCTAAGCCTCTCTAAATTGCCTGGCACAGTGCCAGGCACAAAGTAAGCGCTCAGATATTCATGGTTTCCCTTTCCACTTGTCATGCTCCTGCGGGAGAGTGTCGGCCAAAAGAGCCACAATAATTCACATGTCTATGTCCCTTCCCACGTGGACTCGAGGGCTTGCCAGGTGACTTGTCTGACAAATGACAAATGTAACACAAGCAGAAACCTGAAAAGTATTTGTGCATTGGAGTTTTTCCCTTTTTTGTTATTCCTGGGATCTTTTAACCACCACCGTATGAATAAGCCTGAGCTAGCCTCCTGGATGATGACAGACATGTGGCCAAATCATTTTATTATCCCAACTGACAACAAGCCAACCACCAGACACGTGAGAATGGCCATCATAGACCACCCGGCCTCAGCAAGGCCAGCCCACTCCAGAAGCCCCACCCAGCCAAACCATGAATCAGGAGGAGACAACACATGCTGGTGGTTCTAAGTCTCTACATTTGGAGTGTTTTGTTACACAGTAAAAGCTGACAAATGCCTTCCTTAAATGTTAGGAGCTCCTGGTTTACGGCCTCGGGTGTCTCCTTACTCAACATAGGAAATGGATACATTAACGTCAAAGTGATGAATCTCAAAGCTGTAGGCCCAGAAAAGTCTCTCTTGCCTATGGAAATTTCACCATATAGCTTTTAGGTACCTCAAGTCAAGGGTCAACACTAAATTCATTATATTCCCCACAAAACAAAATAAAAATGTTCCTCTTCTTGCTCTGTTCCCAACATAGGAAACATGAAGACTGTTCTCAACTCTTCCCTCTTCCTCACCTTCTATATCCAATCAGCCACCAAGGCTGGTCAACTCAATCTCTTAAACCCCTATTGGCTCCTTCCCCTCCTCTTTATCCCCATTATTTCTACCCCTTAGAAACCTCTTACCCTGCTTTACAAACTAGTGCAATAACCCCTGGACAATATCCTGCCTTCAGAATGTTTCCTCTCCTGTACAGCCTCCACCTGAGCCTGCTACTTCCCTGCAGAAAGCTCTTCAATATGTCCCCATTGTTTATGGGATGACGATCCAATGCCTTAATCTAGCACCTAAGTCCTCTTCCAAGCTGGCCTCTCCACTGTTGTTTCCATCTTCTATCAGTTCTCCCAGCCTACCAGGCTGCTTCATGCCCCAGGGCCTTTGCACGTGTTGTTCACACAGTCATGAACTCTGTCCTCTTAGGTCTCCTTTTGAATTTCTACTCACCATAAGAGTCAACTCAGAAGTCACATCTTACGTAAGTGCCCTCCCAACCCTACCCCAGAAGAAGTTCATCTCTTCTCCCATGTTATCATTGTGCTTTGTACATTCCTTGAATGTTGCAGTTAACACCCTCTATACATTATAGTGGTATGTTGATAATTCCTCTCCCACCATCCAAAACCTTTCTATGACCTTCCTATTGCAGCATCTGGAACAGTACCTAGCATATAATAAAGCATTCAAAATAAGTTTGTCTCTTTTTTTTAGATTAGTAGCCCCTGGTGAATTGTAATTATGTACCCTGGCTCTCTAAGGCCATGTACACCTTAGGTCCAAAGCAAGAAGTTCTAAGAATAAGGAGTGTGATGACTTCTATAGAAAATCTTACATTCTGAGGAAAGTTCCAGTTGAAGAGAGGAATAAGAGATATGAAGGTAAGCAGTAGATTCTTGATTAAGGAAAATAGCATCAAACTCTGGAAGGTCTCTCTTGCCTATGGAAATTTCATCGTGTATATATGGAACATCCTAAATCCCAGTAGGGTGATGTCCTGGCAAGGGCACGAACATAAGAGTAAACAGGGTTTAATTCAAGTCCACGAAGCTATAGAGCTCTATGCCCACTAGCAAGGCTCATAACTTCTCTTTCCTCATCCGTAAGATGAGGGAATGGGACCAAATTATTTCAAAATCCTATTAAGTTCCATAACTCTATGTCTATGACATATGATTCCTAAACCTGCCTGTGTAACAATGTCACTTGGGAAACTTTATAAATCCACAGCTCCCGAGACCTCCTTCCCACCAATCTTAAGAGAAGTGTGGGAATTTTATAGTTTTAGAAAACCCCAATGGGTAGTTCTGATGCAAAGCCCCATTTGGGAGCTGAGCCATCCTATAGAAACTTCATCTGCTATTCAGCTACATTTACCACTTACAGAATAATATTTTCCAATGGGAATACGTCTCCAATTGCATAATAATGGTTAAAGGGAATTTAGGGTTTATTTTACATAAAGTCACCTATGGGCACTTTGCTGGAACACATCTATTGCTCAAATGTGGAAATTGCCTATAGAGTTTTATATTTCAACATTTGTATTATCTATTTTAAGCATGTGATTTGGTATAATCTTGGGCAAAGTATTTTCCCTATAAACTTATCTTAGGGCTTCCCTGGTGGTGCAGTGGTTGAGAGTCCGCCTGCCAATGCAGGGGACACGGGTTCGTGCCCCAGTCCGGGAAGATCCCACATGCTGCGGAGCGGCTAGGCCCGTGAGCCATGGCCGCTGAGCTTGCGCATCTAGAGCCTGTGCTCCGCAACGGGAGAGACCACAACAGTGAGAGGCCCGCATACCGCAAAAAAAAACAACTTATCTTAGTTTATTTAATGAAAATCAGTGAAAAAAATTATTATTTAATGTATAAATATTTATAGCCACTACCCAGGGACATACATATACTGTAGAGTAAGATGTACATCTGTGGCACAAACCAAGAGCAGGATAAAAAGGTACCATCTACAGACAGACATACACTGTAGTTGCCTACGAACCCTCAGTGCTTTTCTCACTAGCAGGACCTATCCATTTCCAGGCAATGAATCGTGATGAGTCTAAGTCAGTTGTGGACAATCCTATTTGCTTTGGCAAAATACTGATTTTTGCAGCCCATCTTGCAGCTAGGAATAGCCATGTGATCAAGCACTAGACAATGAGATTTGAGAGCCAATGTGTTGGTGAACTTCATGGAAATATTCTTTTGCTCCTCAATAAAGGGACGATCTTTTTTGTCACTCAGATCCCTGCTTCCTTCCTTGAATATAAAAGGCTACGGCAGCCACATGGTGACCATGAGGCTTCAAGCGTGAGGTCCCAGTGTCCATACCCAGAGATGACAGAGTGGAAAATGAGAAAGAGCCTTGATGGCATTTGGAAGCCACTGCTCCAACCACAGAACTCCTAACAGCAGACTTCTTGTTATGTGAGACAACTATCTTTGTTGTTCAAGCCACTGTGAGCCTCATTTTTGATTACTTGCAGCCAAAAATACATCTTTATTCAATCAATTTCTAGGCAGGGTTAAGAATAATCTACAGGAGGCAACTAGGCATATTTGGAGTTGGAATTCCATGACATCATGGGGTAGGGAAATAGCTGTCACCAAGGAAGAGGCATTTCAATAAGCACTTGAAGGTTGGGCAACAGATGGGAGGGAGAGGTGAAGGCAGTAATAGCTTTTGTAGAGAAAGCTTGAAAACAAGAGAACGGAATAAGAAAGCTTCACGTTTGTCATCTGACACTCTAGGAGGGGAGTCTTTACAATGAAAATGTAGAAGGATTTTTTTTTTCCAAAAAAGTCTAAGTCAAAAAATTGCAGGACTCACCGACACCTGCTTCACACATTCGACAGCTTTCATCGTTCTTACTCACTACCCATCCTGAAGGCTCTGTCTGTGACTGTGTGTCCCGTCCAATGGCTCCACCCCAGAAGATGCTTCATCTCAGGTCATACAGACTCATTCTGGTACTGAGGTTGGCTCTTGGTCACAAGAGCCAGGTCACAAGCCTGGACCCCTTTGACTTCAGTGGTGCTCACTACAAGGCAGCCTATAGAGAGTGCCCCCCGTGATTCTGAAAGCCACGTTATCATAAGAAACCAGTTCACGTCTGGAACTGGTTTCTGGGAAACATCAAGAAATGCAACCCACATCTTATCCCCTCTCTCTCATTCTCTCTCACTCACTCTCATTCTCTCTGTAACACTTGAGGAAATTAAAAAAGAACCTATTGGTGTATAGCACATTGGTACATCAAAGTCCCCGAAGGAAAATATTTGAATTTCTTCCATCTATTTTCCTCTCCTGTTCTTTATGCTTCTCAATGAGAAGAAAGGTAGAGCTTACATTTTATGTCAACACAAAAGGCCTCCGTTTGTGTGCATTACTTATTAAAGTACTCAGCGATTCAATGTCAAGGTATGTATTATACATACTTTTTTTTTCTAGGCCATTATCAGCTTTCTTACAACACTATTATTCTTCAGCCCAGCTAATGCTTCTGTCAAAGATTTAGCAACAAGCATGGAAAATGTCAAACAGTGGGGAAGAAACCTAGCTGTTTCCACAACTGCACAAAAGGCACGAGTTGTCTTTTATAGAAAAGCAGCATAATTCAAAAGCCAACGGATGTTTTATCGGGGGACAGAGTAGTGGGATGCTTTATTTGTTTTTCTCTGCACACCTGAGTCCATCTCCTCTGAATAGGTTTCCTTTCTTCTCTTGCCAATATACTTAATAAAACAGGGCCTACGTTGTTATCACCGCACCCTCTCCCCAGGTGGTATCTGGCTTGGAACGTGACAGAAATCAGCCTAGAGAGTCAGCCCTGTTCTGTCTGCAGAACAGTGTGAAAGATTTAATAAGGAGCACTAAAAGTCTCCTCTAGAGAAAAATATTTTCCCAACCTGCTTACCAGGGTGCCTGAAATTACAACCCTTCTGCTTTAAGGCATTGAGAGCCTCCATTAAAATGCAAATATGTTAGGTGAGTTATTTTATCAAACTTTCACATCTTAGCTTGCATTTGTTTATGGCTTAATTCAAAACCCTAAAGTGATGGGACACAGTTCGGACGAGAGAATAGATGATATGGAAGTTCAGGGTTTAAAATGTGTTGCCCAGGGTGCAGGCCCAGGTAGCAGGACAAAGTGGGAGAGCACCAAAGGCACCAAAAATGAGGTCCAGAGTTAATACACACATGCGGATGCTATCAACAATCCTGGATGAGCAACAGGCTGGACCATGTGGTCAAGAAGTTGTCATGTTCACACTTCAAAAAAATAAACTCAAGGAAGCATCAATGTGCATATGGCTTATTTTCTCCCCCCTGGATTGGCATCCTCAGTTGGATTTACTTACCATTTCTTCCGTCTGAGTGTGCTCAGGCCTCTTACCCACTCCCTCCCCAGCAGTTTCAGAGGTTGCCTAGAGCCTATGGCAGACACTCCCTGTGTTCTCCAATATTTCCATTTCTCCCCCATCCTGCCGCCTTGAAGTTCATCATGGCCATATGACCAACTTTGGTCAATGAAATATAAGCAGAAATGGTATGTGTCACCATTTCTGCTTCCAGGCAGAAGCATTTCAGCACTTAATCATGGTTCTCCATGCTCCCTTCCTCTGCCAGGGTGAACTCTGAAGCATGGTGAACTTGAGAAAAGACGCTACAATGTCAAAGCAGCCGAGAATGGTGGACAGAGAGAACAGCTACCTGGAAACCTGCTGAGACCTGAAGATGACCATAATTAAGCAGGAATAAGCTCCTATTGTGTAAACCACTGATATTCTGATGTTATTCCTTCAGCATAACCTAGCCTACCCTGGCTGATCCATACCCCACAAATAGCACTCAGGAAGTCTCATCTGGCCCTCTCCATTACCATACACTCATCATTCAGTAAATACTTATTGAGCACCTACTACGTGCCAGATAATATTATAGGTACCAGGGATTTAGTAGTAACAGTGAAGTTACCAACAGTAAAGGACCAAGTAAAGTCCCTGGACTCGTGAAGGTTACATTCTAGTCAAGGAAGAAAGATTATAAATAAGTTTGTTAGGAATAGGCTTGGTTGAGTATAGCAGAAAACCCAAATAATATCAACTGAAGCAAATTAGAGGTCTGGTTTCCCTCACATAAAATAAACCTGGGGGTTGGCAATTCAAAACTCATAGGGTGGCTCTACAATGTCATGGGTAATACAGACTCTGCCAATCTTTCTGATCTACCATTCTTAGCATGTGGCTTCCTTCTTTCAGAGCACCTCGTATTCCAAAATGGCTGCCACAGCGCCATTCCTTTAACAGTCTAGCAGGAAGAAAGAGAAAAAGGAAAATGCAAAAGGAGGTGCCTCCCCACTAAGTCAGGCCCCTTTAAAGAGCCTTCCCTGAAGCCGTAGCCCATATGTAATATGTAAAATGTACTGGCTACTCCTACCTTCAAGGGAGGTTGGAAGGGAAATATAATCCCAGCTGGATATATTTTGCCACAAAGAAAATAAAGTTCTGTTAGTAAAGAAAAGAATAAGCATTTAACAGTCTCTGTCACAAGAGGTAAACAAGTAAAGATTTCATCTGGTGATAATATTTTGAAGGAAAAAAACATGATAAAAAATGGAGAGAGAGTAACTTTACCCACGGTGGGGGACGGGGAGAGAGGCCTTTCTAAACAGACAGCATTGAATAGTGGAAAGAAGTCCCCCATGGGGATATCTGGGGAAGGGAGCCCCAGGCAGCGGGTACAATGAGTGCCAAGGCCTGAAGTACTAAGGAACAGAAAACCCCGCCGTGAGTGGAGTGGAGTAAGGGAGAATATAGGGGAAGATGAGGGCAAAGAGGCAGGAAGAAACTATGTCAGGAAGGACCTTGTGAATTTCATTCTCAGTGTGATAGGAAGCAAGTGGGGGGCTGAGGAGTAAGCAGGGAGGGACATCATATGCTCTTTAATTCTGGGTGCTGTTGGGAACTGGTTTGTAGGGGGAAAAGAATGGTGACCAGTTAGGAGGCTGATTCAGGCATCCAGACAAGAGATAACAGCTCTGTACCTATAGTAGGATGGATTGGATGGGCAGTGCTAAGGATGCAGCTGCGATCAGCAATCATGATTTTTTTATAAACCCCACTGGCCTTGATGGGTAACTTTTTCTACCAGAGTTTGGCTGCTCATCTCTGGGGCTTGGAGAAAGTTCATAGACAGTTGGGTTTTTCCAGAATTGGAGCCTTGCTGGGAGAATATGATTGACTGGGGCTGAGAGAAGCTAGGAAGGAAGGCTGTTGTTGAAACAAGTCACTGAAATGAGAGACTCTTAGCAGGATGGGGAGGGAAGTGACAGAAGGCAGAGGCTGAGGACGTGAAGACCCCACCCCCCGCCCCCAAGGGTCTGCCAATTCCTGTTTCCCACCTGTAGCTAATGCTTATAGCTTCTGCCTCTCTGCCCAGCTTTAGCAGGTGGACACATGGCTGGACTATCTTCCTGGCACCTGGTGACCAATACCACCCAGGCCCCATTTGTCCCATATGCTGCTGCTCATTGGTTGGTCCTGCCTCACCCTTATGCAACCCAAGTGCTGGGCTCCCAAGTGTCCTGGAAGAAAGAGCAAACTCTACTTCTATAGTGGAGTGGTTAAGCATAACAGCTGAAGTTAGGCTGTGGGTTCAAATCCAAGCTCCCCCACCTTCCAGCCGTGTCACTGTGAACAGTTACTTAACTTTCATCTGTAAAATGAGGTTATTAATAAGCCCCGCAGGGCTATTATAAAAATCTAATGAATTAATGAAAAACACTCAGAAGAGTACACAGCACACAGTAAAGCTCTCAATTACATGTTATTATTTGTCATCTTCCTGCATTACTCAGATCGAATCTCACTCCCTCCTAAAACCTCCCCTCCACACCCCAGCCTTCATTTATCTCCTTTCTCTAACTCATTTTATACTTACTATTCATAACATACAATCTTCATCTTACAACGTGCCGTCCTGTTCTCTAATTGTTGGTATCACTCAATCTGGCACTTGAATCCACACTAATTACTGTATGCTAATATATAAAATCACGCCTTGTCCTAATTCTTCATGCATGTGCCTTATCTCTTCTCTCCAACTATATATACCAGAAGACCCCCATAAGCCGATTTTATACTTCTCTCACATCTTCACAGTGGGGAATGCAGTGCTGGACATGTAACACAGAGGCACTAAGTACTAAGGTCCTTTCCTCTGGAGAACTCTAGAAATCCTGTGCATTAGGGAACCAAACAGAAGTGGAAACATGCTTCAGAACTGGAACTGATTTCTATAAACCTCTAGTTAAGCCAACTGTTCTTTGGGCAGTGCCTATGCTGTCCTGGGGAGAATACTGTCACCTATTCTAAAAGGTCTCCAAAATACTTCAAGAAATAGTCTGACTTATTCAAGATTAACAACTCCCACTGAAGCCTGATCCTCAGGCCTCCTGGGCCAGCTGGCCCTCAAAAGAAATAAGCTCTTCCAAATCGTTAGC